>NC_081430.1:33661419-34865336 GCF_949786415.1 Peromyscus eremicus
AAAGAGCTTTTATGAGAATTAGTGGGTGTTAAGACAGCTACTCCGTGCATACTGATCTGTGATTACAGCTGAGGACACACCAAGTCTCCCACAGCTGGAAACCTGCTAACGCAGTAAGACAATACTTTGAAATGCTGTTTCATTGTGAATTTCTTTTCTATTTTCACATAGTACTACTCCTCAATTATTTTAGAGACACATTATTTCAATTTAAATTTATTTTCCCTTAAAATCTTATATATGAGAATTGAAGAAAATACATCACTAACACATATAATTCACATAATTCCCAAGAGGGCTCTATATTCTTATCCCAAAGAGGAAAAAATAGCATACTGGCGACTAAACTTGTGTGTCTAAGTTACATAAGTGGTTTTAAGATGTGTTCACCTAGGCTTGCTGGCTACTTATCTTGGCCTCTCCCCTGCTGGGATTACAAATACTACCACCCCCGGGTTTATATGCCAGTGCTGGGATCAAACTCAGGTTTTCAGGATTGTGCAGCAAGAGCTTTACTGACCAATGTGTCCCCCCAAGCCTCTCATTCCCTGCTGAGAACAACAGCTCTCACATTAGAATCAGCAGTGGTTTGAATCTGAAACACCCCTCGAAGCTCCTCATATGTTGAATGTTTGGCCCACAGTTGGTGTGCTGTTTGGAGAGAGTGTGGAAATGTTAAGAGGTGAGATCTCTCGGGAGGAACTAGGTAAGTGGGGTCAGGCTCTGAAGGAGATAACCCAAGTTCTAGTCTCTTCCACTCTCCCAGCTTCCTGTTCAGCCTGTTCTGACATGCCTTCCCCACTGTGATGGGCTGAAAACTTTGAAATGGTGAAGTGAAGCGTGAACCTCATTGGTCTTATCAATAAAACCGGGAGTCAGATATCAGGGTAATACCCTGAAAGATCAGAGAAGCAGAGGAGCAGCCAACAGTGACTTCTTTTTTATTGTTTTAACAACAACAACAAAACAAAACACCCTTTTCTTTCCTTTTACATACCAACCCCTGTTCTGCCTCCCTCCCCTTCTCCTGCTCCCCCTACCTACCTCTATACCACCCCTATCCCTCCTCATAGAGGGTAAGGCCTCCCTTGGATAGTCAACACAAGCTGGCATACCAAGTTGGGGCCAGACCTAGCCCCTCCTCCTTGTATCAAGGCTGAGTAAGGCATTGCACCGTAGAGAATGGGCTCTAAAAGCCAGTTCGTGTACTTGGGATAAGTCCTGGTCCTATTGCTAGGGGACCCACAAACACCCTAATTGTCATCATAGAACCTACATCCAGTGACTGATGAGAGCAGATGCAGAGACCCACAGCCAAGCACTTGGCCAAGATCCTGGAGTTCAGTTGAAGAGAGGGAGGAAGGATTATAAGAGTAAGGGAGGTCAGAATCATGATGGGAGAAACAGTGACTTCTTACCACTCTGGATCCTCCGACTGTAAAGGGCCAAGATCCTGTCTCTGTCCTGCCTTCACTTCCTGTCTCTGCCTCCTGTGCGCTAGAATTAAAGACATGAGCCTCCACCACCCAGTTTCTATGGATGTCTAGTGGCTGGCTCTGCCCTCTGATCTCCAGGCAAGCCTTATTTGTCAGAACACAAACAAAATACCACACAACAGTAAAGCAAAATAAAACCTTCCTCCCTTGTTCCCTGTTTGCTATTTTGTCACAGTAAAAGAAAAAACAAAAAAGGTATTTTTTACCTCTTTACAGGTTCTACCTACAATATATGTTTCTACACTATATTTATAATCACACTGGGGCTTTAGACCGTCAGCATAAGGAAGTAAGGGGAACTGAATGTAATAAACACTCAGCTCATAAAAACAGCCTAATAAACTCATTAGTGTGCCAGGAAACCGAAGATACCTGCTAAGAGTCATGTAAATTAGCTGGGGAGCATTTCTTCCCACCACAATCAAGTCTTCAGATGACTGTAGCCCTAGCCAATGTCTTAACCTCATGAAAGGCTCTGAGTCAATGTCACTTAGCTTAACTGATCCTACATGTCATATCTTACTCTCATAAAATGTGTGAGAAAGTAAGCACTTGTTGTTTAAGCTGCTAAGCACTGCAGTAACTTGGAACAGCAGTAGAAAATGAACAGAAATTGGCTTCAGTCTTGGTAAAGCTAGACTCACACACCAGGTTGTTCTGATTATTAAAGATTCTTTCCCATTCCCATGATGAATCTCCAATATTTGCTTAAAGGCTCATTAATTCATCGTGATATTTTACGCATACTACCCCAGCTTATCCTCACAGCAACTTTGAGATTTGCCTTATAACCTAGAAGTGTAATTTATCCTTAAAAAATAAATCTTAAGGGGCTGAAGATGACTCAGTGGTTAGAGCCACTTGCTACTCCGGCCGGGGATTCAAATTAGGTTCCTAGTGTCCCCTTGGCAGCTCATAATCTTCAGTAACTCTAGTTCAAGGGGATCTGGTACCCTCTCTGGCCTCCACAAGCTCTGCACACATGTGGTGTGCACACATGTATGCAAACAAAATACTCATACACATAAAATAAAAATAAATCTTTTTAAAAATACTTTCACTTCGTTACCCACATAACTTTTTCTGTCCCTGTTATATGGCACTTATTTCTGAGGTGAAAATAAACACCCAACAGGGAAGTAACAATGATCAAAGTGATGATGCTGCCCAAAATTCAACCTAGAGAACCAATGAGGTTATTGGAGTCATTCACAGCAATCGTGTAATGCATTATTCACATGAGCATAGGCAACTCAAGGGCTGCTGCATCATTGAAAGAGCACACCGGCATGGGTAATGATTCATGAGAGTAAGAACTCAGGAGCTCTCTACATGACCTGCAGGCAGCTGGACATGTCAGAGTCTCCTCTCTTCAGTAGTCTTTACTGCTTATATAACTTTGTGAGGAGTGAACTTGTGAATACGGTAAGTTTCAGGGACTGTATGTCGCATATCTCCCTACTTTTTGGCTCTTATATCCTCCCTATTCCCTCTTCTGTGATATTCCCTGAACCTTAGAAGGGGTGATATAGATACCCCATTTAGGGCTGAGCACTCTACTATCCTTTATTCTTAGCACTTTATCCATTTATGGGTTTCTGTATTAGCCACTCCCTGTAATAAGAAGCTTCTCCGAATGAAGGCTTGGGGCAGCACTAATCTTAAATGACAAATCAGAGCTAAGGCCCAGGTGGGAATACATTCTTGACTTCAAATAGCAATTTCTATTTATTAACGTGACCCAACACATCTGAGTTTACAACTCTAATGTCTCTGGCCAAATTATATTAACCACCAGCATTGAGATTAAAAGGTCAGTTCATCCTGTTATGTGTTATTCTCTGTCATTCTCAAATGATCTCTCCTAGTGAGTTTTCTGTGGACCTTTACTGCCAACAGTTTTGTCTTAACAGAGCCCACATGCCCACCCGCACTGTGCTCATGCTTAGACATTAGACTGAGCAGCACTGAATCAGCTTATTCAGGCAACCAGATTTGACGGACGCACTCAGCCTCCGAAGCTGCCCTTAATCTTCATCTCCCGCTTGAAGATGTGTCCACTTCTCAACTCTGTGTACTGTGTAACACCTACTAACGCACTCGAACTCAAACTCTCTTCCCTCCGTAAGTCCTTCTGGCCCACTTCCGCTTAACACGGAAAAACAATTTATTTCTCTCAGAAATCTTTCGTTTCCCTGTGAGTGGCAACAAAATACAGTTCTCCCAGACAATGCAACTAATCTGGTGTTCCCAAGACTATTAATGAAGCGTTGCCTTCATTGTAGAGCGCCCTCTGCTGGAGACAGCTATAGGAAGGAAAGCAGCTCAAGTGATCTTGCCTCTTAGGTTTTAGGTTTTCATATCACATAACACAACAAGACAGATATAATCAAAAGTTACGCTGGGAAGAGTCACTTTGGATGGTTGTTATTAAAATTATCATTAAATACTGCAGTTATAGTTCCACAATAAGATCACTTGCTGTAGGAGGCAGGAAAGGACTGAGCACTCAAGGAAGAACAGATTAGCACTCTCACCCACACATTCACTGAGAGTCACAGACACAGGAGTAGAACCGTGAAATCACCTGTTAGTTCTTTCTCCCTCCTTTGTGGTGTCTGCAACCATTCATTCCTATTGTTGTCCTAAAAGCTATTGATATGTATGGCCTTAGATATTCAAATAAAACTCCAACTATATGACAGGTCCCTTGATAAGCAGGAAAACACCCTCCCCTTGATTTCAGCCAAGAGTAGCCATACATGTGACTTATTTCAGGGAGTAAGGGGCGACCCCAATCTAGAAACACACAGAGAGCAAAAGATTTATTTGCATCATAGACTATGTGTTAAACTGATGCAATCCATGTAAATATGTATCAATGTCATTGGCCACTACTTACTACATCTGATGATATAAAGCCTGTCCTTACAACCTTAAGTCTATATCTAGAACATAAAAGAGTTGTATAATCCTTCTGCCTAGTAGTTTTAACAACCTACACCTTCTTGTTGGAAGAAAGGCAATCAGATGTTAATTGGATGGTTGGAAGGAGAGTCAAATGAACTGGACATGTCCAGTTAGAAGGAGAGTGATGTCTCACAGCAGTTCAGATTAGACACCTGAAGCCGGGCGGTGGTGGTGCACACCTTTAATCTCGGCACTCGGGAGGCAGGGCCAGGCGGATCTCTGTGAGTTCGAGGCCAGCCTGGTCTACAGAGCGAGATCCAGGACAGGCACCAAAACTACACAGAGAAACCCTATCTCAAAAAAGAAAGAAAGAAAGAAAGAAAGAAAGAAAGAAAGAAAGAAAGAAAGAAAGAAAGAAAGAAAGAAAGAAAGAAAGAAAGAAAGAAAGAAAGAAAGAAAAGGAAAAGAAAAGAAAAGAAAAGAAAAGACACCCTATAAAGTCCCTAAAGCCGCCTCAGGAAAAAGAGGCTCAAAATGACCAACCAGATATATGGACTCATGGTCATTTCATTTTCTGCCAGTAGTCTTGTAAAATTATATGCCTAAAAAATTAAAGGTTTTATTGCAGGACAGATGGGCGTGCATACTGGGAAGTCATATAACTGCCCACACAGAATGGACGAACAATTACTGGGTTTTGTAGCACTCCACTTGAAGATATCACATGATTCCTCACTAAGCAATGAAGCCAAGGGAACAACTTGCCCTATAACGCCTTCCAAGATAGATGAATGCGTACAGAGAACGCCCATTTACAATTAGCTTGGATGTGCTTGCTATGGCTCTCATCAGGATTCATTAGTGCACTCATCTCAGGCTCCTGTAAGTGGTGGAGAGAATGACTGTGTCCACAGCCTTGGTCTATGCCATCTGTCAATTCAGTCTACCTAGAACAACAGCTGCGTTTTGTTATAGATTCTTTGGGACTGTTATTTTTAACACAAGATTGAGTTAGTGATTCCTGCTATTGTTTGAATGTGCTCCCCAGGCCCCACTCCAAATTCATATGTGAAAACTGCTGCCTACATGATAATATTTGTAAGTGGTGCTGTTGACAGGTGATCTGGGTTAACTGATGTGTGAAGATGGGGCTTGCTTCAGTGGTGGTATGAGTGGCTGTGATTGGAAAAAAAGGAGAGATTCAAGCTTACACCCTCTCTTACCTTGCAATAAAGCATCAAGAAAGCCCTTGCCAGATGCTAGGTAACACCTTGATATTGGACTGTTCAGTCTTAAGATTATGGGAAATGAACTTCTTCCTTTCTAAATTACCAGGTCTTTGGTATTCTGTTTAACTAATAAATAAAAAAAAAAATGGACTGATAGCTCCCAAACCCTAGCCTAGAAAACACTGAAAAGGCAAATTCTTAAGAACTGGAGGTGTGGTTAAGTAATAGAGAACTTGCCTAGCCTGCATGAGAGAGAGAGAGAGAGAGAGAGAGAGAGAGAGAGAGAGAGAGAGAGAGAGAGAGAGACTACTTAATGATTATGATGCAGCATATTTACAGGGAAATATGTTGCCAGAAAACTAGATTTCAATTTGTATTCCCAATAACTACACTTCTATTTAGGATGTATTACTTAGAAGATCAACACATCAGAATCCAGAGTAATAAATCTCCAAACTAACATTTAATAATTAAGCAATGGAAATAAAAATTTTGAAAAGATATCTCTCTACTTCTGCATAAACCCAACCAGGAAGTTTTTTTTATCTCTGTTTAGCCAACATTTGAATACAATACATTTAGACTAAACGCTTTCCAACTTCAGATGAAGAATTGTAAACAGTGGTAAGCTGGTCAGTGTGGAACAACCAGATTTCTGTGAGAAGATAAGTAAGTATAAGATGACTATGTCTGCACACATACATGTATACATATACATGCATATTTTTGAACATTTTTATATGAAACACATGTAACATGAAATTCATAAGTAATAATAAACCTACTGTTGTCTATTGTAAATTCCATATAATTTACAACTTAAAATTTCAGTATAACTTGATGTTCTTGAAATCTATCATATTTTGTGTTTTTATTGCCAACAACACTGTATTGGCTACTACACAGCTCAGCAAGGAAGTTGCATCATTAGTAAAGATCATAGTTATGGCATAAATATTAGCTGATCATTTTGTTCATGTTAAAAGGGAAGGCAGAGGTAAAATAAAGAAGATGCATGCAGAATTTCATTCATTCAGCAATGGCATGAACGACTTTTCTAACCCAGACAGTAATTTGTAACTATAGAAGATAATTTTTTCTTGTGTTTTGATGCTAATCACAAATTAATAGCTGCAGATAAAATATGTTTTAAGTTTACTCAGCATTTAATATTTTCTTTATCACTTCTGAATTTCAGATCATCATTCCAAGACATTAAATCAAGGGCTGATTTACCTCAGTTGCTAATAATAGCAGAAGCGTAAAAACTCCCACCTGGCCAATTTAATGCTAGCAGCATGAAGTCACTTAGGAACATGTTTGCAAGAGATGCAGTAGTGTTTTATCAGCAGCTGATGGGTATGATGTCCACAGCAGAGGTTAGAGCTAAACATGATAATTAAGAAGTAATGAGTTTTGTATATTGAGTACCTTTAATTTAATGTAAATTGTAAGTTTATATAACTTTTTCTTTTTAGAGACAAGATATCATTATGAAGCCTAAGACCGGCTTTGAATTTACAATCCTCCTGCTACAGCTTCCTGAATGCTGGGATTACAGGACTATGCAACTATACCTGTGTATTTTTTTTAAAAAACAATGTGTTTATTACCTGGTTCATAAGTAGCAACACCTTAACAGCTCTAAACTAAAAAGGCTCCCAACAATATCTGTCACAGCCAGATATTATTATTTCCTAGTTACATAGTAGTAACTCACCAGCAGCCCCTTCAATCCAAAGTTGAACATCAAGCAACTGATGATGGACTGTGGTCTTTGTCCATGCAACCTTGTGCAAAAGCAGTGGGCCACGTCTTTGTAATCCTAGCACTGACCAGAAGCATCATGGTTTCTGTTGTTGTTTCATCTTGTTCACACAGTGCTGGGACATCATTTCTAAAATGTTTCATGATATTTTTTCTAATAGCTAGTCATAAATTCCCCGAGTGAAATGTTTATGTTCATGATATTCCACTGCTTCACTGTATTTTCAAATTTGAAAAAGGAAGTAGAAACAAACTTTGATCTGACTGACAATATGTTGACAGGGACAGAAAGAGTGTTTTTAGGACATGTTCTCAAAATTGTAGATGTGGAACAGCATCTCGTTTGGAAAAATCCCTTTACTTGAAATGGGATTTACATGGTTACATTCCAAACTACTTTGAAATTTTAACCTAGAATGTTCAACTTAGATAGTGTCCGTTAGACTGCAATTCATGCTGGATACACTTTATATTGCTATTTCAACATTTAAGTATTTTGAGGTTAATAAATAGGCATTTAACATCTGTAAGCTTCCAATCATCTTTAGCATGAGATAATTAGTGATCTAAAGCAAAACTTGCTGTTAAACAAAATGTGAAAGTGTTCCACCCAAAACCTGCATGCAATCAATGTAGAAAAATGTAACACAAATCTCTAAATGGTCTTATTAATAAAAAAAAAAAAAAAAAGCCCAGAGCCAGATATTGGGGTTAAAGCTGAAAGATCAGAGAAACAGAACAAGCCATAGCCAACCTCGCCTCACCAACTCCTCAGCTGATCCTGTTTCCTCAGACTGAAAGCCTCTGAGTCCTCAACACTGAGGGTGTCAGGTGAACTGCTGCTCAAAGCCTCTATTTCCGGGACCTCAAGAGCACAAGTTTCTGTTTCCTCAAGCCTTATATACCTTTCTGTGATCTGCCATATTACTTCCTAGGATTAAAGGCATGTGTCTTTCCCAAGCAAAGACATGAGATCTCAAGTCCTGGGATTAAAGGTGTGTGCCACCACTGCCTGTCTCTGTTTCCAGTGTGGGCTTGAACTCACAGAGGTCCAGAAGGATCTCTGCCTCCTGAGTGACAGGATTAAAGGTCTGTGCCACCACTGTCTGGCCTCTGTGTCTAATCTAGTGGCTGGCTCTGTCCTCTGATGCCCAGATAAGTTTTATTTGGTAGAACACAAATAAAATATTACCACAGAAAAAGTTATTTAAAAGGATTATAATCTGAATTTAAGCTTAACAACATTATGAATCATCAGACATTCTAATGTTTAGCACTAGAATTAAATATCTAGTTACCTATATTCAATACTTCTAAAGTGCTAACTTTGAGTGTTTCTACATTTTTACTAAACATTGGCTCTCATTAGGAGATCAATGTCTCCCTGGTTACATCTATGCAGTATTCTAGCATGCTCCCTGAGTGTCTGTAGCTGGAGTTTTCCTGTGTCCACCCAGCTCCTGCAGCCACTCAGATCCAAGTAAACATACAGAGATTTATATTACTTATAAATTGTATGGCCGTGGCAGGCTTCTTGCTATCT
Source organism: Peromyscus eremicus (assembly GCF_949786415.1). Classification (NCBI taxonomy): domain Eukaryota; kingdom Metazoa; phylum Chordata; class Mammalia; order Rodentia; family Cricetidae; genus Peromyscus; species Peromyscus eremicus. The sequence goes on from NC_081430.1 coordinate 33,670,365, forward strand.
AGTTCTTATATCTTAAATTAACCCATTTCTATTAATCTATAAGTTGCCATGTGGCTTGTGGCTTGTCGGTACTTTTACATCTTGCTTTCTTTGTGTCTGGCTGGTGACTCCTGACTCAGCCTTCCTGTTCCCAGAACTCTCTTCTCTGCTTGTCCCACCTATACTTCCTGCCTGGCTACTGGCCAATCAGCATTTTATTTATTAACCAATCAGAGCAACACATTCACAGCATATAGAGCGATATCTACAGCAAGTATCCATTTTCTCCATTTATGTACTTAGTCCTACACACACACACACACACACACACCTCACAGTGATAATATGATTGGAGTCATTCATAAGAGAATGAATAGTTTCAGATGTTAGATGATGAATAAGCAACACAACTGCAAGGCGATCATTGTGCCAGCTTAGGGTTCAATTATCCATTTGCCCCTGAATTAACACTTGATATCATTGACTCAATGATTACTTTACCACCAAAGCACAAGCACCAAACTGTGAGTTTAAACCATAACATGTCTCCATCTCTCTATACTGCTGACTTCCTAATTACCATTTCATTTCTGTTCATTCATTTCCATCTGTTTATTGCTTACAAATGTGGGTAGTCAATATATTAGTCAGAGTCCACCAAATATTCTTCCACACTTCTTACAGTTGCCATTAGAATAAATTCTAAACTGGTCTTTTAAACACTGGGTTGTTTGGGGGGGGGGGGTTGTGTATAATTTGCACTTGTGTATATGTGGATGTCTAAGATATGAGTGTGAAGGGAGTTGGAGTGTGCAATGGTACATGTGTGGAGGTCAGAAAACAGTGTTATACAGCTAGTTCTGTCCTTCTACCTTTGCATGTATTCTGAAGATTGCATTCGGGTGGCCAGGCTTGCATGTCAAATGTCTGGACCAGCTGAGCCGTCTTTCCTGCCCAATGCTGAATTTTTTATCTTTGCCAATATGAACCTGTAAAACTTTCCTTATCTATTCATAGCATCAGTTACTTGATTTCCCCAGATGTTAAATCATTAATCTTGTCTGAATGTATTTCAAGATCAAAGCTCCTACTTTAATAAATTTACATGACAACCAACAATAAATCCTCAGATGTCCACCCTTTTTAGAATCACAACCTGACAGAATCCCCCATCTGAAGCTGATACGCACACTGCTCCTGCATTTGGAAACAACGGAAACATTTAGGGGATTAGAGTTACACAGAGACAGCAAGAAATCTTCCTTTTACACATTTTGCATTTTCCTGAGCACATGCAATAAATTTATAGTTCTGCAGGTTAACGGAAAACATGGATGTTATTATACAGCCTGCTTTGTTCCCTGTTTTTCTTCAAATATCTAAGGCCTCAAATTTTTCTGTAAAAGAACATTGCTGCCACCAATTGAGCATATTCACCCAATGCAAGTAGTATTCTTTTATATATAAATTAATGCTGACGATGAAGATGAAGGGAAGATATAGATCCTTTTATCCCTGATCTTAAACCCTAGCCTAATCAGTAATGTCATGAGAGCATCCAAAGAGGTGAGAACTCTGCATCCCGACATTAATAATGGCAGCCCAACCCCTTGCAACCTTTCACCGATTTGCAGTAATAGAAAACTCCTCCTGTGTTTGTTAGAAAAAGGAACTTGTTTTATTCATACAAACAAGCATAGATCAGAGGCTCTGTGCCAGCAGGGTCACGTCATGAAATGCAGTTTTGACTTCATCATTGAGCTGTGCTGACTGGCAGGCTTTGAATTGATTATTATTGTTCGGATTGGAAAAGCAAAGTCTTTTAATCTTGTTCTTAATGTTGAATTGTTGGATGAGAGGGGGTAGGAGAGAGGAGTGGGGAGAGGAAAGAGAGAAAGAGAGTGGAGGGAGGGAGGGTAGAGAGAGGAAAGGAGAGAGAGAAATTCCCCATAGATCTTGGGAGCACATTAGAACACAAATTCCAAAACCGAACCTAAGAATAAATCAGAAGATTTGAGCAACAGGAATTTCTTTGGTAAGCTTGTGGGAGCTAAAGGTAATCTCCCTAAAATGTCTTCAGAAGCACTCAAGGAAAACCCTAAGGAACATCAAATACACTGTGAGGTTTGGAGAGTGTGGTACCTAATCTCAGTGCAAGGAAACATCCCCTACCTGGCATGTTGAACTTTGCTATCCTGTGTGGTTCTCTTAAACTACTCAGAAGAGGTGGATTGGTCAAATGCCCTCTTGGTGAAGAAGACTGTCCTTTGAAGATAGTAAGGAAAATAATTCCAGTTCACTTTCATTCCATACCTGCCCCATATAGCCTGAAATTTTTGCCTTGAACCAAAAATATCTTTACTAAGAGTCAGACATGACCTACTTTGTTAATTCCCATGACTGATACTTTCCCCTAACAGTGCAAATGTGGAATTTTTAAAATAAAATTAAGCCGGGCGGTGGTGGCGCACACCTTTAATCCCAGCACTCGGGAGGCAGAGCCAGGCGGATCTCTGTGAGTTCGAGGCCAGCCTGGGCTACCAAGTGAGTTCCAGGAAAGGCACAAAGCTACACAGAGAAACCTTGTCTCGAAAAACCAAAAAAAAAATAAAAAATAAAAAATAAAATAATAAAATAAAATAAAATTAATATGTACTTGAAGTTTTTCATCTGTCTGGTTTAGTATTTGTAGTAAATAAAAGGAAACAATTTAATGCAGGAAATAATGATATTTTTCTAATAATTATCCATATTTTTTTACTTTCCTCCTTTTTACTTTCCTCCTAAGTTAATATTAGACTTCTTCTGATGTCTGAAAAAGACAATCAGTACAATAAGAAGTCTCTGTAGGTAAAGGTGCTTGCTATCAAGCTTAAAGATCTGAATTTAAACCCACAGACCCATATGATGAATGAATGTGACTCCCACAAGTTGTCCTATGACCTCCATGGGCACACTGGCCACATCTCTCTCTCTCTCTCTCTCTCTCTCTCTCTCTCTCTCTCTCTCTCTCTCTCTCTTTCTCTCTCTCTCTCTCTCTCTCTCTCACACACACACACACACACACACACACACACACACGCGCGCGCACAGCCCTAAACTAAGTTTTTTAAAGACTTACCTGCTATCACTACTTGAAAAGATGAGTTAATGCTTTATTTCCCTTACTTCTTGAGACCCTGGCCTAGCACTAATATCCCTATCTCAACCATGTCCAGCGCTAGTCAAGAGACTCTGATCCAAATCTAACTCTGATTGATCTACCTACCTGAGCAGTAGAGGATATGACCTACCCTCTAGTGAGAACTCAGAAATCTTTGAAATGAAATGGACACTTATTGCATGTTATTTTGTTTGTATTCTGAGCAATAAAGCTTGCCTGGAGACCAGAGTGCAGAGCTAGCCAATAGTTAACCACAGAGGCCAGGCAGTGGTGGCACACACCTTTGATCCCAGCACTTGGAAGGCTAAAGCCTTTGATCCCAGCACATGGGAGGTTCACACCTTTAATCTCAGTATGTGGGAGGCTCATGCATTTAATCCCAGCACTACGGAGGTGAAGACAGGAATATAAGATGAGTGGAGACAGGATCTTACCCCATTCAGTCTGAGGATGCATAAAGACAGGATCACCCCCTTTTGGTCCGAGGATTCATAGAAGTAAGAACTCTGTAGTGGATGCCTACTCTGCTTCTATGATCTTTCAGCTTTCACCCTCGATAGCTGACTCCAGGTTTTTATTTAATAAGACTAATTAGGATCACACTTCAGACACTCAAGCTGATTTGATATAAATCTGCCAGTGGCAATAAAGTAGTTAAGGTCACATATTATCCTTAGTCATAAAGATGCAATTTCTTCTAACTTCTGTGAGAGACAGAAGAAACAAAGAAGGAAGTTAGTAGTAGAATTAATTTGACATAAGAAAAAATTGTGAAACTGTATACAAGGCAAGACATCCCAATAGAAATCAATGAAGTCAGAAAAAAATAGAGACAACTATTCCCAGGGGGAAGAAGTGGTCGCCTATAGACAAGCTTGGCAACTGAGGAGCATGAGGAAGTCTGCTTAGGTACCCAAGTGGAAAAGCAAAACCTAAAGAGAATGGGTTCTGTAGTTCTAAGGACTCAAGAGAATAGAAATGTTATTTGGGTTCCTGACAGACTTCAGAGTACCCATGGGAGATAAAGAATCCCTATGGGTGTGGTTTCCAGTCCAGAGGACAGATCCAAAGGAAGAAACCAAAATTTAAAGAAAAAAAAAATGAGAATTAGGACTGGCCCAGGAATACAAACAAAATATTTCTAGGGTATTTCCATAATTAATTAGGGGCCCTTTAAAAGGGAAATGTGGTTCTGAAATAGCAGTGCTGGAGGCCAGCCCCAGCAGTTGACAGACCCAAGAGGATGTAAAGAGTTGGCAAGGGAAAGATGAGCCAGGCATAATGGTTGGGAGAATCTTGCAGCCTGACCGACTAGCAGCCAGAGTGTTTCCTTATTTTATACAGAGTTCAGTAAGCAGGGATTGATTCATGCTGTTCCAAAACATAGATCATATCATTTTTGGTTTTGGACCTGTGTTTTACTTCCTCTTGCATATTTTTTAGTCATCACTGATAAACCGTAACAGAACAGAGTTATCTTTTACAATCATTTTCTCTCAAGTTTAATCATCATTGATAGTTATCCTTTATAACCATTTTTGCTCATCAACTTCATAACCCAATTTTTAAGAATCTAGAGGCATATGACAGCCTGTTCTCAGGCTAGTAGCTTTTGTGGCTTCAAGGACACTAGACCAAACAAAATCTCCAGACCAGATCTCTGGGCAGATTGCCACATCCCAAGCAGTGTATTATTAACTCTTAGTGGTCAGAGTGCCCAGGAAAAATCCTCAGGCCAAAGCTGCTGCAGTTATTATTCAATTTCTGACATAATACAATGTTTACATTTTATATTTTTATAGAATTTGTTTACATGTCTAATCCTGGCATTCTGTTGTTCTTTGGTCATATGACATCACAGTACCTCTGCATAAGCTAACTTTTCTAAGAAAGGGAGGTCCTGACATCTCATCCTTTTATCACCTATCCACTCCATTCTTTGCTCATCAATATAAGTCCCTGTGTAGAGCAGAGGTAACTCCAGCCAATCTAACTTTGTTGCTGTATATGCCACGTAATTGCCTTAGCATATAGTGGGAAGAGGCTTGTAATCTGATCTGCAGCTAACTCTACTAGCCCACCAAATCTTGTTGACCTTTTTAAGTTTACTTTGTTTTGATTATCCTCTTCTTGAGTAAGTACAGGGGCAGATGTTTCAAGAACATCTCATGGCCTCATAAAGAGATTTCTGGCTTCTTTACATACATCACAATCTCTAAGGCATAAGGAAGACCTCTAAGTAGGTAAGGATATCTCCTTAAAAGCAGGAGTGTAGTATGTTCAGGACTTTCCTGGGGAAGCTTAGAAGCAGCATTCCTGGGAGAAGGCATAGATGATTCATAAGAAATTTTCCATCAACCCAATATCCCCAAATTGTACAAATATTAAAAGTCTCCCAAGCATGCAACAGTCAGAGATCAAAACCAAAAGTGGCATGGCTGCCATCAGGTGACTCAGCTTTGCTGGACCTTTGTCAAGCAGCTCTGCTGGCTTTATGACATTTGCTGTTCCCATCAGACATGTCTGTGCCATAGCAGGTATGACTTCTGTTGAGGCCTTATGGGGCTTCAGACATCAGTGAAATGAATGGATTCACAGCCAGGATGTTTCTTTACTTCCATCCTGACCAGGCCAATCCTTACATATCTTAAAAGTATAATAGCATGCCTTCTCCTCAAACCTGACATATCTTATTATCATAAACTAGAAATTTCCATGGAAGCAGTTAGTTTGGCATGGTGGAGGGAAAGAGGCATTATTTATTTATTGTCTTACTTTATAAACCATACTAAGCCCAAATCTTATCCTCTAACCAGATAAAAGAGTTCCATCCAATATCAGAAGAGTTCCATCCAATAAGCTCATGGGTATATCTTGCAGCCAAATTGAAGTTTCAGTGATGTCGATTTTTATGAAACTGTCTTCTATAGAGTTCATACTGAAGCTCCCCATGTTAGCAAGATAATACTTGACCTTGAACATTTCCATGATAAATTAACACATTTGATGCTTGAAGGTATGAAAGATCAGAGCTTACAATTAAATCTTAGTTCTTGAATATGTAAAGCTTCCTAACAGAAAAAGGGAAATGGTCTCTCTAATGCTTCTATAGAGTAGACAGTGTAAAGGGTTTGGAACTGCATTCCATGAAGAAAAAAAAAAAGCACAGAGAAACAAATATTTAGCTGTGTTCATCTGGACCGTAAATGGCCACATGTAATGTCTGCACTGACTTCTCAGCATCTCTCAGGGCCCATGAAACTGATATCATTAGCCAATAGGCCCCAGTGACAGCAGACTGCTGTGGGCTTTGACGAGTCGGTGGGGTCTGGCAGTACAGCTTTCTTGCCCTTACAGGTGGTTGTCATTTTGTATTATGTAGAAAGTCTGCCAGAAACATACTGCTGTGCCATTTTTCTGGGCCATTTCTCTGCTGCTCTAAAAATTCTGTGCATTCATTCTGGAAAGCATTTGGAAGTATAAAAGAAAAAATATCTTCTAGACTTTCATTATATGTCCTGCTTTAGCAAATACTCAAAGTGGAAAATTCCAAAATGGAATAATGATCAAAATTCTAAAATGAGCATTAGATTTTCATCATAAATTTTCAGCTTTTTGTCTAGAATATTTTAATTGACAACCCTTCAAAGATTTGAGAATTTTGTACTGTGACAGATGAGCTGGGATAAACTGGGCCACTGCACTTGACAGATAAGTTTGGCCCATAATGGCCTCTGTAAGTACTGAATCAAATGCTTGATGTGTATGTAAATTTTTATTAATTAATCAATTAATTAATTTTCCCAGCCTGATCACACTGTCCCCTCCCATACTTCTCTCCTCCCAGTCCCTCCCACAACCTCTCCTTTCCAACCCCCCCATTCACTCCCTCTCCTTTCCCTTCAGAAAAGTGCAGGCCTTCCATGTATCTTAGCCATGAGATATCAAGTTGCAGCAAGACTAGGCACCTTCTCTTCTCTTAAGGCTGAATAGGGCAACCCAGCAGAAGAAAGGGGTCCCAAAGTCAGGCAATAGTGTCAGAGACAATCCTCACTCCCTCTGTCAGGAGTCCCAAAAGAAAACCAAGCCATATAACTGCAACCCATGTGCAGGGAGGGCCCAGGTCAGTCCCACGCAAGTTCTCCACTTGGCAGTTCAGTCCCAGTAAGCCCCCATGATCCCAGGTCAGTTGACTCTGTGTGTTTTCCCTTGGTGTTCCCTGTCTGACTCCCATAATCCTTATTCCTCCTCTTCCATAGGATTTCCCAAGGTCCACCTAATGTTTGGCTGTGGACCTCTACATCTGTTTCCATCAATTGCTGGGTAAAGCCTCTCTGATGACAATCAGGCTAAACAATGGTCTATGGGCATAGATGAATATCATTAGGAATCATTTTATTGACTTTTTTCCCTATTTGTTATGAAATATACAGCAAGCCAACAGTCAATATCAAATTAAGTGGAGAGAAACTCAAAGCAATTCCACTAAAATCATAGACAAGACTGTCCACTCTCTCCATAGCTATTCAATACAGTATTTGAAATTCTAGTTAGAGCAATAAGACAACTAAAGGATATCAAAGGGATACAAATAGGAAAGAAAGGAGTCAAAGTTCCATTATTCACAGATGATATGATAGTCTACATAAGTGTTTCCAAAATATTCTACCAGGGAACTCCTACAGCTGATAAACACATTTAGTAAAGTAGCTGGATACAAGATTGACTCAAAAAATCAGTAGCCCTATGATACACAAACAATAAATGGGCTGAGAAAGAAATTAGGGAAACAGCCCCCTTCACAATAGCCACAAATAATATAAAATATCTTGTATAACTCTAACCAAGCAAGGGAAAGACCTGTATGACAAGAACTTCAAGTCGTTGAAGAAAGAAATTGAAAAAGATATCAGAAGATGGAAAGATCTCCTATGCTCATGGATTGGTAGGATTAACATAGTAAAGATGGCCATCTTACCAAAAGCAATCTGCAGAGTCAATGTAATTCCAAAATTCCAAAGCAAATTCTAACCAATTTAAGAGTATGTTCTTTTTATCTATAGTCTTAGTCAGTACTGGACCCTGCATGCTGCAATACTGACGTTACAGGAAACAAGTTCCCTGGTGCAAGAGTGGCCCAACTGTTAGGAGAAAGAAATTCCGTGATTGGTATTGTAATTTTGGTCCAAAGTCCACAACTGCAGAGCTCAAAGGCCCTTGGGAAGAACCTGCTATTGGGTTTTGTTTTGGTTTTTGGTTTTTGGTTTTTTTTTTTGGTTTTGGGGGGAGTTTGGGGGGGTTGTTTGTTTGTTTGTTGTTGTTGTTGTTGTTTGCTAACTGGGTAAATTACCTTCTAAATATTTATGCCTAAACTCATATACTGGGTTGCTCTCAACCTTGGCCAGCCAAGTTTCTTTGTGCAGTGGACAGCAGTCATTAGAGCAATATATCATCCTACTACAGCCTACCAATACAAATATTTATTTGGATTTTTATTTGTTCATTATTTTCTATGTATTTTTTTGCACATCTTCAACTGGGTATGCAGTATCTTTGAACACCAAATGGATCTACGGGAAGAAAAAGAATTTTTAGGGAAATAATTGGAAATCATTCACAAGGAAGTTATTAGAAGCTGCAAATATAAAGGAACCTTCATGGTCAGAGTTGTTGTTGGCCGTTCTTTTAGCATAGTGACACACTATTTTACATAGTGTAGTGCAAGCCAGCAAACAGCTAACAAGAAGACAGTGGAATTTATTCTAGTGTGGGAAATGATGGGATGATGAAACAAAATAAAAACCATACTTTTAAATATTAAGTTAGACTAAAAACTAATTGACTTTGTATATATCACTTCTTTTGTTAGCACAGGCTACTAAATGAGTTGGTCAAAAACCACTGTTTATTCTGTTATACAAATACAGGATATTGACCATGATCTTGGCTTCTAAATAATTTTTATTTACTTTCTACCTGACAGATAATGGGCCATGGGTATTGAGAATCATCACTACTTTCAATGAATAGTTACAGTGAAAGATGGGATCTTATTTTACAGAGCATAGAATAAATTTGAAAGGACATGTATTAAGGCACTAGAAGAAGAAAGATCGAATATAACAGGAGGAAGAATAATGTGTTCCCCGAAGTTAACAAAGCCATCTTTGTTAAATATTTGTTATATCCAAAAGCTACATGTTGATTTTTTAAGTGCAGTACTATAAATAATATGGGCTCCATCTTCAGGATAAAGACATTGAAACTCAGAAACATTTTCCATGGTGGTATTGTCAATCTCACCAAACAAGAGTAAAGACCACTACTCAAATTAGTTGAGTGTGAAAACTTCATTTTCTGTCAGACAAGGCTATCTCCCCAAAGCAGGGTTTGAGAAAATAGCATCAAACATAGAAGACAACAGGATTTATATAGCCCAAAAATCTGCAAGATTTGGGGTTTTCAAGGGTATGGGGATTCTTCAGAGGAATTTTGGTTACATGGGAATTTGGCTGAACATTTCAAAATTATTTGGTAAAGCATCTTATTTTATCAGGGTAGAGGTTAGTTATAGGATGTGGAATATGTCTAACTCCAGAAAATGGGTCAAGACCTGGTCAAATCCGTGTTTTATAGAAAGCAGGAATGAGCTTATTTTGACTTTGTAATAAGACGGCTTTTAATCTTAAGATGGAGTCGGGCTGGTCCATCAGTACATCTAGAAAGATGAATAGTAAGCATGCAAACTGACTCTACATCCAAAGATTATTTGATCTAATATTTTTAATCTAAAACGTACTTTCTGTTAGTTAGAGAAACAGTTATCCCATCCTCTCTAACATATGGTGCACCAGGCTGCAGGGGCTTGACAGAATTGAGGCAAAAGCTTAAAAGATGCTTCTACTAGTCATTTGGGGAATTAATAATATGGTTGTTATGAGGATAAGATCAATAAAAGAATAAAGTAGAGGCCTGTTGATATACAAATATTTTACCTAAAGCAAAGAAAGATAATCACCAAGAACCATCAATACCTCCCAAATAAATGGAAAATTGAAACAGATTACAGTTATCATTTCACACAAGGTTTGAAGTCACCTAGGTCAACAGGAATAAGTGCAAACACACAGCTTTAATACAGAGAAATGTTTATGCAGAAGCTAGAGTCTCTATTGAAAACATGTAGTCAGTGCACTGGGAAGTTGATGCAGGAAGAATGTGAATTCAAAGCCAGCCTGCATCACTCAGTGACTTCCAGGACTGCTTTAGTTTCCTAGCAAAAACCCACCTCAAAAATAAACAAAAAGAGATTCACTTTCTTTGTTTTCAACCATCTTAACTTCATATTTAGGAAATTTAGACACTTTCAGGAAAATAAGGCAATTTGTTTTTCAATGAAGAAGAAACAGGAAGGCTGGAGCAAAAGAGAATACTTTTGTTGTTCTAATCCTCTGCGATCTCTTACTTTAGGGTCATTTCCTTTCCTTCTCATCTTAGCACATGTCTCTGACCAAATGATGAGAAAGTCATAGAATTGAATACAAGTATTTTTTAATGAGAAAATCTTTCATTTCAAAACTAGAAGCATTAAAGTTAATCAGTAGGAAACTGATAAATATGTTCCAGAAAGAGGAAAATATCTCAAAAATTTAACAGCCAAACAGCTGTCATTTCTACAGATTATTTTTCTTTTATAAAAATGTTAATTTTTACTGTGTTTTAATTGAAATAGAATTATAACAATTTCCCTCCTCCCTTTCTCCCAGCCACCCTCCTTCAAACCCCCCAAATAGCCCAACTCTCAAGTTGATAGCTTCCTTTTTCTTTTTTCCCTTTTACTGAAAATAAATTCTTTTCTCAGACAATATATCCTGATTATAGTTTCCCCTCCTTTTACTTCTCTCAGTTCCTCCCCGCCCCCTCCCCTCTGGATCCACTCCCTTTCTCTCTCTCATTAGAAAACAACAGGCTTCTAAGAGATAACCACCAAACAAGACAAAATAAAATATAATATGATGAAGCAAAAACTATCATATCGAAGTTGGACATGGCAACCCAACAGGAGGAAAAGAGTCCCAAGAGTAGACACAAGAGTCAGATACTCACTTGTTCTCACAGTCAGGAATTCCATAAAAATACTAAGTTAATAGCTATAATATATACACAGAGGACCTGTGGAGGAACCATGCAGACCCTGTACTTACTGCTTCAGTCTCTGTGAGCTCATATGTGCCTTGATTAGTTAACTCAGAGGGCCTTGTTCTCCTGGTGTCCTCCATCCCCTCTTGCTTTTACAGCCTTTCCACCTCCTCTTCCCTGGGATTCCTTGAGCTCTGAGGGAAGAGATTTGATGGATACCTCCAATTCAGACTCTCTCTCCACATAATGTCTGGGTGTGGGCCTCTGCAACTGTTCAATCTGCTGCCAGAAAAAGCCTTTCTGATGATTATTGGATAAGGCACTCATCTATGACAATAGCAAACTATCATGAGGAATTATTCTATTGATTTTTTTTCAGACCCATAGTATTTGGGTTCACCCTAGTTCCCTGGGCTATCTAGTCTCTAGTTCTTGGTTACCCAAGCAGTATCAGATAATGGATTCCATCTTGTATAGTAGGCCTTAAGTCAAATCAGACTTTGGTTGCCTACTCCCACAAGTTCTTTGCCACCACCACCCTAGCATATTTTGCAGGCATGACAGATTGTAGGTCAAAGGTTTTGTAGCTGGGTTGCTCTCCATATTTTTCTTTCAGTAACCTGCAGAGTACCTTCCCACACCGAAAAGACTGAATGTAGAGGTGAAGGTTCCAAAGTAGGCACCAGCTTGACTTGTTCAAATTCAGTAAGTTGTGTGGATGTCGTCCTCAGCAATGGGACCCCAATGTTGGTTGGTGGAGAGAAATGCTTTGTCTTAGCACCAGCCTGGATTGTTTGGGAATTTCCACAGGACCCTTTTGGCCAACAACTCAACTGAAGTAACCCAGTCCTACCACTGGAAATCTAGCCTGGCTACAAGAGATACCCAATTGAGACTGAATTCCCCCATTACTAGGAGTCTCATTAAGATCACCTTCATAGATTCCAGGAAGTTTCCACTACACTAGGTTTCCACATCATCTCCCAAATACCCCCAAATTCCAGTGGCTGCACAAATTTGCACTCCCACCAGCAATGCAGGAATGTTTCCCTTGCTAAACATCCTTATTGATCTTAGCCATTCTGGCAGGTGTAAGACAGAGTCTCAAAGTAGTTTTAATTTGCATTTCCCTGGTGGCTAAGGATTTTGAACATTTCAAGTGTTTCTCAGTCATGTGAGATACCTCTATTGAGAATTCTCTGTTTAAATCTGTAACTCATTTTTTCATTTTTTAGTTGGATTATTTGGGTTTTTGATATCTAATTTCATGAGTTCTTTATACAGTTTGAATATTAGTCCTCTATCAGATGTGAAGTTAGTAAAAACATCTTTTCCCATTTTGTAGGCTGCTATTTTGTCCTACTGATGGTGTCCTTTGCCTTACAGAAGGTTTTTAGTTTCCTGAGGTCCCATTTATTCATTGTTAATCTTATTGCCTGTGCTAATGGTGCTCTGTTCAGAAAGTTGTCTCCGGTGCCAATGCTCTCAGGACTATTCTCCAATTTCTCTTCTTTCATGTTCAGTGTGTCTGGTTTTATGTTGAGTTCTTTGATCCACTTAGACTTGAGTTTTGTACAAAGTGATAGATATGGACCTATATGCATTTTTCAACATGCTGGCATCCAGTTTGACCAGCACCATGTGTTGGAGATGCTTTCTTTCCTCCAGTATGTATTTCTTGTTTCTTGATCAAGTTTCCATATGTGTTTGAATTTATGTTTGGCCTTCAATTCTATTCCATCAATCGGTGTATCTATTTTTATGACAATATCATATATTTTGTTGTTTTGTTTTGTTTTGTTATACTATAGCTCTGAAGTCAGGTATGGTGATACCTCCAGTAGTTCTTTCATTGTTCAGGATTGTTTTAGCTGTCCTGGGTTTTTTTTTGTTTGTTTATTTGTTTGTTTGTTTGTTTGTTCGTTTTTCCATAGGAAGTTGAGAATTGTCCTTTTAAGTTCTGTAAAGAACTTTGTTGGAATTTTTATGAGGATTGCACTGAATTTGTAGATTGATTTTGGTAAGATGGCCATTTTTTGCTATGTTAATCCTACTGATCCATGAGCATGGAGATCTTTCCAACTTCTGACATCTTCTTCAATTTCTTTCTTCAAAGGCTTGAAGTTTTTATCATACAAAACTTTCACTTGCTTGGTTAGGGTTACCCCAAGATATTTTATATTATTTGAGGCAATTGTAAAAGGAGTTGTTTCCCTGATTTCTTTCTCAGTCTGATTGTCATTTGTATTTAGAAGGGTTACTGATTTTTTTTAAGTTAATCTTGTATCCAGTCTCTCCACTGAAAGTTTGTCAACTGTAGGAGTTCCCTAGTGGAATTTTTAAGCACTTATGTATGTTACCATATCACCCACAAATAATGACACTTTGACTTCTTCCTTTCCAATACATACCCCCTTGGTCTCTTTCAGTTGTTTTATTGCTCCCACCAGAACTTCAAGGTCTATATTGAATAGATAGGATGAGAGTGGAAAGCCTTCTATAGTGCCTGAGTTTAGTGGAATTGCTGTGAGTTTCTCTCCATTTAATTTGATGCTGTCTATAGGCTTGCTGTATATTGCCTTTATTATGTTTAGTTGTGTCCCTGTATCCCTACTGTCTCCAAGACTTTTATCATGAAGGGGTTGGATTTTTTTCAAAGGCCTTTTCGGCATCTAATGAGATGATCATTGGGTTTTTTCCAGTGTGTTTATATGGTGGATTACATTGACAGGTTTCATATGCTGGTGCATCACTGCTTCTCTGAGATGAAGCCTACTTATGGTGGGTCACATCTTTTTGATGTGATCTTGGATTCAGTTTGAAGTATTTTATTGAGTATTTTTGCACCTATGTTTATAAGGTATATTGATCTGTAATTCTCTTTCTTTGTTGAGTCTTTATGTGGCTTGGGTATTAGGGTAACTGTGCCCTCATAAAATGAATTGGGTAATGTTCCTTTGATTTCTATTTTATGGAACAATTTGAGGAATATTGGGAGTAACTCTCCTTTAAAAGTCTCATAGAATGCTGTGTAAAACCATCCAATCCTGAGCTTTTATGGTTGGAAGACTTTTAATGACTACTTCTATTGCCTTAGGGGTTATAGGTCTATTTAAATTGTTTATCAGATTTTGATATAACTTTAGTAAGTGGTATCTATTGAGAAAACTATCCATTTCTTTTAGGTTTTCCCAATTTTGTGGAAACAGGTTTTTAAAGTATGACCAAATGATTCTTTGGATCTTCTCAGTGTAACATCCCCCTTCTTGTTTCTGATTTTGTCAATTTGGGTATTCTCTCTCTGCCTTCCAGTTAGTTTGGATAAGAGTTTGTCTATCTTGCTGATTTTTCTTAAATAACCAACTTTTTGTTTCACTGATTCTTTGTATTGCTCTCTTTATTTCCTTTTTATTAATTTCAGCCCTCAGTTTGATTATTTCTTGTCATCTACTTCTCTTGGATTTGATTACTTTTTTCTGTTCTAGAGCTTTCAGGTATGCTGTTAAGTCACTAGTATGAGACCTCTCCAATTTCTTTATGAAGGCACTTAGTGTTATGAACTTTCTTCTTAGTGCCATGCTCATTGTGTCCCTAAGTTTGGGTATGCTGTGCAATCATTTTCATTGAATTCTAGAGAGTCTTTAATTGCTTTCTTAATTTCTGTCTTGATCCAGATTTTATTCAGTACAGAGTTGCACAGTTTCCATGAATTTGTAGGCTTTCTGTTGTTTCTGTTGTTTTTTATATCCAGCTTTAATCAGTGGTGGTTCTTATAGGATGCAGGGGGTTATTTCAATTTTCCTGTATCTGTTGAGACTTGTTTTGTGACTGAGCACGTGATCAGTTTCTGGAGAATGTTCCATTAGGTGCTGAGAAAGTATATTCTTTTGTGTTGGAGTGAAATGTTCTGTAAATATCTACTAGGTCCATTTATTTCATAATGTCTGTTAGCTCCACTATTTCCATTTAGATTCTGTATGGATGACCTGTCAGTTGGTGGGAGTAGGGTACTGAAGTCTCCCACTATCGGTGTGTGGAAGTCAGTATGTGATTCAAACTGTAGTAGTGTTTCTTTTACAAAAATGGGTACTCTTGTATTTGAAGCATGGATGTTAAGAACTGAAATGTCATCTTGGTGGATTTTTCTTTTGATGAGTAAGTAGTATCTTTCCCCATCTCTTTTGATTAGTTTTGATTTGAAGTCTATTTTGTTAAATATTAAAATGGCTGTACCAGCTTGCTTCTTAGGTCATTTGCTTAGAATCTCTTTTTCTTTTAAGGGTGTAGTTAACCTCCTTAGGTTGGAGTTTTCCTTCTAGTACCTTCTGTTGGGCTGGATTTGTAAATAGATATTGTTTAAATTGGATTTTATTGTGGAATAACTTATTTTCTCCATCTATTGTGATTGAAAAGATTGCTGGGTATAGTAGTCTGGGCTGGCATCTGTGGTCTCTTAGAGTCTGCAGGACATCTGTCCAGGCCCTTTTGACTTTTCAGAATTCTAGTATAGTTCTAACAGGTCTGCCTTTATATGTTTGTATAATTATATTTTGGTATTTTTCCCTTGTAGCTTTTAATATTCTTTCTTTGTTCTATATGTTTAGTGTTATGATTATTATGTGTAGATGGGACTTTCTTTTCTGGTCCAATCTATTTAGTGTTCTGTGTGCTTCTTGTACCTTTATAGGCATCTCCTTTTTAAAGTTAGGAAATTTTTCTTCTATGATTTTGTTGAAGACATTATCTGGACCTTTGAGCTGGGAGTCTTCTCCTTCCTCAATTATTATTATTATGTTTAACCTTTTCATAGTGTCCTAGATATCCTGAATGCTTTTTGTCAAGAGCTTCATGGGGGGGGGGTTCGGGTGTTTGATTTAACATTTTCTTTGACTAATGTGTCCATTTCTTATATTGTATCTTCAACACCTGAGATTCTCTCTTCCATCTCTTGTATTCTGTTTGTGAAGCTTACCACTGTAATTCCTGTTTGAATTCCTAAATTTTTCATTTCCAGAATTCCCTGAGTTTGTGTTTTGCCTATTAACTATATTTCCATTTTCAGTTTTATTCATTTCCTTCAACTGTTTGAGTGTTTTCTTGGTTTCTTTAAAGGTTTTATTCATTTTCTCCAATTTTTTTTTGTTTTTATTTTCCTGGATTTCTTTAAAGGATTTATTCGTTTCCTCTTTAAGAACCTCTACTCTACTCATATACATGGTTTTAAGGTCTTGTTCTTATTTTTCTTATGCTTCAGCTATGCTGGAATATTCAGCATCAGCTGTGGTAGGACAGCTAGGCTCTAACGGAGACATTGCCCTGGCTGTTACTGTGTTTTTATACTGGTGTCTAGGCATCTTGATTTGGGATGATTACAGGCCTAGCTGATAATTTCTGAGTTTGTCTTTGTTGAGTGGGTGTTTTGTTCCTTGGTTTCTGACTTCTCTCTGGATTGTCAGAGAGTATGATGGTCTGTATTGACTGTTTTCATGGCCTGCTCAGCTGGTGTGGTCCCAGAGAATGCCTGCTGATACTGGAGGTTGGAATACTGGGATGAGTTGGCGGAAGGAAAGTTGGAGGAGAAGGTCTTCATGATCCATTGGGGATAGAGTAAGAGGGGAAAGGGAGAACACAGAGAGTTCTCTGCTGGGCATGAGACTGGGAGGACTGGATCTCAAGAGGAATAGAAGTCTGGGTCTGCCTTCAGCCTGGGGTCTGTGAAAAAGCAACAAGTGGCAAGAGGAAGGTTAAAAGTAGAAGATCTGTGGGATCCATAGGAGCTGGGGGCATGGGAGCAGGGACGGCTGCAAGAGGTGTTCTGTTGCAGAATCGTGGATGAGACTGGGGGATTGGGTCAAGAGAAACAAATAGGGAAAGGTCTGTGGGCAACCTACCTGGTTTTCTGGTGACCTGGCTTCTGGTTTAGCAGGATGTGTCTGCTGGTGTTGGTTGCTGGGATACAGGAATGAGTGGGGGAGTAAGACTGGGAAGGGATGGTCTATGGGACCCACAGATGGTGGGGGGAGGGAGACTGCAGCTGGTGACCTCTTGCGGCACTAGGGATGAAACTGAGGGTTGGATCTGGGGGAACAGAGAGAGAGAAGACAACCTATGAGCCTTCTTTTTCTTTTTTGGTATGTGTGTGTATGTGTTTGTGTGTGTATACAAATATTTTTATATACAACCTTCTAAGTTCCTTTCTGTTGTTTGTATGAACATGGTTTCAAGGCTGACCACTCTGCTTTGAACAACCTAAAGGGGCTTACCCCTGGGAGAGGCAGGGACCTCCGTCTCTGAGCAGTCATTGATCTTTATCTATGGGTGGGACCTTATGGCATTCTCCCCTTTCCATATCAACATGTCCATTGATGTTGCCACTCTGCTGGTCTTGTTTATGCAGCTATTTCTAGGAGCAGACTTGCTGGTGTTCTGGCTCTTGCAATCCTTTCACTGCTGTGGATATTGCTCTGTATAAATAAAATGCTGATTGGCCAGTAGCCAGGCAGGAAGTATAGGCAGGACAGAGAAGAGAATTCTGGGAACAGAAAGGCTGAGTGAGAGAGACGCTGCCAGCTGCCGCCATAAAAAGTGAGATGTAAGGTACTGGTAAGCCATGAGCCACGTGGCAACTTATAGACTCATAGATATGGGTTAATTTAAGATATAAGAACTAGATAACAAGAAGCCTGCTGCGGCCATACAGTTTGTAAGCAATATAAGTCTCTGTGTGTTTACTTGGTTGGGTCTAAGTGGCTGCGGGACTGGCAGGTGAGAGAGATTTGTCCTGACCGTGGGCCAGGCAGGACCAGGAAAACTCTAGCTACACCTTTCACCTCCTCTTCTGCAATGTTTTCTGAACCATAGATGCAGTAGCCATGGTGTAGATGTATCCATAGAGGCTGGGCTCCCCATGATCTGACGATCTCCGAACTGTGCTCAGTTGTGGTTTCTAAGGTAGTCTCCATCTACTATAAAGAGAGACTTTTTTGGTGAGGATTGGTAGCTACACTTACCTTTGGGTTTAAGGATATACTTAGAATCTTTTCCTACAGATATTGATCACAGTGTGTCTACATATTAAAAGAACAAATTGGAGAAATGAGGTAGTACTTGGAAAGAAAAGCAAAAGCCCAAAATTCTTTGAACATTCAGATTAATTTGTGTATCGTACTGGATGAAAAGGTTTATATTATCCTCATAATTATCTCTTTTCAACTAGTATAAACTCTAATGCATATAAAAATGAAAACTGAGTGGGCATAATGGCACACATCTTCAAACCCAGCAGATCTCTGTGAATTGGGTGCCAGACTAGTCTACATAGTGAGTTTCAGGTTAGATAGGGCTGTATAGTGAGACCCTGCCTCAAAAACAAATATATATATATATATATATATATATATATATATATATATATATATATATATAGTGAAAAAGGAAATCAACCCAGTTGTCTCTTCTGCTTCCTAATCCAATACAGATGGCCCCCAGAGATGCTGTGCTTAGAAAGAAGCCAAAGACGAAACATTTCATTTGTATAAAAGCCTAAGGAAGCCATCTTGCCCCGGACTTCCCTTCTGAAGCACAGGTGAGTGCCCTAGCTTGCCCCCGACCCCATCCCTGGGCACCAGCCACTCCGAGGAAGACCTGCCCAACTTGGCCCCAGGTTCTGGTCACTGGGCAGGTTCCCTTCTAGCCCCACCGGGAAGGATTCCCTTCTCCAAGACCCCTGGAAGACCCTGCAGTCTCCACGCCTTGCCCCCACCCCCATCTGCCTGAGCCCCAAGCCTCTTCCTTAGACTTAGAGGCTGGCCCCCAGCTCCCAGCTCCCATCTTGCCCCGGACTTCCCTTCTGAAGCACAGGTGAGTCCCCTAACTTGCCCCCAACCCCATCCCTGGGCACCAGCCACTCCAGGGAAGACCTGCCCAACTTGGCCCCAGGTTCTGGTCACTGGGCAGGTTCCCTTCTAGCCCCACCGGGAAGGATCCCCTTCTCTAAGACCCCTGGCAGACCCTGCAGTCTCCACGCCCTGCCCCCACGCCCATCAGCCTGAGCCCCAAGCCTCTTCCTGAGACTTAGAGGCCGGCCCCCAGCTCCCATATTGCCCCGGACTTCCCTTCTGAAGCACAGCCCCACCGGGAAGGATCCTCTTCTCCAAGACCCCTGGCAGACCCTGCAGTCTCCATGCCCTGCCCCCACCCCCATCCGCCTGAGCCCCAAGCCTCTTCCTGAGACTTAGAGGCCGGCCCCCAGCTCCCAGCTCCCATCTTGCCCCGGACTTCCCTTCTAAAGCACAGCCCCACCGGGAAGGATCCCCTTCTCCAAGACCCCTGGCAGACCCTGCAGTCTCCATGCCCTGCCCCCACCCCCATCCGCCTGAGCCCCAAGCCTCTTCCTGAGACTTAGAGGCCGGCCCCCAGCTCCCATCTTGCCCCGGACTTCCCTTCTGAAGCACAGAGAGCTCCCATCTGGACAAGAGAGAGAGACTTCCTGAATCTGTCAGCTCTGTCTGAACCAAGTGTGCGGATAAGGCCAAGAACAAACCACAAGGAGATGGGCAGACGTCAAGGCAGAAACACATACAACAAAATGAATAGCAATACACCATCACCAGGCCCTAGCCCTCCTCCAACACCTAGACTTGAACATCAGAAATTGGAAGAAGCAGAAGAAAATAGCCTTATGAATGTCATTATGAAGAAGCTAGAGGCTCGTGTAGAGGAAAAGACAAAAAAATGTGAAGAACGCTGTAAACAACTAGAGGAAAGGGCAAACAAATTAGAAGAAATCAAAAAGTCCTGGAAGAGAACAATAAAATACTGAAAGAAAATCAAGAAAAATCAATGAAACAAATGAAGGAAACAGTCCAGGACCTGAAAAGGGAAATAGAAAAAATGAAGAAGACACAAACAGAGGGAATGCTGGAAATAGAAAATCTGAGAAAACGATTGGGAACTTCAGATGCAAGTATAATCAACAGAATGCAAGAGATGGAAGAGAGAATCTCTAGCGTTGAAGATACAATAGAAGAAATAGATTCATCAGTCAAAGAAAACACTAAAGTCAACAAAGTCATGAACCAAAATGTCCAAGAAATTTGGGACACCATGAAAAGACCAAACCTATGAATAATAGGGGTAGAAGAAGGAGAAGAATACCAACTCAAGGGCACAGAAAATATATTCAACAAGATCATAGAAGAAAACTTTCCCAACTTAAAGAAGGAAATGCCTATGAAGATACAGGAAGCCTATAGAACACCAAACAGATTAGACCCCCAAAAAAAGTCCCCTCGCCACATAATAATTAAACAATTAAACGTACAGAATAAAGAAAGAATATTAAGAGCAGCAAAGGAAAAAGGCCAAGTTACATATAAAGGCAAACCTATCAGAATAATACCCGATTTCTCAATGGAGACTTTGAAAGCCAGAAGGTCCTGGACAGATGTAATGCAGACACTAAGAGACCATGGATGTCAGCCTAGACTAATATACCCAGCAAAACCTTCAATCATCATAGATGGAGTGAACAAGACATTCCATGACAAAGCCAGATTTAAACAATATTTATCCACAAACCCAGCCCTACAGAAAGCACTAGAAGGAAAATTCCAACCTAAGGAAGTCAGATACACCCTCGAAAACGCAGGCAATAGATAAAGCCACAGCAGTAAACCCCAACGAAGAAAAGTACACACACATCACCACCAAAAAATAACAGGAATGAACAATCACTGGACATTAATATCCCTCAATATCAATGGACTTAATTCACCTATAAAAAGACATAGGCTTACAGAATGGATACGAAAGCAGGACCCATCTTTCTGCTGCATACAAGAAACACATCTCAAATTCAAAGATAGACACTACCTAAAAATAAAAGGCTGGGAAAAGACTTTCCAATCAAACGGTCTTAAGAAACAAGCGGGTGTAGCCATCCTGATATCCAGCAAAATAGACTTTAAACTAAAATCAATCAAAAGAGATCAAGAAGGGCATTACATACTCATCACAGGAAAGATCCACCAAGATGAAGTCTCAATTCTGAACATTTATGCCCCAAACACAAGGGCACCCACATATGTAAAAGAAACATTATTAAAGCTTAAATCACATATAAAACCCCACACATTAATAGTGGGAGACCTCAACACCCCACTTTCACCACTGGACAGATCCCCCAAATCGAAACTTAACAGAGAAATAAAGGACTTAACTGATGTCATGACTCAAATGGACTTAATCGACATCTACAGAACATTCCATCCTAACAAAAAAGAATATACCTTCTTCTCAGCACCCCATGGAACCTTCTCTAAAATCGACCACATACTTGGTCACAAAACAAATCTAAACAGATACAAAACAATTGGAATAACCTCCTGTGTTCTATCAGACCACCATGGTCTAAAGTTGGATTTCAACAACAACAAAAACTACAGAAAACCTACAATCTCATGGAAACTGAACAATACCCACCTGAATCACCAATGGGTTAAGGAAGAAATAAAGAAAGAAATTAAAGACTTCCTAGAGATCAACGAAAATGAAGACACCACATATCCAAACCTATGGGACACTATGAAAGCAGTACTAAGAGGGAAATTCATAGCACTAAACGCCCACATAAATAAGCTGGAGAAATCTCACACTAGTGACTTAACAGCACACCTGAAAGTTCTAGAACAGGAAGAAGCAAAGTCTCCCAGGAAAAATAGATGCCAGGAAATTATCAAAGTGAGAGCTGAAATCAATAAAATAGAAACAAAGAGAACAATACAAAAAATTAATGAAACAAAGAGTTGGTTCTTTGAGAAAATCAACAAGATAGACAAGCCCTTATCCAAACTAACCAAAAGACAGAGAGAGAGCATCCAAATCAACAAAATCAGAAATGAAAAGGGGGACATAACAACAGACATTGAGGAAATCCAGAGAATCATCAGGTCATACTTCAAAAACCTCTATTCCACAAAACTGGAAAACCTAAAAGAAATGGATAATTTTCTGGATAGGTACCACATACCTAAATTAAATCAAGACCAGATAAACTATTTAAATAGTCCAATCACCCCTAACGAAATAGAAACAGTCATTAAAAGTCTCCCAACCAAAAAAAGCCCAGGACCAGATGGTTTCAGTGCAGAATTCTACCAGATCTTCAAAGAAGAGTTAATACCAATACTCTCTAAATTGTTCCATACAATAGAAACAGAAGGAACATTACCAAACTCCTTCTATGAGGCTACAATTACCCTGATTCCCAAACCAAACAAGGATACAACAAAGAAAGAGAACTACAGACCGATCTCCCTCATGAACATTGATGCAAAAATACTCAATAAAATACTGGCAAACAGACTCCAAGAACACATCAAAACAATTATCCACCATGATCAAGTAGGATTCATTCCAGGGATGCAAGGATGGTTCAACATACGAAAGTCTGTCAATGTGATACACCATATAAACAAACTCAAAGAAAAAAACCACATGATCATCTCACTAGATGCTGAAAAGGCATTTGACAAAATCCAACACCCCTTCATGATAAAGGTCTTGGAGCGATCAGGAATACAGGGAACATACCTAAACATAATAAAGGCAATTTACAGCAAGCCAACAGCCAACATCAAATTAAATGGAGAGAAACTCAAAGCAATTCCACTAAAATCAGGAACGAGGCAAGGCTGTCCGCTCTCCCCATACTTATTCAATATAGTACTTGAAGTTCTAGCCAGAGCAATAAGACAACATAAGGAGATTAAGGGGATACAAATTGGAAAGGAAGAAGTCAAGCTTTCCCTATTTGCAGATGACATGATAGTAAACTTGAGCAACCCCAAAGATTCCACCAAGGAACTGATACAACTTATAAACACCTTCAGCAACATAGCAGGATACAAGATCAACTCAAAAAAATCAGTAGCCCTCCTATATACAATGGACAAAAAAGCGGAGAAGGAAATCAGAGATACATCACCCTTTACTATAGCCACAAATGACATAAAATACCTTGGGGTAACACTAACCAAGCAAGTGAAGGACCTATATGACAAGAACTTTAAGTCCCTGAAAAAAGAAATTGAAGAAGATGTCAGAAAATGGAAAGATCTCCCATGCTCATGGATAGGCAGAACTAACATAGTAAAAATGGCAATCTTACCAAAAGCAATCTACAGATTCAATGCAATCCCCATCAAAATACCAACACAATTCTTCACAGACCTGGAAAGAATAATACTCAACTTCATATGGAAAAACAAAAAACCCAGGATAGCCAAAAGAATCCTGTACAATAAAACAACCTCTGGAGGCATCACGATCCCTGACTTCAAGCTGTACTATAGAGCTACAGTAATAAAAACAGCTTGGTACTGGCATAAAAACCGACATGTTGACCAATGGAATCGAATTGAAGACCCTGACATTAATCTGCACACCTATGAACAAATAATTTTTGACAAAGAAGCCAAAAGTGCACAATGGCAAAAAGAAAGCATCTTCAACAAATGGTGCTGGCAAAACTGGATATCAACATGTAGAAGGCTGCAAATAGATCCATATCTATCACCGTGCACAAAACTTAAGTCGAAGTGGATCAAGGACCTCAACATAAATCCAGCTACTCTGAACCTGCTAGAAGAGAAAGTAGGAAGTAGTCTTGAACGCATTGGCATAGGAGACCACTTTCTAAATAGAACACCAGTAGCACAGACACTGAGAGAAACAATCAATCAATGGGACCTCTTGAAACTGAGAAGCTTTTGTAGGGCAAAGGATATGGTCAACAAAGCAAAGCGACAGCCTACAGAATGGGAAAAGATCTTCACCAATCCCACATCTGACAGAGGACTGATATCCAGAATATATAAGGAACTCAAGAAATTAGATATCAAAATGCCCAACAGTCCAATTAAGAAATGGGCTATAGAACTAAACAGAGAATTCTCAACAGAGGAAACTCAAATGGCTGAAAGACATTTAAGGAATTGCTCAACATCCCTAATCATCAGGGAAATGCAAATCAAAACAACTCTGAGATACCACCTTACGCCTGTCAGAATGGCTAAGATCAAAAACACTGAAGATACCTTATGCTGGAGAGGATGTGGAGCTAGGGGAACTCTCCTCCACTGCTGGTGGGAATGCAAGCTTGTACAACCACTTTGGAAATCAATATGGCGCTTTCTTAGAAAATTGGGAATCCATCTCCCCCAAGATCCAGCTATACCACTCTTGGGCATATACCCAAGGAATGCTCAACCACACCACAAGAGCACTTGTTCAGCTATGTTCATATCAGCGTTGTTTGTAATAGCCAGAACATGGAAACAACCTAGATGCCCTTCAACTGAAGAATGGATAAACAAAATGTGGTACATATACACAATGGAATACTACTCAGCAGAGAAAAACAATGACATCATGAGGTTTGCAGACAAATGGATGGACCTAGAAAAAATCATCCTGAGTGAGGTATCCCAGACTCAGAAAGACAAACATGGTATGTACTCACTCATAACAGGATACTAGATGTGGAACAAGGATGACTGGACTGCTACTCACATCACCAGGCAGGCTACCTGGAAAACAGGACCCCAAGAAAGACACAGGGATCGCCCAATGACAGAGAAATGGAATGAGATCTACATGAACAGCCTGGACATGAGTGGGGGTAGTGAAGGGCGAGGGTCGAGGGAAAGAGAGCTTGGGTGAGTGGGAGATCCCAGCTGGATCAACAACAGAGAGGGAGAACAAGGAATAGGAGACCATGGTAAATGAAGACCACATGAGAATAGGAAGAAACAAAGTGCTAGAGAGGCCCACAGAAATCCACAAAGATACCCCCACAACAGACTGCTGGCAATGGTCGAGAGACAGTCCGAATTGACCTACTCTGGTGATGGCATGGCCAAACACCCTAATTGTCGTGCTAGAAACCTCATCCAACTACTGAGGGATCTGGATGCAGAGATCCATGACTAGGCCCCAGGTGGATCTCTGGGAGTCCAATTAGCGAGAATGAGGAGGGTTTATATGAGAGAGAATTGTTGAGACCAAGGTCGGATAAAGCACAGAGACAAATAGCCAAACAAACGGAAACACATGAAATATGAACCAATGGCTGAGGGGTCACCAACTGGATCAGGCCCTCTGAGTGGGTGAGACAGTTGATTGGCCTGATCTGTTTGGGAGGCATCCAGGCAGTGGCACTGGGTCCTGTGCTCATTGCATGAGTTGGCTGTTTGAAACCTGGGGCCTATGCAGGGTCGCTTGGCTCGGCCTGGGAGGAGGGGACTGGACCTACCTGGACTGAGTCCACCAGGTTGATCTCAGTCTGTGGGGAAGGCTTTGCCCTGGAGGAGATTGGAATGGGGGGCGGGCTGGGGGGAAGGTGAGGGGGGAGGGAGGGGGGAGAACAAGGGAATCTGTGCCTGTATGTAGAACTTAATTGTATTGCAAAATAAAAATTAAAAAAAAAAAAACTAAGGAAAACAGACCTAAAGAGACAGAAAGTGGGTGAGGCTTGCCTGTGACTGGGGTGGAAATGCAGAATTACTGCACACATAAGGGATATTTCCTCTTGAGATGATGTGAAATATTGTCACAACCAAAATTAGATTGTGACAATGGTTTTATAACTCTAAATTTACTTTTTAAAAAGTTGAATTATATACTTGATGTAACAAAATTCAATGCTATATAAATTATGCCTCAATAAACTGTTGAAACATTTAATTATAGTCTTAACAAATACCAATTTAAATTCTGTAAATATCCCTTCCCTTTCATATGTGAGAAAAAAAAATAGTTCCCAAGTGA
The DNA here is from genome assembly GCF_949786415.1 of Peromyscus eremicus. Lineage (NCBI taxonomy): Eukaryota > Metazoa > Chordata > Mammalia > Rodentia > Cricetidae > Peromyscus > Peromyscus eremicus. The sequence goes on from NC_081430.1 coordinate 33,696,475, forward strand.
TAATGTTCTACAGTCATTTCTCACAAGAACAGAGGGTCATATACAGCAACATTTATATCACATTCCCTTCCAAAACCTTCTTTATTCAGTTCAGCATCAAAATCTTGGCTGAAATCGCAAGCTGTTGAAACTTACCAGCTCTTATCTTCTTCTATACCACTAGTAAAAGTTAAGGAAAAGGTCAAATTTAGGATGAGACAAATCATCTCATGGACCAGGAGAATGTTTGCTGTTAGTTGTGTTCAACATCACCCATAATACAATTTATTTTAGGGTTATTTAATTGTTCTCACTTGTAAAGTACTTCATATATGGGGATGTTAATGCTCTGAAAAAAAATGTTAAGTTTTAAGACTGACTCCCAAACTTACTTTGCATTTTCAGAGTTAGCTGTAATGATTTCCTGGACCTGAAAGGTGAACCTTATATTTCACTTTCATATTATGGGCCATATCAGGTTTGGTTAGTCATGCTCATCAATGAAGAGTCCCCTCACTTAATGGAACAGTCACAGAACCAATCATCTGAACAACATAAATAGAATGGCTTTACTTTTCTGGTTTAGAGGAGATATACAGACATTGCCCATAACAGCTAAAAGGGTCTACTCAGAGGATAATTGCTTTCTATAACAAATAATCTGGTGAAAACTTCATTTCTCAGATGAATAAATTTTACGACACAACCAAACAAAATGTTAAAAGCAATTGTTCATCAACTATACTATAGGCGTGTCCTACTACATAAGAAATGTAATGGGCAAAGTTTTATTTGCCATTTAGTCCATAGGTAGAGGATAGCAAGAAGTAACACAAAAGTAGAAGAAAACAAAGGAGAGGTAAGTGAACATCACCGAGAGATTACAGGCTTTGTTCTTTTCTTTTCTTTTCTTTTCTTTTTTTTTTTTTTTTTTTTTTTTTTTTGGTTTTTTGAGACAGGGTTTCTCTGTGTAGCTTTGTATCTTTCCTGGAACTCACTTGGTAGCCCAGGCTGGCCTCGAACTCACAGAGATCCACCTGGTTCTGCCTCCCGAGTGCTGAGATTAAAGGCGCGTGCCACCATCGCCCGGCCAGGCTTTGTTCTAAGGGAGAACACTGGAGGCAACAATGTCCAGAGAAGAAAAGGGGAAAGAGAAAAGGGAAGTGGAGAACTAACCAAAATGAAATATGTGTGTGAAAATTCCATGTGAAAACTTACTATTTGTAAGATCATTTGAATAAAAATAGATTTTTAAAAAGAGAGAGATTGTAGACTTGCAGGCTGAAAAAAGGTTGGATATTGCCAGGGTGTTATTACTCTAGGTACAGCAGCCACATGCTAGTTTGCTTGTAACAAACTGGTTAAAATAAATCTGTCTCCTTTTGGAAGACAAATCTCCATTCCAACACCCAATCCTATTTATAAGGAGTGCATTCCATACTTCCTGAATTACAGGCTTGCTCAGATTTCCATCTTATGATATCCTGGATTGGGATTACTTATATTGGAATTTCCTAGATGCAACATTTTCCTTCATATTGTATATAACAATATATACTTTTTAAATATTATATATACAATCTAAAATGCACTTGAATGCTATTTGATCAATAAAAAGAAAAATGCTGCATGATCACTCTCATATGGAAACTGAAAGTGTTGATATCACGCAATTAGACAGTAGAATGCTGGTTAACAGTCATGGGGAGAATAATGAGACAAAAGTGGGAAAAGGTTGCTCAACCAGTGCTGAGTTTTGCAAACTGGAAATAAGAAGTCCTGGCATGCAATACAGTGGTATAGATAACGACAGGATTTAATGTATTTTAAGAAACTACAAGAAAGTGATCTGAATGGATTTTTTTCTTGCCATAACTCATAGTTGTTCAAAAAGATTTTATGTGTGTGTGTGTGTGTATTTAAAAGGTAAATTGAATAACTTTTAAGTAAATAGTGCATTGGCATATTTAATTATGTACCTCTCATATACTTAGATGTATTCTAAGTATTTATCTCCTCAGAAATCTCACTAGAACACTTTATGAATGTCTTTGATGCTTTCAGCCACTTCTGTGGACCATGCTGAGCCTCCCAGAATCCAATGTCTTTGATAGATTGTACAATGCCCTTCTGATTGTTTTTCCTTTATCAAAGGCTTGTCCTTTCTTGGAAGCTTATTATTGTATTGTGTCTTAGGATTTCAATAGGAAACAGCTCATCAGTTCCCAGAATAAATGTTTATGTCATTTTTTCAGGATCCCCAAGACCTGATTTTATTTAATTTCTTCAATACTCTTTTTTTCTGAAAAGTCCATTAGACAGATACAATGAAACATTCATACTTGATTTTTGTGTCTTGGCTCTTAGCTTACATCTTCAGGTGCTCCCATTATTTATTTTTCTCCAGCCCTTCCTCTGAGCAATTATTTTTATTTTAGCAAGCATATTTTTAAGTTTTCAACCACTCTGTTATCTAATTATTCCTTTTCCACAGCAAAATCCTCAAATACGATTAAAATCACTGGAACTGAAATGTAACTTCGTAAAATATGCTCTTTTCTGGGTTTCCTTTAGACTCTTAGCTTGATAGACATGTTGAAATATTTTTGAAGTCTGCTAGTGTTTGCTGTGGGATGTTCTATATTCTCTGGATGTGTTGCTCTGATTGGTTAATAAATAAAATGCTGATTGGCCAGTAGCCAGGCAGGAAATATAGGCGGGCCAAAGAGAGAGGAGAAGGCTGGCAAGTGGAAGGCTGAGGGGGGAAATGATGCCAGCCACCACCATGAGAAGCAGATGTTAAGATACCGGTAAGCCACAAACCATGTGGCAGCTTATAGATTAACGGAAATTGCTTAATTTAAGATATAAGATCTAGATAGCAAGAAGCCTGCCATGGCCATACAGTTTATAAGTAATATAAGTCTCTATGTGATTATTTTATAAGTGGGCTGTGGGACTGCGGGGACTTGGTGGGACCAGGAGAGAAACTCTCCAGCTACAAGTGTTTGTAAGCATTGACTAGATTAGTTATGGCCAGTGGCTGGGAGGAAACTCTTCTGCCGATATATAGGTTGACTTGTGACCACGGGTCTTGACCCTGCATGGAAGTCCCACCTGGGATTGCTGTGGTTGTTGTCAGGGTGTTGCCGCTGGCAAGACCATATTACAATAAACAAAGAAAGCAAACAGCCCAACTGCATGCCACTGTCCATGCTGTCCAGCACAAATGCTCAAACTAGGAACCCAAGTCTAGAGAAGAACATTCCTTAGCCCTTTACCCAATTTCCCAGCTCTTATATACATCTGTCCACTCTTCCACCATGTTCCCTGAGCTTTAGTTGTGGGCACACAGGTTTGGTTTAGGGGTGTCCCACACCTGTTGTTCATTCTCTGCATCTCAGGATGCCATGAATCTCTGTAATTAATTCCCTTCTTTATAAGTACAGGCTTCTCTGACTAGGGCTGAGAGCAGCCTCTGTCTATGGGTATAAGTAAAACATTTAGAAGGCAGTTTACTGCTTTGTCAATTTAGTTTAAACATCAGTAATAAATTCTCTACATAAGCCTATGAACTCCTCAAACCTGGGTTGCTAGCCAAGCTTACTTCACTGGCTATGGTCATCCCTCCCCACCCACTCCCCATGCTGGATTACCTCCCCAGCCTTGATGCAAGGGGAGGATCTCGGTCCTAACTCAACTTGATGTGCCAGGCTTTGTTCAAGCCCATGGTAGGCCTGCCCCTTTCTAAGTGGAGATTGAGGAGGAGTGGGTGGGGAGGGGGTAGATAGGAGCTGAGGAGAGGGAACAGAAGGAGAGGAGGGAGGGGAAACTGTGGTCGGCATGTAAAATAAATGAAAAATGTTAGTTAATAAAATAAAATTTAAAAAAATCAATTCTTTGTTTTTCATTTGCCTTTATTTATAGATTCTATTTTATTTATCTGTGCTTTGATCTTCATTGTTTATTTTCTTCCGCTAGTTTTGGACTTAGTTTCTGTTTAGTTTTAATTTAAGTTGCATAACCAGGTCTCTATTTGAACCACGTCTCTTTTTTTCTGGTTGTATTGAAACTGGTTGTATCCCATTAGTTTTGCTTGTTTTGCTTCCATTTTAGTTTCAGAATTCTTTTATTTCCCTTTTTGTCTCTTCATTGGTCTATTGGCCATTCAAGATCATGGTACTTAATAGCATGTGTTTATAAATTTATCAGCTTCTACTTGTTGCTAATTTCTAGGTTTATTCCATTCTATGTAGATAATATGCATGAGGTCATTTTTTATTTATGAAATTTTTTGTAGCCTAAAATGTGGTCTCTGCAGAAGAGTACTCCATATACTGATGAAAAGAATATGCCTTTTCCAACTGTTGAGTGAAACAGTCAGTAAAATTCTGTCAGGTCCATTTGATCTTTTTTTTTTTTTTTTTTTGGTTTTTTGAGACAGGGTTTCTCTGTGTAGCTTTGCGCCTTTTCCTGGATCTTGCTCTGTAGACCAGGCTGGCCTCGAACTCACAAAGATCCACCTGCCTCTGCCTCCCGAGTGCTGGGATTAAAGGCGTGCTCCACCGTACACATCACCTACATGTTTCCTTATTAAGTTTTTGTGTGAATGATCTCATCCCTTAATGAAAATGGAGTGTTAAACTCTAGCTACTGCATTTGAACCAATCCCTCCTTTTACATTTAATACTTATTTTGCATAATTGGATATTCCAGTCTTGGGTGATATATATTTATACTAATTATTTCATCTTACTAAATTGATGTCTTCAGCAACATGTAATGACTTTCTCTGTGTTTATGGATGTTTTACCTGATTAAAGTATAGCTGCTCCTTCTTACTCTGGATCTCAATTTACGTATATCTTTTTCGTGTGTGTGTGTGTGTGTGTGTGTGTGTGTGTGTGTGTGTACATGCTTGGGTACAGATGCCTGTGGAATCCAAAAGAGGAGAGTACTGAATCCCTGGAGATACAGTTATTTGTGAGCCACCCAGTTCGGGTACTTGGACCAAACTTGGGTCCTCTGCAAAAGTAATGTATGCTCTTAACCACTGTGAAATCTCTCCAGCTCCCAAGTATGTTTCTTATAAGTACTGAGTTTTACTGTTACCCATTTAACCAATTTAAATGTTTTAATTGGACAATTGAATCTGTTAGCATTTAAGGCTATTATTGTCATATAAAAACCACACACCTGCCATGTGGATTTTTCTGGTTGAGTTGTGTTTCTTTTGTTCCTTTTATCCTCTCTTATTATCTTTGTGGGCTGGTGGTTCTCTATATTGATAAGATTTGATTCTCTTATCTTTCTCTTTTGAGCCTCTGCCTACTACTGAGTTTTATACTTTGTGTTCTCATAATGATAGTTATCTATACATTTTTGCAAAATAGAGTTTTCAAAGAATGCCTCCTGGCTTCAGAAACTGAACTTTTTCCAGACCTTGCAAACAAGTTAATATATTTTGAGAGCATTTATTACTATGTGCCAATATGCTGTCCTACTGTGTGCTCAGCCTGTTTAAGTTTAAATTGCATTTAAGAAAACAATGTAACCAACCTTACTATACTTTTGACATTCTGTATAATCAACTTTTCCATCCTAAGATAAATGTATAAATTTAATCTTAAACAATGTACTCTTCTAGTCTCCCGATCCAGAACAGTGTGTGTGTGTGTGTCTGTCTGTCTGTCTGTCTCTCTGTCTGTCTTTATGTGTATGTGTTGTGGTAGTCATTTGCTGAAAGAAGCCAATAGGTTTAAATCAACCTTAAACAAAACAAATATCCACCATAAAGCAACATGAGGATATAGGCTGATAACATCTGTTTGCAGTTTTGAGTACTATTCTGGGTCAGTTGGTAGCCATAAAGTAACTTCTTAAAGATTCCCTCATTCCTTTCCTATTCCGTGTTGTCTGTGTTGTACAATAAGTAGGGCTCAAAGCCATTTATTTGTTAGGGACAGAAGGAAGACATCGGATTAGAAGTGGAGAATTCAAATCTGGGCTTGTTCTTAGTGTAAACTGCTCCAAGAGGAAGATTCTATATTATTAATGTGGAACCAAAGCACATTTCTAGGGTATAATTCACTTAAATATTTCTCATAATCCTAGTATAGTACCTCTGTTTATGTTGCTATGATAAAATACTGGGTCCAAAAAGGCTGTGAGGCAACCCAGGCCCAAAAAAGACAAATGTTGCATTTTTTTTCTTTTGTGGTGATGTTAACTTTTAAGCTTTGATATGTGTGCTACAATTAGAATAAGCACAGAAGTTAGGTACTTTGTAACGGGTCAGGGGAGAAGAGGATTTCCCAAGGAAAAAGAAACAGAATATGGTGTTGTGAAGAGATAAAGAGAAAACAAGAATATTAAATTAAATGGGGAGATTTAATAGGGAGAGGAACGGAAAACAAGGGTAAGATGGGAATATTGAAAGAGACAACTAACACTAAAGGTCTTTGAAACCGACTACTATAGAAATGTCACTGTTTAATAGGGGAGAGACTGCTCCAACTAGACATCTGACATTACCAAATAAAACCTCCAATGCCAGGAATGGGTCACATATTGTTGAGTCATTGGCCCAAGAGGTCCACAGACCTTGCCCTGCACACACTATAAGCTATTGCCAAGGCTATTGGCTGTCCTCCACAACCTGGTGGTAAAGTCTTATTGCTGAAGACAATACTTACTTATGTTATTGAATGTATGTAGAAAAGTCAAGCTGGTTCCCAACTAGAAGCGTTAGCCCTACTGATTAGCACTCATGGTGTTGAAAGGTACTCTGTGCGCTATTGGAAGAGAAAGACAATCATCAATATCACCCAGCTACGAACCTTGTCATCTAACACAAAGACCTCCCTGCAATGTATACTGGTGCAATGGTGGCACAAGGTTGTGGAATTAACCAATCACATTTTTTAAATGTCTTTATTTCTTGAGATTGTGATATAAGTATATCTCACCCCCTTCCCTTTCCTTCCTCCAACCCTTCACATCACTTCCCCCTTCCTTTTTCTCCCTCTAAACCCTGCCATATACCCCTCTTTGGTCTCTCTTTTAAAATGATAGCCTCATTTTTGATTAGTTGTTGTTACATAAACATATGTTTATGTATGTGCATGTATATCCCTAAACACATAAACTCATCCTTCTCAGTCTGTATTCTTGTGCTACATATGTGATTTCAGAGCTGACCATTTGATATTGGTTAACCAGTTTATATGCACTAAACTTGGAGAGGTCTATTTCTCTTGTTTTCAGTCCTCTTTATTTGCCTGTAGTTTTTGTGTGAGACTGAGGTCTCTGGTGCTTTCTCCTGTCCATGTTAGTACATCTATTGCTATTGTACTTGTTCCAGCTCATATTTAGGCAGTCATGTTAGTGAGACTTCATGAGTCTATCTTCTGACATTTCTAGGAGACACAATATCATAGCAAACTCCCTGATCTTCTGGCTTTTATAATATTTCTGCCCCCTCTTCCACAATGAATCCTGAGCCTTAGGTGATGCATTGGGACTGATCTCTACAAATATTTATTTTGATTTCCTGTAATAGTCTCCCTCAATTGCAAAGAGAAGTTTCCTTGATGAGGACTACACTTGTCTGTAGGTATAAGAACAAATATTTAGAATGTGGTAGGAGATTTTGCTGGCTTAGTAAAGGGGTAATTGTAGCTTCTCCTCCAAGATCTATGAATTCACTAGCTCAGGATAGTTCACTAAGTTTTGATTTGATTTAAGGGACCCATACCTGACACTGCTAAGGTGACTGAGAACCTGAAACTATGTATGTCAAGTGCCTAGGGGAAATACTATTGTCATTATTCTACTAAAGGATTATAGCAAAAAATGACTCATAATGACATATCACTATTCCCATAATCAGTGCTTTGTTCAGCCCTCATTAGAGAAGCTGAATTAACACAGGGAAATACAGATTAATAATGTATGCAGAGAGAAAGAGACTTTGAAGCACTCAGCCCTAAACGGATTGGCAGAAAGACTGTAAAAAATAAAGGTGGTGGGTGATAACAAGAAAGCAGCATCTTCCAGGCACAACAGAATGGATGTACATATGAATTCACAGACATTGTGGCAGTACACATAGGATCAGCACGGGTTCAAGCCAGGTGGAGTCCCGGGATTGAGAGGAGGAAGTGGAAAACCATCTCCTTCCCCTAACTGGGAAGCCATTTGCAATTGATGCCTGCCAGGAAAGAGAAAATCAGTTTTCCCTAATGGATTCTCACTAGGTACATTGATCGTACATCAGAGCAGGCCCCACGCCAAAAAGTAGTTGGCCAACACAGAACAAACTCCATGATTATTCTAATGAGCTTGTTGTTTTATTTTATTTTGTTTGGGCATTTTTTTGTCTAATTTGGTTTTCTTTCTTTTCATTTTCATTTTAGGGTTTTTGTTGTTGTTGTTGTTATTTGTTTGCCTACAAGATTTCTGTTTGATTCTTTTTGTGACCTCATCTGCTTTTGCTTAGCCTTTTAAAAAATAAATTGTTTTCTCAATTTTATTGTCTTTTCTGTCCACACTTTTGTCTGATTGAGTCATTATTTTCATACCTTTTTCAAGCAATTTGATACCTTCCTTTTCTTTGGAGCCACTGTGTTCTGTTGAAGGCGTCGCGTGTACTTGTTTACATGCTTCTTTTGTCCCTACATTGACATTTGTGTATCAAGAATGCCAGTTACTTATATTAAATTTTCACAGTGCGTGAACAGTAAAATACTCCCTTGTGAAATTTGGTTCTAGAATATCAAATGAATAGATTATGTTGGCTTTGGTTTCAGCTGGGCACAAAAGTGTAGTGAACATGGAAGTTCTTCAGATGCAATCAGTTTTGTTTATCAGTGTCTCAGTGGCCAAGACATCATCTGTTTATGGATTCTTTCACTGGGTATGGAAGTAGGACACCTGTTAGTGTCTGGGATCTATGTGTGGTCCAGGCTGCACTGGTGGGTGACTGGTGGGGGGTGTAGAAGATGCTTGTCTGTATGCATGGTCTATGTATGTAGCTTCACAGGGGCTTCAGAACTGAGTTTCTTACAACAAGCCATTGGGCTGACTCTCGGGCTTTCAAGGACTTCAGTAGCCTAATCACACATGTCAGAAGGCATGGCTGCATTGTAGCCCAGGGAAGGTAGCTGGCTGCCCATTAAAGTGAATTATCAAAAGGTTTGCTTTTCCCTGTAGATGTGATCTAGTGCTAAACTTTTTGAAAAGACAATTAAAATCCAAAAGACTCCACCAAAAAATTCCTACAGCTAATAAATACTGTAAAGTACCAGGGTATATAACTAACATGCAGAAATCAGTAGCTTTTCTATATGCCAATGACAAACACTGAAAAGAAAATCAGTAAAATAATCCCATTCACAATAGAAGTGGGAGGAAACATGACCCTCAAAGAAAACTTACCAAGGAGATGGAGGACTTATACAAGGAAAACTTGAAAACTCTGAAAATCATAAGTCAAGGACAATACTAGAAGATAGAAAGACTACCTGTATTGGTAGAATTAATATTGTGGAAATGATCATTCTATCAAGAGCAGTCCAGAGATTCAATGTCATTACAAAAAATGCAACTCCATTCTTCACAGGAATAGAAAAAAAATTCATGTGGAAAGACAAACACAAAAGACCCTGGATAGAAAAGACAATCCTGAGGGGGGTAAGAATATACTAGAGAAATTACCATATCCAATTTCAAGTTGGACTTACAGAGCCATGATAATAAAAACAGCATGATGCTAGCACATGAAAACAGACACATAGAATAATAGAATAGAAGACCCAGATTTAACTACAGCCATACATTTTTTGACAAAGACAATGGAAATACACCCCAGAGAAAATCCCAGCATCTTCAACAAATGGTGTTGAGAAAACTGGCTGTCCACATGCAGCAGAATGAAATTAAACCCTGATCTCTCGCTATCCACAAAAGTCAACTTCAAATAGAGTTGAAGATACAACATAAAACTTGAAACTCTGAATCCGTTAGAAGACAAGGGAGCATACCGCAAGATGTAAGCGTGTGTACGACTTTCTAAATATGGTGGTACTTTCTCGGAAAGTAAGGCCACCAACTGACTGATGGGACCTCACGAAACTAAAAGCTCCTGTACAGCAAAGTTGAAACTGTTGATTTATTGGTACAAAATTGTCACCAGCTACAGATCTGATAGAGGACTAAAATCTATAGTACACAAAGAAATAAAAACACAAAAACATCAAGAAACAAACAACCCAATTAAAATGGGCTATAGATATGAAAAGAGAATTTGCAAAAGAAAAAACATAAATGACTAACAAACACTTTTAAAAGTGTTCAGCATCATTATCTATCAGGGAAATGAAAATTAAAACTACTTTGAGATTTCACCTCACCTCAGTCAGAATAGCTATTACCAAGATATCAAGGTTAGAAAGATAGATCCGAGATTAAGAGCTCTGGCTGCTCTTCCAGAAGATCCAGGTTCTATTCCCAGAATCCACATGTTGCACACAATTGTGTGGAACTCCAGTTCCAGGAGATTCAGTGCCCTTTTCCGGCCTCCAGGGGCACCAGCCACACATATGGTACATAAACATACATGAAGGCAAAACACTCATATGCATAAAATAAAAAATTAAATCATTTTAAATCTAAAGAAATCAAATGGCAGCTTATGCTGGTGAGGTTGTCAATAAAAGAGCAACCATGATTCACTGTTGGTAGGAGTGTGCAAACTGGTGCGACCACTGTGGAAATCCATGTAGAGATTTCTCAAAAACAGAACTACTCTGTGACCCACGTATACCATTTCTGGTAATATAGCCAGAGAAGTCTATATCTTACTTCAGAGATACTTGCAAGGATAGTTACTCATTCATGCTCATTCTTACTATTCACAAAAACTAAGAAATGAAATTGCCTAGATGTTCATCAGTTTATTAATTGGTAAGAAAAATGTGGTATATATGCACAATGGAATTTTTTTCAGCTGTAAAGAAACATGAAATTGGCAAGTAAATGGATTGCACTGGAAAAATTATGATAGGAAATACTACCCAGGCAAATGCTGCATGTTCTCCTTCCTACGTGTGTCCTCACTTCACATCTTGAATGTTTGTGCTCAACCTGGAGTTCCTGCAGAAACTGGGAAACTGGAAGGAGGACATTTGGAGGGGTGGCTTAAGGGAGGGGGATAATAAAACAGGTAATATGCAAGTGTAGAAAGGGAATGCTGAGGCTTGAGTAGAGAGAAGAGGGAGACTAGAGGAGACAGGGCATGCTGAGAAGGTTGGTCAAAATGAAGGAGGTATGGAAAACTACTCTTCTGTAATCAAATTTTAAACATATAATTTGTAATTATTAAAGACTATTGCATGATATTATTAATACCTCAATCTTTAGTTTTTAACGCTGTAAGAGGCAAGAAGTCTAATAACCAGATGGCCGCAGGTTTCCACCCTTCAGGCATTGAGCACACAATCTAGGGGTCACAGCCCTTAGGTAATCCTTTGACACATATACTGTGCCTCCTCTTACCTTTTTCTTGGAAAATCGCTGAGGTCTGTGATGTTTAATTCTCACTGGAATATGAAAAAAGGATATTATAAAAGAATTCAAATAGAAATCAATTTGAATGCTTCCATGGAGAAAATTAGAAACCGTTTAAAGTGTCAAAGAGCAGAGCTGAATCTAAGTGTCTATGATCCTTGACATTTACAAAGCAATAAGAGATGCATGGCTCTTTTTTTAATATAAACCCTTTTCCTTAATATTAAACACTCAACTGATATGAATGCTGATAAACAGAGGCACTTAGATAAAATAAATTATCCCATTAATAGGAAAAAGCATTAATGTCTGTATAATTTAGAGGCATCCAATTTACCAGTTCCACAGTTTCCAAAGACTAAAGGTCATGTTACAAGCAAACTTTCCCCAAATGTGTGCCTTCTTTTTTCTAGTGGTGAGATATAAAGATCCCAAACCAGCTCAGAATATTCATTGGGGATAAAATCTGATGTATCACTAGCACATTTGTGTGTGTGTGTGTGTGTGTGTGTGTGTGTGTGTAAATAAAATAATAGAGCTCTTGGTTTATTTTCTCTATTTTCTTTACATAATAATTTTCTTTTGAGAATGTTCAGTATTGGTTCTATTGAAATCTAATATATCCCAAATATTAATTACTTCAGAGATGCAAATTCTTAACTGAGGCATTATTGTGTGATGATATACTGCTCTAAAAGGCAAAATTTTGCTCAGGAAGAAGAAATACTTTCACATCATTGACTGTTTAAAGATGCTACCAACTTATTCCTCCATTTCTTATCTTCTGTTTAAGCTGTTCAGTCATGTCTCCCAAAGGGGGATGCGTGGATCTCCCTGGGAGGGGAAATAGATAAGATCTCCTGGGTAAACTGGGGAGGAGGCAGTAGAGGGGAAAAGATGGGATATGAGAACATGAGGAAATGGGTTGTTTGAGCTGGGGGAGGGATGGAGTAGGTAGGAGAGGAATGAAAGAGATACCTTGATAGAGGGAAAAAATTTAAAAATTTAGAAGAGGAAATAGAATTTGCTGCAAGCCACAGGAAAATGTAATAGAATTCAGCTACTATCACAAAAGCTGCTACTTTTCTGAAGGTCAAGCCATGGCTTAAGAGGTCTTAGTGATATTTTAGCTTTTGTATATATATTAGCTGGTTCCTACAGTGATTTTCTTATAATGCTATCTATGCATGCTTCCAAGAACTCCTAATAGTGTATTTATCTAAAATATCTATCAAACATCCAAAGCCAAATGAAACAGCATCTGTCCCTTAGGTCAGGCAGATAGCTTTATTTCTTGTGCAATTTAGGGTGAGATCCTCCTTCCTTACAGCCTTACTAACAGACTCTTAATTTCTTACCTAACCACTTCTCAGGATGTAGATTGAGCACATAAATTCCCTTCTTGATATACTAACCAATCATTAGCTCTCTATTGACCTCCTCCTTTACCACACCCTTTGGGGCTGTAAAAGAAAGCCTGGTGGTCACTGCCTGAGGAAAATTCTTACCTGCCTTTATGACCCCATAAGAATTCCAGCCTGCTGACCTTGCTCTGCCAGAGGATTGCTATTGCTTGGGTTTATTAATGGATTCCTGAGAGACTTGGGGAGAACTGAGAAAATAAGGAGACTGAGGGGAGGAGAGAGAGAGGAAAAAAGAGAACAAAAGAACTAGATGGGTAAGAACTGGAGAGGAATGGACTAGATGGGAAGAATTGGATTGAAGGGCTAAAAGAGAATACTAGAGGAACAAGATGGGAGGTGAGGAAGAGCCAGATGGGGAAGACCAAGATAATAAAAGAGATAGGATAGGAGCTAAGGGGAAGGAACTAGATGGATGAGAACCTAGATGGGGCAGAGCTAATATGAGAGAATTAAGACAGAACCTAGAGGGGATGGCAGATAAATGTAGAGAGAAATCAGGCAAGAAAGGAGCTAGGCATAAGAGCAGAGTAGAAGCTTGTAGAGAGAGAACTGACATGGAATAATAAAGCGTATGGACTAAGGAGTTTCGTGTACATAGATTCATTTCCTATCATCAAAGATTAATTATCAGCTGGTTGTAGATTCTTCCCAGACCCTGGGAGGGGACTATCAAGAGGCCAGAGCCCCCCTAGTCCCTGTTAAGAATTGATTCCATTTATAAATCTATGGTTATTCAATAAGACACCCTCCTATCATTAAAAAAAAATATTGTGTCAAGAGTGTAGCTGGAGAAAAACAGAATATTTTAAATTGGTACTTAAATGTAAAAGATAACATCCACAAAATCCTGAGGGAAAGGTAGTTTTTAATATCACAGCGTTGGCTTTTTCAAGAAGATCCCACAAAACTTCTTCTTCGTTATATTCACCGTGTGCCATCTGCCCACTCAAGCAGACTGGCTTTTCTCTACAAGTCCTGAGGCTCCAGTGGTTAGAGTCTGTTACATTTTGTCGACTGTTACAGAGAAAGAACTGTACAGGAAAGAATAAAATGAAGTATTATCACCTGATTTGATTTCAGCTACAGAGTTTGGAGGGTAGGCATTGGAATTATTCCTATTATGCATGGGAGAAAAGCTCTTCAGTGGAGATGCTTGCTCAGAGCTAGGACATTTGTGTCAGGGCCAGGACTAGAGATGGCATCTTCAGACCTCTGGTCAGTTCTTTCTTTTATTTATATTTGTTTAGTATTTTTATTTTATGTGTATGAGTGTTTTCCGTGTATATAACTACATTCATCTGTGCATGCCTGGTGCCCCTGGAGGCCATGAGATGCCCTAGCACTAGAGTTTCAGAGGACTTTGTGCTGCCACGTGGGTGCAGGGACTCAAACCCGGCTCCTCTGGGAGAGCAGCAAATGTTCTTAATCACTGAGGCCTTTCTAGTTCCATGTAATCCCAATTGACTGCCAATATTGTCTTGGGGGGCTTGTTTTCAGTACTAGGGTTGAACTTAGGCTTCCTTCATACTGCTAAGCAAGTGCTCCAGCCCTGGGCTACATCCTCAGCTAGTTCTCTTACTGTGGGTCTTCTCCAGAGATATCCAGGGTAGCTCATTTGTATAACTAACTTTGTTCTCCTGTTCACACAAAAGAATGAGGAAGTTGTATGAATCAAAATATAAAGAACTTAAAACATTTCACAGAGTTTAAGGACGCTTGCTTCTACAGCTTTGGACAGTTCTATCAGCAAGAGAAAACTCTGTTTTCACTTGACATTTACCAAGATCTCTTTTTTTCTACCCAGATGTTTAGAAAAATATTGAGTTTCATGGTATTCTAGCATTTGTGCTTTATGCTTCACATAAAATAGGCCATTTCTAATTCAATCCACTGAGCGTTATTTATCTTATGATTTATCCCATGGTTGTGAACATAGTCATAATTTAAATGATGCTGTGATGATTAAATAAAGTGACCCCCTATTTGTTATAAAATATGCTTCATCTATGCAGTACCATTCAGTATATCAAACAAAAAAGTCTTTTTTTTTTTTGGTAACTAGAAATATCTGAAGTGCACTTAAAACTTAACTTTAAAAAAATGAATAATCACCATGAACAGTCTTGAACAGGGAAATGTTTGAAAAGTTAGTCTGCAGACACTGCCATATGAGACCTGCCAGAGCTGGCACCACCAATATGCAGAGCGCCAAACCCCCAACATTAAATCCTTATTTTTATTCTAACTCAGAGCCTTATCAGCCAGCCAAATGTTACTTGCACATTGTGTTCAGCCCAATCTCATCAACTTCATCCTTTAGAAATGACCTTATGATAAGAAATTAAGCCCTTTGAAATAGCACTTGTAATTAATCCATTTCCATAAGATTAACATGTCAAATATCAAAAGAATAAATGTAACAGTCATTTGAAGCATAAAAACCCTTGGTCCCACTTCACTTGGAGCTATACAATGTATTATCACAATGTAATCAGCAGAATGCAAATCACTGAGCGCACCTTGTGATTTCTGTTCATTTATTTATGTATTTACTCAATAAATATTCATTAATATATCAATGTTCCAGCACTACACTGTTGGAGTCTGAAGAAATGGAGAAATAAGGCTAACTTCTGGTTCTAAAGTGACTCATTTTAGTGGCTGACATTATTTTTTTAAACAAGTTCCTTTGATAAATTATGAATAGGAAGAACAGAGTCAGGAAAAACATCCCAGCACACAAAGTGAAGGGGATTCCATCAAGTAACCTGTATGGAACCCATGACTGACACTGCTCAGGTGGCCAAGAATCCAAGGCCAAGAATAGACCATGGAACTAGGAGAAAACCAAATACTATTTTTCTCCCAAAGGAGCATAACAATAAAATGACTTCTAATAATATTCTGCCATATACTCACAGGTCAGTGTCTCATTCAGCCATTATCAGAGAAGCTTCTTCTGCAGCAGATGGGAAGTAATATGGAAACCCACAACTGGACAATGTACAGAAAGTGAGAAGAGCTCTTGGATCACTCAGTCCTGAAGTTCTTCCCTTCTGGGCTTCGGGAACTCTGTGGAAGAGGCGGCAGACCCGTTGTAAGAGTAGGAATGTAAGAACCAGTGGGGATGGATGATACCAAGGAAACAGTGTCTTCCACACACAACAGGACTGCTGCAACTATGAGCTCACAGAGACTGTGGCAGCATGCACAGGGTCATACAGGTTCAAGCCTGATGGGAGGGAGTCCCAGAGCTGAGAGCGGGAAAATGTACACACACTCCCATCCCTAACCAGGAAGCTATTCTCCAAGTGACAACGATTTACAGAGGAAAAAATAGTTTTCTCTGATTGACAGAGGAAAAAATAGTTTTCTCCAATGGAGTCTCACTAGGTATATAAACCACACTTGAGGGCAAGCCCTATGTTCATCAGGAGAGGGCCAAGACAAAATCAACTCAGTGGTCTTTTTGGAGATTTTTTTTTTTTTTTTTTTTGGTCTCACATTGCTTTGTTTAGATTTTTTTTCTCTTATGGTCTTTTGATTGTATAATGTAGTTTCCGATTTTGTGGGGTTTGGGGGTTTTTTAATATTTATTTATTTTATATCCTGACCATGGTTTCCCCTCCCTACTCTCCTACCAGTCCCTCCTCCCACATTCCCTTGCCCCCCACCAATCCACTCCTCCTCTGTTTCCATTCAGAAAAGGGCAGGCCTCCCGTGGATATCAACAAAACGTGGCATATGAAGTTACAGTAGCACTAGGCACCGCCCCTTGTGTAGGGCGAGGCAAGGCAACCCAGTATGAGCAATAGGGTCCCAAAAGCCAACAAAAGAGAGACAGACAGCCTCTGCTCCCACTGTTAGGAGTTCCACAAGAAGACTAAACTATACAACCATTACATATACGCAGAGGGCCTAAGTCAGTCCCAAACAGGCTCCCTGGTTGTTAGTTCAGTCTCTGTGAGCTCCTATTAGCCCAGGTTAGTTGATTCCATGGGCATACTTGTGATGTCTTTGACCTCTCTGGCTCCTACAAGTCTTCCTCCCTCTTTTCGGCAGGATTCCCTAAACTCAATTAATGTTTGGCTGTGGCTCTCTGTATCTGTTTCCATTAGTTGCTGTATGAAGCCTTTCTGATGACAATTGGCATCATTACATTGACATCTTTTTCCTTCTCCAGTTGTGTTTGGTTCTGTCATAGGTCTCTGGGCCATCCAGCCTCTGGGTCCTGGCACTCCAGTCAGTGTCAGAGGTGGGCTCAATCTCATGGCATGGGTCTTCAGCTGGACCAATATTTAGTTGGCCACTCCCACAATCTCTGTCCCACCCTTATCCCAGCACATCTCATAGACAGGACAGACTGTAGGTCTAAGGTTAAGTGGCTAGGTTGGTGTCCCAATCCCTCCACTAGAAGGCTTGCCTGGTCACAGGAGATGGCATGTTTAGGCTATGTATCTTCTCTTGCTAGGAGTCTTAGCTGGGGTCATCCTTGTAGATTCCTGGGCATTTCCCTTGCACTGGGTTTCTACCTGACCCTGAAATGCACCCCCCACCCCCTTTCCAATCATCTTTTTCAGTACTCTCCCCTTTGACCCCTCCCCACCTGATCCCTCATGTTCCTATCCCCACCTGCCCCCAGTCTACTCATGAAATCTCTTCTATTTCCCCTTCCCAGGGAGATGTGAGTGTCCCCCTGGAGCCCTCCTTGTTACCTAGCCTCCCTGGAGCTGTGGATTGTAGCATGATTATTTTTTACTTTACACCTAATATCCACTTATAAATGAGTACATACCATGTTTGTCTTTCTGGGTCTGGGTTACCTCACTCAGGATGATTTTTTCTAGTTCCATCCATTCACCTGCAAATTCCATGATGCCATTGTTTTTAACAGCTGAGTAATACTCCATTGTGTAAATGTACCACATTTTCTCTAGCCATTTTTGGTTGAGGGACATCTAGGTTGTTTTCAGATTCTGGCTATTACAAATAAAGCTTCTATGAACATAATTGAACAAATGTCCTTGTGGTATGAAGAAGAATCCTTTGGGTATATGTCCAAGAGTGGTATATCTAAAATAGCTGTATAAGTTTGGACTCCCACCACTAGTAAAAAAGTATTTCCCTTGCTCCACATCCTCTGCAACATGAGCTGGCACTTGTGTTTTTGATCTTAGCCATTCTGACAGGTGTAAAATGAAATCTCAGAGTCATTTTGATTTGCATTTCCTGATGGCAAAGGATGTTGAACATTTCTTTAAGTGTTTTTCTGTCGTTTGCGATTCCTCTGATGGGAATTCTTTGTTTAGATCTGTACTTCATTTTTTAATTGATTATTTGGTTTGTTGATGTCTAGTTTCTTAAATTTTTTTAATATATTTTGGAAATATATATTAAATCTCAGACGTGGGATTCCTGAAGATCTTTTCCCGTTCTGTAAGCTGCCATTTTGTCTTATTTACTTTGCCTTACAGAAGCTTTTCTGTTTCATGAGGTCCCATTTATTAGTTTTCGATCCTAGTGTCAGCACTAATGGTATTCTGTCAGGAAGTTATCTCCTGTGCCAATGAATTTAGGACTATTTCCCACCTTCTCTTCTATCAGGTTCAGTGTATCTGGCTTTATGTTGAGGTCTTTTATCCACTTGGACTTCAGTTTTGTGCAGGGAGGTAGATAGGGATCTATTTGCATTCTTCTACATGCTGACATCCTGTTAGACCACTACCATTTGTTGAAGATGCTTTCATTTTTCCATTGTATAATTTTGGCTTCTTTGTCAAAAATTGGGTATCTATGGGTATGTGGATTTACATCTGGGTCTTCAATTCAGTTCAGTTGATCTACTTGTCTATTTTTATGCCAATAACATTTGGTTTTTATTACTATAGCTCTGTACTAGAGCTTGAAATTAAGGATGGTAATGCCTCTGGAAGTTCTTTTATTATACAGGATTGTTTTACTTATCCTGAGTTTTTTGTTTTTCCATATGAATTGAGTATTTTTCTTTCAAGGTCTGTAAAGAATTAATTGTATTGGGATTTTAATGGGAATTATGTTGAATCTGTAGGTTGCTTTTGATAAAATGAGCATTTTTACTGTGTTAATCCTACCAACCCATGAGCATAGGAGATCTTTCCATCATTACATTGTTAATTGAACTGTCTTAGTACAATATCCTGAACAAGATTAGAAATATACATACAGCATTTTCTGACAATATCAATCTCAATATATATAATTTGTATACAATATACAAAAATCCAATCCAATGTAAAGTATTTAAAACTAGTAATTGTCTTTTAAAAGTAGATTCAATAATCTTTTTATCTATATCATATCTATATTTTCTCTTTACTTTTCAGAGTAGATTCAATAATCTACCCTCTATTCTATCATTTCTGTATTTTTTTATTAGAATAAAAAGGGGAAATGTGGTTATATTTTAATTGTGCTGAAATGTGATTTTATTTGTATGTTAATAAATAAAGTTTGCCCAGAGATCAGACGTCACATAGCGAGGTCACATAGCAAGCCATAAGCAGAAGTCTGCAGTGATAGCACACTCCCATAATCCGATCACATGGCAGGCAGGGTCTCTGTGTGGTCAAGGACACAGCCAAGCGTGGTGACATGAGCCTTTAATCCCAGTACCAACCATAGAGACCTGGAGGTCTGTACAGACAGGCAGTAACGAGGAAGTCATGTGGCTGGGCTTAGAGCCAATGAGAAGGCAGAACAGAAAGGCAATAAAAACACAAATCAGACAGGAAGAAGCTCGCTCTCTGGGGAAGTAATAGCGGCGCGAGGTGGTTAGATAATGTAGTTGTGGCTCTCTGACCTCTTTGGCTATTAGCTCTGTATTTGGCTCTGTGTTTCTTATTTACTAAGACTGTTTAGAATTTCGTCTACAATTTCTTTCTTCATAGACTTGAAGTTCTTGTCATATACATCTTTCACTTGCTTGGTTAGAGTTACACCAAGATATTTTGTATTATTTGTGGCTATTGTGAAGGGAGTTGTTTTCCTGATTTCTTTCTTCTGTTTATCGTTTGTATATAGGAGGGCTACTGGTTTTATTGAGTTAATCTTGTATCCAGCCACTTCACTAAAGGTTTTATTCTGTAGGAGCTCCATGACAGAATTTTGGGGTCACTTACGTATACTATTATATCATCTGCAAATAATGAAAGTTTGACTTCTTCCTTTTCAGTTTCTATCCACTTGATCTCCTTTAGTTGACTTATTGCTCCAGCTGTAATTTTAGGTACTATATTGAATGGATATGGAGAAAGTGGACAGCCTTGTGTCGCAGATTGTCCAAGGCATGGGTGTGTAGGTTCATGCGGATCTGAAGAAAGAAGACTCAGAGTCACCTTAAGAATGAATCTAGCCTTTCATGGCTGCAGGAGGGTCCAACCTTGAAGGACTGAAGCACTTTCTCTTCACCTGGGGCACTTTTATTTTCCCTCTATTTACAGTTTAGCCAGTTAATTTCCATCCATACCTTCAAAGCAACCTGAAAGGAGTTCCCAAAGATAAAATGCCAAGTACAAGTTCCTTGATTTCTCAGGTGGCACGGTTTTCTGGGTTTCCTGAACCAAGTTTTGTATAGGCCTTTGATCCTTGGGAGACTCTCAGACAAGATTCACATATGGCAACTAGAAAAACATAAGGTGTTGGTAAAACAAAGGATGGATTAGGGCTAGGTGCTACTTTCTGGAGCCAGGCCAAGAGTACCTCAGCAGGAATGCAGCTACAGCCTTGTCTTGTTCCTGATTTTAGTGTAATTGCTGTGAGTTTTTCTCCTTTTAATTTGATGTTCAATATTAGCTTGTTGTGTATTGATTTTTATTATGTTTAGATATATCCCTTGTATCTACAAGACTTTTATCATGAAGGGGTTGGATTTTGTCAAAGGCTCTTTCGGCATTTAATGAGAGGATCATATTTTTTTTTCCTTTCAGTTTGTTTATAAGGTGGATTACATTGACAGATTTTCCTATGTTGAACCATCCCTGCATCTCTGGGATGAAGTCTACTTGATCACGGTGGATGATTTTTTAATATGTTCTTGTATTTAATTTGGGAGAATTTTACTGAGTATTTTTGCATCAATGTTCATGAGGGAGATTGGTCTATAATTCTCTTTCTTTGTTGAATCTTTATGTGGCTTGGGTATTAAGGTAACTGTGCCCTCATAAAATGAATTGGGTAATGTTTCTTTGGTTTCTATTTTGTGGAACAATTTGAGGAGTATTGGAGGTAACCCTTCTTTGAAAATCTGGTAGAATGCTGTGTAAAACCATCTGACCCTGAGCTTTTTTGTTTGGGAGATTTTAATGACTACTTCTATTGCCTTAGGGTTTATAGGTCTATTTAAATTGTTTATCAGATTTTGATATAACTTTGGTAAGTGGTACCTATTGAGAAAATTATCCGTTTCTTTTAGATTTTCCAATTTGATGGAATCCAAGTTTTTAAAGTATGACTTAGTGATTCTCTGGGTTTCCTCAGTGTCTGTTGTTACATCCCGCTTATTTTTTTATGATTTTGCTAATTTGGATATTCTCTCTCTGCCTTCCAGTTAGTTTGGATAAGAGTTTGTCTATCTTGCTGATTTTTCTTAAATAGCCAACTCTTTGTTTCACTGATTCTTTGTACTGTTCTCTTTGTTTCTATTTTACTGATTTCAGCCCTCAGTTTGATTATTTCTTGTCATCTACTCCTCTTGGGTTTGATTACTTTTTTCTGTTCTAGAGCTTTCAGGTGTGCTGTTAAGTCACTAGTATGAGATCTCTCCAATTTCTTTATGAAGGCACTTAGTGTTATGAACTTTTGTCTTAGCACCACTTTCATTGTGTCCCATAAATTTGGGTATGGTGTGTATTCATTTTCATTGAGTTCTAGAAAGTGTTTAATTTCTTTCTTAATTTCTGTCTTGATCTAGTTTTTATTCATTACAGAGTTGTTCAGTTTCCATGAGTTAGTAAGCTTTCTGTTGTTTCTGTTGTTTTTATATCCAGCTTTAATCCATGGTAGTCTGATAGGATGCAGGGGATTATTTCAATTTTCTTTTATCTATTGAGTCTTGCTTTGAAACCAAGTATGTGGTCAATTTTGTGGAATGTTCCATGAAATGCTGAGAAGAAGGTATATTCTTTTGTGTTGGAGTGAAACGTTCTGTAAATATCTATTAGGTCCATTTGTTTCATAACATCTGTTAGCTCCAGTATTTCTCTGTTTAGTTTTTGTGCGGATGACCTGTCAATCAGTGAGAGTGGGGCATTGAAGTCTCCCACTGTCAATGTGTAACAATCAGTGTGTTACTAAAGCTTTAGTAATGTTTCCTTTACAAACATGGGTGCCCTTGTGTTTGGGGCACAGATGTTGAGAACTGAGATGTCACTTTGGTCCATTTTTCCTTTAATGAGTATTAAGTGTCCTTCCCCATCTTTTTTGATTAATTTTGGTTTGAAGTCTATTTTGTTAGATATTAGAATAGCTACACCGACTTGCTTCTTGGAGACATTTGCTTGGAAGGTCTTTTTTCCAGCTTACCTTGTTTTCAGGGAGTTGGCCTGGCCTCTGGTGGGATGGAAGGCTCGCCCCAGAAGTGTGGGCCAGGATGTGGTGATGAGGAGAGGAGGGGCAGTTGGAGTTATTCTGGGCTAGCATGGGTGGGGTTAGGATGTTGGCCTGGCCTCTGGTGGAATGGAAGCTGATTTTGTGTTTTTAATGGTGTGTGAGAGTGTGTGTGTGTGTGCGTGTATGTGTGTGTGTGTGTGTGTGTGCATATGTCTGTATGTCTCTCTACATGTACTTTTCATGCTTTTTTAAAAATATCTAGTTTGTTTGTTTTGTTTCGTTTGTTTGCCTACCTGTTTTCTAAAGAGAAAAAGAAATAAGGCCTGGACTTGGATGAGTGGGGAGGTGAGAAGGATCTTGAAGTAGTAGGGAAAGGGGAAACTGTGACCAGAATACACTATACGAAAAAAGTTATTTTCAATTTAAAAAAAAAAAAGAAAAGAAAGAAAGAACATGCCAAACCCATAAACATGAAAAAAATATGGCCTGTTCTAAGAATAACAATTTATGTTTAAAAAACATATGACATGCTTTCCAACACTTTATCCCTCTTCCTTCTTAGAACAAAAATAGGAGTTAAGAGATTTTCAACAAAATTATCAAAGTATAGTAACAGTAAGGTTTTCAGTGAGGAACTAGATGTAGATGCTTTGTTAACATTCTATCACTATGCCAAATATCAACTGTTTTTATCTATCTCAGTTTTAGAGGTTCTAGTAAAAAAAAAATCAGCTGTGTCCACTCCTTTGGACTTCTCACAGTAGTAACAGATGTCCACAACAGTGAGGCAGGTAGCAGAGAAAACTGCTCATATCATGAGGCAAAAAACATAAAAACAGGAAATTCTTGAGTCCCACCATCCTCATTGAGTACACTCATACAAAAGGTTAAGACCTCTCACTAGGTACTTTCCTAAAAATTCTACCACTTAATAGTACTTTCACTGTGGACTAGGACATTCACACATGAACCTCTGGTGGATACTTTTCCAAACCATGACAGATAATAAGAAAGTGACATCATGCTTTCTCACCTATAGGCTAAGTGAATTACTTGCCTCTGAGATGGGCTTGTCCTTACCAGTCCTCTCCAGGGATGAATCCCTGATAGATTACCCAATCCCAATTGGTCACCAAGTGGTCAGCCTTATATACATATGAGCAATACTAAGTGAACTCAATATGTGTACACACACACACACACACACACACACACACACACACAAATTATGCATATATTTTTTTCTTCATTAAGAAAGGTCATTAATTTGAGAGGAGTATGGGGAAGAAGGAAGAAGTTGGAGTGGGAAGAGAGACAAGTGGAAATTATTTGAATATAGAACAAATGTATGAAATTCTCAAAACTCAAATTTTTTTAAATTAAAGCCCTAGGATTTCTCTGCAGGAGAGCTGAGAATAGGAACCAAGAGGGAAGCCCTTTCAGATGGACTCCATGCAGACCTTCCAATAAAGCTTCCCCTGAAAGAGTAGTAGAAACTCTAAGGAAAATGTTGCTTCTTACATACACCAGAACTTCAGGACCAAAAAACTGGAGTACAGGGACATGTGTGTCTCTCAACCATGCTCAGAGATTTCTTTTTGCAGTGAGCAATGGCTAGCACAAAGAGTCATAATTGATTGGAGTTATGAGGAGAGTAAGTGACTGTGAGCACTCAGACTCAAATGGAACATCTATATTAACCCCATCCTCAGCACCAAGCCAAAGGGAACACTGAGGATACAGGGACCAAAAGAAGGCAAAAAAAAAGCAGGAGGATTTGGAGAAATGCTGTAAATGCTATCTTTTGGATGTAACATGACTACTGTATTGAAAAAGTCACAGCAGCTGTGGTTACCTGCATAAAACCTACCTAAGATCAAGTCAACCAAAATTCCATCCTGGGCAGGAGAGAAGTTCATGAGATCCCATCTCTAAATGAGGAGCTGTTGGCAGTTAATGGCTAATGGGATGTAGATTCACTTTTCTTTGTGATGATGGTAGGATGCATGTTCCAATGGATGGCCCCATACCTGTGAGCATACAGGCAACATTAATAGACTTGGTGGGCTATGATTTTTAAATTTAAAAAATGTTGGGAAGGGAGTGCATTTGAGTAGATTCTGAAAGGAGTTGAGGAGTGTGAGGTGGATATAATCAAAACACATTGTATATAATTCTCAAAAAATAAATGAAACATATTTTTTAAAAGAAGAAAACTACAGGCCAATCTTTCCTATGAACATAGATGCAAAAACTCTCAACAAAATACCACCAAATCAAATTCAAGAACACATTAAGATCATATATCATTACCAAATGGATTTCAACCCAAGGATGAAAGGTGAGTTTAACCTACACAAGTTAATAAAAATAACACACCATATTAATAATACTAAAAGACTGATACCATTTCCTCTAAAGTCAGG
The DNA here is from genome assembly GCF_949786415.1 of Peromyscus eremicus. NCBI lineage: Eukaryota > Metazoa > Chordata > Mammalia > Rodentia > Cricetidae > Peromyscus > Peromyscus eremicus. The sequence continues at coordinate 33,721,457 of NC_081430.1, forward strand.
CATGAGACACTTTTGTTCAATATAGTGGTCAAAGTTTTAGCTAGAGTGACAACACAAGAGGAAAAAATATAGAAGAACTAAAGAATGGAAAGGAGAAACTTAACTGTCTTTGTGGCAGTTTGAATAAGAGTGGCCCCCATAGGCTCATATAGTTGAAGGCTTAGTAATCAGGGAGTGGCAGTACTTGAGAAGGATTAGCAGGTGTGACTTTGTATTAGAGTAGGTGTGGCCTCGTTGGAGGAATTGTGTCACTGGAGGTGGGCTTTGAGCTTCCAAAAGCTCAAGCCAAGCCCAGTGACTTTTCCTTCTTATGCCCTACAATTCATATGTAAAACTTCCAGCTACTTCTCCAGCACTGTCTGTTTGCCATGATGATAATGAATTAAACCTCTAAAACTGTAAGCAAGCTCCAATTAAATTCTTTCTTTTATTATAAGTGTTCCTTCACAGCATAGAACAGTGGCTAAGACAATCTTTATTTGAAATTGACCTGATTCTATACTTAAAAGGTCCCATGGACTCTATCAAAAAGATTCAGGATCTGATAAATACTTTCAGAAAAGGAGAAGGACACAAAAATGAACTTGCTAAGAAAGAAATCAGGAGAAATATCACAATCATAATAGCCTCAAAAAAATAAAACAAAGTATTTAGAAATAAATATAACCAAGGAGGTGAAGATTTTTATAGAAAAAAATGTTAAGACACTGAAAAAAAAGAAATTAAAGAAGATACTGGACCATGGAAGATCTTCTATCTTCCTGGAATGATGGAATCAATATTGTAAAAATGTCTATACTACCAGATGCAGCTTATAGATTCAAGACAATCCCCAACAAAATTCCAAAACCATTCTTCACAGAAATAGGAAAAAAAATTAACTCTAAAGTACATATGTAAACACAATAACCAAACTAATTCTAAACAGAAAGAACAGAGCTAGAGGCATTACATATCTGACCTCGAACTATATTGCAGAGCCATAGTGACAAAAGGCAGCATGGTGTTGGTATAAAGACAGATGTGTAGGACAATGGAATATAATAGAAAACTATGAGGCTGAAAGACAATGTCAGATACCCTGAAACTAAAATTATAGGTAGTTGTGAGGCACTTGACATGAGTGCTTGCAACTAAGCTTGTGTCCTCTGCAGGAGCATCCACACTCTTAACCACTGAGCCATCTCTACAGCCTAAGATAGCTGTTTATCGATGTTCTTTTCACAATAGTAAGAAAGGAGAATCTTCCATGATGTCTATCACCCAGATGAATAGATGCTGCAAATGTAGTACAGATAGATACACAATGGAATTTTATTCAACTATAAAGAATAATAGAATTATGGAAATTGTAGGTAAATGGATGGAACTGAAGAACATTGTATAAGTGAATTGGCTCAGAAAGACAATTGTTGTGTTTTCTTATCTGCAAGCCACGCCTATGTCACATAGGAGTATTCATGTAGCTATAAATATTGGTAAAGGCCATGAGACTTTAAAGGGGCCAGTGTAACTGAGAGCAGAAGAGGAGGTTTTAAGGAGCATGTAAATGGTAGCTGGAAATGAAAGGCCACAGTGGGAAGGGGAGATAGGGAGGTGAAGGAGAAGTGTGGAGGTAGTAAAGAGAGTCAACTAAATTAAATATGTTGGAAAAGTCCATTTCCAAACCTTTATTATCTAAGATCTGAAAATTATAATCAATTAACTAAAAACAAGAAATTATGAAGTTGTACAATATGATAATGGTAAATTACATATAATGATATAGCTGAATATTAGACAGTCTGCTAGACACCTTGAATGAATTAGTTCACAAAATACCCACAACAAGCCTTTGAGTCGCATATTAAATTAGCACTTTATTTGTGATGTACCTAAAGTTTATAGGGATCAAACTTCTTGCCCAAGGTTATAAAACAGGGAAAAGAATTAAGAGTTGAATCTAGGACTTCATAACTCCAAAGTATGTTATCTTAATTGATGTGCTACCATGAGTAGACTGACTCTCATGACTGGAAGGACCTGCACAGTCACAGAAATGCACCAAGGCCATATCACAGCTGGCGATGATGCTAGCTGAAACATCATCTGTCCCTTGGGATGTGTTTGCCAGTGCTGGTGCTGATTAACGTCTGACTCTTGGGTTATGTGAGATTCCATGAATTAACTTCTTGATAGGGCCTCAGTCCCACAGCCACAGGGATCTGAATAGTCTCAGGAAACTGAGGTGTACCCAGGACTTCTATAAGGCCAACGATGATGTCTACCCAACCTTGACTATGTCTCACTTAGATAGAAATCTTCTGAAGCTAGGGAAAGGCTAAAGGCTCTTGGTCTTGGTACAAAGCCTGATGAGCTCTCTACCTGATGCTGGTAGGCTTAGAATTGAACTCCAAGGCAAAGGCCTGTGCCAACATTCATGCCTGTCCTCAGAAGGCGCCATTTTATTAACAGATCTACCTACCACCTGAAGTTTGAGGAAAGATACCAGAGGCAGTCAGCTACCTTGACTGACGCAGCTGCCACATCTCAGTCCATGGTATCAGCATGGTGTTGGGGATGTAGGTCTCTGCCCAGCCATGGGAGTTGCTGTGGTAGCCTAGTCTGGATTAAGTTCGTGTCTCTTTAGAATGGGACATGTCACTCTCCTCAGGAGCATATTTGAAGTTGGGGGAGGAATAATAAGAACATTTCCTTTCTTCTTTCCTCAAAGTATCTTTTAGTTGTTTAATACTGGCCCAGGTACAAGGGTTTCTCTACCCCAGTGGTTCTCAACCTTCCTAATGCTGAGACCCTTTAATACAGCTCCTCATGTTGTGGTGACACCCACCCATAAAGCTGTTTTTGTTGCTACTTCATAACTGTAATTTTGCTAACCTTATGAATTGTAATGTAAATATCCCTGTTTATCAATGATCCTAGGCGACCAACAAAGGGGTCACGACGCACAGGTTGAGAACCAATGTTCTAGGGCTTCCTTGGTTCTTAGGAAGGTGTCAGTGCATGAATAGCTATTCAACCCAGAGTGCCTATTGGGAGGTGACTGCTAGAGACTCTTACTTAGCAGCCCTTGTCAGGACCAGCCAGCCGGCTTGTCGAACAGCACATGCTTAAGGGAGTGAGGATTAAGGAAAGACAGAGACAGAAAATAGAATCTGGAGGGCTCTCAGTGAATACTGCAGCAGCCCCAAATTTATTTCTCAAGGCCTTTTTATACACCATGCAAGGGGGCAAAAGGACTTCCTTACCATGGTTTAAGGAACAGACAAGCATAAATGCTTCCTGTTATTCAACCTTGAGGAGCAAAAACAAGTTTGAACTCTCTGACCTTAAGTCAAGATGGAATCAAGCCACAAGTTGGAGTCACTGTGGGCTCCCACGAGCCCTGCCACTTTCAATTCTCCCATTTTAATCTTGTTTCTCTGTGTAACAGCTCTGGCTGTCCTGGAGCTCACTTTGGAGATCAGGCTGGCCTGGAACTCCCAGAGATCCTCCTACCCCCGCCTCCTGAAGTGCTGGAATTAAAGGCGTGTTCCACCAATGTCCAGCCCATTTTAATCAGTTTTAAACATAGGGCTGAATAGTTTCGAATTCATATATGTCACTGTGCGACCATTACTGCTGTCCATCTCTAAATTTGTTCATCTTGCAAAACTCAAACTCTGCTCCTATTCACATCCACTCCCAATGTACTCCATCCTTCAGTCCCTAGCAGCCATCATTCCAGTTTTTGTCTTTATGAAATTAACTTTCCTAGTTTCCTTGCACATTTGTAATCACACTGCAGTTTTATGTGTGACTGATTTATTTCACTTAGCGTAATGTTTTCAAGGTTCATCTGTATCGTATTAGAAACTCTTTCCTCTTTAGGGTTTATTAATATTCCAGTGTTTATATACAACATTTGCTTATCCATTCCTTCATCGGTGGATGCTTGAGATGCTTCCACCTTGTTGTGATAATGAATTGATGCCGTGATGAGCAGGGTGCACAAAAATTTGAGACGATGCTCTCAATTCTTTGGGATATGTAAGCAGAAGTAAAATTGATGTGTATCAGATAAGACTTCCTGTTAATATAGTGAAAAATGTTCTGGATTTCATAGTGATTAAAATAGAACTCAACTCTGAATATTCAAACCCCACTGAAATATTAACTTTTTAAACATGAGATTATGTTTCCCTTCTATGAGAAGAAAAAGAAGTTTGCATGAATTAATTGTTAAGCTATAATTCAAGAAAGACAGTTTATCCATTAATTTAATAAGTAAAAATGAGGTTTTTTAAAAAAAAAAATGTGTAGACGAATTTCTAAACAGTCTTATTAAATAAGAAACACAGAGCCAAATATAAGGGTGAAAGCCATAGAGATCAGGAAAATAGTGAGAGCCACCAACTAACCTTAGCTCACCACGCTGCAGTAGTTTCCCCAAAGAGAACCAGCTTCTTCTTGTCTACCCTGTGCCTTTATTGTCTTTCTGTTCTGCTTTCTCATTGGCTCTTAGCCCAGCCACCTCACTTCCTTGTCACTGCCTGTCTGTACAGACCTCCAGGTCTCTATGGTTGGTACTGGGATTAAAGGTGTGTGTCACCATGCTTGGCTGTGTCCTTGAACGTACAGAGACTCTGGCTGCCACGTGATCGGACTAAGGGCATGGGCTACCACCGCCTGACTTTTGTTTATGGCTGGCTATGACCTCTGATCTCCAGGCAAACTTGATTTATTAACATACAAACAAAATATCACCACAAAACTGAAATAAAGAGAGAAGGTAAAATGGAAAGGGAAGAGCAGAGAAAGAAATATACAACTTAATAGGAAAAGAGAATGAATGTGGGCATGGACCAACATACAAATTTGGGTTAAAGGTGAAACAACTCCAATCCTCCCAACCCTTGCCAGAGCTTATGTCCCTCTTACGTACAGCCTTAGTCTAACCATGTAAACCCTCTTTCTTGGCTCAAATTTCCTTGTTACATAAGCATGCGAATTTGAAGCAAAGTGTTCATGTTATGATCTCCAATTCACTTAACTTGTGAGGATCAAAGTAAATTACTATCTATTAAGTAGAGCAGTTCCCTGGAAAGAAACCTGATTTAAGAGTCAGAAAACCTGGGTTCAGTTCAATTCATCTATTTTCCAATCTCATATGCTGTCAAGTTGAAGTCCTGGGTAGAATGCCTGTGGTTGAAAACTCTGAATTTCTCATCATATTAGTAGCAATTGATTTAAAGATTTAATAAAATGCATCGAGAATTCAAAATACCATCCATGGTTCGTGTCAAAATGTGCCAACTGGAAAATGTGATGAAATCAATAGCAGTTTAAAACTAAAATCTGCAGCTAGCTAAATAATTTTCGATAAAGTCTCAGCACCTGGGCACAGGCAGCAAAGAATCAGAGGTCGCAAATTGCTGATCCTTAATAATGTAAAACAAACAAACAAACAAAACCAGGAGCCACTTCTCCTTAACCGTAGGGCATTTTTTATTCATTTTCCTTGAAATACAATAGATCCTGGATCTGTGTTGACACTGTCCTTAAGCCAAGAAGGGACTTTCCCAAGTCTCACTGTTTACATCCTAAGCACACAAAAATAAGAAGGAAATGTGAGAGATGTTTAAAAAAAAATCCCTAAATGTGTTCTAATTTCAGATCTTCATATTTTTGGTTCCATGCAGCTTATGTAGTTTTTTATATACACAAAGATAAAAGTAAATAAAATTGAAAGTTCATCAGATATTCCACATTCTACTCTCATATATTTCTCTTCTTATAGCATTTATTACTCATTATTCATTTCCACAGCAACTTGCTACAAAAGAGCTATCTAGACTTGGAGATTCAAAAAATGCACAGTGTCACCAAAGAGATCCTTACGTTGCCAGGGACCATTAATTCATGATATGCACATTAGCTACCAAGAATCCAAGGGAGAAATACTGAAGCATCATTGTGGTCTGGGACAGTTGGATACCTTGAGAAGTAGGTCCTTAGAGTTAAGACTTAAATAAAAGGAAAGAATTAGCAGCTTCCAAACTGGATGAGCAGTGTGAACTGAGGGAAAACTATACACAGTGTGTCTAGAAAAGACACCATGCACACGGTATATTTAGAAAAGACATCACATGCACACCAGTGCATCCAGAACTTGGCTGCTATACAATGCTGTCTCAGGAACAGTCTCACTGATGGGAATTCAGCCCAGCTCAGTTCACCTGTTACCTTTGCCAACTCATATGGCATCTGTCCTCACTGAGTCCCAGTTTCTTTGACCATGCCTGAATCAAAGCATAATGGATGCCTTGCTTAATAAGTTCTCAATAAATATTTAGTGGAGTTATCTAAAAGGGAAAGTCCAAGACTAGAGACATGGCTAAGCAGGAAACTGCAAAGAATCTATTAGTCAAAACTTCCCTGAGATTTCTCAATAAAGACATCCTAAACCTATTCTATACTCTATAAATATAAATATATTCTATACTTAATTCACAATGCAAATAACCACTGTGGACCCAAGGCATCATATATGGCAATTAAATATATGGATTCCTGTAGATCAAAAAAATGTATTTACTGAGTCAGATTCTATAGATCAGTCTGGGACATGAGAAATTTCTCATTTTTTAAAATGATTTTGATGTACAACTAGGTCAGCTATTGTGTTAGACCATAGAGTCCAAGAAGTTGCTAAAAAATAAGATTAAAGAAAATAAAATGTCTTTAGCCATAACTCACAACATTGCATTTTACAGGTCTTACGATTATTAATAACAGTTTTCCATCTTTTAGTTGCATCATAGGAAACGGCACTTGTACAGTCCATTGAAATATCTCAATTCAAATTTCCCCAAATACCTTCTGACATGGCTTCCTCCCATCCATTGTGCATACTCACCTAGTCTGCTCTGTGGAGTCGTGTTGTGTGCCTGGACTGCTATGACTAAGCTTGAGGCTATGCGGCATGGCAAGCCAACATTCATTTCTTCAGAGGCTGGAGATTTTTGGCCATAAGCCCCTTTTTGTATGATTTTCTTTGCATTCACTAGCCCTCCTACTCATACATCTTTTTATCTTAGCTCAAACAGTACCCAGTAAGACCTCTTTGAGATCCAGTCTAGTTCTTTGTTGTTGCCCTTATAAAAATGTATGCCCTTGCCTAGGAATCTCAGTTTGTAATTTCTTCTGGGTGATTATGTAATTGATGTCTGCCTCTTATATAAGTGAAAATTCCACTTACCCAATACAATTAGCTGCCTGATATCAGGGACGATGTACATGTGTTGTCTCCTTTGATTTCCACAGTCTAAGATGGTGCCTAGAACATTCTATTCATTAAGTATTTTCATGAATAAAGTAATACCTACATCCATTTCTACATAAAACTGCCTTACTTACAACTGCTGAGAAAGAGTCAGGCAGCCATGTTTTGTACTATAATCTCAGCATAATATCTACAATGGCTGATCAAGCCGTAATAGTAGTCGGTCACTTAAAACATGTTGCTTCAGAACAGTGGCTATTGAGCTCATCATGACTGTACAGTGTGGTAATTTGTGCTCGACTGATGGATTCTCCGGCAGATTTGGGTCAGGGCTGACTCATCTTGGCTTAGTCCATTCGTGCATTTGCCAGGTGGCTGAGAGATGGCTAATCTAGAATGACTCATCAGGGACCTCTGTTTGCTGATGTCAACCTCCAGAAGCCCCTCCCCAGCGTATTCCTACATCAGGTTTCAAAGCGTGATGAGGAAACTTCCCAGAGCTTCTAGAGAACCCAGCACATAGCAGCACCCTTCATTCCCGTTTTATTCCACTGACCACAGACGAGCTTGGACTCACAGATTAAAAGAAACACACACCCTCTCACAAGAGCAAAGGAAGGTAACATTGTAGTCATGTGGCTTGAGGGAGGGCAGGGAAATTGCTCTTTTTGTAAGCTGCCATACTGTCTATTGAATGGCCAATGACTTTGAAAGTGAAAAGAATACAAGGGAACTAAGAAAATAAGATCCCTGCTCTCTGGAATCTGAAAAATGCAGAAACATCAGGAGACTAACTGAACACTAAGACTGCCAGGTAGTGAGACTGCAACGGACCCCTTACTAACTAAACTTGCCAACTAGAGCACAGGAAGTTGGTAGAGCAGGAAAGATTCAGGCACCAGAGCATTGCAGAAAGCCATGGGACAGACCTGAGAGACAAGCAAAGAAAGCAAGCTAGAGCTGTCTTTGTGTCTCTCTCCCATCACATGAATAGTCCAACAAAACATACCAACTGTATGCAGTGTGATTTCTTTGCAACTCAGTCTAACCAGATGACTTTAGGAGAGTGCACTGCAATCTTTTTCTTTCTATATAGAACAATTCCATATAGCCATCTCTACTTATGCCAAGGGGGAGGGGTGGTAGAAATCCTCTGTGGATACGTGAATAAATAAGAGAAGCCAGAGTTATTTTTAGCACAAGCTTTGCAGGAAAGTGGTAAATCCATGGATGCAAGTAATAACATAAGGGAAATTTTCATAGGAAAAATTTTCAATTTCTATTCTGGAAAGGGTCAGTGTTCAGAGGGGAATGGTGGACATCTAGAAGGACCCCTTTAGATCCAGCTTGCCCTTCTCTAGTGCTTTCCATCTGAGAATCGCTGACACAGAGAAATGTGGACGTCATTGCAAGATGTAAACATTGTGATCTGCATGAAAAAAAATCATATTATGAGCTAAATATTACCCATTTGTATTTGAACCCAAGTTACAGTCCACTAAGTCCTAACTACTTTTTGTTCTGGCCAAAGCTATAATGCATTTCAACTCTCTTGTTAGAGAGTGATGCTAGGAATTGACAAGATAATAGGATGGAGAAAGTTTTCAGATCTCATTTACAGCAGATCGGAGAAGGGTCAGTTTCCTGGGTAATGAAGCATTGTCTGGTTGCCCCTAAATCACTCCACAGTCGGCTCAGCCTCCAGAGGCTTAGAGAGCATCTGCATTCTCACTGTCCTGCATGGTATTATCCTAACACCTCAAAAAAGAAAACTGAAAAGAAACGACATGGGAATTGGGAGACAAAAACACCCGGTCTCAGATGTCAGGGTTTAAAAAAAAAAAATCTACAATTTGTGAAGAGAGAGGGAAGAAAGGGTCTTGCAATTCATAAAACAGCTTTTAATTTATATTCAACACTTGATCATTTTGTCAAGTTTATGCTTTCTCAAACTCGATCATTTTGTCAAGTTTATACCTTGAGAGCTCCCACTGACACTTGTTGCTAGCAAAACACAGAAAAAAAAAAAATAAAGATATGCCACCTGTGCCCCGCATGCTGTCTGTATTCTCCTGGCTCTGTTCTCCAGTGTACAGGGGTTTTTCCTTCATCCTTACCTTAGGGTAGTGGTTCTCAACCTTCCTAATGCTGCAACCCTTTAAGACAGTTCCTCATGTTGTGCTGACCCCCAACCATAAAATTATTTTTCTTGCTACTTCATAACTGTAATTTTGCTAGTGCTATGAATCATAATGTAGATATCTAATATGCAAGATATTCGATATGCGACTCACTTGAAAGGGTCTTTCAACCCTCCCAAAGTGTTCAAGAATCACTGCCTTGGAGAATACTGCAAGGTCCTACAATTGATGTCTCTGGCTTCCTTGGAAACACAGGGAACATGGGGCACATAATGTTGAAGATGAATAAGAAAGAAGTTTTATTCCACTGGCCAAAGTGAGATGAAAAACCAGCTTGGATTCAGAGATAAAAGAAACACACTCTCACAAGAGCTGTACCGGGCAACATTGTAGCCATACGGCTACAGGGAGAGGGGGGAGTTGTTCTTTTTACAAGCTGATACACTATCTACTAGAGGGCCAAGGACTTTGAAAACAAAAAGAATACAAGGTAACTGAGCTTTCTAAAATCTGAAAAATGCAGAAACTTAAGGACATTAAGTGAACACTAAAGCTGCGTAATATTTATAATATTCATTTTAATTTAGCGTCAAATATCTGTCTTCAGTTCTCATGTTTGGTTCAGTTAAGCCCCCCATTGAGTCAGTACTTTTAAAAAGCTCCAAAAATTTTGTAAGTGGCAATAAAATGCTACTGTGGACATACATAGATAGGCATCCACATGACATACACATTTAGAAATATGAAGAGAGATAGTGTCTGCAAACATATTTAAGAGGGAATTAAAGAAGCAATTATGAACTAGTACAGAAGTTTTATGCAAAACTCCACACGGGTCACAAACACAGCTCTGAGGCCTTTAAATCTCATAGCAGTGAGGACCAGCAGCTTCATCATATAATACACCGTGAGAACTACCATCACGGGGCACGTCACACATGATCTCAAATAATGACTTGCATTAGCTCAATTTCTATGGGTCCCAGCCTGTGATGTGGGCTAGTTTATAGTGGTTACTTCACCCATTATTCCTTCATAGATCTGAAGAACCGCTCTGCATCCTGACAGCTATTCCACACCAGTTCAAATGAACTTACATGTCCGCACTAATATTCTTCTGGATTTCCTTATAGACTTGTGTGTGACTGAAGAAATGAAAAAAAAAAATTTCAAAGCAGATAAAAGGAATATGTGCCCATCCATGATAGCTCAGGAAAAAAAGGATTTTTACATAGGCATACATAGATTTACGGCCACATGGATTAAGTTATATAGCATACTCTATTTTCCCTTTCTTAGAATATTGGTATACTATTATAAAGAGATAAAGGAGGAAGTAAAACATGATTAAATGGGGAGAGAGAGGGGAGAAAAGGGTAAAAAAGAGAATATGGGGAGAGATAACTAAGACTAAAACAGAATATTCCTTTACACTGTGATTGGTTTAATAAGGAAGCTGACTGACCAATAGTTGAACAGGGTGAGGTTAGGCAGGAAAATCAGACTAAAGACACTGGGAAGAAGAAAGGCAGAGTCAGAGGAATTGCCACCCAGACACGGAAGGAAACAGGAGGTGCAAAATGAAAGAGAGGTAATGTCACATGGCAGAATATAGATATAAATGGGTTAGTTTAAGTTGTAAGAGTTAACTGGTAATAGCCCTGAGATATTGGCCAAGCATTTATAATTAATATTAAGTTTCTGCATGGTTATTCGGGAACAGCTGCTGAGACACAGAGAAACTCTGCCTACATATTGAATTTGAAAAACCATATGAAAACCTACTGCTGTAGAAGCACACTAAAATACACACATATGTTAAAGGAATTTAAATGGAGTCACTGTATAATGGGGAATACAATGCCCCAACTAAACATCATATGCCACCAAGTAAAGCCTCCAATGCTAATAGGTATATCTTGCTGAGTCCTTGGACCCAGAGAAGTCACATTAACTACCCCTAACCATCAAAGGCTATTGTAAAGCTATTAGTTATTCTCCATAACCTGAATTAAAATTCAGGTAATCTGGGCTCTTATTGCTAAAGACACAATTTATTGTCATACATCGTGAAGAAATTGAAATGTGCTCAGCTGAAGCTTCACATCATTGACTAGTATCCATGGTGCTAGAAGGTGCTTTGCATGCTAACAGAGAAGAAAATGAATCATCAGTGTGACCCAGCTACAAACCTTGCAACTTAGAACAGTGATCTGCCTGCAACATGTACTGGTACAATGGTAGCATAAATTTAGGAGTAACCAATCACTTTTTTTATTATTTAAAGTCTACTCCATAAGATGTAACCCAGAGCTAACACTGCTAAAGTGGAGAAGAACCTGAGGCTAGATATACTCAGCAGAGTGTCACTGGGCTTATCAAGCACACTCAAAGGCAGGCCCCATGCCAAGGAGTAGTTGGCCAACACAAAACATACTCCTTGTGTATGTGCTTTTTGCTTTGTCTTATTGATTTTTTTTCTTTTTTGGTTTCTGTTTTGATTTTCAATTTTTGGTTTTGTTGTTGTTTTTTTAAAGAAAACATGAAATTGGTTGGGTAGTGATTTGTGGAGGGAGAATAAGAAAGGAGTTGGGAGAGGGAAAAATATAACCAAAATATATTGTATGATTTTTTTTTAATTTAAAGATATGTAGTGTAATCAGAGGTTTCTGTCCTGCCAGCAACTCCCAAATACCTGGCAGCTGCTTCCCAAATAATCACTCAGGTGCCTTTATTAATTGTAAATGCTTGGTTGGTAGCTCAGGCTTATTACCAACTAGCTCTTACATTTAAATTAACCCATAATTCTTATCTATGTTTAGCCACATGGCTTGGTACCTTTTCTCAGTACAACATCATTTTGCCTCCTCTGTGACTGGCTGGTGACTCCCAACACTGCTTTTCCCCTTCCCAGCATTCTTAGTTTGATCTCTCTGCCTATACTTCCTACCCAGCTACTGGCCAATCAGCATTTTATTAAACCAATTTGAGTGACAAATCTTTATAGTGTACAACATGATTATTCTACAGCAATGTAGCATACAAAAAATAACCAATTTCCCTCTTCCTAAATAGAAATACATTACTGAACCTGCCTTAAATTTAACTCTTTAAGTCCATTTGCACTTTACATTATAGGAGAAACGAGGTCATAGCTAGAATACCTGTAGCCTCCTCAAGCGGGAGAAGCTGGCCTGGGCCATTGAACAGGCCCTGGGGCTAATAAGGAGGTCGGTGTGATGTTCTCCAGCACTGAATCTGCCCCATAGTCACAGTATTCTTTTCATAATTATATTGGGAACAATAACATGCAGTAGAAGGTCAGAATATTCACCTGAGGAGAAAGCTGTTATTAATATAGTCTTAAGATGGGCAGGAGTGACCTGGATGGAGACAGGTTTATATTTTGTTTGGTTTTGACAAGGGATTTTTGTTTCCCCTTGATATAGTTTTGTCAAGACCTTTAATTCTCTTCTTCCACCTCCAATAATATACCAACCACTTTGCGAATATGCTTGCAACTTTCCTGCTCTCTACTTTCTTGGTCTTTAAAAAAATATTTATTTTCATTTTTGTGCGTGTGTGCGTGCGTGCGTGCGTGCGTGCGTGCGTGCGTGCGTGCGTGTGTGTATCACTTGTGTGTAGGTAACTGTGGTGGCCAGAAGAAGGATTCAGATTCCCTTGAACTGAAGTTACACATAGTGATAAGCCACCCAACACGGGCACTGGGAACTGAACTAGAGTCCTCTGGAAGAGCAGCAAGAGCTATTAACTGCTGAGCTATTTCTCCAAGGCCCAGAGATGCCTTTGTAAGATTGAGTGTGTGTGTGTGTGTGTGTGTGTGTGTGTGTGTGTGTGTGTGTGTATACACATGTATATGTGTGTACATGTGTTTACATATGTACGTACTTGCATGTGTGTGTGTGTGTGTGTGTGTGTATACCAGTGTCCAGCAAAGTCACAAGCACAGCATGAAGTAGATACCTTGGAGCTGGAGGCTGGAGTCACAGGAGTTTGTGAGCTGGCCAATGTGGCTGCTGGGATCCAAACGCTGGTTTTCTGATAGAGCAGTGAATACTCTTGACCAGTGAGCCATCTCTCCAACCTCTTCCTCTGCTTCTCTTCTACTGTTCTCTTCAATCAGCTCTTAAAATGCATTTGTTACAAGTGTATTTCATGTTGAATGTGGTATTTAATACACACAAAGTATTCACATACGCCATATTCATTCAACTATTATAACTCTATACAATACTGATGTTGTCATCTCTTCACAAATAAAGAAAATGAGATTCAGATAAAACTGAATGATCCTTTTTTTAGTCCTAGTGACCTCCACAAGCAATGAGTGCTCATAATGAGCAAGGCTTCGAATGAGATGCTGCGTCTGTACGGTGTCTTAACTCCCACAGCAGCTCGGTATGGTAGATATCGATTCTTCTTGTTCAGATGTGGAAACTCGGGCTCTGGAAAGCTTGAGTAACTTGCCCACCATCACACAACCTGTTTCTGGCACAGAGGTCATATAATACCAAACCCCAGATCAGAACTGGAAAGCCTGTTCTGAATCAGGGGCAAATCTAATATGACTGTTTCCATTTCAAGCCCTACACATCCTAGCAAAGCACACTTGATTGTGTACCTCTGTTCAGATATTTGAAATAAAACGTGTTGTGAAGCATGATGGTGAAGGGACGTTTTCTGTGGCTGTCAAACTCCACCAGCAGGAAGGCAGAGCAGGATGTTCGAAGACTGGAGCTGACCTAGCCCTTGCTTCATCTAGTGCTAAAAAAGTGGAAGTCTTGTTTTCCTGATGGCTTTGATGTCTTAGAGGTGAAGTGCCCTCGGGGTCCATAAGGGTTTTGTTCTTTTGTTCTGCTCAATGTCCCAAAGTGGGTTTTTCTTATCTTTAAAAATATTAAGTAAACAGTGCAAAGTACTTAACTGGGCTCTAGGGACATCTTTGGTTTGATTCTGGCCTTTCGGCAAAGCTACTAGGGTATAGATCTGGAGAATGAATGAAAAGGAAACTAGATCCACAGCTTTCTCTAAACATTTTATGGTGTAACACTCGGTGCTTCACCTGTCTGCCACCTCTGCTGGTCAGTGAGCAGCTGTCAGAAAACCACGGACTCTGCTGCCCACTCGGACACTGTGGTCACAAAAGCAAGCCCCAGCAGCTGGTCACACACCAAAGAGAGGACGGTGCAGGCACTTGCCTGCCGCTGCCGCTGCCGCCTTCCTTTTTTGGCTTTTCCTCCGTAGGAAAGCACATAAAGAGCTGCTGGAGAAGAGCAGTAATTTGCCAGGTTTCCATCTCCCTCTGGCAGCCCGGTCCACAAGGAGCACTTAACACTGCATGGAGAAAATGCTTCCCGGCCATCCACTTCCTCACCTGAAGCAGCCAACCATTTCACAAATAGGGACCTAGAGAGTAGTAAGCAGGGATGCCTCAGCTCGAACTCACCCCTGCTGCCAGAGAGAACAAAAGCAGCCGCTAAACAGTTTGCCAACAATACCTGTCAGTGCCCTTATCGTCCACACATAAAGGCTTGTTAATAGTTATGCCACGTGAAAATCCCTAACATTGGCCACTCATCTAGACTCCTGAAGCTCAAAGAGCAGAATTGGTCAGGAGGGTTATTTTTAAGGCATGCCCTACACGCAATAAAGGAAAAGGGGGAAAAGAGCCTGAAAATCTGTTTATAGACTCAGGCAGTCATATGCATGCATGAAAGCACATAGGCACAAACACAAAAGCAAGCACAAAAAAAGAAAAAAAAAAAAAAACAGATGTGATTTTTTTTTCCACGTTCTAGTAATACCCACCCTATTATAGTCATATTTTTACCATATTTAACCCCTCCTCCTGGTATCTGAACCTCATATTCTTTATTTGTGAGATGAAAATGATCCCCGCAAACCCCACTTGTCTTCTTTTGTTCAAACACATGAAGGAAAAGGTGTTGTGATATAGAGACGCACTTAGAGGCTAGAATCTGAGGAACAGGGATATGGTAATCATTCTGCCTCTGCCTCGAGGTCTCAGTGTTGGCGATTGTTCAGACAGCAAATACCTGCAGCTGTCTGTTAATGCATCGTATTTATATCTTCTGGATGTTGCAGGTAACTAAACCAATTACTCACTCTTCAGATTCTCTACAACTGTAGCAGCCTCTTGAATTCCCAACTTGAATTTCATAATGGAGCCTCCCTATACCCTATAGTTTTAGCTGTTTTAGGTTTTTGTTGAGTCCCCAGCTTCCCCTCAAATAAATTATGGCTGAAGTATCATTACATATGAAGTCCAAGTTATCATATGCCTAGGCGCCATTAACACAGGCATCTCCACTTAGAAGAGCATGGGGAGTTTCCAGTGATAAACTCTAAATCCTTTGAGGCCTTGTATTCCCAAGATTTTCCTTTAATAATTCAGGTTTGGCTGGGCAGTGGTGGTGCACGCCTTTAATCCCAGCACTCGGAGGCAGAGCCAGGCAGATCTTCGTGAGTTCGAGGCCAGCCTGGGCTACAGAATGAGTTCCAGGACAGGCTCCAAAGCTACACAGAGAAACCCTGTCTCAAAAAACCAAATAATAATAAAATAATAATAATAATAATAATAATAATAATAATAATTCAGGCTCCCCTAAGTTTTCAAAGAACAATGCAAACCATAAAGAGCACATGGTTTTATTTGATCCCACTTCATTTCTTAGAAGAGTCTTCTGAGAATAAACATACACTGAGGTCCAAATGTTTTATTACTGTACTATGCCTTCCAAAGTAGTTGTAAATGTTTTAGACTTACATATTCAGCCCTCTTGTTCTTAGTCTTTTGGAGTTGTTGTTGGTGTTGTTGTTGTTGGTGGTGGTGGTGGTGATGGTGGTGGTGGTGGTGGTGATGGTGTTGAGATAGAGGCTATGTAGCCTTAGCTAGCCTGTCATTCACTTATATAGACCTGGCTGACCCCAGACTCATAGAGATCCACCTGCTTCTGCCTCCTAAATGTTGGGATTAAAGGCGTGCACCACCATAGCCAACAGCCATTCTTAGTCTTTATCAGTAATCAATACCTGGTCTTTACTTTGTTCAATTTATGAACAGTTAACACTGTCTCCATTTGTCTTGACTCCAAGGTGTAGTGGGTATTCACTCCACCTATGGCCTTAGGGTACCAGCCCCTAGGGCGTGGCTTCTTGGCTAGCTTAAGATCTGGGGAGTATGTGTGCAGGGCCCCTCCTCTCTCCCACTCTTGGATGGTGAAGATCCAGTCAGGCGGTGTGAAGCAGCGTGAGACAGGTTCTCAGCTTTCCAGGGACTCTGGGACTGAATTTGCCTTATCCTGTATCAGTGAGTTATTTCCCCATATAATCCATTAATAAATAGTCCTTTTATCAGTAATCCATGGATTTTCTGCATTATCTGGCACCGTATGTGGTCTACATCTGTGATCTGTGGTCTACACCTGTGATCTGTGGTCTGTATCTCTCCCCTGAACACATTTGTGTATTCAACTAAAATGTCTATTTTACTTTTCAATGGAAAATGGAAAATATTCTAAATTCTACGTGTACAAAATAATATGATACTTTCAACCTCCTTTTTTGGCTCTGTAACCCCTGTTTCAGTGTTAGCCAGATAAACATTGAAAATAAGTAAATTAAATTTTATAGTAAATCAAGTCTGTTTTCTCACAACTTCACCTGTTCTTTATTGTACAGTTTTTCTCATCTCAATAACGTCAACTTCATTCTTTCATGGGCCAAATAGCCTCGACATCCTGTTTGGCTTCCTTCCTTCTGCCACACTCCATTATGAACTCTGTTAATAAATTCTGTGAGATCAGCCTTCAAAAGCTATCCTAAATCTGTCTACTTCTCTCCATCCTGGTCCATGCTACTCCAGCCTCACTTTCTATCCGTTCTCTTCTAAACAATTGTTAATCTCCTAACTAGTCTTCGCTTTCACCCCTGGATTTTCCTAGTCTTTTCCATGCAGCAGCCACGGGGTCTCTGTTAGAATACAGGCACAGCCTGTCACTTCTCTGCTCCAAACCTTGCACAGGATGGTCTTACCAGGTCAACAGGGCCCGATTTAGTTTGGGCTTCACCACCTCAGATGTTGCTTCCTGCTATGCATCTCTTCCAGAGCATCCAAGCTGGCAACTGGGGTGCTCCTCCGACACATCAAATATCTCCATTTCAGAATCTCTACACTCACTAACACACGCCTGAAGCTCTGGAGCTTTCTTCTCCAATTCCCGCATCTCTTTCCTCCCCTTCCGTTTGGTCTTTGCTCAGTTACCCTCCCATCAAAGATGTGTTTCCTGACTTCTTGACTGCTATGTATAAAAAGAACATTCTTCCTTCTGCTTGTCAATCTTTCCCTTACCCACCTCTTCTTTTCATTCTCCTTCAGAGCACTGATGACCACCTGACATACATGTGCCCTCTGACATGAGAATGTGAGCACCAGAGGAAAAGAAAAATTGCCTGCTTCCATCACCACCAGACCTCTGTACTGTAGAACATTATCTCACACATATATTTCAGCTTTCCCAAGACAGACTTTTACATTTTAACAGCTCTCAGTTAAGGATTCATCTTATAACATACAACATTTTTTTTCTTATCTTAAGTAGTACATGGAAAAGCAGTCTATTCCATAATTAATATACTAGAGTCAATGAAATATAGTGAGTACCATTAAAACATTTTTGAAAGAGCAAATATGTTCAATTTATTGTATTTTCAGAAGTATGGGGCTCAAATTATTAAGCAAAGGCTACTAAATTACAATTTGCTATAAAATTTAGTTCACTTATTTTGAATGTTTATGTGACTTACACTTAAACAGGGGTTACAGAACCAAAAAAGTTTGTTAAAAGTACCACGGAACTGTCAAGAACAGCCTGGAGTAAGGAAGACACAATGCAGGCAAAAGAGTCATCTGAATTTACTTGAAAATCTAAATTAATCAAATCGTTCTACATAACTTGATTGACCCTGTGGGAAACTCTATTAACATAAAATAAAATCATTCATAACAGTAATGAGTCCTTGTCATCAAGAAATAAATATGGCATGTAGTATCCTTAGTTCAAGAAGCAGCAACATAGATGTACATTTGTGTTGGGTCCACTTCAAAGAATGTTATAACTATAAGCAATTTGGACATTAAAAGTGATTTAAAAAAACCTAATAATTTGGAACATTATGCTTACTGACACACTTACAGCTCTTTAAGGACATCATCACTATCAATTTGGTTCCAAAAGAACTTCTATTAGTATTCAGTGTGCATTTAGGCTCAACACAATACCGCATGAGAAAAAAATTGTGGAAATCCAGTCATAAAGGTCTTTTTCAAGCAATTCTGTATTTTTTAATTTTTATTTTCTTTTTTAGTTTGTGTATGGGAGGGTGAAGGTTATATGTGCAGGTGCCCACAGAGGCCAGAGGCGTTGAATGGCTCTGGGGCTATGAGCCTCCTAACATGTATTCTGGGAACTGAACCCAGGTTCCTTGCAAGAACAATATGTTCTTAATGGCAAAGCCATCTCTCCAGCCCTTCTGTTTTATTTGTTGTTTGGTCAGTTGGGATTTTTTTTTTTTTTTTGGTTGGCTGGTTGGTTGGTTTTGTTCTGTTCTGTCTGTTGTTTCGTTTCGTTTATTTGGCTGTTGTTGTTGTTGTTGTTGTTGTTGTTGTTGTTGTTTTGAGCAGGGCCTCATGTAGGCCAGAACTTTGGTATACACCAAAGGATGATCTCAAACTCCTGGTCTTCCTGCCTATCCCTCCTAAATTTTGGAATTATATACATGCATCATCATGCCTGGCTTATGCAATATTGGGGATTGAGCCCGGGGCTTTGTGCTTTTTAGGTAAAAACTCTACCGATGGAGCTATAACCCTATCCCTGTGTTAATCCTAATCTTACCTATAATCTTAATATAGCCTCTGAGTTGAGATGTGTTGGAATGCTACTGATGATTTTCTTGTGTATGTTTAGTCACTGCAAATGAACTTTTAAAATTCACCTTGTATTTTTTAATTATTGACTGATGGATTGATATGTGACTGACTGAAGATAAAAAAGTGATCCTTCAGGTCCCTGCCCATTAAAAAGGGGGATAGGTCTAGAGCTGTTATTTACAACAAGGATATCAAGGGCGTGGATGTTTGCTTTCTAATGCTGGAGAAAAAAAAAATCCTATCCCCCTCCTAGTTCCTCCTGAAATCCAAGGAAGGTCCTAAACCTCGGTAGTTTGAAACCAGGCTGAAGTCACCGGGGGTTCAGAAGGTAGGAAAAGGTGTGTTGAAGAAAGCGCTTTGCTTAGTCCCTGGAAAGGTTGCAATCTCACCATCCCCATACACTTCCCCCAAAATGAATCTCTCCCATAATAACGGCAGTATGAAGTGTGAGTTCACCGCCCCTCGAAGAAACCCTAACACCCATGTGGCTTCCGGTGGAAAAGAATTCAAAACAAGCTGACTGGATAGAGAGGGCCAACCTCCCCCAGCCAAGGGCTGCTGCCTCCTCATAAGGTATAGTTGAGCTGCTCCTTTTTTTTTTGCTTCATGACAATATTGCAAATTTGTACATAAGTATAGGGATACACTTAATGTACCATCTCTTTGTGGTTTGGATGACAGCTTGAGATTGCCCACTAGAAAATAGAGCATTTCTATCAGACAAAACCAAACTTTTTCCAGACTATAGCAACTCTCACTGAAAAAAAAATTTAAAGGACTGAATTTCCAATATAAGAGTGGTTTGTCTTGGTTTTTGGAGGATGGTGTGCGTCTATTGTGTCTTTATTCAAGTCTCTCTTCTCACCATTACTCAGCTGGAACAACTACGGCCACCACCACCATCACCAACACCAACACCAACACCATCTCTACAACCACCACCACCCAATCACTACCACCACCATCAGCACCACCACCACCCAACCAGTACCACCACCATCATCACCACCATCATCTCTACCACCACCACTACCACCACCATCACTACCATCATCACCACCATCACCATCACCACCACCCACCACCATCATCACCACTATCACCACCACCCACCACCACCACCACCACCACCACCACCACCCATCCCCACCATCACCATCACCACCATCACCACCACCACCATCTCCACCACCACAATACTAAAGGAGTTCTGTGCTTTGTTAGTCCTTTACCCCTAACTCTTCATATGCCCAGTGAGCCTCAAGGTGCTACTGTCTGGTCTCTCCTTTGTTAAAACTGCCAATGGTTCCTTCTTGGTTGGGAATTTACAGCATATTCTTCTTTGAGGGAACAGCAGAAGAGATGATTTTTTTTTTCACTAATTACAGATGGCCTTCAAGCTACACGATTATAGTTCCTTTGGTCCTAAAGGCAACTCCACACTTTAACTTCACCAAACTCTCAGCATGGGGAGGCAAACCATGGTGACTCATGCCCATAGCTCTAGTACTTAGGAGGGTAGGGCAGAAGACTCTTCAAGTTTGAGACTTGGATGGAGTACACAGCAAGATCCTGTAAAAATGTACACACATTTAAAATTATAATAATAATAAACCCCTATAAAAGAATAAGCATCCAGTTTCCAGGAAGCTGGGTCCGGGTGGACTGTTTCACACTCATTCCTGCAACCCTCTCCTACCTCCGTAACGTCTTTGTTCCACAGGACCTTCCACCAATACGCACAGCAGCCACTGTTTTCTCCTTCCTCATGAAGTAGCTCTAAGCCTAATGTCTGAGTGCCAAGTTGCCATATCCAGGCCTTCACAGCCGACTTCTGGATTCCTAGAAGCCCTCAAAGCACGAGGACTCCTAGGGCCTGGGCCAATGTGCTGCGTTCATGAGGCATATAAGTAAATTCACCTGCGCTTTAATCGCATTGCAAAAACTTCAGTGTCAAACTTACACGAACTAGGTTACCATTTCCTGGTGAACATCATTATAGACACCTATTTAAAAACCACTCCACACTATTATATGTGTAACTTTCTTTGTTCTAAATGTTTTATCCAAATAAGTTGTCTCACACTCTAATTTTTCTAAAGCTGAAAAGCATGCACAGGTGTTTGGGGGATTTTTTTTCTCTTTTCTTTTCTTTTTTTTTTTTTAACCACTTCAGGGTAGAAGTTACAGTCCCTCAACAGCTCATGTCACTGTGCTTTGTGGGACAGTCCTAATAAAACAGAAGGAGAAAGGAAGGTCTTCAACAAGACAGTCCTTTATTACTGCAATACAATTCGAAACTCAACACACTCTTTAAAAAAAAAAATCACTGCGGTTTGCCACTAGAAAGCACCTATGAAACATAAAATGTTAAGACACTCGTAGTGCCCCAGGCATACGTAACAGTCCTTCTCTCCAACAGCGGTGTGAGACAATTTCTGCCTAACAGACTTCTGAATCACTCCTGATAAAGGAGAACATCTCCCTGGAGGATCGCCCAATGATTCACCAGACAATGCCAGTTATCTATCTTACGTGTTGTTATTCCTGGAAAAAAATATATATATATATATATGGTCAACAGTACTCCCTCAGTGAACATGCTGTGGAAACAGCTTTCTAAAGCACTGTTGTGTTGTAGCCAGAGTTAGCTTCCATCTTGTACATATATAAAAACTAAAAGTATTAACACGGTGGCATCCTATGATGCTTGCACTGAATCTTCCAAAGGCACCGCAACCCCAAGATTTGCAGTTACCACGTACAAAACCATTCCGGGGCTTCTTTACTCAAAGCAGCAATTCTGAAGGGGCCTGTGGAAGGGACACTAGCACACTCCAGCATGTGGCTCTGGCAGGCCTTGTCCTTCTCCCCATTCCCTCTGCCTTGCTAAAAAACCGTTAGGTTACATTCTGAAAGCTCGCCACCGAGGTCTATTCCCTTATTTGGCCACTTCCTCTTCCTGAGGCTGACTACCAAGATCCAGCTATCAAAGAATTACAGTCCAGCAATCAGAAGTCCCCTTTGGCTCACCTAATTAACATGCCCAATTAAAATTAAACAGCTCGCCGGGCGGTGGTGGCGCACGCCTTTAATCCCAGCACTCGGGAGGCAGAGCCAGGCGGATCTCTGTGAGTTCGAGGCCAACCTGGGCTACCAAGTGAGTTCCAGGAAAGGCGCAAAGCTACACAGAGAAACCCTGTCTCGAAAAACCAAAAAAAAAAAAAAAAAAAAAAAAAAATTAAACAGCTCATCCTTACATGGGGGTTTCCCCTTTACTTTTATAAACCACCATTTGCCTGTGGGCCACATCTGTCACCCCTCTATCCAGAGGCAGTCCATTGTCCCTCAGAGACAAGCACCCCTCCTCCCTTTCCCTTGTCCCCTTCCCCTTCTCCCTGGTCCCCTATCTCCTTTACCACCACAGCCTGGCCCATTCTAACAGAGATCTTCCCTTCTCTCTTAAAAATTCACCTGCAAGGTCATGTGCTGCTGTTTTCTGCCTGAGTCAGAAAGCAGCCACTTCAACTTTTCTTCCCAGTTTGGTAAAGGATCTCTCTGTGAAAAAGGTGTTTGGGTGTGGTTTGTGTCTGATCCGGGGTCTGGGAGGAAGTCTCCTTCAGCCTGTATTTCCTTTCTTATTATTACAAGAACAAAATCCCAAGCCTAAGAGATGCAGGTCTGCATACCTCCTGTCACATCATTTCCAGGTAGAGGAAAAGGAGCCACAAGGGGACATCTGATCCAAGATCTGTCGGTCAGACTTTCATCTTGATAATTTGAGATTGGACCCCAGAGAGCAAATGTCGCATAGTGAGGTAGTAAAGCAATCTTGCAAAGGAGGCATCAGAAAAAAATAAATAAATAATAATAATCTCATAGTCACCTATCGCTTCATAAGAAAGAGCTCCAAACCCTGACAGCTTAAGCCATTTGTGATTGCTAAGTTTCTGAGAGCCAGGAGTTAAGCTCGGTGATTGTGGTTCGAAATCTTTCAAACGTTTGTAGTCCAACAGTCGCGTGGGGTTTCAGAGCCCTAGACGAGTTTGGGGTTAAAGAGGCAGTTTCAAGCCCGCCCCTGTGGTTGTCTGCATCAGCTCCCCACAGTCGGAACCCCTTACGAGGCTTGATCCCTGGCTAAGCAATGTGCATCTCTCCTTGGATCTGCTCACTGGTACCAGTGTGCTTCACCTAGAATCGGAACCACAAGAGAGAGGGAGAGAGCACCACTCAGAGGGAGGGCACCTATTCCCGGATCTAACACCAGAAAACGCCCCGCCCCTTTTCTGAGGCACCACGTGAGCTGACAGCCATCCCAGCGGCTTCCTGCACAGTCTGCCTGATAAACCCTAAAGACTCACCTATCTTTCACATGAAACATTCCCTCAACTCATTCAGTGCCTGCCATGTAAATTAGGTCCAAGTATTGATGAGGCTTCACCAGAGAAGTTCCTTCAGTCAGCTCTTGAAATGTAACTGCTCTTGATGGTGCAGGCATGAAATTAATGAAACAAATTACCTGCCCCACTGCCTCCATGCCATACTATGTACATACACATACCATAGAATACATATTAGCAAAACAACAACAACCACAACAAAAGCTGTTGTTGTGGAAAAGCTTCCAGAAAATTGAAACATTCCATCCTGTAAGCAGCTGCTTAACCAGGAAAAGAACTCAAAAGAGCTGACACTGACCAGATTCACTAGTCCCCTTCCTTCCAGAGTAAGCAATAAAAGTCGAGTTTCCTCGGACGGCAGGAGACTGAGCTGCAAACACTCAGACAAGAGACCAGACTAGCTGCCTAGAAAAAACCAGCCCCAGCTGCCTGAAAGGAGTTTAGACCAGTCGAGGCACCTGGAAGGGATCCTGTCCGGCCTGTTGAGCTGCCAGCCAGCTGTGCAGTGTGCTCCAGGTTCCCAGCCTTTGTGAGCTGTCACCCATGCTGGGGCGGGCTTTGGTGATGCAGCTGCCTTTGAGTCATTCCTGCTTCTTGTAAGAAACCCTTCACCCATAGCCCTGTAAGTAACCCCAATAAAACTCATTACTTCCCCAAGCTGGGCTTTGGTGGCATCCGTTCTTTGTTCTGTCATGGGATCCCACCTGGGGTGAATTGAATGAGTAGCCCTGTGTGCTACATCTCCCCAGGAGAAGTTTTTGCCACATAACGCCCATACACAAAGCTTTTTGGAGGAAATGAGACATGAAAAGGAAGCAGGAGTGTGTAATCCAGCTGGCAAACATTGGAATATTCTTGGGTAGATCTCAAGACTGTAGAATAAATTTCCCTGGCTCAATTCCACCTTAGTCATTACCACACTCTGAGTCTGCACACTCTTTCCTTTCTGTGAAAAGTAGCTGTGTCTGAAGCCAAGGAGCTATGATAATCTCAGTCCTTCCAGGACCCAAATCCTCCTTCCACGCTGCCTGTCACCAGAGTGTGAGCTGCTGATACTTCTGCATATACGACTCTTTAAAGAACTTTGCAGACTTCCTATATATCATGCTGGGGTTCACCCCAGTTTTCTAAAGTAGCACACACTAACATAGACATGCACATTGCTTTCCCATGAGCCTTAACTGAATCAGCTGAGGGACAATGATCTTCAGCTGTCTGGAGGCATTGTTAGTTCATTCAGAGAACCTGGAAGGCACGCTATTAATCTCTTTTAAATGTCCTTTGTACGGCTGAGTAGTACACTGGGCATAACCTGTGATCATTCTGAAATATTATTCGAAATTTGAAAGTGATTCTCTTCACTTCATCTTTAGACTGTTATTCTGATAGTGGATAGTGCTTTGGGTTTTATCATTAATCAAAAGCCTTTTTTTTTTTAAATTTGGGCATATTTGCCATCTAGAAAGAAAATTTTCACAGGAAGTCTTGGATCCCTGTGTTCAACAATCTTATCTATATTTCATTCCTCCTGGCCCATGCACGTCCTTGAACACTACACCATCCACTTCATGAAGCACACTTTCTTCTTTCCTCATCACCACAGCAACACTGTGGCTGTTTTCACCTCTCCACAAAAAAGGCTCTCTTCACCCTTTCATTCGTTGCCAGAACTGGCTCTTACCCATGACCCGGAGCCCTCTATTGGCAGATTCCTTAAGGCTACTTAGATTTTCACTAACACTTTGCCCAAAAATCAGTGTCTGTTTTCAAAGCCAGACACGTATTTGGGTTTTCATTGTAGCACTACTCAACTTTCTGCTTTCATAAAGGTACTACGTGTTGCTGGATCACACACTACAACAGTCATCATCTCAAACAGCAAATGCACACTACCTCAGTTTCTGCAGTTCCAGAGTCTAAAGAACTTTGGCTAGGTGATTTTGGCTCAGAGTATCTCAGAATGTGGACAGGATGTAAGCTGGGAATTTAACCATGTCAAGACTTGGCAACTCAACTAAAGACAAGGCACCCACTTACAAGCCCAACTTATTATCATACTTTTGCTCCTCATGGGGTTTTATATAGAAGAATTCATTGTGTCAGAATGAGGGCCTTGTTTCTTCATCACACTGTGGACTACACCACACTCACTAGAGGTGCTGTACGTGATGCACTTTGTTTTCTCCAGCATAAATCTTCAGAGAGAGAGAAAATGCACACACACAGAAGAGTGAAGTCATCTTTTTAAACCTATCTTCAAAGCGGCGTGCAATTACCTCCAACTGTAGATATAGATCAATAAGTCCAGCCCAGACTCAAGAGAAATGATTGTGCAAGGGTACAAATCCCAGGAGTGGTGATCACTGCAAACATCTTAGGAGCTGCCTAGCACCCTTGTCCCAAGATGAGAGAGGACAATCACACAGTAAGACCAAAAGAAAGACCGTCTCTTAAAGTTCTAGGCCCATTGGACCTGGCTATTTCCAGTCACGCACTGTGAGTCTGAGATTTTACAGAATACTTAAGAGAAATGGGCCTAGTCTCAAGCCACTTTGGCTGAATTTCCAAACCTTGAAAGCTATCTATAAAACTAAACCCCATCTTCCTACAAAACCTGTACTCCGCAGAATAGACAAGAATTCAGTGCACCCTTATGCAATCTGAACAAGATGTATGAACTGACCAACAGGTACTGGAGGGCAGACACTGTCTGTATCCTGCTAACCATAGCAGCAAAAAGTTCTCAGCCATTGCACTGAGGACAGAGCATTGACAATAAAAGCTGCACTTCAAATTTCGGTGGCATGTAATGAGGCAATCTCTCTGGCCAGGATGCTTTATGAAGTTGTAATATGCTAAATGTGCTTTAATCAAGAGATGCCATTAGATAGCTTCTCAGCTATAAGATGATTGTGCAACAGACCCTCTATGGAATCCCTGTGAACCACAGCTAAGAAAGATGAGCCCACAGGAGCATGAGTACTAATAGCCTCATAGCAGGTAATAATAATTATAAAAATAGCCAGCATTTTTTGAGCACACACATACAGATCTTCTCTTCTATAACTCAGGATAACCATGCTAAAGATGATGAGCACTCATCTCTCTTCACACAGTCTTTTAAGAGATCCTTCGCTGAGAAAAGATAACTTGCATGTGTCAATTACTTTGTGGCAATAAGTGAATATGTACCTTTAGTCTGCATAGTCTTTAAAAGGCAACCTCCACCAGTATTTAAATTTCAAGACCAAGGAAACTGAAACTCAGCAACATTAAGCAACTAATTCAAGGTCAAAAAGCAATTACCAATACTATGCAACATAGTTCAGAAAGTCCTGACCAGAGCAACTAGACAAGAAAAGTGTGACAAGAGCTTCGAAGTCATAAAACAAGATATCAGAGTGTCTCTTTAAGAAGAACATGAGATTACATGTAGAAACCTCGGAAACTTGGACTCAGAAACATAAATGTTACAAGTAATAATTCAGCTAAATTGCAAGACACAGAATTATCTCAAAACTCAGTTGCATTTATATGCCCTTGGAATAATTAATATGAAAAGGAAATTTAGGAGAAAAATCTCATTTGCTTCAGTCTCAAAAAGGAAAAAAAAAAAACAAGTAACAACAACAAAAACACTCAGGGATAACCAGAGATCTGTGTGCTGGGATCTCTGAAACATTGACATAGAAAATTAGGGAAGGAGTGTATCAGACTTCCTGTGTTCGTGGACTGGAAAACAACATTGTTGACACATCCGTACTACCCGAAGTAATGCAGAGATAGAATGGACCCCTTCTTTCATTCCCAGTGGCCCTATTTGCAGAAATGGGAAAAGTTATCCTGAAGTTAAATTGGAGGCTCAGGGGACCCAGAAATAGCCTATATAACCTTACAAAAGAGCAAAGGTAGAGAATTCACACTTCTTGATTTCAAAACCTCCTACAAAGTAGAATAATTAAGTCTGTAGTGCTGGCATAAAAACAGAAACGTAAAACAATCAAAGGAAAAGTCCAAAAACAAGCCCCTGTACCCTTATACTGCAGCAAGGGTACAGTCTCCTTAACAAACAAAAGTTCTTAGGAAAAATTGATAATTGCAAGCAAAGAACAAAAAAGACAAAGAGACATTGGACCCTTCCTGTATACTAAATGCAAAGCAGACTAAACACCTAAGCACAAAACCCCAAACCGTGAAACTACAAAGAAACACAATGGGCCAGAGAAGGTTAGGACAGTGGATTTGGTGACTGTTCCTTGCGTCACCTAAAAAAAAGAAAACCACAGGAAACAAAAGCAAAACTAGCCAAATGAGACCACATGAAATGAAAACCGTTGGCGAGAAAACACAAGCCCAAACACAAACCACTCAACACAGGGGGAAGTGCCACCAATGTACAGAACAGGAGAAAACATTTCCCAACCATGTGCCTGGCATGGAGTTAATACTCGTCCTGGTTCAGAGCTTCAGAGGTTTCCAGCTACGTTTAGCTCTGCATCTCTAGGACTATATTAAAGTAGTACATTGTGTCTGAAGAGCCTGGGAGAGTACTGCTGCTCACCTCAGAGTCACCAGAGAGTAGAGAAAGAGAGGGGAAGGGACTAGGGAGCATCTCCTCGAAGACACGCCCCCCCCCCCCCCCCCCCGATGTAATTTCTCCAGCCAGTTTCCACCTCCACGTATACTAGTCAGCTACCAACTCAGCACTATATTGATCAATGCATTGAAAGGTTAGTAACATGTAATCCAGGACCTCTCAGTGCTACCAGCTAGGGACCAAGCCTTGAAAACATGAGTTTCTTGGGTAAACACTTCATATCCAATCCATAATAGTTACCAAGTGCTGGATGTAAAAGAGAGGCAGAATTACTGTCTAGTGGATGCGAAATTCCAGTTTGCAAGATAAAGATGTCCCATGCATCTGCTGTACGGCGATATGAATATATTTAATACTGCCAAGCTGTGTGCTTAAAGGTGATTAAGATGGTGAATTGGTATAATAAAGAGAAGAAAGAAAAAAGGAGACAAGGAAAAGTGAAAATTGCAAATGGTAGCAGACATCCTGAACACCAGGAGAGAACGGGCAGCTATGGGTTATACCCAGCAAGCTTTTCTGAAAAGAAACGCTGTTCTGAGATATAAATCCCATTCTCACACACACACACACACACACACACACACACACACACACACACACACTCCTTTAAAATCTTCAGCAGAATCTGTACTGCTTGCCGCCAGTGATTTACGGGTGGGTGATGAGCTCAGTGTGACATCATTACCATGTTCAGGTTAAACCCCTGACTTCCTAATTCATTATCCAGATACTTCAATGCTCTTGTTAACTCTTCAAAGAATTCCCAGCCCCTGAGGCCTGTGTTTCCATAAACAAATAACCTCGTTACATGGTTTTTATTAAAGCAGAGGAGATGTATACTGCTTTTAAAGGGACTTCTGCCAGCTGCAATTTAAATAACAATTTTGTCCCTCTCTCGAATGAGCTTAAAACCTTCCACAGAATTACCGCTGTCCGTTACAAAAATAGCTTCACTACCTCCTCTGAGATTTTTCCATGTGTTATGTCATCAAATAGTCCTGTACAGTTGGTATTAGGATCCCATTTAAAGATGAGGAACCATCATATAGGAAGAGGACAAATAACGTACACAAAGTAGTACAGGAAGAAAAAGTAGCAAGCATGTCCTCCTCCTTTGCCTCGAAGCCATGCCTGTCACCAGCATATTGTCTCCACACAAACAAGTCGGCTTATATGATGCACTAGAAAATGCTTGAGCTCCACAAGCCAGTGCATAATGAGCGTGCTTTAAATCAATGGCCCTATTTCTGTGTGCTCCAAACGACCGAACGCTCACAACATATTGTTCTCCACAAGCAAACGCAGGCATCCAAAAGGACCTAACATTTAAAAAGCTGAAATCTGTGCGCCCTGTGGCATGCTCAGCACTCAGTATGATCACTTACATGAAATGGAATATATAATTTGGAAGTTGCAGCTGAGGCTCTAAGATAGAGTTGATATCACGTACCAAGTGATTCTTGAGGGGAAAAAAATATGCAGATTTTTCAAAACCAGATCAAAGTCTGAAATTAGCTTGCCCCTACAGGGAAGACGCCAGATTTGAGAGAGCAGGGCGAGGGAGATGGCTCGTGAAGATGAAGGTGCTGCGTTGGGAGCTGTCACTCATCCATTCCTAAATACAAGGAGGCTGAGAGGTTTCGTCGGCTAGGAGTAAGGGTATTTCAATGGAACCACCTACAAGGCCAGAGGGACGAGAGGGGCAGCTTTGATGGCAAAGTGAAGGTGGGGTGTCACTGTGTGTGAAGATTTTTCAGCCACACAGGACAGTTGACTTCAGCCCAGATGTGGGCCTCACAGCTGGAACCTGCTTCCCCCACCCACCCCACCTAGAGGCTCAGTAAGAAAGAAGACTGTTAAAGGGACAGGTACCTTCCAGGACTATGGAACTGCACAGGCACACAGGTGCTGCACATATGAACCTGTGCTTGGATTAATGCTCTCTGTATTAAAATTCTTAATAATTCACATTAATCAGATTTTCTTTTAGAGCAAAACCTGAGAAAATTAACATATAACCAGTGGAAAAGATGATCCCAGCTCATGGATTTAGAGGCTCGAGTGCATGATCAGTAAGTCCTGTTGTTTCTAGGCCTCTAGTGGAAGTGGTACCTCAAGACAGGAACCTGGGGCAGAACAAAGCCATTCACCTCAAGGCCAGGACATGAGAAAATGGAGAGAAAGAGACAACAGTCCCAAATTCCTTTTGAGGGTATGGCTGGTGACCTGAAATCTCCCACTAGACACACCTCTTACAGTTTCCGCTACCTCTCAATAACACCAAGCTAGGACCAAGCTCTTATTGACAGGATTTTTAGAAATTTTCCAGTCCCAAACTACAGCATAATGATATCCTTGAACTTGAAAGTTAAAGATCCTAGTGTCTTTCATTCCTTGATGCCCCATTGGCATATAGAGTTTGTGATGTACTGTGACACATACTTCCAGGGGATCCACAATGTGCGATTGTTAGGGAGATCAAGATCATTACAAAGTATGGTCTGGTTGTAACCGTTAGGACCCCAGAGACCATCCTGAACCCATGCATCCTGGTCTGCTTTAAAAAAGAATGAACATCATCATAGCTCTTCTTATTCATTTTACATCTATGAATTAGCTGTGTCCACTAAGAATGATAAAAATGGAAGCGATGGGAAAGATAGGGCAGCCCCTACTCATTATGACGCCCCAGGTGGAAAGTGTTCATAGAATCACACGTATGAGGAACTGAAAGAAAACTGTTGTCCGTGCATGTTTCCACTGCTCGGCACATATGTGTTCCTTACCGTCATACAAAGTACAAGGGATGCAATTTCAGCAATCATGCATGCTCTTACATTTGTTTTGAATAACTGGCCAGATAATAAAATCATGCTAATACTTTCTCTTAACGTGACATTAAGTAGAAAATAAAAACCAGAGACAAGAGACAGAATGTGAATACGTTTTGTAAAGCTTTATGTTTTAGCTCTTTCAAGGATATTTTTCCTGCTTCTCAAACAAGCAACCCAGTATCTGATTTTGTACCATCTTTGAAGATTATGCTCCTGGTTCTGACTACATTCACCACTCTAAGACAAAGGGTCAAGATAAGAGCAGAACAGTTGAAACATAGCAAGCTATAAAAGAAGAAGGAGGAGGAGGAGGAAGAGGAGGAGGAGGAAGATGAGGAGGAGGAGGAGAAGGAGAAGAAGGAGAAGAAGAAGGAGGAGGAGGAGGAGGAGGAGGAGGAGGAGGAGGAGGAGGAGGAGAAGAAGAAGAAGAAGAAGAAGAAGAAGAAGAAGAAGAAGAAGAAGAAGAAGAAGAAGAAGAATTCAGAGTAAGAGGGAAAAGGCTCTTCCTATTCAGAGTAAGAGGGAAAAGGCTCTTCCTATTCCTGGACCTGTGGAGAGAAAAAAAAAAGTTTTTCCATATATTTTATTTTTATATATTTTCATTCAAATATAATTACACCACTTTCTCCTTTCCTTTTTATCCCTCCAGCCTCTCCCAAGTTCCCTCCCTCCAACTTCTTTCAATTCCCTCTTTCAAATTTATAACCTTTCTCTTTAATTATTGTTATTACAAACACATGTGTATGTATGCATGTATAAATGTGCATAAATACATAAATACAACCCGTGGCATCAGTTTTTGTTGTTTGTGTGTATGTGCTTTCAAGGCTGACCACTTTGTACTAGATAACCAGTTTGGGGCTCATTCCTGAGAGAGGCTAATTCTCCCTCTCTCGGTGGTCACTGGTTGTCCACGGTTCTTTGTCTTCAGGTGGGACCCCATGAGAAGTTTTACAGTCTTTGCAGCACCTCTTCTGAGATGTTCCCCAAAGCAAAGATCACAGCAGGAGCTCTATCCCTTGGGATGGGGTCTCCAAGATCAGTTGATCTATGCATTTGTGGTTATCTGTGATTGTCTCCATTTGCTGTAAAGAGATGCTTCTTTGATGAGGTGTGGTAGCTACACTTACATGTGGGGATAAGGATAAGATTTAGAATGTGGTAAGGAATTATACCAGTCTAGCAAAGTGGCAGTAGTTGGTCCTTTTCTAACAACCATAACCTCACTACCCATGAGAAATTGGCTAGGTTTCTAGTACCAGGCATGATCTCCCTCCTGTTGAAAGAGCCTTAAGTCCAATTAGACAGTTGGTAGCTATTACCAACATGTTAGTGATAATTGCACCTTTACAGATACCTTGTCATGCTGGTCATGGAAGTTACGGCTGGATAGGACTATTAATTGCTTCCCTCCCTTGGCAGGTTGCATAGCACTTTCTGGTAGTATGAAAACTAGACCAGAGGAAGGAGGCTTTTAGGTTAGATGAAGCTTGAATCATCCAAGTTCTATCTCCTAAGTGTGTAGCACCTTCAGCAAAGAGGGCTTACTTTCAACCTCTGATAGAAAACAAAAGGTTAACAACAATGATCTATGGTGTTTGGGGAGTCACTTAGGCTACCCTGAAAACCATTCAAAAGGTTGTTTCTCATGCCTGGGAATGGGGTTTTGTCAGTCTATGGGTCTGTGGTTCTTGTGGGGAGCACTGTCAGCCCAAGTGGCATATACACACACACACACATACATATATACATACATATATATGTGTATGTATATACATATTATACACACATATGTACATATATACACATTACACACGTATACATATGTGTACATATATATATATATATACATTTAGATAGGTTGTGTATAATTTGAAGTAAAATATAATAATATGATTTTCTGAGACATTATCTAACAACCTTGATGATACTGGTACTTTGTCCCTCCTTCTTCTGAACTGGCCATCCTCTCCCCTCCCCAGTTGAAGTCTCCCCCTCCCTGTTTTTCCAATTCTCTCTTTACATCACCTGTGCTTGCTATTCCCTTCTCAAGACACTACACACAAACACACACACACACACACACACACACACACACACACACACACACACATGCACATTCCCATTATATGTCCCTGATTTCTGCAGTTACTCATTTATACTCACATTTGAGGGTTTGGATTTGGAACTAGCAACCACAGATAGAAGAGATCATGCACTGCTTGTCTTCTGGGTCTGCATTACCTCACTCGGTATAATCTTTTCTAGGTCCATCCATTTACTTGAAATTTTCATTATTTTATTTTTTTATAGTTGAGTAATATTCCATTGTGTATATGTAGCAATTCTCATTATTCATTAATCTGTCAAAGGTCACTTAGGTTGTTTCCTCTGCCTGACTCTTGTGAACAGAGTAGCAATGAGCATTGCTAAGCATGTTTCTACAGAGCAGGATTTTTTGTGCAAATGCCCAGAAATTGTACAGCTGCATTATATGGTAATTTATTTTACTTCCATCATGGGAAAGCAATCCAATTTTCCCTTGGTAATATGAATCAATCACCCCTCCTAACATTGTTATTCCTTTTTTAGCTGGTTGGCTTAAGGGCATCAAAAGTCCAAGTAACCAGGGGCAAGTCTGAGCTTCCAGTTCAATGGAAGGTTTGTTGTGGCTCCCGATGGGAGTGCTCCCCACTCTAGAACCAAAACTTCTGGGCCAGATTGCTGTAGCTATGAGTAGTCATGTTTAGGTCTTCTATTTCATTCCATTGGTCTACACGTCTATTTGGGGGCCAGTAGTGTATTGTTTTTATTACTGTAGCAGCTCTATGACATATCTTAAAGTCTGGAATGACAAGCTTTCCAGTGTTTATTATTTCCTTGCTCAGGATTACAATTTTAAGATGTTTTTCCAATTTCTGTAAGGAATATTTTTTCCAATTTCTGTAAGGAATTTTGATGGGGATTGCACTGAATCTGTAAAGTTTTTTGGTAGGATGATCATTTTCACAGTATTAATTCTACCAACCCATGAACATGGGATATTTTTCTACTTTCTATTGTCTTTTTCAAGAGAAATTTTAATGTCAACTTTTTTTAGAATTTCAGACATAAACACAATATGTTTTCATAATATCCATCTTTCCCCTCCCCTCCAACTCCTCCCATGCCCTCATCATCCCCTTCTCAAATTCATGTCTTCTTCCTCCATAATTATTATTGGTACATTTAAATATATATAATACATATAAAGTTACTGAGTCCAATTTGTGGTATCTATGTGTCATATCTTGGATGTGGGGCTGAAATACGAGTAAGACACCAATCAATCAAAATGCACCATTTAATAACAAATTTAGATATTAATGGCTTCAACTCTTAAATTAAAAAGCACAGGTCGAGTTGACTAGATTAAGAAACAAGATCCATCGTTTTTGTTGTTTACAAGAAACATGTGTTATCTTCAAAGAGAGACACCACCTTCAAGTGAAAGGAAGGGCAAAAAGTATTCTAAGAAAATGGGACGGGAAACAAGCATGATTACAAATACTGATACAACTAACTTCAAACAGTGGCATTAATTTTTGATCAATTTTGGGAGGTAGAAAATCTAATATTGGATAGATTCTGCTTTTCATCCAACAAGACTATGAAACTGTCTACCACCTAAATGTGAGCCCCCCCCCGCCCCACCCAAAAAAAGGAATGGAAACAGCCATTCATCCAGAGGGAAATGAATATTATAGCAGTAAATAAATTTGCAAGGAGCAGTAGGTGGAAAAAGAAAAGTTGTATTTTTATCCTGTCTTAGGAGTCACACTTGTTTAATGCCCCATTACAAATGGAACAAAGAGATTAAAAAAAGCTTGATCAGAGTTTTTGTTGTTGTTGTTACTTAAAAAAAAAAAAAAAAAAAGGTGTTCTTGGTTTATAACATTTCAGTCACAAAAATTCTATTGAAAATGATTAGACTCCACAGCTAACTTTGCCACACGAATTACCCATATGTTTCAGCTCATGTTACAATTTCTTTAGGGAGCATTAAAATGATTTTTCAATTTTCTCACTCAATTTCTTCTATCTGTACTGAAAATAAGAGATGACATTGGATGATGAGAGCAAGTCACTTTAAGTTAGACCAGCTTGACTTCCATCTCACAGTCAATCAAATGCAGATCAAATGTGTTTTTCCCCAGAAAAACGCAAACTGAAAAATTCATAAAGCACTTCTTATGGTTTTTTTTGAAATGTAAAGTTTTGTTTATAAATCCCTCTATTTTTAATCTTCTGTCACATTGATAAGCTGTGAATTTTAATTTGTCATTTTACCACATCTTCAAAACAAGAAAAAGCCAAGGAATTTATTTCTGAAGGATAAACACAGTAAGACTCCTGTTGTGATGCATATTGCCAAAATGCAGAATTGTTCTGATTTCACATGGTGCACCAAAATTAGTCCCTAACAGCTAATAAATTGTTACTTCTTGGTCTTTTTCAGTAGCAAAGAATTTTATGCAGAACTTCCAAATCCATGCACCAGAGCAAAAAAAAGTCTTTAAATTACTTGGAAAGAGCGAATCAATACAATTTGAGTATGGTGGTTTGAATAAAAATGGTCCCATAGGCTCATATATTTGAATGCTTGGTCACCAAGAAGTGGCACTGTTTAAAAGGATTAGAAGGATTTAGGAGGTGTGGCTTTATGAAATGCAGTGTCACTGGGGTGGGCATTGAGATTTCAAAAGCCCATGCCAAGTCCAGAATTTCTCTCCGCCTTAGGATCAATATGTGGAGCTCTCGGCTATTGGTCCAGCACCTGCCTGCAGGCGAACACACTCCCTGCCATGACGATAACGGACTAAACCTCTGAAATTGAAAAAAAAAAAAAACCCTCTGAAATTCTAAATGCTTTACAATTAAATGCTTTCCCAGTTAAATACTTTCTTTCATAAGAGTTGCCTTGGTTGTGGTGTCTCTTCACAGCAATAAAACAGTGACTAAGATATTAAGTTTCAACAGATATTGAAAAAACAAAATTTAACAGTCATGTAGCAAGGAGGGGTGCTGTAGAGAAAAAGGATGAAAAAGCCCAAAGATTCAGAAAAAGCATTCTTAGACTCTGGCCAGTATCTGAAAGACAGAAAAGAAGAAAGGGGGATAGTTATGCCTTTCTGTGTCAGAACTCAGAAAGGTGGGCAAACCAAAAGAGCTTCATGGTGGTTTGCTGGGACTGTTAAGGGAGAAGAATTCTGGAAGGAAAAGAACGTATGTCATCAAGGGACTATTTAATCCCTCTATCTCCTTAGTATGACTTAAGTTGAACCAGTCTCTTGAGAGACAGTCCCTTGGCAAGGAGGTTGACTGACCCAACTGGATTAACCTTAAAAGGAGCTGACAGCCGGGCGGTGGTGGAGCACGCCTTTAATCCCAGCACTCGGGAGGCAGAGGCAGGCAAATCACTGTGAGTTCGAGGACAGCCTGGTCTACCGAGTGAGTTCCAGGAAAGGCGCAAAGCTACACAGAGAAACCCTATCTCGAAAAACCAAAAAAAGAAAAAAAAAAAAAGAAAGAAAAGAAAAGGAAAGGAAAAAAGGAGCTGACAATGCCTTGTCTCTACCCAGAAGTAGATTCCAATTCTTGGACTAGGAGGTAACAGCTTTCCCTTAATTGACCTTCGGTGCCACCGTGATAGTCCCACTTCTAAAGAGGTAACTAAAGTCATGTAGGAACCACCAGACCACGGGTCAGAGCCCTCACTGGGATTTCTTTGTTTGTTTGTAATTGTACATCATCCTCTTACATCCTGACCATACTCAATGCTCAAAATCAGAAATGCTTCCAATTATTTTCTTTTTCATATTTGAATATTTGCATATAAATATACACACGTATTATATGTGTGTATGTTTTAAACGATATAGTATGGGAATAGGAACCGACTCTAAACACAAAGTCCATGTGTATTTTATATACATATTTCCTGAAGGTAGTGTTAAACAAGAGTTTTAATCTAACCTGCATTTTGGCTGTGACCTGTCACATGAGGGCAAACGTATTATTTTCTATTTGTAATGTACTGTTCACACTTCAAAATTTTCAGAATTCTTGGAACATTTTGAATTTGGGGTTTTTCTTGCGGAGGATGCTCAACTTGCAGTCCAGAAGTTTTCTAGGTAACATTTCATTAATTAGTTCCTCTTTGGGGCCAGACATTTTTAGAGGTTTTGCTATACAGCTCAGGGGTGGCACTGCCCACAGTGAGCTGGGCCCTCTCACATCAATCTTTCATCAAGAAAATGTTCCACAGGCTTGCCCACCAGCTTGCGCACAATCTGGTGGGGAAATTTTCTCCATTTATGTTCCATCTTCTCAAAAGACTCTAGAAGTATCAAATTGACAAGACACTAGAGAGCACAACAATGAATAAAGTTTTAGTACATCTCAAATGGTTCACAGGATACATGTTAATCTGTCCAAACTGGCCACCCTAGACAAGGGAAACAGGAAGTTTGTTCATACTCCGCAGAATTAGGACCAGAGTGCCTGCATACCCTGAGCTGAGTGCTAACCCTGCCTGCCCCTGCGGACGCCCTACCTTCTCCCTTCTTTATTGGTCTATTGTTGGGTTTGTTTGTCTGTTTGTTTGTGTCATTTTTCTGACGCCTCTCTCTTCCTCTGTTTTTGGAATGACGCCTCTTTGGTGAAATATGTTTTCAAATAACTTCCATAGGTAATGAATGGATAAAAGAGCATTCTGAGCTATTAAGATGATAGTTCGTCTGAGCACAGAATTCTGTGCTCCGGACTTTGCAAACATCGCCTCCTTGTCTCCTAATGGCCACTGCTCTACGTGAAAAATCCCAGGTCAGTTTCATCCTCATGTGTGTGAGAGAGATTGTTGTTGTTCTTTTCTGAAAACATCTGTGTGTGTCTCATCTTTCTTGGTTGCTTTAC
Organism: Peromyscus eremicus; assembly: GCF_949786415.1. Lineage (NCBI taxonomy): Eukaryota > Metazoa > Chordata > Mammalia > Rodentia > Cricetidae > Peromyscus > Peromyscus eremicus. The sequence goes on from NC_081430.1 coordinate 33,759,620, forward strand.
ATGGTTTGGGCTTCCTTAAAACAAAACAAAAAACAAAAACAAAAACAAACCACCACATATTGGGTGTTTTAAACAGTGCACATTTGTTTCCTCATAATTCTAGGCGAAAAGAGACCAACCTTGGGGGACGGCAGATTTGGGGTCTCCTCTGAAATGCCTTCCTCAATTTGCAGAGGGCTGTCTTCCCACTGCGTCCTCACCTGTTTCTGTCTCTGTCATCTGGGCCCGAATTTCCCCTCTAAATGCCCTTCTTTATTTCCTTTTTCTGTCTTTTTTTTCCCTTTCTTTCTTTTTTTTTTATTTAGTTTAGTTTGTTTCTGTGGTGCCAGGCATGGAACCCAAGGTCTTGCTCATACTAGGCAAGTTCTAAACCACTGAACTACATTTCCAGCTTGGGCCTTTTCTCTAATACAGTCATATTTTTGAGACACTAGCAGTCAAGGCTTAAGTCAATAACATGTCAGATGAGGGAGTTCTGCCCAGGGCAGTTTTAGAATATTTCATGGTAACATTTCTTGGCACTGGAGATATATATATATATATATATATATATATATATATATATATATATATATATAATTTTATTGGTATCTCAATGGAATTATATATATATATATATATATATATATATAATTTTATTGGTATCTCAATGGAATCACTCAATATAGACTTATTTATTTCTACTCTTTTCTCAATAACTACTCTTCTGATGTCTTTCCCTTTTTCCCTGCCTCCCTTTTCCTGTTTTTATTAGTGTACATTGATTGTACAAAATCACGGATTTCATCATGCTCTTTGTGCTGTCAAGTTAGTAGTTTTATTAGCAGAATGCATTTAACGCTGTAATAAACAGAGTCCTGGTAATTACCAATAACGATTTACTTCTCGATGTGGTGGCACTATAATGAAGAATGATGGATAACTAGTAATCCTGGGGTGACGAGGATCTGTAGCTCAGGGACCTGGGTTCCTTCCATCTAGTGGCTGCACATCCTCTAGAGTCATAAAGTCCTTCCACTGAATTCTCTGTGTCCACAAACTCTCTGATGCAGCATGAGATACGTGTAGGCTGTCAAGGCTCTTGTGGAAGAAGCACCTTCCTCTTCTGCCTGCAGCAAAACCTTCCAGATCTGCAGCAAGGCTGGGAAATGCATTAGGCACCAGATCCAAGGACTGGGGAAGACGGATGACTTGGTAAAGCGCTTACCTCGCAAGCATGAGGACCTGAGTTTAATCTCCAGAACCCCTGTAAAAAAAAAAAAAAAAAAAAAAGTTGGGTGTGGTGGTGCTCATGAAATCCCAGTACTGGGAAGGCAGAGACCTTCAGATCCCTGAGGCTTGCTAGCCGGCCAGTCAAGCCAAGCTGGAAACTTCAAGACGATAAGAGAGCCTGTCTCAAAGGGGGTGAACTACATGTAGGAGGCTGACATGGAAGGAAAACTGAGGCAGTGGAGGAGAAGACCACACCGATCCTGCTACATACCATGAGATTCTGAATTAGGCCTTGTTGCTTTTTGCCTTTTGGTACATTTTCTAGATTTCATTTTTCTAGGTTTCTTCTACTTCGTATCCTTTTTGAAAATATACATTCGTTTTAAACTTCAATTATTTTTCAAGTATCATTTTAAACTTCAAATGGCCTATTATACTTTGATTCTTATCTAGCACCCTCTTCCTGATTTTAACCCCAAATCTTCAGAAAAACTAGTGTTTACATGCATTTTCTAAATTTTCTTCTGTATTGTACCTTGTGCTATTTCTAATAGAATACACTGTGTGTGTGTATATATATATATATATATATATATATATATATATATATATATAATCTCTTTCTATATATATGTAGAGAGAGATGCACAGACAGATAAGTAGATAGATAGGAAGCTATATATTTACATAAATATTTAATTATTTATAGAAGATAGATAGATAGATAGATAGATAGATAGATAGATAGATAGATAGATAGTTGGGGGAGTGTATCAGAATTGATTTTTAAGGGTGTAAAATAATAGTGGGAGAAACATAAAACTGGATCAGACTGAATTTATTGATATGCACCCTTTGAGTGGAGACTTTAGGTTTAATATAGAAGATTGCCCAGTTTTTAAAAGGTGTCAAAAGTTTGCTTGAATGGTTGGCTGAAACATTTATCAAAGGGTGGCCTATTGGAAAGGAACTAGAGATGCCAGATAAACCTTGACTTTGTGTTGATGAAGAGATTTTAAGGCTTGGGGAAACTGCAGTGCTAGAGTGGATACACTGTGTAAAACCTAATTCTCAACAGTGAGAGGGTCCAGAGACACGCCCTTCACTAATCCCACTGGATGTAAAACGGTGAGAGGAGCCCCAGTGCCTTTGAAGAGCTTTGTTGTCCACCGTTCCCTGCGCCAGACCTTAGGGCTGTAGACACTGCTGCTCAGTTGGATGAATTACATGTGGTAGATTTAATTGAGCCCCGAAGTAGCAGGGGCCAGGGGCCACACTGAATCACCAAAGCTCAGAGTCAGCACACAGAATATGTGTTCCAGAGGTGGCCAAGGTTGTATCTTGTACTGGCAGCTGAACTTTGTAGTGTACGAGTTACCCAGAGGGCACTGGTTTTGAAGGCACGAAGTGGTCATGGAGAGTAGCTGAGGCTTGGCACTGTACAGGAGTCCCTGAAGAGGGAGGGCCATTGGTGAAAGGCTTTTGGTGATGAGGCTATTGGGGAAAGCTCAGCCCAGTTGCAGTAGAAGATCCCAGTATTTGGAGGATGCCAGTACCATGGGACATCTGCCAAGAACAGTAGCAGCCATGGAGTAGAGCTGGCCTGAGCCTAAGAGACTGTTCTGCAGATGGCAGAGGGTGGAACCAGAGAAGTGACCCAGACCCTTTGCTGGCACCCAGAAGGTCCTGAGTGACTCCCAGCCCCTGGACACTAAATTATTTATACTGTATTGAGTGTGGTTTTCCTTTGTTCAGATTGTGACTTTGCCCAGGTTCTTCTTCCTTGAAGTAGGAAAGTACTTTATTTTTATTTTTAAGGAGCCCCCAGTTGAGAGGCATTGAACTTTTAAAAAGATTTTGGAGTTTTAAGGAAACTGGATTTTTAAAGAGGCTAATTTTAAAGTATTTTAATTTGTAAAGACTGTGAAACTTTTTAATTTGTAATATGTGTTATATTGTGATATTTGTTAATGTGTGATCTTGGTGGTGAACAAGAAAGGAAAGGTTATGCCTTAACAGTGGTGTGTTTGTGTGTTAAGCTGACAAGAGGTCAATTGTATTGGCTAGTTTTATACCACCTTGACACATGTATAGCCATCTGAGTAGAAGAAATCCCAACTGAGAATTCCCTCCATAACACTGGACTGTAGGAAAACCTATAGGGCATTTTTCTCAATGAAATGGGAGGTCCAAGGCCATTGTGGGTGGTACTACCCCTGGACTGGTGGTCTTGGGTGCAATAAGAGAGCAGGCTGAAGCTCAGGAATCCAGTCAAAGAGGGAAAAAAGGGATTCTATGTGCATGGGACTGGACTAGGCCTTCTGCATAAGTGAGACAGTTGTGTATCTTGATCTACTTAAGGGGCCCCAGGCAGTAGGATCAGAACCCATCCCTGGTACATGAGCTGGTTTTTTGGAGCCCATTACCTATGGTGGGACAACTTGCAAAGCCTTGATGCAGGAGGAGGGGCTTGGACCTGCCTCTACTGAATGTACCAGGCTCTGCTGACTCCCCATGGGAGGCCTTACCCTGTTGTAGGAGGGAATGGGGGGGGGGTTGGTTTGGGGGGAAAGCTAGAAGGGTGGGAGGAGGGAAGAGAGGGGGATCTGTGATTGGTATATAAAATGAATAAAAAATTCTTAACTAAGAGAGAGAGAGAGAGCAGGTGGAGAAAGCCATAACTTCCTTCAGTACCTGGAAGTGTAAGTGAAATGAGCTCTTTCCTCCCCCAAGTTGCTTTTGACCTTAGAAACTCTAACTGGTACAATGTATCTTTTTACATATACTTTCTCACAAATTTGTGTTAGTCCTTGGAAATCCATAGTTATTTTCAAATGGGACTGTTAAAACCTGTATATCTTAAGTAAACAGAGGGTGTGGCTGTGGGAAGCTTTGATAACTACTTTAATTCTGCCCAGTGAATGATTCCTATAAATAAATAAGAGGAAAGATCTGTTCTTAACCTTGTTTTAAAATTTTTGTTTTTTATTATTTTTAATTTAAAAAAAAATAAGAGCCAGGTGTGATGGTGCATGCCTTTAATCCCAGCACTCAGTAGGCAAAGGCAGGCGTGTTGTGGGATAATCTTTTTGCACACTGTGAAGAAGTATCTCTGCCAAGGCACCTTTTGATTGGTTTAACAAAGAACTGAATGTCCAATAACTAGGCAGGAGAGGATAGGTGGGACTTCCGGGCAGAGATAGGAACTCAAGGAAGGATTTAAGAGGTGGAGATTCACCAGCAAGAAACAGAGGAAGTCAGTCGTGGAATACGGAGAAGAAGTAATGAGCTAAATGGCAGAATGTAGATTCATATAAACTGGTTAATTTAAGTTATAAGAGCTGGTTGGGAACAAGCTTAAGCTAAGACCAAGCTTTCATAATTAATAATAAGTATCTGTGTCATTATTTGAAAGCTGGCAGTCCAAAGAAAATCTAACTACACAGGTGGATCTCTGAAACAGAACAAGGCATTTACTGTATGTAGATTTTTTTTCAGCCCAGCCCTTTATTTTAAGTCACAACACCAGAATTTTACCCTCTGTTACGCTGATGATTCTGGGTTCTAGGTCTTTCCAGTTCATGATCAAATCTCTTCCCTCCAGGGCTAGAAACCTTTTATTTTCACATCCTTCTGGGGCTTCCTCATCTCTGCTCACCAGGCAGTATGATAATTGTTCTTCTTCTTCTGTGTGTGTGTGTGTGTGTGTGTGTGTGTGTGTGTGTGTGTGTGTGTACCTTGCATTTTTCTTATCCCTACCTTGTTACTGTGATAGAGTTTCTCGAAAGGGCAAAGGTGCCCAAGCGGCTTTCTCCTTACATCTCCAGAACCTCATAGCCTGACCAGGAGTGACAGCCTAGCCACACAGTATCTCTCAGACCCCCAGTCTCTGAGCTCTGGTGACTGGACATGTCAGCCCACGTCCATCAAGCACCTATCCAAACTTAATGGATTCTGCTTTGGAGAAGGAAAGCCAAGCTGGAGAATGAGTGAAGAAAAGACAAGTAAGAAGGAAACGATGGGGGAGGTGGAAGTGGAGGAAGAGGAAGGGGGAGACAAGCAAAAATCCATGTATCCAGAGAAACCATTCTATGGATAAAGCATAAAAATACAGAAAATAGTGACTATTTCTACTTGTTTACAAAGTTCTCGTAACCAGCATTTAAGTGCTGATGCTCTGTTTCCCCTTCTTATCATTCCTGGGGCTTAAGTTGATTAATGGTTCTCATGTGCTGTTCTGGGCTGTATCAGAATTGTCTAGAAACTTACCAAAAGCACAAAGCCTCTGCTCCCACTCCAGACCACTGAGTCAGAATCTCTGGTGTTGAGTTGTGACAGTTCCACCAGGAGACTGATATAAGCTAAAATTTAGAATAACTAGGCTAGCCTACCAGATCATGGGCATCTGTATAAATTATATGCACAACTGCATGGAATTGTAGCTCTCAGGAGAGAGAAGGGTCAGTTAAAAGAGATGCCCCAGGATAGTAGTATAGTCCAGAGTAGAGAGCTGTACTGTCTATAGGAGAATATTTAATTTCAAAAACTAAAATGTAGATTTTAGTGACCCTCTCTAAAGAAGGACAGATCTTCCAAAATGGAAGAAAAATATTCAGTGTATCATGTGGTATCTTCTAGTTATTTATTACGCTTCTTTTTCTGCACCTCTTTCAACTTTGGTTCAGAAAGACACAGATACATCTAGATTTCCATGTACATCAGAGTTGTCTATCCATGGTGAGCTTCTAGCTTCTCATTCCCACTGTGGCATTTTTATGTCACTGACTAGCCCGTAGTAACCTCTGTTGGAAATGGTTTAGCATTTAGCTATTCTCAAGGGCATACCGTTTTAAAACCCTTAGCTGTTTACTGTTCTCCTTCTTTCCCTGTTACAGGGTCAAGGGTCCAGCCTGCCCCAGGACAGAGAATCTTGTAGGACAGTTAAAATAAACAAGCTTTCCTGTTCTGAGTCAGCTCTCAGCAAGGTGTGACAATTTACCAATATAATTTATATTGCAAGCACTTAATCCCCAACACACAGCAAGTCTCGTGTAAAAATTATTTTTAATGTACATTCTATTTTTTTACTTCAACCATGCTTTAAGTTATTTGCATCTCAGCCTCTTAAATTACAATAAGAATTTTGTTGAAAATATGTATTTATTATTTTTTAATTAATTCTTCTCTCATACAACACATACCGGCTGCTGCCTCCCTTCTGTCCCCTCCACCCAGCCCTCCCCTCCACTTCCCCTCTCCCTTGGATCCACAGCTCCTCCATTTCCTTCAGAGAAGAGTAATATGCTTTTAACACAGAGATTTTGGCTTAGGATAAAAATAGCATGTGTCTTACTGAAGTGCCAGTTAATCTTTAATTATCTTTATTTAAAGTAGCATGGATTTTGGGTTTCATCTACTGAATTGGTACTTTAAGAGTTAACTAAAGTCCTCAGTTAGTCAAAGGCAGACACTAGCAGTAGGAGTGAGTTGAATAGAAACTATTGATGTGACTACTGCAATGCCATGCGTATAAAATATGAGTCACCTCAGTGACAGTGTGAAAAAGATGTTGATTGCTCTGAATATTTCCGTGGGGCACACACTGAGTTTAAGAACATTTCTCTTCGCTTTGATTTGACTTCCTTCTTGGCTGATTTCCTAAGATTTCTGTAAAATCATTCCACTTCAGTACAAACTAACAGCGTCTTCCCGACCAGTTTCTCAGTCACGGGCATGTCAGGTCACCAGACAAGTGTGATCAAGATACATCCCTGCCACAGCACCCTCGGGCATACCAAGCTCACTTAGAAGGGATACCAAATTTGGGCACTCTGAAAATGCTCCTTAAGTGAATGGAGTATTCTGATTTCCCCTCACGTGGAGATCCCACCTCCCAGACCCTATACACATGCACCACCGCAAAACACCATTCCAGACAGCACTGTATTTCACAACAGAATCACTCAAAACATACATATCACATGCAACTGAACAATGTAGTTATTCAAGATCCCAGGTTTGGGAGTCAAGGCAGGCTCACTTGGTCTCCACATGTGCGATCCTGTCCAACGCTCTCTAATAGAAGGGTCACCAATAACACTTTTTGATGTTGCAAGAACTGGGCTAAACAATAAGCATGGATTAGCCTCCTGAATTCTACAGTAAACTATGAGGTTGATGCTATCTATTATTATCTTCATCTTATAGGTGAGTAAATTAAATCTCATGGGTATGGTAATTGTTAGTTGCTAAAATTACATAGCCAGTTAGTGAGGGGGTTGGAAAAGCACTGAGGTCATCAGACTCCAAAGACTTTTCATTTGATGACTTCATTGTATTGGCTCTCAGAAATAGGGAAAGAGAGAAAGCTACAAAAACAACAACAAAAATAATCCTCTCCAGAATACCAGAATAAAAATTATCAGGAGTCGCAGCCTGATACTAACACTGAACTAGGAATTAGGAATGACCCAAGAATCAGGAATGGTTCACAAGATACACAGGAAAACAATGCAGCCATTGTTCATTTTTATGCATAGAAAGGGATTCCAATCCATCAGCTTCTCCTCTCCTGCACAATCATTAGATGATACATGACATATTTGTGTTGTCACATTTGGATCTTTGATAGGCTTCTAAAAGCACTAAATGGAAGTGTCAACATAACTACTGCCCAGTCAGGATAGAAAACATCAAGTCCAAAAATGGAACACAAGGAAGTACAAGGCTCTGCAGCTAGAGACAGGTCTCCTGGGGGGATGGAAGAAAAGGGCACTGAAAAAGCCAGTGAGGTTATGGAGAAATTATGAATAACACTAGACAAGAATACAGGCTAATTTTGCAGAAACACATGCCCCCAAAAGTAGAACTTCTTGACTTGGTAAAGAGCACAATTTATCCTATTGTAACTACCGAAATGCTACTAACAGCTCTCAGCTTCTTAAAACAATCATTAAGAAGTTTGTTTTGTTAGAAATGAAACACAGAAAATGTAAGTCAGTAAAGTGCTTGCCTAGCATGTACAAAGCCCTGGGTATGGTCTGAAGTACCTCATAAAACTGGGCATGGTGATTCACACCTGTAATCTCAGCAGGGGAATCAGCAGGCTAAAGCCACCTGCTACAGAGAGCATTCAAGCCCAGCTTGAGAAACATTTTAGAATCTGTAAAGCAAGCAAGGAAAGAAACCAATATTGTTAGGTCATTTTCTTAGTTTCTTTTTTTTTTCCTTTTATTGTGATAAAATACCCAGTGAAAGCAATTTAAGGAGTAAAGGACTTACTTTCTCTCATATTACAGTCAAAACATGGTAGGGAAATCAAGGCAGCAGGATATGAAGCAGCTAGTCACATCACATCCACAATCAGGAAGCAGAGAGTCGTGAATGCATGGTGCTGCTCAGTCCCCTTTCTTTGTTTATACAGTTCATGGTGAAAGGAAAGGATGCCCCTCACAGTGGGCAGGCCTTCCCACTTCAGTTCCTGTCATCAACACCTCTCCACAGACATGCCTAGAAGACGGCCCCTGAATGATCTAGATTCTGTCAAGTTGACAAATATTAATCATCACAGTCATATTGAGTTCAAGTGTGGGGAAAATCAAAATGAGTGACAAACGTGACAGAAGCTGGTTGTCCTTCCACAGCAGCTGAGGGCTGTGGATGTGGAGTTTTGTTTGGCCATTTCCTCTTAACTCAAACAGTCTACTATGGGAAAGGACTATTCTCCTTAAGATTCAGGAAGTAAGCAACTCACAAGTCTCAGAACGTTCCTGAGATTTACAGAACTAGCTAAGCCCCTCCCTGCCTAAGGTCATACAAGCAGTAAGAACTACTGGGAGATGAGACTATCTAATACATCAAAGTGGCTGCAAGCCAGGCAGGAAGTTCTAGGGATATAGCCTTTGTTCATTGTCACCAGACAGACATTTCAGTGATGCAGGTGCCTTTGAGTTATCCATACTCCTTTAAGTCACTTTGATAAACTTATTTATCAAATTGGACTTTGGTGAATTCTAGGGTGAGCAGATGTTTGTCCATGTCTCTCTGTGAAAAGTGAACACAATCAGGTTTCAACTATATTGTGGGTTAAATAAATGAGGGAATGTGGTTAACATTTAAAGGTTTTTAATGAGGACATGTGTCCTGCCTGTCAAACAAGTAAAACAAAAACCTACACTTGAGGGAACGGGCAATTTAAATCTCTGACTCATTGAGCTGATGGAATTGAAGGCATACAAGAGCATCTGAACCGTTTGTGGCACATTGATGAAGAAGGCATAATCTGATAAATATGACAACAACTAACAACAGATGCGACTTTTTGTTGTGTTACGTTGTGCCATCTATGAAAAATAGCCTTCGTTTCTGGAGCAATGCCCCATTTTAAATTCTGCGGTTTTGTGTAACATCAGCAGAATAGAACCTAAAGTCAGCAATGTTTTTCTGAACTGGTTGTATCCTAGAAAGAGAGAACGTCATCTTGACAAAGAGAATATTCTGTGCCAAACAATACAGTGCAACACTCTAAATCCTACCATTCAACAAACAGTACAGCACAAGATTCAGTTACATGCAACCTCAATTTTGCAAGAGAGTAAAATGAAAGGGGCTATCAACCTTATCATGGAACAAAGATTATCTGCTAATTATGAATAATTGGCTTTCTGCAGGTAGTTTAAGGTGTTTTGACCATCCAACAAACCCAAGAACTTTAAGCACAAGCATTAAAAAAAAAAATGCAAAAATGAATATAATCCTTACTATATTGGGTTGGGTAAAAAAAAAAATATCCCAATTAAAATTAGCCTTTAGAGTCAGACGCCTCTAAACTGAGATATTTTAGTAAGGTCGAATTGACAGAAGCAGAGCTATGGCTCTCCTAGGTAGGGATGGCAACTTCTAGACCGTAAAGGGTTGGGTTTCTTTGGTAAATACAACTATGCAAATCTGTTTACCCAGGGGAGAGAATTGTATCAAGTAGCAGAAGACTAAAACGAATTCCCACAGCAGTTCTCTCCAGGAAATCTTTGCTATCTGTGGTTTCTTTTCAGTATCTATCACTTTGTTCTGCTACAGCTGACAGGAAGAAATCTCCTCTTCATAACAGCAAGGCTTCTTCAGAACCGCTGACTTAAGAATACTTCATGCTGTCCTGTGAGTGATAGAACAAAACATTTTAACAAGGAGTGGATTTATTCCCTGAACTTTAGCCATTTCTCTTTGCCATATTTATCTACAGGTTCGCTGAGATTGTTCTGCCTATAATGGGTAAAAATGCACTCAAAACAAAACATGGTTCTTCACAAGTACAAATTTAACACATCCCATTCAGGATGTTTTATGTCTTAATTTTACTTTTCAACTTATGGTTCATAGTGGAAGCCACAATGAGAAAAACATATTATATAAATAATCTCTTCAATCACAGAGATAAGACTGTTTGTATTGTTGGAAGTAGTTTCATTTGGAGGTAACACTTTTTAAGTTTCTGGCCATAACACCTTTCTTTCTCAGTGAGGGGCCCCCATATCCACAAAGCCTCTACCTCTGCTTGCCCTCTTAATTCCAAAGCTGCTCTCACCTCCTTCCTTATTTGCCTACTCTCACTTTCAAGAGTTGATCTGACATATGCCTCCAATAATATCCTCTATGTAGATGACCTCCCTGTCTACCCTCACTGGAAACATCTTTTCTGAACTGTAGTACTATAAAACTACCTACTGGGATGCCTCCTTGAATATCCCATGGATATATAACTGAACTTGTCTTCTTGCCCTCATATTGTATATTCCTTCTATGTTCCATCAGCAAATGACACTTTCTTCACCTGATTTAGAAAGTAGAATTATCTTGAACTTCCCTTCTCCTCCATTCCCTAAATATATAATCAGGCAATGAATTATGTAGGTTTGTTAGAACAGAATGGACCTAAGAAAAGCCAGCAGAAATGTACAATGAATGCTAATGTCCTCATTCTCCTCCTACATTCTCACCCCTTACACAGCTAGGAATATATTCTTCTTAAGCTTAGGGAGATACATTTTGTTTTGGCTGAATAAAAGAGAGAAGAGATGGGTCACAGGACTCAGTGTGGAAATGGAGAGCGGTGTGGTATTCCTTTCTCAACCAATTCAAAGCACAAGCTCTAATCCTCAATGTAAAATGAAATGCAAAGAGAAGCTAAAATGCAAGGGCAGTCTCAATGAGAGTGATTATAAAATTACATTGCTTCCTTTTTTTACACTTATTTATGTGTGTGCTCATGCACAATAGCACATGCCATGTCACACATATGGAAGTCAGAGGACAACGGTGAGGCAGTTGGCTCTCTCCTTTCACCATGTGGTTCCAGGTGATCAAACTCAGCTCATCAGGCTTGTCAGCATATGCCTTTACCCACTGAGCCATTTCACTGGCTCCTGGTTATCAGATTTTTCACAGTCTGGTCTCATCATTTTGCCCCAGGACATGTATGCTTGTCTACTAAGGCTTTTCCTTGTCTGGTAACATTACTTCATTTGACCTTCCAAGGAGCAACTGGAAGTAGTCTTTCCAACATAGCAACATAATTACTTCATTCTCCTGTTAATGGTGAGTTGAAAGCTGTCCGTAGCTTTCAAATTATATATCCAATTTTCTATCCTACTTTTCCTACAGTACAAATCCTTTGTCTGTATCAAGCCACTGGCAATTATCTGAATGAACCCTAGTGTTGCATGCTACCATGAATCCCTCTGCCTGGAGTTAATCTCTTTCTCACACAACAAATATGGTAACATTCATTCATTCTTTAAAATTACCTAGGTATTGCCCTCCGGGGGGAACCTTTCCTGGTCCCTACAATCATTTCTATGGCCATTGTCTGAGTCCAAAGGCCTCCACCATACTTGCCCCCTGTTATACATCACTCACCACTATGAGACAGCAGTCTTTGAGGAAATACTAGTCATCTTCCTTTTATATCTGAACTGCCTGGCACATAATGCAAACAGAAAAAAAAAACTTTTCTGCATAAACAATATAACATTGTTTTCATAGAAACATATTTTTCTAGCTCCAAACAAATTGATATACAAATATATTTTGTGAACTCAATCTGTTCATACATTTTATGGATTCTGTTCTGGGAAATTGAAAGTCACTTCGTGTACCACGTGTGGATATCAGTTGTGAAACAGAATGCAATCAAATACACCAACTCCAAAATCACAAAGTTAAACTTAGCTTTTACTAATTCTGTACCTTCTTCATAGCTTGCAATGTCTCCCGGGCATAACCAGGAATGTCAATGCATGTTATATTATAGGCGAGATGCTTCCATAATGATGGAGATATTTGGCCTTGATACAGAACGTTTGGTGTACTAACACTATTATTGCCGGAATAGTGTTAAGATGCTTATCTCATGTGGAATGATCTCAGCTGTAACTAATAGCAGAGCAAACACTATATTTTAAAACAAAATATAGCAATATTTTAGACTCCCATCCCAAACCTATCAGGAACTGAAATGAAGCTTCTCTTTTGTCCAGTTGTAATTTAGTCTTAAAATGTGTTGGCAAAACATAAAGCTTTCATTAAATGCCTGCCTGGGTACAGCATAACCACTTTCTAAGGATCACTTGCCCAAGTTGCTAGTGGTCAGTTGTTTAAATGAAATTGGTAGGCATATCTACATCCAAGGGACAAAGTCCTTCTTTATCTTGCTAAGAATATCCTATTTTCAGAAAGAATAGATACATTTTTTTCTACATAATTGCTAAGGGTTTTTCCTAAACATTGTGATAGAAAGACATCTGATAAATATAACTATAATAAAACCGTTATGTGAGTGGATTGCATATATCCTATGCACAGCTAGCTGACTCTATAATTTTAAATGCTCTCCATATTAAGACATGTGTTGTACTGTATATGAAAAATGAAACTACTCAGCTTCCAGTAGTGTGAGTTGCATTTTGAGCAGCTTTTCCAATGAAAAAACACAGGTAGAGTCTCTTAACCACCCACATTTTCATCAGTGACAAGTGACCTACCTGAAATCCTGCCATTATCTACAGCCATAATACAGAGCTAGTGCACACAGGAACTAGCCAAAGATAAAGAGTCTTGGTCCATCCAGCTTATAGTAACACGAACAAGAAGAAAATGCCTGTACTAGGTAGTTCTGACAGCTCGAACAACAGAGTTCTGGAGGCTGGGCAGTCCAAGGTCCAGACAAATTGGTGTCCCTTTTTAGAAGCTGGATTCCTGGATCCTAGCTAGCAGTCTTTCACTGTGATGGTGTGTGGCATCACACTGTTAACAGTATAAGAGAGCTCTCTAGGGCCCCTGAACAAGAGCACTAATCTCATGCATGAGAAATCCACCTTCATGACTTCACTATCTCCCAAAGGTCCCACCTACAAATATTATAACACCAAAGATTAGGTCTCAACGTATGAATTTGGGGGACACATACCTTGAGTCTACAGCACTCATCAAACTCAAAAAGGCAAATTTTGAAGTCAAAATAAGCAACTCCACATGTGCTCCACACCACAGTAATAGATAGCAGGGTCCCAGTCACTGACGCTCCCAGTAATTAAGTGGATGTCCAAAGAATATCAATCACGATCTCAGTTGTTTTCACTTAAAAGTTAAATGCCAAAATCCTAGTCATTGGAGAATGCTCACAGTTTCTAAGAGACCTAAACAAAATATTAAATTAGCCCAGGCTTCTTCGGTATGAACATCAGTCCTTTGATGCACATGAAATCTTGGATGGTACCAGTCACCCGTGGACATTGTGTCTTCCCTTTTCAGATGGATTTTAGATAAGTCTCCTTTTCATACTCTGCAATTTTTTACTATCATGTCCCTATGAAATGGGCCTTTTTATTTTTAGCTTTGCCTAGATTAAATTCCCTTTGATGTATATTTCAAGCATCTTCTATGACTAGCTCAGCATTATAGACCTCTCTAAATCCTTATTCAAATGGCAGGCACGACACTGTTCCCTGTCTAATCACAGCAGCATCCTCTAACAGAAGCTATTCCAAGGCTCTTGGTAAAAAGAAAATTCGTGTTTAATCTATGAGGAGAAATTTAAAGTGGCAGGATTTTATTTCTCTAATGTATATACCTGTGCGTAAAATGTAAAAAACTGCTGCTTGCGTCTGATTTTCCTTTTTTTTTTTTTCATTACAAAAGAAGTATGTAGAGCCTGCCCTGAATTATAATTATTCTGGCTTAATTTGAGCACTGTGAGACTTAGAACACAATGTCTAAGGAACTCCTAAAACTGAAGTTCAAATGAAGGGCTCAGATCTCAGACAAAGACAAATTGAGAGGTAATTAATAGGCTCGTTGTCAAGATTGCCACAGTTTTTTTTTTCTTCCTACCAACAGAGGACCTTTATTTACTTAACTTGCTATTTTCAAGGGAGAACTACAGAAGAAAAATCATAGAAAGTTTTACAAAAGGGATTGTATGAGTACCAAATCTCTCATTGTTGCAGTAGTATTTTACATTTTAGTACAGCTGACAATGGATTCACAGCTTAGTTAATAGAGTTTCAAAATTTTTTCTATTCTCCTATTCACATTATACCTTCATATCCAAATGAAAACCACTAGTTTCATTAGGGGTTCAGATTTTACCCCAGCATTTCTCTAATGGAACAAAATTTATTCTTCAGTTTAGCATTTTAAACTTATCACTAAGATAGATAGATAGATAGATAGATAGATAGATAGATAGATAGATAGATAGATTCATATACATATATATACATATTCCTCTGTGTGTGTGTGTGTGTGTGTGTGTGTGTGTGTGTGTGTGTGTGTGTGTCTGGTTTTTTAGAGCCTATGAGCAATGGTAACTAATTTCAGTTATAGGTTAATAGATTAACAGTACATATATAGCAATATATTTCAAAGCAGATTTAAGAGCTCAAAGTTCAAAAATTGTAAGAGTCAGGGATGGAAGAAAGCCCAACTGATTAAAGAAATTAAAATCTTCCTGAAGCAAAGAATAATTGGGATGTCTTGAAAGTTAACTTTGATTCACAGAGGCAGACAGAAAGAATATAAAATATCAGACAGATGGACAAAAAGGAAACACACTGTAACAGCTTGATGTATACAGAGAACAGTAAGTAGCAGTATAATTTGGTTGAAATACACAGTTCAGAAGAAAAAGGAAATAGAAAAGTAAGTTAGAAAGATCTAAAATAGATAATATCATGGGATGCAAAAAGAGGGAATTTGTATTTTCATAATAGCATATGATTTTAGCCTAAAGGAACAATAGTACACTCAGTGTGATAACAAATATCTGTAATCTCAGCATCAAGAAGGTAGAGGCAGGAGGATTCCCTTCAGTTTGAGGCCAATCCAGACTATGCAACAAATACCTTTCTCAAACAATCAAAAAGGAAGGGAGAGGGCGGGTGAGGAAAGGAAGGAGGCACAGAGCCAGCTAGAAAAATCTGCTCATCTTTTTATTGTAAAAGCAAAAACCCAGACAAATATGTATTTCCCAAGATTGGTGGCAAAACCAGAGAATCAAGGTCTGCAAGTTCTCAGTCCACGGTTCCTTTCACTCTGAGACACATTCAGAACTGCATAATGCAAAGCTCGCCCTAGCCACATCTAAAAAAATTAAAAAAAAAAAAAAACCAAACTACTGAAATGAGAAAGAAAAGAAGCACAGATTCTATTCAGGAAAGCTAATAGACTAATCTAGGTAGGCTATAATAAGGCCCTGAGCTAAAGCAAGAGTAATAGGAAGGAAGGAGTAACAGCAGAGTCACTGGAGGATGCTTCTCATGCCCACAGTCCAGGGTGTTAGTAAAGTGTATTTGTTTCATTTGGGAAGTACTAGGTTAAACCAAGATAAACAAACATCTTCAGAGTGATAGTTAAGAGCTTTCACTATACTGTTATGAGCAAAGAGGAGGGGGAGAGGAGGAGCAGGGGAGGGAGAGAGAGTTAATTACCCAGAGTGCTTAAAATGGAATAATTATTGTAGTGAGTTTTCATAGGATATATAGTTTGTGAAATACCATATAATCACATGGTAAAAACCCAGGATGTGTCAATATGGGGGAAAGCAGTGAAAATTGATCTTCAGAATCACAAGTCTAAGTGTAGGACAGAATTCTTTTCTTTTTTTAACAACTCTATTTATTGACTCTAAATGATGGCCATAAATATCCCATCAGTATCAATGATGGAAATCCAGTTAGTATTTTAGCCAACCATCCCTGTTGCTAGGCAATCTCCCCCAGCTGGGAGGTAATCTCTCAAAATTGCTTGGGAGAGCATAGCTGTTTCCTAAAGGACTAAGCATTTTT
The DNA here is from genome assembly GCF_949786415.1 of Peromyscus eremicus. Lineage (NCBI taxonomy): Eukaryota > Metazoa > Chordata > Mammalia > Rodentia > Cricetidae > Peromyscus > Peromyscus eremicus. The sequence continues at coordinate 33,776,170 of NC_081430.1, forward strand.
TAACCACAGGAAGGTTTAAAAATAAGCAGACAAATGTTTTAAAGAAATCAAATCATGGTATTAGTATTTGCATATAGTTGGCTTTATATGTGTGTATCTTTAAGAACATTGGTCCTACTCAAATAGTATCAGAGACTTAAAATTCCAATTTAAAATGTGTAATTGACTTCATTAGCAATTTTAGTTGGCATCTCCCTCTTAACATAAACTAAATTTTACCATAAATAAATGTACGTTTAGATAACAAAGAATAAATTTAATGCCTGAGAAAGCTTTTATATTAAAAGTGTGATTTTTTGAGACAAATGGCATATGTCAAATTCATAAGTAAATGTTTTCATTTTAATACATTCAGACAAATTTATACCATTCCCAAATACCAATCAAAGGCCCTTCTAAAAGTTATGTTTAGGGGCCCAAGAGGTGGCTTAGTGGGTGAAGTACTTACTCCACAGCATAAGGAACTGATTTCAATAGCCAGTACCCACGTAAAAAGCCAAGCATGACATCTGGTATTGTCACTGTTCAGGTCTTGTTAGATATTTAAAATGCAATTGGAAAATATAGAATGACCAACATGGCAAGACAGATCCAAGGGTGCAATAGTGGCACTCACATCTTGGAGGTAACCAGCAGCTATCTAATTGGACTTACCATCTGCTCAGTAGAAGGGAATTCATGCCTGGTACTGTAAACTTAGCCCATTACCTATGGATTGTGACTATTACCACTTTCCTAAATATCCTTAGTTTTTTAATAAGCCTCTGTATAGACATAGGCACTATATATAACAGCTGTTGATTTGAAATAATGAGAGACTAGAAAGGCTTGGCCATAGGAGTTTTGCAACAGAATGTTTTTTAACATGGCATTTGAATTAAGTTTCTAGTCTAGTCTATTAAGAACACCAAGTTCCCAAACATGAGTAGAGTTGTCTTCCTACCTCTCATCTTATTATTTCAAGTTTCTACTCATCTGTCAAGCTTCCAAATATTGTCTAATTAAACATCATAGGACCATCCAACAAGGAAGGAAATTGAATGTGATACAGATGTCTATAGACAGATGACCTCTCTTCTGAATATATATTCTAAATATCATTTCTATTTTTCCCTACTAGACAAGTATTTGGAATAATAATTTAAAGTAAACAGCTGAGAGAACTCTCAAGTGTTCTTAAGGAGGCTGACTTCTGAAGCTTTGCCATATCAGAAACTCAGCTGCAAAAAAAATACATCATGGAAAACTGACCTGGGTAACTCAAGTAACACAAAGATCATGGCCACAGAGATTGTGTTCTAAACATGTGAACCTGGATTTCTCCTCTTGCAGAAAAAGGAAGCCAAATAGTTTAGTATCATTTTATTCTTACTTATTTCTCCACACCTAAGTTAGAACAGTGTCATCTGCAATCTACCCCGAGGGGGTGGGTGGAAATATGGACAGCTAATTTTAATAAGAAGCTAGATCTAATGATAGCACATTCATCTCTAGCTCTCTGTGCTTTAACCTGACTCTGAGAACTCCACTGTTTGTGGTGGTCACATGCAAAGGGAAAAAAAAATTTGTTTGGCATGGCTCCTTCCAGGCTCATGGTTTCACAAGTCAACATGATAGAGTTCACACAGGGACTGCACCACAGATATGGCTATGTGCCCCTCCCAATGGAGAAGCCACATGCAGAAATCAGAAGGAAGGACACACTAGGAAAGTTGCAGCTTGAAGTAAACAGAATCAGCTAAGCATACCTATTGATATTCCTTTTAGAGTGTAGAAAATCTACCTAGTCCCAAACAACCTTCCAAAATTTTAATCATTAATGGATAATTTTATGTGTTGACTTTGTTAGGTGTGGTTATTAGTTATTTGGTCAAATATCAATTTCATGTTGCTCCAAAATTTATGTTTTTAAATTTATTAACAATTTAAATCAGTAGATTTTGAGCAAAGTATATTATTTTCTTTTGTATATTTTAAAGGTATATTACTTTATTTACTTTTTTACTTCAAAGTAGATTACTTTTCTTATTGTGACCTGATAAAAAACACACTGGAGAGCAACAGGCTTTATTTTAGATTACAGTTCTCTAAGCATTGCTTCCATATAGCCCACCATGGAAGGAAAACCATGAATGCAGGATCATGAAGCAACTAGTCACATCGCACATGAAGTCAGGAAGCACAGAATGACACATGTTGTTCAGCTTATTTTCCCCTTTTTACTCAGTCTGGGAGTCCCAGCCCATCAAACAGTGGGGTCTTTCCCCTTCAGTTAACTAATCTCCTGAGTGAGTCTGTGTCCTGTGAAGCTCACAACCAATATTTACTATTATACCATTAAAAATGTAGTTGGGCCCCGTCTAGTCATTTCAAGGTCCCAGGTTCAATCTCCAGTAGCAGAGAAATGAAATGTATAAATGATATTAAAACCAAAGAGAAGGCAGGGAAATAGAGTTGGTGGAGGAATGAGTTGGTCTTGCTTTCTCTGTAGTGAAGAATGTGTGGGGAGGCAGTTTTCTTATCTTTGGTACAGAGCTTTCTTGAGAGCACTGGGTAAAAGGAATAATCAGAAAATGATACGGATGAGCATAGAGAGTTGCATATTGAGATATCCAGTTAAGGGGGGGAAAAAGGCTTTGGAAACAATGCTTAGATGAAAGCTGAGACTCTCCCTTGTTCTCTCCTTGGCATGACACTTCAAAAGCAGGGTATGAAAACTCAAAACACTGACTCTGTGAAAGCTCAGGTCACACTTTCTATTTCAGTGTGTATTCAGGGAGTACATAAAAGAGACAATTATTTTTCTTCCCTTTCCCTGGTTTTCTTAAGTTGTTATTGAATGCTTCATGCACAAGAGAAAAATTATATCTCAAAGAGAGAGCACTCACTTATTGGATGCTATTGTTGGTCTGCCTTATTATTGCTTAATAGATTTTTGTGCAGTGGGAAAGACAAAAGTATACACACATACACACACACACGGGTGTGAACTTACAAGAAAAAGGAAACAGTGATCTGCAACAAAGATCTCTAATACCAGCTCCCGGAGTACTTTGTTTTCAAACATTCATTGCCAGTGAGGAAGTGCCCTTTTTCCAGGTATAATAAGCTCACACCTCTAATCCCAACACTTGGGAGACTGAAATAGGAAGATCTTAAAGTCAAGGCCACCCTGAGATACGTAGCATCCTGACCCAAAACAGAACAACAAAATGAAAGAAGGCGGGGGAGGAGAGAGGAGAGAGGAAGAGAAGGTAGTTTCTCAAGTTATATTAGTAAGGCCAATAATTGAACATTACATCTTATTTTTATACCGAGGAAACTCGATCCTTTAAGCATATACAGCTTTGTTTTTCTTCCTTTTACAAAGCTCTAAAAGTTATACCTGGGAAATATTGCTATACTTGTGGCCTTGACATTTAAAGAATGTTTTTAAATGTAGTTTTGTGAGATTTCAAAGACTGAAATTATTTTGGTGACATTATTTAAGGCTTAAAATATGTGTTGATAACAATTTTTTAAGAAGGAAACTACCAGGAAAATTTGAAATAATTTCTTTTCATTAGTATTTCTAGTTTAGAGGAAGGAATGAACGATGAGTAAATATTTAAAGTGGTCCTAGACCGGTATTACACACAGATATAGGAGCCAACACAGGCCTTGCATTTCAAAAAAACTGAGCCACCCACATTTAAGTATCATGAAACTATAAAAAACAAGACATCAAGTTTGAGAATCAGAAAAATTTTAAATATTAAAGGCATCAGAGTCAACAGATACATAATGTCAAATGATGATTATTATCATGTTGGACTTAAAGAGCAAACACCTAGCCTCATAAATATGACCATGTTGCAGGTTAAGAAATGACTGTGCCAATTCCAGAACCAAATAAAATATCTAACTAACTTAAGAATTCAGTGGGCTATCTTAGTAACAAAATTATTGATTAAAACAAAAAAGACACAAATCCACACATTCAAAAGTCCAATGAGTCCTAATAGAATAAGGGATCTACACTTCACCCACCATGGTGAAACTCTAGAACATCAGCATTTCCATGAATGCAGTATGCCTTGTGCATCACTGAACAAACTAGTGTTAGAGCCTCCATGCATACTGGATGATTAAAGAGCAAGAGAGCAGTGTCTGTGGGAAGGCATGTGTTTGAGTCATGATGTTGATATTGTCCTGAATAACAACAGGTTTACTGAGAGGCTGCACTCTGAAATGGAGAACACTTGGAAATCACTACAGTTGAAAGAATGGAAAAACTGTGATCACGTTGCTCAACGTTGTTTAAAACACCTTAGAACACTCAATATTATAGCATCAAAAATCCAAAATCAAATATGCTATAAAAATACCTTTGATTTGCAGGGCAGTGGTGGCGCACGCCTTTAATCCCAACACTCAGAAGGCAGAGGCAGGTGGATCTCTGTGAGTTCGAGGCCAGCCTGGTCTACAGAGCGAGTTCTAGGACAGGCTCCAAAGCAACACAGAGAAACCTTGTCTTGAAAAAACAAACAAACAAACAAACAAACAAACAAAAAGTATCTTCGACTCTATAGCTTGTCTTTGCTCCTGGACAATCAAAAGTATTTGCTCTAAATTATTATCGTACTAGCCTGGAGAGATGTTATGGAAATCTGTGATAGTCATAAGGGTTGCCAAAAAAAAAAAAAATGTTCTCTCATTCAGGCATTTGTTAAGACTGCCCCTTCCTGTCACTGGAATTTGGGTACATGTATCATTTCCAAGTGGATAGTTCTTGAGCCCAGACACCTTTACAATTTCCTTTCTTTATCCTCTGCCATGGCAATGTTCTTGGAGGACAGGTGCTGCCCCTCAGCCTGGGGTGTCAAACAAGTCAATGTCAAACACTCCGTGCTGCCCTCAGAGAGATATTTATAGTAAGAAAAAGGTATACTGAATGATCTGAAGCCACAGAGACTTGGAGGTGTGTTGTTGTTGTTGTTGTTGTTGTTGTTGTTGTTGTTGTTGTTGAACATGTGCTAGCCTATCCTGATAAACACAAAGCACTAAAGAGTTTCTGTACTTCTACCTAACATGCAGTGTTTGGACTTCAAATTAGAAGATACAGATTCTGTATTCAGAAACATTTTCTCAGTGACACAGACGCACAGAATGTGGTGCTAAGAAATCTATAGAATTGTTTTTCCTGCAGCTTCTGGGAAAAGAAGGGTGTCTAATCTGATATTGGCTTTGAGCTTGCCTGGTGATAAGGCTACGTCTTCTGCACCCACTCAGATTTCCTCCAAGCCTCATGGCTTCACAATCTTTACTATAATGCCATGAATGAAAAGAAATAGGTTACTGAAAAAAACAGGATTTCTATTCTAGGTTAGTCAGCAGTTTTTATAGACGATGTAAGTTATTTTAAGAGTCTCAGCAACTTGCAGTGCTATTGAAGTAGTGCTGGTGCCTTGTAACTACCCTTCATCCAAATGACTTAAAAAAAAAAAAAAAGAAATGAAGGGTCATGGGACTGGTGAAAATGGGCAGATTAAACGAATTACTTCTTCATTTATTCAAAAGTATGTTAAGCATTTAACTGAATTCCAAATGCTAGACCAGACTCAACAGATACACATATGAACAGGAAATAATTCTTATCCTCAAGGGCCTTAAAGGAACAGAGCTCACCAAAGCATTAACTACAGAACAAGCATAATATGCTGTACAAGAAGATAGATGGAGAAGCAATAACAAATGACATATGTCAAAGAAAAATGGATGCCATAAATAGTTGTTAAAATTAAAAGCACACACACATACATATACATTAACAAGTGCATAATGAGAGAAATCAGCACATGCATACACATGTATGATATGTGTACATAGATTATAGCTGTTTTAAATTCATAATTTATGTCTTCATTTATCAAAACTATTCAAATGCATTATAAAATTTGGGAACAGAAATAGTAAGATATGACATATTAAGGTTTTATTAATTTCAAAAGCCACCCTAAAGAGGGTGACCTCTATCTTTGATAATCCAAAGATCAAAAAAATTTACAGTTATAAAGTATCTTAAGTTAATGACCCACAGAAAATGGCCTTGACCTCTGAATCTCAATTCTTGACCTTGGAATGGAGATAAGGCCTCCCTCGCCAGCCCATTCTTGGACTTAGAAATGAAATAAAAGGTACCTGGTACCTACCTTGCAAGTAATTTACTTCAGTATGTTGTGGGGTTTGTGGCTGTAGTTGTTGTGTTTACTATCATTTAAACAATTTAACTGAAGGAAACCTCCACCAACCATAAATCACACTGTGCATCATCACCATGTAAGCCCCTGGGAGGACTTTGTTACATACACATAACAGTTTTTGCTCTCTCTTTGTAAAAGTATAAAATAAGCTTTACACAGTGCCCATTCCCAACCCCAGAAATTCAACATCTGGGCTTTTGGGGTTATTTGGATACAGACTCAATAGGAGTTTATAGGTTTTTCTGGAAATGAAAGAAATTGAAGCAGAAATATGATAGAGTACAAAACATGTACGGAAATGAAGACTATAAAGACATCTGGTAACTTTAGTCATCGAAGGATGACTGGAGGCTCCTTCCAGGCATAAAGCATCAGTAACATCTTTACCATCACACCCCCATAACACAAGCAAAGCAAGTTCCCCCACACCTGAAGAAGTACCTGCTACAGTGTTATTTTACCTTATGGCATGTAAGTTATCAGATCTAGTGTCTATGTTTCCTATATCTCTATGCAATATTTAAACAGTGGGTAATATACTGACTTAAGAACAGATATAATATTCTCTAATAAGATCTTATATATGTACCATTTTTGGTTAAATTAAATGAAAACACAGCCAAGAAATAAAAATAACTTTTCTTTGGCCTATGACTATAGATGACCAGAAAAAGAAAATTTAACCATTACAGTTAGTGTTACACACAAAATTAGATACACACTTCAAAATGCATGTATTTCATAGACATGATGGGGAAACCTTCTCCAGGAGTCTCACATTTCTGCATGTTTTACAAACAGCAACAGCTTTTGTTACAAACTGCCTCTCTCCTAATAAGGGTGCAGTACTTCTCTCAGTTTTTACATTTCCACTCCGGTATAATTTACAAATAAAATTATGTGTAATTAAAATGGACAAATTTATATTTTGATGTAGGCATATATTGTGAAATAATCACTACATTCAAAGAAACTAGCATATTTTTGTGATAGGCATGCTTCCTCATGTTTTTAATCCCAGTGCTCAGGAGGCTGAGGCAGAGTGCTTTGAACTCGAGGCAAGCCTGGTCTACATAGTGAGGTCTATGCAGGCTAGCCTACGGAGTGAGACCCTGTCTCAAAAAGAAAAATCCATTGCCTTTATCGTTAGCATTTTTTCTTCATGTGTATGTGGTTTCTAAAAAATAAAAATAAATAAATAAGATGTCAATGTCTTTTAATAATTTTCAAGTATACAGTATACTGTTGTCAACTATGTTCATGTTGTGCAATAAGTCTCCAGAATGTACTCCTCTCCCATAAAAATCCTATTCCAGGGTATGTATCTGTGGTGGTTTGGATGAGATTGAGCCAAGAGACTCATATATTTTCAAGCTTGATCCCCAGCTGATGAGCTGTCAGGGAAAGATTAGAGGGCGTGTCCTTGTTGGAGAAAGTTTGTCTCTGGGGGTGAACTATGAGGTTTCAAACGCCCACACACTGAACCACTGAACCATCTCTCTCTCTCTCTCTCTCTCTCTCTCTCTCTCTCTCTCTCTCTCTCTCTCTCTCTCTCTCTCTCTCTCTCTCTCTCTCTCTCTCTCTCTCTCTCTCTCTCTCTCTCTCTCTCTCCTCTCCTCTCCTCTCCTCTCCTCTCCTCTCCTCTCTCTCCTCTCCTCTCCTCTCCTCTCTCTCCTCTCCTCTCCTCTCCTTTCCTCATCTCTCTTTGCCTGCAGATCAGGGCATAAAGCTCTCAGCTACTGCTCCAGTGCCTGCCTATAAACAGCCGTGCTCTGCACTGTGAGGACAAGGGACTAACCTTCTGAAACTGTAAGCAAGCCCTCAATTGAACACTTTCTTTAATAAGAGTTGCCTTGGTCAAACAGAACAGTGATTAAGACAGTGGTCAAAGGAAATTAAATCTTGCTTACCCCTGTTCACAGCAATACTCTCTGCCATAGACACGATATAGAAACGATTAAACGCTCATTGATAGAATCAGTGGGTAAAGAGTGAAATATAGGAGAAGATTTAATGGAATGCTAATTAGTATAAAAACATAAGGAAATCTTGACATATGTGACAACATGAATGAACGTGAACGCTACTATACTAAGTGAAATAAGCCAGGCATAGAACGCCAAATACCACGTGATTTCACAAATACACAGAATCTTAAATGTCAAACTCATAAAAGTGGAGAGAAGAATGATTCTTACCAGTGATTGGGGAGAAGGAGAGATGGGGAGATGTTGGTCAGAGGGTACAGAGTTCCAATTCTGTACTATATTTTCAAGGCTGGTTGCTATATGGCCTTGAAAACTGGCTAAAGACTCTTGCTTGCAACATAAAGGAGGTTAATTTGCTGCCGAGAACAGTAAAAACAATGCCTCCCCCTATAGCTACAGTTTTCCTGCCTGGCCCACAGTCAGGACAAATCTCTCTCACCCGCCAGTCCCACAGCCGCTCAAACCCAAACAAGTAAACACAGAGACTTATATTGCTTACAAACTGTATGGCCATAGCAGGCTTCTTGCTAACTGTTCTTATATCTTAAATTAATCCATTTCTATAAATCTATACCTTGCCATGTGGCTCGTGGCTTACCGGCATCTTCACATGCTGCTTGTCATGGCGGCGGCTGGCAGTGTCTCTCTGACTCAGCCTTCCACTTTCCAGAATTATTCTCCTCCTTGTCCCGCCTATACTTCCTCCTGTCTGACTACTGGCCAATCAGTGTTTTATTTACTAACCAATCAGAGCAAAACATTTGCCATACAGAACATCCCACAGCATCCCCCTCAAAGTAAACACTAGACAGTTTTGTTTAAAATTCACAATATAAAACTGGAACACCCTGAGCTCAGAGTTTCTTAGCTATGGTACATCCTGTGATGGTTCATTTTATTTGCCCCCATGACTGGACCAAGAGAAGCCATGTAGCTGGTAAAACATTATTTCTGGGTGCTTCTGTGAGGGCGTTTTTGGAAGAGATTCACATTTAATCCTGTAGCTGAATAAAGCTGTTCCATGTCAATGTGTACAGGCATCTTGCAATCCACTGAGGGCCTGAATAGAACAAAGGGATAGAATAAGGGAAAACTAATTCTTTTTTCCTTGATCCAGGACGCACATCATGCCTTGACTGTGGCCACTAGTGCTCTTGGCTCTCAGTCTTCGGTCTTGGCTGAGACTTACACCGTGGGTTCCTAGAGGCCCAGACTTTTGAGGGTTGGACTGAAATTAAGCCATCAGATTCCTGGCTAGCAGCCTGAAGATGGCAGAATGTGGAACTTCTCAACCTCCATCATCCCATGAGCTAATCATTTATAATAAAATTTTTGTCTAGATGTCTTACTGGTTCCTAATGTACCATAACTGACACTTCCTTCTTCTGAATCAGAAGTCTTATTTTTTTTTTTACTAGAACCTACAACTTCAAGAAAAGATATCTTGCCAGGCAGTGGTGGCACACGCCTTTAATCCCAGCACTCAGAAGGCAGAGAGGCAGGTGGATCTCTGTGAGTTTGAGGCCAGCCTGGGCTACCAAGTGAGTTCCAAAAAAGGCGCAAAGCTACACAGAGAAACCCTGTCTCGAAAAACCACAAAAAAAAAGAAAAGATATCTTGTTAATTTGTAAGTAATGTTATTCAAACCCTCCACAGTTCTTGATTCAGCACAACTTAAAAGTTAGTTACTTTGTGACCTGTAAGCACACTGTAAAAGGATGTCTTTCCGGGAAGCAAATATTCATTGAAATCTAACACATACAAAAAAACACTGCCTCAACTCTCAAGTCTCAAATTCTGTTGATGTCAGTTTAGTAGTTGAATGGAAGTATAGACAGTTTCTTTGAACACAATCAACATTTTTTTTCATTTCTTTAGGAGACTTGAATAATAACAACATTGAGATGTGGCTGAGATACAACAATTCAGTCAGATTCACATGTGTGTCTCACCAAAACTTTAAATTCTGACATGTCATGTGTCTTCAAATGTCAAGTGTGAAAACCAAAAGTTCATGAAAATAAGTTTGAATAGGCTCTTAGGATTTGGAGGAAGGAAGTGATATTTCCCATGGCTCAAAACATGGCCTTGGTCAAGTGCTAAGCCACTATTTACACACCCAGTCATTGCTGAAATTGTCTAAGAACATGTCCTTTTTAAAAAAGACAAATGACTTTATCCTCAAGATTTACTACAGTTAGGGAGACCGTGTAATTTCTCATTCAACCAGGAGCACTTTTGCAAGGTAGAAGAGAGCATTGTTAACAATTATACTGAAGCAACAAGCATAAATGAGATCAAATAAGGCATATGAAGACACATAGCCAGATTGAATAGATGAGGAACGCTGGGAGTTCAAGGACGCAATCCCTTACCAAGGTCATTCAGAGCTGGAGAAAACATTGTTCTACACACATCTTTATAGGTTAGTTTCTCCCACTTTTCAGGTTGAGTTAAAACTTATAATTAGAGAAAAGCTACCCCAAGTCCAACATGTGTAAACAAGGGAGCTTTGCAAGAGATTTTTGAGCATTTTCTGGGACTGGCTCAGTACACATTTATTTCTCACCGAGAGTTCTTTTATTTTGAAATGTCTTGGAAGATTTCATTCAGTGTTGTTCCTGCAGGGGACACAAACTGCAACTATCATGGAGAGGAATTTGTATTGCTAATTCCCTAAATGCAACACTCTTAATGAATCTCAATGAATAATAGGGTTTAGTATAATTTATTCTGATGTCATCCACTACCAACAGTGTTTGTAATGATCTAACGATCTATATGGTTAAGTATCAGATGATATGCTTTAGTAGTTGACTGAAACCAGTGGTATCTAGGTCAACAGGAGTCTGTTTAAGGAGAACTTGAAATTTTTCATTTCCCGGGAGTTGTTTTCTCTTCGTAAGGAGTGATGGCGATGAAATCAGGACAGAGATGAAATTTCACTACGAAGTGACTACGAGGCAAAATGAGTAATGCTGAGCAGTGCAGGCCATTTCTCTTCAAGGGAAACTTCCAGACAGTTCTGATTTCCTATTTTTCAGACATTGTAGGTAGTTACCAAGGAACTCCTATTGACATTGTTATTGCAATCTAAGCCTGCATTCTGAAGAAAAAGGATTGTACTATGTGTGATCAAGATTTAACAAGCCAAATCTTACTGCTGTTGCTTTTCACTCTCCTTTTCTTCTCCATGTTGTACATCATAGCTATATATAAACTATATAATATATAACAGTGGGAAGGTTTCCTGTATTCTAATATTGTTGATTCTGCCAGAAAAAAAAATTCTACCTCTTTTTCATTCATCCTTGACTCCCTCAATTCTAAAGATTGATTTACTCCAAAGAAGGGCAAACTAAGAATTTATTTATCCACAAAAACTTGATGTCTTTTCTGAGTTTTTTTAGGTAGGGTCTTACTACCTCAGTCTCCAACCTTGATGCCTTTGAGATTATGTATTTGTGACTTTAAAACTACTGGTTTCTTATCCGTGAATATCATTGCTAGGTTGAATGTCTCAGGTGGTCTTCAATATATGCCAGGATTCTGAAGAAGTAGGCTCTAATGCCAGTGAAGGAATGGACTGACTAATGAAAGTGAGAGCAAGCAGGCAAAGAGAGCGTCATCTGCCATCTTCCAAATCCTTTATATAGGCTGCCAGCAGAAGGTTTAGCCCAGATTAGAGGTGGATCTTCCCACCTCAAAAGACCTGGATTAAAGGTGGATCTTCTCACCTCAAAGATCCATATTAGAAGTGGGTCTTCTCACTTCAAATGATTTAAGAAAAAAATCCCTCATACTTGTGCCCAGCCATTTGGGTTTTAGTTAATTCTGGATGTAGTCAATCAATAATGGTCCTCTGTGATGATAATTTGTTTGTGCTGAAATGTGGTGGTATTTTATTAGTATGTTAATAAATGAAGTTTGCCTGGAGATCAGAGGAAACAGCAAACCATTAACACAAAAGTCAAGCAGTGGTAGCACACGCCCATAATCTGATCACTTGGCAGGCAGGGTCTCTGTGTATTCAAGAACACACTAGGGAACAGAGCCAAGCGTGGTGACACATGCCTTTAATTCCAATACCAACCATAGAGACCTGGAAGTCTATACAGACAGGCAGTAACAAAGAAGTGAGGTAGCTGGGCTAAGAGCCAATAAGAGGGCAGAATAGCAAGGCAATAAAAGTCTGGGTAGACAGGAAGTTGGGGCATTTTTGGAAGTTTCAGAGCAGGTGAGGTGAGGTGGTTGGTGGCTCTCGCTATTTCCCTGATCTCTAAGGCTTTCACCCCTATATTTGGCTCTGTGTTCTTTATTTAATAAGACTGCTTAGAAATTCAGCTACAGTCATCATAAGTCCACCCCTCATTAACTTGACACAATTTTATTTCCTTATGTCATGCTTAATTTACAAATAAAAACAATAACCAGGTCATAATTATGCATAACACAAAACTACCTTTCAGACAACCACAAATACATTATAAATTTAGAATATTTAGCAATGTCTCTTGAGGGTCATTCCTTTAGTATCTCAAACTTAAATATGATAACCACTGATATTCTTTTAATTGATAAAGAAATCAAAGGAAAAGACCAAAAATATCTGTACAAGCACATTATTAACAAAATATGACAGAAGCACTCATATCAATTACAATCTTTATTTCAACAACTGGTCGTATGGCCTTAGCTGGTATTTATAACGACCTTCTTCTATATTCTCTGTTTCCTCCGCCCCCAGCAAGCACCTCAGCAGGCCTTGGCTCTTTTCCTGGAGGAGTGATTCATACCTCCATTCCTCAAGGGTCTGTGCCCTTTATCATCCTGCCTGGATTAGGCTGTTGTAGTTTCCCATTAACTTTAATCATAAGACATGGTAGCACCAAGAGATGCCCTAAAGGATCTCCTGCACTCCAGACATAATCCTTCTTACCTCCATTGTGGAGAGGTAATCCAATTTCCCCATGGTAATATAGATCAATCACACCTCCTGACACTTTATTCCTTTCCTAACCTGTTGGTTTAAGGGCATCAGCAGTCCAGAGTGACCAGGGGCAAGTCTGAGCTTCCAGTTCAATGTAATGTTTATTGTGGCTCCTGGCAGGAGCACTTCCCACTCTGGGGCCAGCAGAACTTAAGGTCACAAGAACAGGAAGAAAAAATTTCCTAAGTGGGTTACTAACAGTGATAATGAGTGAAACTATTAGATTTTCCACCCTTTTGATTCCTGAACCTGGGGATCCTGGCTAGGGGAGAAACTGTACTACATATTGGGTGCTGATTCAAAGCATATACCACCTTCTAAAGGACACCGACACATCTTACTGTGGGGTATCCACCACAGACTACTCGGACATGGGTTCAAACCAATACAACGTCTTTATTAGCTGACCAGTGACTATACTGGGTATTCAGAATCCCATTGTAGACCTGACCCTTTCTCAGGGTGAGCTTTTAAGCACAAAAATGATATCTTGAGTTGACATACTTCAGTTACCAAGACCAGTTAGCCAGAAGCGGAGCTACAGAAGCCAAAAGGCAAGGTTAGCATCCTTAGAGCCTTCCCTAGAACTTTAGACTTGATGGACTAGGTCTTCATTTTAGTTTTAAAAGGTCTACGTGCTGAGTTTTATGACCTGAATGTATTTCCATCATGGAGTGAATTGTGCTAAGGTCTGGGTGCATACTAATGTTACACAGCTCTCCAGGCTACTGCCACCTGATTGGTGCTGTAACTGTGTCTTCAAAAGGCCATTCCATCTTTCTATCAGACCAGCTACTTCAGGATGATGGGGAATATGGTAAGACCAGTGGGTTCTGTGATTGTGGGCCCACTGTCACATTTCTCTGGATGTGAAGTGAGTTCCTTGGTCAGAAGCAATGCTGTATAGAATACCATGACAGTTCAATTTGATGGCTTTTACAGAAGCATTACATGCAGGAAATGCAAACCCATAGCCAGAATAAGTATCTACTCCAGCAAGGATAAAGCATTACTCTTTCCATGGAAGAAGTGGTCCAATGTAATCAACCTGCCACCAGGTCACTGGCTGGTCACCTCAGGGAATGGTTCCATATCTGGGACTCAGTGTTGGCCTCTGCTGTTGGCAGATACGGCACTCAGAAAGTATAGCCAGGTCAGCCTTAGTAAGTGGAAGTCCATGCTGTTGAACTCATGCATAACCCCCATATCTGTGTCACCATAGCCACTTTGTTCATGGACCCATTGAGCAATGGCAAGGATGGCTGGGGAAAGAGGCTGACTGTCCACAGAATGGGTCATCCTATCTACTCGATTTTTGAACACCTCCTCTGCTGAAGCCACCTTTTATGAGCATTTATATGGGACACAAGTATCTTCACATCCTTTTCCCATTTCAAGAGATCTATCCATGTACTTCTTCCCACATATCTTTCTCACCAGTTTTCCAATCATGCTCTTTCCAGTTCCTGACCATCCAGCCAATCCGTTGGCTACAGCCCATGAATCAGTGAACAATGGCCTATCTCACCATTTCTCCTTCCAAACAAAAATGTATGACCATGTGTACTGCCTGAAGGCCTGCGTACTGGCCAGATACAAGAGATAAAGGGAGATGTTGTGGGAATCCCCACCCCTTCATCTTTGAAGTCCTTGATGGTGGCAATTTCTGCAATTCCTCCAGGGATGTGATATTGGTTTTGATTCACTATTTTCTCTGGTAGAGACAACTCTAAAGGCTTCCACTTAGCCTTTCAAACCATAATAGTCCTTACTCCATAAGTCAGGGAACCACTGTGTGAATTCTGCCAACTTCTAAGTATACCTGTCCCAATTACACATTCTACTGAAGAAATGCCGTAAGATGAGTTTGGGAAAGCACAGGTCCTACTGTGAGTTGGACATCACCCAAAACTCTATTTACCACCTGACATGCATAAGCCCCTACTTTAACTGGAGGGTCACAGTTTTTGTTTTTTGCTTTTTGCTTTTTGTTCATTTGTTTGTTTGTTGTTTGTTTTGAAAGTCTAATTTTTTTTTATGTTGCCCCAATGTACACTTACCCTTGTAAAAGGTCATAGGTCTCTCTGAAGAAGGACTGGGGAAAGGCTAACAGTAATACTTTTAGGTATTTTAGCAAAGTCCTTTTTTGGGGGAACCTGGATACCCCTTCATTCAAGGGGTTTGGGGTCTGCAAACTGACTCGTCTGGAAATTGGTTCATAGGCCAAGATTCCCTTTTGCCACAATCCAATGAATCATTACTTTCATTTGTTTGAGAATTTTCCTGCTTATACAGATTAAACAAATATTCAGTAGACTTTTTATCTATTTCATGCCTGGAAACACAATGATTGATTAGCCCATACCAAAGGTCCACACGAGTCATGCCACCACAAAATTCACTTTGCCTCTGCTAACCATTATGGGTCCGGCCATTATGGACATTGCTTCGTCTACGCTGCCCATTATGATAGTGCTATCACCTTGCCTTTGGTGATTCAAGGCTTCCACATGACCTCTGCTACTTCGGGGCCCAATTAAACCAATTGCAATTAATTTGCCCAACTGAGCAGCAGCATCTCTGACCCTAAGGTCTAGCAGAAGAAAACAGACAACAACAAAGCTCTTCACATGGGCTGGGGCCCCTCTCACCATTTCGAATATTATGGGATTTGTGAAGAGTATGTCTTCTGGGCCTTCCCACTGTGGAGGATTAGGTTTTACACAGTATATCTGCTCTAGCATTTGCAGTTTCCCTGGGCCTTAAAACCCCTTCATCAACACTAAGCCAAGGGATATCAGGCATCTCCAACTCTTTTCAGTAAGCCATCTTTTGACAAATGCTTCAGCCAACCATTCAAACAAACGTTTTATACCTTTTTTAACTGTATGAGCTTACATATTAAACTTAGAATCTCCACTTGGTGGGCCCATATCAATAAACTCAGCCTGATCATTTTATGTTCATTCCACCATTATCCCACACCCTTAAAATCTATTCCCACACGTATTCCCCAGACTTCTGCTTGAATGAATTAGTGAACTCATTAAGCTCTTTAGTAGTGTAGTACACCTCCTCATTGACTACACTTTCTATCTCTCCTCTGGGAACTTGCTTAGTCTTAAGTCTGGTTATAAGTCTAGAGGCAACTGAGGGACATCAGTGTTGCTTTGCCTGGCATCTCCTTCAGAAAAAGTCATTGCTTGTTTAGCAGACAATGAAGGATTAATTTCCTCAGTCGGAGGCAGAAAAGGGCAGTATCTGAGGGAATGAGATGGAAGTGCATCTTCTGCTGAGGTAGAGATACCACTTCCTCTAGTGAGATAAACCCTTGAAAATCTGAGGGTTCAAAGTTCTCAGATTCAATAGGGTCCTCCCATACATCCCAGTCCCAAGCTAATTCAGCCAACCTTATAAAGAGGGCTTTGGTTTGATTTTCTGTGAATTGAGCTCTGCAGCAATTCTCTTCCAGGGCACACTTAGACACCTTTAGACTGTTCATAAGCTTCTGAAGCTAGTCAATTTTATCACGAAATTCATTGTTGTCTTTCATTGTACTCTGAGATGCTAAAATTTGGTTAATTTTAACATGGAGCTCATTTTTTCCTTTGTCAATGTATCCAGAGATGCTAGGAGCAACCAGTATCATCTTTTCCTTCTTTTTCCACAAATTGTCAGCAGTTTTATATACAGAGTCACCAAACCCATTGCCTCTCATAATTAGTGAATCAAGATCATTAAATGTAATTTTTTCTTAAATTTGTAAAATCATTTCAGCACTTTCCAAGCTACCAAGAGAGGATTCAGTACTGGCAGGTGTTGGAGAATTAGAAAGCCTGTTCCAGATACTTAAAAGATTCATCCTTATACTTCTCTTGTTCTAGAACCACTTCTGGTACCAAAAATCTGTATTAGTCAGGGTTCTTTAGAGGAATATAACTTACAGAATGAGCATATATATACATATATATGAAGGGTGTCTATTAGATAGTTTTACAGGCTGTGGTCCAGCTAGTTCAACAATGGCAGTCTACCAGCAGAAGATCCAAGAATCCCATAGTTGCTCAGTCCACAAGGCTGGATGTCTCAAATAGTATTCAGTATACATCACAATCCTGAAGAAGTAGACATTAATGCCAGTGAAGGAATGGACTTGCCAGTGAGCGTCAGAGCAAGCAGGCAAAGAGAGAGGGCAATCTTCCTTCTTCTGTGTCCTTTATATAGACTGCCAGCAGAAAGTGTAGTCCAGATTAAAGGTGGATCTTCTCACTTCATTTGATTTCATTAAGAAATTAAAAAAAAAAGCTGGGCGGTGGTGGCGCACGCCTTTAATCCCAGCACTCGGGAGGCAGAGCCAGGCAGATCTCTGTGAGTTCGAGGCCAGCCTGGGCTACCAAGTGAGTTCCAGGAAAAGGCGCAAAGCTACACAGAGAAACCCTGTCTCGAAAAACCAAAAAAAATAAATAAATAAATAAATTTAAAAAAAAAGGAAATAATCCCTCAGCCGGGCAGTGGTGGCACACACCTTTAATCCCAGCACTTGGGAGGCAAAGCCAGGCAGATCTCTGTGAGTTCGAGGCCAGCCTGGGCTACCAAGTGAGTTCCAGGAAAGGCGCAAAGCTACACAGAGAAACCCTGTCTCGAAGAAGAAAAAAAAATCCCTCACAGAGGTAGCTGGATGTTTGGGTTTTAGTTAATTCCAGATGTAGTCAGGCTGACAACCAAGAAGAGCTATCGCAACAAGCAGCCTGTCTTACTTACTTTTCAACTGCTGGGATAAAGCCTCTGACCGAAAGTACCTTGAATGGGCAAATGTTTATTTCATCTTACAGTTGTAGTGCATCATCCAGAGAAATCAGGACAGGAATGTTTAGTCAAGCTGAAGGCCATCTTGGTTGAATTTCCAACCTCAGAAAAGTCATGTTCAAGGTGTTTATATCTAGTTCTCCTCTCCCTTCCCCTAGTTCAGCCCATGATGACTCCTGCAGGTTAATTGTTTCAGTGAACAACTCCTCATGAAAAGAGATTATACTAAAATACTCTTTGCAAATGCTGTTTTCTTTTTTCAACTTAAGTCTTCCCTGGATTCTTGCAACTTCCCAAATACACATTTGGTGTCAAACAGAGAGTAGTCTCCCATTACTGCTAATCTTTTTAAAGGAGAAGACCCCCGGGTTTAGTCATCTACCTCTGACTACTGGAAATTTTTTCTCCAAAGAATATTATGTGCAGGAAGCTTTTGACTCTGCTGCAATCTCAACTTGGAACTCTTAATAAATGCCTTGCTCCCTTCGTGTTTGTATCAGTCATCTGTCAGTCAGTGGGAGCAGTGAGCAGGAGTGAAAGATTTCTGACAACTGTTCTAACAAAAGCATAATGAAATTCTTCTGATGAATTCTATTTTAACAGGTCATGACATCAGATTGACAGGTCCAGCAATTCATTTGATTGCTCAAGCTTTGCAGGGAAAAAAATGAATCTGAGAAAACCGGCTGATCAAAAAGTACAGCAAAGGTCGAACAGATCGGAGAAATGATCAGCCTAATGAGCCGCAAAATTATTTATTTGCTTGTAAAAAAGAAATTAGCCATAGTTCATCATACATCACCAATACCTGTCGGAGCTGATTGAACACGACTGCTCAAGGAAAAGTGGGGTGGAGGTATTTGGGTGTGTAGCCACTGGGAAGGAATATTGGATTTTTAGCCATTTAAAACCCCCAGAGACATATTGAAAGACAAAATAATTAGGACACCATTAATGAATGACTCCAACCACTAGTCTTATGGGGTTCCCAGTTTGTTAAGGTGGTTGCCACACAAATGGAAGGAGAGCTGTGGCTCCTGGTAATTTTCTTATTTGGCTTCTATTTACTTTGCCTATCCATTAGAATGGACAGAAGCTTCTATCGCTCTTTAATCCTTCTGTTCTCAGGATAATCTACCTTTCCTTCTCCTAAAAATAAGCTCCATGGATGACGATCATTAAAGGCCTGTGTGTTTCTCTTAGATAACCCACTTTATTGTTATTATTGTGTGCATGTGTAGTGGACACACGCTGTGGCACACATGTGGAGGTCAGAGGACAACTGTGTGGATTTGGTTCACTCCTTCCATCTTTATGTGATTTCCAGGACTGAACACCAGCCATCAGGCTTTCCATGGAGAGGGCTTTATCCACTGAGACATCCTGTCAGCGTCCATCTTTAATAACTTTAATATCACAGTATTTCCTTGGCATGTTCCTTTCTCCTGCGAGTGCTAAGGTATTTTTATGCATAGAACACTAATATTCTATACATAGATAACTCAAATTCCATATCTCATGTTCTACTTATAGATTTTTTTAAAAAAAGAGTACATATACCTAGTCCTTTATCAACTGATCAAATTACACACTCATGTGAGATGCAGCAGGATGGGTCCCATGGTGATATTTTATTTGTACTAAAATGTTATTTGTATGTTAATAAATAAAGTTGCCCGGGGGTCAGAGCTATTAGCAAGCCATAGGAAAGCCAGGCAGTGGTGGCGCACACCTTTAATCCCAGCACTTGGGAGGCAGAGCTAGGTAAGTCTCTGTATGTTCAGGGATACAGCCAGCACTGGATACACACGCCTTTAATCTCAATACTAACCATAGAAGACCTGGAGGTCTGTACAGACAGGCAGTGACGAGGCAGTCATGTGGTTGGGTTTACAACCAATGAGAAGGCAGAACAGAAAGTCTATATAAAGACTTTAACACAGGAAGTAGCTCTTTTTCAGAGAGGTAGGACCAGCACAGGAGGAAGGGTAAGGTTTTAGCTCTTAGCTCTGACCTCTTGGCTTTCTTCTTTGCATTGGTTCTGTGTTTCTTATTTAATAAGACAGTTGGTTACATCTACAGGGTCCTGTAAAAAAATTCACCTTTTCTCTCTCCAGTGAGGCACAGGTAGGTTGCTAGTCAGATATTAGCAGGATAGGAGGCCATTAAGGATAGTTCCCTCTGCTGTGGGATGTTCTGTATGGCAAATGTTTTGCTCTGATTGGTTAGTAAATAAAACACTGATTGGCCAGTAGTCAGGTAGGAGGAAGTATAGGCGGGACAAGGAGAGAGGAGAATTCTGGGAAGTGGAAGGCTGAGTCAGGGAGACACTGACAGCCGCCACCATGACAAGCAGCATGTGAAGATGCTGGTAAGCCACAAGCCACGTGGCAAGGTATAGATTTATAGAAATGGATTAATTTAAGCTGTAAGAACAGTTAGCAAGAAGCCTGCCATGGCCATACAGTTTGTAAGCAACATAATCTCTGTGTTTACTTTGTTGGGTCTGAGTGGCTGTGGGACTGGCAGGTGACACATTTGTCCTGACTGTGGGCCAGGCAGAAAAATTCTAGCTATATCCCTTTCTTGCAATCAGCAGCTTGGGAAACTAAAAGCTGGACGTGTAGGACTAGGAGGAGTCCTAGCTCTGATCACTGGTGGAGATATGACATTGTAACCTGTCTAGAAGATCACAATGTGATCTTCAAAACCCAAGTTCTTAAAAAAAAAAAAAAAAAAAAAAAAAAAAAAAAAAACTAGGCTTGATGGTCCAGACTCATATTCTCAGCACCAGGAAGGTAGAGACAGGTGGTTTCCTGGGGCTTTCTGGCCTGCCAGCTTAACCTACTCAATAATTTCCAGAATAGTGAGAGACCCAGTCTCAAAAAAAAAAAAAAAGAAATACATGGCATTCCTGTACCCTATACACACACACATCTGCTTACACATGCATACATGTACACCTATGAATATGTATGTACATACACATGTATGCACACATGTCCTCACACACACATACGTGTATATGCACATGCACTCACTTGCATACAGAGTTAATCCAAACAAGCTTGTCAACTACCTTGACAGAAAAACTTTTCTCAGAAAATTGCCAGTTCCAGAAACTTTAAGTGTCCTCCAACTAATGAGTGGATAATTAAAATGTGGTACACATACAAAATAGAATTCTATTTGGATGAAAGAAAAAATAAAATTGTGAGATTTGTAGGGATATCTTTGATACACAGGGTTTTTTTAACTATAAACTCACAGAAATTTGTCCTTTGCACATTTAGCCTAACATCCCCAAACAGTAACATCTTATAAACTGCAGTATAATGTAAAACCATAAAATTATATTGCTGTTACAAATGTTCTCGGCTATACTTACTAGATCAAAGTTTATTCCTTTTCACAATTTTCTACGTAGTTTTTTTTATTTGTATGTGTATGTCATTCTGTATAGTGTTGTCTAGCGTATGCACTCATGGAGTTATCACTACTATCAAGACACTGATCTACACGGTTGTCACAAAGGACACCTTCATACCAACCTGTTTGTATCTGCACTGCTACCCAACCCACCAACCCACCTCTGCCAAGCTTTCCATAGACGGCACTGATTTGTTCTCCTTCTCATGCTTTGCTGTAGTTGTTTCAAGGAGGTGATGTAAAGTTGTGATTACACAAGGAGCAACCTTTTAAGATTAGCCTTCTTCACTGCAAATGACACTGGTCGCAACACAGGTTACTGCTCCGACCAACATTTTCTTTCCTTCGATGTCAGTAACATTTCATTATGTGGATGTCTAGAATTTACCTAGTCAACCATGGATGGATATTTGGGTTACTTCTAATTTTTGCTACTACAAATAAAATGGCTATAAACATTCATCTCTTTGCAAATTTTCTAGTTCGTATGATAGGATCATGTTGAGTCTTATAAGAAACTGTCATTTTTTGGCAGAGTGGCCATCCCATCTTAGACTCTTGCCGATGATACGTAAAATCAGTTTTCTCTGTTTCACCATGAGCATTTGGTATTAACATATTTTTATCTAGTATGTGAACCATGATGTATCATTGTGGCCAAAACATAATTTTAGGAGCTGACATCTAAGGACTCAGAGAAGTTATTGACCAGCTCAAACTGGGAAAACTACAAAATTTGATCCAAGGAAATTTGACCCAAGTTTCTACTGTGAGCCAGCTGGAAGTCTTATGTCTGTGACTGAACCATCCAAAAGGCCCTGGCTTTGCTGTACAAATAGGTCTTTAACCTTGTATTCCATGTAAATATATCATGGAGAAATCAAATATGAACCTCTCATCTGAGAGAATGTAACTGGATTGAAATGTTTATAGTGCCCAAGGTGTCAAACCCTTTGACTTTGAGACATGACACTATAATCTACAAATGTGTTGGTTTACATTCATCATTATCCTAGGACATATGCAGCTCAGAGGTCACAAGCTTGAACACACTTGGATCTATGAAATTTCTTTAACTTTTCTAAGACTGAGCTTAAAATTGGTAGTAGGGATTTGCAACATAAAGTTTGCTGAAAAATAATATAATCTCATTCAAAACTTGATATTAAAACTAATCTCTAATAGATTAGGAATGATTTTGTTATTTTTAAAATTATATGAATGCACATATATACTCATTCCTGGTCTCATAGCCCATCTCAACTCTCACTTAGCACATCACAATTGGCATTTAGGAATTTGATGAAGATGCACTGCCCAGCATCACTACATCATAAACGAGAAAGGAAAGACTCCAGAAGAAATCATCAGGAACATAATGGTTAGAGATAGAGAAACATGGGGCATGAGTGGGTGAATGAGAGCTTCAGAGAAGAAACGATAAACTCCAAAGTTACCCTATGGATGCCACCAAGCTATTATCAGAATGCCACTAAGCTTAACAGGATCTTCTTTTTTTTTATTTTATGTGTATGTGTGTGTCTGAATGTTTTATGTGTATCACATGTGTACATGGTACCCACAGAGGTTAGAAGAGGGTGTCAGATCCCCTAGACTGGAACTACAGGTGGATGGGAGCCACGAAGTGGGTTCTGGGAACTGAACTAAGGTCCTATACAATAGCAGCAGGTGCTCTCAACCACTGGGCATCTCTCCAGCTCCCTCAAACAGGATCATTCAGATAACATTAAAATCTCAGCAGACATAACACTAAAATTTAAAAAAAAATCAGAGTTCATTTACATTTTAATATAAATTATAAAAAATACACTTTTGGTATATAGTCTATGGTATTTAGTTACAATTATATGAATATTGTAGAGGTGGTGGTGGGAGAGAGATATCCCCCTCGCCCCTTACTGCTTGCAACACACATGGAAGCTGACCCTCCCCACTTACCAGCCGCAGCAGAAAAACAGACCCTGATCCTCCCCTAGGCAGCACAGTGGAGCTGACCCTGTTGGCAGAGAGACAGGTAAGATAGCCCTGAGGCTGTGAGAGTGGGATAGCTGGCCACACACCCCTTATCTGCCATGTAGCCGTGAGGGCAAGGGAAAGATGCCGCCCTCGACTCTGCCACCTGTGATGGGCGAGGGAGCTGACCCTCCTCCTTACCAGCTGCAGCACTCGGGAAAGTGGACCCTGCACCTCACCCAGGCAGCACAGTAGAGCTGACCCTGTTGGTGGAGGAGGTGTGGTTGAGCCAGCCACAAAGTCGTGAACATGGAAGACTTGTCCCCATTATTCATGCTGTCCTGTAGCAGCATGGGCGAGAGAGATGCCCGTCCCCTCTCTCCCCCCCCCCCACTCCTGCCCATCAACATCTGAGGCAGGCAGAAGAGCTGGCCTTGAGGTCATTAAAGCAGGAGAGTTGTCCCTGCCCCTCATCAGCTGCAGCACTGGAGGTAGTGGGGACGCTAACAGGGAGCAATGTGGTTCCTAAAGACCCAGGGCTGCAGGATCTCCATGACCCAGTGAGGCAATAGGATGTACAGAAAGAGTCCCCGTAAGGGCCCAGTGTCGATGGTGTAGCAGAAACCAGGGGCCCCAACCATACCAAAGATTCTTTGTGATGAATGCCTGCACGTAAAAATGTATGAATAAATGTAGATGAAATGCTAAAGGTCTTATTAATAAAAATCCCTAAGCCAGATATTGAGGTCAAAACCTGAGAGATCAGAGGAATGGGAAAAGCCACAGCTAACCTCACTCACCAACTCCGCAGTCTCCAGAGACTTACTTCCTGTATACCCAGGCCTAAATGCCTTTCTGATCTGCCAACTCACTTCCTCTTCCAGCCCAGCTCTGTCACTTCCTGTCTGTCTGTAATGACCTCCCGACCTTTATGGTTAAATAGTGTTGGAATTTAAGGCTTGTGCTACCACGCCTGGCTCTGTTCCCAGCGTGGCCTTGAACTCTCAGAGATCCAGACAGATCCCTGCCTCCTCAGGGATAGGATTAAAGGCATGTGCTACCATTGCCTGACATCTATGCCTAATATAGTGGCTGTCTTTTTTCTCTGATCCTCAGATAAACTTTATCGGTGGACACAGATAAAATATCACCACAGATAAAGGGGTTTACATTGCAGCTTCCATGATGAGATTTCTCCCATTTTTTTCCTCTTTATTCTCTTAAAATTTATTTTGTTTTATTCTGGGGAAGGGGAGATGGGGAGGGAGAAGCATGATGTGAAAGACACAAAGAATAGATAAAAAGAAAGTTAAAAAAATATAATTGTATGAATACATGCTCTGGAACCAGGAAGATGACTTGGCAGATAAAGGATGTGCTACCAAGCCTGAAGACCTGAGTTTGATTCCCAGGACTCACAGGGTAGAAAGATAGCTGACTTCCAAAAGTTGTTCTCTGACCTCCACACATGTACCATGATACACATATGCATACTCATAGACAGATAATGGGTGGATGGATGGATGGGTGGGTGGATGGATGGATGGATGGATGGATGGATGGATGGAGAAATAGAGAGAGAGAGAGAGAGAGAGAGAGAGAGAGAGAGAGAGAGAGAGAGAGAGAGATGAGAGAGAGAGATGATAGATAGATAGATAGATAGATAGATAGATAGATAGATAGATAGATGAAAAGAACACATAGTCTAAGGTACAGGTATAAATTGTAAGAAGTGATTAGAGGCTGACTTTCCTCTGAAGTACAAATTTAGGGAAACCACCATATAAGCTTTCATTTTGGGTTATGGAAAGAAAGCGTCTTTAGTGATTTTACTGGATTCTGTTATTCATGCTTCAGTGACACGGTGACACTACTTGCATGATTTTTCTTCCAGTGCTTGAGTTGACTGAAAATTTGAAGATAAGGATGACTTCTGTACAGACATCCAAGAACCAAATACTTCACACTGTTCATTGACAGTGAACTTGAGAGAGAGCTGGCATCAATAAAAGCTCACTTGTACACAGCGTTGTGTGTTCTTGTGACACTGAGAGCAGAGTGTGTGGGCTTCTGGCTTGCTTGAGTTTCTGGAGCATGTGTAGAGAGATGCGAGGTGATTGTGGGCTCAAACGCACTGAAGAGAAAACTCTTGCTTCCTCAATCTATATATTTCGTGCTCTGAAGTGGTGGGTTTCTATATTGGTATAAATGTTTTTCACCTAGTTACTCTAGACCAAAGTGACACTTTAACCTTTAAAGTCAAAATGTTGAGGGACAAACAGTGGAAGCTTCCACTAAAGGATAGTATAACTGAAGCAAGCTGAAGAGCTAAATTACAATGTAATTTTTCACTTGACATAGATGAGATCTTAAGAATAAAATTAAAAGAATCTTAAGCCTCTTGTGATGATGACTTTATCAGGAAATAAAGGTGGCATTGTCATGATATTTAAGGCATTATTATAGAAGACTACTTTATTACAAATATATATACCCCTGTGGGCATTGTTCTTTTAGCTGTCCTGGGCAATTGCTCAGCCAACCTAATAAATCTGAACTGTTTTCTAATTCGTGTGTAAAGATGAAGTTATTGGAAACTTATCGTGAATGCTAAAGAAGAACTCTGTGCACCAGGAAAATGCACCTGTGCATTGCTATTCTCTGGCTGACTCTCTAACTGCCACCATTAATATTTTTTGTGTTTCTCACAGCTGTCAGAACGTGCTGGCTTCTGCTTTATTCTCGGCACCTAAACGCATCTTTCCAGCTGCATGGTTTGCATGCTAATGCTCAACCAAGGCATATTATTCACTCTAATTTTGATCTTATCAAAGGCAGGACAAGGATTTTAAATGCTACAACAGTTCATACTAATTAGAAGAGCTATTTTACAGCCAGTCTTGAGTTTCTCAAAGACTAAGGCATAAATAAGAAATGGGCTTCACAATTAAGATGATAACAAAGAACACAGAAATATTTTAAATGTTTATTTTGTGTTTTAAATCCAATTGGGTACTATTTTCAAATAATCAGAAATCAGAGGATTATAGCGTTATACAAGAGTTGACCTGAGGATTCCAAGTCAAATGTTACTCTAGAGGTTGTTTAGCATACAGATGAAGAGCCCTGAAATGCATAACAGCCTCACTCAAAAATCACAGCAGAACTTAAAAGCTACAGTCACAGACTATAACCTGAGACCAAGTAGAAGAAAAATCCAAAGCATTTAAAAATTAGAATGTATGAAACATCCTGGGTTTTTGTTGTTGTTGTTGTTGTTGTTATTTAAGACACGATCTCACTATGTAGTCCAGGCTGGACTCAAGCTTGCAATCCTCCTGTGTCAGCCTCTGGAATGCTATATAAACATGTAGAGTTATACCATACCTGACTTAAAACATTTTATAATTGCTATATTCTATATGATCAAGTCACAATAGCCTTACACATTTTTGCATATGTTTTTGAGCAGAAGCAATAATACGATGTTTTCTAAACCCTATGGAAGGAAGGTTTTTACAACAATACAGCTTTACTGAGATATAATTACGTGTTATACAGTTCACCCATATCAACTGTATAACTCACTGGCCTTTGTTGCTGTCCACAAAAATTGTGCCACTGTCGCCATAATTAATTTTTAAACATTTTGACCACATAAAGGAGAACTGCTGAAACCACAAATTGACAGTTCCCATATTTTCACCGAGTAGCATTTAAGATTCTGAGTCCAATCAGAGGGTAAAACTTTCCTTGGGAAAAGTGTTCACATATATGTCAGCCTTCACCTCTCCTTTCTAATCCTGGTCAACTTGTATTTGTTAAACCTCACTTTCTTCGTCAGGGTGCATTGTCTGACAGCATTGTTTGGTCGTAGCACTTACCCTGTGTTGCAGTTGGGTATGGACAAGGGCACTGCTTGTCCTTAGGCACCTATGGAAGTTTTAAATAGTAACACACCAGAAGAACTGAGATGGACCAGCATGCTGCATTTCAAAACATCACACTATTGCTCCTGTGTCCCACCCACCTTATCCTGCCAGCATCATATCTGACCTCCAAGCCCCGCCAGGTCACACAGCCCATGCTACAGACCAGCCTGCTAACTGTCTGTCTCACTCATCATCAAAAGGCTTGACTTTTATTATAGAAAGCTACGATTGGTCAAAATGCAGAGAAGAACTGATCGTGGGGTTCCTGGCCCCAGATGATACATCTATAACACAAGCCCTATGATTAAGGCTCACAGAACACTGAGGACGAACGGGCAAAGAGATGGTAAGAGCCAGAGGACCCGGATATCTGCTGTAAGATTGCATCTTCTGTACAGGGAGCTGCACCCATAAAATCTCAACCATATGGCTGCCTAAACAAGACCTGAGCAATTTTAACACCAGGTGACATGCCAGTTTGGATGAGGAAAGTCTCATGGGCCACATCCTTAGATGAAGAGCTACAGGCAATTAATTACTGCTGAAAGAGGGAGAATTAGTCTTCTCCAGAGATGAGCCCTCTAATTGGTTACACTAAATGGACTCAACAGGTTGTTTTTACACACACACACACACACACACACAGGTCACACATTTGGGAGAGAGTTAGGAGCACGACAGAGCTGGAGGGAACAGACAGAGTGGGGAAATGTATAAATACAATACATATATTTGAAATTAAAAAAAGTAAATTCAATAAATAAAATATTCACAGTATTCTGATGTAATCCTTTTCCACTTTATGTAAAATATGGATAATCTCAGTATTTATGGAGTTTGCAGAGCCATTATTTCCACATCAAATACCCCTCAGCAGATACAACTTTACTCAAGTGACTATTTAGGCTGTTAATGAGCTTACAATTACCAAGTCACTTGCTGTGCTTGGGGCCTTGCAGTCTGCCCACAGCCCATCCAGGTAACTCACGTTCTAGGATCTCCAAGTGCACAGGCCTCTGCAGTCTTAAAACCCAAGTTAGAGGAAGATCAATGCTGAAGAAGTGCTGAGCACAGCCTGCTGCTTTATTCACGTAGACAAGGGAGGGGGACAGGAGAAGGGTACAGGTCAGGCAAAGCCATCTAGACAAAGGTTCTTAATGACACTCAAATAAGTACATTTATAAATAGAGTGTAATCAATAAATCATTAATAGATAGCCTGGAAGAGTTTGTGAGTTTTCTACAAGGCAGAGGGAAAACATTATAACGAAGTTCAGTTGGTCCTCCACATGTCTGGGTTCAGTGCCCGTAGATTCAGCCAATCACAGCCTGGAAATGTTTTCCTTTAAATTCCAGAAAGCTCCATAAAAGTAAATTTTGAATTTGCTGAGTGCTAGTTAGTACTAAATTCATGTAAATGGACATGCAGACATGGGGATTGTTTGACGGGATTTTTTGAAGCATAGAGGAAACTGGTATCAGCTCTCAACAAAGCCTAGACGGTTTACATAGAGCACTTGAGCATTTTGTTAACCATGGGTGTCCTAGATCCAAATCCCCTTGGATGTAAACAACTATTCTATTAACTAGACTTTTTTTTTTGTTATAAAGACAAATAGAGTGAACTTAATTCAAAGAGACACATTTTTTGTTTCTTACATCTTATACTAACTGAAAAATTTGTAAGCCAAAGTGTACATGCTCTTGTTAAAATTTTTATAAAAAAAGGCATGATAAGGAGGTCTAGTCTACTTGGGAAGAGGAAGTGGATCAATGGGAGTGAGAGGAAGACCAGAGAAGGTAATAAGGGTGAATGTGATTGGCTTACACTATGTACATGCATGAAGATACCATAATGAAACCCATTATTATGTATAATTAACACATGTGAGTAAACATTTCTTTTTAATTGTGAAACAGTAAAACATGGATAAACTGGCAAATGACAAAAATATGCCTATTTTTATAAATTGTTAAATAATGTGTTTTCTGAGATGTCACTAAATTCGTTGAATTGGACTACTTACAACCACGCATGTAAGAAAGTGTATTAAAGTGTATTAGGCAAACAAAAAATATTTTTTAAAGTTCTCAGATATCAAACTTCTCTGGAACCAGAATACAAATATTTAGTAAACCTGCAGCATTACACAGTCACAGCCAGAATTCCTATATTGTACTGATAGACTGAGGCAAGAAGGCTAAGTATATATACCTCTAACTGGGAAAGAATGATGCCTCTATAAAGTCACAGTGGCTTTATACATCAGTCTCATTGTTCTTTTTGTTTGTTTTGGCTTTGGGTTTTTTTGTTTTGTTTTGTTTTGTTTTGTTTTTGTCTGTTTGGTGGTGGTGGTGGTAGCGATTGTTGTTGTTGGTGGTGGTGGTGGTGGTGGTGGTGGTGGTGGTGGTGGTGGTGGTGGTGGTAGTGGTAGTAGTAGTGATTGGTGGTGGTGGTGGTGGTGGTGGTGGTGGTGGTGGTGGTGGTGGTGGTGGTGGCGAAAGGATCTTACTGTGTAGTTCTGCTGCCTGGAACTAGCTACGCAGACCTGCCTCTGGCTCTGCCTCTCCATTCTTAATGATTTGTCATAGTTTAGGGTTTTGCTGTGATAAATACACCTTGACCAACAGCAGCTTGGGGAGGGAGGGGTTTATTTCAGCTTACAGTTTATACTAGAACCTAAAGGGAAGTAGGAGCAGGAATGGAAGAGTGTAGCTTACAGGCTTGTTCCTTATGGCTTGCTCAGCCTGCTTTCTTACACAGCCTAAGATTAAAGGGGCCTTGGAATCGGCACAGAACACAACCAGACACCAAATTCTCCACATAAAGGAGATTTATCACCCCAGAGGGCCAAGCAGGGTTGAGGGGTGTCTGCCTCTGGATCCTTCAAAGACAGCATCACATGTTTCTGCAGGAGTGGTTTTTAAGAAGAAAAAGGGAAGTCTGTGATTAGCTGAGTTGGCAGTTCCTGATTAGACAGGTTAGCCAGTATGGACAAATAATGAATTTTGATTGCTAGACCTTGGTGTTTTGATAGTTGGACCTTGGAGTTTTCATCAGGCATAAGGAAATGGCCAAATAAGAGAATGACCTTAGTGGCTAGCTTTATGGATGTAATCTATTAGCAAGGAAGAGGAAAGGGAGGAGGGCCAGACCTGCAGGTGTCATGCTTGCCATGCCCATGTGTGGGCCTGTTAGGGAGCCCTTCAAGGACAACCTGTCCAGCGGCAGCATCACCCACAGTGGTCCAGGTCCTCCTATATCAGTCATTAATGGAGAAAACACCCTGCAGACTTGCCTACAGGCAATCCGTTGGGGGCGTTTTCTAGATTGAGAGTCCCCTTCCAGGAAAACTCTAGGTTTGTGTCAAGCTGACAAAAACCAACCAGCACATCACCACATTGATCTTACGATTCTGAGACACAGGAAGGTAAATAACTTAATTGCTGTATTCTGTAAATTCTGAGAATTACGTCCTGAACATGAGACAAATAGGAAAAGGAGAGAACAGTCCTACGGTATGCATAGCCTGTTTGCAAATAGATTAGTAAAGAATAATATACCCTTTAAGTGAAATGGTCACTTATTAGCATGGTATTTCCTTCGGTGACCTGGAAAGCAATGAGTTTCAACCCATTTAATTATATTGCCTACTAACATAAGGACTAAAAACCCAATAAAACTTCCCATTAAAGAATCTTAAGTTTCTACAGTCCTGCCTTATACCCAAATATGATATGGAGAGGAGATGTAAAATCCTACAATGGAAAATTTTGCAAAAACTACTTTCCTCATATAATGGAAACCGTTTGTTACATTATGCAGTGCACTCTGTGGTGTCCGAAGCGTGTCTCAGGGGTTCCGCTTCACAGCACCCACATCCTTGTGGCGAGCAACGAAATCTGTTTCTGTTATGACTGTCACCATTGTTTTGACTGCCTTTAACCTGCTTGGCAACTTGAGAATCGTTTTGTCAGGATCTGAGCCCATAAAGTGGCCATGGTGTGGCCTTTGTTGATAAACTGTTCTCACTTCACTGACATATTTTCTGATGTCTTGAATATAGTGGCAATGATTCCACGATGACAGCTAACACAGGGAAAATTCTACACTGTGCTTTTAAGTATGAGATATAGAAGGCCCTAGGTAAATGGTCTTGAAGGAATGTGGGTGAGTGACTGCTTTACTTGCCTCTTTGTCAATCAGTATTATGATCTTTTAAAATATTTATCAATTCATTAATTAAAAATAGTATCAGTATCTACCTTATGATTTGTATTTGCTATCTATCTTTTGTATGTTTTTTTGTCTTTTTCTCCACTGGGGATACTGTGTTTGTTGAATTGGAATAGTACTTGATATCCTGAATACCATTCTACACTTGAGTATATAGTAAGGGATAAACAACCAATATCTCTTTGATCTAAAATACCCACAACAGAATAGAGAAAAATACTATTCATTGAAATTCTGCAGGGGCTGGTAGAGAAGTGTTTCTCCAAAGCCTGTATATGATGAAAGAGTTGCTTTGAACCTTTGATTTTCACAGGCTTTGGGGGGTAGAGCAGGCATGAGAAAAACAGTGGGCAACTGTGGGTGTGAGATTAGTTTAGGGGCTGACTTAGTCGTTAAGAGCACTGGCTATTCTTGTAGGAAGTGGGGCCAGGCTACAGCCTGCCTCCAGTGACCCACTTTCTCTAGCAAAGCTCTGCTTCCTATGGTTTTTCTAATACCTCCTCCACAAAAGAAGTTGAAGCTCGCACCTATGAGTATTAGAAATCCAAACTCATGCTTTCATGCTTGTACAGCAGGCACTTTACCAGAGGAGCTCTCTTCACACTCCTCCCTTATAGTCTTAATATCATTTAATGATTACTGTATAATTTCCAAACTAGGAACATCAATTATACTCAACTCCAAGCTCATGACTCCCATGTACAAACACACGTACTTACATAAACAAAGATATAAATCCAAGAACAACATTTCCTGTGATGGTTAATGTTGTTATCAGCCTCATAGAACCTATCTACATAATCATACAGGAGACAAGTCCCCAGGGACATCTGCGAGGGCCTATCTAGAAGAGTTTAGCTTCTGGATGTACCTATCTCAGTCGTGTTGTCAATTGAGATGGGAAGACCTGCCCACTGTGGGAGGCAACACTCCCTGGCCTGGGATCCTGGACTTTATATAAGAAAGTGACCTCAGCACAAGCATCCCTCACTCTCTGCATCTTGACTGTTGATGCAATGTGACCAGTTGCCTCAACCTCTTACTTCTTTATCCCCACCCACTCACACCCACCCCACCCCCGCCTTGACCGATTATAACCTCAGATTGTGAGCCAGAATAAACCCTTTCTCTCCTAAATCACTTTCTCTGGAGTATTTTATCACAGAGACAAGAAAAAGAACTAAGATGGTGCTCAAAGCCACCCTCTTAATTATATCCTGATTCCCTCCTCTTTAGTGACGGCCAATCATCTCACTTGGGCTGCTATGAAAGCTTCCTGGTAGTCTCCTACCAACAACTGCCATGTGCCTCTAATTGTCATCAGTGTCACAACCATTACAATTCAATCTGCACATTTTACCATGCTTCTTAAAATCTCTGTGAGCTCTTCACTGCCTATCAGTAAATCCAAAGTCCTTAGCCAGGCATACAAAGCCTAGCAAGTTACCACCCACTTCTTACCCAATACTGCTTCTAAACACTCCCCCACTGAACCACAGCTTTCCCTCTGCACCATCTAGTCCTTTTTTGCATCTTGCTAAGTATCTGCACATCTAAGTTGAACATCCTTGAATTTCTTTGGCATAACATTGCCTTCATCCAGACTTCCACAGCACATACTTCAAATATCCAACAGAGCCTTTGCTGTGATCTGAATGTTTATACTCCCTAAAATTCATGTGTTGAAATACTAATCCATACAGTATTGGTATTAGAAGATGGAGCTTTTTTGGAGTGATTATGTCATAAGGGCACAGCCCTGTAAATAGACTTAATGTCCTTGTAGAATCCCAGAGAATTCCCTTGCTTCCTGCCGTATTCACACACTGAGATGATGATACACCTAAAACCAAGATGGCCCACCAGACACTAGAGACCTTTAATCTTATACTTCTCAGCCTCTAGAGACAGCAAGCAGTAAATGTTGTTTATAAGCCACTTGGCTTATCACAGCTTGATGCTCAAATGGCACGTTCATCCCAAAGAAAGTGGATGTCTCGGTGTCCATGTCCCCACAGGATTCAAAGTTTCTTGACTATGAACCATACTTGAGTTACCATACGTGTGTCCCTGAGCCTTGCTTAATCAGAAATATCACTGCACTTGCAATTTGTTTTCTAAAGAACAAAATGTAAAATAAGTAAATAAATAGAACAGTTCTCTTTATCATTTAAAATAAAGAATTTTAACAATGACATTTACATGAACAATGTCATCTCAAACCTGCTAAGATTCCTTTTCCCTCAGAATTAAGGAAGACTGGAGTCCCTACCTCTGTACTGAGACCAGGACTCCTTGTTGTCTGATTGTAGACATCACTTTAAAAATTAAAGTGTGTCACTTCTCTGGGAATTCAATTTCTCTTATTCCAGTCACTGATTTATAACATGCATGATAAGGCTTCTAGAGCCATTTCCTAAATCATAAGAATAACAGAAATGGAAGTTAAATATTTTAAAGGCTTTCCTAAGAACAATATATCATAATTGCCCACTGTACTTTGTTATAACCTCATAATGATGCATTAGGATGTCACTGTGCCACACAGTAACACCATAATGATACACTCTGACATCACTATACTGCAGTGTAACATAATGATACAGTGGGACAAAACTATACTGTACTGCTTTGTGATATCATTCTGTATACTGTGAATATGTGTTGCTCTGATTGGTTGATAAATAAAATGCTGATTGGCCAGTAGCCAGGCAGGAAGTACAGGCAGGGTAAGCAGACGACAATTCTGGGAAAAGGAAGGGCTGAGTCAGGAGTCACCAGCCACAGAGGAAGCAAGATGACAAGGCAGAAAAAGTATCAAGTCGCAAGCCTAAATATAGATAAGAATTATGGGTTAATTTAAGTGTAAGAGATAGTCAGTAGTAAGCCTGAGCAAATAGCCAAGCAGTTATAATTAATATAAGCTTCTGAATGATTATTTTATAAGCAGCTGAGGGACCATGTGGCTGGGCAGAACACAGAAAAACTTCCAACTACAAGTCATCAGAGAGGAGGAAGCCTCAGTTGAGAAAATGCTTCCATAAATTTGGACTGTAGCCAAGCCTGAAGGGCATTTTCTTAATTAGTGGTTGAAGTAGAAGGACAAAGCCCATTGTGGGTGGGGCCATCCCTGAGCTGGTGGTCCAGGTTTCCAGAAGAAGCAGTCTGAAAGAATCTAGAAACAACCTAGATGTCCCTCAACTTAAGAATGTATAAAGAAAATGTGGTACATATGCACAATGGAATACTACTCAGTAGTGAAAAAACAATGGCATCATGAAATTTGCAGGCAAATGGATGGAACTAGAAAATATCATCCTGAGTGAGTTAACTCAGACTCAGAAGGACAAACACAGTATGTACTCACTCATAAGTGGATACAAGATGTAAAGCAAAGTATAACCAGACTACAACCTACAGCTCTAGAGAAGCTAGCTAACAAGGAGGACCCAAAGATGGACAAATGGATGGCACTGAGAAGGGAAAATAGATGAGATCTCCATGAGTAAACTGAGGATGAGGGGTAGGCAATGGAGGGTAGAGGATAGGGGATGAGAACATAAGGGAATGTGATGGTCGAGCTGGAACAGAGATGGAGTGGGATAGCAATGAAAGAGATACCATGACAGAGGAAGACATCACGGGGATAGGGGAAAACCCAGTGTTAGGGAAGTTGCCAAGAATCTACAAGGATGACCCCAGCTTAGACTACTAGCAATAGTGGACAGGGTGCTGAACTGACTTACCCTGGTAATCAAATTGGTGAATATCCTAACTGTCATCATAGAGCCTTTCTCCAGTGACTGATGGAAGCAGATACAGAGATCTACAGCCAGGCACCAGGCCACACTCCATGAGTCCAGTCGAAGAGAGAGAAGAGGGATTCTATGAGCAAGGGGCATCAAGATCATGATGGGGAAACCTACAGAGACAACCAAACCAAACTAGTGGGAACTCATGATTTAGACCAATACCTGTGAAGACTCCATGGGACTGGACTAGGCCCTCTGCATAGCAAGACAGTTGTGTAGCATGATCTGCTTAAGGGGTCCCATGGCAGTGGGATCATAGTCCATCTCTAGTGCATGAGCAGGCCTTTTGGAGCCCACTTCTATGATGGGACACTGTAGCTAGAGTTTTCCTGCCTGACCCACAGTCAGGACAAATCTCTCTCACCTGCCAGTCCCACAGCCGCTCAGACCCAACCAAGTAAACACAGAGACTTATATTGCTTACAAACTGTATGGCCGTGGCAGGCTTCTTGCTAACTGTTCTTACACCTTAAATTAATCCATTTCTATAAATCTATACCTTGCCACATGGCTCGTGGCTTACAGGCATCTTCACATGCTGTTTGTCATCATGGCGGCTGACAGTGTCTCCCCCACTCAGCCTTCCACTTCCCAGCTTTATTCTCCTCCTTGTTCCACCTATACTTCCTGCCTGGCCACTGGCCAATCAGTGATTTATTTAATGACCAATCAGCAACACACTTGACATACAGACCATCCCACAGCACTTCCCCTTTTCTTTTTTTTTTTTTTCAAAAAGGAAGGTTTTAACCTTAACAAAGTAAAATTACATATGATTTGGGAATTTGGGCATAGCTTCTCTTACTACTTCCTGCTGGAGGGGGGCGCTGTATCTTATGGGGACACAAAGAAAATTTTAGGATTATGGAATAGTCCATGAGGCTGTATTGTCTGAGCCAGTTGCCTTCAAACCATTCTGGATGTTGGATCATCTGGGCCATGGTGTCATCGGAGACCTTTCAGGGGGTCTTGGCTGGTCAAACCTGATGTATCTTAATCTGGAACAAATCCATAGCCTTTGGCTTTCTGTGGGAACAAAAGCAGAGACTCTTTTCCAAAGCAACATATCCTTATATCCAAATTTTGAAGTCAAGGTATCTTTAAAATATACATATTGGTTTAACTCAACATCTTTTATGATCAAATGTTTTTCTGCAGTTAAAAATCCCAAAGACAACACAATCCAGATTCTCTGTGTAATATTAATCTTTACATGGCTTATTTTTTATATTAATTTTACTGTCTCTTTAAAGACTTTATTTTTTAAAACTATGTATTTGTTTATATAACTGTATATATCACCTTTTTTTTCTCTTTCAAGCCTACGTATATTTTACACACACTGTAAACTATTACATCTGAATCTGTCTTATTGTGAATCTATTGCTTTAAACTGCAGCAGCTGTGGCTGCTGGCTCCGCCCACCTCAGCTTCCCAACATGGCGGTGGTATGTTTTCCACCAGCTCTGGGAGCTATCCTGGGTCTATGCTTTTATCCAAGCAGCGTGTAGCCCAGAAACCTCTTTTTTTGTTTTGTTCTAGCAAAGGCTAAATTCACCATGCAGCTTAATGTGCCACTTGCAGAGGCCTCATTCCCGCCATACGGCAGGTCGAGCGTGCACAATAGGAACCCACCAGTAGCTCAAACCAGCAGCTGCCGCTCATTTGAGAGAGACAATTAGGAACTGTTTTTAGCTCCGTTTTAGAATCTTTTTTCTCAGTTTTTAGGTGGAAACTCTTGCCACCACATTGGATGCCATTTGTAGCTAGAGTTTTCCTGCCTGGACCACAGTCAGGACAAATCTCTCTCACCTGCCAGTCCCACAGCCACTCAGACCCAACCAAGTAAACACAGAGACTTATATTGCTTACAAACTGTATGGCCGTGGCAGGCTTCTTGCTAACTGTTCTTACACCTTAAATTAATCCATTTCTATAAATCTATACCTTGCCACATGGCTCGTGGCTTACAGGCATCTTCACATGCTGTTTGTCATCATGGCGGCTGACAGTGTCTTCCCCACTCAGCCTTCCACTTCCCAGCTTTATTCTCCTCCTTGTTCCACCTATACTTCCTGCCTGGCCACTGGCCAATCAGTGATTTATTTAATGACCAATCAGCAACACACTTGACATACAGACCATCCCACAGCAGGACACTTCGAACAGTCTTGGGGCAGGGGGAGGGGCTTGGACCTGCCTCTACTAAATATATGTACCTCCCCATCTTGTTGGAGGGAATGAGGGGTGGGTTGGGAGGGGGAGGCTGGGAGGAGGTGGCAGGAGGAGGGAAGAGGGGATCTTTGGTATGTAAAATGAAAAAAAAAATTTCTTAATAAAAAAAAAAAAAGAAAGCAGGCTGAGCAAGCCAGTAAGCAACACTCCTCCACGGCTTCTGCAACAGCTCCTGCTACAAGATTCTTGCCCTGCTTTAATTCCTGTCCTGACAATGACATCATCCTTTGATGATGAACTGGGATGTGGAAGCCTAAATCAAATAAACCCTTTCCTCCTCAAACTTGCTTTTGGTCATGGTGTTTCATCATAGCAATAGTAACCCAAGACAACCATCATTCTATGATATGGATCTTAGCATACCTTCTTTGCTTTAATAGACATTTAGCAATTGCGCTATATTGTAAATTATTTACATGCTTTCAGAAAATTGAATTGCAATTTTCTACAGATAATTTTCTCAATGCTGTTTCTTTTTTGTATTTTTTTCTTTTGGAAGTTTTATTTACTTTTATTTTGTGTGTCTCAATGCATCACATTCATGCCTAGCCTGTAAAGGCCAGCAAGAGTTTCAAATTCTCTGGAACTGGAGTTGTTAGCTGCCATGTAGGTGCTGGAAATTGAACTTGAGTCCTCTGGGAGAACAGCTAGTGTTCTTAACTGCTGAGCCATTTCTCCAGCTGCTCAACACTGTTTCATTAGGTGATATGGCTTGGTCAATTTCATTTCTATGCAAAAGGCAAATAGGGGCTAGAGAGATGGCTCAGTGGTTAAAAGCACTGGCTACTCTTCCAAAGGATGCAGGTTCAATTCCAGCACCCACATGGTAGCTCACAACTGTCTGTAACTGCAGTTCCAGGGGTTCAGACAACCTCTTCTGGATTCCACTGGCACCAGGCTTGCACGTGGTACACAGACATATATGCAAACAAGACACTCACATACATAAAATAAAAATTTAAAAAATGCTTTTGAAAGAAAGAAAAAGGTAAATGAAAACTAAAGTGATGGTAGCTTACTCAATATTAATTTCCCTGCTAGCACAAACCTAATTCTCTCAGCAGCATCCACGTACTCATAAGGGAAAATATTATTGCTATTTCCCAACCTCCTGGCAGATGGGAATGGCCAGAGACACAGAATAAGCCAATGCCACGGAAGGAGAATTTATGGCTAGGGCTCCTAATGAAGCTCCCAAAAAGGAGAATTTGGCTCAGCTGGCATAATCAGCTCTGTCCTTTATCCACCTTCGTTTCTTCTTGTCACGTTGAGAAAGGGACTGGAATGATTTACAGAAGTCTTGGCCCTGACAGCCTTAGCCTGCAAGGCAACCAACAACCAGGCTTCCTGTTACCTAAGAAAGTAAGTCCTTATCTTGTTGAAGCCCTAGTTGTTTGAGCTCTCTTTTTCAGCTTGCTGAACTGAATAGCTAAGTGAGAACAACGACATCCTTACTAGGATCACCTGTCTGCATAAAGGAACAGCGTTGCTCTCCACACATGGAATTTTGTTCATTACAACACTTCATGAAAAAATCATTATATTATTTCAATTTCGTCACCATGCAAAAAATCCTTTTAGGAGTGTGTCTTCCAAAAGAAGAGCACAGGATCCTGTGTGATTGGATGTGCATGGAAAGAACCATCCACTGGACCTTCTTCGAGGCTGCTTAACTGACCAGAACAATGAAGTACAGAGGTTGAAATACTGTAAATGCAAAACCAAATTACCCTGAGGTATTTGTAGCACTCTTAACAGTCACTTGTTAACTAGTTCCTAACTATCCTCTGTAAGCAACCTAACTCCCTTGTGACCATGAGTAAATCTCCTGGAATGTATGAACAGACCCCCATTTCCCCACTTTCTGAAGGGTTAAGGTTGCTGTCGGCTAGCACTTGGGGCTCAAAACTAAGATGTCTCCACTCTCTCATAACCCAGGTACTGAACATCAATGTATCTGAAGAGCTCTGTTACTATAGAAACTTCATCAAAATGTTACTACCTTTGAATATGGAACTTGGGGCAGGCTAAATTTGTGTTGCCAGGACATGGTCATTCATGTTTAGTCCCAGAACAAAATATCTCTCATCCCCTTTGAGGAAGAGTTGTGTTGTTTTCATGGACATAGGTAACAGAGAAGCCAATGAAGGAAAGGGAAGCCACCCATCAAAGACGGATTCCTTTGCAGTCATGAAAAGAATTGCGAAGAGTCTAACTGAGCTGCTTCTGAAATAAAGATGGGTGAAGGAACCTAACGAAGGAAATGATTAAGAACAATATAGCTGAGTCATCAAGATGGCTCAGCGGGTAGAGGTACCTGATGCCCAGCCTGATGGCCTCCAGAATTCACACGGTAGAAGGAAAGAACTGACTTCTCAAGGTGCTATCTAACCTCCATCAGTGCACCCTGGCTTTCATAGGTGCACACACACACACACACACACACACACACACACACACACACACGCAATTAATAAGTGTAAATTTTTTAAAGACCAGAATAGTCTTTCAAATTCCAGAATAATACAAAAATTATTATTTGTTCTATATTATCACATCTATAAAGTGGGGCTTCACTATTTTGTTTGAAATGGATTTATTCTCAGAAAGTAAGATGTTACTCATGAATAAAAATTCATACATATAAGATTTTGGACTCATTCTACATTTGTTGAATATTTGCTAAATGTCTGCTTTGCACGCATCTTTATTCTCGAGCCTCCAGATACAACTGCACGTAACATTATCAGAGCTTCCATCCTTAAGGAATTTACTGTCTGAGCAGGATGGACAGTAAATGCATGATATGGAAAAAGAGAAAGAAGGAGAGGCAAAGTGTATGGAGCAGCAGTAACTACCATCCCCGGTAAGGAAATAACGTATGTTCATGTGAGCAGAAAGAACATTCCAGGTAGGCAATAGGACGGAGGGTGCAAGCAGGTCCCTGACACGGTGAAGGGAACCTGGAGCACTTACCTGGTGTCCAGATCCCAAGTTGCTGGTATGAGCACCAGTTTTCTAACAATATGATTGTATCACATCTCACACCATAGACATCTGTTGAACTTCAGCCATACCACAAAATCCTCACCTTTACCCTTCATGATTTCCAATGACATTTGGGGAAGCAAAGAGGAAATCATTCCAAACAGACTGTAGATACCCAATTTCACCACCAAGTAAATGAAAGATTCTGAGTTTTCAGTCGCATTTTAAAACTCGTGTTTATCAATCTTTTAAAAGGACAGTGTATTCATATTTTTAAAGGAGGGAATCCCATGTATGAAATGTTTTATAAAGCAGTAAGAATGGTGGAATGCTTGGCATATCATAAGAAAACTCGCTATCAACTCACTGGATAGAAAGAACTGTATTTTCAAACTGTTACTACATTTTTGAAGACAGCCGTCAAACAGTTCTTGTACTTTTTGAGTCTCAAGTTTAAAAAAAAAAAAAACTATGCTGCCAATATTAAGTACTAGTCTAAATCTTTAGAGGATTTTTATCCTGTAATGCAGTAATTTTCTGAAAGAGTATTGCCTGTGTGAAGAAAATTAAGCGCCTGTCTCAATTTCAGAGCATATCTGAAGAGTGTCCCTTGAAGGATAATATTCTTAGGGGTCAAAAATAGTAGATTGCACTTTGAAATGTATATTAAGATGGAAATTTTGTTTTGATAGACTTTATGTCACTCCTGCTGCCCGCTCTGAAATGGAGAGTATAAATACCAAAGTCGGCTGCATTAAGATTTTACACTCGTCGCTCTAAAAATGAACGAGTCTTGCTGGCCTGTGTGCTCGAGGTGAGTCATTTATCCTCTTCTTCTCCCACAGAGAATTTGATTGCATCCAACTACCCAGCTGGAGGATTTAGCTACCTTTGGGAAAGTTGCTATCAGAGAAGGATCTGCAAAGAGCCCTCCTGCCTTGCCTGGAGCTTGAGTGTGGCCTGAGGTAGCCATCACCACCTCTTCACAGCTGGGAGGGCCGGAGTACGCGTCCTTCTACCTCCTTCCAGGTATGGTTGGTGTTTGCAAATTTGCCCTTCTAAAAGGAAAGAATGGATTTTCACACTTCCGTGCTTATTTTCCAAGCTTCCTGTGTTACTTGGGTCATCTTTCCCTTAATGGTCATATCTCACGAAAGCCTCTGACACATGTCATTTAACATATTGGGAAATTTACTTTTGCCAAACAATAATTTAAACAAATCAACTGCTATAAGCCTAAAAATTATAGAATCCTAGGCAAGTAAACTATGACAGTTCTCTCCTTCATAGATTTTTGTCTTAAAAAAAATAAAGATCACATATGCTTGTCCTGTATTTACATTCCAAGTAATGTTCCAAAGTCTCCAAGATTATTAATTGATTCAGTCCTGCCAACTACAGGAGGTTAGAGAAGACAGAGGAATCTGAGTGGGATGAAGCCGATGAGCTTGCTGAGCACCACACACACATCTGGGACACTGTGAAGTTGATGATGAGGGTGGACTTCAGACTTTCAATGTATGGTGCCTTTAAGGAAATTGGGGCTAACATGGGACTGACTGTTAACCAGTGTTTTTGATTATCCACGAAGCAAGGCTCAACAAGTAGAGAAAAAAGGAGCTTACTTACTCAGAGACTCAGAGACGGGGAAGTAAGACAGAAAGGTATTAGCCCTACCCACTTGTAAACAACAGCTAAATAAGACAAAACACTTTTTAATGCATCTTAGTTTAGATGAAAAGCTTACTAGCAAAAAGGTTCCAAATGAGAGTGGGATTGGGTGACAAAGAGAGACTCTGCCTCAAAATAAGAGCAGCAATGAGGATGACTACAGAGGATGCAGAGAACTGTGGGTCAGTGGGTCAAGGGCTTCCAGTAGAAAGCAGATCTCTGCTGACAGAACAGCAAATTAAATCCACCGCAGAACCAGTTCTCCAACATGAACCGATCAGCTGAGATTCCATTTCTCTAGGCATACAAAATGTTCTTGGTTCTCTTTAGTTTATTTAATTTAAATAAGCCAACTGCCATTGCTCTTGCTCCTGGATTTTCTTTTCTTTAATTCCAATGTTAGAGAAGCTGCCTTAAACTTGCCCCCTGGCTTCTGATGACCATCAGAACCTAAGAACCTGTTTTCATGCAAGGCCTGGCTGGCGTTGACATGCTGTGTGACCTTGAAAGTGTCACATGGAAGCCCAATTTCTGCCAGTCATGGGGGAGCATGTCGGCAACCCCAGAACTTTGGAAACAGAAGCAGGAGACTTTCAGTCTGAAAATTTATTCATAGGCAAAACCTTCTCAGCAATCCAAGTTCATTTTTACTCTTATTGGCTGTCCCTTTAAATTAAAAAGTTAGGGATAATTACATTTTGATAATCCCCGAGCCACTTCTGACAGACTAAGCCTTGTACACATCTGAAAATGACACTTGTATAATAGAACTGCTTGTAAAACAAAACTGAGGATTAAAGCTATAAGCTTGCATTTTAATGTTCAAATACATAAAAGGAGGCAAAGTAATAATGCAG
Organism: Peromyscus eremicus; assembly: GCF_949786415.1. Lineage (NCBI taxonomy): Eukaryota > Metazoa > Chordata > Mammalia > Rodentia > Cricetidae > Peromyscus > Peromyscus eremicus. The sequence continues at coordinate 33,819,330 of NC_081430.1, forward strand.
CTATCCTTTGTTGCTCAGAAACTGCTCATGTAGAATTTTGGAGATTACAGAACTAAAAACTCAGGCAAAGGCCTTGATGCTCATGGACAGAAATGACAATAAAATATTGAATTGCATTTTGCTCTATTATTTACCCATAAAGATCACAACCTATTTCTCAGTAGGTTTGCATGCCTTTTAAAAATAGTCAAGGGCCGGGCGGTGGTGGCGCACGCCTTTAATCCCAGTACTCGGGAGGCAGAGACAGGCGGATCTCTGTGAGTTCGAGGCCAGCCTGGGCTACCAAGTGAGTTCCAGGAAAGGCGCAAAGCTACACAGAGAAACCCTGTCTCGAAAAACCAAAAAAAAAAAAAATAGTCAACTAGAAAACAAGCTTTAGCGCTAACAGTCTCAATACATGCCAATAAAACACTGTCCACAGAGCCCTGGCTTCAGTCACACTTCCCTCACAATGTCTCTTGTTTTTATTTCATCGCAACGTCTCGTAAGAACATTGACGGGTGAATACCCTAACTGTCATCACAGAGCTTTTCTCCAATGACTGATGGAAGCAGATGCAGAGATCCACAGCCAATCACCAGGCAGAGCTTCAGGAGTCCAGTCAAAGAGAGAGAAGAGAGATTCTATCAGCCAATGCATCAGGATCATGATGGGGAAGCATGCAGGGATGACCAAACCAAACTAGAGGGAACTCATGAAAGTTGGATCAATGACTGTGGAGCCTACATTACATGGGACTGGACTAGGCCCACTGCATGGCGAGACAGTTGTGTAGCTCGATCTGCTTGGGGGCGGGGGGGGGGGGGGGGGGGGGGGGGGGTGGCTAGTGGTAAGATTGTGCAGCATTGAGGCAGGGGGAAGGGCTTGGACTTACCTCTACCAGATGTGCCTACACATGATGGGAGGCCTTGCCTTCTTGTGGGTGGGAGTGAGTGGTGGGTTGGGAGAGGGAGGCTGAGGGGTGGGAGGAGGGAAGGGGGGGTCTTTGATTGGTATGTAAAATGAATAAAAAAATATTTTCTTAATAAAAAAAGAAGTGGGGGGGAGAACATTGAGATGCCAAGAAATCGGAGGCTGAGAAGAGAGAAGTCTGCAGCTATGACAAAAGAAGCCTTGGTACAAATCTGACCTGTGTGAATAACAGCATTGTCTTTGGCTCACTCCTTCTATGAACAACCTAATCTGCTAAGCCATGCTAAAGACAGTACAGGAGTTCTTTATGAACACCTAGTTTTATTCTGTTACAGTATGTCACTAAAACCTGACCAAAGAACCCAGGACGTCTTTTAATGCAAAAATCTTCTTTACTTTTGTGCACATAAAACCCAAACTACCTTACCCCCATTACCCCATTCTACAGTTTCAGCTGCTTCTTATGGATTTTCTACCTCCAGAAAAGTGTGCCCCAAATTTCCTTGTCTAGTCACTTCATATCATTGACTCAACCCAGCTTAGAGACCCTCACATCCTCATTTCTTCTAAAACCCACTAGAGCTGTATGAATGACAAGAGTCCTTTACAATCTACCAATCAATTTACTGCTGAACTGGGAAGAAGAATCAAATTCATCTGTCTTCCCCATAAACTATGATCCATAAAGTGACAGAATATTTTTTAACAAATACAAAGATGAGAAGTAATGAAAATGGGGAAGTCATTAGAGGTCTTCGTACAAAGGGTATGAACTCTCCAGGCACCCTCCATCGAGGCAAGCAGCCATGTTCATAACTCAGCCACCTACCCCTTTCCCACATCTTGGGCACAAGGTGAGCACTTACAGAAAATAAATCTGAGATAGCAGGCATAGAAGAATGAGATAAAGATATGGAAACAGAGACAGAGTCTGCCTCTCAAGAGAAAAGGGCCTAGTGCGCTCAGGAAGAAGAAACAGGATGTACATGATACATCCAAGTACATGATGTTTGTATGTGCATGTCAGAACAAGAACCATCAGCTTACACAAGGACTGTGCACTAGTAAAATTTTTCTAATAATTGTCTGAAAACTTTTAAGTCTGCATTGCTTTATTCTCTTCCACATCACTTGGCAATAGTGAGGAATGAGTGGCTTCAATTTCTATTAATATTTAATAATGAATGAGAGAAAATAGCAAATGATGAGACAACCTAATATTTTACTTCATGGTGCTGCTGTAATTCTGAGCACCAGGCTTGTGACCTCTGACACAAGAAGATGGAAGAACTTCCTCTAACAAAACCTGAACAGTAGCTACCACTATTCTGAAGCCAGGAGATGTAGACTAGTGTTCTGCTCTCCCTGTCCTGCATGGGCCACCTGCATGCTCAGTGGCCTTTATTGTCAAGGATCAGTCTATGGATTTACACACAAGAAAAACTACCCCCTTTGCCACTACACATGTGAATTTCTGCAGCCTCCTAGCCCGTTCTAAAGACTTAGAGCCTAGGCCATCACTATTCTCAGTAAGGGATAGAAGAGAATAGTAAGGTTCCGATCAGTGAACATGAGCCAAATGAAGACAATAAGTGGGCAATGGCAATTTTCAGTGAAAACAGGATCTTATATCCATGAGGAGGGAGACAGTCATGGGGCATGGAGTACTCAAAATCTCAATAAGAACAAAAGGCTAAAAAAAACACAGAAGCCAGAGCTGGAAGCATTCCTTGTTTGTCCACAAAAACTCTCTGTCACAAAAACAATGACTGACGATGCCATAACAGCTGTCGAGATGGCTCAGCAGTTAAGAGCACTGGCTGCTCTTCCAGAGGACCCTAGTTCAATTCCCAGCACCAACATGACAGCTCACAGCTGTCTGTAGCTCCAGTCCCAGGAGATCTGACACTCTCACACAGATATAAATGCAGGCAATACACCAATGCATGCAAAAAATGAATAAATGGTTTTTTAACAACAACAAAGAAAGATGCCATAACATACATCCATGTGTTTGTTTTTAGAATAGCCCCTTGAGCGGTATCCTTTTCCTCACTTCGAGTGGTTTCCATCCTGTAGAGGTAGATTTTCTTCTTCTGGTGGAGGATTTGCTTTATTTGGGTCACAAAGCCTCGCTTCACTATCTTCCATCTCATTTGGCAGCAGTGGGTATGGGCAATTTCTACTTCTATTAAAATAGCTAATGGCAGAAAATAACTAAAAAGAACGGTCAAAAGGAGTAGAAGTTGAGGGCAGTTAAAGCCCTTATAAGCAGGTGCGAGGCTTGAATCACAAGCAATTCCATGTCTGCATATGACTGAATTGCTAAGTATAACAAGTGCCATCTGAGTGTCTCAAATGAATTCAACATAATTGCACTTAAAATAAAAGAAAAGTGCATCACAGCCTGTATTTGTCACGGATGTTGCCGTGTATTGTTGAGATGACACTACAGTACTTTATTTTTCTGTCTTAAAAAATGGTTGTTAATCTCTGAATGAGGTTCTTACGCTCCCTTTCCCAATGCCCTAAGACAGCACCCACCACAAGGAAGCCCTGGCCTCAGACACAGGAGACGTCCAAGCAAGGTGCTTGCCGTCTGTAACTATGAAAGGACATGCAAAACTCATGAGAAGGTTAAGGGAAGTCTGCGGTGTGAATGAGAGCATAAAACAAATGGGCAGGGCCACCATCCTAGATGAAAAGACAGTGGAGGGCGTGAAACCGAACTCTGTAAGTAACATAAAAGGCAGAGGAAAAGACAGCAATCGCTTTCACGCAAAATCAGAATGAAATTTTCTTCTTACAAAATATAAAATTCATGAAAAGAAAATGTTTTATAAATGAAAACAGGAGAATAAAACTTAAACGCCTTTAAATGCCCTGAAAGGTGACGGTGAAAGTTTCCTAGAAAATAGGTCAAAAGACAAAGCGGTAGAAAGCTTTTTTAAAAGATAAAATATTTAAATGAGTCTTTCAGGATATTCATCATCTGATCAACAGTAGAAAAAAGTCAAGAGGGAAAATTGAAAGGAAGAAACTAGTCAAATAATTGATAATTCAAACAAAGGTCCTAGAACTGAATAATCTGTTTCATATTTCAAGGCAAACTAAGGTGTACAATGGTATAAATACACGCACACACACATACATGCATGCACACACACACACACACACTCAAATACACATACATATACATACACACACTAGGGTTTATCACTGGGTAATTCAAAACACTGATGAAAAAGATCACAGAAAAATAGACAGGAGAAAATATTGAATAAATACAGATATAATCATATATATTATACATATATAATTAATAAGACATGGGAAACAATGCATTTCTCATCAGCAGAGCTAAAACCTGGAATATAAGAAATCAATTTTTGAACATTCTAAATGATAAGCACTTTTAATTGAGACTGCTGGAGCAAACAAAACTGCCAATCAAATATAAATGTAAAATAAAAATGTTTTCAGATATGCAGAAAAAGTATAAGAACATATTTCTTGAGGTTTGTGTTTTAAGCACCTGTTAAAGAATATGCCATTATGATACCAAGCTACGAACAGCAATAAAGGAAGACAAAGGTCCCAGGGATTACCAGACATCATGACGGCTGCAACAGACAGCAACTTGAAGTTCATGGGTCAGAAACTCTAATTTGTGTGTGTGTGTGTGTGTGTGTGTGTGTGTGTGTGTGTGTGTTTGTGTGTGTGTGTGTGTGTCTGTGTGTCAGTGTGTGCCTGTATGTGTCTGTGTCTGTATATCTGTATCATGTATCTGTGTGTGTGTCTTTGTCTCTGTGTGTCTGTGTGTGTCTGTGTCTCTGTGTGTCTGTGTCTATGTGTCTCTGTGTGTGTCTGTGTGTCTGTGAGTGTCTGTGAGTATCTGTGTGTCTGTGGTGTGTGTGTCTGTGGTGTGTGTCTGTGTGTCTGTGAGTGTCTGTGAGTGTCTGTGTGTCTGTGGTGTGTGTGTGTGTGTGTGTGTGTGTGTGTGTGTGTGTGTGCTCGTGTGTCTATGTGTACATGTATGTTCTGGTGCCAAAGGAGGTCAGAGCATAGGATTCCCCAAACACTGGAGTTAAAGATGGTTGTCAGTCACCCACTGTAGGTGATGGAAACTAAACCCAGGTCCTCTGCAAAAACAGTCATTCTTCCAGCCCAAGAAATTCCAATTTTGATGTACAAAATACGTATACAAAATGTAGAATAACCCATTTTTAAGGTATTTTGACAAATTTGGAGAAATACAATCTAGGTAGTCAAGAAAGTCGCTGCTCTTCCAGAGACTCTGAGACCTTGCCCAACATCAAGTCAGGCAGCTCATGACTGCCTGTGACTCCAGCTCCAGGGCATCAGTACCCTCTTCTGGCCTCTGCAGGCACCTGAATGCATATTCCACACATGCATGCACATAAATAAAAATGAAAATAACTTGAACACTATGTTTCTCCCTAACACTATACTTCTTCCACTAAGATCCCATCTTTCTTATTTCAACCTAGCTTAAAGGCAACATGGTATTGAATTACAGAACATGCAACAAAATTGTCTTCAAATATGAAAGAAGCTAGGTGTCTGTGGCCAAATATAGTGATAGTTTACTGTTTTGCCTAGCTTTTTAAAAATATTTTTCATTTTTTTCTTCTCTCATGTATTACATCCCTACAGGTTCCCCTCCTCCTCCCCCAGTCTCTCTCCCTACCTCCCCTTTTCCCCAGATGCACCTCAACTCTGTCTCCCCTCAGAAAAGAGCATGGTCTAAGTTTTTTCTTTTAATCCTTTTTTGTTTACTCTCAATTTATTTTTCTGGATTCTCAAGTTGGTAATGTAACAACAGAGATTAAAATTTCACTGTAGTAGACAAGCCAATCTCTGTGAGTTTGAGACCAGCATGATCAACAGAGTGAGTTCTAGGACAGTCAAGGCTACACAGAGAAACCCTGTCTCAAAAAAAAACAAAAAAAAAAATTCACTGTAGCTTCAGATTTCCTCAGTTTACAATAAATAAGCAATAAACAGCTGTGTCAGGGCTGAAGAGAGGGCTCAGCAATTACAAGTGTGAAGTGCCATGACAGAGGCTTTCAGCCGGTTCCCACTGTAATCTCAGCTTCAGAAGACCCAATGCTTCCGGCCTCTGGATTCTGGACTCTTCAGGTACTGCCACATGCACATACATATACATATAATTAAAAATAAAATAAATCTTTAAAACAGCTGTGTAGTCTGCATGACATTAAGAGCTTAGTGAAGTATAATTTTGGGGAAGCTGCTGCTCCTGGTGTGAAAATTCTTGACAACGGTAGAGAAGAAGGTATCGAGGAACTTGGGATGGTTCATCCTCACTTCAACTTCCCTGGCTTAAGAATTCCAGAAGAGATGCTGATGCAGAGAGGATGGTTGAGAGTGGTAGGGACTGGTTACTTGACAACCATCCTTTGAGCAGATCCTAACCAAAGGTTGTGAGATTCCTGTGATTATCACTAGAGTCCTGAAACAGGAAGTTGATCGTCGAGGATGGCTGATATGGAAAGTGAAAGTCTGTATTTCCAGGATGAACAGCAGAGACAGGAGGGAATGAGAAGGGAAGGAAGGAAGATAACTTGGAGAACAGAAGGAAAAGATAGTTGAAGAGACAGGAAGGGAAATGGGAGGGCATCTACATTAGTTACTTTTCTCACAATTGTGATCAAACACCTAACAGAGCTGGTGGTGGGACTCAGTTTGGCTTGCAGTTTGAGGAAACACAGTCTATTGTGGCAAGAAAGACACAGTAGCAGGTAGCTCCATGGAAGAAGGAGTATGTGGCTGGGAAATCCTCACTAACATCCTAGCAAAATAGGAAGCAGAAAACACACTGGAAGCAGGATAAGCTACAAAACTTCAGGGCCCAGTTCCCTAGCCACCTCCTTCCTCTGGCTAGGCCCCATCTCTCAAAGCTTCTGTAATTCCCAAAAGAGCACCACCAGCTTGGTCTAAGCAGCCAAAGCTATGAACCCATGAGAGTATTTCACATCCAAATCATAGTAACATCCAGTTGAGATGAAATGCTCAAAATCATTTTCTCAGGGCTGCTAAGTAGAAAAGCATCATTAGGATACTTGCAAAAATTACCAGAATTTTGCTATTACATTCATTTATTTACTAAACATATGCTGTGATCTGTGCCAGGAGCTACTAAAGATTAAAGATTCAACAATGAATAATATGGGAAGATAAATTAGTACAGCCACTATGAAATAAGTATGAAGGGTCCTCAAAAAAAAAATCTAAAAACAGAACTACTATATGACTGTTATATGCATCCAGATAGAGAGTGTAATGGGGGTGAATATTGTACATGGATTAAAAAAAAGTCTTAATGAAATCTTATTTAAATTACCTTAATACAGAGCCAGGCGGATCTCTGTGAGTTCGAGGCCAGCCTGGGCTACCAAGTGAGTTCCAGGAAAGGCACAAAGCTACACAGAGAAACCCTGTCTCGAAAAACCAAAAAAAAAAAAAAAAAAAAAAAAAAAAAAAAAAAAAAAAATTACCTTAATACTAAAATTAAGTTTTAAAAACTTTGAATAGTGAATTGTGGACTCAACTAAGTCTTCTCATACAATCTGTGCCTAGGTGTCTCGGTCTGATAACGTCTGTGTTTTCTTATGCTGTTCTTCTTCTAACTCTCAACACATCATTTTGTTCTGTGTTAAAATTCAGAACACAGCAACCAGTAGGCCCATAATTATGACTTATGTGGCCATGATTAGGATTTGCCTGAAAGCAGGATGCCCCAGGTAGAAACAAGCATCACTGTCAGCATCTGTTATCAAGGCTGTGCTCCCGGAGTGGGTGAGTAGCTCCGCGCTACAGTTGTTCATTTGTCTGCGTTGCTGGTTTTGGTGTTAAATGGGACATCTGGAAACGAAGGATTAAGAGTTTTGAACTCCCCACGAGCTCAAGGTTTTAACTCTAGCATTTACATAAACAACCTTAATAATTTTGCCAAAATTCTCATTAATAGATTCTGCCGGATCAAGGCTGGTGTTTCAAGGGTCTGACATAACAAGGTATACTGTAATAGCCACTGTCTTTGAGCTGTTTGCCTTCCCAGCCCTGGAAGCCAGCGGGATAGGCTGGAGCAAAATTTCAATAAAGACTAACGTTTTACATATGGCAATGGAACCATACAGAAAAGACCTTGCATTCAATCAGAGGCACCAAAAGCAAGTGTTCGTGAGGATTGTTTTATGTGTTTCTCCCACAGATTGGAAAATAAGGCTCTGAAATTGATCCCACTGGGACTCATGGCTAAACATTTCCCAGGATGATTGTGTCTCACTGATTGTCTCTCTCTCTACCCATTTGTCTCTGCTCTTTTCCAGTTTTCCCTCTTTTCTCCTGTGTAATCTAAAGAAAATATTCATAAGAAAGATGCTGTCTGAAATATAAACTAAGAGAGATACATCAGGAAGTGAATATTTGTAAATATTCTTCCATGTGGGTCTGTTACCACTCGCTGACTTATGCAACTGAATTGTGAGGAGGGTCCAGAAAAATACAGCACCCCATTTCTTTTATAGAAGCCTAGAGGTTGTTCACATCAACATCTCTTCCCCTTCCTTGTTTCAGATCTCCTAACACAGAGGTGAACCCCACTCTCCTCTTCTTATTTCCATAGTCTGTGTCAAAGCCTTGGATGCACATGTTATTATTATTCTGGAGTCCTTGTGGACAAAAATATATGAGATGTGAGTGGCATGTTAAGGAACCATTTGTAGCTTACACAACAGAGTTCTAAAAGCCTGGGGTCAGTGCAGCAGTGTCTATTTCACCTAAAGCCAAAATGTTCAGCCAGGAGAAAAAACAGTGTTTTGAGCTATATTTACCACACGTTGTTAATTCAAAGAGAAACAAAAATGGCACAGACTAAACACACGAGCTGTTATCGACTCTTCAACCCAGAACAAAGGGATTTTTTGAATGCGGAAATTAAAAATTACACTGCTAAGAAACAGCGATTCGACTAAAAAAGAATCACGATGATAATGGTGATGCTGATAACAGCTAGGATGACAATGAGAATTTACTTTCACAGGCCAGAAAGATAGCTCAGCGGTTAAGAGCACGCGCTGTACTTGCAGAGGACCCAGGTTCTATTCCCAGCACCAAAACGGTGACTTAAGACCATACATGATTCCATTTCCAGAGGATGACACCCTCTTCTGGACTCCCTGGACATCAGTCACACGCATGGTACACATGCATACATGTAGTCAAAACACTCAGACACGTAAAATAAAATAATCTTTTTAAAAAGAGTTTACTTCCAGAAAATTTATTTTTACCAGAAGACATAATGAGGAGAATATTTGATTGTCACTAATTCAAAATCTAATTCTGTAGTGTGCCTGTACATTTCCCTTACGTTCCAATTTCTCCATAAAGGACTCTGGTTACTGACCAGCTCTCAATCAAATGGTTCCTAATTGGAAAAGTTTCCAGATAAGTCTCCTGCAATCATGTCCAAAAATAAGTGGCTATGTGAGATGTGCCGTGGACAGACAGGGTTGGGTGGGGAAGAGCACAGATGGGGGGGCAGAGGGCAGGAAAGGCCAGAGAAGAGGAGGGAGATGATTGGTGAGTAGAGGGGAAAGAATGGGTAAGCAGAGTAAGCAGATTACTAGTCAGTGGCTGGGAGACTTGCAGTCTCCACTGTCACCTGTAACTACAGCTTCAATCCCCTTTTCAAAGCCATTTGAGCCTTCAAAGAAAATTGAAGGTCAAGAAAAGAGAGAAAACGTAACAAATATGAAAAATTGTTGCATTTTGGTTCACTTCTTTAACTTCTACTACTCTCTATTATAAAATAAAATTTCCGTGCCTAAATAATAGCAAAGGTGCTTGAAAAAAAGAGACATGGGGACTCATTATTTTATATTTACCTAAAATTTTATATAATGCATATTGTATATATGCATACATATATGTACATACATACATACATGCATGAGATTTTTTTTAACAAAAACTCTAGTACCATGTAGAAACCTTCTTCTGAGTTCTTGGTCAGGGGATTCTCAAAAAAATCCAAAGCAATACAGGCTATTGCCGTTGTCCTTGGTTGCCTCCTAGAATTTGAAGGTAAGGCCCTATTCTCAAAACATGATACACTTCAGACATAAGACATGGGGTAACTGAGTTGGAACTTACCTGGAAGCTTCCTCCCTGAGGAGTGCCTGTAATAGTATTGGAGGTGCTATGCAAGCTGACAAGGGAGATGGTCACTCAGTAGTCCTACCAAACGGTAAAAACCTATGAACCACAATAATACCGAACTGGTAAGAGATCCAAAATATACAAACAGTGGCACTTTTGTCTTGGGTTATCAACCACTGTCTAATTGGATTCACAGCCCTTTCAACAGGAGGGAAGCATGCCTGATACTACAAACCTAACCAGCTACCCATGGCTGGAGAGGTCATAGACCTGAGAGAATTAATTACTCCTGGCACTTCCCAAGACCAGTATAACTCCAAACTGCGTTCTAAATACCTATCTTAGCACCCATAGAAAAGCACAGATCGTGCCTTTCACCACAGACGCTTCTTTTTGCAGAAAGCTTTTGGAAAGCTACAAGAGGTCAAAATGCAGAGAAAAACTGGCTGCAGGGTGTCTGATCTCAGTGGATACATATACAACACAACCATACACCTAAGACCAAGGGAACATCACAGAAGGCAGGTAGGAAGGTTGTAGGAGCCAGAGGACCAGGAAGTCTGCTGTGAGGTTGTGCCTTCGAGGTATGACCTGGAAACTCTACCCATGAAGTCTCAACAGTAATAAACAAAAAAGGGGGGAGCTATCAATTTGAGGAGAGCATGAATGGGTCTGAAAGATGGAACTTAGGTGGGGTTTCATGGAAAAGTGACATAATTCTATTTCAATTAAAATTTTGGTTGTTTTTTAAATCCCAACAATATGGCTGCCTAAACAAAACCTGAAATATTCCCACAACAGTTGGCCTCCCAGTGTGGATGGTGGAAATGGATGGAAATGTCATGGAACCTTACTCCTAGATGAAGAACTATAAGCAATTAAAAAACTGCTCAGTTCATAGTTCCTACTATTTCTAAAGTAGTTCTAAATAGTTCACATTAATTAACTCATTAATCTTCACAATGTCCTTGTGAGTAATACCTGTAAACACTAGATATACAGAAGGTAAATGGCATGCTTGTCACCTAAGTAATCATAGTATGATAAGAAATATATATATATATTTAATATACAAATTATATATATAGTTTCTCATAGCAAAATAAATATTTGCCTGTAGTGATCAGGAATGGACATTTGGGGATGTGACTTCAGCTATTGTCTTGAACAATAAGGGTTCTCCATTTCATATCAAGTTGAAGTCATTTGTAAAATACAATAAAATGAGAAAAGTAGTTAAAAAAAAAAAACTGCTCAGAGAGAGAGAAAATGTCTTCCTTAAAGATAAGCCTCTGACTGGTTATCCAACACAATTATAAAAACAGGTAAAACTGAATGGATCAGTAGGTTGTATTTATGTTTTTATTCATTTGTTAATAAAAAGGAGACTAAATTTGGGAGATAGTGAGGTTGAGGTCATGGCAGGGGTAGAAAAGAGGGAAAAGGAAAATGATGTAAATATATTTTAATTATTTTATTTATTTTACTGAAAATAGATTTCAATACAGATCCTGAACCGGCCAACTTCTGGGACTAGGCAAGGCTTCCAGTGAAGGGATTGGAACACCAACCCAGGCACAAACCCTTCGACCTACAATCTGTCCTGCCTGCAAGATGTGCTGCGGTAAAGGTGGCACAGAACTTGCGGGAGTGACCAACCAATGACTGGTCCAGCTTGAGGCCCCTGCCATGAGAGGGAGCCCGTACCTGACACTGCCTGGAGGGCCAGGAACCAGAGGCTGGACGGCCCCACTACTGATAGAATCAAACATGACCAACAACAACAAAAAAAAATGATTCCTATTAATTACACTCTGCTGCTATACTTGGAGACAGGAGCCTAGCATCAACAGTCATCAGAGAGGCTTCATCCAGCAACTGGTGGAAGCAGACCCACAGCCAAACTTTAGGCGGAGCTCGTGGACTCCTGCAGAAGAGGGGAAGAAGGATAGACTCCTGCGTAAGAAGGGAGGAAGGATTGTAGGAGCCAGAGGAGTCAAGGACACCTCAAGAAAACCCACAGAGTCAACTAACCTGGGCTCACAGAGGCTCACAGAGACTGAACCAGAAAGCAGGCTCCCTGCATAGATGTTATGGTTGTGTAGCTTGGTCTTCTTGTGGGACTTCTAGCAGTGAGATCAGGGGCTGTCTCTGACTCCTTTGCCTGCTTTTGGGACCCTATTCCTCCTACTGAGTTGCCTTGTCATGCCTTATGAGGGGTGGGTGGTGCCTAGTGTTACTGCCATGTTTAGTTCATATCATATCATGCCATAGTCGTACCTCAGAGGCCTGCCCTTTTCTAATGAGAAACAGAGGAGGAGTGGATCCCGGGGAGAGGTGAGGTGGTGGGGAGGGACTAGGAGGAGAAGGGGGAAGAGAAACTGAAGTAGAGATGTAATATATGAAAGAAGAATAAATAAAAAACAAAGAAAACAGTTTTTTTCATACAATATATTCTGATTATGATATCCCACCCCACTACTCCTCCCAGGTCCTCCTTGTCTCCCCTCCCATCAGATCCACCCCCTTTCTGTCTCTCCTTAGAAAACAAACAGGCACCTAAGGGATAATAATAAAATATAATATCATAAGATAAAACAAAGCAAACACGTCAGAATAGAACAAAACAAACTAACATAAAGCAAAGAGCCCAAGAAAAGGCACAAGAAACAGATACAGACACATAACTACATTCATTTGCAAATTCAGGAATCTCATAAAAACACAAAACCAAAGGCCACAATAAATATGCAAACCTGTAGGGTAAGTTAATTAATTAAAAGTAAAAATAAAAATAATTGGACTGTTGGGCATTTTGATGTCTAATTTCTTGAGTTCCTTATATATTCTGGATATCAGTCCTCTGTCAGATGTGGGATTGGTGAAGATCTTTTCCCATTCTGTAGGCTGTCGCTTTGCTTTGTTGACCGTATCCTTTGCCCTACAAAAGCTTCTCAGTTTCAAGAGGTCCCATTGATTTATTGTTTCTCTCAGTGTCTGTGCTACTGGTGTTCTATTTAGAAAGTGGTCTCCGTGAGGGGGGCGGGAGGGGGGAGAACAAGGGAATCTGTGCCTGTATGTAGAACTTAATTGCATTGCAAAATAAAAATTAAAAAAAAACTATGAAAAAAAATAAAAATAAAAATAAAAATTAGGAGAAAAAAGTCCTGACAGAACATTATGAGACAAGGAATCTCCAAAGATGCCATTGAATTTGACTTTTGTTGGTTATCTGTGGCTGGGCATGCAGCCTATCTATGTCACAGCTATGACTTGCTGCAACTGGATTTAACCAGAATCAGTATGAGCTACACAGTGTGCTGCCTCATGAGCTTCAAAACTTGTGCATTCTGATTTCAAACCAACATTCACATCATCTGTTTTAATTTCTGATTAGGCTGGTGTGACTCTACACATGCCAGCGACCATCTAGTCAGAAGAAGGAAGACCAGGGTTCTTGTTCTACAAGGAAGAACCAGCAAGTATCTGAGAGGAGGCAGGAGATGGGGAGAGTATGCATTGTTTTATACACACACACACACACACACACACACACACACACACACACACTCCTGGAAGCAAGACATTAACATTTTTTTTCATCTCAATATAAGTTTAGAATTAGAGTTCCAAACCTCAGGGAAGTAACTAATCAAATTAGCCACTGTGGTCACCAAAGCATTTGTAGGGTTGCAACCGGAAGATCAAAGTCTGCAAAACACAAGGTTCATGGTTTGTTAAGTCATCGTCCCTCACATCCTCTGCTCAGGGCCAAGCTGCACTCAGCAAACCCCATCTATTTACAGCCCTGGCTTTTCATACAGCTAGTTGCTCCATAAAATTCACGTTTTAAAGCTACATGCTAACTGATGTCATTCGGATATAAAAGGGTAATCTGATAGCAAAGGCCCTCATAAACCTTGTATTCTAAAGAGAATTGAATATATTTGTAGAGACTGCCTTGTTAAAAAAAAAAAAATCCCCTGAAAGTTTGTGCCTACAGCATTGGGATTGTTTAACTTGGCATTCAGTATCTAATTAGAATTGTGTGAGTTTCAGTAACCCTCAACATTCCTAAAACTGACCCACATCTTTGTACGAGACAATCTCACCTTAAAAGGAAAACAATGGATCTAAAGAGATCAATCCAAATGGTCAAAGAAGCCAAATTAAAAGCAGCAGCAGAGACCGATGAGGTGGCTCAGTGGGTAAAGGGGCTTGCCACCAAGCGTAGCATCCCAAGTTCAATATGAGGGTCCGTATGATGGAAGAAGAGAATAACTCCTTCGGTATTTCCTCTGTGTGTACACACACATCATGGCACAGGTGTGTTGCAAACATACAGATAGATAGATAGATAGATAGATAGATAGATAGATAGATAGATAGATAGATAGATAGATAGATGTAGCAACAGATTATAGAATCTCCTATCACTTCTCTTTTTTTTTTTAACAAGAAAACTGACTAAATATGAACTAAATTTTGATTCCAGGTATGTGCCACCACACCTGTTAGAACAAACCCTTTTCAAATAAAAAATGCCTTCAAATATGTTACTTTTATTGAACTGAAACTTGTTTTTTCCCCAGTGTTGGAGATTGAACCCAAGGCACTTAAAGGTACCTTTACTGATTATCTTCTATCACTGCTACCCACAGCTCAGAGTCCACCACGGACAACAGCCACACAAATGTCACTAGCAGGCTTCCTGAAGGGGTTGTTGAGTTAACAACATCCATTTGTAACTGAGGGGCATTCCAAGAAGAGGAAAGTTAATGTTCTTTGAAAATGTTCAGAAAAGAAGATTTCATATTTCAGGGAATTTGATTGTAATAATTCACAAATGATTTGTATTTTCAGTATTTTTTAAATGTTTCTTTTAAAATATCCATGATATGTACAGTTTTGAACAAAGATTTTTCTCTCTACTGTCATTAACTTAAAAGGTGAAGCCATGCAGTATGTAGTTAAGGACAAAATTCAGGAAATTGTCTTATGTTTAAGTCATTTTTTCATTGCTTTCTGGTTTTATGGTTCTGAGCAAACTATTTAACCTTTCTGTGCCTTGGACTCTTCAAATGTAAAATGTGGAGGGAGTAAGAATGAACATCTTTCTACAATTGTTCCAAGGAACCACTCAATAGGAGAATATGTGTAAGGTGTTTAGCACCATGCTTAGCACACAAGGGCATTCAACATATGGAGGTGGTTGTTTTTATTAGGCAAAAATGACCTTTGGCTCTTTTAAACTTTTTCCCCTTCATCTCTCTTCTGCTTAATAAAAATTATTTTTAAAATGTACTTTCTGTTTAGCTTATTCAGAGGTAAGGTCTTGTTCAGCTCTTTGATGCTAAAGGAATTTCCCTGATCGGCTCTCAGGGTGCCAGGATGTGTTCATGGTGATACAACTCTGACATCTAGTGGTCAGCAAGATGAAATCTGTCTTTATTTAAGCAAAATGGTGAGACTAAAAACCTGTCTGTCGTCTCCCGGCATGAATTCTCACTTGCTGAGAAGACCTTAAATTCCATTAGACAGCTGTTGGTTACTCCCAAGATAGAGGTGCCATTAGATCACCATTGGGAATATCTAGCTGGGCCAGGCAATGTAGCTGTTCACAAGCTTTACAGCTGAGTGGGACTGACGATTTCTCTTTTCTCTTGTCAGCTTCTGTGGCACCGTCCTCAAGGAGGAGGCTTCCAGGTCAGTTCCAGCTTTGTTTCCTGTAAATCTGCTGTCCAGCAACAGAGTCTCACCTTCAGGCTTTGAGAGGCAACCAACCGCAATGGCAACAGGCTGAGTTTGAGAGTCTCTTGGACTCCCCTGACCAACAACTCAAAGAGAGGTTTTCCTTGCCTGGCACTAGGGTCTTTATTAGATAGTCTATGGCTTTGGGGCTGGCGGTGTCATCCCATGTGGTGTAACTTCATTAGTGTGTGTGTGTGTGTGTGTGTGTGTGTGTGTGTGTGTGTACGCGTTATATGTATGTAAGTAAGCTCATAAAATAACTTACTTATGGCTTTTTCAACCATTCTTAGTGTTATCTTTCACGCCTGGTACAGGAAACCTCGTTGACTACTTAACAGATGGAGGGATCATAGATCCTAGAGAACCTACTACTACCATTTTCCTACATCAGTGTAGTTTCTAAGTGTATTCTGAATACTTATCCTATACCCAGAGATAAATGTAGCTCTCGCCTCTTACCAAAGAAGCTTATTTTCACAGTGGCTACAACAGAGCTATCCAGGGGGAAATGGACATGGGAAGCTCAGCCCCAAACGGTATGTCTACAACACCTAAAGCTCAGAGACCAGCATGGAAGAGGAGACAGAAAGATTGTAAGAGCCTGAGAAACAAGCACCAGCTGAGACAGCAGTGCCTTCTAGACACAGCAGGGATGCTACACCCATGAAATATCAACAATATGGTTTCCTACATAAGACCTGCATAATGACTATACCAATCAATATGCCATTGTGGATGGGGGAACTTCACAATGCCTATCTTTAGAGGAAAAGCTGCAGCAACCATTGGCTGCTGAAATAGGGAGAAAGAGTTTTCTCCAAAGCTAAGACCCTAATAGGTTATCCAATCCCAAGTGGTCAGCCCTAAACATCCATACATATAAGCAACACTAAATGGACTTAGTTTTTGCTTGCGTGGGGGGGGGGGGGGGGCGGGGGGGTTGTAGAGGAAATCCTGAGTATATTGTTAGGTATGGGAAACAGCCATGTCAAGGACCCACGTTTCAGGTCCATAGGAATGACTAAGCCTTCCTCTGGATGATGCTCAGAGGGATGATGAAGCCTTGCTCTGGTTTGAGTGTGAATGTTAACAGTGTGTATAAGAATGAGTGTTTACAAATGATTGACTAGTAGATGCAAAAACTAACAACTGCAGCATCCTCCCCTGATGTTTACAGCCTGAGACTGCTTGCCTACAGAGACCCCTTACCCAGACTTTCTACCCCTCTCCCTGTGCTGTACATAGCACACTGAGGTGGGGAGTTGCTGTGTAGTTAGTGCCGGTCCATCAGAGTGTGCATTACCCACCTGACTCCAAGTTTTTCCGTGTGCCTATCCTTTCTTCGTTCCCTCTTACCCCCAGTCAGAGTCTTGGGATCCCAGACGCAGATAGTGGTGTATGTGTGAAAGGCCAGAATATATGTAAGTGCACCATGCATATGTCTGGTGCCCATAGCAGTCAGAAAAGGGCTTTAGCTACTTTGCCTCTAGAGTTAAGGTGGTTCAGAAACACCCCCTGTGGATATGGAGAACTGAACCCAGCTCCCCTGCTGGAGCAGCAAGTGCTCTTTACTCATTTATGACTGAGCTACCTCTCCTGCCCCTCATGTAAGAAATTCTTGTAAGTTTGTTTTATCATTGGATATGTCAACTTTCCAAGCTCTTTGTTATTGAAAAATGTACATGAAGCACAAAAGTCCTTGGTATTTTATTTAACATGATAGTTTAAATCCTGTAATATTTATTATAAAACTGCATACAAAGAAGTTCATGAAATAAATGCCATATTCAAGGCCTACTAATTATTTTGTGCCTGTTATGTGTAGTTAATTTACAATACTTTTCTAGACTTTTATGTATGCCTTGAACGCAAAGCGAGTATTAATATTTTCTTTGAATACATTTTTGGGAGGCTGGAAAGATGGTTCAGTGGTTAAAAGCAGATACTTCCCTTACAGAGGGCCCTAGCTTAGTTCCCTGCATCCACATTGGGCTGCCCACAACTGTCTAAAAGTCTAGTTCTAGGGGATCAATACCCTCCTTTGGCCTCTGCGGGCACCTGCACATACCCACACACACACATATACATGAAATTAAAAGTAAATGTCTTGTTTTTTCTAATTTTAAAGTAAGCAAATTAATTAAAATTGAATGAAGGCTGATGAGATTGGGAATGAAGACTTCAGGTGTTCAAGCAGCCCAGCGGCAAACTCTCACTGATATAAACGGCATGTGCACAAAACTGCCAAGGAGTGAACCTCTCTTAAACAGTTTTGTTTGGCTCAATGTACTTGCCACAAACACGCATATTTAAATTAAATCAGTAATTACTAATTACCAAAGCTGTACTATTGCTATTTTGCCCTGTACTGTACTCGCTTGGTTAAAGCCTTGCATGGAAGACCAAGTATTCAAACCAGCAACAGGATTTCAGAAGTCAATGCTTTTTAAGATAACAAGGTCCTCGGGACAAAAGGAAACATGATCCTGAGTCAGCAGAGCCATCTGTCTGGCGTCACCACCATGAGTTTCACCTGCCACTTGCAGTGCATTATGATGTAACCCACTCTGCCAGGTTCTTCTGCTTTATGAGTGCTCATTTTCTCAACAAGTGGTCTGTCTACAGTGCTGCCAGATTGGGTAATAACCATGGAGGATTGCACAGACATGTCCTTGTATTCACTGAATTACAGATTACTAGACAATGATAATTACAAAGCTTCAAACTGTCTGTTATGGGCTGAATATTGCTCACCATCCCGATATGTAGGGTGAAGCTCTACCCTGGGTTCCACAGAATGCAGCTGTGTTTGAAACAACTGAAATCAGACCCGTCAATGGGCATCTAATCAAAAAAGAGGAAGAAAAATTGAGCAGGGATGGCACAAGGAAAATTCTGTCTACAGACCCTAAGAGTGACCCATCTACGGGAGGGAAGGAGGGGCCTTGGGAAAATCAAATCAGATAACTCCTTGATCTTGGAATTTTAGCTCAAAATTCTGAGGTTAGATGACTGTTGCTAAGCTACCAGTCTGTGGCAGTTTGTTATAGCAGTCACAGCATGCCAATAAACTGTGATAGAATTCTATTTAGGGGAGGGCTACAAAACTATGAGCACATGTCTTGGAGCACCTGCCCTAATCAAAGCATCCCAGAAGAATGGGCTCCAAAGACTGAGGTTTACAAGACAGAAGAGGAGAAACAGTGGAGCAAATGCTAAAGACAAAGTATGAGGAGGGCCCTATAGGAGGAAAAAGTAGGGCATACGTCCCAGAACTGAGGCAATGATCATATGGTTGAACAGACTGTAAGCGAGAGCATGAAATGAAACAAAAACTAGTGGGGGAAGCTGGTGCCACATGATGTAGGTATTTTCTGGTCCAGACTGAAAAGATCTTACATGATGACCAGGCATGGTGGTGCATGCCTTTAATCCCAGCATTCAGGAGGCAGATCTCTTGAGTCTCAGGCCAAGCTGGTCTGTACAGAGTTCCAGGGCAGCCAGTGCTATGTAAAGAGACCTTGTCTTAAAAAAAAAAATCTTACTTGCACATCATTGTTTATTGCTGCACTGTTCACAATCCCTAGAAGATAGAACCAGCCTCGATGTCCATGCAGATAGATGGATAAAGAAAAATTTGGTAATATACATAATGGAATTTTATTCAACCATAAAGAAAAATAAAATTAAGACATTGGTAAAAAAAAAATGGATGGAAGTGAGAAGCATTATTTTAAGTGAAATAAGTCAGACTCAGACAAGTGCCACACATATTCTTTCACATTTTAAACTATACATGTATATAATGTATGTGTACATCATGTAGCTAGAAAAGAGATTATTAAAGGGGAAGTACAGATCTTAAAGGGGAAGAAATGGTAATGGAATACATGTTATGTGAAAACAAATGGAGGTACTCTTTGCAGGAAGGAGAGAACCACCCAAAGGGAGGAGGGAGATTAATTAGAACAAAGTATAATGACTATTGTGCATGCAAATGCCATAATAAAACCTATTACTTTGTATGTTGACTTTTTAAAAATTATAAAGTTTTTAGCAAGAGAAAACTAAAAGTTTTTTGTGTGTTTTAATCAGAGAATCCTATGATGAATTTGAGTTTCCATATCACTCCAGCTGAAGTTGAGAGAACACATTGAGGATAGCAAAAAAAAAGTAATCGAAAGGCCAATCAGGAAGCTGTGTTGGTTGCCTGACATAAAGAAGTGGCATATTAAAAAAGGGTTATAGCAATGAAGACAGAAAGTTGTTTATCAACTGAAATATTTAAGTTTCACTGTTGTGGATGCTTCACTTAAGTGGAATCAGCATTTATCTTTCTGTGATTGGCTTATCTCACTTAGTATAATGTCCTCAAGGATTATCTATGCTGTCACACATTGAAGAGTTTCTTTCTTTATCAAGATAGACTAATATTCCATTATGTATGTATAGCATTTTTCTTCATTTATCCTCATGGGACGTTTCCATCTCCCTTACTGTGGGAAATATTGCAATGGACATGGGAGTGTTGAGCTCATGTTAAGTGCCCTTACCATTTCTCCAAAAGAAAAGAATGTGAGGAAACTGTGGGAGGTATTGGATATGTCGCTGACTGGAGTGATAGCATCCTGAGCATTAAGTATGTCCAAGATCATCAATTGCACACATTTGAGTTCTTTACTTACTGTTATACTTCACTAAAGCTGTTTAAAAATGGTCAAACTTCAAAGTCCAGGACATGGCTTGGCTTTCAGGAGAGACTTGGCTTTAAGAGAGAGTTCTTTTGTTGATGGTGGTGCTAGATTTAAACATAAAGGTTTAAAATGACACTGAACTCTAAAGCAGAGAAGTAGGTGAGGACACAATTTAAGAAATAAAATCTTAGCTCGATTTTGAATTTGTTAAGACTGTAATTGAATTTGAATCTGTATTTCAAACATCCAAATAGAAATGTCTAATAGAAGTTAGTGTTATGATTTGGATACAAAATGTCTCTCAAAAGACTCATGTGCTAGGAACTTAGTTACCTGCTAGTAAGTTTGGGGGAAATGTACAGAGACTAAGGGCTCTGATCTAGAGAGTTGGTTAATGCCTGGATGGATTCTCAATATGATGGCATTATTGGGATATGGTCTAGATGAAGGAATAATAGGTCAAGGGGACCTTTCCTAAATGACTTACCTTGTCCCTGGCCCTTTTTCTCTCTTCCTACCCGTCACAAAGTGAACAGTACTTTTACACAAAAGCCCTTCTGTCAAGATGTTCAAATTTTAAAAATTATAAGAATAAAGATTTTTAGCAAGAAAAATCTAAAAAGTATTTTATGTGTTTTAATCAGGGAATCCTGATTGATGTAAATTTTAAAAAATGGAAAAAAACAAGCATGAACAAAATTTTGTTCTTCCCTTAAAATAATATTTTTATTTTCTTTGAGAATTTGAAACAATGCATTTTAATATTTATCCCGCTCCCTCAGTTCCTCTCGGGTCCATCTCCAACCCCCCTGCTCAGCCAATTTCTCTCTCTCTTATTCTCACTCTCACTCTCTTCTAAGGTGATAAAGTCCTATTTGTGTTCTACTGCGTAGAACAACCAATTAAAGGAAGGGCAAAGAAATGATGTGCTCAGAGTAGGGAAAAAAAAGGAAATACAGGCTTGATCTGAGCCTTGCTCATGGTCATGCAGTTCTTAGAGCTACATCAAGGAAGGAAGAGCAGGCTCACTAATTTGTCTGTTATCATAATAATGCTCAAGTTCTGATGGAATTTTCTTATTTTTAGCCAATTTGTCATCCTGTTGTGGATATTTTTAATAGGTTAACACAAGAATGGATTCAAAATCAAATTTGTTCTAAGGACCAAAATTATCTTTGCTGAGATGGTGACTCCTAAGTGATGCTCAAATTCAAGAAACACCCCCTGGAAAAGTCGTGAATCGATATCCTTAAGACTGGATATCTCCTTGTTTGTTGTTGTTTTCTTTTCCACTGAGTTTTATTTCACTAAGAAAAAGAATTAAAAGGCCTCTACGACAGTGACTTTCCATTTTAGCTGCATAGTGAAAACACCTGAAAAATGTTTGAAAACACTGATACTGGGTTTCACCCTCCACATTTCTCATCGAACCAGTCTCAGATATGCTGTGGGATGGTCTGTATGTCAAGTGTGTTGCTGATTGGTCAATAAATAAATCACTGATTGGCCAGTGGCCAGGCAGGAAGTATAGGCAGGACAAGGAGGAGAATAAAGCTGGGAAGTGGAAGGCTGAGTCAGAGAGACACTGCCAGCCGCCACGATGACAAACAGCCTGTGAAGATGCCGGTAAGCCACAAGCCACGTGGCAAGGTATAGATTTATAGAAATGGATTAATTTAAGCTGTAAGAACAGTTAGCAAGAAGCCTGCCACGGCCATACAGTTTGTAACCAATATAAGTCTCTGTGTTTACTTGGTTGGGTCTGAGTGGCTGTGGGACCGGCGGGTGAGAGAGATTTGTCCTGACTGTGGGCCAGGCAGGAAAACTCTAGCTACACAGGTATGACTTTTGTATGCATTGAAATGCTTTAATTCCCCCAAAGTAACTCAGTTGTGTGGGCTTTATCAGCCATTCAAAAGCCCCTGGTAAGAGTTGGACTTGAAATAGTCAGTATTCACTCTGAGACAAGATACCATGTTGGACACTGAAACACAGAGTGACTGACCAGCTCCTTCATTCTAAAGGAGCATGCTTCCTCACAAAGGGGTCGGACATAACACTGTGATTTTAGTATCTTCAGGAAATCGTGTAGTAGAAATCTAACCCAGATGACAACTTCATCACTGCCTGTTTGCACATTAGAGGGTGCCATTTGTTGATTGTAGGAACATTCAGAAATTTTGGTTCTGTTTTCTCCAGATCAGATAAAATGTTCACCAAGATCTCCAGAGTTAGATAACCTCTTGGTTGTGCTGCCACTAAGAACTAACAAGGTCTCTCAATCACAATCCACCCTGAAGGTCAGCATCCCCTTTCGTCCCAGGAAGAAGGAGAAAATGAGGAATGGTGAAGCATCCCCTGTGGCCTTTAGTGACCACAGGCATCCTCTCATAATGCCACCACGTCTTTCTTCCTTTCTTCCACATTACCCATCTCATGTTCTAACAGGTCGTGAAGTTGGGCTCTTTCTACAGTCTCAGAAGTTGATCTTGATCAATTTGAAAATGTGTAGTTAATGCATTTTCACTTCACCACATAATCTCAATCTTGTTTGAAACTAAAGGTGCCATAAGACACAATTTTGGTCAATAAGATAGAAAGGGAGGTCTGAGAGTAAGCTTTAGTGACAATGTACGTTCCTTTCTTTCTGTTTGTTTGTTTGACTGTTTTTTCATGAAAAGAAAACATTTTGGCCCTCTGCTCCTTTTTTCTGTCTTAAAACAGATGTAATCCCGAACCTGTGCACAGACATCTGGAGACCATAAGACAACAAGCACAAGCATAAGAAGCCTACATGTTAAAACTAGCAGATGGAAAGAAAGAGAAGCCAAAACCTGAGTCCTACCAGACCTTCCTAAGCCCATGTTCTAGCCTGAGAAAGAATTCACTCAGACTTCTCACACTATGAAAAAGTAAATCCATACTTATAAAGTTGTGCTCACTTGGGTTCTGTGCAACTAACAAATTCATAACTAAAATTGCAGCTCTTCTTTTCTTGCCTCTTCACCGTTAGTCATCAGAAAATGAATATACCAATCTGTAATATAACTATGAAGTTATTCACTAAGGGAACATTCTGAAGAGAAATGCAGAATGGGATAGACAAAGTTAATATTCTAGCTGACCTGCTATTGCCTTATACCATTTTCAACAAAGAATTTCAAGACTTAGCCTTCATCCCTTATGATGAGGATACCACCTCTGCTTCTACAGATATATTGTCTATACCACCTGTAGCTCCCTCTGCTTCTGATTGGACCCACTGCCCTTAGGTTCACAACCCTGGTGATGGGGTTTTCATACTTCATAAGATTCCTTTCACTACATTAGGTACATTCATCACAATAAAGATTTGCATGAAATTTGAAGTAAAGAAGTAAAATCATTACCACTGGATTCTGTCACTACTGATGGACAAGAGATGGGCAGATGCCCCAGGTTCATCAGCAGACACATGGCAAAAGACCCATTAAAGGCAATAACCACATAGATATAAGAGCTTGCCACAGACTTTCTTGGGAGCTTCCTCCCTGTAGCCCCACTTTGGTAACTGGAAACACTTGACCTCTCAAATAGGCCAATCATACAGCCATTATGAGAGTGTGGAAGTTTTCAAAAGGCCATTTCTTTTATGATCCTACAACTCCCCTTCCAGTTCTTCACCAATATCTAAATTATCTAAGGTCTAATTCCTATAAGCAATATTTATCTCATGATACTTATGCTGGCAATACTCCCCTGACTAACACACTTGCTACTGCTGCATTTTACCACACTCCACCCACACATAAAAAAAGATCCTATTCTCAATTTCTCCTTCAGATCAGGAAATAAACACTTATACTACCCCCAACCTATTGCAGTTCATTAGCTAGAGAGAGCATGTGTCCCCAATTCTAATTCCAGCTTCCCTCCTGTGATAGTGACAAGCCTGCTGGTTCTCTTACTAGGGGACCAATTAAATAAGCACTTTTCTCGGTGTCAAGCATTAACTTTCCTTGGAGACAAATAAGTCTCCATGTAGAAGAAAGAACATTTCCACAGTGTCAGGGCTCTGGCTTGCAATGGGGAAATAATGGGCAGTCCTTTTAGCTCAGAAACTCTGGGGTTCTGTTCTGGGTTGAGATCTGCAAGAGGCACAAGGGTCATGCAGCTGCCCCCACTTCCCCAGGTAATGGCCTCGGCTCAGATTTTGTCCCTGTGAGTTAGAACCTCTCTCTGATAGGAAGATGAGGGAAGAGGAGTTGTTTAGCTACTGTTCCCAGCACTGAGTGTGAGATGATATGTGGGCAAATAATAAGACTATAGTGATGAGTGCAGCCGGAGAGTGCAAGAGGCTGCACTCAATATAATAGAACCTCGTCATTATAAAACTATTTCTCCCTTGTGAAAGTTGGCTGTCTCTTGTGATCGGTGATCTGAATCTCCCATTCCAAAGTCCACACATTCGAAGCTAGTTGGAAAAGGAGGGAAAACGTTATCTGACTCTACTCCAGTTCCTCGGCTTCAGGTAAGCTAGGATCTGTTAACACCTCCTTCAGGGAAAAGGAAGCAGGAAGCATTTACAACAAACCAATTTGGTTGGCAGTATTTCTATTCACGGGCTTTATAATATCAGAATCCAATGACTTAACATAATCCATAATCGTTTTGTAGAAACCTCTTCACAACCATTTTCCTGAGGGAGAGACATGAATTATCATTAAGACTCTTCTTGGATTCTAAAGCTGACCTTAAAATGAGCATAGAATAACTTCTTCCAATTAATAAAAGTCACCAGTAACACTCTGTTTTTCCATAGTCTCTTCAAAGGAAAGAGTAATTTCGTAAAAGTTAAGCCAAAAATGTGGGCATCCTTAAAAATGCACTTTAGCATGTCAAGGGTATCAAAGATATATAAAGTAGTTCAGCTGTAAAACTGACTTATCCTAGTGCACATTTCTTTTTTAGGGGACAAAGGGTTTATATTAGCTCATGATTCCAGGTTACAGTCCATCATTTTGGGAAAATCAAGGCAGTGGGAACTTGTAGAATTCAACACCAGCAATGCTGCTATCCATTGATAAGCTAGGTCTTTCCACATCAATTAAGCAAGACAATCTGCTCCACAGACATGCCCATAGGTCAACATGACCCAGACAATTCCTCACAGAGACTTTCCTCCTAGATGATTCTAGCTTGTGCCCAGATAACAATTAAAGTGGTAGCCGGGTGTTGGTGGCACACGCCTTTAATCCCAGCACTCAGGAGGCAGAGCCAGGTGGATCTCTGTGAGTTCAAGGCCAGCTTGGTCTACAGAGAAAGATCCAGGAAAGGCACCAAAACTACACAGAGAAACCCTGTCTCGGAAAAAAAAAATTCAAGTGCACCATTACAGATCCACTCCTTGTCAACTTAACACAAAAACACATCACTTTAAACCATAATTTTCCAGTCCTTGTACCCAAGTCTTGTGTTTTTGCTTCATAATATAAAATACAATCCAGCTTTAGAAGACCCTAAAGTTCTGAAAATGTAAACTCTAAAGCCACAAATCTCTTAACTGTGTGAGCTCTTATAAAATCAAAACATGTTACATATACCCAGTATATAATGGCACAGAAGGAACATTCTCATTCCAAAAGTAAAGAATCAAGGCCATCACAATGAACAGCCACACCAAAACAAAACCAGAGTCTACCAGGGAGTCACCAAATCTTGCAGCTTCATGCCCAGCATCGGAGCATTATAAATTCTATGGACTCTAAGGAGCTTGGGTAGCCCCAAACCACCAGTTCTAACACCTGAAGCACACATAGCCCTTATACTAGGCTTAGACTATCTCCAGTCCACACCTCTAGCTTTCCTTGGCAGATAGTCAACAGTGCCCAATGTCCTGGAGTCCCCATTGCAACCGAGGTTCCGCCTTCACATCTTAATGCGTTGGTCTCTTCTCAAGGACTCTGACTGCCACTCAGTTCCAAGACTCAGTTGCTCTTCATGACTCTCTCCTTGCATCTTTCATGTCTTCAATACCAGTACCAGATGGACGATGCATACAATATTGCCAAATACTTTTAGCAGCTGACCGTATATCCAAGTCTCCTTGGACTACAGTCATATCAGCTTCTGTGTACTAATTCTAAAGAAACACTTTTCTATTCCCCCAGTGCAGTACAGGAGGCTTCTTCACGATGGTACTGATCTCTTTACCAATTACATCTACTTTCTTAGCAGCAGCCTGAATAATATCCTGCCTTTAAGTTTCCTCTCTCAAGCCAGTACATCATCTCTCATTTCAGCTTCACTCAGGTTGTCAGGGCACAGCTGAAGACACATTCTTGGCCAAAATATTACATGGAACACCCATAGCCAGTTCTCCACAGTTCCCTTCTAAAACCTCACGATCCAGGCCTCCAGTGTGTCCATTTCTCTCACCATCCTTCTTTTCCAAGCTCCCACAAGAATGGTCCATTAAGTTTTGCCTGCATGATTCAACAACTTCTTTAGGCCAAAGTTCCAAACTCTTCCACATTCTAGGTTCTAGTGATAAAATATTCAAGCTTTTCAAAGCAATGGCTCCATTCTGTTGGTACAAGTTTCTGTTCTAGTTTCATGTTTTCTGTTCCTGTGACAAAATATTCTGACTGCCAGCAACTTAGGAGAGAAAAGGGTTATTTTAATCCAGGTTCCAGTCCATCAATGTAGGAAAATCAAGGTGCCAGGAACTAGAAGCAACTAGTCACAGCCACTGCGGAGAGCAGAGAGAAAATAACTGAATTCTCCCTAACTACTCAGCTCACTTTCCCCATTTTTATACAATTCAGAGAGGAATGAACATAGTGGAGAGACCATGTAAAGAAATACAAAACCATAATTGCTAAAATACAAAGCACCACTGAGACACAAATGCTGTATGGCAAGACTTTTCCTAAGGAGACACAACACACAAATAATCTACTCACTCCAGATAGGGAGTCCATGAAAGATCAAGCTACAGATTGCACCAAAGTCCAACTTGGTGAGTCAATGAGTTTTATTGGGGTTACTTACAGGAATATGGGTGAGGAGTTACTTACAGGAACAGACACAACTCAAAAACAGCTACTGCATCACCAAAGCCCACACAAGCGTGGGTGATAGCTCACAGAAGTTCAGAATGTACTACTGCTTTTAAAGACACAGAGTAATATCAATCCAGTAATTGTAGGTGGTTTCAATACTCCACCTTTTCCAATAGAAAGGTCATCTGCATAAAATCAAGCAGAGAAACATCAGAATTACTTGACATCGTACATCAAATGGGCAACACAGGTATCTACAGAATATTCCACCCAAACACCTATGAATACACATTTTACTCAAGTCCCCTAAAACTGGAATTGCAAATGGTTGCAAGCCACCATGTGGGTGACAGGAATCAAGCCCAAGTACTCCGGAAGAGCAGCCAGTGCTCTTAACTACAGATTCAACTCTTCAGCCTTTCAAGTGGACAATTACAAATAATCATTACACATGCTTTTGCTAAAAGTTGTTTAAATAGCTTTAGATTTATAATAAGTTACAAATATAATGCAAAGCATAGCATTCTCAGGGGCTACTTATTCAGTTTCTAATATTAATATATTATATCATCAAGGTTCAATTATGTAAAACAGAAAATTTAAATTAGCATAATATTATTAGTGAATCTATAAACACTGTTCAAACATTGTTGGTTGTCTCACTTTAGTGGGCAAATTCTAAGACAGCCCCCCAATTCCCAGGCCCTCTGGACATGCATGCTCTCTTGGTTAAGCATTTTTTTTCTTTGCCTTATTTTTTATTAAACTTCTTTAATTGAAAAAAAAGGTTTTCATGCAATATATTTCGATCACGGTTTTCCCCTCCCCCAACTCCTCTAGGATCCTCTCCATCTCTCTACCCACCCAACTTAATGTTTTTTCGCTTTCTCTTTAAAAAGAAAAGCACAAAAACAAAAACAAAAACAAGCAAAAGACGAGTAAGACAAAAAATGCCAGGACATAGGAAAATGAAACAAAAATCCCAGAAAAATACCACTGAGTTCATTTTGTGTTGACCAACTACTATTGGGCATTGGGTATACCATGAAGTGTGGTTGATTTACTTAGTGAAAACCATCAGGTATGGTGGCACATGCCTTTAATCTCAGCACTTGGAAGGCAGAGGCAGATAGATCTCTGTGAATTCAAGGCTAGCCTGGTCTACAAAGTGAGTTCCAGGACAGCCAGGTCTCTGTTACACAGAGAAACACTGTCGGGGGGGGGAAAAAAAAAAAAAAAAAAAACAAACAGAAAAACAAAAGAAAAAGACAGAGAGAGCCACAAATGGACAATGTGCAGAGAACGAGAGACTTTGGAGCATTCAGTCCTAAATGAGACATCTTCATCAAATCCCTCCCCTCAAGGTTCAAGGATCTATACAGAAGAATCTGCTTAAAGATTTTAAGGGTCTTCCAGACACAACAGGACTAATGCACATAGGAACTCACAGAGACTGTGGCAGCAGGCCTAAGGGCCTGCACAGTTTCAAGCCAGATAGTTCTAGCACTGGCAAATGGAAGTAGACACAGGGCTGCACCCCTAACCAAGATGCTATCTGAAACTGATATCTGCCGGCAAAGAGAAAGTCAGTTTTCCCAAGTGCGTTTTTATTAAGCTACTGAAATGTTGCCATAAAAGGCCATATCATTGATAAACTCCAGAGCATTCAAATAAACTTCAAATCAAATAGGCAAATAAATATGCGTATGATTTGAGCAGGATGGGACTTGCAGTGTGGAGAGTGAGTGAAATGTATCATGGAAGAATCATTTAAATATAGCCAACAATAATCTCATCCACTCAACAAACTCACATGTAAATTTAAATTGCTTCTATTTTACTTTAAATCAATATGATTTTGCTTCAGAAAAAAAAACTCAACTCAAGGAACTGTTGTTACACACACACACACACACACACACACACACACACACGCACACACACACACACACACACACACACACACACACACACTGAGGTTAAACAGGATTCCAGGATCCTACCCAACAATTCAACCACAGCTCCAGTCCTCGTCTCTTCCTGACAGGTACTTCAAAGTTAAAAGCCTCCGCAGGTTCCTGGGTACAAACAGGGCACAAGGGTCTACTTGGGTGGAAACTCTCTGCTTGAGATGGATCTTTGACCTTACTCACCTCTGCTCTGCAGTCTGCCCACCACTCTGGGAAGCAGCCATGAGCAGAGCAGACTGTGTGTAGTATTCACCCCCCATTCTCCTCAGTCTCCTCTTCTACACCACCCCTCTCCTCATACTTTTCAACCTTTCATTAACAATCTCATTTGAGCAGACTAACCTAAAAGTCAAAATCTCTTTCTACAATGTTCTTATCCTCAACCTGCACTCATGGTTTGTTTTGTTTCTGCTCTAAGACTTTTCTAAAATCATATTTCTGGAGTGAAAGAGTGGTGTACTAAGATGCATTCATTGACCGTGATAGTGGAGCACAGCGTGAAATTTCAATGAGTGCATACAGTGTGCTCTCGTCTGATCCTGATAGCTAGTATTTCTTCTCATCACTTCTTTATACTCAGGGCCTTTAAGCTACTCTCTTCTAGATCTTCATAAAAAATACATAGATCATAATGAACTTCTCGTCCCACTGTCCTAAGATGCATGGAATTTATTCTTTGTGCTTTAGAACCCATTATCCAATCTACCTTTACCCCTTACTTTCTCAACTCTAATAATCATATTCAACTTTTTCAGTTTTCATATATGAAAATGGACAGTCAGCATTTTTCTTTGTGGTACTGGACAATTCTACATTGCATGTCTTCTTGTTCCATACATTTTTATGCAAGTAACAGAATGTCATTATTTTTATAGCTGGACAATATTCCATTGTATATAATACACCACATTTTCTTTACCCATTCATCCATCAATAGGTACCTAGGTAAGTCTTTGTATTTTAAATGATACATGTTTCTCCTTATAAATCTCCCTATTCATCCATATAAAATATAAACTAGTATCCAGAATAATGATGAATACATGACTGATACTCTATAAAGTGTTACTGAATAAATGTTGAATAGACAGTATAGCCACCAACAGTTAATTTGCATGTCTTTATGAGAAGGAAGGTGTAACCAGCAAACTCACCCAGGAGAGATGTAAAATATTTATTTCAAACCCAGCTAGTGCACTGAAGAAAGAAAGAAAAACAAGAAGTTTCAAGTCTATGTGTATGGTTAGGTTAAACAATTATTACATTAAGTTCTCCATGATGCACCTATATTGTCCCAAAACTAGTCTGTCCAGACCTAATGCATATAATTCTCCTGCATGCAATACAGTGGGAGAAACGTGTGAAACCTGAGAGAAGGAAAGAGGAGATGGGCAAAGGGACTCCTGATCTCACTGTTCATGTTGTTTCTGTCATACTGCAATCATTAAAACCTACAATGAGGTGCTGGAGAGTTGTATGAAAACCTTTTTTGTTCAGAACAATGAAAACTAGTCAGTTAAAGGGAGAAGTATATTGGAATTAAGTAAAACATTACAATTAGCTAAATGGGAAAGTAATTGCTGGGAGGAAGCAATGTCAAAAATATAACCTCACTGGTTTACTTTTATCTAGAGTAAAGAGGTTAAGAAAAAAAATCTAAATAGGTTTTGAAAAAAAAAAATGTTTTGCAAAAAAGTCAGGCACCTGTTCTTTTTATCGCTATGTGATGGCACTTACAATGAATTCCTCAGACTTGTTGACTCAAGTTACTACATTCTAATACTGATTAGCTAAATTGTTGCAACACTGATGTACACTCACAGAGAATGAATTTTAAAATCTTACATTTTAAAATCTTACATTTCTTGATAAGTTTTGCCGTGGTTTGAAATCCATCCTGGAAGAAAATAGCAGACTAGTCTGTCCATTTGTATTTTTTGTGACAGAACCAAGAGGTCCCCCACTTATTCCTAACTACAACTGAACTGCCTAAGAATTGCAATAACTTTCTGCCTCAGAAGAGCCTATCTCGTGTCTTACAGTTAATTGGATTGTTTCCTTTCCAATTTCATAAAGACTGTGAATGTTCATAGTATTGCTCTTTTGTTCTCTTTCCTGGGAACTTTGTTCGATTTAATTTGTTCTCATAGTGGCCTGTGATGACCCTGTTTTCCATCCTAACTCAAAATTCAAGTAAACTGCAATTATGGAAACACTTGACATCTTTCAATCTATAATTTCATTAATGGGAAGGAGCTACTAAAGTAGACAAGGAGTGAATCATTTAGAAGTTCTTAATTTATCAAAATCATAAAGGGACAGAGGAAATTCCCTCTGTAAATGAATGGTTCTTGAATTACACACTCAGAGCTCACTTGGTTAACAAATAATTCAAAGCACAGACTGACCGAAGGCATGATTTTGTCATACTGTTGTGGTTTGAATAATATATGTCCCCCATAGTCTTGAGCATCTGAACACTTTGTTCCCAGTTGGTGGCACTAAATGGAGAGGATTAGGTGGTGTATCCTTGCTGGAAGAAGTATGTCACCAGGAACCACTTTTGAAATGAAAACGTCTCACTTTCAGTTTGCTCTCTGCTTCTTGATTTCAATAAAGGATGTTAGCTCTCAGCTTCCTGCACCTATTACCATACCTGCTGCCATGCTGTCCCTGCCCTGGGAACTCTAACCCTCTGGAATTATAAGCCAAAAAATAATTGTTTAAATTGCCTTGGTCCTGGTGGGATTTTTTTTTTGTTTGTTTGCTTGCTTTGTTTTGTCGTTTGCTTGGTGTTTTGTTCAAGTCTTGGTGTTTCATCACAGCAATAGGAAAGTAACTAAAGCACATCACATTCCCAGCAACAGTTATTTTGGTTACAAACAGCTTCTAAGTAACAACCTACTTAATGAAATTTACCATAAAGCAAATTTGTATAATAAATGTATTTTGATTAACAAAAACTAAAATAGGATTGATTATATACTGGAAAAAAAGATACCCATAAGGCACAAAAACGCATTGAATTCCTAATGATGCTTAACAGTATATTATCCAAAATGGTGAGATAAAAATGTTCAAATCTTACATGCAGTTCAAATATACAGAGGGGGAAAAAAGGTCTATACTCCCGTGTTTATCACAGCAGTATTCAAAATAACCAATATATAAACAAGATAGCTGTCCATCAAGAGATCAAGGGGTAAGTTAGATGTGTGGTATGTACATGATGAAATATTGTTCATCCATGAAAGAATGAAATCTTATCATCTGCAGCAAAATAGATGGAACTGGAGAACAGTGTGTTCACTGAAATAAGCCAGAACTAAAAAAGATAAACACTGCATGATCTTCTTCATATGTGCAGCCTTGACCTTAAAAGTCTAATTTGAGTGTAGAATGGTGACTACAGTTGTCCAGGAATGGTGAAACAGAAGGGACAAGCAGCAACTATCCAAACATAGTTAAAAGACAAAAATTTATACTCGTCCCATTAAAAAGTCCATAATAAAAGAAGAATATCAAGGCAACACACAGAAGCATCTTCTAGATACCGAAATAGCTACAAATATGATCCCCATTACAGATCATAAATTCTGCCATACCCCACAATGATCACACATACAAGCACTTGTACCAGCTGACCAACTATCTCTGGGTAATGAGATAGTAAGTAATTTTTAATCTTCTTCATGATTCCTTTACATGTCTGTAAATCCTCTATAATAATTGTATATGATCTCAGTAATATTACTGTGCTGGTATATTTTATGTCAGCTTGACTCTCAAAACAACACTTCAATCAAATAAATACATATATATATATATATATATATTCTAAGTACCAAGAATTATGATGCATGTATGATAAGCAAAGTATTCCTTATCTGAAACAGGTGGAAACAGAAGTGTTTCATACTTCAGGTTTTCTCCCAAGATTTTGGAATATTTGCTTAAACTTTGTAAGTTACACACCACTGCTTTGAAAACCTGAAATCTGCAATGCTCTAAAATCCAAAAGTCTGCATTACAGAGTTAAGATTTTTGAGATTAAAGATCTCATTCCGTACCAAGTCTAGAATTTTAATAAAGCCCTGTCACAGCCTCCAGGGAAATGCAATCCACTAGTGCTGCTTCTTATCTTCATGAGACTCACAGACACAAACGCTCACACATGCACACACACAATAAATAGTATCAGCCACATCTGGTGCTGCTGGAGTAAAAGTCAATTTTTATTTGCTTCATTATTCCTTTACATATTTACAAAACGCATCAGATACTAGCAAGCAAATGTCCCTGCTTTTGTACATGTCACAGGGAACTTTGAAAGGAAATGTCTGAATACTAATGTCTTTGGTCTATGTTTTCAGGTAGGGTCCCCTTGGAGTCCCTCCAAATTTCACTATGGAGGACTAAAGTCTACAAACATAAGGCCATGTTAGGCTCTTTTGACTTCTAAATACTGAAAATAGTTGATTATTCAAATTTAATTTTTCAAAATTACAAAAAAAAATGTATGCTAAAATTAAGCTATTTCTAAACATTCTATTTCCAAAGACAAGGTTCAAAATTATCCCCTCAATTGTAGAAGCAAGTGAGTCTTTGCCTGGTACCCTAAGCATGCCTATATTCTACCGATTGCCAGTTTTGACTATGTACTTTAACCATGATTGACTCTGCTGTCCTCAGTTAAAAGGCTACAGCTTAGAGAACTGTGTCCCCAACACATGCCCCATTTGTATAGGTTTCTTACTTCACAAACTCATGGTTTCCAAATTATCAATGGTAATATAATTCGTAAACTGCTACTCTCTGCCTTTTTCTCTCTGAACAAAGCACCCAACAGCCTATCTGTGAGATGTCAATTTACATATCACTTCTGTTTCTTTTTTACATAAAAACATTCTTTTATTTACATGGTAAGTTGAATGCAGTACAGTTGGAATAACCTATCTCAATCTTGCTTTATAAACCCATAAGCAATGATAATGCAAATATGTGTATGTTCATATGCATGTATATACACACAATTTAGACATTTTAAATCTGAAACTAAGTGTAATGGCTCACACCAGTAACCCTGGCATTAGAGGGATGAGACAGAAGGAATGCCATGAGTCCAAGGCTAGCTTAGCTTAGGCTATAAGAATGAGATGCTGTCTCAAAATAGAAGAGCAAATACCTGGAAAACACAGATTCCTCTAACAATGAACTTTAAAAGGTTACGCTGTCTGCAAGTGGAAGGAGACGTGGAGAAAATAGCACCTGAAATTACGCAGGTGTAGGAAAAGGCCCACAAAGGGGCAGAAAAAAATGAGGAAGGAGACAGTGGACTGAGCCCAGTGCAATCGGGACAGCTTTCCCCAAGGAACAGCAAGTGGTAAGAAGACGTGAGGACAGAGAAGAAGAATGGAGCACTCTGATGGAGACAAAAGAGAAAAACCTTGAAAATGGAAAGCCAGGAGAACGGTGATGAAGACAGATCCGCTTCTGGAGACAGGAAAAGCAGACAGGAGGGGTTGACAGACTACAAGCCAGAAGATGGAAAGAGAGAAGAAGTGGTGCCCTGTTGTGTGTATCCTGAATACTTCTTAAATGAAGTAAAAGGGGAGTGTGCTTTTGTTCTAAAAAAAAAAAAAAAAAAAAAAAACTTTGATTTAAGAAAGAGGGTATTGTGGGGCTGGAGAGATGGCTAAAGAATTAACATAGCAAACTGCTCTCACAGAGGACTGAAGTTCAGTTCCAAACATGCATGCCGGGTGGCTTACAACCTCCTGTGACTCCAGGGTGTAGCCAGAAGGTCTCTCTGGTCCCGCCTGGCCCGAGCTGTTATATCATCTCCGTTAGAGCGATGACTGGTTGGTGGGGGAGAAGCAGCAGGCAGCCCCACCAGGGATCGTATGCCTCTACCCTCTTTGAGTACATGCATCAATCTGTACACAACACACATATATATACATACGATTGAAAGTAAAATAAAAGAAGGAAGGGAAAAAAAGGAGAAAGTCTATGAGAGAGAGACTATTGGAGGAGATCTTACGTGTTCCAAGAAGCACAGCTCTGATCATTGCTCAGAAGGAAAATAAAGACTGAAACCAGCTGCCTGAGCTGTCATCAAAGGTGGGTTTGTGTTGTAGTTGGTCTTTAAATGCTAAATAATTATTAATTCACAAGGGTAGCTGTAGCTGGAGAGTTTCTCTCCAGTCCCACCAAGCTCCTGAAGTCCTGCAGCCCACTTATAAAATAATTACTCAGATGCTTATATTACTTATAAACTGTACAGCCATGGCAGGCTCCTTGCTATCCAGTTCTTATATCTTAAATTAACCCATTTCTATTAATCTATAAGTCGGCACGTGTTCCGTGGCTTTACCTGTTGCCTTTACATGCTGCTCCCTGGATGTCAGGCTGGCGTCTCCCCCTCAGCCCTCCTGTTCCCCAGAATTCTCCTCTCTCTTTGTCCCACCTATACTTCCTACCTGACCACTGGCCAATCAGCACTTTATTCATTAACCAATCAGAGCTACACATTCAGGGCATACAGAACATCCCACAGCAGGTAGCAAACAGCTAAAGTGAAGTGAAAGCTTCCAATGCTATGTAAGCTGAGCTGACAATAAAGGGAAAGGAAATTGTATTTCTAAACAGAAAGACAGAGAAAAATTTTGCCATTACTCTTGCAAAATATCAGTAGCTGAAGAATTCAGAAACAAGCGTGTTCAGAACTCAGTGCCACTGAACAGGGGGAATGACTGGCCATGGCACTGGCCTTCCTTCCATCTGAATGTCAGTGTGCTGTGCAGCCCATCTGCTGTGGAACAAATAGTACAATAGTGTCCCACCCACGTCATCCAGAGGTCATCATTTGTGACTTCCGTTATGATCTCAGCCACGAGGAAGAGCTAACAATTTCTTCTTTTTGGCTCTAAGAGATCTTTAAGCCATAATTCCCAAAGAAGGTAACATAACTGCCCCTACTACAGTTGGCTTTTGTTATCAAATGTATATAGAACATGAGTCAGGCTTCTCTTTTCAATTAATGCAACAGAACTACTCACAGAAATGCATTCGTATGCAAGCAAATGCTGTTTTATTAATGTAGACTTGTGCTAGCTCAGCCTTTCATGTGTATGCTTATATTGTTTTTAATCCATGGAGATGGAATCCATAAAGGGGCTGATTTTATATGTAGGTAAAACCCAGAGCTGCCAATTGGTATAATGTGAGTTGTACACTAAGTGGGTCAGCCTTTCAAGATTACACTCCATGCCATGAGGATTGAAAATCCCTACTGCCTGAAAGTTGCTAAATCTGAGCCTCCCTTTGTAACACTCTTGGAAGCTATTAAAACAAATAACTAGTTCCCGTGAATTAATAATCAAATAACTAAAAGTAAGTTGTTAGACAGGCATTGTGGTGCACAGCTATAACTTTAGCCCTTGGAAGGCACAGGCAAATTTAGAGTTCAAGGCCAGCCTGGGCTTTACAGAGAGAGACTTAAAAAATTCATTTAAAAAAATAATCTCTCTTGTGTAATAAAATTATGTAAATAATGTTCTATTTATTAGATAATGAATGAATCTTAGAGATTCATTTATGTGCCCTCAAAAATTCACTTTGAAAAATGAGTGTGGCTGAGTGTCCCTGTAATTTCTGTGCCTGTCTCTTGCCTGTAACCCCCTGTACTGGAGGTCATCAAGGCAGGAGGATGGCTGTGGTCCACTGGCCACCAGCTTAGCAGAAAAATGGCAAGCTTCAGGTTCAGTGAGACACCCTTACTCAAAAGGAATAAGGCAGACAGTAACAGAGGAGGACGCCTACCTAACATCCAGCTCTGGCCCTCTCGAGCATGCACAGGTAATGAACCTGCATACACATCTGCAGGTGCACACATACACACACACAAATGCTTTTGAAACTGAAGCAAAAATTAAGGCTTTTTGGAGGTAATTAAGCCAGGAAGGTTCTGCCCTCGTGGTTGAAATTAGCAACGACCAAGCTTGAGGGAGGGAGTTCACCCCTTCCATTACAGGAGGCAGCACTTTCTTGAGAAATGCTTATTGATTCCAGAGGTGAAAGTGGGTCGAGATGATTCTGAAGAGCATGTTTTGTGTTGATTAGAGAGGCAGGTATTTAATGTCAGCTTCAGAAGTATGTTCGCTGAAGTGAAGCAACTCCCCATTAATAATTGCCACTAATTAGACCATCAGACAGGTATAAATCAGCTCTCCCCTCTAACACTAACAAAATCTGGATGACTGTTAGTCTTTTCCTACGAGTTCAAAGGCTTCTGTTTTTCACCCAGTCTCCTTTCTGGTCCTCTCACGGTCAAAATTACAAGCAAGATCATCACCCCTGTCAGGATCTCTGCAGTGTTGCTCATTGTCTTGGAAGTTGGCACTTGCAGGCTAAGGCCTGCTTTCCCGTGGGAGTGTCCCTTGACATGAGTTTACCTCCGTTATTTCGGGATCGTCTGATTGGAAAGTGGTACACTGATGCATTCATAGAGCCCGGGTAGTAAACATGGCACTGAAAAGAGAAAAAAAAAAAATGACCTGAAAGTGCTATAAAAAAGGGTTCTGGGGCCGGGCGGTGGTGGCGCACGCCTTTAATCCCAGCACTCGGGAGGCAGAGCCAGGCGGATCTCTGTGAGTTCGAGGCCAGCCTGGGCTACCAAGTGAGTTCCAGGAAAGGCGCAAAGCTACACAGAGAAACCCTGTCTCGAAAAACCAAAAAAAAAAAAAAAAAAAAAAAAGGGTTCTGGAATCACAGCCCAAGAGTTTCCAGACTGGATCAATAAGTCTCAAAACTTCCTTAGGATCTACCTTACATAGTAAGGTTGATTTTTATTTCTGTTAAGTACGGAGTGTTTCACCACCATCATCTCTGGGTTTAATCTAGGCAAAAAAAAAAAAAAATAATAAGGTTTTGGTAGTGATCAAGCTGGCCAGTGTGTGTGTGTGTGTGTGTGTGTGTGTGTGTGTGTGTGTGTGTGTGTGTTGAAGCCCATTATTTCATCTGCAGTAATTTGGATTAATTTAAATCTTTACTCTGTTATATTCCTTATAAATCTGGAGACAAATGCTGAGACTATCTATGTTGTTCAGTTGTTGTTAGTGGGGTTTCTCTTATCCATACAGCTCTTCTATTGGTGATTATGTCAAGTAAAATGTTATCCATTTCAGAGAGGTTTTTTGAGATTATAATTGCATCATTTCTCCTTTCCCTTTCCTCCTTCTAAATAAACTCTCCCATATACCCCTCCTTGCTCTCTTCAAATTCATAGCCTTTTTTTTTTTTTTTTTTACTAATGGTAATGTTCAGTCTGTATAATGTTACTTGTATTATGTTTTCAAGGCTGACCAAATTGGTGTGCTCTTCCTTAGGGAAAACTATGTATACAAATACAAAGATTATGCAAGATGACAGACTACAAGGACAGCTTCCCAAGACTCACCAAAGTTAAAGTTAGTGCACAGAGATGTTTGTCCCAAGGCAAAAAAATTTAAAAAAAAAAAATATGAGACTGGTCTTCTACAGACTGAATGCCCATGTCCCTCCCAAAATCCCTATGTTGAAACTGGATGCTATTACACTAAGAGAACAGGTCTTTACGAGATAATTAGGCTTGGAGGGTTCTGCTATAAATTAAACTGAAGCCCTTAAAAAGAGATCCTAGAAACTATTTGATGAGAGAAAGGTAATGGGGATCCGTTGTGATCAGATACACTATAGGCATGTATGAAATTGTCACAGTGAAGTCCATTATTGTGTACAATTATCATATACTAATAAAAAAAACTGAACAGATAAAAAAGAGACTCTGAAAAAGAGGACAAGATGTTTGGCACATGGACAATGACAGAGAAATGGAATGAGATCTACATGAACAGCCTGGACATGAGTGGGGGTAGTGAAGGGCGAGGGTCGAGGGAAAGAGAGCTTGGGTGAGTGGGAGATCCCAGCTGGATCAACAACAGAGAGGGAGAACAAGGAATAGGAGACCATGGTAAATGAAGACCACATGAGAATAGGAAGAAACAAAGTGCTAGAGAGGCCCACAGAAATCCACAAAGATACCCCCACAACAGACTGCTGGCAATGGTCGAGAGACAGTCCGAATTGACCTACTCTGGTGATGGCATGGCCAAACACCCTAATTGTCGTGCTAGAAACCTCATCCAACTACTGAGGGATCTGGATGCAGAGATCCATGACTAGGCCCCAGGTGGATCTCTGGGAGTTCAATTAGCGAGAATGAGGAGGGTTTATATGAGAGAGAATTGTTGAGACCAAGGTCAGATAAAGCACAGAGACAAATAGCCAAACAAACGGAAACACATGAAATATGAACCAATGGCTGAGGGGTCACCAACTGGATCAGGCCCTCTGAGTGGGTTGATTGGCCTGATCTGTTTGGGAGGCATCCAGGCAGTGGCACCAGGTCCTGTGCTCATTGCATGAGTCGGCTGTTTGAAACCTGGGGCCTATGCAGGGTCCCTTGGCTCGGCCTGGGAGGAGGGGACTGGACCTACCTGGACTGAGTCCACCAGGTTGATCTCAGTCTGTGGGGAAGGCTTTGCCCTGGAGGAGATTGGAATGGGGGGCGGGCTGGAGGGAAGGTGAGGGGGGCGGGAGGGGGGAGAACAAGGGAATCCTGTATGTAGACCTTAATTGTATTGCAAAATAAAAATTAAAAAAAAAAAAAAGATGTTTGGCACATGGAAAAGTGGGGATGGATCTAGAAGTGTTAAAGGAAGGAGTTGGAGGTGAATATGTCAAAATACATCAAATGAAATTCTCAGTTAATAAAAATATGTATTTTCAAAACACAAGTTATGAAAAGTTCCCTTGACACTCACTCATACAAGTACATAGTGAGAATATAATTACCTGCAAGCCACAGTCACCCTCAAATCTTAGATTTCTCATCCTACAGGCTGTTAAAAGTTAGTGATTGTTACTACAAACCACTAGTTTATGATATTCTGTTACAGCCACCCAAATGAACTAAGACACAGTCATAATCTTAGTGGGATTGTAAGAAGCACACACAACTGTGGTGATATTTTGTGTATGATCTAACAAATAAAGCTTGCCTGAAGATCAGAGGGCAAAGCCAGCCACTAGTTAGCCATAGAGGCCAGGCAGTGGTGGCATACACCTTTAATCCCAGCACTTGGGATCTCATGCCTTTGCTCCCAGTACTTGGGAAGGACACACCTTTAATCCCAGCACTAGGGAGGTTGAGAGAGGAAGTGATATGGCTGGACAGAGAGAGGAACAGAAGGTGGGAGGAGAAAGGAGCTCAGTCTTTTCAGCTGAAGAGCTGTTGAGGTGAGAGGTTTCTGTGGCTTGATCCTTTGTCTCTCTGATCTTTCAGCATTTGCCCCATTATCTGGCTCTGGGTTTTTATTAAGACCAATTAAGATTTGTGCTACACACAACTTACACTCAAGGATAGAAAATGAGGGGCATGATGTAAGGACAGCAGATCCTTTGAAATAGACACTGTCTACTTTGGAATTTAAGAGCTCTATAAAGAGACAGAGGAGATGCTTCTGTGTGTTTCAATCCAAGACCCCAACATTTTGCACAGTGGCCCCAGTCAAGAGTGCTGGGATAAATGTGGAATGCTGGCCCTGTAATAAGCACTGCCAAACATGAGGAAGACCACCTTTATTATGAGAGGTAGAGTACAGGGGGAGACCCTTCTGCCAAATTTCAAGTTGATTGGACTCATACTCTAAACAATTTACAGTAATAATAATAATGATCTGTGTCCCTGCCTTACTATTCCTTGCCTGTTTATGGCTTTATCCTGACTTAAAGGTCTCCTTGTACGGTTCCAGGTATTTTTGACTGGCTATCAGCAAATCCATCTTCTTCTTCCATGCTGGGGGTGGGGCTTCCATTCCATTAGACAAGATGCTGGTATGGACCAGAAGCAAAAATAAGAGCAAGTTCTTAATTCTTGTAGACTTCAGACTTAGCATGCCTTCTTGTTTCCCCAAGGTATTATAAAATACAATTTATGCCCCTAAACTGATACACAGAATGAGGCAGAAACCAGGAAGAGAGAGGGAAAGGACAGAGCTGTTTGCTTTCTACTTTTTAAGCCAGGCATTTTAGGAAGCGTATCTATTTTTAAAGAAACAACACAAATCTAAAAATCAGATGGTACTTCTATCAAAACCCTTCCAGAATTTTGTTGTTTTAGAATTGGGAGTGCTAGAAAATGTTACGAACAGATGGTCTCAAAAGGAGCAGAGTGCCCCCGGAATAAGAATGTGGTTGCTCTTATTATCTCATGCCTGAAACACCTCATCAATTCCAAATTGGTGCCTCTGCTTCCTACCCATTGTTTCCTTTCAAATCTATTCTTCTCATTCCATTAGACGTTTTGGGGGGGAGGAGGGAAATCAATCAGTGTTTTATTTCCTCCCTTTCTCAACAATCTTACATGAAATCTAAATTTCATATCACCCTAAGTCTTTTCTCACATGGCTCTGATCCTATTTCAGACTGCGTCACTACCCTTGGCATGAACTAGAATATCTCCCTCAAGCTACACACTACATGTCTGAGAAATGCTATTAATGTTGTTATAACTCCATATTATCTGTGGCAGCTAGAACAATAAGCCTGTAGCTCTTTCCTAGAGTAGTCTTTGTCAAAAAAAGAACCAATAGTTGGTCCCTGATCCAAAATATAGCCCTCAAATTAAGAAGCATTCTTGTTGTGAGCAGTGGAATTTTTAAGAAACCTACTTAGAATGTTATTTGTGCTGTAGAGAAGGAGACTTGAGCCAGGATTTTAATGGACATAATAAAAATACACTGCAGATGAACAGTGACCAAAAACCTAGTCTATAACTACTCTTAGTTGTGGTTATACAGAGGTTTTGAATAGACCCAGGGTCTTGGGCTGCTCTTGTCCTCTCAGAATGGTCTCCTTATTTGCTCAGATAGCTATAAATCAAGTTGCAAAATAGACCATTTGGCCTGAGCTTGTAAAGAAGGAGGTGAAAGAACATTACTTTCCTGTCTCATGTTCCTAACCCCTCACCTGACCCTCATTCTGATCTGGGCAGCACAATTCATCTCCTCTATCTGTCCCCCTCTCTGCCCAGTGCTGCTCACATTCTCTCAATTTCCTACCTACAACTGGAGGTTGATCAGACTGTTGGAATCCGAGCTTCTTCAGCTAATAGGATTACACTTTCCCACACCATGCCGCATCTCCTTACAATACCATCTTACTACAGGAGAAACATGCTTTCCTGCCCCTTGATGCTGGCCTTGCTGTGACCAGTGAATATTTGTGGACACAACATGAATAGAAGCATTGATGTGCTTTCAAACTATGTCTTATGTTTTTCTAGTCTTATGGTTTCCCATGAGGAACAAAAATAAAAAACAGCCGGGCGGTGGTGGCGCACGCCTTTAATCCCAGCACTCGGGAGGCAGAGCCAGGCGGATCTCTGTGAGTTCGAGGCCAGCCTGGGCTACCAAGTGAGCTCCAGGAAAGGCGCAAAGCTACACAGAGAAACCCTGTCTCAAAAAACCAAAAAAATAAAAAAAATAAAAAAATTAAAAAAAAATAAAAAACAACACCTCCAGCTTGCTACTAGTTCAAGGACAAAGAAAATGAGTATAGGAAAAAACACACACAACCAACCCCAGCCTCACTCAGAAGGGTGGCAGCCTACCCACAGCTCCACTAACAAAATCTATCAATTCTTGCCTTTGTTCAGGGCTGAAGAGATGACTTGGAAGTTAAGAGCACTTATTGCTCTTTCAAAAGACCTGGGTTTTGTTCCCAGGATTCACATACAGCAGCTCACAATCACATGTAACTCTATTTCCAAAGAATTCAACCTCTGGCCTCTGTTGGCACCTGCTTGCATGTGATCCACATAAATTCATGAAGACACACACACACACACCATACGTTAAAAATAAATAAATGGGGACTAAAGAGATGGCTCAGTGGTTCAGACCACTTGTAGCTGTTTTGGAGGACCTAAGTTTATTCCCCAGCACCCACATGGGACCTCACAACCATCTGTAACTCCAGTTCCAGGGGATCTGTCTCCCTCCCTCCTCTCTGACCTCCACAGACACCAGGAACACACATTGTGCACATACATACAAAACATATAAAACAGTCATACATTAAATATTTTCAAAATACAAAAATAATAAAAAATAAATAAAGCTGTAGGTTTTTTAGATGGGTTGTTACATAAAATTATTGGGAATAGCTCAATGAACAATACTCTAACAATTTTTCTCAGGGCAATAATAATATATTTTTGCAGATATTTTTAATCTGGGAAGCAAAAATATTAACAAACTACATCAAATGAAGATAGCAAGAAATAATTAAGATAGCATATGTAAAGTGCTTAGGTAGAGATGGGTTCCAAAAGAACACCACTCACACCCAGTGTAGTAATTTGGAAGTTGTGATCCTTTTTTTCTATAGTCTTTTATTTGTTGGAACAGTTTTAAGTTAAAAGCAAAACTGAGACAAAAATTCAGAGATACCTATACACTCTCTGGCTCCCCCAGTAGGGTCATTGTTGGGATGGGGCTATTCTGACAGGTAGGCGGTGTACAATACAGATAGGTCTTCAGACAGGGACCTTATTGCTTCCCTTAGCATTTTCCTGCTGGCACACACTATGGAATATCTTCCCTGTGCTTATTTGCCACCTTGATGTCTTCTTTGGAGAATTAGCTTAAATATTGCTAATTATTTTAATCAGAATATTTTCTCAGTGCTTTTAAGAGTTCTATGAAATGTTAGATGAAAGTTCTGTATCAGATATATCTTGGCAAAGATTTTACCTGTGTCTCACTCACTGGTAGAAAATAAAAAGTTGATCTCATGAAAGAATGGAATGGAATAGTGGTCACTAGACATAGGAAAGAACAAAGCAGAGGGGTTAGTTATAAAGAATGTAAACAGTATCTAAACAGTGAAGAATCAGTTCTAGTTTTCTTTAGCACAAAAGAGCATTGTTACAATGGTCTATGCTACATTTCAAAATAAGAAGAAGAATGTGAACATTCTAAACATATAGAAATTATTAGTATTTGAGGAGGTAGAAGTGCTTAGTATCCAGATTTGTTCATATTACATATGCCTTGCATTGTCAATGAACCCCACAAAGGTATATCATAGTTGTCTTAATAAAAACCATTTTAGATATAA
Organism: Peromyscus eremicus; assembly: GCF_949786415.1. Taxonomy (NCBI): domain Eukaryota; kingdom Metazoa; phylum Chordata; class Mammalia; order Rodentia; family Cricetidae; genus Peromyscus; species Peromyscus eremicus. The sequence goes on from NC_081430.1 coordinate 33,864,135, forward strand.
AATAGAGCAATGTTTTGAGCCAAATTAACAAATACCTAATGAACCAAGAACCATGTGGCTGTAGCTAGAAGTTTTCCTGTGTCATGCCTGGCCCTGAGGTCCTGCAGCCGCTTATAAAATAATTGCTCAGAGGCTTATATTAATTACCAACTGTATGGCCTATGGCATTCTTGCTAGCTAGCTCTTTCATCTTAAATTAACCCATTTCTGTTCATCTATGTATCGCCATGTGTTCCCTGGCTTTACATGTTGCTCCTTGGATGGCGGTTTGTGACGTCTTTCTGTGTGCTGTGAATATGGGTTATTCCCATTAGCTAACAAATAAAGCTGCATTGGCCTATGACAGGGCAGGATGGAGCCAGCAGGGAAAATCCAAGACATACAGTGAAAGGAGAAAGGAGAGTAAGGGAGATGCCAAGCTGCCATTCAAGGAGCAACAAGATGCCAGCAGACCAGTAATGGCATGGCCACGTGGCAACATATAAATTAATAGAAACAGGTTGAGAAGTTGAAAGGCTAGCTAATATAAGCTGACCCATAGGCCATACAATTTGTAAATAATATGAGCCTCTGTGTGTTTACTTGGAACCAAGTGGCTGGGGGACACAGGGAGAGATTTGTCCCAACCATGGGGCCAGGCAGGACTGGAGAAACCTCTCTGGCTGCATGTAGCAGGTGAATACTGGAAAGTGACTTAAGAGGAAGCTTTACAAGGCCCTGTAAATCACATGAATATTCATGCCTTTATTTCATCTACTGACCATACCAATCACCATGGCTTAATCAGGATGAATGTGAAAAGGGATTAAAATTAGCTTCTGGAAAACCTGAGAAACTCCGATTATTTCTCTTATTAAAAGTGATAGGTCAAATATAAGTAATTTCCATCACTCCTTGAGCCTCATGTTTCTACCCGTATGAATAACTACTCCAGGAGAATCCAGTGTTTTTATATAAGAAAGTGGAGGAATACACCTTAGCTACACAATATGTACTATGTGAGAGATTTACAACATAATAAAGTAGGTACAAGGTTGTCTTCAAGGGCAAGTAATGAAAACAATCACGGAAAACCCTATTCCAGGAGGGCTCTGCACTTGATTAAGAGCTCTAGTGCTAAGAATCTTAAATCCTCTATAGTTTTCTCTTTAGGTGTGTGTTTTGTAAAAAGATGTCAGTGTGATAAAACAGCATGCACATGAGCGAAGTGGATACATCCCTGTGTCAGCCGTAAGTTGCCAGCCCGTTTGCACTTAACCTTCATGGCTTTTATGACATGCTTCCTTCACCTTCCTGACACTAATCTCTTTAGCAATTACAGCAGCGACTTTCTCCAATCCAGCCTTGGGGAGAATCTTAAACTCACACGCTTTTCCTCAACCAAACAGCACAAGCTTTTTCTTTTTCTCCTTTCTCTCACCGTGGCAGTCGCTAAGCAGGAAGCAGAGACCACGCCACAGACTGAATGTTATGCTACCTTGACATTACCTCCACTAGACATATTAGTCCATCGCTGTTTAATTCAGCCTCACTCAAGTTTTCATGACATGAACGAAGCATGGCCAGATTTGTTTTTTGTTTTTGTCAGAGTATAACATGAATGACAGTTCCCAATAGAGTCCTGTTCCCCTCTGAAATCTCATGAATTGGCCTTCCACTCTCCAAATTTCCTTCAGTATTCTGATGTTCCAGATGTTCCAGATGCCCACCAGAATGGTCCACTAAGCTCTGTTCTAGGATTTCCCTTGCCTGCAGCTCCAAAGTCTCCCACCATCCTAGCTCAAACCAGTTTCAAAGGCTTATGAACTCTGGGCTCGGCTTATCACAGCAACAGCCCCACTTCTCAGCACTGATTTCTGTATTAGTTACTTTTCTCACAGCTGTGACAAAGCGCACGGCATAAACCACTTAAGAAATGAGGGTTAGTTTTACTCATGGTTTGGAGGGATACAGTTCCAGATGAGGAAGATGTGGCAGCAAGAACATAGAGCTGCGGCAAACAGTGCACTCTCAATCAGGAAGCTAAGAGAGGCGAATGCTGGTTCTCATCTCGCTTTCTTCTGTTTCTGTTTTTATATAACATGAGACCCCAGCCTATGAGATGGTGCCACACACGATCAGGGTGGGTCTTCTTGCCTTAACTAAGCCGTACTGGAAAAACCCTCACGGACTTATCTAGAGGTATCTCTCCGTGGCTGTTGTAAATCCCATGAATAACCCTGTTAATCCTTTTATTCATCTTGCATCCAGTGCCATTGGCACTGAGTGTGATAACTTTGGAGGAAGGAGGAAGAGAAGGCAACTCACAAGTCCTTCTCATTGCAGTCCTCAGTTATTAGTGAGCTGAAGATGGGAGTTGGGGATAATGTCCACATGTTAAAAGGTGAAGTAGAAAGTTACTTTGCACATTTTTAATGTTATGCTGTTGAGAATAAAATACATTCGCATACTTGAAACACAAAATTCTGTGTATATTAAATGCCTTATTATATATACATACATTGAGTCATCATTTATTGGCATTATATAATATAAACATGAATGGTAAAAATCTGTGAAAATATACACATTTTTATTTTTTTCTGAACTTACAACAACCAATTATGTTCTCAAAGCAATGGAATTTTTAGAAGAAAATATTTATTAATAGTACTTTTTCCTATTTTTTGAGCTTGTTTTCTGAATCTCACAAATTGTTTAGCCAGCCCTCAGAAGATACTGTTACTCCAGATCTGTAAATTTTTTTAAAGAAAGCTAGTGAAATTAGTTAGCTTTTCCATGATCACAGAACCAGCAAGAAGCAGATATCATAAATTGTGACTCCAAAGATATCATTCCCTCTCTCTTTCAATATTGTAATCAAATTACAGTTAGGGGAAAGTCCAAAGGAAGCTACAAGCTTGAGACTAAGCCTGTTGCTTCAATTCCTTCCTACGTAGCACTGTCTGAAGTAAATTGCCTTAAGTCCCACCACCCACCTCACACACCACAAAGTGGCTCTAGGACTAAGATGGCAGACTGAGGAAACACATTCTAGCACTGTTTCACTAATCTGGGGTCTAGTGTCTCAGTTTATCTAGTCTGTGGATTTGAAATCAACGATTCAAACCTAAGTTCATTGTATCTCATTGTCGCAAAGACCCTCAATTCTCTTCCAATTCCTCTTTTTCCCCACATCTCACATATTTCTCTGTTTCATAAATTGAGTCATGTAAAATAATTCATTTAATTTAAATACCATGTCATAATAACCAACCAGATGGTTCAAATAATTATGCCAATGTGACTATAATTCCAATCTTTCATTGACTTCTGACTAATTCATTTTTCAACCTGGAATTTCACTGCTCCTCATTGTACATAAGACTTGGAACCTCTAAGAATTTACCTTTTGACCTCAGCAGACAGATTGCCAGCAACAGCATCTATGCCCCTTTCACACCTTCATAATCACTCTGAAAACTCTGAGCTGGCAGTCTACACTAAGAGTTAAGAGAATGTAATTCATTTCTGTACCCATAAATGGTAGGTAAGAAAGTTATCTTTTACCACACCTGTAATTGGTGGGAGAAGTATGCTTCTAAAGCCAGAAAATATAATTAGGATAGAGACTTTTCTTTTTTATCTTCTGGAAAAAGTCACCATGTTATAGTGTTACACATATACACACACGTGTGTACATACATATGCATGGAATTTAGCTGTTTTCTATCTATAGAATTAGAGAGAAATTTCTGCCACATAGATAAACATAAAATATTTGTGTCAAATTTTTTATCATAGCATCTCTTCCTTTGAGATCTCTAGGCATCTGAATACATTATATTTTCTAGTTATTTCCACAGTTACAAACATTGCTGTCAAGAGAATTTCCTCCAAGAATGATGTGGCAAAGATACTACTGTCAGAAGAACAGTGACTTATCAATGATAATAATTTCTGCAATTCATTCCTGAACGTGTTAAGAATAACACTACATAAATAATTCTTACTTGAACAACTTGGAAGATATGCATAAACATAAACTGTATTTATAGGCTTTGAAATTATAATGTGCATGAAGGCCTAAAAAGTACTTTGTGATTTTCTAATCCATGGAGTCTCACTGCTTACCCAACAAAAGAATAAAATTCAGAAAAAAAAAATAATGCAGAGACGTACAATCTAGATCTTTTAGGGCAACCTAAGTGTTCTATGTCATCACATTTTTTTTAAATTAGAAGAGGAATCATGCTTCTCTTTATGCCCCAAGTTTTCTCATTTCATAGCTCACCATCAGTAATCCCCACATGTAAAAACTTAGAACGTAATGGTTAGTTTTAACAGTTAATTTAACTGGATTAAGTACTTCCTAGAGACGTGACAAAGCATTATTTTAGAGCATCAGAATACTGAAGAAACAAAGTATCGCTACTCCTGCCTGCTGTGACTTGGGTGGCTAGCTGTGAGACCATGCCAGTCCTAACATCGTAAGGACACTTACACAGACTATTGAGAGGCCAGGGCTAACAGAAATTAAGGTTGACCCTATAACCCAGGACCCATTTGCCAACCACAGGAATGAACCACTGTAGGAAAAATTCCTCTGTCCACTTGAAGCATTCCAATGACTGGCCCTGACTTACATTTTAATCAGATCCTCTTGTAAGACCCTACGACAGAATGAGGGAAACTGCTTCTGAGTTTGCAGCTCACAGACACTGGATTAAATGACCAGTTTTAAAGTGGCAACATTTTTAGTATGTTACACAGCAACAGATATCTAACATACTTGTCTCTCTCTAACCTGATAAATAACTATTTAAACATGAGGCATTTATAACCAATGACAAACTGGGAGAAATACACCCTTTCCTTTACAAGTTGATAAGCTCAATTTTCTCAAATCACCCAAAGCGCCAAGTCTCAAGGAGATCAGCTATTCCCACTAGATAAAGTGACAGCAGCATGACTCTTGAGATGGCAATTTAGTAAGTTGCTCCGAATGTTAAATGCGTTCAAGGAGCCAAGCTAAAATTAAATGGTTAGTTCATGAAGACAGAATTAAAAGAAGTATTTTTTTGGCTGGTGGCATAAGCCTGTAGTACAGCTAACTGCCTGGGAGGCTGAGGAAAGATTTCAAGTTCAAGGTCTCCCTTAGGATATTATATGAGTTCAAAGTCAGCCCGAGGAACTTAGTGAGGCCTTGCTTCAGAATAAGATATAAAATATGAGCTAGGTACACAATTCAGGGGCAGAGCCTAACATACATGAGGTCCTAAGCTCAATCAATCATCACTGAAAAATAAAAATAAGATCCACGTGTACCAACCACTCAAACTTAATAATTAGAAACACGTATCCATCCTTCATGATATATTTTTCAATACTCATTGCAAACCATCAAATCTGATTTAAAAAAAAATGGTGGTTGTTCAAAGATTTATGTATTGAGCAAACTAATATTAGATATTTATGTTTGTATCAGAAAGCTGCCTTCCTCTCTCATGTACAGTTTTATTTCCTTTATATACAAAAGTAAAAAGTGCAATAATGCCTGAGAGTAGGAAATTATGCTGTATGCACATAATGGGAGTCTTTGCAGTTTTTAAAATTAATACCATGTATATGTCTATTGACAAGTGTTAAATGTGTGCCTTTTAGAATGCTGCATATTTTGTGGTTACATTTCTTAAAATATTGTCTTTAATGAACAATAATTTGTACGTACCAAAAAAATTAAAACTAAAAATAAGACAGATAATTAGGTAGACTTACAGAACACAGTCACAAAACTATGGGATCCGAACTTAACATTATTGCTCCACAAAACTAAGCAGATGATACTAAATTTCTTCCTCATTTTTAGGAAAATTTCTGTCAAATAAGTAGTCTGTGATCTTCCCAGGATGCTCTGTAGGCTGGCAGGTTCTTTGCTGTTCAGTGTTCCTGTACCAATAACCACTATGTCAACAAAAGGTCCAATGTTACAAGTTCATTTCTGGCCAGATGTTTGCAGTCAGTCAGTTTGCAGCTTATTTTATAATTTCTTTCTCACAAGATTTTTAAGCCAAATTCTCATACTCTACTTCTTAGCCACACCTTTTGGTCAGTGTCACGGATAATCAGTTCCATACGTTTATACTGATTTCTTCAACCTGAGAGAGGAATATTCCCTGCTGACACAAAATTCTGAAAATATGAGCTCTCAGGGTAGTCAGGACAGCTCTCCTTGCTACAGACTCTCTGGTGATCACTGACATAGTCATCAGATCCATACAATCTCATCTAGAAAGCCTTGTTTAAGGGGGAGTTAAAGAAATCCTGCTTTCTAATGACAATGCTAGCTAATGACTTAGTATTCAAATAGTTGTCTCAAGCTGGCTGAGCCTGTATTAATAGTAGGTCTGGGGCATCCTTAAAAAAGACTAGAACTACAGCAGTTATTAAGAGACTCTAGGTCTGAGGATGTAGTCAACTTGATAGACTATTTGCTTACTAAGTGTAAAGATGTGGGTTCAGTTTCCCAGCATAGCATCATGACTCACTCCTGTAATCTCAGTACTCAGGAAGAGATGAAGGATCAGAAGTTCAAGGTCATCCTCGACAAATATGAAGTTCAAGACAATATTAGGATACATAAGGCAGACAGAGATGGAGAGAGGGAGGGAGGAAGGGAGGGAGGGAGGGAGAGAGGGAGGGAGAGCCCTACGCAATGCTGTAATATATCCCTAAATTTTCAGAAAAGGAACTAATAGACACCCTGCCAGCCATCTCTTCTTTTCACAATCAGAAATAAACTGCTGATCTACCCAGACATAACCAGCATGGCTCTTGTTGAAGATGCCGCTGGAACCAACTTGTAAACAAAGTCTCCAATTTTCCTATTCCCGAAATGCATCGCCCTCTTATGATTATAAAAAACACACCCAGGAGGCCCAACCAGCAAAGTTTCTATGCTTTTACTTTTTTCTGATTGCCTCTTCCCCAGATCCTCCATTACCTTTTAGCTGCTCTTTTTTTCTCCTCAAAAGTGTGAATTCATTTTAATGTCTGATAATCTGTTTGCTGTGTAATCCTTCCCAGTGGGTTTGCATTCTTTTGCAGGTAAAAATGCCTGTCTAGACATATTTCAGGCTTCAGAGGTTTCTGATAAGGTCATGATTTTTAAACTTCAGTGTGTGTAAGAATCGTTAAGAGCTTATTTAAAGTGCTATTCCCTGGTCTCACTCTGACAGATTTTTAAACCATAAATCTAAGGTAGGATCCATAAACTTGCCTTTATAACAAACAATGCCCGGTCCTCTGTGCTATTTATGGAAGCAAACAAATAATCACTCTGAGGATGTGTTAAAAAGAAAATAACTCAGAACTAAAGAAGCTCCTGGCAACTATGCTTCCCAGCCTTCTATCAGTCTACCCTTCATCATTATATTCTCAAATATAGTTATTTTATTTTCTGACCATCCACAAAATCCCTACTGATCACCCTGTAGGTCCAACCTAGACTTATCCATTCTTTTAATAGATTGCCTGACCAATTAGCTCCCAGCATCTGCCTGTCTCCATGCCTGCAATGCTGGAGTTACAGGCACACATAATCATGCCTAGCTTTGTATATCTCCCAACACCTTCCTACCTCCCACCCCACCCAACTGTCTGTTTTCTATCTATCTATCTATCTATCTATCTATCTATCTATCTATCTATCTCTATCTCTGTCTTACACACACACACACACACAGAGAGAGAGAGAGAGAGAGAGAGAGAGAGAGAGAGAGAGAGAGAGAGAGATCTGAACAAACAAGCAAAAGAACAAGACAAAAAAAAGTACCAAAATGGAACAAAAGGATTTAAAAAAAAAAAAGCATGGAGTTGGTTTTGTAGTGACCAACTACTCCTGGGCATGGGGCCTGCTCTGTGATTTATAATCCCACTGACACTCCATTGGAGGGAAGTGATTTTCCCTTTGCAAATATCTTCTTAGTGTGGGTGGGAACTCTGCCTTAGTCACTGTTCTATTGTTGTGAAGAAACACCATGACCAAGGCAACTCTTTAAAAAGGAAGCATTTAACTGGGGGACTTGCTTACAGTTTCAGAGGGTAATCCATTATCATCATGTTGGGAAGCATGGTGACACACAGGCAGACATGGTGATTGAGAAGTAGCTGAGAGTTCTATATCATAATCCATAGGCAGAGAGAGAGAGAGGTGGGGGTGGGGAGACTGGGCCTAATGTGGGCTTTTGAACTCTCAAAGCCCACATCTACTCCCATCTACTCCAACAAGGCTACATCTCCTTATTCCTGATGTCTAAGAATTTAAATATATAAGCCTATGGGGGCCACTCTTATTCAAACCACCACAGACCCCATGTTCACTTCCTCCTCTCAGTTCTGGGACCCTGTCTGGCTTGAATCTGTGCAAGACTCATACATGCTGGCACAGTCTCTATGAATTTATAAGTATGTCAGTTCTGTTGTGTCTGGAAGACGTTACTTCCCTGGAGTCGTCCATCACCTCTGACCCTTACAGTCTTTACAAAGCCTCTTCTGCATAGATCCCTGAGCCAAGAGGGGAGGGGTTTGATGAAGACATTTCATTTAGGACTGAGTGCTCCAAAGTCTCTCACTCTCTGCACATTGTCCAGTTCTGAGTCTGCTGTGGATATCACTCTGTATGCTGTGAATGTGTTGCTCTTATTGGTTAATAAATAAAGTGCTGATTGGCCAGTAGCCAGGCAGGAAGTATAAGCAGGACAAAGAGAGAGGAGAATTCGAGGAATAGGAAGGCTGAGTCAGGAGTCACCAGCCAGACACAGAGGAAGTAAGATGTAAAAATACCGATAAGCCACAAGCCACGTGGCAAGGTATAGATTTATAGAAATGGGTTAATTTAAGATGTAAAATCTAGCTAGCAAGAAGCCTGAGCCATTAGGCCATGCAGTTTTAATTAATATAAGCCTCTGTGTGTTTACTTGGGTCTGAGCGGCTGGGGGCCCGAGCGGGACTGGAGAAAACTCCAGCTACATGAGTCTCTGTGTTAACTCCCATTTACTGGAAGAAGCAGCTTCTCTGATGTGTGTGATGACAATCTAAGGGTCTAATGGTATATATATAGTAGTATGTCATTAGGAGTCATTTTACTGCCATGTTCCTATGGTACATTTGTCCATTTTTTAACAGACATATAAATTGCACTTTAGCTCAGATGACCTTTTATGCAGGCAGGGTTTTGTTGTCCAATCCTGAAAGTTTCTCTGGTGGGTTGATCTTTGTATCAGATTCTTGACCTGAGAGTTTTTCCTGGTCTGTCCTCCTAGTCTACCCATAAACCTCGGTGTTTGTATACTGCCCGTCTCTGGTGACCTCAGGCTTCCCTTACTCTGCAATGTTAATCCTTCTGTCACTGTCCTTCCACAGGTGTTTGGTGGACCACTTACATCTTTCCAAATCTCAGTGCTTGGGGATAAAACCCAGAAACACACATGTGTTTTAAGTTTCCCAGGTGTCCCCAATGTAAGAATCACGGCTATTAAGCAATAGACAACCATGCTTGGTGGTTCATGCTTGTAATCTTAGCACTTGGGAGGCTGAGACAGGGGAAACAGTAGTTCAAGAGCAGCCTCATCGACAAATCATGTTCAAAGCCAGGTTAAAGCCAGGCAGTGGTGGTGCACACGCCTTTAATCCCAGCACTCGGGAGGCAGAGCCAGGCGGATCTCTGTGAGTTCAAGGCCAGCCTGGTCTACAGAGCGAGATTCAGGACAGGCACCAAAACTACACAGAGAAATTAAACAAACAAACAAAGCCAGCTTAAGCAACACAAGACCCAGTCTTTATTTTTTTTAACCCTGTCTCGAAAAACCAAAAAACAAACAAACAAAGCCAGCTTAAGCAACACAAGACCCGGTCTTTTCGTTGTTGTTGTTGTTGTTTTTTAATGCCTACTGATAATTAAAATTACCTGGATATCAGTGACAGGGGCAGTTTCCCAAACATCTCACCTTTTGATTAGTCTGCTTGGGAAGGAAGTAGTCTTTTTAAAGTTTTTTTACTATTTATAATTTTATAGATGCATCTAACATGTTTTTAATCAAATCCATCCCCAAGTCCCAGCTACTCAGGAAGCAGAAGCAAGAGAATCATTTCATTCCAGGAATTTGAAACCGTAGTGAGCTAAACGAGTGTCCACGTGAAGTTGGTCATCAATCAGGTGACCTAGAAATGGAGGACACCACCAGTTCAGCTAAGGAAGGATGAACTGGCCCAGGCCAGAGGTGTGCTTTATTTTTGATAAATGTTTCCAGTGATTACAATAATCTAGCAATTTGGGAAACACCAACCCACACTGACAGATTCAATGTTAAGATATCTTTTTTAATGCCAGGCTGAGCATTAAAACTAAGGCTGAAGCCAGTCATCACCAGAGAAGTAGCCCTCAGAAGAGGGCCTTAACAAGGAAGTCTTGCCTTTATTTCATTTTTCACATAAAAATATCTTAAATAATGAGTGATTAAAAACAAACAAACAAACAAACAAACCTGAGCCTTAAGGCCCACGGTACAAGAATGAGATTTTTCACTCCTCTTTTAGGAGATAAATTACTTCAGTTTTTTAAATTATGTTTCAGACTTAGCTTCTTATAATCATTTAATAGGAAAATGTTTGGTAGATTGATTATAAACATAAGGTCATCTAAACTAATCATCTTTGAAATGCTACTCTCGGTGTAACAATTGCTGAAGTTTATTCTAAATATCCTAAGCTCTTCCTCATAACTTCAATGAACCCCTTCTAAGGCTCAGAATACCTTTGGAATTCATTTGTAGTAGTTTAAAAAAAAAAGTCAATGAGACTGCATGGAGAGTTTCAAGTTTGAGGTTAATCAAACCAGCCACCCGGTGTCCCTCCTCTTACAAGCTTTTTAACACAAAATCAAAAAGCTCTTAATGTAATGAATTTCAATCACTTTTTTAAATTAGTTGTTTAAAACTTTGAGGAATTCAGCTGGCAGTTGGAGGTAGAAGATGCTGAGTGATGTCTAGCTTGTGCATACAGCTGTCTAGAGATGTCTGTTGGTGATGCCATTATTCTTGGGGAAATAACTCAAAGTGCTAGTGACTTTTATGGTGCTCAAAGGACAGTGGAAAAAAAGCACTAGGTCCAGGAGAAATATAACCTGAGTTCAAACCCGGCTGTCATTTAGCAACCATGTGACTTTCTGTACTGACAAAGCATTTCTGTACCTCAGCTGAAAAGAACCGCAGTCACTCTTACTTACTTTTCATGTGAAAAGTTGTTCTGAAATTATGTTTTCAAATGGAAAGATACATTGCTAGTGGAAATGCTGCATAGACCACAAATGGCTATACAATTTATTATTTTCCAACCCTGCCTTATTAAATAGTTTTCAATTTATATCACAGAAAACATTTTTATTAAATATTTTTTGTTATGTTCCATTGAGGCATTCAAAGCTTTTTCATCAATGTGTCTGCCAAGTTTCAAGATCTTTAGATCCATAGGGCCTTTGACCCTCTTTGATGCTATTGCCAACTACTGCTTGTGCAGGACCAGAGAGGGTCGGATGCACGGACTCTTGTGCTGACCCCGCTTATGAAACATTCTCCATCCAAAGCAACTCTTGCCATGACTATTCTGTGCATTACTGTAGGTCTTGGACCCTAGAAGAAAACCTGCTACAATTATTCTGCTAAATGAACATAGCGATAAAAATGACTCCTAATCACATATTGCTACACCCATAGATCGGTGCGTTGCTAAACCTTCATCAAAGAAGCTTTTTCTTGCAGTGGATGGAAATTAGCACTGAGATCCACAACTGGACAATGTGCCAGGAGCGAGAGACTTGGTAGCACTCAGTCCTCAATGAAATAGATACATATCTCACCCCTCCTCTCAAGGCAAAAGAGGCTTCTTAAGGACTGTAAGAGCTAGAGCTGGTGGATGACTCTAAGGAAGCATCATTTTGCAGACACAGCTGGGCTGATACACGGGTAAACTCAGAGAGTCTAGGACAGCATGCACAAGACCTGCCCAGGTTCAAATCAGATCAAATCCCAGCGAGAGAAGAGACTGAAATGAGCACAAAATCCTTCCCTCCCATAACCAATAAGCTACTTGCAATTGACACCTGCTGAAAAGGGGGAAATGGTTTCTTTCAGCAGAATGACACTAGGTAAATCCACCACACCCCAGGACAGGCAGGCCTCTTCATGGATTGTTTTGTTCTCATTTTGTTTGGTGGTTTTTGTTTGCATTTGGGGGGGGGGGGGGACGGGACGGGTGTTTTGTTGTTTGAAGTTGGGGAGGGAGGGAGCAGGAGAGCTCAGAGAAGATGGGGGAGGGGAAAGAGTATACCCAGTATGTTGTATAAAATATTTTTAAGAAAGAAAACTGCATCTAAAATAGTCGAGCCGGCATGGGGCCAGAGGGCTGCTGTGCCCCTCCCGTGTGCCCCTCCCCGCTTGCCGTACTCACTGTCTATGGAGGGGGTAAACAACTACTACAAACACATGACTGAAATCTACAGTGTAATAAATGACGCATATCCTTTCAAAAATCTCCTTTCAAAGAATTCTCCTCTCTAAGATATGTCCAGCTTGACTGAAGTAGGCTGCTACAGGGGGTGCATTCTGGACCTGGGGAGGGATTGGTATTTCATAGCCAGTGCCTCGCAACTCTTTAACAAATGAGGGGAAGGCGTACTCTTCATCTTTAGTCTTGAAGATTGATCCAGCATTACACATCACCAGAAAAACCTCACTTAACAAAGACTGTATATATGTGAGTTTATAAAAATGGACTTATGTATATACAATAATAAGTAGAGTCTATTACGCCTGTCTGTTGGTCCTTGATACTGAGAGAAATGAAACCAGGAATATAATAAAAAAAAAAAAATCCCTGTCTTTTAAAGGGCTGCCATCCAGCAGAGATGATAAGATATGTTAACAAATAACTGTAATAAGCAGCGTTACAGATATCACAAAAGTGACAAAAATAAAGCGTTATCGATGAAAAGAGAAGGGGAGGTTCTCTTCCAACACTGAGGATAGCAGAACATTTATTAAGATGGGTTAAATTTCAGCATGATGGGTAGTGGTGGCGCACGCCTTTAATCTCAGCACTCGGGAGGCAAAGCTAGGCGGATCTCTTTGAGTTCGAGGCCAGCCTGGGCTACCAAGTGAGTTCCAGGAAAGGCACAAAGCTATACAGAGAAACCCTGTCTCGAAAAACCAAAAAAAAAAAAAAAAAAAAAATCAGCATGATGCTAAAGAATTCGATATAATCTCAGTAGTCCTAAATGGACTAGGGGAAGCGACGGAGACACATATTCTGGAACCAAGAAACAGAAAAGTCCAAGCAGAGATTGAAAGCATTGGCATTTCTACAGGGAATATGGAAGGATCAGGCCTGTTACAGAGGGGCTGCACTATTCTCCGCAGAGACTTTGGCATTTTTACGATAACAACAATAAAGACAGCCTAAAGCACTAAGGATTTCAGTCGTCATGTTATTAGGCCACTGTGGAAATGTCTTGGGAACACATCACAAAAGGTAGCTGGAGAATTTGGACAGTTTATTTGGCAGTAAGGACACAATGAAAAATGTATTACGAAGAGATGCCCAGCCCTGCAAGGGCTAAAGACGAGAAGGAAAGCGGCTAGAGAAGTGCAAAGATCCCTGCCTGAACCAGGACGAAGGTGGAGCCCACCAACCCAGGCCACAGTCACCAGTCACCTTGACCACAGCAGCCTTGCTGGAGAGGCTTCGGGTTGGCTGTTCACCAGTGATAAAGGATTTGCACTGAGAATACAAATTTCTACTTTCTAGCCCTGGAAGGAAGTAGCCTCAAGGCCAGGATCACGCATTTTTCAAATAGGCTGTCCAGTGTGTCCATGCTGAAGTCATAGAAAGAAGCAAAGTCAGCAAGCTCATGAAGGAATCCAACACACCAACAGAGACGAAGGGGCACAGGTGCTTGTCAGGATGCTTAATGGGCTTGACAAAGGAAAGGGATGGAAAAGTGACTCATCTTTCTGATCCTGCCCTCATAATGAATCTGCCCCTCACAGCAAAATGTCCAACTTCTCGGGACAAGCAATCATCTGTAATGATGGCTGGGTGGTGGTGGTGCACACCTCTGATCCCAGCACCTGGCAGGCAGAAGCAGGCAGATCTCTGAGATCTAGGCCAGCCTGGTCTATAGAGCGAGTTCCAGGTCAGCCAGGGTTACACAGAGAAAACCTGTCTCAGCAAAAAAGAAAAGAAAAGAAAAATGCTAACTATAAGTAGTAAACATTTAGACTATGCTAATCTTAGATGCTGGCCAGAAATCAATTTCTGTACTTGGTACACTAATAATGTGTCAAGCGGTGATCAATAATTTTTTTTAATATTCTGGTCAATATTCATTATCATCATCATTAAAAATACCAAGTTTAATGGCTACCTTAGATCTGATCTAGTGTCCTGCAGTTAGCTTGATGTTTTACAAATTTCACTTTGACATCAGATATAATGAGTGATCAAATGTTTTGATAATAAACCAAAAGAGAAATATGGAAAACAGAAGACACTATCGTTGGCAGGCGAAGATCATCTTTGGAGAAGCAGAAACACCTGCATCCCAGCTTTGAGAGGATGGCTAGCAGGCAAGCTTGCACTCCTTTGATGGTACAGGACTGCCATCTAGAGGCTGAGCCGCATAACTGCACATTATAACAAAAATTGAAAACTCTAAAATGTATGCAAATACAATTCAAGTGAAACAGGAAATGTGTGAATTCTAGAATACAAGTAATTCCTGCTGCAATAGGAAATGAAAATCGTTTCTGAGTCGAGAGAACAAAGACAAAAGGCTGTTTCAAAGGAAAGAACGTACAGTCCCCAGAAACATGAAATCACAAGTTAAATGAATTAACTATGGAACTCGCAGCAAATTAAGGATCAAGATGTAAGTGAGTACAAGTGCCGTAGACCACCTAAGAAAACCCTAGTGCTAGGCATGAGAAACCTCCTTTTATGCTGCTGCTCAGGGTAGCCCAAGAGTCTAAAAGTAATAAAGATCTTGCTGTTGTCTTTGGTTGCCTTCCAGAGATTGAAGCTAAGTCCCTATTGCTGAAGACACCACACCTTTCAGACGCTGAACCTGAAAGATTCGAGCTGTACCTAACCCGAAAGCCTGCTTCCTGCAGTCTAGCTTTCATGGTACCAGATGGGAGGGAACTGCCATTGGAGGGAAGCAATCCATTGTCCTGTGGAGCAGTGATGCCTACCTATGAACTACAAAAATGACCAGAACAGCAGATATCACTAGCGCCGTTTGTATCTTGGTGGTAACCAACAGCTGTCTAATTGGACTTAAGGCCCACTCAATAAGAGAGAAACCATGCCTGCTACTAGAAACCCAGGGCTTGCAAGGTCATGAGTCTTATAAGAGAACCTACTAGCACCAATTTACTAAGTTGGCATAATTCCCAACAACATTTTAAAACTTATCTGATATATCATATATGTACACACACACACACACACACACACACACACATATATATATATATGCATTTATATGCATATATTCCTCTTACCTGTGATAAAGTACAGCTCCTAGCCTGCATCAAAGAAGCTTCTCATTAGAGAAAATGGAAGCCATTACAGAAAACCACAACAGGTCACAGTTCACACAGCAACAGACCGGGGAGGCCCAGCACCAGCAGACAAAGCTTCAATAGATCTCCTTCACCTAAAGCTCAGGGAATAGCATGGGAGTGGAGGGGGAAAGATCATAAGAGCTAGATCAACAGGAAGTCTGCTGTGAGGTGGTGTCTCCTAGCAATGGCAAGAAAGTTAAACCCTTGATAACTTAACAATACCTCTGCCTAAACAAGACCTGAACAATGACAGTATCACTACACATGCTAACTCAGAAGGGGGGAAATTTACAGTAGGCCCACCCCTAGACAAAGATCTACAAGCAGATGGTAACTTCCAAGAGAGGGAGAATTGGCTACACCCAGGGATGAGCCCCTTAACTGGTTAATAATACAATATGGTCAGCCCTGAAATTATATTCACACAAGCCACACTGAGTGTACTCAATGGTGTGTGTGTGTGTGTGTGTGTGTGTGTGTTCTCCTCGGAGAGAAATTCATAGGCTCCTTCAGATGTTATACTGTTAGACCCTAAATTAACCTGAAGCCTCACCTGCCCAAGGACCGGGAATCTTCCTGGGATACTGAGAGTTGTAGTTCTTGAAAATAACAATGACTTACGGTAAAGTACAATGAGTGGCCTTTGGGTTTTGTCTATAAAAGCCCCTACGACATTCAACTGCAAAGTTTATATGGAGTGGTCCTGACCAAATTCCATCTTCGTAAGTATATTAAATTTTAATAAAGCATTTTAATTTGCCCAAAATCGTGGAACTGGCTTTTCTCTGATGAATCTCAGGATTACTGATACACATAATCAGGTTTCTATTCAAGACCTGGGTATCTGTATATCTTAAACTCACTAGAAGGATGTAGGCTAGTATCATAGTTGAACATTTTATTCAGGGACAGTAATCTGGCAGATAAAGTTACTGTCCTCCAGGATGTAGAATATATAATTCACCCAACGGCAGACCTACAAACCCATAGCTGAATGTACAAACACAGAACCAAAGTGCAGGTATGGTTTTAGTCCTTTTCTCTAACATCCTCCATTGACTATACATGCAGGATAGGTGTGTGCTTTGTTCCTGTTAAGTTTCAAATCCAGGACAAATGGCTGAGGTGCCTATTTAACATATCAAAGCTGGACCTGGCCTCCAAGTTCTCCCAGCATCCCTCAGTCCCTACCTGGCTGGCATGCCCTGCCCTCTACCCTGAAGTCTCCAGCCCAAGGGCTGGGCTGCCCTTCCCCAGAGACTCTTTCCTATATAATCCAGCCATTTTGCTTACCCACCCCTTTTTGGACCATTGAACTTCTGGTTGCTACACCTGGTTCTCCTCTCTCCTCCCTTCTCCTCACATGGCCCAGTTCAGTCTGGTCATGTTCACTCTGGACTCTCCCAGATGTCTCTGCCTCTAACTATGCTCTCCATTTTATCTATAATAAACTTTCTCTTCCACCATACCTAGGAGCAGTCATGTTCTTTACTTTTCTTTTTATTTATTTTTTTTTTTCATCCAGTTTCCTGCTAAACCTTCCACTTAACAGGAATCTGGTTTCTTGGGAGTCTCCATTTCTGCCAGGTGGCATTCAAAGACTGAACTACACCTGAGACAACCCTTGGTGGGGGAAAGGGGAGGTCAACAACCAAAGATGTCAGTATAAAAGAACTTCTAGGAATGTAAGATATAAGAAAATCCTGCTTGCGTCAAAAAGTCCCACTATTTACATAAATTATATAATGAACTTTCCTTGTTGTGTTGGGCACATGAATGTGAGTAGATAGGTAGGTGGGTGTGTGTATGGTATCAGCAGTCTTGATCAACAAAGTAATAACAAACAGATGTGTAGGATTATGCAGCCATTGATCTGCAGCACTGTTATGCCCAGATTATGGGGACCCCCAAAAGACCACCACAGAGACTGAATCTCATATGTAAAAGCAAAGAGCCTTTATTTTCAAGCTTGGAGCTTGGTCTCTCTGTCTGTCCAGTACAGCAGTGAGAGCAGAGAGCCCCAAGCTCAGGCGGGGTAGGGTTTTTATCACAGCAGAGGTTAGAATGAGGAGATTTCCAGGGCTCAGGACCCTGATTGGCTGACATTTGTCTAGGAGTATAGGGAATGTTTAGAATGTTAGGTATTTCCTCTTAGATGCAGGCCTTCCCTAGGTGGGGTCAGCTTCTGGCTTTTCCTGGGTCCAGGTATTGCCTGCCAGAAGCTGTGTCTGGAACTCTAAGCCTGTCATGGTCAAGCTGTTTTGCCCACCCACCCCTACATTACCCACTTCACAAGTACCAATGACAGGACTCAATCATGAGTCCTATCTGCCCAGGGGTTTAAGGGTATTGAGACCTAAGAACCATTAGCTAACAGATTTTTCTAGGGCAGTGACATCTGTATCTATTGCCATTCTTAAACCCCTGTAGTTCTGATCTTTGAGTCAATGGACAACTCAGAACCTGTTTTCCTGGTATGTCAATGGGCATTACAGTTAGCCACTTTGTCCCCTATGCCAGGGAGTTTCCTTTTGACCCAACATTTCAACCTATTCTGAGCAAGGAACAGGTGTGAATGTATTCTCTTCAGGAACTTCTTCGAGCTGCCATTGTTGTCAGGACCCCAAAAATGGATGAAAGGCTAGTCAAAGGCTGGGCAATGGGGCATCCATCAGAAGCATGTTGCTCTCTGATCCAGCTGTAGAAATACGGAACAATGACATTGGCTAGGCTGGTCCACATCAGCTTTTAGCAAGTCCGGAGCTCATAGTCATCTGGAGCAGTGTAGTCAGCAACTGAAGCTTGGAAGCGTCTGCCAGCCAAGTAGAAACCTATTGAGAGCAATTTAAACTAGAAACAGAAGTTAAAATTTATGAACTTATTAGGAATTTTTAGGCCCATATTCTTAGTAATTGGGAAGAGCAGGAGACCTAAGACCAGGAGAGAGAAAAAATACCATCCTTAGGAATAGACAAGTGGGTGAAATTTAAGCTGTACTTATCTGGAGTCCTTCTGACCTCTGTGAAGTAGATCCAAGTTTTATGACTCTTTTAATCCTCTGAGACCTATATGAATTATCTTACAAAATGACATAAAAGATTTAGATACATTAGTATTACCAATCTGTACTGAAATCCCTATTATAGACAAAGCAGGTGATAGGGATCTGTAAAATAGCAGAAGTAGACTCACACCTTTGAGTCCTAACAAGAACTATAAATTTGGGTTAAAAGTATTCGCATTTTCCTTCTGTCCAGAGAGCCAGGTATAAATTGGACAGAGATTTTTTTTTGGCCTGATGAGAAGCACTTTTAAGTTTATATTTAGATGAAAACAACAATAAATCTAAACTGTTGAGCTTGTGACTGAACAGTAAGTAGTCATTGCTCTACCAGATTATCAGAACTCTATTAAATGTTAAGCTCTGAACTGTTATATCATAGAAGGGAAGAGCAATCCGAAACATTTTTCATAATCTAAATCATTTATTTATATCTTTACAACTTGTGTTTATATTTTAAATCATTTTCTGAGATCCTCAAAACTTATAAGTTTTCATATCTTTAAACCTTTATGGCTTATTTCAAGTTTTATATCTCGGAACATTTTTTTTAAAATGAGCTAACAAGCTGGCTATAGCCTTACAGAAGGATCTGGTTGTCTGATGCTGCGAAGCTGACAAAGTTATAGCTAGCCTAGCTGTCAGTACTCTCAGATTATGTCTAAGTGCAGACCAAGCAGCTTTCAATTCTACAAATGACAGACACCAGTTCATACCCAGCTCTCCATAGCATTAGAGGCACAGGTATCAGAACAGTATCAATCTTCTTTGGCCATCAGGCACATAAGGGTTAGTTTTTTTCTGTGAAAGAAGGACACAGGGAAGACTGATCTTACTTTGTCCAGGCAAAAGAAGTGCAATCAATTCCAGTGTCCTGCTGCTTGTCCACAGTCTAGGCCAGGTCCTGGCAGTAGGAGTTGCATTAGGGCATCTTTCTCTGTAGTCAGTGTTGCCATAATCCAGGTGGAAATGTTGTGGCACCCCATACATAATCTTCTTTGGAGACCTTGGGTCACTGCTAGGATTTGGGAGTCTGTCTGATATAATAAGCTTTTAGATCAACATTTTAAATTACATATTCTGCAGATCTCTGAAGTAAGAGGGCTGTCCAGGTATATCTGAATAGACAAACTTTGTTTCTAGTTACTTGTTTTAAGCTCAACCCTAAAAACATATGCAAGGCACTAAGTAAAGCTTATCCCTGTAATTAATTACATCAATACTTAGCATGACTACAATTAAAGAACTTGATTATTTATAAGATGACTGACTATTTACTTATGTTCTCTAACAGTCTACAATAAGTAGCCTTAAAAACAATGATTTTGAATTGAGGCTCTTCTAGGATCAAATATGTGTTCAGTAAAGAAGCCAAAACAAAATATCAATATAAAATATTTCTATGACTCAGTTTATCCAAATAGCTTAAGCTTAACAAATTTAGAATGACAAAGAGGCTAGACATACATTCTTAAGCCTGACTAGACCTTGAGTAAGGAGAAACATTCTCCAAGTCACTGGTTCCCAGCTTTCCCAATGCTATTTTATAACTGCAGTTTTGCCATTGTTATGAATCTTAATGCAAACATCTGACACACAGGTGGTCCTAGGCTGCCCCTGTAAAAAGGTTTTCTAACCCCCAAAGGGTCAAGACTCATGGAGTCAGAAGCTGTTCCAAGCCCTTTGCCTGGGTCATTGTCTTGCTGCATCACAAGAAATGAACATCTCAATTTCTGGTGACTGTCACCTAGGTGACTCTTAAATTACAAAGTTTAGCTGCCAGAGCAAGGTACATTCTTGTGTATAAAAGCATTGAGGAGCAGCTTTAATATTTATCAATACCTTATTTATTAAACACTCGTGGACATCTATTTAAATTCTCTAGAAGCTTGCTGTTGAAGTACTTGGCAAAGATATAAGTACTTAGGTGTAAGTCTCTAAGTTATCTTTTGTTAATCTGAATGGCTCTTTATAACCTTAGTAAAAGATGGCTGCCAGCCGTGTGTCTGCCTACATCATGATGAAGTCATCAGCCAAGATGGAGGAAAACCATGTGGTCGCTGTTTAAAACATGTTTTTCTAAACAATAATTACTTACACACATATGCACAGTTGGATCCAAGTTCTATACACATACATACACTTAAAGCTAGCTTACATTCACACAGAGTTAAATCCAAGTCACATACATGTCCATACACACACACACACACACTCACACACATCTCTATTTTTAACATAAACAGTTTGCAGTGAAGAATCATCAGATATTTTTGAAATGAAAACCAACCAGAACTAACTTTCAAATTCAGTATTTGCAGATATAAGAAACCACAACAAACAAAGTTCACATCTCCTATGACCTCAACCTTCTATGTACCTTCAGTCCAGTCCTTTGATTCCTCAGACATTTACTTCAGACAAATTCCTCTTGTCCTTTCCTTCTTTTTATTATTTTAGTCTCTTGCTTTCTCCCTTATTTTTTAAACACAGAAACTCTCACCAAAGTCTTTCTTGTGATTCTGCTCAGTAGTCTAGAATACATTGTATAGCTACAATATTTTAAACAAGAACAGAAGTACATGCATATACCATAACAAGAATAACTCTAAATTTGCATCAGCACTGTACCAACATGAAGAATCTATTGGACCTGAATGATCAAAGTAGCTCTGGCTACAGCATTATAACACAGCTGCAGTAGCTTACAACCATAGGCAATGGCACTCCATTCCACCCTCAGAGTCAAACCTTGGTCAGGTTTGGTGGGCAGCCCCAGGGTAGGTCTTGGGAGCTCTACCCATCAGCATGGGAAAGGAAGGAGACAGCATGGGAACAAAAGATTGTTTTTAACCCCAGATTCTCAAGTGTATGAGAACAGTAGACTGGAAGGGACTCCATGTCCTGGCAGGGACCCCTAGACAAATGTCAGCCAGTCAGGGTCCTGAACCTCAGAAATTCCCTCGCCCCAACCTCTGCTATGATAAAAAAAAAAAACAACCACCTACCCTGCCCTGGTTTGGGGCTCTCTGTTTTCACCACTTCATCCGACAGACAGAGAGACCAAGTTTGAAATAAAGGCTCCTTGTTTTTACAAACAGGACTCAGTCTCCATGGTGGTCTTTTGGGGCTCCCCATGATCTGGGCATAACAAGCTCACCTGACTGTATCTCAAACAGGCGATGTCCCTTAATAAATAAGTGCTTATAAAATTATACTCTGTGGAGCTGGAGAGATGGCTCAGAGGTTAAAAGCACTGGCTGTTCTTCCAGAGCTCCTGAGTTCAGTTCCCAGCAACCACATATGGTGGCTCACAACCATCTGTAATGAGATCTGGTGCCCTCTTCTGGCGGGCCGGGGTACATGCAGATAGAACACTGTATACATAATAAATCTTTAAAAAAAAAAAAAAAAAAACTATACTCTGTGAAAGACAGGACTCCATCAGTGTGTGTTCAGGAGAGACAGTTATAAAGACAAAGAAACATAAAGAATAAAGAGACAAACAATAGCCACTGTGTGGTGTGCTGAGGTCTGCTTTCCTCAGAACAAACAGCTCATCAGGGCCCAGAAGAGATCTGTTGGTATGCTGCATAAACCTCTGTAACAAAAAAAGATCTTAATCCTTGCGGTGTAAATATGCAAACAAACAAAAGCACCCATGGTACCCTCAGGTACAGATAAGGAATTAATTCAAACCTGACTTAAACCCGTGGTCCTTAAACCCTATTTAGGAAGAAAGAAAACGACAAGACAAAAAAAAAAAATAAAAATAAAAATGCAGTGAGGAGGCCTCTAACTTTGACGATCCTGATTTTTAGGTTCTCCAAAGAAATAAACGTATAAACATGACCAGGTTAAAGGACACAACCTACAATCTTGAAACACCTAGTAATGAAAGAACAGGATGGTGGGAGGGAGTAAACTGTATCTGGACACAGGGAGATGAAGGATACAAAATATTATAAAAGTCATTGTTTTGATCCCACTGAAAATCTAGTGCGAAAAGAATTTATTCATGGGGCTGGAGAGGCAGCTCACTCTTTAAAAGTGCTTACTACATAGCCAGGCGGTGGTGGCACACGCCTTTAATCCCAGCACTCGGGAGGCAGGCAGATATCTGTGAGTTCGAGGCCAACCTAGGCTACAGAGTGAGTTCCAGGAAATGTGCAAAGCTACATGGAGAAACCCTGTCTCAAAAAACAAAAACAAAAAAAAAAAAAAAAAAAAGTGCTTACTACAGCCATCTGATATTTGACAAAGAGGTCAAAAGCACACTGGAGAAAAAAACAACTTTGTTTGTTTGTTTGTTGAGACAGGGTTTCTCTATGTAACAGCCCTGGATGTCCTGGAACTTGCTTTGTAGATCAGGCTGGCTTCAAGCTCACAGAGATCTGTCACCTCTGCCTCTGGGATTAAAGGAATGTGCCATCAGTGCCCAACTTTAAAAAACAAACAAACAAACATTTTTATAAAAAATGATTCTGGGAAAATTGGATAGCTACAAGTAGAAGAATGAAATTTTCAGGTAAAAAGATTTAACTGAAAAGATCATATTGAGCGAGGTAACCAAGATCCAGAGAGACAAATGCTACATGTCCTATCTCATTTGTGATTCCTAGCTCATATATATATATATATATATATATATATATATATATATATATATATATATATATATATATAATACACACACACACACACACACACACACACACACACACACACACATTGGACCTAGAATGAAGCAGAAACCAGGAAGGTAAAAAGGAACTACAGGGAGGGGTGCTTCCATAGAAATAGCAGAATAGAGATGACATGAAGGGAGAAATAGGAAAAATGGGAGGTGGCTTTAATTGAGGAGAGGGGAGGAAGGTCAATCCAGAAGGAGGAAGGACAAATAACACTAAGGATATTTGAAAAAGCCATAATGAATCACATTACTTTCTATGTATCTAAAATTACATATAATACATACGAGTGTGTATGTAAACATGTACATAGTTTAAATGAAGTTACAATACTTGGGCTGCCAGTGCTCCCCTCAAGAATCACAGACTATCTAACAAAACCCATACTAGGCATGAGAAACCCCTTTTCAAACTGTTAGGGAGATGCAAGAGACTTCTAAAACAACATAGTTTACTGCTGTTGCCCATGATTGCCACCTAGAGGTTGAAGATAAGTCCTAATTACAGGAGACGGCATGCACTTAGGACACAGGACTCTAGCTTTTGACCCAAAAGCCTCTTCCTTGAGGACTAGCTCTCCTAGTACCATAATTTGCTATGTAAGCTGCCAAGGTAGGGCAACAGTCACTAGTCCTCACAGCTGTGATACCTATGAACCACCACAGTGGCCAATAGATGCACAAGATATTCCTAACCACGCACTAGTGACACTCACATCTTGTTAGTAACAACAGCTGTCTGATTGGACTTAAGGCCCTGTCAACAGGAGGGAAATTATGTGGTTATGGATCTTAGAGAAGAACCTACTACTGCTATTTTACTAAGTCAATATAATTCCTAACTGCGTTCTAAATCCTTATCCTTAAACCCACAGATAAACATAGCTCTCAACCCTCTTCAAAGAAGCTTCTTGACCAGGTGGTGGTGGTGAATATCTTTAATCCCAGCACTCAGGAGGCAGAGGTAAACGGACATCTGTGAATTCGAGGCCAGACTGGTCTACAGAGTGAGATCCAGGACAGTCAGGGCTATTACACAGAGAAACCCTGTCTTGAAAAACCAAAGAAGAAGAAGGAGGAGGAGGAGGAGGAGGAGGAGGAGGAGGAGGAGGAGGAGGAGGAGGAAGAAGAAGAAGAAGAAGAAGAAGAAGAAGAAGAAGAAGAAGAAGAAGAAGAAGAAGAAGAAGCAGCTTCTCTTTGCAGCAGATGGAGACCATTTCAGAAAGCTAAGACTAGTCAGAATGCATTGAACAACAGACTGAGAGGAACCCAGCTGCAGCTGATACATTACTACATTACGACACAACCCCTACACCCAAAGCTCAGGGAACATCATGGAAAAGGGAGCAGAAAGCGCATCATAGACAGAGGCCCAGGAAGTGTGCTCTGAGACTGTGTCTCCTGGAAATGACAAAGAAGTTCTACCCATTAAACTTCAACAATATGGCTGCCTAAACAACATCTATGGACAAGCTAACATGGAAAGAGGAATCTTCAGGAGCTCCACCCCTACAGGCAATTAAAGACAGATGAGAACAGAATTGGTCTTCCCCAGGGGTGAGCCTCTTCATAGGTTATCCATGAAGTGGTCAGCCCTCAAAACATATGAGCAATACTAGACAGATTCAGCAGGTTGTACTTAAACATTTATACATTTATATGCATATGTAACAATAATAATTTTAAAAAGAGGTCATAATTTGAGAGGGGGGAATAGAACATAAGAGGGGGTAAGAAGACGTTGAGGGAGGAGGGAAATACTGTAGTTATATTTTAATTTTAAAAAGTTGCAAAAAAAACATTTTCAATATAAATAAATACAAAGAAATAATAACTATAATGATTTATAAAATAAAATATAAAAGCATTAACAAGTAAAAAATGTTCCATTAAACACTTACTGAAAGCATAAATATTAATTATAATAATATCAAAAAACTCTAAAGCAAAAAATAAACCCAAAGGTATGGTTCACTTTACAACATCTTAAAAGGATGAGTTCACCATGAGACTAAAATAACTCTACATTTGTATTTTCTTAACTATTCCAACCCTCATTGTTTCCGTGGAAAAATTATAATCTTACTGACCTTAGAGCTGCAATTCTCCTTTTTGATCTCTTGTTCGGCTTGCCGTCATCCAGAGGGCAACCACAGGGTTCTGGTGCAGTACCACTGCCTTCGGCTACAGCTTTACCCTCCCTTAAAATGACTACTGTTCCTTCAGCATCCGCAGAGTTAAATATACCCTATCACCAGCCTTTACGGTGTCTCATTTCTTAGATTCAAAATATTAAGAAGACAGATGAGTGTAGCTGGAGTTTTCTCCAGTCCTGCCCAGCACCATGGACCCCACAACCACTTTTAAAATAATCACTCAGAAACTTATATTAATTAAACTGCTGGGCCATTAGCTCAGGCCTACCACTGACTGTCTCTTACACTTAACTCAGCCCATTTCTGTTCATCTATATGTTGCCATGTGTTCCGTGGCTTTACCTGTTGCCTTTACATGTTGCTCCCTGACGGCAGGCTGGCGTCTCTCTTCCAGGCTTCCACCTCCCAGCCTTCTCCTCTCTGTTTGTCCCGCCTATCCTATACTTCCTTCCTAGCTACTGGCCAATCCGCATTTTATTTATCAATCAATCATAGCAACATATATTCACAGACGCAGGACATCCCACAGCAGATGAATATCAATACCACTTTCATGGCCTCAGAATTTAGAACCAAATGATGCCCTGTGATATTTCCCAAGTCAACAATTCCCATAGTAGGACCACAATAGAGATTTAGACTTATCTCAGAGGGGGGAAAAAGGATAAAAGAGAAAAGAAAAAGAAAGTGAAGAATTATTCTTTCTCTTTCCTCCCTCTCCCCCATTCTCTCCCCTCCTCTGTGATTTGGTGTGTGTGTGTGTGTGTGTGTATTCGCATGTCCAGGTGTGGAAGTCAGAAGACAACTTGTGGGAGTCAATTTTCTCCTTCCACCACA
Source organism: Peromyscus eremicus (assembly GCF_949786415.1). NCBI lineage: Eukaryota > Metazoa > Chordata > Mammalia > Rodentia > Cricetidae > Peromyscus > Peromyscus eremicus. The sequence continues at coordinate 33,890,538 of NC_081430.1, forward strand.
TGGGTCCCAGGGATCAAACTCAAGTTGCCGGGTGTGGCAGCAAGCACCTTTACCCATGGAGCCATCTTACCACCTTGAGAAATTATTCTTGATTTCTATCTTACCAGTAAGCTGTGGCTCCATGATAAATACTTGGAAAGTACAAATTAGGAAATTACACTTAACTGAATTCCCTTAAAACTTCGGTCTACAGAAATGTTTAAGTGTTTGTAACCCGAGAGGTTACCGTTGACTTCTTTTTATTCTTAGGGATCCAAAGAAAATCAAAAACTACCAGATGCTTCTCACCATAACCTTGCTTTCAACCCCTGGGGTCTTGGCTAATCATCCCTCTAAGAGCCACATTAAAAATAAAAATCCAAGTAAACAGCAAGCACTCCATGTCACACTGTTTTGCTTCCTACTGCAAATGGGCCTGATGGTCTCTGGGGAGCCAAGCAATCCATTGCCTCTTGAAGACAGACCTAAACATGAGGCACAGAAGAGACAGGGCAGTCCTGCCAAGTAGCTAAATGGATCCTTCAAGTGCCCGAGCATCAAAGCCCTGACATTTTGAGGTCAGTCTCCTCTGGCTCCAGCCAGACTTAGCCCTTGCCTTATGTTCTGTGTTCCCACCATCAGAAGCTGCCTCGGCAAGTTCACAATCAATGGAAGACATCTTCCTTGATTTACGAAAGTACCTCTCTGCTGTCAGAACCACCCTCCTGCCCTTTCAAGTCGCAGTCTCCAATCAGTCCTGACCTCAGAATGAACCTTTTGCTCATGCCAAACCCAGGCCGAGCTGCACTCCAGCAATACCATCTGCTGCAGCTGGCTGCCACACTTTAAGCCAGCTGCCGCACATCAGACAAAAGCCAGTCTTCCCACACAGCACTTTGCCTCCAAATTCCAGGCTCTCTGATTACACTCACTCTGTCCCACAGAGAACAGCATTACTGGAGAAAGAAAATGAGATTTGGATGACATTAGGCTGATGCTAAATTCAAAACCTGCTCCTTCGTATATACCCACCTCTCCTATACATTTTCAAACTAAAAGAAACACGGTCAAGGGACACTAATCATTTGGAAAATCAACACCATATTAACAGTCAAACTAGCACCCAATAACCCTCCATGCTGAGGTTTGACACAGTTGTGTCAAAAAGCCTAGCTCAGTCTCTAATGAAACATCTCATCTCCTCACCCTAAAATGGCCATGTCTCCAGAGGGAACTCTGGCATTATGTAACAACCCAGTCAAAAACCTATAAGGGGAAGAAGAGAGGCAGAGAGGTTTTGTCTAAAGAGAGCAACACATCAATCCAAGATGAAAGACAGGTAGAGTTCGCGGCCCGGTTAGTCCTTCAAAGACGACTCTCTGGATGTGCTTACCCATGACGGTAGTAAGAACAAAATGGAACACATACTTAAGCAGCAAGACTTAATTACAGTCCCTACTGTTCTGGTGTAGAGCTGCAACAGCCAAGTATCACAAACGGGGCTTACAACCAAAAAAAACATCTGTTTCACATAGTTGTAGACACAGGAAAGTCAAGGTTAAGGTGCCAGTATGCTCAAGGTCTGGAAAGGACAGAATCGGAAGCAAGTCTTCTACACTGTAGACTGCTGACCTGTTCCTCATGGCTAAGCTATATCTGCCTGTGGTGATATTTTATTTGTGCTGAAATGTGGTGATGGTTTATTTGTATGTTAATAAATAAAGTTTGCCTGGAGATCAGAGGAAACAGCAAGCCATTAATACAAGTCAGGCAGGGTTAGCACACACCTTTAATCCAATCACTTGGCAGGCAGGGTCTCTGTGTATTGAAGGACACACTAGGGAACAGCCAAGTGTGGTGGCACAAGCCTTTAATCCCAGTACCAACCATAGAGACCTGGAGGTCTGTACAAACAGGCAGTGACAAGGAAGTGAGGTAGCTGGGCTAAGAACCAATGAGAGGGCAGAATAGCAAGGCAATAAAGGCTTGGGTAGACAGGAAGTGGCTCACTTTTTGGAGATGCCGAGCTGGTGAGGTAAGGTTGGTGGCTATCACTATTTCTCTGATCTCTAAGGCTTTCACCCCTGTATTTGGCTCTGTGTTTTTTAATTTTATAAGACTGCTTAGAAACTCATCTACATCTACCCAAAGACCAAGTTTCCTGATTCATCCCACGGCCAGTTACAATTTTAGCCTAAGAATTTTGAAGAGAATACAAACAGTTCAAAATACCTATCTGCCAACAATGCACAGCCATAGCCCAGCAGAAGATCAACTTTTCATTCATGATTAGGGGACACTAAGAAAAGGACAAACAGTAGGTGAAATGTTTACGTAGATTTATAGTTAAATAAACACACACACAAAGACATAGACACACTAGTCAGCTACCTAATCTTGGGCACAGGACAAACCTTAATTTCTAGATAATCTAAGATTGAACAGATGGAACCAAGACCCAAAGCAAGACCTGTCAACGGAAGTAGACTCTAGAGCAGGGTGAGCCAAGTGAGGCATCTTGGGGCTTTTTATTTCGTTCTCGAGTATCTTAATTACCTTACCCTAGCCCTGAGTCTGTACTCAATTAGCATATTCAGTAAAAAGCATCATAACTTAGAAAATACAGAACACAAAGCACAGAAATCCACATCTAACATAACAAACAAGACTCACCAGATAATGCAAAATCTCAGTCTTTATCACCGGGTAACCAGAACCAGGGTTACAATGACTAGTGTGTCCCATCATGTGCAAATACTTCATAAAATTTCTCCAAAATATAAGATTGAAATAGTTAATATTCCTATGTTAACAAACTTCCATAAAATAAGAAGCAACTTAAAACAAGGAAATTACTACTTCATAGTTTTGTTGGGTTATGAATTAAATGTTCCTACTGAGGGTCACTAACAGACTGCAGCGAAGACATAAGGACTGTAATCATCTCAAGGCTTCCCTGAGAAGAGATGGGCTTCCAAGTTCATTCACATGATTCTTGACCAGATTCAGTTCCTTGCTGACTATTGGCCAAAGGCTATGCAGAGTTCTTCCTAGCCCTCTCTAACACATGGTATATGTCATCAAAAGAAGCTGACAATATCTTGTCAGTGGGTACAGGTGTTTCCCAACAAACCTGACCACCTGAGTCCAATCCCTGGGACCCATTTGATGAAGGAGGGAACTGATTCCTCCAACTTGTCTTCTGACCTACAGGCTCACTCTGTGGCACATACACACACACACACACACACACACACACACACACACACACACACACCGTGATGGCTGTTCTTGGTTGTCATTTGACTATATCTGGAATGAACTACAATCCGGAAATGGAGGACACTTGTGGTCCAGATCTTGAAGCAGAAAGACAGCATTTTTTTTGAAGTATTTGCACATGATAGGACACACTAGTCATTGTAACCCTGGTTCTGGTTACCCTTTGATCCAGATCTTGAGGCTGGAAGACACAGTCTTTTGATCCGGATCTGGAACCAGGAAAGCACATACCTTTAATCCAGATCTTGAGGCCAGAAGTACACCCTTAAACTGGGCCACGCCTTCTGCTGAAAGCCTATATGACAATGGAAGAAGGAAACATTCATGAGCTGAGACATCCAGCCTAGTGGAACTAAGCAACTACTGGATTCTTGGACTTTCCATTCACAGCTAGCCATTATTAGACTGCAGCCTGTAAGTCATTCCAATAAATTCCCACGTATATGTACATATACATGTCTATACATATATATATATGTATATATATATATATATGGAGAGAGAGTGAGAGACTCATTCCATAATTTCTATGACTCTAGAGAACCCTGACTAATACACACACATATAAGTAGAAAGCATATCAACAACAACCAAAAAAAAAAGTGCCCAAAAAAAGTCACAGTCTTTTATAACCCAGTCTTGGAAGTGATGTTCCATAACTTTAGGCATATGCTATCCCTGAGAGTTCAGGCATTAGGTACATCCCACCCTCAATAGAATTACTCCAGGGCATAAGTACCAAGCACAGGGGAAATTGTAAAGAGACATTTTAGAAGGCTGCCTACCACACCCGTGAAGATCGGTGGTGAGAAATAGGTAAGGACAGAAGATACATACTTAAAATGTAGCAGGTATATGTTATTTTCAGTCTACACACTGTAAGTCAAACAAAAGTTTTCTTACTTGAAACTTGGTGACCCTAAAAGGTGTACATCATTTTAATAAATGCTTAGTTCTAAGAATGTCCCAAAATAAATCATTATACCGCCAAGGTATTTAGGCTACCATCAGAGAGGGGAAACTTGTAGGAGGTTATCTGTTTTAATCACCTCAGGAAACTTTGTTTCCACTGGAAAACCACCCTTGTTTCCACTAGAAACCCATGACCGATGGAACTGTTAACCCCCAAGCCTGTTCAATGTCTGAGTAATCACATGACCATCCTTTTCACAGTTGGTCAAGAGGTATATACGGAAAGTACGCACTTTCAGAGTCCACCCATGTTCTTTGGTGAAGGAGGCTGGAAGGGCAGAGGTCTGGTGTCTTTTCATTTTGAAACATGGACAGTAAAATGAGAGCTTGCTGCTATCAGGAGTCACCTTTCCCACCACAGAAAAGGTTTCTGTGGGAGAGTTAAGGAAGGGAGGGAGGAAAAGAGGGAGGGAGGAAGGGAGGGAGGGAGGGAGGAAGGGAGGGAGGGAGAGGGGGAGGGAGGGAGGGAGAGAACAAGCCCATGATGCCATCCTGAAGAACTCTCTGGCTTCCTTCACTCTAATCCTCCCAGTTTTATAATCGAGTAAGTATTGTTTTGTTCATGTTTGGTTGGGTTCTAACTCTTTCTTAGACTCCGGAGTCCTAATACAAGCCTATTTCTAGGCAACCCTTACATTTCTGTGTGACTCTCCAACAGTGAAATTCAATAGTTACTAAAAAGGTTTTATGAAAATACAGATTTCTAGGCTCTATCCTTCCATAGTGCTTCAGAAATCTCTAACAGGGCAGAATTCTCATATATAATATATATTATTTTGTTTTAACAGGGTCTTGCTATGTAGACCAGACTGGCCTTCACCTCACAATTGCCCCACCTCACCTCCCAAGTTCTGGGATTGCTGGCATGAGGCAATGTATATAGCTTCTGTATTATTTGTGATTATCCCAAATTATTCTGAAGCCCTGTGAATGTGGTCAACTGTTAATTTGTCTCACTTCATATTTCTAATACTGAAATTGGCAGCATGGATCTTTCCACCTAGAATGCTACAAAAGCAACAAATATCCCTTTGTTAATTAACATTAAGCTCTATTTCCTCCAAATCAATGAACTGTTTGTAAGTATTTATATAGCATCGGTTAATTTTTTTAATTGATGGCTAGATAACATTGGTTGGAGGAACATTGCAATCACAAATGTAGTCATAAATATTGGTTTAATGTGCCCTCAGTTCTCCATCATAAAATTTAAAAAATGGCATTGAGGCTGGTTTTCAGGTTGGTGAAACCTTTGGCTGAGAGACTCCCCTGGACACACTGATGAAAGAGGTGTGTAATACGAGAGGAGCTCCTCCTATCATTTGCAATGCCGCAGTGGGTCCTTTAGACTCAGAGACCGTCACTTGACTACTGGCACTTGACAGCATGGTACAGGAAGCTCAGGTTAGGCTCAGTTTATTTTCACAGGATAATTTATATGCTATGCCAAGGGAAGAGAATGACAACAAAATATCTACAGTCTTTAGGACTTGAATTCTTGTTGAAATCATCATATACTTGCTGCTCTGTAAATCACTTCCTAAAAGGAGACAGCTTTCAGGATTCTAACAAGAAGGGCAGCTAGAGATCAAATGCCTTTGCTGCCAATCACTTGGGGGTATAAAATCAGAAGCCAGATTGCCACAGAATGACCATGCAATAAGAAAATAATTTCCAATATTATCCTGAATGAGGTAACCCAGACTCAGAAGGACAAACATGGTATGTACTCACTCATAAGTGGATACTAGATGTAAAGCAAAGGATAACCAGACTACAACCCACAGCTCCAGGGAGGCTAGCTAGCATGGAGGACCCTAGGAAGGATGCATGGATGGCCCAGCGAAGGAGAAATAGATGAGATCTACACGAGCAAACTGGGGCTGGGGGGGAGGGGGGATGAGAACATAGGGGAATGGGAGGTTCGAGCTGGAAGAGGGACAGAGTGGGAGAGCAAGGAAAGAGATACCATGATTGATGGATGATGGTGCTCTGCATGGTATGAATGTGTTGTTCCCATTGGTTGATAAATAAAACACTGATTGGCCAGTAGCAGGTAGGAAGTATAGTGTAGATGGGATAAACAGAGAGGAGAATTCTGGGAAGAGTCAGGAGTTACCAGCCAGACACAGAGGAAGCAAGATGTGAAGGCAGAACTGAGAAAACTACGTGGCTAAACATAAATAAGAATTATGGGTTAATTTAAGTGTAAGAGCTAGTCAATAGTTAGCCTGAGCTAATGGCTGAGCAGTTTTAATTAATATAAGCTTTTGAGTGATTTATAAGCAGCTGCAGGACTGGTGGGTGAGAGAGATTTGTCCTGACCATGGGCCAGGTGGGAGACAGAAAAACTTCAGCTACACATGATAAATGAAGACATCATGGAAATAAGGAGAAACAGAGTACTGGGGAAATTCCCAGGAATCCACAAGGATGACCCCACCTTAGACTACTGGAAATAGTCGAGAGGGTGCCTGAACTGGCCTACTCTAGTGATCAGATGGCTGAATACCCTAACTGTCATCATAGAGCCCTCATCCAGTGACTGATAGAAGCAGATGCAGAGATCCACGGCCAGGTGCCAGGCTGAGCTCCAGGAGTCCAGTCGATGAGAGAGAGGAGGGATTCTATGAGCAAGGGACATGGAGATCATGGTGGGAAAATGTACAGAGACAACCAGCCAAACTAGTGGAAATACATGAACTGTGGACCAATAGCTGAGGAGCCCCCATGGTACTGACCAGGCCCTCTGGATAGGCGAATTGGTTGTTTAGCTTGAACTGTTTAGGGGGCCCCCAGGCAGTGGAATTGGACCAGTCCCTGGTGCATGAGCCGGCTTTTTGGAGCCTAGTGCCTATGGTGGGATACTTTATGCAGCCTTGGTGCAGGGAGGAGGGGCTTGGACCTGCCTCAACTGAATGTACCGGCCTCTGCTGACTTCCCATGGGAGACCTTGCCTTGGAGGAAATGGGAATGGGGGGTAGGGTGAGGGGGAAGGCTGGGGGGGTGGGATGAGGGAAGAGAGGGGAATCTGTGATTGATATGTAAAAAGAATAGCAAATCTCTTAATAATAGTATAAAAAACTTTAAAAAGAAAAGAATTTCCAGAGTTTGACTAAGATCGTTACCTTTCCATCCACCTTTCCTAGAACGGAAAAATGCAAAATCTGCTCCCTGCCCTTGAAAAATGATGTCAAGGGCTCTCATCATTAAGAGAGGGATTGATGAGAAATCAGTGCTGTGCTGAATTTCAGCATCCTCTTGAGGACAAAGTAAGGAAGCTTCATTTCAAGATGAAAAATATGGTTGGCAACAATTAATTGAATCAGCATAAGCAATTGAGAGAATGTGAATTATTCTCGGCACAAAGAAATGATGTATGTCTGAGAAGACAGGCCAATCACCCTCGTCTGATCATTACATGTCATCTCCATGTAGTGAAGTGTCACATCATACCCCATAAATATGTATAACTGTCAAGTGCCAATTAAAAATAAATGTTATTAAAAGGCTAATAGATCGTGTGATCTCTGCCCTCAAGAAGAGATTAACTGCAGCTCCCACAAGAGCAAAATGGCCACTTGAAATGTGAGATGTTACAGTGTGAGCTCGGCTCCACCCCTCACACTCTTGCATTGGCTGCTCGTTCTCCTCTGTCCTCTCAGGCCCCTCTGTCTGTTTCTTTCTTTCTTTCTTTCTTTCTTTCTTTCTTTCTTTCTTTCTTTCTTTCTTTCTTTCTTTCTTTCTTTCTGTCTCTCTCTCTCTCTCTCTCTCTCTCTCTCTCTCTCTCTCTCACACACACACACACACACACACACACACACGTATGTACATGCACCCACATGCTTGCCAGCTTGTCCTTTCATTTCCTCACACTATGTTCTGATGAAGCATGAAGCCCTCACCAAATATGATGGCTGACCTTGAATTTCTCTTCCTCTAGGATCTAGAGTCTAGATTTTGAGCTAATATATACAATATATATAAATATAAGTATTTATATATAGCATCTATAAGTGATTACATATAATTATATATAATTTTTAAATGATGACTATTTAAAACATTTATTTATTTAATAAGTTTGGGTGTTTTGTTGGCATGTATATCTCTGTACTACATGCATGCTTGGTGCCCACAGAGGTCAGAAAAGGGCATTGGGGCCCATGAGATTGGAATTACAGTTACAAGCTACCATGTGGGTGCTGGAAATCAAACTTGGATCCTCTGAAAGAACAATCAGTGCTTCCTACCTCTGGAACATTTCTCTAGATCCTCAATATACATTTAAAGGAAGTAACTAACGTATTTCCTGGAATACTGGACCATCTATTCATTGATTTGCTTTAAAAATAAATAATTAATGGATGGACCTGGCAAGAAGAGACTCTTTCCTCATGTTTAGCTCATTTTTTTCCTAAAAAAAAAAAAAAAACTCAGAAAGCAATTGCGCACATCATCCAATTATTGTCCATTAAACATGTATGAGGCCAAGGACAATTGTATTTGGTAGGTACTGTGTACACAGATGAGTGCCCTAGCCAAGAGGTTAATTTGACTGGTTATCTAAAAATCTATTCACAGATAGCATCTTAGTGGGTTCAAAGATCAACAAATTACTAAATAGTCAACAACAAACAAAAAAACTGTCCTTAAATCAAACGTTTATTTTAGAATTCCACCCTAACTCAACTGTGGTGATATTTTGTTTGTGCTTTAACAAATAAATCTTGCTGAAAGATCAGAGAAGCAGAGCAGCCAGCCACTAGGGAAACTTCTTACTTCTACCAAGTCCTCAGCCTGAAAGGGAGTTGAGCTCTTGTCTCCTCCTGCCTTATATTCCTCTCTCCATCCAGCCATATCACTTCCTGTCTCCACCTCCCTATTCCTGGAATCAAAGGCATGAGATCCCAAGTGCTGGAATCAAAAGTGTGTGCCACCACTACCTAGCTCTGTTTCTCTTTAAGGCTGGATCAGTCTTGTGTAGCCCAGGGTGGTCTTAACTCCTAATCTTCCTGCTTCTTCCTCCCAAGTGCTGAGATTAAAGGCGTGTGCCACCACTACCTGGCCTCTATGGTTATCTAGTGGCTAGCTCCATCCTCTGATCTTCAGACAAGCTTTATTTGTTAAAGCACAAACAAAATATCACCACACTCAACCATCTTGCTATACATGCAGAATAAGGCACATCCCTCATCGCACTGAAGCAGAAGCGTCAAACATGAGAGATCAACCATCAGCTGCTCAGTATAAGCACAAGGCTTTTCTCTCTTTTGCCTGACTGGCATCTACTCTTACCTCCTGGAACCTTCATGCATGGCAAGGTGTTGCCTCAAGCAGATTGATATGCCTGCCCCTTTAATATATCCATGATCTTTCAACATCCCTTCTTTCCACATCTGCTAGCAATAGGAGGAGTGATCATATCAGACACCCAGACCTCAAAAAACAGAGAGGAATTTTCAACTGCTTCAGCTCTTAGGATATTTTTGACATTTTGTTATACTTGCTTAGATATATAATCATAAAAAGAGCATTTTTCCCAGAGATATAAGCAACTTCTCTCTGTCCTGCAGTGAGTAGGTCCAGGCCTCTTCTATTTTAGATGACCACTCCTACCAGGGAAACTATTTGATTTCTAATTTGGGCTAGACTCTCTGCTCATCTCTTTCATGGTCCTGCCAGGTTTTTGGGGAGGTGGGGGATTGAAAACTTTTGTTGGACATATGATGATTCCACCACTCAAAGCTGCCTGCTTCTACCAAGCCATCCAGAGCCTTTGCCAGTGGAATCAAAGGTGCCACTCATTTATGAGCCTGCGTGTTTTTATACATTGGGAAGGGCAAGGAGGCATTGTCTCAGGCCACAGAAATATCTGATCTTACATACCCCAGAGAGCAAAGCACCTCCCCACAAAGGGATCTTAAAAGGCCTGTTACCCACAAATCCAACAGAGGCCCTGTGAGTCAGACAGTTTAGAAGGCATAAAATGTAAAGTGTGGTTGTTTGTGGGTCTGTGTGTGGCCAACGATTTTTGAGGACAATAAGAGATCCCAGTAGCCGCTTTGGGTACATATTTCCAGGCTTGGATTTGTAGAGTTACTCTCTGTGATGCAAAACTAGAACCTATCAGAAGGGAGATATCAAGGTTGTTCTGACTGGGTTTGGTGCATCTTTGAAAGTCCAAAGTACCTTTTTTAGGATCCCTAGGAGCAGAGAGAACTTGTGACTGTCTGGTAGGGAGAAAAAAATTATCCTCAGTAGATTTTTGAAAGAGAGTTTGTATTAGACTGGACATGGGCGTTCTCCAGCAGAAGTCTGTGCTGAGGAGAGTGTAAGTTAAAAGGAGTGGCAGGAGCAGGGAACAAGGAAAGGATAAAGTTCGTGAGAGAATATTGTTGAGAGTCTTTACGTGCAAGTCTTACTGGGTGATGAATCAGCTTAGGGTTTCCTGCAAGAACTGTTAGGCAAGCTTCTCACCCAGGGAATCAAACCCTCTCATTGCATAGGCAAACGGACAATTTGACATTTGAGTTCCAGGCTAGTTGTGTGAATAACACACAGGTGGGAAGGAAGATGTTAACATTTTGAATTAAATCAGGAATGGACCATGTGTCTACGTGTTTCCTGTTCCCTCTCTTTGGCTGATTGCCAATAGCTAGCGGGTTTCAGCTGAGCCTGTGTGCCCTTGTAAACAAGCCTCCACCAGCACCCAGACCTGTGCTGGTGCTACCTCCACACCGTCCCTTCCCAGGGTGGAAGGACATAACCAACGGGGTTAGTGAGACGTTAGAGGGATTCAGCTCGATTAATCAAAGCACAAGCACTCAGTTCCTTCCCACTAAGTGGGAAGTTGAAAAAACTACCAGGGTCGAGAGCTACCGTGAAGTCATCAAAACCAGGTTATTTCACTGATCTCTAGATTGTTTACTAAAGAGCAGTTGTAGATCTTTTCAGTGGGAACACGAGAGTATTTTGTTGTCTCTCAGTTCTGGAGTCCATGGGACAGATTTAACTTGGTTCACATCAATCCAGCTGTCTATCCCAACTATCTTTACTGACATCAGGATGGCAATATAGGATTCCTTCCACTTAGGAGTGAGTTGCCTCGGACAGGGAGCTTTCTTTCTTTTTTTTTTTTTTTTTTTTTTTTTTTTTTTTTTTTTTTGGTTTTTCAAGACAGGGTTTTTCTGTGTAGCTTTGCGCCTTTCCTGGGACTCACTTGGTAGCCCAGGCTGGCCTCGAACTCACAGAGATCCTCCTGGCTCTGCCTCCTGAGTGCTGGGATTAAAAGCGTGCGCCACCACCGCCCGGCGGGAGCTTTCTTTCTTTCTTCTTTATTTGTTTATTTTTATTTTACGTGAATTGGTGTTTTGCCTGCGTGTATGTCTGTGTGAGGGTGCCAGATGCCCTGGAACTGGAGTTACAGACAGTTGTGAGCTGCCATGTGGGTGCTGGGAATTGAACCTGGGTCCTCTGGAAGAGTAGCCAAGGCTTTCAACCACTGAACCATCTCTCCAGGCCCCAGGAGCCTTCTTTCTAAGTTTTTATTAGTACCCATTCCCTGGTGTTGATTTTAAGATCAACGGAGTTATGATCTGGGGCCAGGAAATCCTGGATAGCAACCTCTCTAACTGCCTTCGGAAACTGCTCCAAATTAGTAAAATATTTTAGTATCTATCCAGTCTTGGAGTCTGCTAGTAAGTCTTTATAAAAGCATAGTCTTCTGTAAATCATTTTAAATTTGTATTCTTGGGCTGTCCCATATCCTCAAGGTGATGGGGTATATGGTTGGCTATTTTTCTGAAGTCTCTTGGCAAAGCTTGGCTGGGCTATGCTTCAAGATTTGGTTAGTTCTTCCTACTTTTCTAGAGGACTGAGACCCCCAGGAAGAACGTAAATAATATTTAATGCCTTTTTCACTCTTTGGGTCATTTGTCAAATAAAGGAGGGGTCTGTTGTCACTTTGTAGCAACTGAGGCAACCCAAAGCCCCCGGGACAATTTATCTTAGAAAATAGTCTTTGCTACTTCTATAGCTCTTTCTGTTCTGATTGGAGAAAGCCTCTATCCACCCTGTGAACAGTTTAGACCATGAGATAAACATGAGATCTTGGGGACAAGTAAGTGGTGGAAGTTTATGGCTTAAAGTGAAGTGTTTGTGTGTCAGGTTGAAAGGATGGTGGGTTGTAACAGTTTTAATTATCAACTTAATACAACCCAGAGTCATGGGGGAAGAGAGTCTCAATAAGAGACTATCTAAATCAAATTGGCTTGTGGGCATGTCTACTGGGGAATATTTTAAGTACCTTAATTAATGTGGGAAAATGGAGGCCCAAAGTGGACAGCACCATTCCCTATTTAGGACCCTGAGCTGTATGAAAGTAGAGAAAACTGAGTACTAAGCAAGCATGTGTTCACTCTGTCACTGTTGATGGTGGATGAGCTGTGTCTACCTGTCTCAAGCTCCTGCCACTGTGATTTCCCCACAGTGATGGACTGTAACCTGGAATCATGAACTAAAATAGACCCGCTCTCCTCTAAGTTGTGCTTTGGCAGGATGCTTTATCACAGCAACAGAATGAGAACTAGGACAGGGACCAAGGCCATTTTGAGCCGCAACTGCCTCTTAGGCAGTACTTGTGAAGAGCTCTCCTACATGTTAGGGGAGTGGAGTCCATACATCTTCACATAGCAGATGTTGAATAATTCAGAAAGACAAATGGACCTGACCCAAAAGCATCTCCTTGGCAAACAGGAATAGCCAACTGGAAGAATGAAACTACTTGCTATAACTATATCCTGTTCTGATAGCACTGATTAATCTCCAGCTTAGAAGCAAGAAAGTACGTGCAGTTACATTCATTTCTGGGAGTCATGAATAGACTACAAGAGTTCTCAGAATTATATCATGATTAACAAACACCAGGAAAAGATGGGGAAAACACGGTTCAACCCATACTCTGCTGATATTTTTTTTTCTTAGAAACAAACACCGCCAGAGAAGAGCATTAAAATAGTGAGTATGCTTTGGCTCATAAACAAAATAAAAATTTAATTAGTCAGACAAAAAAAATGTTGTGATACAGTAAATTCATCTCCATAATAAAGACAAAAATATGATGAAGCAGTAGTGGCTAGATAGCTCATCTTCGTCTGGATCATTAGGAGACTTAAAGAGAGATTAAGCCCGAGAACAGATGTACATACTCACCGAGAGACGAGAGACACAGAGAATGTTTTATGGTGTTACAGCATCGAGGGGAGGGAGCTAATTTTTCTGGTGGTGGGCTGACACTTTACACAGCTCTTTCCTTGGGACTGGAACACTCTTCTGAGCAAGAGCTAGCTGGTGAGATCCAGACAGCTGACGGAACTTTCTAAGCTCAGGGAAACTCTGAAAGCTCCAAGGTTCACAAAGACTTTCTTTAAGCTTATAAAAAGTAGTAAACCATTGCTGGAGAGAGGAGACACTGGCCAGCAGAGCTGCCTGAAGAGTTGTATGGGGAGCTCCAAGGATCCAGCTTTGGCAAGCCATCTCCCACAGTGGGGTGGACTTCTCAGCCATGCACCTGCTTTGGGTCATCCAGGATCTTGTAACTCCTCACCCACACTCCTGAAAGTAACCCCAATAAATTCACTAGGTTACTGGGTTAGGCTTGGGTGAGACTGTGCCTTTGGTCTGTGTAGATATCCTATCTTAGGTGGGCAGGAAGTTATGTAACAAAACGCATGAAAAGACCAGACGCATTTGTGGTGTTATATTTAACCCCTTGGATTGAACCTTCAGACCAGGCCAAGACTCTCAAGTGTTCCGAGATTTGAAAAATGTAAAAGCTTTCACCCAGTGGAAGAGTCATGGGCCCTGTATTAGCTGCATCATTCAGACAGATGCACCACCAGACTAAGCAATGCTCTAGCTTGAGGTTTGAGGTTGGGGCAATTGAAGGTGAATGGCTAATGCCAGTTAGTAAAATGGTCCTCATATCAAAAGGGAGGGACAGGAGTCATGTTAATGAGTGTTTTAATTTAATGCAGGCACACTAGGAAAAACTGATGTGGACTATACATGATTGCAATCATTTCACTTTAAAAAGAATTCCAATATGAGTTTCCATATCAAACAAATTAGAGCCTCCCAATGTGTTGGCTGTTATCATTACCTCTTTTCACTACTCAATAACTATTGGTGGGTTTTTGTTTTTGTTTTTGTTTTTGTTTTTGTATGATGGGACTTTTCATTGCCTAGTTGTACAAGACCCAAAGATCTAAGGTGTTGGGCACAAACAATCATTGTCACTGAAGATCAAATTAGGACAAGGTTTCCAAGGTCACTGTCTCCTGCCAATGAAGATTAAAGACACAGACACTCCAGGAAGTGTACAAAGTGGAAGGAAGATTTATTAAGGAGAATTACGGAGAAGTGCAAAATGGAGGAGAAGTAAGAAATTAAGAAAAATTGCTAGAGGTTCCCAGAGTAGGATGGTTTTCAACACAGAATATACCACCAAACTTCCTTTTCTATGGTTCTTATAATGGGTAAGGCAGAGACTAGATAAAGGCTAAAGTAACTGGTGTGAGACTGGTTAGTTCTCTGGGTTACCATGGGGTAAGCCAATGGAGGATCCACATGCTCTATATGTATTCTCCTGGCCCAACAGGGAAGACAACCGTGCGCTGTGTATGAGCTGCCTACCCAGCTAGGGGAGGCTGATTTGGGCTGTGTTAGCTGCCATTCTTGACTGTCTGCTGGCTGAGAGCCGTGGCTGGTGTTGCCACTGTCAACCTGGTCAGTCAGTGTCTTGCTGTCAATGAGACCATGTTTCCCGTGTTCTCACACTTACTTTACTATGGCACAGTGAACCCTATCCCGACCACCAACACGCCAATGCAGTTTTAGTTTTCTCATATCTAGCTTCTTGTCTGTGAAGTGCTCTGGAGTGACCCCACACACACACACTAGGTGGAAACGGCTTGTTAGAAGCTATTCTTACAATATAGCCTGCTCCGATTACCTACACCAGAAGCAAGAGTAGATGAGAGGCCATCGATAGTGTCTTATATTGGTTCTTCCTGGACTCTGGGAGGCGGAGAGGAAACAGATGGGTAGGCAGCCCGCTGACACTGGCCCAGAGCCCTCCTCTTGTCTATCTTGGTTTTCTCAGACCCAACTACAGGCCCTCTTTCTCATCTGCTTCAGTATTCCAGATTTTGTTATCTTAACCTTTAATCTCCCTTTATCCCTAAAGTCCATCCTTTACCATAGCATAGGTGAGTTGCTTGGAATTTTAACCAAAGGTCCTTTTCCCTCACTTTACTGACTACTGAGAGCTAGCTCCTGTGTGGCTACTGTCCCCTAGATTCTGACCTACCTGCTTTTTTAGCATGTAACAACTCATATAATTGCCACAACCACCCATGGAAAAAGTCTAAAAGTACCAAATATTGGTGACTATGTGGAGCAAGTGGAACCTACATGGTGGGAATGTAAAATCATTCATCTACTTTGGAAGATAATGTAGCAATTTCTTAAAAAGTTAAACATGCATCTACCATATGATCTAGTCCTTACACTTTAGTTATTCACACAATAGCAAAGGAAATGTATGTACATACATATTTTCTTGCACAAATATATTCATGGTTGTGGTGATATTGTGTTCCCCAATATATATGTGCACCCTAATAAACTTATCTGAGGTCAGAGAACAGGACAGCCGCTAGATAGAGGACAGAAAATGGTGGTGGCACACACGCCTTTAATCCTAGCATTCTGGAGGCACATGGGGCGTTTACCCACCCCCCCCCCCACAGTTCCCCAGAGTTTTCTTGAGTGTGAGCAGCAGGATATATTAGATAGAAGGATTTATTGTGGAAAATATCGTGGAGATAAACAGATAGAAAACAAAGGACCTAGAACCTTTTCCAACGGCCCCGACTGTCTCTGCCCCAGGGTTTTTATAGAGACGCCAAGGGGTGGAGCAAAAGACCTCCTCCCCTAGCACAGCCAAGTGCAGACCATCTCAGTCACCTGCACTCAGGCCCGTGGTTCTGATCATCCTCTATGTGGATCTGCTGGGTAAAGCCACAAGGAACCCGAGAACGGGCTCCCACAGAGGCAGAGATCCATTCAGATCTCTGTCAGTTCAAAGCCACACTAGAAACTGCCAGGCATGGTGACACATGCCTTTAATCCCAGGAAGTGATGGCAGGAAACAGAAAGGTATATAAGGTATAAAAATCAGGTACTAGAGCCTGGTTAAGCTTTTAGGCTTTTAGCAGCAATTCAGCTGAGATTCATTTTGGATGAGGACTCAGAGGCATCCAGTCTGAGGAAACAGGATCAGCTGAGAAATTGGCGAGGTGAGGTAGCTGTGGCTGGTTCTGTTTCTCTGATCTTCCAGCATTCACCCCAATACCTGGCTCCAGGTTTGATTTTATTAATAAGACCTTCTAACAATTTGTGCTACACATAGTAGCTCTCTTGAAAACAGGTTAAAACTAGACATGCTCTAATTGTCCATTAACTGGTGACTAGAAAAGAAACTGCTGTTTATCCACGCAATGATTACACTGCATGAGAGAAAGCAAACAGAAAAAAAAGAGTACCTACTGTGACTGTACTTACATACCACTTAAGAAGATGGAGATGGATGCACACTAACAAAAATATAACTTATTTTTTGTTGCTTAGGTGTGGGGCAGGAAGGAAGAAACTATAAAGGGGCACCAGGATACCTGAGGGTGATGCACATGTTTATTTGTGGCTTCACACATATGTCAAAACATGCCAAAGTATGCACTTTAAATATGTTCCATATGTCAATCACACCTCAATAATGCTGTTTTTAAAAATCCTATATTTGGTCATCAGATTCAGGGGTGGAAAGAGAGACAGAAATCTGTTTAAAGTCTTCAAAGGCATTTGGGGATGATATTAAGTATGCAAGGAATCCATACCTGCCTCCCCCCAGCTGGCCTTCCCACACTTTAATGATACATCTTGCTGCTCTTCTCCACACACCATCTCTGTCGGTTTTTAAGAAAAGAATGAACTCCTCTTTATATCTTGGAGAGATTGTGAATTAAATATATGGCCAACATTTACAAACATTTTAAAGGGGTGTTCTTCTAGCGAGATAATATCACATGAACTTTTTCGACACAATAATTTGTCTAATCTCTCATGGTATCAGTAATTCTCATTTGTAAGATGCAATAAGAAACTACAAAAGCCAGAAATTAAGAACTGGCTTTGTAAGGATTACTAGTTATTCTTTGAACAGAGCTCTCTTTTTCTCCCTCTGCTTAGAGAAACATTTGTTTCTTCTCTCCCTCATCTACACTCAAGCTTTTTTCCTAGTCTGCATGCCTCCATCTAGAGTGATTTATGAGGAAAGTCCTCACTTAGCCTTGCATAAGCATTATATCGTTATGCTCAGCCTGTGAAAACTCCCATGTAATGGACCGGCATTCAGCTCTTCAAATCTGCCATCCTGTATTTTGGAGTCTGGACCCCTTTACAGTCTTTATTCAAAGACTGAATTGCATACTCTCGACATCATCTCCAGTTCTACTTGAGAGTGGAGGTAGTTTTTCTGAAGGATACTTTCCAGGCACAGGGCCACACAGGGCTTTAACTCTTGGAGGATTGAAAGGATACTAACGAAAATTCATAGTTGGTAAATCCACAAACTCTAGAATGAAACATCTCTAATTTGAGCTTCTGTCTCTGTCATTTCCTGTGTGGAAACTTATCTCTAATTTTTGAGCACTAAAATGGGACTTAAGCTAATTTTTTTGGGTTTGTTTGTTTTTCGGGACAGGGTTTCTCTGTGCAGCTTTGTGTCTTTCCTGGAACTCACTCTGTAGCCCAGGCTGGCCTGGAACTCACAGAGATCCTCCTGCCTCAGCCTCCCGAGTGCTGAGATTAACGGCGTGCACCACCAATGCCCAGCCTTAAACTATTTTTTTTTAATAGTATTCTCTTCCATTGTAAAATACAGCATTGTGTCTAGGTGGTGGCGCTGCATGCCTTTAAACCCACACTCGGGAGGCAGAGACAGGTGGATCTCTTAAGTTCCAAGTCAGTCTGGTCTACAGCGTGAGTTCTAGGACAGCCAGAACTACACAAAGAAACCCTGTTGGGGGGCGGTGGGGGTGGAGGGTGGTTCAAGGGGCTCACAGAGTCTGCACCAACAGCCAGGGAGCCTTCATGGAACCCCTATGCCCTCTACATATGTGTGACGGTTGTGTAGCTTGGTCTATTTGTGAGACTCCTAGCAGCGGGAGCAGAGGCTGTCCCTAACACTTTGGCAGGCTTTTGGGAAACCTATTCCTCACACTGGGTTGCTTTGTCCAGGCTTAATATAAGGGGAGGAGCTCAATCCTACCTCAGCTTGATATGCCATGCTTTGTTGATACCCATAAGAGGCCTACCCCTTTATGAACAGAAACAGAGGAGTGGATGGGAAGAGGGGGGAAGCGGGATGGGATGAGAGGAGGGAGGGGAAACTGCGGTCGGGATGTAAATTAATGAATAAATATAATGAATTTTTTAAAAAATAAACCCTGTCTCCAAAACAAAACAGAAACAGCATTGTGGCTAATCTTAAACAGTATTTAAGATACCAATTCAACTTCTTTTCATATATATATTTAAATCAATATCTCACAGAGTCATAATGTACTGAGGGAAAAAAAAAAAAAGAAGAGGCTCGCTTTGTGAGTTAGGGATTCCAAAGACCTAAATTCAAAACTAGTCCAAAAAATGGTCAAAAGGCCAAGCAAGCAAGCCGCTCCAGCCCAGACAGCAGCAGCCCAGCCCATGCCCGGCTGCCCCACCCACCCTGTCACTCTGGGCCCCGCCCCTCCCCGCGAGGACCCGCCCTCCTACACCTGACCCGGGCTCCGATTGGGCAAGTCTGAAGGCTGTACACACCCACCCACCCACACACACACACCCGACACGCGCACGCTGGGCGGGGCCTTCGCGCCTGCGCAGCAGCGCGGCCGGCGGCTGGGCTGGGCTGGCCTGGCCTGGCCGGGCCGTGGTGCGTGGGGCTGGGGGGGGGAGGGGGCGGCCGGCGGAATCCTGCTCCGTAACAAGCGACGCGCCGCGCCCCGCGGTCCCGGCTGCGTGGGGCCGCTCGGGTGGGGCTGGGCGCTGCGGCTGCGGTGGCTGCGGCCGCGGCGGGCGCGATGGAGGCCGTGCCGGAGCCCCGCACGCTCGCCGGGGGCGGCCGAGGCAGCCGGAGGGGCTGGTAGATGCGGCGGCCGCGGCGGCGGCGGCCCGGGCTCTCCATGAGCGAGCGGCGGCGGCGGCGACGGGTGCGGCGGCACCGGCGGTCTTCGGTCCCGCGGGAGGTAGGCGCGGAGGGCGAGCGGCTCGCGGGGCCTCCCGGAGGCCTGGAGGCGGCGGCGGGAGGGTGGGCGTGGCCGCCGGGCGTGGACTCCCCACCCTCCTCCCCACCCTCCACCCCTGGGAGGATGGCGAGTCCCGCGACCCTCGGTTGTGCGGGGTTCGGTTCCCGCGACAGGTGGTCGAGTCCTCCGGGGAACACCCCGTGACCCCTGGGCATGACAGCGCGGGTGGAGAAATTGAGGTGGGGGAGTTTCCAACTGAAGGAGCTGGGATGGAGGCAGGTAAGAGCCAGCGAGTACATCCTCCAGGGACGGCGTGCTGGAAACTCTGGGCTATTTCAGTAAAGCTCTTTGCAACCATTGCTCCCCCCACCCCACCTCCTTTTTTTTTTTTTTTTTCAAGTTTTACTGCAATTTACATTTGCACAACTGACTGATGTATTGCTGGGATTTTAAGTGTACTCGAGACCTTCCAGGGTTGCCTTTAAAGTTAGGTTCGTGCTCTATGTATCCATGTGGTCTAAGTGTTGCAGATTATAATCATTGCTTTTCATAGCTGTGGTTATTCTTCATTTGATCACATCCAAGAGGTAATTTGAACAGAAACACTAGGAATTAGTCTTCCTTTCCAGTATAATATTTAGGAATCCGAACTCAAGCTCCTAAACGTTGCTCCAAAATTCTTTAAAATTCAAGAGATAAAATGAAGATCATGAAAAGTTTTTCTCGTTTTAAAAATGCTTGAATGTCTTAGGATTTAAAAAAAACTCTAAATGAAACTAACTGGTCAATTTTTATTAAGAAATGTGTTTGTCTCCTTGGTTTCAGATTTGCCACACTCGGCTGATTCAGTAATTGATGAGAGCCAGCGGGTGTTAACAGACTAAATATAAACACCCGTATTTCAAACTAAATATAGTACCAAGTAATTTAGAATGCAATATCTTGTCTCAAGTGGAAAACAGTGTACATGTTTAATGTACAACAGAATTTGCTAGTACCACAGAATGGTTTTGAACTTAATTTTGAACATAAAACTCAGGTTTATAGTTGTGTTTGTGTTGTTTAAGAGGATGTGATATTTAATAAGAAAAGGTGGTCAAAATAAGACACTGGCGCACACCTTTAATCTCAGCACTCTGGAGACACAGGCAGGTGGATCTCTGAGTTCAAGGCCAGCCTGGTCTACAGAGTGAGTTCCAGGACAGCCAGAGCTACACAGAGAGACCGAGTTCAGCTATTTCTTTCCCTGTTTCTATTGCTCAGATACATCCCTTTTCTTAAAACTAAACTTTTCTGTAAAAGTAACATATTAGAAAGCAATATTGTAATTTATAATTATTTTTCCAAGTAAAGTGAAGCAACTTTTACAAAACAATTTCAGCAAGAACCATTTGGTTTTTTTTTAATTGCTTTATGTAACATACATAGAACACAACACCTTTATTGAGGTAGTGTCTGTGACTTTACAGTGTCTGGCTGTCCTCAAGGAAAGGAGAAGGAAAGGTGTGTCCGTTTAAAGGGGAGGGACACTTTATTCCCGGGACATGCAGAAGGGAGAATCAGGGTATTAAGTCCTGAGAGTCCCATCACATGGCCTCCGTAGTTAAAATGAAGACTGGCACAATTCTAGGATGCACATAAATATCCTGAAGTGAATAGAAATAGTAGCTGTGCTACTGTTTGAAGGGCTGTGCTCACTTCTCTTGTGTCTTCCAAAGTCAAATGCCAGATTAGCCTTCATGGAGAGCAACAGGTCATTAGGTGGTTGTTTTATAGCCTAGATACCCTCTGCAGTACAGTTAATATAAAGCCCAAGAGATGGCTCTTTTGTGCTTGAAAATATCCGGGGGTGTCATTTCAGTAGATTATTAAGTGGAACTGCCTGCATTAACAAGAAACTCAAGTACAACTTGTACCTGGGAAGGTAGAAAGCGGCTTACATTAAGAATAAAACCAATTAAATTTAATATGCATCTTTAGTTTTTATTAGCATGTTAATTTAACAAATCTCTATGACATTTTCGTAAGTTTAAATCTTTTAATAGTTTTATTTTCATTTAGAATTTATTACAAGGTTTTCTTATATCACAGATGGAGACTAATATAATTAATACACAGGCCCATCAGATGGTCATTCTACACCTTAAAAAGAGGGATTTGGCTTGTTGTTGTTTTTTGAAGATTGATCTAATTTTATGTGTTAAAGTGTTTTACCTCTGTGTGTGTGTGTGTGTGTGTGTGTGTGTGTGTGTGTGTGTGTGTGTATACAGTATTCACAGAGGCCAGAAGAGGGCACTGGACTGCCTGGAACTGCAGTACAGGCAGTTATAAGCCTCCGTGTAGGTGCTGAGAACCAAACCTATGCCGTCTGCAAGAGCAGCAAGTGCTCTTAACCACTAAGCCATCTCTCCAGCCCCCATATCTATTAAAAACTAATAAAAAGCCTAGGTATCAAAGCTCTTCCTTTTTTTTGTTTTTGGTTTTGGTTTTGGTTTTTTTGAGACAGGATTTCTCTGTGTAGCTTTGGCGCCTTTCCTGAAACTCACTCTGTAGACCAGGCTGGCCTGGAACTCACAGAGATCCGCCTGCCTCTGCCTCCCAAGTGCTGGGATTAAAGATGTGAGCCACCACCACCTGGCTTCAAAGCTCTTTTCTTAAAAAAAATTTAAAAGAGATATTTGTTATTTGTATGTGTGCATGCACACTCAAGAAAGGCCACGCATAGCACAGCATGTGTGTGGAGATCAGAGGGCAACTTTGTGAAGTTAATTCTCTCCTTCCACCCTTCTGTGGATTCCTGGGATTAAACTCAGTTTTTCAGGCTTGAATGGTACCATCTTGCTGTCCTAGGTTTTGACTTCTTCAACGATCTTTACAGAGACCAAGACCACGCATATTGCCTGAGCCATGCAAATCATTAAATTAGCTGGGCAGTGGTGGTGCACGCTTTTAATCCCAGCACTTGGGAGGCAGAGCGTTCGAGGCCAGCCTGGTCTACAAAGCAAGATCAAAGTTCCTGGAATTAAGGGGCTGGAGAGATGGCTCAGTGGTTAAGAGCACTGGCTGATTTTACAGAGGACCTGGATTCAATTCCCAGCACACACATGGTGGCTCATAACTGTCTGAAAGTCCAGTTCCAAGAGATCTGGCACTCTCACACAGACATGCATGCAGGCAAAACATCAATGCACATGAAATAAAAATAAATTTTTTTAAAAAAATCATTAAATTATTGTTGTTATTTTCATATTGGGAGGCCACCTAACAATCTAATTTGACTCTATAAGTAGATTTATCTCCTTCCATTACATGTTTTATTTTGCACTTGTGAAATGCAGGATGAAGACACTGTTTGAAGAGATCAAAGCATCAATTAAAAATAACTATAACCAAGACCGATCATTTTGGAGGCCTGTTCTTCCTTGGGGAGGAGTTTTTACTATCAAAGCTGGCCGCAAAGCAGTATCCTGTACACCCCTCTATGTTGAAATCAGACTGAAAAATACCTGCACCATAGATGGATTCTTGATGTTACTGTATGTCATTCTTAATGAAAATGAAAATTTCCCCAGGGAACTCTCTCTCCACTTTGGCAGGGAGTTTGTAGACTGTTTTCTTTATTTAATGGACACCTACAGTTTTACAACTGTGAAGCTGCTTTGGATTTGGGACAAGATGGAAAAACAGCAATACAAATCTGAAGTTCATAAAGCTTCATTAGTAATCGATTTGTTTGGGAACGAGCATGACAATTTTACAAAAAATCTTGAAAATCTCATGTCTACCATTCAAGAGAGTTACTGTTCTAACTGGCGCTGCCCGACCCGCGTGCAGGAAGATCAGCAGCGCACAATTAGTATAAAGTAAGTCGCTCTCAACTCTTGTCCTGTCACGTTATTTGTTAATGAGCTTTGCTTAATTACATGTGTCTATCTGCAAAACCACCCGAAAGCTTCTTAGTAGCAAAGAAAGAAATTATCCAATATGCAAAGGGAATTGTTCCTGGTCCAAGTTTACTAAGTTCTCTGTGCCAAAGATTGAACCTCTTAAATGTTAAATTTTTAATGTTTTGGGGTGTTTCATCTTTTGAATGGTCCTCTGTCAGGAAGACTAGTTCTACATAAACAAGAGAACTAAAAATACCCTTTCATGGAAAGGCCAAGAATATTTATAGACAGAAACTCCAAATTCGGCTTCTCGTCTCTGGAGAGGATGTGACTGAGGAGACAGTGCTGGGGGCAGCTAAGTGGTGTTTGGCTTTCAGAGAGAACACAGACCTCCAAGATGCTGGGGACGGCCGAGCTGGGAAGACCTGGTGGAGTGATGGCAGACATTGAAGTCTCAGGGGACCGGTAGGGAAAAGGACTGGTGCCACAAGCGAATCCAGACATTTCCAGGGGTGAATTGGGCCATAGTCAGGAAAAATAGCTTAATAGATTGGAAATGTACATTGTATATATTCACATGTCATCTATTTTCCTGTATTGCTGGTAAGATGGGATTGATTTGAAACCCACCAGGGGAAGTTTTTTTCTGTCATAATGAACTGAAGTGCTTTATAAATTCAGTTTATTTAAATTAGCATCTTGTCAATCTGTGAATAGTTATATAACTGTAATTCTGTGTTAATACTGTTTTGTATTTCTCTCACTTAAAATGCCTTTCATTATACTGTAGAACTTTTTTAAGCTTATATTTTATAATCTTGTATTTAAAGCAGACTCTGAAGTTTGCAGAGCAAGCATTTCTAACAGATGAGGCAACGAAAACAAGTCACAATTGTTAGTGGGTTTACTCTGCTAATCAGCTGCTGTCTGCATTCTGCTTCCAACTTTCTACTCATCAGAACTCAACTGTTAAGGCACATTTTTTTAAAGTGAAAGTAGCAACAACTGTATGCATCAGGATCAGCTTACAGGAAACTTTATCCATGCAATATTTATAGAGTTCAGCTGCTTCTGTAGTATCTGCCTAAAACACAAGGCTGATCATGTATGCTCTTGTATGACTGTAATACCAACATGCAGGGAGTTGAGTCAAACGGATCACTGAAGCTAGCCTTGGCTACGGAGTGAATTTCAGGCCAGCCTGGGCTAAAGGTGTGAGATCCTGTCTTAAAACAGCCAAAAACCCAAAGATATCAGAGGTTGTGTGTGTCATATTATTTGTTATGCTCATAATGCTTTAGCCTCTAAAATTTATCATTCTAATAATGTCCTAAATTGTTAAATCCCTTCTTACTCGGATTTTGCTATTATTATAGTCCTCCCCAAGAAATTCCACATGGAAACTTGATACGACTGGCTGTGGATGAGTTATTCTGTTCCAAGATTGAACTTTGTGAAGAGCGTGGGTGAGTA
This sequence comes from Peromyscus eremicus, assembly GCF_949786415.1. Classification (NCBI taxonomy): domain Eukaryota; kingdom Metazoa; phylum Chordata; class Mammalia; order Rodentia; family Cricetidae; genus Peromyscus; species Peromyscus eremicus. The sequence continues at coordinate 33,915,496 of NC_081430.1, forward strand.
CATGATAGACATTTGAAAATATTTCTGTTGCGTTACAAAGAAATGTAGACTAGTAAGCTCTCTGAAGTTAATACACTTCTAAAACAACAATGCATAAATATTTATGTAGCCTAACAGTTTTTCAGTGTTCCTAGTCTAGTTTAGTATGTCATCATATGTTATGTTTTGTTACCAGATGTAAATATACAATATGGTACTATTGCTCATTGACAATACAAAGCAAACACCTTTTCTCTCTTTCCTCATTGCTGAGTAGGTACAATAAAACCTTGGTTAACCGGAACCCAGCTAATCAGGACCCTCAATTAAATGGACTTTTTTCTGCATTCCTCATTTAGGAAAAAGGTAAATGAAAACCAAAAAATTTAATACAGTTTAAAAAAAGTCAAAAGGGCATAAATATTTATCCCAATCATTTAGCAATTTCTATGTCTACATTATTTTGTGTATTAGAAGTTAATATTTAGAAGAATGGTCTTATAAAACAAAAAAAAATAAAAATAATGAAAGATAAAAGATACATACATTAATTATTTTTAAGACCAAAAAAAAAGGAACCTACATACTTTAGCAACAAGTACTGAAGCAAATGATTTTCTGGTTAACTTAATGTAGTTAATAATGTTTGTCAACCAGAAGACTGTGCCCTGAGCATTCCGGTTAATCGAGTTTTTACTGTAAAGTTGTATTTTGATCTGTATGCTTAATACTTACTAATACTAAAAAGAAGAGAATTTGCTTCATGTTAATAGAAGATCCTAAACCTAAAAAGGAGGCATTTTCTCCCTCAGTCATTGAAACCACCTTGAAGAAAAAACTGGATGTATAAGTAAAAGCTATTACAATGGTTCAACAGGTTCATGCTTTTATAACTCTTAATATAAACAGTCGACTTTTCTAGGAGTTCTTAAAGCATCACTTCTAGTATAGAGGATAGACCCTATATAGACCTCCGGGACTAGGAAAATAAGGTAATAAAACAGTCATACCATTACCCATTGTAATAAAGTAACTGGCTTACTAGAAAATTAAATACAGCTCAGAAGTATTGAAAAGCCATTTGTCCCATGTATGATAATGTTCATGCCCAATTTTCATTTTAGGTGTGGTGGCTTAAGAGAATTTTCCCAACGAGTTTTCTGCCATGGGGCACCCCCTTTTGTTGTGTTGAATATGCAGCATTGGAAACCTGAAGATCTGGCATATGTACCCTATTACTTGGATTTATCTGATCACAAGTAGGTAGTTTTTGTTGTTTGTTTTATGAAACTAGAAAAAAAAAAAAACTAGTCCACCATGATTTTGACTAGCCATTAAGAAGATATTGTTAGCTGAACATGGTGGTGCATGCCTTTAACCGCAGTAGTCTGAACTCAAAGACAGGAGGAGCCTGGTGAGTTTGAGGCTAACCTGTTGTAAGCAGGAAGTTCTGGACCAGTCAGAGCTACACAGTGAGACCCTGATTCAGGGTAAAAAAAAAGATGATATGTTAAAATAAATCAAGGCTTTCTAGATTTCTGGATTCTGACTGTGATCAGAGTCTACTATGAGGAAGGCAGTTAAGTAGCAACATGCATAATGAGCAGAGACTTGATTGTAGAACAGGACTGCTTTCAAACCTAGTCCTGCCTTTTACAGGATCTGTAACATTTATCAGTTGCCTTACTGATAAAGCAGAAATGGTAGTATATATCTGTAAAAGTAAATAAATTTTTTAAAAAATAACTGTTTATCATAAAAAATGAAATCTTATTTTTTATGTGTTTTATATATTAAATTATATATATATATATATTTATAATTTGCAGGTATTTACTGGAAGGTGCCACTTTATTTAACAAAGAGGAACATCATTATTCTGCAGCTTTCCAGATAGATGGACATTGGATGCACTATGATGGCCTCAGAAATGTGAATTTAATTTTGTTAAATAAACCCCCAGAGTTTCTCCTCTTGTCATCATTGGTTTATATTCGAGCAGCAGAGAAATAAATATAGACTGATGCTGAATTCAATTGTTCTCCCGCTTGCCCGTGCCCCCTAGAGGAAGGGCTCTTGTTTTGTATATACTTGGTATCCAAGGAAATGGTTCAACTATACTAGTTTCAGAGATGTATTTGTCAGTGTTTTGCCCCAGGTAAATGTTTTATATGGAAGATCTATGCAAAAATGTATTTTTTAAGTATTTTCTGGGTTATTTTTATACAAGCATATGTTATGTTCAAATAAAATATATCTTATGGCCTTTGTAATTTTTATTTATATATACCTCAACAGTTTTTACATTTCTATCCTTAAATCCAAGAAAATACTTTGTCATTTTAATTCTAAAATTTTCTTTTTAGCTATATGAGTAAATCCTAGGGTAAAAGTCAGTGTTTTGGTTATCTGACTGTGTTTCTTTGCCTTACCTCCAAAGTGCACTATTGGATGTAGTAGGATTTGAATGTACGGCTTATGGATAGCTTATTTTACCCATTGCTTACTTTGTTTTACCCTTTGCTCATTTCTTGGTGGTAATTTAAAAAATGTATTGGAATTTTTTGTAGATTAAACCATTTCGTTGTAGTAGTAAGTTACTGTAACTATTTGCTGAAATGTACACCATCCAGTGCATTTCCAGCCTCTGACTTCAGTTAGTGTAAACATTACAAACACATTATATAACAATCCTAAATATCTTACCATTAAATGGAATGAAAATTCTCTAAGTTATTTTGCAGACAAGGCAACTGTCAAAAATACTAGGCAGCTGGATATTTATTAGTGTTGGACTAACAATAGAAATGTGTTTATATATTTAAGAGGAAAATGGGGTACCTAGTAATATTTATTCTAATTCAGATTTTTTTTTTTTTTTTTGAGCTGAGGATCAAACCCAGGGCCTTGAGCTTGCTAGGCAAGTGCTCTACCACTGAGCTAAATCCCCAACCCCTCTAATTCAGATTTTTTTTTTTTTTAATTTATTTATTTTTTTTTTTTGGTTTTTCGAGACAGGGTTTCTTTGTGTAGCTTTGTGCCTTTCCTGGAACTCACTTGGTAGCCCAGGCCGGCCTCGAACTCACAGAGATCCGCCTGGCTCTGCCTCCCGAGTGCTGGGATTAAAGGCGTGCGCCACCAACGCCCGGCTCAGATTTTTTAAAAATTGTAACATGTGGCTCCCTTGAAACTGCTCATTGACATCAGGAGGCTTGGGTCTATAATGCCACGGATGTGAAGTCAGCATTTGATGGTTAACAGAATACATGTTTTGTTATAAATAAAGTCACTCATCTTTCTGCAATTTAAAAGGAGAATATTCTCAAGGGAGAATACTTGATGAATGATCATTAATTTTAGTGTTTACATTACAATAAAATAACATCATTTTGTATTGGGGTTTGAGATTGAGTGCAGTCTATCTGAAGACTTTACATGACCGCAGAGTTCACTGCCAAATACCAAACTGCTAAGGTTTCATTATAAATCTTACATTGCTATGGTGCCGTGTTGAGAAAATTTGCTGTAAGGATGGGTAAATGTGGGTGAAATCTTGCTAACCCTGTCTCACTTTGAGTAAATATTATGAAAATTATTTTTAATACAAGAATAAGAATGGCATTTAAAAAAAAAATCACCCAGGGTTTATTTAAATAGTTCCCCAAGTATGGTAGTGGGATTTGATTGACAGCAAGCTTTTCTACTAACAATGTATTGCATGAATCAAACTATACAGCATACAGATACTAACAGCTACATACATAAATGGTACGGTTACATTATTAATGACTTAAGTTGTTCTTAATGCAGATTCTTCAGGGAATTGCACTTTATTGGGATATTAGTTTATTGTTCAATAACTTACCTACCTCACAGGGTTGTTGTGAGGGTTAAGATGTTAAAATTTTTATTACCTTCAACATGCTAATAAAACATATTTCTACCTCTTTTGTGTATAGGCAGTCTCCCAGATTCTCTTATGAATGTTTTTTAGAATTTTTAAAAAATTATCTAGGTATTATTATATCATAAAAGAAAATTAGTAGTAGCTTATATCATTAATGTGTGGTGAGATTTAAATATGGCTTCTGGGACCTGAGTGGTTAGGTTGAAGAACAGGTCACTGGCTTTTAGAAAAGAAGTTACCCACAATTGGCAAACAGTGGATAAAGTCAAATGAAATCAACCAGAGTGTCTATAGAATGTGATGGTAGCAAAGGAGGATTTTCTTTTGAAATCAAACACCCTTTGTGAAATCAATCTGAAGAAAGGGGGGGTCTTTAATCAAAATGCCACAAACTACCACTTAAAATGGAAGAAGTAATTTTATTGGTTTGACTACACTTGGGAGTGGGTTAGAGTGAGTGGTATCACCTTCCAACTTGTGCCAATCTTAGATTTACTTTTTTTGTTGTTTGGGGGGGGGGGGGGCAGTTTCAAGACAGGGTTTCTCTTTGTGGCTTTGGAGCCTGTCCTGGATCTCGCTCTGTAGACCAGGCTGGCCTCAAACACAGAGATCTGCCTGCCTCTGCCTCCCAAGTCCTGGGATTAAAGGCATGGCCACTACCACCCAGCCTAGATTTACTTATTAAAAATGATTTTTATGCATGTATGTTTCTATGTAGTGTGTGTACATACGTGTGTGTTAGCTTGTGTGTGGTAAGAAAATTGTGTGTGTGCACTCATGATAATTTGTGTGCAGCACAAAAGGTGTGTACGCATGTGTGTTTGTACATGTGTGTTTATATATGTGCACATGTTAGCTTGTGTGCAGTACAGAAAAGGTAGAAACTTGTTTGTACACCTGGCTGCAGCTTTATTATTTGACTTGGAATTTTTGTCTCATTTTAAATAATGTATAAAGCAGTGAATATAAAGTATATAAAGAGGAAAAAGATAATTTCCCTGCTTAGTGATAATTATTTTACGTGGTAAAAGCCTTTCTAAAAGACTACATGGTGAGCTGTATAGAACTGAAGAGAGCACAGCAAGGGAGCTAGGGCCTTGTAGGAATCTGGTAGAGGCTGGCACAGTGCTCTCAGTTATCCAGGCTGAGAGAACTCTAAGAGGATAGAGAACACTAGAATGTAGCAGAAGCTAGGCATGCAGGTCAGTGGCAGATCATAGTCTTGGCATGTAAATGGCCCCCGGTGGCTCTCAACCAGAACTGCCTATGAGAATGTCAGGTGACTGTTAGCTGTGTTCATTAAAAAAAATTATTACTGAGGTATGTGTGTTCTTGTGTGTGCAAGCTTCATCTCCTACTAAAGCTGGAGTTATAAGTGGTTATGACCCACTGGATGTGGGTGCTGGAAACCAAATTTAGGCCCTCTGCAAGAACAGTAAGCACTCTTAACCACTGAGCCATCCCTCTGGCCCCTCAACTGCATTCTTGGTGAGAGCAACTCACAGCTGAAGTTGGAGCTCACTTAATGTAACCTGAATTACTTAAATTATACATGAAATAAAACATTTTTATTTGAAGGGTAGCACATTAAAATATTGATACTGAGATGTCTTGGTTAAGTGACTGCTCCCTAAAATTCTGCTTTTTAAATTAAAAGGTATGCACAGAGAACTTTCACATGACTCAAAAGCCATTGTAAAATCTGTCATCTTCATCATGTGCAAGTCATGAAGGAAGATGTAAAAGTGCTATGGAATAATCCTTCTGTACATTGCGACAATGTGTTGCTCTCATTGTTAATAAAAAGCTGATTGCCCAATAGCTGGGCAGGAGGAGATTGAGCAGGAGAGCCAGACTAGGAGGGCACTAGGAAGAAGGGCGGAGTGTGAGAAGTCGCCAGCAGATGCAAAGGAAGCAGAAGATGATCATGCCGTACTAAGAAAAGGTACCACCATGTGGCAGAGGGTATAAGAAATATGGTTTAATTTAGTTGTCAGAGCTAGTTAGTAACAAGCCTGAGCTATCGGCTGAGCATTTATAATTAATATTGAGTCTCCGTGTTGGTTATTTGGGAACTGGCAGGCAGGAAAGAAAAGTTTGCCTATGTAAAAGAGTAATATAAACCATATCCTGCAATCCTTTGTGAAAATGAAAAGAGATAGCTCAGATCCACTGCTCCACTTGCTCACTCAGAAGAAGAGAGAAGTATATGCTGCTCTAGCCAAATGTCACTGTATTTCTTGGGTTCTTTTGTAAAACTGGTAGATGGGTCTCTCATCTGGGGGCACTTATGAGTCAGGGTGATGCTTGTGTAAAAGATAATATGATAGATGTATTACAGGAGTCTAAAATAATGAGATGCCAAGAAAATTTTCTGGGGCCAAACTGGAATGAAAGGCCAGGAACAAAACCATGTACTGTGATGAGACTTCTACATCGGTCCAAGTGAGCTTTGATACCCAGGCTTTTTATTAGTTTTTAATAGAGATGGATCTTCCATGTTCCTATCACCCAGCTTCAACTATTAACCACATTTTGTTAATGTCGAGTCCAAAGGAAACTCCAATTCCCCGAAGTTCAAAAAGCAGTGCCATGTCCTGAAATGACAGTCTTGGCTCTATTCAAGCTGGACTATAGAAGGATTTCTGGCAGTTAGATAAAAGCTAGCTTCCTCTGCCCCACCCCCCAGCTACGCATTGTGTTATAACCCATTATTCTCTGCTATTCCCTCTCTCTTGCTATTCCTGCTATTCTCTCTCCTCTGCTTCCCTAGGCTGGCTATGTCCAGTCTGATTTGTTTTTTGTTGTTGTTGTTGTTTTGCTTTGTTTTTGTTTTTGTTTGTTTTGTTTTTATTTTTCTCTGCTCTTATAGTCAAACTTTTATTTGGGCTGCCAGCTCACAAATAACAACATGGAGGATTATTATTAGTAATGAAAACTTGTATTAGTTTAGGCTTATCCCACTAGCTCTTATAACTTAAATTAACCTGCTGTTATTAATTTACATTCTTCCTTGTGGCTTGGTTAACTCCACTCTGTACCATATGTCCGACCTCTTCAGTGCCTCCTTGGCATCTCTGTACTGCGATCCTGCTTCCTCTGCATCTGGCTTTCAACTCCACCTTTCTTCTTCCCAGAGTCCTTTCTGTCCCTGGACGTCCCACCCAACCTCTTCCCATTTAGCTATGGACCATTCAGCTCTTTAGTAAACCAATCAGAAGGTGCCTTGGCAAAGACACATCTTCACAGTGTGAACAAATACTCTGCAACAGCTCTGGACTCTTCAAGATGCCTCTAAATATTTTCTCTCTATTATTCATAGTAAAAACCTCCCAATTGAGCAGTTATTTTGGCAGTTTCTTTACTGCACTCCCTCTAATACAACTAATCCTTCATTTATTCACCACACCTTTACAAAAAAAAAAAAAAATCCCAGAGAGCATGTGTTGTGATAGATAAGCAAATGAGACTCTCTCTAGTTAATAAAGATATTTAAACATTTTATTGTATTGGTCAGATGAAACAATCACACTTTTAAAAATTAGTGCTTTTTGCAACATTTCATGCTCATTGACATTAATTCTTCACTAATTTTCTGGAAAAGGGTTACCACTAGCTGTTTTGAGTCAGGATCTAAGCAAGATCAATAGTTGCATGTTAAGTCTCTTATTTCTTTCTGGACTAAGGAGTCCTCCTTCCCTTCTTTCTCATGCGTTATCTTTGTTGAATAAACAAGTGATTGTGCAGTAGATTGCCCCAGTTCTTGGATTAGACTCGGTGCTTTTTTTTGTATTATTTAACATGTCTTGCTCAAATTTTCTATAAATTGAAATTTGGGTATACAGTTTTGGTTCTATTTAATTTTTTTAATTTTGCCAATTCATTCATTTTAGGAAGTCTATTTAGAAAGACAAGGCATCAGCTCACAAAGTACATATGCCTGGCAATCCCACTTCTAGTGGTGCCAAGCTTACCTGTGAAATTTTTCAGGCTCTCTTTCAAATCTTTAGCTTTAGCTTTAGTGTAGCTTTAGCAGCTCTTGGTGGTTGCTGCTGGAGTTGTGGATGATTTACCAATCCTGTCATTCCTTCAGTATTTACTTTCTGGGATTCTACAAAGGAAGTATTTCAAAGTATTGCAAAGCAATTATTTGATTACCCTGATACATTATGTAAATGAAAGACAGTAGAAAAGGATACTCTTTGCTTATTCCTTTTCACCTTAATGGATACACTAAACTTTTTATGTAACAATTTCTTTATTGATTCTTTGGGAATTTCATATCATGTACCCCAATTTTACTCATTGCCCAGTATCCCCATATCTGCCCTTGCAGCATCCCCTCCAAAATAAAATTTAAAAAAAAAATTAAAACCAAACCACACAACAAACAAAAAAACCTCTTTGTTCCTCTGTCTTTCCCTCCCTTTCCAACACCTCTTCATTCATCTTAGTGGCATTGGGAGCCACAGTGTGTCATATAGTAGACCCTTTTGTCCAATCAGATTTACTTAAAAGTGTTCATTGCAATGAGTCATTGGGTCTGGTTCAAGGCCTCTGGTTTCTGGTACACCATCATCACTGGACCCTCACCGAAACTCCTCTTTGATATCTCCATGGAGATCCTGTGGGTATTATTTCACCGGACCAGTCCCTTCACACACTCCAGCAGGTCATAGATGTGGCAGATGTTGGGATGGGCCAACCCAAGGCCCAGCTGTAGGACTGGGTGGTAGCTGAGCTAGTTAGTCCTGGCCCCTGGGGCTGCCACCTTCAGGTGAGGGGTGGAGCCAGCTCTCCTATGCCCATGCCAAGAGGGCCATGGTGAAGGGTGGGCCCATCTCTCCCAAGTGGAGGACGGTGGCTCTCCCATGAGGATTAGGGCCCGCTCTCTTTCTGCAGTGTCCAGTGAAGGGCAGTGCCATCTCAGCATGGCCCTCGGACTTCAACACTCATGATTCCTATGGCCCCCAGTGGTAACACAGGCCACAGACACCAACCCAGACTCCAGCTGCAGCAAGACCACAGAACTAGCATGGCCCTGGTGGAGGTTTAGCCCTCAGATACAAATAAGGCCACAGGTTGCAGCCCAGAACCTGGGCATTCACGTGGCCTTCAATGGTAACAGGAGCCATGGACATCAACACAGACCCTGGCTGCAGTAGAGCCACAGACCCAGACATGGCCTGCAGCTGCAGCTCTGGCCCAGACATCACCATGACACCAAGTAGCAGCACAAGCCACTCAGATCTGTATGGTCCTGACTGTTATAATTTAGGAATGGCAGAAGGCGGTCTCGGCGGGTAGGAGCCAAGAGGCCCCAGAAAGTCATGCCACATGACAAAACTCATGTGGAGGATTTATTGGGGGAGGGGAAGAAACACAGAGTGAGAGGAGAGAGAGAGAGAGAGAGAGAGAGAGAGAGAGAGAGAGAGAGAGAGAGAGAGAGAGAGAGGGAGGGCTGGGCCTGAGGAGAGAAGAAGAGAGAGAAGGTGGGTGGGCCCCGCCTTTTATGAGGGGACATAGCACATGTGCACAGAGACCAGGTAGCAATAGGTGTATTATGTTATCAGGACCCTGAGCAGGGCAAAGTACTGCCGACGTACTGGCATGCCAGAATGCTAACATTGGCTGCAGCAGTCCCTCAACATGGTCTCAGGTGGCTGATCAGACTCCAGGCAATCACACGGCCCTTGCCAACTCAGACCCTGGCTGCTCTGGGGCCATGGACCCAGACATGGCCCTCAGCAGCAGATCGGACCTGGATGACACCATAGTCCCTGTGTAGCAGCACAGGCCACTCACACCAGCATGGTTCCGGTGGCCATATAGCCCTTGGACACCAACAAGGCCCAGACCCTGAACTTCCGTGTGGCCTTTGGTGGCTACATGGGCCATGGACGTTTACACAGACCTGGACTGCAACAGGACCACAAAGCCAGACAAGGCCTTCAGCAGCAGCCCAGTCCTGAGGATCACCATGGCCCCAGTTGGCAGAGCAGGCCACTCAGATCAGTATGGCATGGCTGCAGCATGGTTTTTGGACACCAGCATAGCTTCAGGTGACAAGCTAGACCCTGGACATCCCCACAGCCTTTGGTGGTAACAGGAGCCTGCAACATCAACTCAGACCCTGGATGCTGTAGGGCCATGGACCCAGACATGGGCCTTAGCTGCAGCTCTATCCCAGATGTCACCACAGCACTGGGTGGCAGCGCAGGTCACTCATGTCAGTATGGCCCCTGTGGCAGCAGTAGCCCAGGCTGGCCTCGAACTCACAGAGATCCGCCTGCCTCTGCCTCCCAAGTGCTGAGATTAAAGGCGTGTGCCACCACCACCTGGCTCACTTTTACACTGTTTTACTTCTTTCCACAGCACATGGACCATTCTGCTTCTCTCTCTCATTTCTCCACCACACATTTGTTCATCGTAGTGGCGCCAACCTGCTGGGCGCCATAAGGCACTGTGTGTGCCCATGGATGTCTTCCCACCAGTCCAGGCCTTAAGGACCCAGGTTGGCCTGTAGTTGGCTAGCACCATTCTGAGCTGAATGGCGTCAGGAAGGCCTGTCCACATTAAACTTTTTATGAGTTTATTTGTTTGCTCATTTGGAGACAGAATCTCATTATGTAGCCCAGGCTGGCCCAAAACTTGTCAGCCATCCTGTCTATACCGCCCCAAGTAGAGCCCCACAAACAGACCAAGCTACACACTGTCACACACATGCAGAGGGTTCAGGTCAGTCCCATGCAGGTTCCTTGGCTGTCGATCCAGAGTTGGTGAGCTCCCACGAGCTCAGGTCCGCTGTCTCCCACAGCAATTCTTATAAGGGAAAACATTTAATTGGGACTGGCTTACAGTTTCAGAGGTTTAGTCCATTATCGTTATGGCAAGAAGCACGGTGGCGTGCAAGGAGACATGGTGCTGGACAAGGAGCCAAGAGTCCTACATCTTGATCCACAGGCAGCAGAAGGAAAAACTGTGTACTGTGTGTAGCTTGAGCATGTATGAGACCTCAAAGCCTTCCCCCACAGTGACACACTTCCTTCAATGAGGACACACCTACTCCAACAAGGTCACACCTCTTAATAGTGCCATTTCCTATTGGCCAAGCATTCACATACATGTCTTTGGGGGCCATTCCTATTGAAACCACCACAAATGATATTCTAATATTGTATTTTCTTTGTGTATTCATCAGCTGATGAACACTTTCATTGTTTCCATTTCATGGCTGCTGGGAAAGGCTACAACAAACAAAAGAGTGTTCACATTGCTTTGGAATGCTGGATTCATTTCCTTTGTATACATACCCAGAATTGGGACTACTGGAACATATGGTAGTTTCATGTTTTATAGTTTTTTTTATTTTGAATTATTTGTCTCTCTGTGTGTGTGTGTGCACATAAGTGTAGATGCATTTACAGGTCAGAGGTCCGTGACTTCAGGTCCCTGTAGAACTGGAGTAGATCAGTGGCTTCAGGTCCCTGTAGAAAGAATAATACCTTTTTCATTGATTGGAAAAATACCTAAAGGAAATATATAAAAGAGAAAGTATATACTTTAAGCATAGCTTCCGAGGTGCCAGTCCAAGGTCAGCTAGATCCATTGCTTTGGACTTGAAAAGAGAAAGAATATCATGGCAGTGGGGACAAGTAGAAAAGTGTGTTCACATCACGGTGGTCAAGAAGCAGAAAGAAGGCTCAGGAGCGAGATGTATCTTTCCAGAGGACATTCTCCATGACCCACTGCCCACAACTCTACTTTTTTTTAAAACATGGGTTCTATGTTAGTTAGGGTTTCTTCTATTGCTGTGAAGAGACACCATGACCACAGCAACTCTTATAAGAAAAACATTTAATTGAGGTGGCTTGCTTACAGTTTCAGAGGTGCAGTCCATTATTATCATGATGGGGAGCATGGCAGCATGCAGGCAGACATGGTATTGGACAGGTAGCTGAGAGTCCTACATCTTGCAGGCAACAGAAAATCTACTGAGACACTGTAAGGTATCCTGAGCAAAGGAAACCTCAAAGCCCACTTCCACAGTGACACATTTTCTTCAACAAGGCCGAATCCATTCCAACAAAGCCACATCTCCTAATAGTGCCACTCCCTGTGAGATTATGGGGGCCAATTACGTTCAAACAACCACAGGTTCAGAAGATCAAATTCAGGTCCTTACATTTGCAAAGCAAGTACTTTATTGACAGATCTACCTCTTCATCCCAAGTTTATCTTGATAACTGGTGACACATGGTAGCCTAGTTTTAGTCCACTATATGTTGATATACAGTTGCCCCAGCACCATTTATTAGTAAAACTTTCCTTTCTCCAGAGTATATTTTCCCACCGATGTCCACAAATCAGTTGGCTGTAAGATTTGTGGTTTTGTTTGTGGGCTCTTCCTCCCTGCCTCCATTCCATTGGTCTTTGAATGCCAGTGTAATGCCGTTTTGTAAAGTATTTTCTGAGATAGTAGTATAATGCTTCATGTACATTTTAGAATTTTTTTTCCACTGTGATGTCATTGGTATTTTGGTAGAAATTATAATGGATCTTCCAATCACTTTGGGAATTATAGACATTTTTGCATGTCAATTCTCCCATGAACCTTGGCTGCTTTTGCTCATGCATGGAGTGTGTGTGTGTGTGTGTGTGTGTGTGTGTGTGTGTGTGTGTGTTGCTGGAGAATTTCTCTCCAACTCCCGCCACCAAGTCCGGCCAGTCTCAGAGCCCACTTATAAAATAAACACACAGACTCTTAGATTATTTAAACTGCTTGGCCATTAGCTCAGGCCTGTTATTGTCTAGCTCTTACTCTTATATTTAGCCCATTTCTATTAATCTTTACTTTGCCACGTGGCTTGTGGCTTACCGGTACTTTACATCTTCCTTGTCCTGATGGCGGCTGGCAGTGTCTCTCTCTCAGCCTTCCACTTCCCAGAATTCTTTTCCTTGTCCCGCCTATACTTCCTGCCTAGCCAATGGCCAATCAGTGATTTATTTACTGACCAATCAGCAACACACTTGACATACAGACCATCCCACAGCACTTCCCCTTTTTCTTTTCTTAAAAAGGAAGGTTTTAACTTTAACATAGTAAAATTACATATAACAAAACAATTATCAAGCAAGAATTACAGTTACAATATTAAAGAAGAGATCCTATCTATCTTATATTTGTAAGTTTAAGGTTTTATATCTAACTTATCTTTTATTATAACTAAGGAAAATTGTAAGTATCTAGTCTTTAACCACATCAAAGACCTCAGAAGGATATACTACTACCTGAGAAATGGAGAAGGATATAAGCAACTTTTAGGAGTCTTGTAGGGTAGACAGAGACAGCTGGCAGCTTGGACAGTCATTCAAAGTTCTCTTGTAAAGTTGGGGCATCTGTCTTCAGCCCACAGGCCTAGAGTCTCTTATTTACTTTTCTCTGTGTCCTGTAGAATGTCTGGCAGTTTTCTCTGTAAAGCAGGAACCTGAAGGACCATTTTGTCAAGCAAAGTTCAGTGGTCACCTTTGTATGGGTCCTGCATGTCCAGTTGATCAGGCAGTCCAGGCAAGAACAGTTTCTTGCCCAAATGGCTATTTTTGTCAAGGTGAAGATAAACTCCGTATGGAGTGTCTTCGATGCCCATCCTCCTCTCTGAAGTAAATCGGTGCTGTCAGGAGCAGACATGTCTCACTGTCCAGAAAGTCTAAATTTTTAAAACATTTTAAATGCCATATTCTGTAGGTCTTTGAAGTGTTTGAAGACTACCTATCTATCTGAAATATAACTATGTATACCTAGAAGACTTAACTAACATGGCTACAAATATGATTATCATAGATGACTAATTATTAATCTATTTTTTAATTATCCATTATAATTTTAAATGAGTTACATAAACATAATACCTCAAACAAGAATAGAAATATATATACAGTATAACAAAATTAAGTTTAAATTTGTATCAATAAACTAAAATCTATAGCAATGTAAAACATTTTAAACAAGTTGTTACTCTTTAAAAGTAGGTTCATTAATCTACTTTCATCCTATCATATCTAAACTACCCCCCTTTTTGTTTTAGAAAGAGATTGTATTTATAATCAACCTGATTTAAATAAAAATATTGTTTTTTCTCTGTCCCACACCAGAGGGCTCTTCTGATTTGGGACACAAGAATCTCTTAACCATTTTTTTTTTTTTGAGCAATATGTCTGGGTTTAGAGGGGGAGTGAGCCAATTCCATCTCTAAAGCCAGCTTGGTATATTTGGGAATTTGGGCGTAGCTTCTCTTACTACTTCCTGCTGGAGGGGGGCGCTGTATCTTATGGGGACACGAAGAAAATTTTAGGATCATGGAGTAGTCCATGAGGCTGTATCGTCTGAGCCAGTTGCCTTGAAACCATTCTGGATGTTGAATCATCTGGGCCATGGTGTCACTGGAGACCTTTCAGGGGGTCTTGGCTGGTCAAACCTGATGTATCTTAATCTGGAACAAATCCATAGTCTCTGGCTTTCTGTGGAAACAAGAGCAGAGACTCTTTTCCAAAGCAACATATCCTTATATCCAAATTTTGAAGTCAAGGTACCTTTAAAATATACATTTTGGCATAACTCAACAGCTTTTACAATCAAATGTTTTTTTGCAGTTACGAATATCAAAGAGAACATAATCCAGATTTTCTGTGTGGTAGTCATCTTTACGTGGCTTTTTTTTTATATTAGCTTGAGCCTATTGCTTTAAAGTGCAGCCTTCTAAGCCTGAAACGGCGCAGTGGCTGCTGGCTCCGCCCACTTCAGCTTCCCAACATGGCGGCGGTCCGCTTTCCGCCAGCTCTGGGAGCCATAACTCTCAGAAATAGTGGGTCTACACTTTTACCAAAGTAGCGTGTAGCCCAGAAACCTCTTTTTTTGTTTTGTACTAGCAAAGGCTAAATTCACCACACAGTTTAATGTGCTACTTGCAGAGGCCTCATTCCCGCCATACTGCAGGTTGAGCATGCACGCCAGGAACCCGCCAGTAGCTCAAACCGGCAGCTGCCGCTCATTTGAGAGAGACAATTAGGAAGCTGTTTTTAGGTCCGTTTTAGAATCTTTTTTGTAAGTTTTTAGGTGGAAACTCTTGCCCCACGTTGGGCGCCATTTGTTGCTGGAGAATTTCTCTCCAACTCCCGCCACCAAGTCCGGCCAGTCTCAGAGCCCACTTATAAAATAAACACACAGACTCTTAGATTATTTAAACTGCTTGGCCATTAGCTCAGGCCTGTTATTGTCTAGCTCTTACTCTTATATTTAGCCCATTTCTATTAATCTTTACTTTGCCACGTGGCTTGTGGCTTACCGGTACTTTACATCTTCCTTGTCCTGATGGCGGCTGGCAGTGTCTCTCTCTCAGCCTTCCACTTCCCAGAATTCTTTTCCTTGTCCCGCCTATACTTCCTGCCTAGCCAATGGCCAATCAGTGATTTATTTACTGACCAATCAGCAACACACTTGACATACAGACCATCCCACAGCATGTGTGTGTGTGTCTTCTTTAATTTCTATCATCAGTGCATGATAATTTTTTCCTAGACTTGTTAGATAGATTTGTTCCTAGACATTTTTTATAGTTATTGTAAGTGAAATTGCCCTCTCAATTTCTTTCTTAGGTAATTTGTTACTGCTACAGGTAAATACTGATTTTGTTTTTATTCTCTATCCTTCAACTTTCCTAAACTCATTTATTAGTTATAACAGTTTATAGAATTATGAAATATAGTGGTGGGGGGACAATTTTTAGTGTTTTTAAATTCTTGGGACAATGAATCCATATTCCCAGGAAACTCTGAGCTCCAAAATTATAATATTCTAAACATACTTTTAACAATTTTCACACTCTAGAAACATAAATAGCTTAAATTCATGTTTAAAGTATAAGAGACACTAATAGTACTTACAAAGAACTACAGCCTATAGGAATATTCAAACAATAAAAAAAATTAAAATTCAGATCTCCCAGTAAGTTAACAACCCCTCATGGATTCACATGTAGACACTGCCTATTTCAGGACCAACTTTGCACTGAAAATATGTTATAACTTGAGAGATCTTAAAGTATAACATATATACTATATATGTGAACTCACCAGTTTGCATTTTAATCTTTTAAAAAGTACCCTTTCTTGTTCTCCACTTCAAATATTATACCATACTTGTAAGTACTACAGCTCAGATGGAAAGGTATCCTGGCAGCCAGAAGCCAAGGAATACTATAAAGTCACACCACATAACAAACTTCACATAAGAGATTTATTGAAAGGGGAAAAACTGGGGAGGTGGCTGCCTCTGCTCAGGTGAAAAACAACAGCAAACTAAACAGGATACAAGGCTCATACAGAGTTTCTTGGGAAGGGGGTGGAACTTTTTAGGATGGAGCTTTCCAGGGTGGAGATTGGTGGGATTTCATGTCCAGAGATTGGGCTTTTTAGAGTATTCTGTGGGTGGAACCTGGCAGTTAGAGGTCCTCAGGGGAGGGGCCTGGTCACTTGAGGGGCTTACATTCCTCCCTTTTTTGTTTATTATTGATAAACAAACAGTTCATAGAAAAGGGGGAGATGTTATCATTAGACTACTTCCTGCTGAATCAGGGTGTTGAAGTCTATTGGACAAAATTGATCTTCACTATCAGGGTATAATTGGTAGACGCTGGCCTCTGGCTCTGTAACTAGGGGCTGGTAATACTACAATAGCAACTGATTAAAAGTTGGTTAGAAATATTTTTAATTTATTGTTGAGAAAATCTAGACAAGAGGTTTTTATAAGGCACGGTGAGACAAGTAGGATTAAGAAAAGCAGGAGAGGGCTGGAGAGATGGCTCAGAGGTTAAGAGCACTGACTGCTCTTCCAGAGGTCCTGAGTTCAATTCCCAGCAACCACATGGTGGCTCACAACCATCTGTAATGAGATCTGGTGCCCTCTTCTGGCCTGCAGTCATATATGCTGTATACATAATAAATAAATAAATCTTTAAAAAAAAAAAAAAAAAAAAAAAAAAAAAAAAAAGAAAAGCAGGAGAAAGGGCAAGAAGGGTAGCATCCATCTCCATATTGGACTGTTAATGAGCCCCTAACAAGAAGCATCAAGCTGTTTCTTACATTTTTGGGGGATCCATCTGGAGGTGTCAGATCTTGTCTTTTACTATACCTGACTGGTTGACATAGAAGCAACACTCTTCCCTGAGGAGGAGACAAAGACCACCTTTTTTTGCTGTCACAATCTTCACTGATTTTGTAGCACTTAAGGTGCCCCAGTGAATCTATTTAGCCCTGGAGGGTAAGGATGGTCTGAGCCACCCATTGGAGATCCTGGATGAACTGAGAAGAAAATCTATAGTAAATAGTTAGGGAAGTAGTTAGTCCTGGGTCTCAACACCAAAATGTAAGTGTTACAGCTCTGGAGGGAAAGGTATCCCGGCACACCTGTGTGGCTTTCATAGTAAAAGTAGACAAAGCAGGGAGCTCCGTAGTGACACCTACCCAGCAGAAGGGCAAAGACAAGTGGTTAGAGCAGGTAGAGGAGAAAACAGCTGGAGAAGTGCAAATGTCTTAGTAAGTAGAATTGCACACATGGTGAGATCTTGAAGAGCATTGCAAATAGTATGCCCAAAAGGTGGGCAGCCCAAAGAGCATAGAAGATTCTTTCTTTTTTTTATTATTAAGAAAAAAATTGCATTAGTTTTACACACCTATCAAAGATCCCCTTCTTCTTTCCTCCCACCCACCCCCAGCCTCCCCCTCCCAACCCACCCCCTACTCCCCTCCACAAGAAGGTAAGGCCTCCCATAGGGAGGCACATCCAGTAGAGGAAAGTCCAAGCCCTTCCCACTGCCTCAAGGCTGCATGAGGTGTCCCATCAAAGGTAGTGGACTCCAAAAAGCCTGCTCTTGCACCAGGGATGGATTCTGATCCTACCGCCAGGGAGCTCCCCAAGCATATCAAGCTACACAACTGATTCAACATACAAAAATCTGTCAATGTAATACACCATATAAACAAAGTGAAAGAAAAAAAAAACACATGATCATCTCATTAGATGCTGAAAAGGCCTTTGACAAAATTCAACATCCCTTCATCATAAAGGTCTTAGAGAGATCAGGAATACAAGGAACATACCTAAACATAATAAAGGCAATTTACAGCGAGCCAACAGCCAACATCAAATTAAATGGACAGAAACTCAAAGCGATTCCACTAAAATCAGGAACAAGGCTGTCTGCTCTCCCCATATTTATTCAATATAGTACTTGAAGTTCTAGCTAGAGCAATAAGACAACAAAAGGAGATCAAGGGGATACAAATTAGAAAGGAAGAAGTCAAACTTTCACTATTTGCAGATGATATGATAGTGTACATAAATGACCCCAAAAATTCTACCAGGGAACTCCTACAGCTGATAAACACCTTCAGTAATGTGGCAGGATACAAGATTAACTCAAGAATGGGGAAAGATCTTCACCAATCCCACATCTGACAGAGGGCTGACCTCCAAAATACATAAAGAACTCAAGAAATAGACATCAAAATAACGAACAATCCAATTAAAAAATGGGCTACAGATCTAAACAGAGAATTCTCAAAGGAAGAATTTCAAATGGACAAAAGACATTTAAAGAATTTCTCAGCATCCTTAGTCATCAGGGAGATGCAAATCAAAACGACTCTGAGATACCATCTTACACCTGTCAGAATGGCTAAGATCAAAAGCAATGAAGACAGCTTATGTTGGAGAGGATGTGAAGCTAGGGGAACACTCCTCCACTGTTGGTGGGAGTGTGAACTTATACAGACACTTTGGAAATCAGTATGGCGGTTTCTCAGAAAATTGGGAATCAATCTTCCTCAAGACCTAGCTATATCACTCTTGGGCATATACCCAAGGAATGCTCAATAATACCACAGAGACACATGCTGAACTATGTTCATAGCAGGATTATTTGTAATAGCCAGAACTTGGAAACAACCTAGATGCCCCTCAACCGAAGAATGGATTAAAAAAATGTGGTACATATATACAATGGAGTACTACTCAGCAGAGAAAAACAATGACATCATGAAATTTGCAGGCAAATGGATGGAACTAGAAAATATCATCCTGAGTGAAGTAACCCAGACTCAGAAGAAGATTCTTTCTTAAAAGGTCAGAGATAAGAGGCTTAAGTCCCCCAAAGCTATGGACAGAGAATGAGTATTGAGTACTTGTGATATATTTGGTGGGGTTTAATAAGGCTGGTCAAGCTGTCACCCTACCCTGACAATAGGGGAACAAAAAGATGTGGGTCCCTAAAACTCCATCAGGACTAAATAGGTAGCCCCAGTGTCCAAAAGGAGAGAGATAGATCACCCTGATACTGTGGTGTCTACCTGAGGCTCCTAGTGAGAGATGGCAGTGATCAGGCCAAAGGAGACTGGACCCCCTCAGTCATACATGGCCAGATCTAGGATGCCAGCTGAAGGACCACCTGGGCTTGATTTCCCCATACCACAAGGGACATGGGGGCAGTCAAAACCCAAATGCCCTTCTTGATGATACCTTGGAAATGGTCTGCGTGGTTTATGAGGGATCAGACAGGCCCAGGCCCAGTGATCCTCCTGACTGCATTTGAAAGAGGCACCCAGAGGTTGTCAGGCTTTGGAAGGCCAGGGAGCCTGGGCAGCTGCTATGGCCAGTTGAAAGGTCTTTTCTAGCATTGGGTATTTTTGTTTAGGGGCTTTGGTACACTTAAAGGCCATTGCTAAGACTTCTGCCTGTGGAGTCAAGGGTCCTTTCTCTAGACATTTAAGTTTGACCCTAATGTCAGGGAAACTCTGAAAGAAGTAGATCATAAGGAGTTGTTTTCCATCTGCAGTCTCAGGATCCAGACTGGTGTCCTGTAAGAGGGCCTCCGCAAGGATTTGTAGGATTAAGATGGGTTATCATGTTTGTCCTGGATGACCTCTTGGATCTTTTTCACAATTTCCCTCTTTAAGGGTGGCCAACCAGGAGGCAAGTTACAAACTGACCCCTAGCAAGGATGTCCCTGAAGTATTGTAATTTCATTCAGGGTCCTGGTCCTGACGGAGTGGGCAGCCTGTCGCTGAAAGGGAGAAAGAGAAACCAGAGAGGCTGGAGAGGAAGAGAAGGGATTGTGGATTGAGGCTTGTTTGTGTGATCAAAAACAGCAGAAGAATCATCTGGTTTGGGCCTCACAGGTAGGAGGAGTCATTTTTCCATGGGTCGTTATGTCATGCGGTCGCTTTTATCAAGATGCGATTGAGGTCACATGGCAAAGTCCATCCTTTCCAACCCTAGCAAAGGGGCCTGTTAGCCATGTGGCTACCTCCATCCCAGCCGGGGGAACAGCCGCTGAAGCGGCAGCAAGCCACGTGTTTCATGAATAGCTTTCTAACTATCAACCTAGGTGTTGTGAGTTTTAAATTAACCCAAACTTCACACAAGAGATTTATTAGGAGGGAAAAATCCGGGGGTGGGGGGTGGGGGGTGGGTGGCTGCCTCTGCTGGGGCGAGAAACAGCAGCAAACTGGACAGGATAGAGGGCTTATATAGAGTTTCTTGGGAAGAGGGCGGACCTTTCCAGGGTGGAGATTGGTGGGATTTCATGTCCAGAGATTGGGCTTTTTACTCTGTATGATGGGGGCAGGGTCCAGCAGTTAGGGCAGTCAGAGTGTTCTGTGGGTGGAACCTGGCAGTTAGAGGTCCTGGGGGAGGGGCCCGGTTACTCATGAGGCTCGAGGAGATTACAATTCCCACATGTGGTGATATTTTGTTTGTGCTCTAACAGATAAAGCTTGCCGAAAGATCAGAGGGTGGAGCTAGCCATTAGTAAACCATAGAGGTCTTGAGGTCTCTACAGACGAACAGGAAGTGATATGGTTGGGTGGAGACAGGAATATAAGGCAGATGGAGCCAGGAGATCGGCCCCTTTTCGGTCTGAGGAGACATGGAGGTAAGAGGTGACTTTGACTAGCTCCTTTACTTCTCTGATCTTTCAATATCTCAATATCTGACTCTGGGTTTTTATTAAGACCAATTATAATTCATGCTACACCCATATATTCATTCATTTAGATATATTTATACATTATAGGCTAAGATTAACATATGAGGGAGAACATGAGCTTTTTTTTTTCTGAGACTGGGTCATCTTGTGTGTTATACACTCTAAGTCCATCCAAATTCCTGCAAATTTTCTGATTTCATTTTTCTTTAGACCTGAATAATATTCATATATATATATATATATATATATATATATATATATATATATATCAGATTATTATCCATGAATCTTCTGATTGACTAGTTTAGTTCTACTCCCTTTCTATCATAAATAGAAGAACAATGAACATGGATGTACGTATATCTGCATGGTAGGATATGGAGGTCTATGGTTATATGACCAAGAGTGGAATAACTAGTTCATATAATAGTCCTTCTTTTAATTTTTTGAGGAACCTCCACATTGATTAATCACACTGGTTGTATTAATTTGCATTCCCACTGCAGTGGATAAGGGTTCCCCTTTCTCCACATCTTCTCCAACATTGGATGTCTTGACAATGGCCTTTCTGACTGCTGTGAGATGGTGTCTTATAGATTTAATTTCCCTAATGACTAGGACTATTGAACACCTTTAAAAGTAGTTATTGTCCATTTGTGGTGTTTTTTTTTCCAATCTGTCTATTCAATTTATTAGCCGTTTGTTGATTGGTGGTCCCCCCACCTTGGTGTTTAATTTTTGCAGTGTTTTTATAAATTCTGGATATCAACCTCTTGTCTGAAGTATTACAGCTGGTAAATATTTTTTCTCCTATCTATTAGCTGTGTGTTCTGCTGAGTTTCCTTTGCTGTGTGGTTTCAATCAATTGTTGTGTCTCAGGAATGTGGATACTCCATGGAGTTCGTTAAATGCTTCCCCCACACACACTTTAAATTTATCCAGATTTGTTCTATTATGCTGAACTTACTTGCTTTTTGAAAAAAATTACAAAAATCTTTTAAATAATTTAAAATATTGTCAAAGTTATAGAGACCCAATGAAAGGACTTTACTAGAGCTTTTCTGAATTAATCTGTCCATTTGAATGATTGTTCCATGTTTTCTTTCTTTCTTTTTTTTTTTTTTTTTTCATAGGATCTCCCCATGCAGCCTATGCAGAGCATGACACTTACTCCTGGTCTTGATGTCTGATTTGGCATGTGAAGGCCTTCTGCATTCCATTGAGTTTATTTCAGACTCTTGAAATTCATTTTATTATTGTTCACCATCCTTCTGTGACACAATTGTCCCAAACAAAACAACCATCTAGCAAGTTGAAGACAGAACCCAGGAAGTCCAGAGGAAGTTCCTGGAGCAGGACATTTTCTATTCTCTCTGTGTGAACTGGGGGAGGGGTGGTCTTGAGTACTCTGTCATTTCCAGTAGAATATAGCATATGGTTAATATCACTTTTTTCACCTTCCCTTATTACTTGCAATTACTAAACTGATTGATCTTAAAGTGACTCCTGGGTAATGTAGATGTTCTCTGGGAATGCCAGAATGAAAAAATGTAGAACTTTGAAAGCATCCATCTAAATAAGAAATCTTAATTTCACTCTAGTGTGGTGGTGCACACATTTTAATTCCAGCACTTGAGAGGCAGAGACAGGTGGATCTTTGTGAGTTCAAGGTCACCATGGTCTACATAATGAGTTCCAGGACAGCCAGAGCTATGTAGAGAGACCCTGTCTCATAAAAGAAAAACAAGGGTTTGGGGATTTAGCTCAGTGGTAGAGGTTCGGTCCTCAGCCCTGAAATAAAAAGAAATCTTAATTTCAATATTTTTTTTTTTTTTTTTTTTTTTTTTTTTTGGTTTTTTGAGACAGGGTTTCTCTGTGTAGCTTGGTGCCTCTCCTGGAACTCACTTGGTAGCCCAGGCTGGCCTCGAACTCACAGAGATCCACCTGGCTCTGCCTCCCGAGTGCTGGGATTAAAGGCGTGCGCCACCACCGCCCGGCCAAATTTCAATATTTTAATATGTACTCCTTTCAAGGTGCTTCTTAATATACTTGACTTCATGTACAATACACTTTAAACACTTCAGGCTGTATCTCTTAAGTTCCAAATTTAAGTCTGAATTTCCCACATCAAGAAGGTAGGCATAACATGTGAAGTCCCAGGAACTGGCTCAACACACACAGGGCCTGCACAGGTTCAATACAGACCAAGTCTCAGCACTAAGATGGAGAAGTAGACACAAGCTCCCATCCCTGACCAATCCCTTGTCAACATCCATTGCAAAAGGAAAAATTCGTTTTCTCCAATGGACTCAATGGGTGTATTAACCACACTTAAGAGTAAGGCCCATGCCCAGTAGTAGATGGCCAACACAAGACAAACTCAATGGTATTTTTATAGTCTGTAGGTGGAGTTTCTCTGTGTCTCAGCAGCTGTTCCCAAATAACTATTCAGAGACTTATTATTAATCATAAATTCTTGGCCAACATTTTAAATTAGCCCATATTTCTTACTACACTCTGCCACATGACTTGGTATCTTCTCTTTTAAAAAAAAATTTATTTACTTATGTATACAGCATGTATGACTGCAGGCCAGAAGAGGGCACCAGATCTCATTATAGATGGTTGTGAGCTACCATGGGGTTGCTGGGAATTGAACTCAGGACCTCTGGAAGAGCAGCCAGTGCTCTTACCCTCTGAGCCATCTCACCAGCCCCTGATATCTTCTCTTAGTATAGCAAATTCATCTCCTCTCCATGTTGAGCCATCTCTCCAGCCCCCGATATCTTCTCTTAGTATAGCAGATGATTCCTCCTCTTCTTCATGTTCTCTTTTGTCTGAAAGTCACACCTAACCTTTACCTGTCCAGCTATTGGCCAGTCAGCTTCTTTCTTCTTCTTCTTCTTCTTCTTCTTCTTCTTCTTCTTCTTCTTCTTCTTCTTCTTCTTCTTCTTCTTCTTCTTCTTCTTCTTCTTCTTCTTCGATTTACTTATTTATTATGTATACAGTGTTCTGTCTGCACATATCCCTGCAGGCCAGAAGAGGGCACTAGATCTCATTACAGATGGTTGTGAGTCACCATGTGGTTGCTGGGAATTGAACTCAGGACCTTTCAAAGAACAAGCAGTGCTCTTAACCTCTGAGCCATCTCTCCAGCCCCAGTCAGCTTCTTTATTAACCCAATCATAGTGACACATATTCACACAGTGTAAAGGAATACTCCACAGTAGTCTTTTTTTTTTTTTTTTTAAATCTCAAATTGCTTTGTTTGGGCTTTTTGCTTGTTTTATTTGTCTTTTGCTTGTATATTTTGGTTTCTAGTTTTGTGTGTTGCTTTGCTTTGTTTGCTTTTTGTTTTTTAATGAAAGTGTAGGGAAAAGAGGCCAGCCAAAAAAACCTCACCAGAGCTAGTGAAAGATACCCACCCTGGCCCTAAAAACCAGAGCCAGGGAAAGAAACACTTAAGCCCTAAACCCAGAAGCTAAGAAACATGCCCTGACCCTGGAACCACTGCCAGAGAAACACACTTTGTCCCTAGAATCAGAGCCAGTGAAAGAAATATGCCTTGGCCCTAAAATTAGAATCAAAAGGCTAAAAAGGGCAAGTGAAAAAACACAGTTTGGCCCTGACCAATGAAACTAACCAGTCTCTAAGCAGGAAAACTAACCAACCCATAAGCAGAAAAGCTTCTCCCTGGAGAAACTCCGCCCCTAAGAAGGCTTACATAAGCTCCTCTGCCTGTTCAGGTGTGGGCTGTTCTTTCCCATCCTGGCAGAGGCAGCCACTCTCCTGGACTCCTCCTTCCCAAATAAATCTTTCTCAAAAGTCTTGAGTGAAGATCTTCATTCGCCAGAACAGAAGAACCTTGCTGAAACGTTCCTTAGGGAACTGAGTAGAAAAAAACCTTGCTGAGACGTTCCCTTAGAGTAGAAAAAACCTTGCGGAGATGTTGACTTAGTGGGGCTGAGCAAAGCTGAGCAGAAAAGAGTAACTTCGCTGAATCAGGAGGAGACTGCTACAGTTCTGCAGGGGTTTCCCCTTTAGCAGAGTGAAGCAGAAGGAGTAACATCTTGGGCTGGAGAGAAGCTGAGCTCTGCTGGGAAGCCCCCTTAAGGGGGTGGGGTGGAGCAAAGTTCAGCTGTAATGGCTCAAAAAGAGGAGCAGGGTTGCTATATCTTGCGGGGAGACAATCTCTCACCGCACCCCAGCTTCAGGTATAGACTGGCTTTCCAACAAGTCAGGATACCTTTCCCTCCAGGGTTGAGCTCCAGAGCTATCCTCTTGTATCTCTAGGTATAGCCTCACTTCAGATAAGTCAGGGTATCTTTCACTCCAGAGCTGTAACACTCACAGAGAGAGCATGGGTTGGGTAGATAGGGAGGATCTGGGCGGAGTTGGGGGAAGAAAAAAGCGCCATCAGAAAAAAATTTAACAAAACATTTTTTCAAAAGAAAAAAAATCAGGCATAGGACAGTGAGCTGGTACTTACATAATTCACAATTGAGGTGTCAGGCTGGCCCAAGTCTCTGGCCAAGAGGGAGCAAGCCCCTCCAGGGAAATAAAAGCTATACACTCTGCAGACCACAGCATCCTGTTATTACCAGAAGTTCCCTAAAAGAAAAAGGTTGATGATTTTCATGTTTGTAGCACTCCTCCAGTTTCCTGACTCAGTTCTGGGGTATCTGCCTGCAGGCAGTGCTGCTCCCCCTTCTCTCGACTCCGTCGATCAGATCATACCCCAGGAAAGCTTTGTTCTTTGGCCTCAGCGCAGCTTTGGGGGTCCGGCTCGCTCGTAACCCTTACACAAGGCATCTCTAAGTACTTCCGCCTTTCACAGTTTCATGGACAGCTTTTTTTTTTTTTTTGAGATTTTTATTATTTTATGAGTAAGGATGTTTTACCTGCATGTATGTCTGTGTGCTCTTCGTGTGCAGTAGCTGTAGAAGTCAGAAAAGGGCACTGGATCCTCTGGAGCTGGAGTTACAGACAGTTCTAAGCTATTATGCAGGTTCTGGTAATTGAACCTGGGTCCTCTGGAAGTGTAGCCAGTGCTCTTAACCACTGAGCCACTTCAGATCCTTCATAGCTACTGTTTTGATAATTTTTTTTTTTCCAGAGCTGAGGACCGAACCCAGGGCCTTGCGCTTGCTAGACAAGTGCCCTACCACTGAGCTAAATCCCCAATCCCGTTATGATAATTATCACATTAAATGTCAGGACCATTTATTGAAGCAGTTCATAGACTAACATAGTATAGAAATTTCCCCTTCTAGTGAAATCCCTTCAGACATAATTTACTACTTCCTTAAAGTTGGTTCCTTGGCATGAAGAAAAAACAAAATCATGAAGTGTCTTTTGCCAGGAAACATGGCACTAGAGATCACAATGTTGAAAGCAAACTAAGCCAGACTCGGGAAGGCAACATCTTATTTTCTCTCACATGTGGAATTTGGATTTTTTTTTTTTTTAGGCATAAAAGTAGAAGGGGAACTGTATTTGGAAAGGAAAGGGGACCAGCTGGAAATGGGGGGGGGGCACAAAAATGTTAACATGCATATGATCAGAGTCCATTGTACATATATATGAACTGCCAGTGTCATAATGGAAAAATTATGGTTTATAATTAATATGGGCAACAAAAATGGCACCTGTCTCAATTGCTTATATATAGCTTCAACTATAGCTTGCTGGTTCCTTGATGCTGATTATAAAGTATGGGTTCCTCTGGGATACTGCCTTGTTTGCCTAAAGTAAATCTTGCTCATAGGATAGACATTGAGCTTACCAACTCAACTCTTTAGTGCTTGTTTAGTAGATGTCTGAATCATAGGCAGAATTTGCCCCATGGCATGCCTTTATTATAACCTGCTAACGAGACTGTAAAGCACTGGTTACCACTCAGCTAACTCCTTAGAGTGGGCTGGCTTCCAACAGTTTCAGGATGCTAAGGTTACCAGGTCCTGGGGGCGTAGGGTAGTGATCTAGGGTACCACTGAGTTTGTTCTGTGGGACTGACAAAGAACTGTACACCCTGGAAAGAAGACCAACCCAGAGAAAAGTAATGGGACAGATTCAACAGATATGACAGCAGCTGGGTGGGAAAGTCAAAGTGACAGGGCAGGAGATTAAAGCCAGTCACTGAGGAAGCAGCAGCATGAGATGGGAGGAAAGGAAGGAGAGGAAGAAGGGTGGAGGGAGAATGGGACAGAGGGAGGAAGGGTGAGAGAGGGAGGGGGGGGGACAAAAACTACAGCCTCTATTAGAACAGCTCCCAGGGAGATGGGTTGGCCAAACAGCTGGGAGTTTGCTGTGGGCTCTGGATCCTGGGCCCTAACTTTCCTGGCTCATTGCTAGGGTATCCTCTCTTAGGCAGGGTCTTTTCTCCCCCAGTGGAATTTTCTTCTAGATGCTATTAGGAGTTGGCAATAGTCCAAGCCTGGATCAAGCAGCAGGCCCTCTTAAAGGGGGTGGGTTTATCCCTGCTTTCCAGATCTAAGTTCACCTGACCCTCCTTCACTAGGATTACAGGCTTGTACTGTGAAACTCCTGCACCTTATCTTTTGAGACATCCATCCATCCATCCATCCATCCATCCATCCATCCATCCATCTATCTATCCATGAATCCATGCATCCATCCATCCATCCATGTATCCAAAAGAACTTGAGTGACTGAAGAGTTGAACATGACAAAGATTAGTTCAGTTCACAATAATTATTACATGATACAAATTTACATTTTTCAGTTTTATTTTAAACACTTCACATTAAGTGAAATATAACTATAACCATTACAGAGCATTACCACAATAATATGCACAAAGAACTCTTAAAATAAAAAAAAAGAACACAATCTTCAACAAGTTAAATGCCACTTTACTATGTAAACAAAAATAAAATAAAACCCTGATGCTAAAAAGTACCTATTCAGAGGTAAAATACAGGTACAAAACATTTAAACATGAACCTTACTGACAACCAACCAACCACACTCTTTGCAACAGAGGACACCCACTGGTACTCCACATCTACAATGCTTCAGAATCCTGTTAAAAGCACAGCCATCTCTGGTTCATGACACGGCACAATTCATAAGGCAAAGATATAGGCATTATCATCCAGTTCTTTAATTTCACATGTATATTAAGGCAAACTTGGAACTTTTTGCTTGGTATTTTAAAATAAGTGGGACTTTACACGATAACTTGACAAAATTAAATGTAGAAGACATGTGGATATATAATATGAAAGACATGGGTGACAATTTTTCTCTCTGCGAGATGTAAACTGGATTTTTATTTGACCATATTCACACTAGTAAGATTTGTAAACTTTTTCTATTCAAAATGTATTAAACTTATTTTCCAAATGTGAATATCAACACTGAATTCAGTACACTGGAAGAGCCAATAAATACCCAGCCACAGAATCATTATCTAATTAAATCTTGTCTAATTAAAGTGCTGTCTACAGTGGGAAAGAGAGGGTTGAGTAGCAGAACAGGATGTTAACTTGACATGTCACAGAGCTTGTGTACTTTCTGCATAGAAAGTTTAGAGAGGTTATCACAACTGATTGAACTTGACTTCATTGTAGAGTTTGATTTTCCTAAAAATGAGCACTTTGGTGACAACACTAGGAATCCACCACCACAGCTGAAAACAAACACCAGGGCCCAGCATGATACACACATGTATTTTCCTTAATGTTAGCCAGGGCCACAGTGTTCTAGAAAATGGGTTTGTGTCTTTCCTGGTTTTGTTTTTCCTTTAGAAAATATACCATCCAATTGCAGGAAACATGGAAATCTTTTTTTTTTTTTAAGTTATTTTTTATTTGTGTGCGTGCGTGCGTGAGTGCGTGGTGGTGGTGGTGGTGGTGGTGGTGGTGGTGGTGGTGGTGGTGCACCCAAAGAGGCCAGAGAAGGGCATCAGATCCCCTGCAGCTGTGGGACAGTTGTATCCCTCTCTGAGTGCTGGAAACCAAGCTTGGGTCCTCTGTGAGAGCAGCAGTCAGTCTTAACTGATGAGCCATCTCTCCAGACCCCACATAGATTTTATGGACATTACAATGTTCACAAATCTTGCTTATGTCATTAAAATCTAACTGGACACTAAGTATTTGTTTATATATAAACTAAGCTTCAAGTCACTTCCTATGACCTTAGAAATAAGGAATTAGGTTACAGATTTTCATAATCATTATTGGAGTAAATGAACTCCATTATAGTTTACTCTTTTGAGTGAAGAATGTAGCCTATTTACATTTCAGTAGATGCCACCACAGCATCTAGCACGGTGTCTCCACACATATATAGATCCTCCATATATGTTGAACTACAAAAACCTTTCAAAACCAAGTGTCATTTTCCTATCATTTGATACTACATTCTATAATTTGATATTCATTCATATTTAAAATATTAGCAATAACATGAAATTTGCAAATATCCTTTGGGTTTACCTTAAAAATCAATTAAGTTCTATTACTGCATAAATAAATATTAAATAGCCAAACATTGCATACACATACTTTAACATAATTCTAGAGGACAAGTGGCATTGTAATTGATCAGATCTCTATGTCCCTGTCACTCTTTTCCAAAATGTTTCTGGGCAGTCTTACATTGCTTTCAAGTTCTTGATTGAATATAGATACACATAGTATCTAATATTTATTGAATGTATATGTGTATATATTGGTATATACATATGTGTATGTATACATACATATATACATACATATTTCTAAAAACATTAAACCTGGAGATTTTTAATCTCACATTTCATCCTGTTTTGCATAGGAAACATGTAGCTTTACATTCACAACTTACCAGCACAGTATTCATATGAAACTTCTAGTATTGGATGAGAAATCTCTGTTGTGAACTTACCAGGTGTCAGGACATATAGTAGCTATGCTTACTATGAACAATACAACAGGATTCCTAAAATACAGTGTATTTCTAAATTTTGAGTGCAATTTTTTCTGCTTTGTATGTTTCTGTACTTTGTTCACAGAAACATGATCCTACCGTTGCCCAAAATGTTTTGCATTTAGTTTTTAAGCAAGATAAAACTTAAGATTTAAAAAAAAAAATAATAGTCAGTATACTTTTGATCTAACCTACCAAATGGCTATGTATTTTATAGGAATTGCATACTGGGAACAATATATGAGTAAAGCCCTGTTAAAACAGAATGATTAGAATAGATGTGTTTATGTTTAAAATAACTTTCTAGTCTTTCAAATTCACTTCACTTCTGGGAGGAAGAGATTAAAAGTAGCATAATGATATATTTAATAATTTGACTGATATAAACAAAAACATTTATGCTTAGGATTTAAAAGTGTGTATCTGCTGGAATCTACTTTAAAATGCTTTTCTTTAAATACGGTTTAGGCCGACCACAATAGTGCACCTTATTCCTATTCAACAGATTTATTCAAACCAATGAAAAAGTTATTGCTATGTGTCACTATGATATTCAAATAAGCGACATAGAAAATACTTAGTTGATTTTATTAGCTTCTGTTGAGTTCTAGGTTAAAAGAGACTAAAAATTACTTGCAAGGCTTCATAATCTGTGCAAATATTTGTAAAGCATGGTGTTACTCTATGACTAAAGATGATTTTACATAGTTTCATAGTATAGTCTCAAATCTACAACGGGTAGTTTATGGAAAAACAAGGAAATCTACAAATTGCTCGGCTATAGTTTTTGAGCAATAACATATATGCTAACAGGTAAAGCTAGGCTTTATAATTACAAATGGCTTCTTAACAACAGTTAGAATAGTATGGCACTTAAGAATGCAGGATGAGTTCTTTTTCTTAGGAAAAAATATTCACTGGTCTTGTAGAAGTTATAAAGAGAGAGAGAGTAAGTAGGTAAAAAAGAAAAAAAATAAAAGAAACGAAAACAAAATTACTAAATACGAAAATGCAAGTACCAACATAGTAATAAAATGCAAATTAATGTGTTAAGACTAACAGATATTTACTAAACCATGCTAGAATAAGTTAACTATTTTTTTAAATAAGCTGTCAGTGGCTGTAACAGTTTTGTTGTGAAAGATTGTTTCTTTAATCAAAGCAGAACCAAATTTAGAACCATTTATTCAAGTAAACATCGAGTTCCAGTTTTCCTCAATAAATTAAAAATACTCAGTTACCTAAGAAATAAAAAAAGTAATGCACACCTGCCTAGCATGTTGTATTTGGTGCATGTATTTCTGTATTGAAGGACAGGTAATTTCTAGAACAAGAAAGAAAATTAAAAAAAAAAAAAGCATCATTCTTTAAGTCACCGTTCAAAAACCATGGGAAGTATAACTCAAGCCATTCAGATGGTTTTGGATGTTAACATTAATGTAATCACTATTATTTTCCATAAGCACAAATGAAGTCAAGCCAATAAAAAATGAAAAAGATTATCATAGTACATCATGCATCTCACACTGAACACCCAAATAACATTGGTTACAGCTTTGTTATACATCCTACAGTTAGCACCATTTTTATATTTGAACACTGAAAACAAAATCAGGACCTTAAAAAACTAAAATTAAGAATATATGAAAACAACAATATGCATCAAGGGTGGTACTAGACAGCTTCCAAATGTATTTACATTGACTGTCAGACGCCTGCTGTGTAGCGCTAGAGAACAGCTGAAACCACGCGATTTGCTCTCTATCCATGCTCACAAAGCACAGAGGAGGTCATCAGCCCATACAGAAAAAGTACAAACAATAAATATGCCCTGTCTTAAACAGGGCCCCAAATATGATAATAAAAGCCATTGTTCTGCAACTTTATTACACTATTAGCCCTAAAATCATTTAGCAGAAAGAGCCCTCAGATGACTGACATGGTATTTACAATCCTTAAAAGTACCCAAAGGAAAAGCAGCCCTTTTTAAAAAAACCAATGTGACGCGTATGAATTTACATCCAACAATCACTATCCACATTCTGTCCAGTCATTCAATACACTCCAGGGTCTGAAGCTTCTCTCTTCCTACTAAATCAAAATATAGATTAAAAAAATGAGCTTAAATTATTAAAAACAAAATTAAAAAGCAGCAAGGTTTTCTCTACATTTAGGAATATAAAAACTAGTCTATCCCAGTCTTAGTGGAGAAAAGTGCACAATTTAATTGGTTAGGTCTTTCCTTTTTTTCCTTCCTTTCTGTTTTTTTCTTAATTATTGATTCACTATATAATCAAGAGCAGTTCAAACTATTTGTCTGTTCAAAGTACCCAACAAAGCTCTGAGTCTTCATGCCACTTCAAGTTACAGAGAAAGCAATGCAGTTTTCAGGACACTGGGCCTTCTTTCCGTGGCACCACCATGTGCGATTCCCACAAGTTCACACTTCTCAAAGTGCTGTTAATCCAAAATTGCAGCGACAGTATATCATGCCAGCTGAGTCCAGCCATGTATCTGAGATAGGGTCGTATTTCTGTACTGTGTTCAAATAGGAAGATCCTGAGTGACCACCGACTACATAAAGGTTGTTATCAATTACTGCAGCACCAACTCCTAAGACAGGTGGGAAGAAAAGAACACACAGGTGAATTATGAAGCAGATTATGTCTCACTTAGAATAATTTATACTTCAATGCATTTTCAAAATTCATTTCAACAATCACTATAATTATACAAACATTATAGAAATATAGGCTTACTAGAGAAAACAAAAACAAAACAAAAACCTCAACAAAGCAGTCAGTTGCCTTCACCTCGGCTCTTCAATTCTACTCTCCCTCCCTACTACAGGAAAGTACTTTCAAAATATGCTTTTAGTTTTGACACACAGTAATTAGACTTGCTCACAGGTTACAGTGTGACATGTCAATACATGCATAGAAAGTACAATGATCAGATCAAGATGACTGGCATTCTTTTCTTTCTTTTTTATTTATTTTATTTTATTTTTTTGGAAGACAGGGTTTCTCTGTGTAACAGCTCTGGCTGTCCTGGAACTTGCTTTGTGGAGCAGGCTGGCCTTGAACTCAGGGAGATCTGCCAGCCTCTACCTCCTGAATGCTGACATTAAAGGTGTATGCTGGCATGCATTCTTAAAATACTAGGAAGAAAGCAATATATTTCTAATGTATATTTGCATGTCTTTCTATAAATTTGATCAGGTTTTCAAATACATTGTGCTATATAACTTATGTCTTAAAAATCCTCTCTTAGATATTACCACCTATAGTTCTAAAAATAGTAAGTCTACCCACATTTAAAACATTCTCACTGTTTTTATGGCTTTCTCTATTGAGTGTGCCGGAGAAACTATACTAAACACTTAAATGGTTCGTTGTATTTTAATTTCCCTTGAGTTCTTATGATTCTGGAGTTTTTTTCAATCGTAAAAATAAGAAAGCTCGCCAGGCAGTAGTGGCACATGCCTTTAATCCCAGCACTCGGGAGGCAGAGCCAGGCTGATCTCTGTGAGTTTGAGGCCCTCAGAGTGAGATGCAGGAAAGGCGCTAAGCTACACAGAGAAGCCCTGTCTCAAAAAAAAAACAAAAAACAAAAAACAAAAACAAAACAACAACAACAACAAACTGCCCTTTAAACAATGTCATTTGAGTTTGGGCTCAAAAATAACAATTTCCCCTATACCTAAGGATGTATTTTTTTCTTCTCTAGAAAACGTAAAATCGGATCCTTTTTTTGAATGAACTATCCTACTTGCAGAGGAAAGACTATTTGATAGTGAACACAAAGACAATGGGTGACTAGAAAACAAACAGAAGAGCTGAGAGAAGGGGACAGGAGAGACGGCAGAGTAAATAAATAAATAAACCTTAAGTAAACCCACAGTACTTCTCGGCGTTCTCAACAGTCTGACGAAATCATTAGGTATGTGGCTGTGGAGAGAGGTGAATGATATGGTAAAGCAAGGGAGGGAAACAGAAAGCCACAGACAGAGACCAGGTGGACTACAGAGACAGAATGGTAGATTTGTAAAAGAAAACCCTCCCACAGAGCACTAAGCAAACAGCACAGAGAGAGGAGAATCCTCCAGTGAGAGGTGGAAGGACTTGGAGGGCTCCACATGTGCCCAAGGTGACTAAAAAAAGGAAGTTTATAATGCCATTTCTAGCTTGGCATGGAGGTGCACGCCTTTGATCCTAGCCCTCTGGAGGCAGGGCAGTGGCTCTCCCTGACTTCAAGGCCAGCTGTACTTCAGAGCAAGTTACAGGGCAGCAGCCAGAGTTACATGGTGAGAACCTGTCCCAAAAGAAGAAAAAGAAAAAAGCGTTTTTGTATTGTGTCCTGTGCAGCACACAGATGCCAGAGAGGCCCCTGTAGTTTCCAGCTTGCTCACTGGTACTATAGGTGACTCTGGCTTAGCAGAGGTCTCACACTCCGACTTGGGCAGGGGAAGCAGAACATCTTGCATTTCTACATCTCTAAACAACAAAGGCCTCACCGTCCCCCACTGCCAAAGTGACCAAGAACTCATTGTAACTTGGACTGAGATTCGTGGGAAGAGATCTACTCGACTGTAGGAGGAAGCCACACCTGAGAGGCAAGCTGAGGGTGAACACTCAGCTAAGCAGCAGTAAGATGAGAGAAAAGTTGTATGGGTACAAGACAGGTGGCTAGAGTCAAGAATTGCAAAGCCCTGGCACACAAGATCAACCACAGCCTGTGATTTGGCTACTGCTACCAGAGATGGAATTGGCTTGACTGATTTGTATATTCTCAGAGGACCACAAAAAGTTGTGGAAATCTCCCATGCTGAAGCCACACAGGCAGAGTGCCTCTGGGAGGAGGCCTCATCCATGCAGGGTGTGTCCCCAGACTCATCTGGTGGAGCAGTTCAGAGGGTAGAGCCAGCACTTCCACATTAACAGGCTCACACACCTGCTGTGGGATGTTCTGTATGTCAAGTGTGTTGCTGATTGGTCAAAAATAAAACACTGATTGGCCAGTGGCCAGGCAGGAAGTATAGGCGGGACAAGGAGGAGAATAAAGCTGGGAAGTGGAAGGCTGAGAGAGAGACACTGCCAGCCGCCACGATGACAAACAGCATGTGAAGATGCCGGTAAGCCACGAGCCACGTGGCAAGGTATAGATTAATGGAAATGGATTAATTTAAGCTGTAAGAACAGTTAGCAAGAAGCCTGCCATGGCCATACAGTTTGTAACCAATATAAGTCTCTGTGTTTACTTGGTTGGGTCTGAGTGGCTGTGGGACTAGCAGGTGAGAGAGATTTGTCCTGACTGTGGGCCAGGCAGGAAAACTCTAGCTACACACACCAGATAAACTCTGCCAGGACTCAAATGGCAAACAGCCCTTTGGAGTCTAAACCGTAGGGACTTTAGAGGAGAAAACTGACTTGCACACCAAATCTAGAAAACAACAAAAGGGGGTGTGTGTTGTATGTGTGATGTGTTGTGTGTATGTGTTGTGCATGTGTATGTATGTGAAGTGTACGTATGCATATGTCTGGGTGTATGTATATGTGCGATATATGTGGTGTGTGTGGTATGTGTTATGTATGGTCTGTGGTGGTGTATGTGGTGTACATATATATATGTAGTGTATGTAGTGTATGTGGTGTGTGTGGTATGTGTGTGGTATGGTGTATGTGGTATACGTATGGTGCGTATGGTTTGTGTGTGGTATGTATAGTGTATGAGGTGTGTGGTATATATGTGTGTTTATGTGTGGTGTATGTGGTGTATATATGTGTGCTGTATGTGGTGTGCAGTATATGTGTGGTGTATGGTGTATGTGGTGTGTGGTATATATGTGTGTGTGGTGTATGTATGTGTGCTGTATGTAGCGTGTGTGGTATATGTGTGGTGTACGGCATATGTGGTGTATGTATGTGGTTTGTATGTGGTATGTATGGTGTATGTGGTGTGTGGTGTATATATATATGTGGTGTGCAGTGTGTGAGTGCTTCTCTGAAAAAAGAGGTACTAATAGCTTCCCTCTTTCCCTCCCTCTCTTTCTTCTCTGTGTCTCTCCCCTCTCTCTTTTCTGGACTGCTATCTCTATTTACTTTGCACTCTCTATTATTTTTTCTGTGTACATGTGCTGTATGCATATGTATAGATGAGACCAGATATCCATAGCAAAAAACAAAAACAAACAAACCCCAAAAAACGCCACCAGTAGTGACCAAACTCTAGATGCTTAGGCCCCATAAACATCATGAATAATGAAGACAACATGTCTATAAATTAGCACCCCTAATTGTAATGTTCCCTGGAAAAAGAGACTTAATTGATGCACAAGACAATGATTTCAAAACAGAAATGATAAATATGTTTAAGGAACCCAAAGAAGATAGAAAGAGAAGAAAATCATAGTGAAGGCATAGAAAATATCTTCAGTACAAAAAAATCACAGAAGAAAATTTCCAACTTATGAAAGAAATGCCTATCCAGATAAAAGAGATCTATGGAACACTGAGTAGACAAGATCAGAAAATCAATTCTCCATGACACATTATAGATGACACTAAAAGGAACACTTCAATTTGACGACAGGATAAGCACACTCAAGAGGTCACAGGGAACAAATAACACCAGGACATGAAGTCCAAAGACAGCGGAGAAAACACCACATAACTACTGAATGACAGGAATTAATATACACCTGTTAATAATAACTCTAAATATTAATGGTCTCGATTCCCAAATAAAAATATATTGTTTGGCAAAAACAAAAAACCACATGTAGGTCAATGGGACAGAATAGAGGACCTAGAAATCAATCCTCACAGCTATAGCCACCTTGACAACGGAGCCAAAAACATAAATTGGAAAACAGACAGCCTCTTTAACAGTGGTGCTGGGACAATCAGAAATCTGCATGTAGAAGACTAACACTAGCTGCCAGTCTCTCACCCTGTACGCAAATCCATTTAAAATAGATCAAAAGCCTTAATGTATGATGTGAAATTTTGAAGCTGCAAGAAGAAAAATAAATAGAAAATGGCTCAAGTCAGAGAGGCATTAGATAATAACTCTCTGAATAGGACTGTAACAGTTCAACAAACAGTAAATGAAAAATAGGATTGGATAGCAAAGGGAACTACTACCAGAGTGAAATAGCAGCCTACAAGCGGAAGACAATCTAGGCTAGATATTTATCTAATAAGGAACTAATATTCAGAATACATAAATGACTCAAATTAAATAAAAATCCAAATACTTCAATTAATAAATGAGCAAACAAACTCAACAGAGAACTCTGAAAAGTACAAATCAGAAACACATGAACAACTGTTCAACTGTCCTTAGCTATAAAGTAATGCAGACCAGAAGTGTCATGAGATTCCACCTCACCCCAGTGAGAATGGCTAATCAAGCAAACAACACATGCTAGAGAGAACACATGGAAAAAGAACTGATAGACCATTGGTGAAAGTATAAATCATTTGTCTATGACTGAAATCTGTATGGAATTCCCCACAATACTAAAAACAGAACTACTATAGCATCCAGCTATCCCACTTCTTGGAACACACCCAAAGGAAAGAAAGTCAGCATGTAGTAAAGATACCTGTAAACTTGAGCTTATTGTGGGGGGCAGATGGAGTCAGGAGAAATGGCGGGAAGATTACAGGTCCGTATGAGGCACAGCAGCATGAAATTAAAAGTGACTCTCCCTCAAAACAAGGTAGCAGAGAACCAACTCCTGTAAGATTTTTCTCTGACCTCCATATACATGTACCACACTGTGTCTGTCTCTTTATGTATTTCTCTCTCTCTCTCACACACACACATAGACACATATACACAATTACACAAGATTTTTTCTGATAAAATAATATCCTTACTGTTAAGGTACAAGATACTAGTATTATAAGAATATCACACCATAAAGCACAGTCCTGTATTTTGAGTTTAATGAGTTAACAGCTCAAGATGTAGTTCAATTTTAGGATATTTACATGCACAAGCCTAGGTTTCAATCCCCAGTACCACGAAACGAACAAACAAAAGAATGAATAAATAAATAAATATTACCTGTCCTGGGCTCTTTCATTGGTCTGCACACTGTCCACTGATTTTGATGCGGGTCATATCTTTCAATGCTTGACAGATGTGAGACACCATTGTGCCCACCTACCACAAAAATAAAACCTAGCATAACTCCGACGCCAAAGTGAATCCTTTTATCGGCCATGGACGCAACCATCTCCCAGGAATCCTTACTTGGGTCATAGCGCTCCACACTGCAAGTATTTACATGAGGAAGAATTAATTCATAGGTCACTGTCACTCTTTCTGCCAAACCAAAACTCAAACCCACCACAGTTTTAAAAACTAAGTTAAAAAAAAAAACAGACATAAAAATAATAGTAATTTGTCCCAAGTGTTTAGGTATCTGTAGATAAGATTTCAGGTATGAAAGTTTACTTTGTGAACAGGATATAACAATAGCTGCATGTTATTCTTTCCTACAGTTAGATAGGATATCCACAAGGAATTGGTTGCAGGACAATTCCATGGATGCTCCCATCCCTCATACAAAATGGTATAGTATATATAAGCACAAAACTTTTTCATTAGATTGTTTACAATGAGTGAAACACCACTCCAAGAGATAAAATTCCTTAGAACATCCATTTTTAACAAAGGTTTAGAACTATGAGTCACAGTACATACAATCAGTATCTTGCAGACCTTACTTTTTCTTACCTGTATTTCTCCTTTATTTCCAGAATATACTACAGAAACAGAAGTCTCTCATCCTCACTCTAGTACTGTGATGACATGTCTACCGTGACTATAGAACCCCAAAAGGAATATGAAATAAGGCTTGAGTTTTAAAAGCTGCTGCTTTATAGAAAATATTATCCATACATAACTATGGGTGTGAATATACCACAAAAAGGAGAGAAGCACTTGAGAAATGGCGCTTTCCTCCATCAGGGGGTCCAAAGGCTGAACTCAGTTTGCCAGGCTGGTGCAGCAAGTGCATTTACCCACTGAGCAATCTTACTGGCCCGAGATTTTAATTGTATGATGTTTTACACTGCACTGGAATACATGAATTGTACTTCTACTTTATTCTATTAAGCAATGTAAGAAAAAAACATGCACACACATAAGATACATACAAAATTATTGCATCATATAAAATTTTAAATCTGTCTAATTTGTTTTAGGTTTTCTGAGCTCTAAAATGTAGTTCACTAGTTGGACATAAACTTTAATAGGAGAGATATGAATCTCAGTGATAAAATACAATTACATTTAGGACAGTCTAAATTTCCAAATGCCTATCAATATTATTTAAGCATATTAAAAGTCCATTTATACACACAAATTATTTAAAATTCAAAAATGACTGTACATTGTGCTTCTGCAAAAACCTACAAACACAAGCAACTCGATTATTATGTTAAATACCTGTTCATGTGAGCAGGGCCATACCCTCCAATGGCGTAAATCATTCCATCCAGAACAGCTGCAGCAAAACAACTTCTTGTGGTTGTCATTGGGGCCACAGGTTGCCATTGTCTTATTTTGGGAATATATTTCTCTACAGATTGCAAGTAAGACTGTCCATCATATCCACCTAAAGCATAAAGTTCTCCAGCAAGGACTACTACTCCAAGGGTACTTCTGCTCTCGTTCATTCTCTCTAGAGAAGTCCAGGTATTTGTATCAGGGTCCCAACACTCCACTGAATTTTCATGTTTTCTCACGGTGACACCAGGACGCACGCTAGTTTCAATACCACCTATAACATAGACTTTTTGGTCTAAAACACATATCCCAAATTCATAGCGAGGAATATTTAGGGGCGCCAGACCAATCCAAGAGTCATTCTGGGGAAAGTACATCTCCACACTAATGAATAAGCAGAAAAATAATAGATTAAAAAACTCAAATGGCCCATCAACAAGAATGTATACTTGCATTAGTAATCAAGGTTATGCAAATCAAAACCACAATAAATCATGACATACCTTCCAGACTGCTGAAAGTGCAGGCAGAAAATAACTGGTAAGAGTGTTATGCCAACATGGACACACTGTGGCTAAGGGTGTAAACTGGTACAAACTACTCTGGAAAACCATTTTATCTAACAAGTTTGAAAATACATACCTTCACTTAGAATTTCATACTTAACGTGTCTCCTCGATTGAGTATCTCCTATAGTCAATTTCATAATAGGCAACATATCCAGAAGTGCTCAATGGAGCTCAAGACCATAATTCATCAAAAAGAAAATGCTAAATAAGGTATAGTATACATCTGTCCCATGACTAAGAAACCACCAGAGACCAATTTCCTTTGGCTCCACAGGCTGAGCATACTGGGGTAGGTAGGATTCAGGCCCACAAGGCCTAAGGAAGCCTTAACTCGATGTACGGTTTTATGGATTCGGTCTGCTCAACCCCACATACTGTGAGGTCTTTTTTTTTTTTTTTTTTAAAGATTTATTTATTTATTAGGTATACAGCATGTATGACTGCAGGCCAGAAGAGGGCACCAGATCTCATTACAGATGGTTGTGAGCCACCATGTGGTTGCTGGGAATTGAACTCAGGACCTCTGGAAGAGCAGTCAGTGCTCTTAACCTCTGAGCCATCTCTCCAGCCCCAGTATGTGGGAGGGTCTTAATGCCTCTAGTTCTCCCATCTCCTTGATGTTCAGCACTTAAGTGGCAGGCTCCCAGAAGCTGTTCCATCTCTACCATAGATTTCTGCCTAGGCCTTCCATTGTTTCTATGTCTTCTTAGGAATCTAAGTAGACAAGCCACAGCAAGTGTGTTCTGAATCTCTGGTGGGTCAAGCTGCAGTTGGAGTAGTCAGAGTGCTATGCTGAATGCTGTGCCCAGAGTCCTGAGATGGCTTTGTTTGCAGGTCCGTGGAGGGGGCCCTGGGCCTATGCCTAAAACTACTCCACCCTCCTAGAGCTATGGCTCTGTGGTTAAAAAGAGGATCCACAAAGACTATCAAAATGCTGTCAGTCTCTCTTCCTTTCCTGATGGTAGTTTCTGGCTTCCTTATATCCACGCTGGTCTCTTTAGTCTGTGGAATTCACATGGTCACAGCTTTGGTTTGCTCTTAAGCAAACCTTTACAACTCTTGACATGCGAAGGCTGTGAAGGTCTCAACTTTCCCATTCTAATTCTATCTTTAGGTCATTTCTTTCCTCTCATATCTTAAGTATATTTACTTAAAAAATAGTCACACAGAAAAACCGCTGCTTAGACATTCTTTCGCCAGGTAACCTAGTTTGTCACTCATGTGCTGTATTATGTAAAATGAGGGATGTGTTCTTTGCAATTGTATAACAAGAGTGGCGTTTCCTCCAAGTTCCAAGTCCATGTTCTTCCTATCTGTCTAAGGCTACATCACAACAGCCTTTTACCAACTATACTTCTCCCAATATGCTGGCCATGTACTGTCACAGGTAATGTCTAGAAGATTCAGACTGTTTCCTCTTCTTGAATTTAGAACTGTCTTTAATGTTCTGCTCATGAAAACCTAGAAAAATCCGCCAAATCTGAGCAACATGTATCCCTTACCCAGTTTCCGAACTGCTTCCACACTTCCAAGTGTTTGTTACAGCAACAGGCCCGTCTCCTTGTACCGAGTTTCCTGTCAGTTTGTTTTCTGCCGTAACAGAAATTATTGACTGGGGATATTATAAACAACGGAGGATGATTTGGCTCATGGTATGTAACGCAGGCCCGAGATCAAGGGTCTGTCTCAGACAAGGGCATTTTTACTACATAATAATGGAGAAGAAGCTATTGGCAACACACAAAGAGGGATCAAAGGAGCCACACTCCTCTCTTTTAGAACAAATCCACTTCCATGATAATGGTCTTAATTCAGGCACACCCAGGATCCAACCACTTTTGGAAGGTTTCACCTTTTGGGGAATGTTGCATGGAGGATTTAGTTTCAACATATAAACTTTGGGAACACATTCAAACCATAACAGAGTACATGTACTAAAATAAGCTGGTATGAAAGGAGTTGGTCAGAAACCAGAGTACCAGCAAACAAGATTTAGATATACCGAGGTAACTGGTGATGACGAAAGCTAGCAGCTGAAGTAGGAGCAGTACTGTGAGACCAAGCCCTTTGCCTGCGCATTTTGGGCCAATTCAAGAGAATTGGTGGTGGCGCACGCCTTTAATCCCAGCACTCAGGAGTCAGAGCCAGGCGGATCTCTGTGAGTTCGAGGTCAGCCTGGGCTACCAAGTGAGTTCCAGGAAAGGCGCAAAGCTACACAGAGAAACCCTGCCTCGAAAAGCAAAAAAAAAAAAAAAAATCAAGAGAGTTAACATCAGAGACGAACTGAACAGGACTGCTAAATACCCAGCGGGTGATACAAAATAAAATATACGGTTGGTGTAAGGAAAAACAAACAAACAAACAAACAAACAAACCTCACAGTGGAAATGAAACCAGAAGTTCTAAAGGGGGATTATCTAGAATTCATGGATTTCTGCTGACCTAAATCATGTTTGGTAACTCATATAAGCAGATATGGCATAAAGGTATTTATCGTAATGATTTTTTTGGGTTGTTGTTCTTTTGTTTTTAGTTAGAAGCAGTATCTTACTGTGTAGACTTGGTTGGCTTAGAACTCCTTAGGTAAAGCAGAATGACCAAGCTCATGACTATCCTCCTGCCCCTGTCTCCCAAATCCTGGGATTACAGGAGTGTGGTACTATACTCATCCCCCAAAAAAGTCTTCTAAGGACAAATGGTGATCAGTTATATTGATACTTTCATGGAGTGAGTATAGATTGTGTTGCTACTTATCCACTAAAGATTTAAATTTTTCACAGTTACTTAAGTAATCTCAGTACACTGTCATCCTTATGACTCCCCGTGTCTAAGGAGCAGCTTGGTTCTTTTAGAAATTTCCTAAGCTACCTATCCAACCCACACTTGCTTCTCTAGCAGACCTTACAGGATCTCCTCAGACCCTTTCTCTCATCTCTCTGTTCTACCTGTATTTCTCCAACTCTTCAAATCCCTCTTTTCCACTACTGTCCTACTATTTCAAGACCTTGATCTACCAGTGACTATCCCTTGTCCCATATCTTCAGCCTGCTCCCTCTTCATTTTGACATCTTCTTTCAAACATACTCAGATGTTTCTGTTCAAGAACAAAATATAACACAATCAAAAATCAAAATCATGAAGTGACCTTTATGAAAGGAGGGACAAAGAACCTCAAGCTATGTTGTCAGTGTCAAGGTGACTTGTATACAGAACTAAATCAAGGGCTGGCAAGCTACATAGCCATGGGCTAAAATTCAGTCCATCTACTTTTACAAATAAAGTTTTATTAGAACCCATCCATGCCTAATCATTTATATACTGTCTACAGTAGCTCTCATCCCACAACAGTGGAATTAAAGTAGATGTAACAAAGACAAGAGGGCCTACCAGTCTGAAATAATCTCCTATTTGCTCTTCACAGAAGCAGACTGACAATCCCTGCTGTAAAATATTAGGAAAATAAAAAGAACTCTTTATAATCGTAAAAAACACAATGAAAAAAAATTCACACCCAAGTTATTATTTATGGTAGTTTCTTATTTTCTCATTTCACTGATGTTCTCCTAATTAACTATTTTCATTCAAAGCTCCTCATGTCCTCAGTCTGCCCTCATCACAGGTTCCTAGCTCTCTTCTTTAGCACACTGTCAGGAAGAAGAGGAGGAGGAGAGGGTGATGAGCAAGAAAAGGGAAGAGGGGAGGAAGAGGAGGAGAAAGAAGTAGAAACAATGAAACATTAGAAAAATTAGTATATAACCAGGATAGAGGAATGTACACACTTGGGGTGAGGAAAAGACTAATAATTGAGTATAACAGAGAATGTATGGAAATATGATTAAAATACCCTCATAAATATTTTAGGAAATGAAAAGGAGAGAAAGAACACCAAAACAGCAAATAAAAGGAAAACAAAATTATTTTTTAAATACAGAAAATTAGCACATTTAAAAAGCACACTATCTGTTAGTATTACTCCTTTAAAAACCCCATTTATTTACCTGTCCAAACAGGCAAAGAGTCCAGATTTTCCTCCTACCGCACACAACACTTTGGGAGCACAGCGAGGTCGCGTCATCAAGACTGTCTGATGAGAGAGTCTATGTTCAGGCATGAAGTGGTACTTTAGGGCTTCATTCAACAGATGTTTACACGTGCGATCATCACGGATAAGGTGATTTGCTTCATAGAGCCTAGTGAGGAACTTAACACTCAGCAATGGTAACCGCACGCTGTTCAGCAGCTG
Source organism: Peromyscus eremicus (assembly GCF_949786415.1). Taxonomy (NCBI): domain Eukaryota; kingdom Metazoa; phylum Chordata; class Mammalia; order Rodentia; family Cricetidae; genus Peromyscus; species Peromyscus eremicus. Next base: position 33,959,692 of record NC_081430.1, read on the forward strand.
TGCTAAGTATTTCTGGCGTTCTTGCACATCATACTTGATCCAGGACTCTAATGCATAAAAAACTGTCTCTTCAGTAGCGACATTCAAGCAGTCATTGGAGACAATCTCATCCAAATCAGCATACGTAAGCTCAAAAAACTCTTCTGTCTGGCAAACAGATTCAAAATTCTGGCATATGTATTTAGTAGCCGCCAAATAAAGGTCATGACAGCCATATGTCTCTGCAAAACGGGAAATTCCAATACAGTTCCCAGGGTCAAGTTGGCTCTCAAGAAATGCACAGCATTCTTTCAGGACAAGTTTTATCTGCAGTAGGTTTGCTGCTGGCAGGAGAGACTCCACTGTGTCCTGAGAAATGAAGACTGTCCCAGTATAGGCATACTCCACAATGGCCTGCAGTGCAGCTTCATCAATGCTCTGAAACTCAACCTCATTGTTCTCCTTCTCAGAAAGGTTTCCAGTGAACATAGCTTTGAAGTACGGGCTGATGCTGGCAAGTACCACTTTATGAGCATGGATTTTAACATCACCTACTCGAAGAATGATGTCACAGAGTTCGTGATGCTGACGAAGGAGATTCAAGCCCTGCAGAAGTTGTTCTGAGTGTAAGTGGGTTAAGTTAGCAAGCATGTAGGTCGGGGATGTGTGGTCCATCTACAGAAAATAAAAGATACAGACAGTTATTTCAAAATAGCCATGCCAATGTGAGTCTGTTCCAAAGAGCACATGTCAAACTTGTTTATTCGCCACTTTATTCGCTAGGTTTTAAACAGTGAACATTAAAACAGAGGCTTTTAGAGATGGAAGGACTTTACCTATCATTTAATGCAACTCCTTTGTTATAGGCAGTAGAGAACCAACATGTTGTATGATAACCCTCAAATAAGGACTTTTACATGCAAACTGTTTCATTGAGTATTTTCATTAAAGACTCAGCTATCACTACAATACAATACAAATATATGGAGAAAAAGTTGCTTACAGTCAAATTAGTTTTGAAACAATAGCTATTTGCTATTTGCTCAATAATAACATCAACAATACTAATTGACAGTGACTTTGTAAAGCATAAAGTTCCATATAAGGATATATAGCACATATAGTTCTAGATAGCACATAAGGTTCACTTTATTAAAATGTCTCTTCCTATGACCTCCATGCTCACTAATTTATATTCTTTCCCACAATAGCCTTTCACTCCAATACAGCTCATGTAATTATTAATGTTACAGCTCTCTATAAAATGTATTATCTCAGAGCTGGAGAGATGGCTCAGAGGTTAAGAGCACTGGCTGTTCTTCCAGAAGTCCTGAGTCCAATTCATAGCAACCACATGGTGGCTCACAGCCATCTATAATGAGATCTGGTGCCCTCTTCTGGCATACAGGCATACTTGGAGGCAGAATGTTGTATACTTAATAAATAAATAAATAAATAAATAAATAAATAAATAAATAAATAAATCTTTTTTAAAAAATGTACTATCTCCCAAATATTTTCTTAGTAAGTGCTAAGTACTGTCTATAACCTTTCCTTTTTCATCCCCCTTTCCTCAATACAAATTTTCAAAAGTCTAGGTTAATATTAACTTTCTCTAAAAGTCTATTCCTTTACATGCAATTAACTTAACTATGTATGTGTAGATTTGTAAACCCCCCCCCACACACACACACACAAATTGCCATTTGTCTGACTTAACACGAAGGATCATATTCAGGCTGAACAGTGAACAATGAAAATGGAAGACAGAAAGGTTAAAAAGGAAGAGCTAGATACTTTATAAGAACATATTTCTCCCAGACTAAACAAGATAGTAACACAGACCTACAAATGAGCTTCTGAACTAATACCAGAGATACAGGCCTGGGCACTAATTTCAAAAGCAAGACTAAATTTTATAAACAGTCTGAGAAGGGAAGATTCATCTTAACTCCAGATAACACTCTAACATTAGTAATGATGTGATTTATGATCACCTTAAAGGGATTAAGTCTAGTCTAAATGAGCTAACAATAGTAAGGCACATCAGAGACTTTGTTTCTTCTCACAATGAGCTTAGAGTTTTCTATCAAAAGGTGTATTTTTATGTTTAGAGACTAGTAAAGAACTTTATAATGTCTCTCAAGATTTTTAAAAACAAATCTAAAATTATAATTTAGTCCAGGTAGGTAAATAAGCAAATGTGCAGTGCATACTTCTAAAAGAATGGGGACTGGAGGATGACCCTAGTGGTCTACTGTAGAATCAACATGGGGACTGGAGGATGATCCTAGTGGTCTACTGTAGAATCAAGATGGGGACTGGAGGATGATCCTAGTGGTCTACTGTAGAATCAAGATGGGGATTGGAGGATGATTCTAGTGGTCTACTGTAGAATCAAGACGGGGACTGGAGGATGATCCCAGTGGTCTACTGTAGAATAAAAATGGGAACTGGAGGGTGATCCTAGTGGTGTACTGTAGAATAAATCAGACTGGAGGATGATCCTAGTGGTCTACTGTAGAATCAAGATGACCGTACTCTGGCTCTGCCCTTTCCCTTTGTGGGTTTTTTGTTTGTTTGTTTGTTTTTGTTTTTGTTTTTCGAGACAGGGTTTCTCTGTGTAGCTTTGTGCCTTTCCTAGAACTCACTCTATAGCCCAGGCTGGCCTCAAACTCACAGAGATCTGCCTAGCTCTGCCTCCCGAGTGCTGGGATTAAAGGCGTGCACAACCACCTCCCCCTCCCCCAAGCTCTGCCCTTTCCCTTTGTAGTGATCATGACGTGACCATGAAGGGCAGCAAAAACACTGGACAACAAGTTAAGGATACCAAAAGACCTGACACTTAACATAATTTTAATAGGGATAAAATATAAGCATTCCAAAACATTGGCACAAGCATAAAGGAGAGAAATAACTAATCTGAGGGATATTTTAAGGGTTTAGGGATTTTAATTTCAGTACCACTTTAATACCCTAGTCTAATGTGGGTTTAAGCTTTATTAATAGAACTGTAATGCACAGAATGTCAGAGAGGAGACTTTCCCTTAGTTCTGGAAATGTCAGTTCGCATCAGTTGCACAGATTTTAGGCATCATCCTAGAGGGAATTGAAACAAACCATAATACCCAGTGAAGAGAAGAATTCAGATCATGTCAAATGAGCAATAGAACTGCGAGTACTGAGTCTAGAGAAAAAGAAAACTCAGGGTTATGTGGCAGGCAGGCCAAGGGGTAAATGCTGCTCAATTATAGTAAGTGTTGATTTGAGGAGTAGATGAATTTACACATATGAAATGCTTACAATAGTGACCATCAGTAAGGTCTTAACAATTTTGTCAACTTTGTATTCATGAATTTTTTAGTTGTTTACCTGAGTGGCATTTAGCTTTCTATGTTGTACTAACTCTTAATATTAGGTAAGAAATTCATTCTGGAGTCTATGGTACATGTGGTATAAAGTATAACACAATATAACTTGTAAAGAACACATGTACACACAATACATAAGCACACACATGATACATATTACACAGATCTAGACAGGCACAACAATATAATTTTAAGAGACTTAGCTCTAGAATCAGACTGCTGTGGCTATGATATTGTCTAAATTGTTTAATGACCTGTAAAGGTCATCTTGAAGTCTCAGTTTTCTCATGTGCACAGCATAACAAAACAGGATTAAAAAGAGGGCAACGTCTTCCTGTTGCTGGCATGTAAGTACCCAATAGTTATTAGATGTTACTTGTTATCTGTATCAATATTAGCCTTAAGAAGACTTGAGTTTTACCACTTAAAAAGTGACTCTCTTCTGTTTACCAAAAAAGGAAGGAAGCTTGCTTACTATCAACTGAACAAAGAGAACTAAGGCAAGGCCAATGCCTGACTAATTCTATCAGTAAAGATACAGTGAGCCACTTTACGGTTTGGATAATGAATTAGATTTAGATAGTTGACTTCTGAAGACAGCAGAAAAGTAGCAGGAGAAAGACAGCGCTACAGTAAACTGCCTAGATCCTCGACCCACACAGAGAAAAGAACAGTGCCAGGCAAAAGAGCCTGGCTGCCTGACTTCCTATTAGTTCTTAAGGATCCCGGCCTATACTATGTGACGCCAAGCAGTTTTATATTCTGAGGCTCCATTCTAAAAGGGTGTGTGGTAACATCATCATAACTAGGAACGTGGGAGAAATTATCTCGTGACACACTTAGAAGACAGATGGAAAGGTTAGTGAGTGAAGCCCCACATAAGCTCCTAAAAGCCCTCTTCTTCTCCAGTGTTCCTGGTTGATGCAGGGTCAGTAAGGTGGTATGGCAAATCTGCTTCCACACACTTTTATCCTTAGAGTACCTCATCTCATTTTAACCATGTGTGAACTATTCATTTCAAACAGTTCATTTCACAGCAGGTTAAAAATAAAAACTATCAAAAACTAAAAATAGATTGAAGAAAGGTCTTTGGTAGAGAACACTTGTGCACACTCTTTCCACCATATTGGCCAGCAGGTGAAATCACTTTGCTATTCAGGCCTCATGGCTGAGTTTGAATTGATCTCCCAAACTCACAGTTCTCTGACCTCTATCCACGTGAGTGACACATTTGTTCTCTCTTTCACACATACAAACAATAAATAAAACTAAAAAGTTTTAAATTAACAACAATTATTGGGACTTAAATTTACATAAATAAATCTTATTTTTAATGCTCAATTAAATAATTATAAATAAAACTTTAAAAGGGAAAGGTAAAAAAATAGGAATTTAAAGTTAATGACATCAGGTTTACCATATCCCATTATTAAAAATTCTAATTTGACCTCTTTCCTTTCTGAAGAAATACGTCTTGAAAATTTACAGAAGCTATTCAAATATAGGGCTTAAAATATGGTCTTTGCACCAAACTATCAGTATCACTTGGGAACCAGCTGGAAAGGAACACTCCTGTGCCCCATCATGGACAGAGACAGTGAGGAAACACAGAGGGGAGGGGAGGCTAGACAGCCTGCTTTCAGCTCTCCCGGTGATTCTCACGCTTGCAAACACTGAGAATCAGGTCAACTATTTCTAGCCGAAAGACTGTAAATTTTACTTGTAACTGATTCAATATTCGTAACTTTTATTATATTTGGTTCTCAGCTATTTATCCATAAATGACTAAAAGTAACTCCAAGAAAAAATAATTTCAGATCTTCAAACCCCATGCTATCAAATAATTTTATTATGTTTCATTTATCTCAATAACACCCTTATGGAGAAGGAAGGGCAAGTACCACTGAAAACAGGAAAGAACAGTGAACAATATGAACCAGAACCAGGCAAATCTGAGCTAATTCCACATTTGGCTACCTAACAGCTCTATGACCTTTGGCATATGTTAATTTAATATATCAATACATAAAATAAGTGATATCAAAGCTGATACTGGTGGTTCACATCTGCAATCCAAGCACTTAGGTGGCTGAGGTAAGAGGATTTATGATGAGTTCCAGACCAGCCTAGGATACAGGGCAAGATCCTGTCTTAAACAAATCTAAAAAGTAAGCCTACAAAAAACAAATGATAAATTTACACATATGTAAATGCCCAGAACACATAAACATTGTATCAGGGCACTAAAACAAACCAAAGAGGAATCCAGATAGTAACAACTCCCTTCTGTCGATATATATTAGTAGATTTGATATAATGAATTGCTTCTATATGCTAGCCATATTTTTTGCTTTAACCTTTGTTAAAGCAAATAAGAGTACTAAGTATCTGTGAACTGAATTAGTCAATATTGAACAAACAGTACCAATGTTAAAGTTTCAACAAGGCAACAGTGTAACACCAATCTTAAAGGGTCTTATTAATAAAAACAAACCTGGAGCCAGGTACTGGGGTGAACGCTGGAAGATCAGAGAAACAGAACAAGCCACAGCCTCACCTTGCCAGTTCCTCAGCTGATCCTGTTTCCTCAGATTGGAAGCCTCTGACTCCTTTCCCAAATGGATCTCAGCTGAACTGCTGCTAAAAGCTTAACCAGGCTCTAGTTCCTGGTTTTCAGGCCTTATATACCTTTGTTTCCTGCCATCACTTCCTAGGATTAAAGGCATGTGTCACCACGCCTGGCTGTTTCCAGTGTGACTTTGAACTCACAGAGATCCAGATGGATTTCTGCCGTGTGTGCCACCATTTTCTGGCCTCTATATCTAGTGGCTGTTCTGTTCTCTGACCCCAGATAAGTTTATTAGGGTGCACAATATACTGGGGAACACAGTATCATCACACAACAGCATTGTAGTTCATTTTTAATGATTCTCATGCTGTGCCAATACCCTTAATATGTTAAAAGAAGACTTCACAATTTTGGAGTCTAAAACCAAGATAATAAAGATCAGGCTGAGAGTTTAGTACTTATCTACTTAATTGACATCTAAGCTACAAAGAAGTGGTGCTGAAATCAGCTGGGAGGCAATTAACTGCCATATAAATATAGATCACAGCCACAGCAAGTAAACAGAGAAGAAACGAGAGTTGCTTTAAAAAAAAAAAACACACATATATGTATGTATGTATATATATATGTATATATATATAAAATGTGATTTAACAAATCAGATTTTTATCATAACTGTTCTATCATTAAATTCTTTTCCCATTGTTCAGTTTTCCTTACAGTAAAATTCAACCAAATATATATTTACCAGTATATATCTATAGAATAAACGGCAATATTGCATTTTCTCTGAAAATTATTTTCATTATATCTAGAGAAACAAAAGTAAAATTAACTGTGTGTTACTAACATAAATCCTTATGTTTTGGGTTTGGAAACATGCAGCAGAAAACAAGGGCTATATAGGGAGACCCTGTCTCAAAACAACAAAAGCTCATAATTCCTTAACCTTATTAAAGCTCTGACATAATTAACTAATAAGATTCAGAACAGAAACAGAAAAAATAGATAAAAATATATAATCAAAAAATACATAAAAATATAAAGATTAATTATGGAAAAAAATCAAATTTTATCCTACAGTTTTAGCACCCTTTTCACCAAAGTTCAAAAAGCTCTAAGCAAACAGCTAAACTAACTAATTTGAGTTTTACTTTTTTCTTCTGATCCTTAAAATATATCTAATACAAATGAAGAATATAGAACCTCTAACTGTTGTTATGAAGATTAGATGAGCTAATATTTACTAAGTAGTTAGCACAGTATTCAGCACACAGCACACAATAAATGGACTACAATTATTGGTTAATAACCTTTTACTTCCATTGTACTTATTAATGACAACTTCTTAAATTACACATATTTTTATACTTTACAGAATTTATTTTCATTTCCAGTATTTCAGGGATGCCTATAAAATTTGGGTAAGAACACACAAAGGACAAAGTGATGATTTGTTGTTGAATAGAATATTTGTTTAACTATGTAAAGATGTGTTGCATTTGTTTGCATTGCAGCATAATTGTTCAACTAAGTAAAATGTGTTGGATTTGCTTATGCTGCATTTGTTTAACTATGTAAAGATGTGTTGCATTTGTTTTACCTTGTCTGCTTAAGGCACCTGATTGGTTTAAAAAAAGCTGGTCAATAGCTAGGCAGCAGATGGACAGGTGGGGCTGGCGGGTAAAGAGAATAAGCAGGAGGAGGAATCTAGGCTAGAGAGAGAATGAGAAAGAGAGGGAGCTGCCAGACAGACACACACAGAGGAAGTGGGAAAGAAGGACATACAGAATGAAAAAAAGGTAAAAAGCCCTGAAGCAAAACATAGATGAAGAGAAACAGATTAAATGAAGTTATAAGAGCTAGTGGGACAATCCTAAGCTAAGGCTGAGCATTCATAATTAATATTAAGTCTCCATGTCATGATTTTTGGGGCTGGCGGACCAAGAAAGTCTGCTACAGTGATTCATCCAACAAATTCATTATCTCTGACTCTGGAAATAAAACATTTATCTTCTAGAGCAACTGTGTTTACTCTTTTTAAGTACAGCTCAAAGAATGAAGGTAGGTAGCACATACCTTTCTGGAATCTGCTACCTTAGTTTAAATTATTTTGAAATTTTGCTTTACTTAGATTTGCAATTTTCAGTATAGTCCTAACTACTTCCTTTCAATTTTCTGAAGTTTACTTTTAAATACAACAAAAAGTGTATTAATATTCTATATTCTTATTAAAACCCTGTTCTTTAGCACAAGCCTTTATTCCCAGCACTTGGGAGACAGAGGCAGGCAGATCTCTGAGTTTAATGCCAGCTTGGTCTACAAAAGGAGTTCCTGGATAGCCAAGGGATACACAGAGAAATCCTGTCTCGAAAATCCAAAAGGAAAAAAATACCCTGTTCTTTATCGAACTCTATTATTACATATGAATGCTTTTCTAGTAAATACAGAAAGGACTCCCAGGCTTCAAAAATAAGACTAAAAGAAACTTAAGTACTTTTAATAGATAAATAAAATATATATCAAACAAAAAGATTTATATTCTATAAGATGATCATAAAAGATAATAAGATATTTGACAGTGAAGTCTCATTTCCTAAATCTCCACAATCAAACTAATGTATTTTCCAAATCTTCAAGGAGACAAAACATAATAGACATAAACGAATTACCATCTGTAATACACATTGAGCTACAGGGACCTGAGACAAAGAAGGACTCATCTTGCTTTGCTCAAAGGAAAAGAACAGAGCAACTGCTTGATTTATGGACCCAGGCCCCTCGAGTAGTGTTCTTTATAGAGGGAAAGGATCATTCTTAAATTTCTGCCATAACTAATAATGAAATATCATTCAAGACTTTCTAAGTTCCTTTTCTTTCATACTGATTACCACACAACCTTAGTCTGGTTAGTAACTTGGCTTCCTAAGTTCTTAGATACATGAAGAGTATGCTGGAGTTTTCAATCTGAAAATTCTGATCACCAGGAAGAGTTACCTTCTATTCCAACATAAACTGGCATTCTAATGTGTACATTCTAATGCACACATCAGTTTCCTGTTTCTTTTTGTGTGGATTGGGTTCCTCAAGTCTGAGCACATATGAATAGAAGAATACATTTAAGCATTTTAGGTTGGAAATGGGAATCTAGCAAGTCCCAAGCCCCCACCCCAGCCCGTGGTTTTTGTTTTGTTTTGTTTTGTTTTTTTCCGTAGTACTATGAATGTAATCCAGAACCTTGTATATGCTAGGCGAGTGCTCTACCAAGCCCCAGCCACCTGGCAGGCACTCTTTCTCACTGACAGGTGTTCCAACCATCTCTTGATTTTCATTCCTATCCTTATTCTGCCTCTAAAAATAGAAAAGGGGTGGGGACAGCAGTGCTTCTGTTGCTGTTTTTCTACTAAAATAAACCATTTGCTAAACCAAACTTAGGTAGATCCACTCACACATCCAAAGGATCACTGAAAGCCACGGCTGTAGCTCAGAGGCAGAGCATTTCCCTAGCATAAGCAGAGCCCTGGGTTCGATGTCCAGCACAGTGAAAGAAAATAAAACAACAGCAGCAAACGAACACAAAACAAAAGCTGATGAGGGAACTACCTAGGCTTTAAACCAACACACAGGCGACATGGTCATACAGCCTCGTTGCTGTATGACTATATGACTACTCGTTTTCAAAAAAAAAAAAAAAGAACAGAAAAAAATCTATGATATTTAAATTGTGCCATAATAAAAAATTAATAGATAAAATTTCAACTTGCATCACCAGGAGTATCAATTTATTGTTATAAAGCACTTTGGCACATGTGACTTAATTATTCCAAGATTTCAAAAAGTAATATAGTGGGGTATGGTGGCTCACACCTTTAATCTCAGCACTTGGGAGGCAGAGGCAGGTGGATCTCTGAGTTTGAGGCCAGCCTGATCTACAGAGCTAGTTCCAGGACAGCCAGGACTACACAGGGAAACCCTGTCTCAAAGAAGGAAAAAAAAAAAAAAAAGGATTTCAAGGGATATCCCATTTGGTACTGCTTTGGGCAGAAACACTTGCATTTGAACATAAACTCAGAACTTCAAATTATAACTCAGTCTTCAGTCTTTTCTCACTAGGTCACTGAAAAGTAATTTTTTTTTTTTTTGTTTTACGCGACCTGTTTTCTCTGTGTAACAGCTTTGGCTGTCCTGGAACTCGATTAGTAGTAGACCAGGCTGGCCTTAAACTCGTCTGCCTCTGCCTCCCGAGTGCTAGGATTAAAGGCGTGTGCCACCTCTGCCCAGATGTATTATTTCTTTAAAAAGTCTGCCCCCCCCCCAAAAAAATTCTGTCTTTAAACCTGGATTGGCAGTGCACACTTGTAATCCCAACATTCAAGACAGGAGAATCAAGAGTACAAGGCCATGCCAGGTTACACAGAGAAACCCTGTCTTGAAAAAGAAAAAAGAGAGAGTTAGTTCAAGGCCAACTTGGGCTACAAATAGCAATTATTTGTTTCAAATACAGAAACAAAAGTTGCTCTTTCATACCCAAAGCATTTGACCTTACAGGAGATACTCTTAATTCTACTTATAGTTTCATTTACAAAGAGGAAAACACCCATCAGCCATCAAATTCTCAGTTAGCTTAAAATAATGTCTATCAACCTTAAATCCTCTGGGTAGAATTCTCTTAGGATGGTGATGCCAAGAACTTGCACCACCACTGAAATTGTCTAGCGATCTCCGTCTCCAGGAGACTGAAAGACTGCAGAGACGCTGGAGGATCCTACTGGGAGATTGGAGAAGTGCAGGTGGGGCGAAAGGGCTGAGTCCCACAGAGCAGCTACGTTAGAAAGATTTTAAGCACTTCGTCTAATGCAAAGCGGTTAGCTACACACGGGGAAGTACAGATTCTGCACATCTTTAAAAAAAATTTAGTGATGCGGACAATGAAGTGACAGAAACCTTTAACACTCCACAGCCAGCATTCGAGGAGAGGGAAAGGAAGCATGGAAGAGGAAGGCGGGACAAGGAAGGTCCCCAAAGACTAGGAATAATAATAATTTTAAAAAAGAAGAGGAGGAGGAAGAGGAAGAGAAGGAGGAGGAAGGAAGAAAAAAGGATAAAAGATAAAAGGACTCAGTCTGTAAGACTGATTTTGGTTGGGTTCTCCTGTACTGATGAGCAGTCAGCTGGAAGAAAGAATCTCACTCAGGATGGTAGAGAAGTAGAACGTTTACAATGGCAAGCAGCCCTGCAGAACATGTCGCCTGTGTGCCTGCTCCGGTACAGACATTTACCTCTTACTCTGGCTCATGTGCAATCGGGCAACACTCGGCCAAAGCTTGCACCATTGGATAATAGCAGAACGGAAAATACCTGAGTCCCAGGAATAACACCTGCACCGACAGGAGGAGGAGGAGGAGCCACGGAAAACTGGAACCCGGACAAGTACCTCACTTGCGCTGCTCAAACCTCAACTCTTAACGGGTGGGGCGGGAAACTTCCGCCCCGAGCAGGGACGCGTCATTTCCGTTTAAGGTCTTGACCCCGCCTCACCACTCCGGCTACGTTCCAGCAGTCCGACTTCCTCTTCCAGGAGTCTTCTGCCTGGGCCTTAACTCCCTACGGGGACTACATGACCCAGCATGCATCTCGGGACGTTAATTTCCGGGTCAAGAGGTCCGGGCTGGGTGCATCACCATGGAAGCGCTCGGTTTGGTCACGTGGTGGCCCTGGTTACGCCGGGTGGCGGCTGTGGGGTCCCGGGCTCAGGCGGGGGCCATTTTGCCGGAGGCTGGCTGCGGGAGTTGAAGGCCCGAGCGGCCTGGCAGCTGACCCGAGCCGTTCCTTCCCATCCTCTTGCACGTCCGGCCTTGGAGAGGAGCTGGAAGGCTGGGCCTCATCCAGCCCTCCCAAGACGGCGATGGTTCCCTCCAGCCGTCGCTACCCGACGACACTCGATGGCGGCCGCGCCTTCCGAGCTGCTCCTGCCGCCGCCCCTTGCACCCCTTGGTTCCTATCGCCTCCTGAGCCGCGGTCGTCCTTCCGCCCCAGGGACTGATGGTCGTCGAGCTGGGGCCACGATGAGAGGCGAGAAAAACTACTACTGCCGTGGGGCGGCCGGGGATCACGGTTCCTGCCCCTCGACGCCGTCGCCTCTGACCTCGACCCTCCTGGTGCCGGCGGAGGCCGTGTCCGGTAGCTGGTCGGGGCCTGGAAGTGGGCTGTCGGGAGGAGATGAGGAGGAGACTCGGCTCCTTCAACTCCTGCGCACCGCACCGGATCCCTCCGAGGCGTTCCAGGCTTTGCAGGCTGCCCTGCCGCGGCGGGGCGGCCGGCTTGGCTTTCCCCGCCGCAAGGAAGCCTTGTACCGGGCGCTGGGCCGAGTGCTGGTGGAGGGCGGTAGTGATGAGAAGAGACTCTGCTTGCAGCTGCTGTCGGACGTCCTTCGGGGTCAGGGGGAGGCCGTTCAGCTGGAGGAGGCCTTCAGTTTAGCGCTTTTGCCTCAACTAGTCGTCTCGTTACGAGAAGATAATCCAGCCCTCCGGAAAGATGCGCTGCAGATCCTGCATATTTGCCTGAGGCGAAGTTCTGGGCAGGTACTGAGAACGCTTATACAAGGCCTGGAAAGTCCAGATGCCCGGCTTAGAGCTTCCACTGCGCTCTTGCTCCCCATCTTGCTTACTCCCGAGGATTTGTTGCTGGGCTTGGATCTCACTGAAGTAATAATAGCTCTGGCCCGAAAGCTTGGCGATCAAGAGATGGAGGAAGAATCTGAGACGGCGTTCTCCACACTTCAACAGATTGGAGAACGACTTGGTCAAGAGAGGTTTCAGTCCTACATCTCTCGTCTGCCCTCTGCTTTGAGGAGGCACTACAATCGCCGCCTGGAGTCCCAGTTTGGGAATCAGGTTCCTTATTATTTGGAGCTTGAAGCCTCTGGGTTTTCGGAAGATCCTGCCCCTTGTGTAGTGACTCTTTCCAACAGCAATCTTAAATTTGGGATTATTCCTCAGGAGCTGCATGCGAGATTGTTGGATCAGGAAGACTATAAGAACAGGACTCAGGCCGTCGAAGAACTAAAACAGTTGCTGGGAAAATGTAACCCAAGTTCTACCCCTCATTCTAGTCTTGTCGGTTTCATTAGCTTACTGTATAATTTGTTAGACGATTCCAATTTCAAAGTGGTCCATGGCACGCTTCAAGTTCTGCATTTACTGGTCATTCGCCTGGGAGAGCAGGTACAGCAGTACCTGGGACCAGTTATAGCCGCTTCTGTGAAAGTGCTGGCCGACAACAAGTTGGTGATCAAGCAGGAATACATGAAAATCTTTCTAAAGCTGATGAAGGAAGTAGGTCCTCAGCAGGTACTTTGTTTGCTCCTGGAAAATCTTAAGCATAAGCATTCCAGAGTAAGAGAGGAAGTAGTGAACATTTGCATCTGTTCCCTCCTGACCTATCCCAGTGAGGATTTCGACTTAGCCAAACTGTCTTTTGATCTTGCTCCAGCTCTGGTAGATAGCAAACGCAGGGTACGCCAGGCAGCTCTGGAAGCCTTTGCTGTTTTGGCTTCGTCAATGGGCTCAGGTAAAACCAATGTCCTTTTTAAAGCTGTAGATACTGTTGAACTGCAAGATAATGGGGATGGTGTGATGAATGCTGTGCAGGCCAGATTGGCCAGAAAAACTCTACCACGGCTAACAGAACAGGGGTTTGTGGAGTATGCAATACTCATGCCATCTTCTGCCCAGGGGAGGTCAAGCCATTTGGCACATGGAGCAGATACAGACTGGCTTATGTCTGGTAACAGAACTCAGAGTGCACACTGTTACTGTGGCGACCACACGAGGGACAGCATGCAGCTGTATGGCTCCTACAGTCCAACGATCTGTACCCGAAGGGTATTAAGTGCTGGAAAAGGGAAAAACAAATTACCCTGGGAAAATGAGCAGCCTGGAGTCATTGGAGAAAATCAGACCTCCAGTTCCAAGGACACTAAAGATTCAGAGCAGGTATGCTGAATTTTCTTGAGTTGAAAATGAAATAATTTACAAAGAAAATTTTGAATTAAGTGCTATGTGGACATCCATTATAACGGTACGGGATATGTAAGGTCATTTAATAGGGTTCCTTCTTGATTAAATTTGAGGTACAATGTGATACGGACAATAAATGGGTTTCAATTATGGCTTATTTGTTTTCATCATATCACTCATCTCAATCATACAACAAACACCCAATACCTAGTAGGTACCAGATAAAGAATTAATTCCAGTTCCAAGTGGCTTCTGGAGAAAGTTACAAACTGGCAATTAACATGTGTGTTCAGTGCTAGAATAGAAATAGAGTGCTGAGGAATAATACCAAAGCTAGGAAAAATAATTCCACTAGAACAAATCAAAAAGCCTCCAAGGTTCTGGTCTTTGAACTTAGATTCCTGTCCCTGAAAAGCTTTTATTTTAAAATTTACAACTCTGCATGTAAATTAGTACTCATGTACTTCATCTGTATTTGCCTGTTAACATCTTGCAATATTTGCTCCATATTTTATGAACCATTTGATAGTAAATAGCACATATTTTGGATTTCATTCCTTAATATTTTGACATATGTCTCCTAAAATAAGTTATCTTATAACTGTATTGGCGTGCTTCGGAATACTAATAGTAATTGAATAGTATATAGCTTTTATTTAAATTTCTCCATTTGTTCCCAAACTGTGTTTTATATTTTTTGCTTTACTTTTATCATCTAAGATCCAGTCATGGTAGTTGTAGCTATTGTCTTTTTATCTAGTATTATGTCCCTACTTGTTTGTGAGTTTGTATGTTTTTTCCTGGCAGGCCCCCTTTCCTCTTGAAGGCTAGGGTAACTGTGAATTTATCTGATTGTTTCTGTATGATTAAACTGAAGATAAAAATTCTTAGCATATATTACCTAAGTAACGGATACAGCACATTGTTGTCCTACCTTGAGTAACACCACTGACAACAAGATACATTACAAAGATTCTTTACTATAGATGTTACATTGAAACCCTACAAATACCTCAACAATGTTTTACTCATTGTTTTTGACATCAGGTGAGTATTTTTACTTGTATCAGTTATTATATTGGTGGCTACAAAGAGTATAGAGGCAAAAAACATTTCGTCTATATTTGTTGCTTAAAATTCTTCTCTGTATGTAATTATTATATTTGTCTTTAATTTTTGCTCCTTAAAATCAAGTTGTTTTGTTTGTTTGTTTGTTTGTTTTTCCCCAAGACATTGTTTCTCTGTGTAACAGTCCTAGCTGACCTAAAACTTGCTTTGTAGTCCAGGCTGTCCTGGAACTCACAGAGATCCACCTGCCTCTGCCTCCCAAGTGCTGGGATCAAAGGCTTGTGCCACCACTGCCTGGCTTTGTTTTTTTTAAGATTTATTTCTGTTTATGTGTCTGTGTGAGTATGCCTGTGTGTGTGTGTGTGTGTGTGTGTGTGTGTGTGTGTACATGTGTGTACAAACCTGGGAAAGCCAGAGAGGGTGTCAGATTTGGTAGAGCTAGAGGAATCGTAGAATTCTGTGACTGGCCCTGTGTAGGTGCTGGGGACCAAATTCTGTCCTCTGTAAGAACAGCAAGAGCCCTGAACTGCTGAACATTCTTTCCAACCCCAAACTGTTGGTTTTCTTTTTTTTTTTTTCATTTATTTATAATTCAAATTTTTACTGAAAATAGATTTTTTTCATGTAATATATTCTGATCATAGTTTCTCCTCCAACTCCTCCTAGATCCTCCTCACCTCCCCAACCTTCCAGATCTCCAGTCTTTCTTGCATTAGGAGATAAACAGGCAACTAAAAAACAAATGACAATCCAGAATAGGAAAAAATAAACAGGGGGGAAAAAAAGAGCTGAAGAAAAAGCACAAGAAACACTCAGACACACAGAAATCCCATAAAAACACAAAATCAGAAACATAACATATAAGCAAATTATCTGTAAGGTTTTTTAAAAAAAAAAATGGGACAAAAACTCACTAAAACTACATTTAGTTCATTTAGTGTTGGTCATCAAATTAAGTTTTTTGATACTGAATTACATGTTTGACCAATGGCTGGCTTCTGTGATCTTTGAGCATGACTAGTGTTTGAGTATTTCCTTAAGCTACAGTAGTAAGACTTCGCTGATATTTTTCTTGTTTCACACTGGGATCAGCTGGGTTTTTTTTTTTTTTGTTTGTTTTTGTTTTTTGTTTTTTGTTTTGTTTTATTTCCTATAGGATCCTAATATTGGCAATATAGTAGAGTAATATTTTAAAACCAATTTCTGTTTTCACTCATTGCTAGTTCTTGCTGTTGCAGATCATCCCTTGCAGTGGACAGAACCAAGAAGATCTTTTTTAAAATAAGTTCCTATGAGTAATTCCAGTTGAATTGGGCAATGCAGGTTCTTTGCCATTTTCTTTTATTCCATATTTGGTCTCCTTTCTTTTGTAACAAAAGCCTAGCTTCCAACATCATTGTAGATAAAGTTCAAAGTTTCTTTGTAGTTCTTTTTTTTTTTTTGCTTGTTTTTTTCCACTGTGACAGAGTCTCACTATGTAGCTCTGACTATATTGGAACTCACTATATAGACCAGGCTATCCTTGAATTCACAAAGATCCACCTCCTGAGTTCTGGCATTAAAGCCGTGTGCCATTATGTCCAGCTCCGTAGTTATTTTTGTATTTTGAATTATCACACAGCTTTATTAAGACTTTTGCTGTGGGATATTGTTCTGTGTGCTGTGAATATGTGTTGCTCTGATTGGTTGATAAATAAAACACTGATTGGCCAGTAGCCAGGCAGGAAGTATAGGCGGGGTAAACCGATGAGAATTCTGGGACAAGGAAGGGTTGAGTCAGGAGTTGCCAACCAGACACAGAGGAAGCAAGATGACAAGGCAGAAAAGGTACCAAGCCATGTGGCTAAACATAGATAAGAATTATGGGTTAATTTAAGTGTAAGAGCTAGTCAGTAATAAGCCTGAGCTAATGGCCAAGCAGTTATAATTAAATATAAGCCTGTGTATTTACTTGGGGAAGGAGAGTGGGAGATTTATCCCGACTGGGAGACCGGGCAGGACACAGGAAAACTTCCAGCTACAGACTTTTCAAAGGGTTGGCAATGTAGCTCAGTGGCAGAGTGTTTCCTTGACCTGCATTGGCCCCTCAAGCACCACAATAATGAAATAAAAGGAAAAAACCTAACAACCAACAAAAATTTTGAATAAACTGATTCTTTGGCAGGGCAAATACGGATGCTCTTTATGATGGATTTATACCCCAGTAAACTCATCGTAACTTGAAAATGTCGTAAGTCAAAACACATTTATTAAACCTGGCCTATCAAACATCATAGCTTAGCAGCCTGATATACTGTAGAGAAGAGGTTATTTCTGCTTATGACCCTAGGGCTAACTGAGTGCTGCTCAGCATTGCAAGGAAGGATCAAAATTCAAAGTGCCATTTATAATGAGTGCATATTGCTTTTGCACCACCATAAAATAAAGTGAGGGATTTACAGTATATACAATACAGTATATACAATACAATTTTCACATTTAGACTTCGTGTAGTAGTACTGATGCAGATGGAACTAACTTTTAAGCGTCCTAATTTCTCACTTATTTTTTCCCATTCCAAAGGGTTGGATTTAGTTATTTCTTGTGGTGCTGGGATTGAACCTAGGGCCTTAACGTACTAGGTAAGCACTCTGTTAGGCTATATCTCCAGTTCCATCTTTTTTGCTTGTTTGATTTTTGTACTAAGGATTGAGCCATCAGGGTTTGTACTTGCTAAGCCAGTACTCTGTCGCTAAGCCAAATTCCTGGCCCTCTAATTCTAAAATGTATAGGTTGTTTTGGAAATAATTTTCAGATTTATATAGTCTGTTTATATGATTATTGCCATGTAATTGTAAACATTAACTGGCCATAGTTGATTTTTTTGTAAGGATTATTATTAAAACTGCTTGTTCTGTGACTAAGATGTTTAGTGGGTATATTAAGATTCTGTTCTGGCTGGGCATGGTGGCACATGCTTGTAATCCTAGCATTTGGGAGGTGGAGGCAGGTGGTTGAGGTGTTGAAAAGCATCTTTGGCTAATTAGTGAGTTGGAGGCCAACCAAGGCTACATGACACACTTTATCAAAATAAAATAACAACAATAATAGTAATAATAATAACAATAAAAGATTCTGGTGCTAACCATAACAACAGGAATCAGAAAATAAGTGCATTTCTGAAATGCCAGTTTGGACTAATTTTCACTGAAAGCTTCTGTGGTGAAACTGAAATTTGCCATAGAAATCAACTTGTAAATATGTACTCAGAAATGCTTGTAGAAATATGCTATAAGTTATCTAAAATGAGGGCATGGACTAAATAGATACACATTTGAAAATGTGCTGCTTTAAAGAGGTGTGTATGTATATTATTATTGTTACTGTTTGATTTTTAGAGCAGATTTGGGATGATAGCTCCACTAAGTGAAAAGTGCAGGTGGTTTGTGAATTTCCTGTCCACACACTCAAATAGCCTGCTCCAGAACTTCAAGCACATCATCGGTAGCACATTATGATGGTAGAGTCAGTGAAACTACAGTAAGAAGAACCCAAAAGTTCATCCTTTAATTAGGCTCCACCCCTGCCTTGTATATTCTGTGGGGTTTTGGCAAGTGTATATCTGTGGTCACATAAGAATAGCTAACTGCCACACATATCCTCTGTGCTGTGAATGCTTATCCCTCCTCCTCTCTCCATCCCTTGGTAAACACATTCCGTATTTCTACACTTTTGTCTTTTTCTGCATTTCGTGAAATTGCAGTCATACAGCATATAACAGCCTCTTAGAATGATGTAGGAAGTAGGCCTTATGTGTCTGCCTTCTAAGTAAGATTATAGAAAATTGACATAATTTCTTCTGCGAATGTTGAATAGATTTCATTAATGAACACAGCTGAGCATGTGCTTTCTGTTCTAGAAGGTGATTGTTTATTCAGTGGTAGACCTGGTCAAATTACTGTTTCATCCTAATATTGATGTGATTTATGTGCTTTTCTTTCATTTCTGCTATTAAAAATGTGTGTCTTCTATTTTTAGCCTAAATAAAGCTTGCCAGTTTTACTGGTCTTTTCAAAAACCCAGTCTTTGGTTTTGTAGTGTCTCTCTGTCCCCAAGAGAGCCGGCGCATCCAGATCTCGGGTCTTCAGGGTCCTCTCCTGGCCCCGCCTTGTAGGCGTGACAGTTACCAAAGTCTCAATGGGGGTTGGAACTTCCAGATCAAAGCTGGAATGGCTGCCCAGTACAGTGGTGGGCACCCCAAAAGAGCAAAAACAATTGACCACACTGCCCCACCCACTTCTCACTAGGGTTCCAGACACTGGATCCATCAGGAGATCTGAACTCTGTTTCTCATTGCTTATGCATCAAGTACCTCAGATGTTGTCTTATGTTGATGAGTGTCCCGTGTGAGCTTGAGAAGAATTCCTAATCTGTTGCTAGATAAAATTATCTATAGCTGTTAATTATATCCACTTCATTCATGTTGTTGAGTTCAATTTCCTTTCTGTTTTTCTCCATATGGATTTGTTGATTTCTGATACAGGGGTGATGAAGTCTCTGACTATAGTAGATTCATTTATTTCTTCTTGCAGTTCTGCTTGGATTTCCGTCACATAACTTGACACTGAGTTATTAAAGATGATTTTATTTTCTTGATATTGATCCCTTAATCATGTGGTACTCCTTTTATGGCTAATAATTTTTTTGCTCTGAAGGTCACTGTAGTTGGAAGCTTTCCTGTCCTGACCTCCCGCTCCTCATCCTGGTAGCTGCTTCAAATTTACCACACAGAGACTTAATATTATTCATAAATGCTCAGTCAATAGCTCAGGCTTGTTACTAGCTAACTCTTACATTTAAATTAACCCATATTTCTATTTATGCTTTGCTGTGTGGCTCATGGCTTGTTACCTCAATTTTCTACATGTCCTGCTTACTCAGCAGCTGGCTGGCTGGTGTTTCCTCTGACTCCGCCTTCTTCCCAGAGTCCTCTGTTTCTGGCTGTCTCACCTATACTTCCTACCTGGCTACTGGCCTGTCAGCTTTTTATTAACCAATGAGAGTAATACATATTCACAGTGTAGAGAAGGATTATTCCACGCAGTTCACTCTGTCTAAAATTAGTACAGTCATGTCTGATTTCCTTTTTTAAAAATTTTATTTGTATGAGTATTTTGCCTTTATGTATGTCTGTCACATGCATACAGTGCTCCTGGGGGCCAGAAGAGGGTGCTGTTGGATCCTCTGAGCCTGGAGTTATAGACAGTGTAAGCTGCCAGGTAGATGTTGGGAATCTAACCCCTGTCCTCTGAAAGAGCAGCCAGTCAGTGCCCTTAACTGCTGAGCCATCTTTCCAGCCCCATGGCTGCTTTCTTTTTATTCATATTAGCATGATATACCTTTATCCTTTTACTTAATGTGTGTCCATTAGTATATTTAAAGTTGCTTTCTTGTAGAAAATATATAGGGTTGGGTTTTGCTTTTTATTTTACTCAGACAACTTTTCAAATATTTTTCTTTTGTGTGAATATGGTATATATCTGTGCTATATGCTGTGTGTGTATGCAGAAGGTATCTGTTAGCTTACTGTATCACTCTGCCTCATTCCCTTCAGACAGGGTCCCAATGAACCTGGAGCTAGGCTGACAGCCAGTAGTCTTCAGAGATTGTCCTTTCTCTGCCCCTGACAGCACTGGGGTTACCAGTATATGTTTCATCATGCTCTGCTTTTTTTGATGTGTGATCTGGAGATTTAAACTCAGGACCTCCTGCTTGCACATAAATGCTCGTAACTGCTGAGCCATCTCCATAGTCCATCTTGTGTTTTAATTGGTATAGATTAAACCATTAATACTTAATATGATGGATTAGTGTATATCATATGTTTTATTTGTAGCTTCTCTTTTTTATTTCTGTCTTTAACATTTTTGTCTTTTGTAGCTTTAACTTGAGAATTTTTATGATTCTATTTTCTCCTTTTTCATAGTCTATCAATTGCTCCTCTATTTTTCTATTTTGTAGTTGCCTTAGAGTTTGCAGTATGCATTTACATATATACAGACATGGTAAATAGAAACATTGAGACTATTGTTTTGAGTTGTTCTTAGAGCAATCAAGAACAAGAAAAATAGCAGCTGAAGATATGGGTCAATGCTTAAAAGCACTCGCCACTCTTTCAGAAGACCTGGGTTCAATTCCCAACACCCGCATAGTGGCTCACAACCATCTGTAAAACCCTCTTTTGGCCTCTCTGGACACCAGACACATACATGGTGAATAAATACACATGCAGGCAAAACACCCACACACATAAAATAAAAAATTTAAAAAAAGAATAAGAGAAATTTTATTATACCTCTTTAATGTTTCTCTAGTGCACCGTGTGTGTGTGTGTGTGTGTGTGTGTGTGTGTGTGTGTGTGTGAAGGACTTTGACCTATTTAATTTTCTTTTTATATTAATAACTATTAATTTGTTGTAAGACAAGGTCTTACTGGAAATTTGCCTCAGTTTCTGTTTGTCTGTGGATGTCTTTTTGTCCTTCACTTTCGTGGGTCACTTCCCAAGATTCAGAGTTCTAGGTTGGTAGTGTTTGCTTTTCCTTTCTTTTCCTTGGCACTTTATTTCACTCCCGTTCTTCTCACTTCCTCACTCTCTGAGGAGTCGGGTGTCACTGTTACCTTTGGTCTGTGTAAATCAAGTGTTTTTTCTCTTCTTTGCCTCCTGCGTTGTTCTTTGTCTTTGATTTTTCAGGACCTGGAAAATGGTATGCTTACACATAGTTTCTGTGACATTTATTTGCATTGGTGCTCTGTGAGCTTTCTGGACTTGTGGTTTGGTTTCTGG
The DNA here is from genome assembly GCF_949786415.1 of Peromyscus eremicus. Lineage (NCBI taxonomy): Eukaryota > Metazoa > Chordata > Mammalia > Rodentia > Cricetidae > Peromyscus > Peromyscus eremicus. Next base: position 33,981,521 of record NC_081430.1, read on the forward strand.
CTATAATTTAGGGACGTTCTTGGCCATTATTGCCTCCAATATTTTCCCACTTTGCTCTTTTTTTTACATGTATGTTTCTCCTTTTATAGTTTCCCACAGTTTTGCATATTCTGTATATTCTTTTTTCAGTCTTTTTTCCCCCTGTAGTGTTCCTATTGTACAGACCATGTATAGACTAAAGCACACACTGAAGGCCTTCCCACTTACTCTTCCAAGGCTTTTTATCTTACTCTCTTACAATTACCAAATTTCAGTTACCAAATTAACATGTTCTTGCATTTCTGTCTGCTTTTTCCTGTATAGCCTCTTACATATTAATTATAGGGTTTTTTTTAATTATGACCTAATTATTCCAGCCTTGTTTCCCTATTTGATGCTGGTTCTAATGCTTGTTCATTTTCTTCTAACTGTGGTTTTTGTTGCTAGGTTTGGTTTGGCTTAGTTTAGTTTTTATTTTAGTTTTTGTTTTTTAGTATGCCTTGTAAGTTTTGGTTGAGAGTTGACTGGTGTATAAGAGAAAAAGTAAGCGGTAAATAGATGTTAAAATGTGGGGGAGTGTTCCATAGTCCTGTAATTTGGACTCCAGATACCTGTGCTCTGGACTCTGTGATTCACCTATGCCTTCAGCCTTCCGGCCCGCTTGTGTAGCACAAGATGACTAGAGGGAACTGTCACTGACCATTTCCCTTTAATTGGACCCTTAGGTTCTGGTGGAGCTTCAGCAGATCAGGCTTTGCTTGAAAGGAAAAGCATCTCCTCAGGGCAGGCAGGCCTTGTCAAGCATAGAAAAGCTCTGTGTATTTCAAAATAATTGGTAACATTTTCTCTTCCCTTGCCAAAAACACTGAACTTTTCCCTTCACTATTCAGTGTGAAGTCATGATAGTTCCTGGAGGTAAACTGGGAGAAGAGAGGGGCTCCCCTGAGACTCGCTCCTGTCCCTAGAGCTTTAGCTTTCCCAGTTGTTAGCATTGAGTCTCTAGCAATTCATTAATTAACAGTTCCTTTCCTTGTCCTACCTCTGTCTGCCTCAGAGCTTTCTGCTTAGAAGTTCTGCCTGTCACTTGTAATTCTAAGTATGTATCTATATGTTGCAATTTGACTTGTAATGAACATCTCTAGTGGATCTAAAAAAGTTTGCTTAAACTTACATGTTTTGAATGGTGTTAGAATTTCTCATTTCCTTACACACTGGGGTATATAAATCAGACTCCTCTCTATGTGTGTATGTGTACATGCTTTTGTTGTTGGGTGTCTGTTTGTAGTACTGGTGATTGTACGTAGCGTCTCACACACATGGTAGGCAAATGTTCTACTCTGTTCTGTACCCTCAGCCCTCCCTGACACTGTATCAATTTTCACTTTTAATGATGTACTTACAAAGTTTAAAGTCAACTACTATTACTTCATTACTTTAGTAACTTAGTTCCTATTATATTCTCCCCCCCCCCCCCAGGGTTTCTCTGTAGTTTTGGTGCCTGTCTTGGATCGCATTCTGTAGACCAGGCTGGCCTCGAACTCACAGAGATCCACCAGGCTCTGCCTCTGAGTGCTGGAATTAAAGGCATGTGCCACCACTGTTCAGACAATATTTCTCTTTAAAAAAAAAATGGATATGGTTTTGCTCCAAATCTGTAATAGAATTAGTTTAAGTTGTAAATCTCAAGGCATTCATGAAAGTAAAAGTTTGAATAAATTTCCAAAAGCCATTATAAATGTAACACCTGTGTGTGTGTGTGTGTGTGTGTGTGTGTGTGTGTGTGTGTGTGTGTGAATCCTGGTTGTCATTAAAACTACCTTTGTGCTTAATAAATGCTCTTTAAATGTGGTCATTTGATGAGTGTTTATTTAGCTCTTTTTAATATGCCAATCATTAATGATGTGATAAGACACCATGACCAAAATATTGTAATTATAATTTAATTTAAAAATTTTAAAAGACCAGTTAGATACTCATTGAAGTGCTTTAGTATAAGCTGGTTTTTATTTGTTTGTTTTGTTTTGTTTAAATGAAAATTAGCAGGTGTCAAGATTCGACAAGCAAAGGATGAAAGCAAGAAATATTCTTAAGGATTTAATGATAAATTGCTGAAATAAAAATGGAGTAAGGGTGGGAATAGCTCTACAGTTGAACAGGATGGACTAAAGGCATATTAGACCTGTGAATGGCCATAGATAGCCTAAAAGCAAGACAGTAATGTGGGGAAATGGGGTTCTGGTGAAGGAGGACAGCCTATACTAGTTATGTTCCAGACTACTAGGAAGCAGGAGGAGAGCTAGGACTGTGGCTCTGGAGGTCATATGGTGAGACTGTCACCGAAACAGAGCTGATGAGCTAGGACTGTGGCTCTGGAGGTCATGTGGTGAGACTGTCACCGAAACAGAGCTGATGGTTCTGAAAGAGAGGCGTACAGAGTAACACAGAGTGCTTACGACTGTGTCAGTTACATTTCTGTTGCTGTGATAGAACACCAGGACCAACGACAACAGTGTATTTAGGCTTATGGTTACAGAAGGAGAGAGAGTCCATAATGGTGCGGGAGGTACGGAGGCAGGCTGCCAGAGCAGAAAGCTGGAAAACCACATCTTTAGCTGTAAAGCATAAAGCAGAGAACACAAACTGGAATGAAATAGTACCTGTCCCCTTAAAACATACTTCTTCCAGCAAGGCCATACCTCCTAAGCCTCCCCCAAAGACCCACACCAACGGGGCCTCATTCAAACCACTACAAAGATCAAATCTTGCTATAGAACCTCATTTAAGGAATAGTGATAGATGAAACCTATAAGACAAAGCAAACATATACCTCAAAGCTGAAAGAGAAACAACACGGTTCTAGAGCAAAGTGGCAAGACAGACTTAAGGAATGAGCCATACTGTTACATGTACCACAGTCGGAAGCACGTGAAAATTGAAGAGCAGGGTTTGTTTTTACATATTGCACCCTACTCCTTGTATTCCAGAAGTACTTTTCATTCTATCTTTTTTTAATATCTCTTATTCCTTTTTTGTTGTTGTTGCTATTGTTGTTTTTCAAGATAGGGTTTCTCTCTGTAACAGCCCTGGTTGTCCTAGAACTTGCTTTGTAGCCCAAGCTGGCCGAACTCACAGAGAGCTGCCTGCCTCTGCATCCCAAGTGCTGGGATTAAAGATGTGCACCACCATTGCCCAGCTCTTATTCTTATATAAAAATTGTGTATATTCACATAGAAAATTTGGAAAATAGGAAAAAAAAGAAAAATTAAAAGTTTTTCACGATCCCACTATTGAAAGAGATTTACATGTAGTCAGTATTTTGGGTTTGTTGTTGTTGTTGTTTGTTTGTTTGTTTGTTTTTCCAGACAGGGTTTCTCTGTGAACAATTGTGACTGTCCTGGAACTTGCTCTGTAGCCCAGGCTGGCCTCAAACTTACAGAGATCTACCTGGCTCTGCCTCCCGAGTGTTGGGGTTAAAGGCGTGCGCCACCAGTGCCTTGCAATATTTTGTTATTTTAATTTATGTATAAAGGTTCAGATCTTATTTCCATAAATGAAAGTGTCCCCCTTTAAAAAAATATTTATATGTATGAGTGTTTTGCCTGTACCTGTGTATGTGCATGTGTGGTTCCTCAGCAGAGGTAAGCAGAGGGTGCTGGAACTGGACTGAAAGATAGTTATGAGCTGTCATGTGTGTGCTCGGAACCAAATCCAGGTCCTCTGGTACAGCAGCAAGTACATTAACCGTTAAGACACCTCCAGCCCCTAAAGTGTGCCACCTTTCATGTACTTTATTATGAACATTTTTTTAACATCAAATAATATGTAGTAGGAGTTTAGTGGCTATGAATAATAGTACATATAATGTCATAGTCTGTTTAACTGATCTTTTTTTTTCAGAATTTAGACTTTAAAATTTTATTTTTATTTCAAGAATTCAGTGAATTTTTTTTGTTTTTAGTTTTTTAGTGAATTATATTTGTGCCTTGATATATAGGCTTATAATAACTTTCTTGTTATATTCTAACTTGACATCGTAATTATGTAGTTACCGATGATTTTATCAAAATAGAAAATTTAGATATTTAAAGGTCATTTTGACATGGAAAAGAGCCTTTTCATACAGCATAGGAAGGAGAGTATTTAAAGTTAAAAGCGTGTGAAGTGAGTACTGAGGAAACAGGCTGTTAGCCTTGAGTAAGCATCTGTCTTTTTGATCATGTTTCAAGACAAGTGGGAGTTTACAGACTACTCTTTAAAGCACTGCCTTTTAATAGCACTGCTATTCTTCCTGATATTAGCTTAAATGAGTCATGATGTCTTTCTCCTTGGTAATGGCAGACAATATGATGGTAGGAACTGTTTTTGTTTTGATTTTTAAATACTATTTCATTTTAATCTTGTTTCCTTTAAAAAATATTACAGTTATTAGTTTGTGCATGTGTGACACTGTGTCACAGTGAGCATGTGGTGGTGAGAGGACAACTTGTAGGAGTTGGTTTCCTGCTTCCTCCACGTGAGGGTTAAACTCAGGTCATCGGGCTTGGCAGCAAGATTCTTTGCCCACTGAGCCATTTCTCCCGCCCATGGTGTTGGTTTTGTAACAGTACTAACCACAGTGCTCTTCCCACTGTTGATGACAATGAAGGAAAGCCCCAAGTAATACAGTTCAAGGATGTAGCAGGATGGGTTTATTACTGCTTACCTTTGAATAGGAAGCCCTGATACAAGAGACAGTGTGGAGAGTCAACTCTAAATTCAGCAGATATTCTCTGTGGTTCGTACTGTAGATAGTAAGCATGAAAGATGCAGACAATTCAGTCCCTGCATTCATATGTGATGTATATGTTTGTTATGTCTTATTGGTTGTATCTACTACTGTTATTATTGCTTCTCTATAGCAAGATGTGTGTGTGTGTGTGTGTGTGTGTGTGTGTGTGTGTGTGTGTGTGTGTGTGTTTTAAAGTCGAAAGGAAAAGATGAGTTTAGTTTAATGTTAACAAATTTTAATGTGTGTATGAATTGCCTCGGGATCTTGTTCAAAACATAGATTCTGGAGCCAGTGAAATGACTCAGTGGGTAGAGGCACTTGCCACCAACCCTAATGACCTGAGTTTGATCTCCGGGACCCATATGAGTCAAGGGGAGTGGGTATTGATTGTATTCTTCTGTGAATAGGAAAAACTCTCTTTGTCAGGTGTGGTGGCACATGCCTATCATCACTGCATTTGGCATGTTGAAGCAGACTTATGAATTACAAGCCAGCCTGGGCTAAATGGCAAATTTGAGGTCAGCCTCTATAAATCAATCAGTCAATCAATCAATAAACAATAGGCTTCATAATGTATTTATAGCTAAGTTGGTAGAGTGCCTGCCCAGCATGACGAGACTCTGAGTTCCGTCTCCAGTGCTTCAAAAATTGTGTCTGATGGCTCATATCTGTAATGTCAGCATTTGGGAGTTAGAGGCAGAAAAATCAGGGATTTATGTTATTCATGACTACATAATGAATTTGAACCCAGCCTGGGCTATGAGATCCTATCTCAAACCCTCTAAAACAAGGAAATTTGATATTAGAGCTTGTCAAAATCATTAACAGACTGAAAGTTATCAGTGTAAATATTAGATTATCACCGATAAGTAGTTTTCTTTTTAAAATTCTAGAATTCTCTGAATATGAAAATTTTGTATTTAATGCTTGTAAAAACCATGAAAATTATGTTAATGGAAATAGAGAACTGCACGTTCTCTACAGTGTGGAAGCTAAAAAAAAAAAAAAAAACACCTGGATGTAGTAGAGTTATTAGAGTTTGGAAAGGTAATAGGGGAGGATGGGTAAAAAAAAAAAAAAAAAAAAAACGCTGAAATTAATTGCAAAGCAAATATAATATAAAGGAATCTTTACTGGATTACCTACTGTTTTATCTGTTAATGCATCTTTTTAAAAGTATTCAATTAGAAGTTCACTGTAAATGGCTTGTTTAATTCTATTTGATCCTTTTACTACTATCATATGATCAATTGTAGAAATTGTAGTACTGAATTGTGGACTTTTATCACTTATAGACCATGTGATATGCATAAGAAAGTACCTGGAAACCATTCATTTTGTGTGTGTGTGTGTGTGTGTGTGTGTGTGTGTGTGTGTGTGTGTGTATGAGATATACTTGGGCTTTTTTGTTTGTTTGTTGCTAGTCAGGCTTCTCACATGTTTGTAGGCACATGCTTTATCACTGAATACACCTCTATCCCCTACTTAAGTGGTTGTAACTGGAGCCTAGTGCTTACATACTTTACCTATTCATTTGTAATAGTTCTATTTGGGCTGCAGAATATTAGTAATAACTTTACTGTGGTGAGAAGAGTAGGCTGTTTATTCAGTGATCTTCAGTTGCTTATTAACTAACCCTGAAAGATGGAATAGAGTAGAGCTTATGCTGCTGAGCAGACTTTTTTTCCTTTGTGTTTTTCTTTCATCCTTTATCATCATTTTGTCTCCTCACTAATTGTCAGATATATATTGCAGAAAGGTAAAGAAAAGAATTGAGATATAGTAAAGAAAAAGGCTTTTCTATCTTGGAAGGAAAAATATTGTTAGTGTGTCATGCTGAATGAGTGTATTGCATACTCAAAAATATTTTTCTTTTATCTGAGTTTTGCATTTGGATCTAAATTATTTTTTCATATTAATAAAAATATGAGGCTCAGCAAAAATTTGCTGACTTACTCTCTTCTCAGTTTTCAGCTCGTGACCTCATCTCATCTCCAACATTAAAGTCCACTCAAGGACTGCCGGTCAATGATGATTTATGTTTTAGCAGAAAAAGGTCCTCAAGAAACTTATTTCAGAGTAGTCGGGATTTTAACTCAGACTCGATTCCTACATGTGGTGCTGGTAAGTAAATTGTTTGGGGTAATAGGTGTGTTGAGCTAAGTTAAAGATTCTCTAAACTTCATTACCCATTTGTGGGCTTGTAAAAAGTATATATAATCCAACAGGCAAGTCTTGTTTAATAAATGCTTATTGAAGACTGGATAAAAAGCTGGCACTTTGACATGATTGTGTCATGAGATCATAGGTCTTCTCATTGCAGTCTATTAGTAATGTAGGGCCATAGTCCTTTAATAAGCCTCTAATATTTCTTGAGCATCTCTACATGTCAGATACTTTTCTTAGTGAGATGTAGCTTTCAAGAAAGGCATAACAAAGCCAAAGCAGATTGTACTCTGTGTTGGATGTGGTGATATATACCTTTAATGCTAGTACTAGGGAAGGAGAGACCCACAGATCTCTGTGAGTTCCAGGCCTTGTCTACAGAGTTTCAGGCCAGCCAGGACTACATAGTGAAGCCTGTCTCAAAAACAAAGCAAACAGAAAAGCTTCAATTCTAGTTGGGCAGGGGAGCAAATATTAAATCCATGTAAGACTTGGAAGAGTAGATGGTGATGTGAAAGAGGAAGAGGAATATTTTAAACCACATGATTAAAGGCTGCCGTATTCAGGAGGGGATATTGGAAGCAAACCAGAAGGTGTGAGGAGAGAGGAGCAAGTGGTTTCAGGGCAGAGTGAATAAGAAGTTGAGTGGAGGACAAAGGTGGCAGAGACTAGTGTGACCGGAATGAGAAGAAAGGAGTGCAGAGCTGAAAATGACCGAGACCATGGAGGTCCTCCGTGGGGAGACCTCTTAGACGACTGGATGAGCTAGCCTTTACTCTGAGAACTTTCAAGAAGTGCTGTACTTGCCTTAGGTCTTGCAAGCTCATTCTAGATATTATATTTAAAACAGGTGAAGGGAAGACAAAGGGAGAAAGAGGGAGAACCATTTGAGTTCCTTGTCATAACCCTGGCTAAGGTTTATAGAGAATTTAGCCAGCATAGCAGTGAATGTAGTGAGAAATGATGGGATTCTGGTTACATGTCATAGGTAAAATTGACATGATTTGCTGGTAAATTCCTTACAAAGAGTGAGAAAGGGGAAGTAAAAAAATAATCTAAGAACTTCAGAAAAATTGAAAAGATGTTTAATTGTGTAATTGTCATAGAAACTAGGTATTCATCCAGGCATGGTGGTGTATGCCATCAGCCCCCGCACTGGGGATACAGAAGAACTCAATATGTAGACCAGGCTGGCCTTGAACTCACAGAGATCTTCCTGCCTCTACGTCTGTCTCCTGAATGCTCATTGAGTTGTGTCAAGGCAGAGTTCCTCTTATTTTCCTGTGTGTGTGTGTGTGTGTGTGTGTGTGTGTGTGTGTGTGTGTCCTGTAAGTGAGGCAAGCAAGAGAAGAATAACATTTGTTATTAGAAAATCTGATTAGTCATAAGAGTTAAAAAAAAAAGGCCAGAATATAGTGACACCAACATTTATGAAATATATATTCATCAAATAACATTTACTTTCACTTTGTTTCCCCCTGTGCCTCCCTTCAAAGGTAATGCTGTGACTCATCAGACAAATCTTCCTGGGAAGTGTGGGCAACTTGGACTGTCACAGATAGGTAAAACTGGCAGTGTGGGTTCTGACTTACAGTTCCTGGGAACAGCCAATGGCCACCAAGATAAAGGTATTTATAAATATGTAAGATTTCTGACACTAGCTCACGTGTTACTTTGTATAATAATAATAATGAAAACTTGTTACAATTTAATGACACTAATACTTTTCATAATTATTATTCTAAAATGTTAGACTTTTTAATTTTGATTTAAATATGACTAATTAAAGTTTATAAACTTCTGATGAAGGCTAACATAAATTGAAAATAACATTAAATGAGTACCATATGCGTGCAGTTATTTAAATTTTAAAGCTACATAGAATTCGTTGTTGTCTTTTTAGGAACTATAACTTCTTGACAGGTTATTTCCGATAAGAGAGGATATAAAGTGGACATGGTGGCCTGTGCTTGTGATCCAAGCATAAGCAGGAAAATTGCAGAATTGTCATGACATAAAGGCTGGGTCAGCCTGGGCTACAGGATGGGAACCTGTTTCAAAAAAAGGGGAAAAATGTAGAGGCGTAAGAGGATAGATATAAGCGTATACACTACTGTATACACAAGTAGTTGTGAAAATTGATCTGATGGTAGCTTATTAGAAGACCGCTTGCCTAGAACACAGACTCTGGGTTTCATCCCAAGAACTATTATTTTAAACAAACAAACAAACAAAAGCTGTGCCTGTTTTTGCATGCCTTTAATTCCAGCGCTAGGAAGGTGGAGTTGGGAGTTAGGAAGTTCAAGGCCAGTGCAGGCTAGGTAGTGAGTTTGAAGGAGGCTTCACAACAAACAAAAGCAAAAGATAGGACAAAAGTGAAAGAAAGACAAGATGTAGAATTAAGTCAAACTTGCCAATAATTGCTACCAACGTAAATAAGACAGACTTACATTTACACTACAGTGGTGGGACTGGAAAGATGGCTCGGGTGGTGAAGACCTTGCCTTGCAAACATGGGACCTTTGATCACAATTTCTAGCACCCGTGTAAATCCAGACCCAGGACAGTGCACCTGTAACGCCAGGGTTGGCAAAGCAGGGAGAGGTGATTGCTCGCTCGGTGTGACTGCTGACTGTTGCTGTCAGACTACGTTAGCCTAGGCCAAAAATAAGGTGGAGAGCAGTGGAGGACCAGAACGGGGAGATTACAGGGGGGAATACAGCTATAGAGAATTTGCTTAACATGTGAAGGACCCTGTGGTAAATACTAAATGCCACACTTTTAAAAAGTCATTATTTAAAAGGTATCAAACGTAAGTTGGGAGAAGATAAAGTATGGAAAAAAAAAGACAAATGCTCAAAGAATAAATATGTTGATACAGAAATATGTCCACCAAAATTATTATGAGAAGAATGATTCACTAAAAATACTCTTTTAATGTATGTACTTGAGATAAATGCCTATTTATATTTGCATAATACAATTTTATAAAATTACATGGAGAAAATAACTTTACAAATATGGTAGAAATTTTCAGTAGGATAAGAAAGCTTTGGATTCGAAGATATGAAGTGTTAGTGTTCAAAATTAATTCTATGCCTGACACCATATAAAAACATAAATGCTATATGCTGGGGAATCTGACTGTGAAAGGGGAAGAGCCTTTGAACTCTGAGACAATGTGTAAATGTAAATAACGTATTCTCTTTGTTCTGTTACAGTATATGCTAGCCTAAATTTCAGCAATAAGACACAGCAAACGTTTGGTAGTCAAACAGAGCGAACTTCTTCATACTCTGGTTCAAATGCGAGCCCAGGACCCTTTATCCTTCCGTCCTATCCTCTCTCATCTCCTCGAACTAGTCCAAAGCACACATCTCCTCTTTCTGTATCTCCAAAGAAATCTCAAGATAATTCCATGAGTTTCTCAAATTCTTGGCCTCTTAAAAGCTTTGAAGGACTATCAAAACCAAGTCCACAGAAAAAACTTGTCAACCAGAAATCATCTGACCCTACAGGTAGGAACAATGGTAAAGATTAGTGTGCTTTATTTAAGTTTATGTTTGAATTCATGCTTTGAAGTTAGTATATAACGTTCTTAGATTTTAAATCCTGAGAATTATATTTTCTTCTGACATACAAATATTTTGGAAAGTATTTAACAGTGTATTTAATAGACAAAATAGATAATTAAAATTTATTTGAAATGGTCATTTACTTACATTGCCACTTTAAGATGTTTTTTTTTTCAGAACTAGGAAAGTAATAATGCTTTATAGTAGAAAGGTACATGTTGCTTAAGGGCCTACTGGCAAGTTTTTACCATTACAAATATAAAGTATCATTCACATTTTACCATAATACATATTCATGTATTTGACATTCAGTAGTTTTTTTATATTTGTGTAAAATTATTGTAAAAAATTTTATCCTGTTTTTAACTAAAATGTTATCTCTTAATAATATGGTACTCCAAAATCGTGATATTAGCATATAAGTTCATTCAGACAAATCCAGTTTCTAACTAAAGTCTATTAAAAGGCATTCCTTATATCCTACATACTTTTTTATCTTCAGCCTCTAAGATAAGATATTCCACTTTTGAGACACCCACGCAACTAGAGTTCAGTTTATAAACATAAGCTCAATGCTTTTATACTCAGCTTATTACATCACAACATTCTCCTCACACTGATCCATCATATGCTTTTAGTAATTTCTTTGTTTTTCCTCTAAGATCAAATATCATATTGAAAACTTTGGTCTGTGGGTATAACACAGTGGTAGAGCTCTTGCTCTTAGTATATGTGAAGTGTTGATTTTGATCCCAGAATCTCAAAAGTGTGTGTGTGTGTGTCTGTTCAGCTTGTTCTCCCCAGTGACTAGTGCTGCTTCACACATACCAGTATAATTAAACAAAAAGTATACACTTTCTGGCTTATTTTGGACTTTTATCATTAACAAATATTAGTCATGATGACTGAAAATGTAGCTTAGTATGTAGTATTTTTATGTAATATGCAGGGATTTCATATGATTATTTTTGCTATATTTATTAGGGAACACTAATGCTTTTATTTCATCTTGTTTTACATAATAGTCTGTTTCTAATATAAGATAATTGTTAGTAATACTTTCTCATCGGGACCACTAGCCCGTATATAACGACACAGAGACTTATTAATTATGAAAGCTTGGCCTTAAGCTTAGGCTTCTCTCAACTAGCTGTTATAACTTAAGTTAACTCATTTATATTAATCTATGTTTTGCCACATGGTGTTACCTCTCTTCCATCTTGCACTTCCTATTTCTTCTCCGTGTCTGGCTGGTGACTCCACCTTTCTTCTTCCCAGAGTTCTATCTCTACCCGGAAGTCCCACCTATACCTCCTTTCTAGCTATTGGCCATTCAGTTTTTTATTATGATCGCAATATTTTATTATTATAGCAATACATCTTCACACAGTGTACAAATATTTCACAACAGATAATGTGCTATTTAATTTAAAGATAATATATTCTAGCCAGGTGGTGGTGGCGCATGCCTTTCATCCCATCACTTGGGAGGCAGAGGCAGGCAGATCTCTGTGAGTTCGAGGCCAGCCTGGGCTACAGAGTGAGTTCCAGGACAGGCTCCAAACTTACTTCCTCTGAAAATAAGAGAAAATAAAATACATGTTTTTCATACAGGAGAAAATTCTCAAGAAAAAACTACTCCAGTTCAACTTACACCTGCCTTGGTGAGATCACCTTCTTCCCGCAGAGGCCTAAATGGGACAAAGCCTGTCCCTCCCATACCAAGGGGACTAAGCCTTTTGCCTGATAAAACTGACTTAAGCACAGTGGGACACAAAAAGAAACAGCCTGATGATATTTGGAAAAGTGAAAAAGATAGTCTTACAATTGATCTTTCGGAATTGAATTTCAGGGATAAAGATTTGGATCAAGAAGAGGTGAGAACTCAGATCACTGTTAATCATTAAAAATCCCTTTAATATTCTGTTATATAATTGCTGCATAAGGAAAAAGTGGTACTTTTTATACCACAACAGTTTTTCTTACATACAAAAATAATTCAGTTTGGGGGCTGGCAATGTAGCTCACTTGTAACTCATTACTTTGAAGTGTAGCCCATGCAGGCTTCATGTAAATTTCATAATCTATAAAATGGCTTCCTCCTGTTGCAATCCAGAAGATAAGGAGCTGTAGAGCTGATTAATTTCGCTCACTTGTAGTCTGTGATTTCTACTTTCAGAGTCACCAATTCAGTATTAATTGAAGTCATATAATATAGTCAGTCATTTTGCCATTTGCCAAAAATGTCATGGTTAGTAATAGGGGGGAGTTGTCTTCATAGCAACTCACAGCCTACTAGGTTGTTTATTAACCTGAACAATGTAATCTAGTTTTTATTCTGTGCATATATCAGCATCCATTTTGTTTGTACTAGATGGAGGATTGGCTAGCTTGGCAAAGTTAATGGAGTTCAAAAATCTAAGGATACTTCTTGTATATAGATAAGAATTCAATCTCACGAGTTATTTTCTTTTTTTCTTAGATGCAGAGCTCTCTTAGGTCCCTTCGTAATAGTGCAGCTAAGAAAAGGGCCAAGCTGAGTGGCAGTGGCGGCGGCAGCACCTCTGATATCGACAGTCCCGACTCTGCCATGAAGCTTGAGCTGACCATGGACTCCCCATCCCGGTCTTCCTCTCCAAACATCAGCTCTTACAGTGAAAGTGGAGTTTACAGCCAAGAGTCCTTGACCTCGTCTCTTTCTACAACTCCCCAGGGGAAGAGAATAATGTATTTGATTTTCTGACGTGTTAATATTCACCTTTAATTGTGATCTAGACCTTTAACACTGTATCCGGAAAAGACTTAAAGTGATTTTATTTTTAGTTCTTAAAAGTGTTTAAATGTTAAATACACCAGGTGCAGTGGCACATGCCTTTAATCCTAGCACTGGGAAGGCAGAGGCAGGCAGATCTCTGTGAGTTTGAGTATTACTTGATCTATATAGCAAGCTTCAGGCTTACTAGAGCTGTATAGTAAGACCTTGTTTAAAAATAAAACAAAAAGGAAGAGGTTAACTACCTGTAAGTTACAGTGTGGAAGTTTACACATACTACCTACCTTGTTAACCGTTAGTGGACTAGGGATAGCAAGAGGGTGTGACTCTAGCTGTAACTTAGACCTCCTGATTATTACGGTCCTTGGATCAAACCCCCAGTTATTTTCCTAAGATTTATTCTAATACTCTTGGTCCCTTAGCTCTTTTCTAGATCATTTGTTTTTTTTTGCCAACTATGTTATTTTATTTATTTATTTTTTTATTTTGACTCATCACAAGTTCATTCTAGTTGATGAGTAAGTTCTTCCTAGGTATTGCCCCCCTATTTCTTATATCTTATTTCCATAATCTTCTAAAGCTTGGGACTCCATACTTATAGCTCATGGAACCCAGTGAGGAGTCGGTCTACCTACAGAATAGTGCTAGGATTCCTGGCTATCTTACCAGCTTTCCCAGAAAGCCTCTACTCTGAAAAAGTGACTTCACCCTGGACTCTGCGCATTTCTGTGACCTCATAGAATTTGAAGTCATTCTCCCTTTATTTGGGATTGAAAGTCCGTTGTAGAATTGCCGTGATATGGGTAGATAGATGTATATTTAAATAATTGCTAAACAGCCTCTCTAAATTGATGATATAACTTTATATTCCCATTGGTAATGTGAAAGTTACGACTGTTGCTTGTTCTTGCTAAAATTTGATGATGTCAGTCCTTTTTTGTTTTGTTTTGTTTTGGCTTTATTTGGATCCCTGTTAATAGACAGTTATCAGAAGTAAATTTTTAAAATTTAAAATTATCTTCAATTTAATGAATTTAATAAACCTCACAAATGGAGGTAAAGACTGCCTAATTAAAGGAAAGGTGATCTTTTATTTTGGCAATTATAGAATTTAACTGAATTTTTATGTTCCATTTTAGAAGTTTGTCTCCTCCTTTAGTTTTCTCCTTCACATTTTTAACTTAAATCACAACTTACACTTGGAAACCTTTTATTCCTGGAAATTCTTTCATTGTTCCTTCCCAGATGGAATATTGGAATATATTTACAGAATGATCTAGAGTGACTTTAACCAAGTAACAGTTTACAATGAGCATTATATATAGATATATAGATATCTATATATCTATATATCCCTCTTAAACCTAATGTCCTTCCTTGATCCTCTAAAAAGATGAAATTTTGTGTTGTAACTCCTTCAGATGCAACATAGTGTTAAAAATTTGAAACCAATTGAGAAGAGAAGTTCATTTTATATTTGTAACATTTAGAATTATGTATTTTTCCTTTTGTCTCACAGAGTTATTTTCTTCAAGTATCTTTTTTAAATTATTTTATGTGCATTGGTGTGAAGGTGTCAGATCCCCTGGAACTGGAGTTACAGACAGTTGTGAGCTGCCATGTGGGTGCTGGAATTGAACCTGGGTCCTCTGGAAGAGCAGCCAGTGCTCTTAACTGATGAGCCATCTCTCTTGCCCCTAAGTATTGAACTCTCTAAGATGAGAATTGACCACATTACCTTTAATGAATTTAAGATTTCTACCTTGAGTTTCACTGCTTTGGAATACATTCTTCTGGGGAAATGTGAATGATCTGGGGATTGAACAGGGCCTTGTAGTTACTAGACAAGCATATCACTGACTACATCTGCAGCCCTTTTGTGATTTTTTGTTGTTGTTTTCTTAATGGTTTTGCCAAGTTTTCCAGGCTGCTATATAGTCTAGGATGGCCTTACCTCCAGAATTCTCCTGCCTCAGCTTCCCAAGTAGAGAATAATTATTCTTAACCACCTTGTATCTTGCCTCAAGAGTCATTAACACCACCACTGCCTCCGGAGAGAAGTCATCTCTAGTGAGTTGGAAGGGAAGCTGTTGCAAACTGTCCTTTTAGAATGAAGATTTTTTTTCTTTCCTCCAGCTAAAGTATACTCAAGATGATTGTACTTTTCTAGTAGTCTAGAGAAATGGCTCTTTTGAAAGCTTCAAAGTAAGCCATCAAGATGGTTCTCTGGGTAAAGGTGCTTACCATCAAGCCTGATGCCCTGAGTTTGAGCTCCAGGACCCACATGGCAGAAGGAAAGAAACAATTTCTGACCTTTACATGCTGCACACATGTACTTACACACACATACACACTTTTTTGTGTATACAAAATAAATATTAAAAAGTTTAATTACTTAAAGTTGATTTCTTACTAAGGATATTGGAATATATACATGGTAACTAGCTAGTCAGTTGTGGTGCTTTGTAAAATGTCTGTCATTCATTGTATTATAACATTACTGGATATCTTTGCATTAAGATTTAATATTCTTAATGATGAAAGTTTGCTTTGTTTGTTAAGCAAGGCCCGTGGGCCTTCATAATATATATGGATGGTAGAGCAAAGAGTAGTTTTTAGAAAGTGGCATTTACAAACTCAGTTGTTGCCGGGCGGTGGTGGCGCACGCCTTTAATCCCAGCACTTGGGAGGCAGAGCCAGGCAGATCTCTGTGAGTTCGAGGCCAGCCTGGACTACCAAGTGAGTTCCAGGAAAGGCGCAAAGCTACACAGAGAAACCCTGTCTCGAAAAACCAAAAAAAAAACAAAACAACAAAAAAAAAAAACTCAGTTGTTGCTCCTGTTCATAATACAGTGTTGTCTCTATTTCTGTCTGTATAACAATAGATTACATGTATATAGTATTACATGTAATTCATGTAGTACATGTAATACATGAACATACATATAGTATAACAATAGATTACATGTATATAGTATTTTAGGAGATGATTTGGATCTGCTTCTTTTACAACTCAGGCAGTAAAATTCACTTTTAGCTAGGCCAGGCATAGTGATATACAAATATAATTCCGTCACTTAGGAGGCAGAGGCAAACAGATCTCTGTGAGTCTTTATAGTAAGTTCTAACACAGCCAAGACTACATAGTGAGACTTAGTCTCAAACTCAAAGCAAAACAACCCCCTGTGGGGTTTTTAGCCATAATTTTTCATTCTTGTTTTTGTGCTTATCTAGTATCCTAAAGTGTTAATGAGAAGAATATACGAAGAGTGATATAAGTGTTGCACAGCTCTAAATTGTAAATGTTTATTGAAATTACTTTGTTTCATTAGGTCAGACATATTTCCAACATTTGGATCAAAACCTTGCTCAACAAGACTATCTTCTGCAAAGAAAGTCTCCCATGCTGCTGAACAGAGTCCCAGTACAGGTATGTTGTTTTTGTAAATATGCTTTATAAAGAATATGGTTGATTTGTAATATAGGAAATGCATTTTAGATTTAGTTTTTATACTTACTAATTTACAACTAACCACAACTCATTAGAAAGGCATTCTATGAGTAAATATGGCTCTAGTTTTGAAAGAAATAATATTTACTTGACTCAGTCATTGATTTCCCTATGCCAGGTTCCTCCACAAGATATTTTATTTAA
This sequence comes from Peromyscus eremicus, assembly GCF_949786415.1. Classification (NCBI taxonomy): domain Eukaryota; kingdom Metazoa; phylum Chordata; class Mammalia; order Rodentia; family Cricetidae; genus Peromyscus; species Peromyscus eremicus. Next base: position 33,998,437 of record NC_081430.1, read on the forward strand.
CCAGGAGATGGTGGTGTATGCCTTTAATCCCAGCACTCAGGAGGCAGAGGCAGGAGGACCTCTGTGAGTTCAAGGCCACCCTAGTCTACAAAGTGAGTTACAAGACAGCCAGAGCTACAGAGAGAAACCCTGTCTCAAAAAAGCAGGGGGGAAAAAGATATTTTTATTTAATAGAAATGCACTGAAACCTGACTGTCACCATTTTGAGAGCTTGCTTAGTAATTCTAATATATAACATAGTTTGAGAACACTGGGTATCACAGAAGACAAGTTAAAAAAATTCGTTCATCTAGGCACTACTAGTTGTTACTAGTAACTGATTGTTATTTGTTTACATGCATGTGAACAAAATTCAATGCAGAAATGGTATAAAAATGATAAAGACAGGCCAGGCGGTGGTGGCGCACGCCTTTAATCCCAGCACTCGGGAGGCAGAGCCAGGCGGATCTCTGTGAGTTCGAGGCCAGCCTGGGCTACCAAGTGAGTTCCAGGAAAGGTGCAAAGCTACACAGAGAAACCCTGTCTCGAAAAACCAAAAAAAAAAAAAAAAAAAAAAAAAAAAAAAAGATAAAGACAGCATGTCTTTACCACAGATGCTTCCAGTGAATGTTTCTAAATATATTTTTACAGCTATTACTGTAAATAGCACTGAATTTCCTAAATGATTTTCTTACATTGTTAGTGTGAAATATTAGTAGAAACATTTCCACCTAAAGCCAATATCTTCCACCAATACCCAATATCTAGATTAACTGTTAAAACTAAGAATTTAAAGAAGAATCAGTTCCTTCTGCAAGGCTATTACCATTTCAAATGAGGTTTTAGTTTTATTTTTTTGAGAGAAGGTCTCATGTAGCCAGGTGGTCTTGACTTGCTGTAAGTGAGGATGGCCTTGAACATCTGTTCCTCCTGCCTCTACCTCATAAGTGTTAGTATTACTGGCATGTGCCACCATGCCAATCTTATGTGGTACTAGAGATCTAACCTAGGGCCATGTATGTGTAAGCACTTACAAGAGATATTTCTTTAAACTCGGTAGATTTAGCTGAAAGCTTTTGTCTTCTGTTTTCCTAGCCCAGCTTCCAACAGCTAGCACTTTTCCAACTATTTTATTTTCATTAAAGTATTGCACTATTAATGACTTATTTATTTTTATTTTCTGTGCATTGGTGCTTTGCTTGCGTGTATGTCTGTGTGAGGGTGTTGGATGCCCTGGAACTGGAGTTATAAACAGTTGTGAGCTGCCATGTGGGTGCAGAGACTTGAACTTGGGTCCTTTGGAAGAGCACCCAGTGCTCTTAACCTCTGAGCCATCTCTCCAGCTCCAAGTATTGCATTATTAAAAATGAAGTATATTATTATTGCTTGCTGGTTTATAATGTAGCTTTGTATAAAAATGGGCAGCAATGGAAATATGCTGAATAGGGATTTTTACGTAGTCAACATTATGTAGCTCCAGTAATGGTAAAGTATTATATAACATGGACAATAATAACATTCAAATGTGGACTAAATTCTTTGTTACTTGTTAAAGGGACATCCACAATAGTATTTTATTTTATTTAATTTTTTATTAGAGATAAAATACTATTTGAGTATTTGCAATATGCTAGGCAGTGTACTAAGTTCTTCATGTATATTTGCTTTTTCTGTCTTTTTTTTTTTTCTTTTTCCTTCTTTTTGAAGATGTAGGGGATCTAAAACAAGGGCTCACTGTGTAGACCAGGCTGACCTTGAACTTATATAGCCTGTGCTGACCTCAAACTCATGGTGCTCCTCCTGCCTCAGCCTCCCAGGCACTAGTACTTTTAAAGCACACACCACTATGTCTAACTCTATATTTCCTGCATTGAACTCATGTGACAGTTCTGGTCAAGTGTCTACTCTTCTTCCCATTTTACACACATTAAATGTCTTACCAGGATCTCTCAGCAGTTAAGTAGCAGGGCAGAAACCTAGTCTGCTGAACATGATTGCAGATACAGACTTCTTATGTCAAGTGTACTGACTAATTAGCCAAACCAGTATACACCCATCACATGGGAGCTGAAGAGAAAGGTGTGAAGAACATAGGCCCCTTGATCCACTGTTTTAACATTGGTAATTTTTTTCTTTTTTGTGAAAAGTTAAGGATGTTATTTGTTAATTTAATCAGTTAAGTTCTTGGTTTGTTTTTTTGTAGCCCTGGTTATCCTTGAACTTGTATGTAGTCTAGGCTGACTTCAGCTTCGTGATCCTCCCATCTCCAGTTCTTGGATGCTAGGATTACAAATATCTGTCTCCTCATCAACTTTAACATACAATTATTTGGTTACTTTTTCAAACATTACATTTTTTATTTCATTGAAAGTTACATAGTTTAAAATATGTTAAAACTTTAAAAATTACTAACATTATAATTTTTAATATTATGTTACTGATCTTTTCAAAAGGGTAGCTAGCAAAATAGATTTAGAGGAGAGATATGCTCCTATTGTAAATATTACTTAAATTATTCAAATAAATATGTATTTTATTTTATAGGGATTACAACATCCAGTGTAAGCATAATTGGTCAACGTATGAACTATGGGTTTGGATGTGGTGATTTTGAAGATGATAGGTCACATGACATTTCACCTAGTGCTTTAAAAATACAAAATAAGGAACACCCAAGATATAAGCATACAAAAGGTTTGTAAATTTCATGACAAATTAATTTTTAAAATTCAATGTATCTAAGTCAGAAGCTTCTAAACATATCAAGAAAAAAATATAACTAAGAATTCTTAACTTTAAGGTTTTTAAGTTACCATTCTACTGAAAGGTTATTTCTGAAATAACTTTTTAGGGTTTATGGTCTATGCTCTTGTCTAAAGGAGCCAATGCAAAGGACTAAACATTAGTTAAAAGTAGGTATCCCTGGGCTTCACCCCAAGAACATGTACAGGTACATACATACAAACAGATTTTTCTAGAAGACATTTCATCACTCACATAGTGAGAGCAATCATGTGAAGAAATTGTCTATGCAGGTGTTAACCATAGAGCCAAGATGTGGCAATAGGAGAGTACCTTCCTTATGCTAGACCTTCTTCTGGTTATCACGAGCCGTTGTTCTCTGTTGTATTTTAAGACTGCAGTAGTGAACAGGACGTCAGGTGAGTGATTTGTCCATTTCCCAAGTTACTCTATGGTAGCTACCTTTAAAGCAAGTGCCTCAGCCAGCAAAGTAGTTCCTACTTGTAGCCTCATCATTTGGGAGCTTGAGGCTGGAGGATTACCCTGAGTTTAAGGCCAGCCTGGGGTACGTTGTGCGTTCCAATAAGCGAAGAGCTGCCGTTTGGTTGGTTGTTTGTTTTAATGTGACAGCTGTGAGCCTGCAAGATCAATCTTTGAGCTGGACGTGGTGGTGCACACTTGCACACTCAGCACCGTGGTGGTGCATACCTGCACACTCAGCACCGTGGTAGAGCACACCTGCACACTCAGCACCGTGGTGGTGCACACTCAGCACTCGGGAGGGAGAGGCAGGACGTGTGGACATTTGAGGCTACTCTGTGCTACAGCAAGACCCTGCCTCAAAAAAACTGACAAAAAGGAAAAGGGGACAACCTCTGTGCTTCATTCCTTCTATCATCTTCAGTTACGGACGGGGAGGCAGTCGAGTGTTTGGATGTGTACTTACTTGTGTGGGGGAGTAACCCAGTTTAGCTAGAAAAGTACACTTTGCCTGAGATTGAGCTCGTCTGTTCATGGGCATGTCATTTTCTCTTCCACTTCCACCGCTTAGCTCTCTGCTGCTCACTTTGTGATTATGTGAGTGTATGTTTCTCTCATCTTCAACCCTGGCCTGTGTAAACTCCTTAGGAGAGGGAAGGTTTTTGTTTTTGCTGTTGTTCTCTGTGGTAGCTAGTGTATAGTGGGTATTCTAATTTTAAATATTCATTGAATTAATTGATTTGTATTTGTTATGAAATAAATTTTCAATTTCAAAAGGCTACATAATATCCTGAACTATACTTCAATTGAGTGTTTTTAAATGTGCCTTTTTGCCTTTGTTTTTTTTTTTTTCATCCTTTTTCTTTCTTTTTTAGGATTTACAAGGTCATCCAATTTACAGCAGATTGCCAGTTTTGACTTCACATCTGCAAATACCTTATCAGAAGACTCAGTAGTAATTGTTGGAAAAGGTATTTCATAGTTGTCTAGCTTTTAACTTTATGCATTCATTGCACATAAGCAACACTTGTCAATATTAAATCGAAATAATTAAAAATGAATACTTAATTTCATACTTCTGCCTTTTAATGAAACTATGGGATGTTCATGTTAGTAACTTTCAAAAAGTAGTTAGATACTTATAAGACAGTTTAAGGATAATTATGATAATTGTATTAAAGTCAAATATCAGCTTTTATCAGTGTAACATAATTAATAGAATTTAATGTGGAATTTATTATTTCTAATGAAAAATCAGAGTGAAGCCTTGTTATATATTTCAGAGATGCAAGGGGACCTTGAAGAAGCATAATTCATTTAAGTATCTTTAAATATTATTTTTTTTTCTTAAGATAAATGCTGTCTTAGTTACTTTTCTCATGGCTGTAACAAGATGCCTCACAAAAAGTGACCAAAAGGATGAAGAGTTGAATTTGGCCCCTGATTTGAGAGAATCTAGTGCATCGTGGTAGGAAGGTCATAATGGTGACAGTGTGAGCTCACTGCTCACAGGGCATCTGCAGTGAGGGAAGCAGAAAGATAAATGCTCGTGCCCAGCTTACTCTGTGCTTCTCGTTCAGTGTAGGACCCGAGTCCACTCACCTTCAGGGTGCATCATCCCTCAGTTAGACTTCTCCGGACAAGCCTTCATTGACAAGCCCAGAGGTGGTGTTTCCAAGATGATTCCAGTTTCAGTCAAGAAGATTTACTATCACAAGTCCACCCCCTGTCAGTTTGACATTCAAACACATCACTTTAAATCATAACATTCCACCTTTGGCCCGATAGGTTCGTGATCATCTCATAATACAAATGTATTTATTCCAACTTCCAAAGGTCCATTATCCCACCATTAAAAAGTCCAGAATCTCTTCTGAGCCTGAAGGCAGTCTGTTAGCATAAACCCTAGGAAAATAAAAAAATAAGATAAAAACCCAGTTTTCTTTCCCATCTCAAAGGGAGGAATGAAGCCAAGTAAAGATGGGACCAAACCACACAGCTTTATATCTGACGTCGGTGACTTGTGATGACAGTATCTGGCCATATCTTTCCAACTCCACCACCGGCAGCACAGTGCCCTCCTCTTGGGCCAGCTCTGCTCTATGCATACAACTTCCTCAAAAAATATCCCATGGTCCTGGGATCTCTAACACTCTGGAGTCTTCATTGCCAATTAGTGTTCATGTTCCTAGCCTGTCTGTCCCATAGTACCTATTGCTGTGATCAAACTAACTTGGGAGAAGAAAGGGTTTATGTAACTTACAGCTTACCGTCCATCATGAAGAGAAGCCAAGGCAGGAACTCCAGGAGGAGCCTAGAGGCAGAAACTGAATCAGAGACCATGGAAGATAGCATTCCATCATGGTAGGAAGGCATGCCAGCAAGTGACAGGCATGGTGGTAGGAGCAGGAAGCAGAGACAGCAAACTGCAAGTAGGGCAAGGCTCTGAAGTCTCCTAGTGGCGTAATTGTCCAGCAAGGCCATACCTCCAAAACCTCCCCAAGTAGTCTCACCAAGTGGGACCAAGTGTTTGAATGCCTGAGACTATAGGGAACACAGTTTTATTCAGTAGCCTCTCAAGGACCCCCTTGCATGGAACCTATTCCTGTTGCACACTGCCTGGACACCATAATTTTCTGGAATCTTGACGCAAATTTTCATGGCCCTTTATCTCTTACTTTTTGCCTGCATGCAAAATTACCGTGTGGAGTATGCTGCCAAGTTCTGTGCCAGCTTGGGTTGTAGTGTTTGGGTGAGTGTAGGCAGTGCTTCACACTTCCATCATCGGTGTGCAGTCAGGAAACAGGGAAGTGAACGCTCCACAGCAAGGAAAGCACCTTTTTATTTATTTATTTACTTAGTTTCTTCTCTCATATATTATATGATGACCACAGCTCCCCCTCCTTCCTTTCTTCCCAGTCCCCCTCCCACCTCCTCTTCTTCCCCAATCCATTCCTCCTCTCTTTCCCTTCAGAGAAGGGCAGGCCTCCCAGGGATATCAGCCAAACATGGCATATCAAGTTAGGAAAGCATCTTTTTGTTCGGTATTATGAAATAGATTTTGTTGAAAATAATTTGCTTGATAACCTCATTAAATACCCTCCTCAAATTACCTCTAGAACAGTCCTTGAAAATTTACCATATATAATTTCAATTTCCATTGTGTCTTGGTCAGTGTTCTATTGCTGTGAAGAGACACCATGCCCAAAGCAGCTCTTACAAAGGAAAACACTTCACTGGGACTGGCTTACAGATTCAGTGGTTTAGTTCATTATCAGCATGGCGGCAAGCATGGCGGCTTGCAAGCATACATGGTGCTGGAGAAAGAGCTGAGAGTTTTATATCCTGAACTGCAGGCAGGAGGAAGAAAAAGACTCTGGGCTTGGCATGGGCTTTTTAAATCTGACATCACTCCCCCAGTGACACACTTCCTCCAACAAGGCCACATCTCCTAATCCTTTCAAGTAGCAACACTCCCTGGTGACCAAGCATTAAAAATTATAAGCCAGTGGGGGCCATTCTCATTCAGACCACCATATCTTATATTCATGGACATATTTTTACTTGTCCAGCATTGCATATAAATGTCTCTACCTCAGGATTTCTATCTGCTTCCATTTCTTCCTTGTATATCTGAACAAATCCCAGTTCAAAGTCGTGCTCTTAATAATCATCTTAAATACCTAGTCACAACAGTCTTATGAGTCTTCCCTTGAAACTCACTTAAAAATGCAAGGTTGACCTTTATCTTCCTGAACAGCTATCTTCTTGCATGGGTAGGATATTTGTACATTTCATGATTATTTAACATGTGTTTCACAGAGTATTGTTTGCTTCTTAAATGAAAAACTTTAAATTTTTTTATCTAGAGTGTATTACAGAAACAATAACTGCTTGATGTTTGGTTGATTGCAGGGGTATTTGGAAATCCAAATTCAGCACCAGCAACTTGCAACCAACCAGTGATATCCTCTGTGGAACATGAGGATACATTTTCAGTGAAACCAAGTATTGAACCACCATCAGGGATTTATGGAAGAGCAGTACAGCAAAATACGCCATCATATCTTGATGTTGAAAATGACAAAGATGTAAGGTTCTCTACTAATCTTTAGCTATGTCGTTATTTTCTTTATATGAGATGTGGGATACTAAACATCTTTTAATTAACAACTTTGTGTGTGTGTGTGTTTGTGTGTGTGTGTGTGTGTGTGTGTGTGTAAGTCAGAACATAACTTTATGTGTTGGTCCACAACTTCCACCTTATTTTAAGGAGCATCTCTGTCACTGTACTGTGTAAGCCAGGCTAGCTGTTGCACAAGCTTCTGGGAATTCTACTATCTCTATTTCCCATCTTGCTGTAGGAGAACTGGAGTTATAGGTGTATAGTACAATACCTGGCTTTATCTGTGTTGTAGGGTTTTGAGTTCAGCAAGCTTGAACAGCAAACTTGAAGAGCACACTTTTTTTAATTTTTAATTTTTAATTTAATTACACAGAGACAGGGTTTCTCTGTGTAACAGCTCTGGCTGTCCTGGAACTTTCTTTGTAGATCAGGCTGTCCTTGAACTTACAGAGATCCGCCTGCCTCCCAAGTGCTGGGATTAGAGGAGTGCACTTGAACAGCACTTTACCATCACTTGAACAGCAAACTTGGACAGCACACTCTACATATTTGATCCTGCACCAACTATATGCTTTTCAATCCTTATTTTAGAACTCCTGAAATCTGAAAGAATTATATAGTGCTAATATCCAATTAAATTCATGCTTAAGAGTATCAGTCTGTTACTGAATATATACACTCACAACCGTAGTATATAAAGCACAGGTTCAGCATAAAATATATTTATATATTGTATATCAACAATGTGATTGAAAGTCAGAAATTTCAATTACCTAAAATTTTAATCAAGTGAGGAGGCAGCTTTGTGGATAAAGAGTTAGGCTGTTCTGGGTGCTGGATCACCTGGGCCATACATTTTTATTGGTGTCTGGTCCCCTTGCTCTGAAAATACATAAACTTTTAAAGGTAACATGCATATCTGTACACAAGTCACCAAAGATGGTTTTTTGTTTTATATTTGAGCAGGTAAAATATACGTCACATGTCTTGTAGTTCTTCTAGGTTTATTTCTTTGTGTATGTAGCCAGGATTTTCAAGGGGTCTTCCCTGATCAATCCTGATCCATATCAACCTGGAACGAATCCCCAGCCTCTCATCTCCTGTGGAAATAAAAGCATAACCTCTTCCCCAAAGCAACATATCTTTTGACTTCCTTTTTGAAGTCAAGACATTTTTAAAATGTATAAATTGATTTAATCCAACAGTTTTCATAATCCAGTGTGTCTTAGCAGTTGTCGTTTCTTTATTAGCAATCAGAAAATCTAAAGACAACACAATCCAGACTTTCTGTGTATTTGCCATCTTTATGTGGCTTATTGTATTTTTTAATTACTCTATTTCTTTTTAAGGACTTTATTATTTTTAAACTATTTTTTAATCTATGACTGCCTATCCTTTTTCTTTTCTCTTCCAATGTATATTTTTAAACATACTGTAACATGTTTAAAAAAAACATAGAGGTTTTTTTTTCCATCTAGATCTATCTTTACTGAGCATCTGCATTGTTTTTTGGATCAAATGAGACAAATCTTAAACTGCTATGTTAGTTGCTGGCATGGCTCAGCTTAGTGCATGTGTTGGTGCATGGCAATAGCTTAGCCTCATGGTGGAGGTAATGGCAGGATCCATGTTTACTGCCCTAGACCTGGGAAGTTGTTGGGTCCATGCTGTCACTGAGTAGCATGCTGCTTGCTGCTCATAAACACCATTTAAGTGTTAGGTAGCAGGGCCTCTTAAAGAGTTACACCCATGTTAGCCGCTAGCACCTAGCCAAGGAAGCCACCTCCTAAATGTGCAGTACTTCTGTTTGTCAATAGTATCGAGCCTTCTTGAGAAAAGACTGTTATCAGGAAGCCATGTTTGGCTCCATTTTTATGTGCTTAGAATCTTATTTTAAGCTTTGTTAGGTCTTATGTAGAAATTCTGGCTCCATGTTGGAGCACCATATGTAGGTGGAGTTTCTCTGTGTCTTAGCAGCTGCTCCCAAATAACCACACAGAGGCTTAATATTAATTATAAACGCTCGGCCGATAGCTCAGGCTTTGTTACTAGCTAATGCTTATATTTTAAATTAACCCATATATCTTATCTACCCTCCACCACATGGCGATGCCTTCTTTTAACACGGCATGTTCATCTTGCTTTTTTCTGCATCTCTCTCGACTCCTCAGACTCCGCCCTTCTTCCCAGCATTCTCTTTGCCTTGAAAATCCTGCCTAGCTATCAGCCAATCTGCTTATTAACAATGAAAGCAACACCTTTTCACAGTGTACAGGGTTATTCCACAGCACAGATATTTCAACTTTTTCATGCAGACAAAAGTTTCTATGGCAAAATCTACTTATGACAAGATGAGACAAAAGAGAAAAGAAGAGAAAGAGCTTTTTGATGCTAAAGATTGTGAAAGGAAAGAACCGAATCCCTGGGAACGAATAAAACATACAGGAAGTGAGAAAATGACATCTGAAAGTAAGTAAATTTGTGAATGTTTGTTAAAATAATGTGGTTGCATGTGGTCCAGTACAATTATAACAGAGAACAATGGAGTCAGCAGATGGACACAGTTTTTTAAGTCTTGGTTCTGCCTTTGATTAGCTTTAAGAACTGGGAACAGGCTTCATTTTTTTACATATGTAAATATCCAGATTGTTTTCCCATCTAGATTGACTCAATAGTCCCTTCCATACTCACTAGAAATAATCCTCTTTCACTAGGAAGTGCTATTCCCTTGTTATAGTTGAGGTAATTGAGATAGTGGAGTTGATTTTGTTAGATCTTGATCAAAAAAGTCAGTCTAAGGCTGATGAGCTATCTCAGAGGGTAAAGGCACTTGTTGCCAAACCTGATGACCTATGTGTGATTCCCAGGAACCACATGGTGAAAGGTGAGAACTAACTCTCAGAAATAATATTCTGTCCTCCATAAGTGCACCATGGCATGTGTACACGTGAATAAATGTAATTTAAAAAAATTAAGTCATGCTAGGTGGCGATGGTGCACGAATTTAATCCCAGCACTCGGGAGGCAGAGCCAAGCAGATCTCTGTGAGTTTGAGGCCAGCCTGGTCTACAGAGTAAGTTCCAGAACAGGCACCAAAACTACACAGAGAAACCCTGTCTCAAAAAAACCAAAAAAAAAAAAAAAAAAAGTCATGATCATCTATTCAGTTTGTCCTTGAGTACTACTATGTTTTACACTTAAGGCAAGAGTAGGTGCCATGATTTCTGTGGTTTTGGAGTGTGTGTGTCTCCATGTTCAGGTGTGTGCACTTAGGTGTTTGTATTCGTGTACTTGTATATGGGTTTGCGGAGGCTATAGGTTGACACCTAAGTCATTTTCTACCTTGTTTTTTGAGTTGGAGTCTTCACTGAACCTGGAGCTTCCAAAACCAGCTACACTAGCTGTCCACAAGCTGTGGGGATTCTTCTCTCTCTGCCTCCGTAGTGCTGAGATTAGAGGCCTGTGCTGCCACACCCATCTTCTTACATGGGCCTCCTGGTAGAAACCAGGTCCTAATGCTTATGTGTCAATCACTTTACTGACAGCCATCTCCTGGGATGTCTTTAGACCACTTTAAAGATCTTGGGTATAGTACAAACTAGGAAAAAAAGAAAAGGTTAAATTGAATTTTTTGTGAGCTTTAGTAAACATTAAGTAATTTCTTAATTACTTTTGTTAAACTAAACTTTGTGGACTATATTATCATTCTTATATTTATATTGAGTTCAAAGTGCATATCAACAAGAAATAGAAGAAAATTAATGTGTAAATGTAATCTTGCACAAAGTTTTCTTAAAGTAAAAATAAAAAGGTCTAGAGTATGCAAAAAGTGCAGAACTCTTCTTGAAATCCTATGTACAGAGAGCTAATCAGCCGGAAGGTGTTGGTATGTAATTTTGCTACCTAAACATGCCCTACAACCTATTAAATATAGGCATTTGCGAAATTTTACCTATTAATGTTCTCATATAATTTCACCATGATTTAATCTTATAAAAACCAGGGAGAAGGTGCTGGAGAGATGGCTTAGTGGTTAAAAGCACTGGCTAGGTGACCTGGTTCATTCCCAGCGTCCACATAGCAGTTCACAACTGTCTATGACTCCAGTTCCGAAGAATTTGATGGGTTTTTTTCCTGGCCTCTGCAAGCAGGCACACATACAAACACACACACACACACACACACACACACACACACACACACACACACACGTTCACAGATATAGGCAAAATACTCATACACATAAAATTAAATAAAATAAAATTTAAAAAGACAGAAAAATCCACTAAGTCAGTGTTAAGAGTAGTAGTAAAAGTACAAGCAGTAAAGAATCATAAATTTAGGAGTGCTCATTGTTGCTACTGATGTTGACTAATTTTGTCTATAATGCAGCCTTTACATTAGATTTCTGAAAGTTATGACTGCTTTCTTGAAGTCATTCATGTGTTACTTAAACATTTGAGTACATAGAAAATTGTGATGTAGATCAACCAGAATTTAAATATTTAATTCTGTTTATAGTTATAAACATATTGGCAGTAATAGTTTCTAACAACAAAGTTCTAGTTGGATAGATCTCTATTTAAGAAGATTCCATGGGGCTGGAGAGATGGCTCAGCAGTTCAGAGTATTTGAATCTGGTTCTCAGCAGCTACATCAGGTGGCTCACCTTAATTTTAGGTCCATGGGAGTCTGAAGCCACTGGCCTCCAGGAGCATCTACACTCAAATGCACATACCCCTACCCACCCATATATATAAACTTTTTTTTTTTAATTAAAAAAAACAGCAGTTTCCAGGTTAGTGTTACCCAAAGGATGGTCCATGGTCTAGGTAAACTTTTGTATTGTTTTGAGACAGCATCTCACTCTGTGGTCCAGGCTGGCCTTTAACTCAGTGGCAATCCTGACTCAGCTTCCCAAGTTCTGAAGATACAGGCTTGAACCACCATACCCAACTCAGTAAACGGTTTGTTACTCATCTGTCCTACTTAATGTCTTAGTTAAAGGTTACTGTTGCTGTGATGAAACACCATGACCAAAAGGAAAGTGTATATTTGGGAAGTGGGAAGTATTTGTTTGGCTTATACTTTCACATTACTGTTCATCATCAAAGGAAGTCAGGACAGGAACCTGGAGGCAGGAACTGATGCAGAGGCCATGGAGGAGTTCTACTTACTGGCTTTCTCACCTTGGCTTGCTCAGCCTGCTTTCTTATGGAAGCCAGAACCACCAGCCCATGGGATGGCTCCACCCATAATGAGCTGAGCCCTCCCACATTAGTCACTAATTAAGAAAATGCCTTAGAGAGGCCCACAGAAATCCACAAAGATACCCCCACAATAGACTACTGGCAATGGGTGAGAGACAGCCCGAACTGACCTACTCTGGTGATGGGATGGCCAAACACCCTAGTTGTCATGCTAGAAATCTCATCCAATGACTGAGGGAACTGGATACAGAGATCCACAGCCAGGCCCCAGGTGGAGCTCCAGGAGTCCAATTGGCAAGAAAGAGGAGGGTTTGTATGAGCGAGAATTGTTGAGACCAAGGTTGGAAAAAGCACAGGGACAAATAGCCAAATGAATGGAAACACATGAACTATGAACCAATAGCTGAGGAGCCCCCAACTGGATCAGGCCCTCTGGATAAGTGAGACAGTTGATTAGCTTGATCTGCTTGGGAGGCATCCAGACAGTGGGACCGGGTCCTGTCCTCAGTGCATGAACTGGCTGTTTGGAACCTGGGGCTTATACAGGGACACTTGGCTCAGCCTGGGAGGAGGGGACTGGACCTGCCTGGACTGAACCTACCAGGTTGAACTCAATCCTCAGGAGAGTCTTTGCCCTGGAGGAGATGGGAATGGGGGGGTGGGCTGGGGGGAAGGGGGGGCCGGGAGGGGAGAGAACAAGGGAATCCGTGGATGATATGTAAAATTAAATTAAATTATTAAAAAAGAAAAGAAAATGCCCCACAGACATCCCTACAGCCCAATTTTTTTTTTAATTTTTAAAAAAAATTTCTTTATTAAGAAATTTTCTACTCACTCTACATACCACCCACAGATCTCATCTCCTCCCACCCCCCAGCCCTCCTCCCTCCCAAGCCACCCCACATCCCCCAAATCAAGGTCTGCCATGGGGAGTCAGCAGAGCCCAGCACACTGAGCCTAGGCAGATCCAAGCCCTGCCCCACTGCACCGAGGCTGCGCAAGGCATCACACCACAGGTGTCACACCACAGGCACCGGATTCCCAAAAGCCTGCCCATGCCCTACAGCCCAGTCTTATAGAAGCATCTTCTCAATTGAGGCTTCCTCCTCTCTGATGATTCTCTCTATATAAATGTCGTGTACCTTCATTTTTAAATTAATAGCTGTATAGTAAAACAAGTATCTATGTTTTTAGAAATTAGATGTATTAACTTTTGTTAATACATCTAATTTTGAAATTAGATGTATTCCTTTTGTTTTTAAAATTATACTTTTTTTTTAAGCTACCTCCGCCCCAGTCAAGCAGCTTTTATGCTCTTAGTATGCTTCCATCAGAGTGACAAATTCCTAAGAGAAGATCCTAAGACCAAAATGTCACCTTCAACAGGAGATGGCATCTGTGCTGGGAGGGGACAGAAGCTGGAGTAGATCCTCTGGAGAAGGCTGCTCACAGTCACTACTACAGTGTGGTGGCACCAGGGTCCCTGAAGAGAATGTGGGACATTAGAGACCCCCATTCTGTGAAGGGCTTTAATGAGCTCCACTGCTTAGAGTAAATAATGGATAAAGCATGATTGATGTTGGGATAGGTCCTAAAAAACCAAACCCAAAACAACAATAAAAACCCTAGGTCTGGTTATGGCTCATGAAATTATTAATAATTTGGATGTACATCCTCTGTATGTTGCTAATAATACAACTCAGTTGTTCTGTATCAGTCTTCATTATTGGAATTGTCAGTCTTACCTACCCATATATTCCAGTTGGTATATTGCAGCATTTTATATGACCATTATTTTATATGAAAAATTAATATAAAAGATACAGGGTTTTTGTTTGGTTTGGTTTTTTGAGACAGAGCTTCTCTGTATAACAGTCCTGGCTGTCATAGAACTTACCCTGTAGATCAGGCTGGCCTCAGACTCACAGAGATCCGCCTGCCACTGCCTCCTGAGTGCTAGGATTAAAGGCATAAGCCACCACTGCCTGGCAAAAGAAACAGTTTTTTAAATAGATGTGATTTGGAGTTATTGCAAAGTTTTTGTTTACTTGCTTTAACAATAAACTAATGTTATATGAGGAAATATTTATAACACCTATAGTTGGATGCATACATAAAGTTATATCCTTTATGTAAAGGTTCTTTCTTGCCTTATTTAATGTTTTGTTTTAGGTGAAGCATCTCCTGGAGTCATTCCACAATATAAAGAAAGAATGTCTTCTGTCACTCATAGTCCAGAGATAATGGATTCATTGGAATTACGACCATTTTCCAAACCAGAAATAGCCCTAACAGAAGCCTTACGGCTTTTAGCTGATGAGGACTGGTAGGTTAACACCCTTTTAATACTATGCATAGTTGTCTAAGCCCACAGAGTTTCCTAGTGAGATCTGAGCTTGCTTTACCCAGCAGGGCTGCAAAAGGGGATGGATTGACCACGTGTGTGGTTACCAAGTATTTGGAAGGTCTGCACTTGGCTGTGCTGGGGGAGGTCTTTTGCTCCACCCCTTGGCATTCCTATAAATAGCCCTTTAGAAGAGACAGAAGGGGCCGGTGAATAAGGATCCAGGCCCTCCCGAGGCTATCCTGTGTTTCCATCTGTCTCTCTCCCCTCTATCCTTCTATCTAAATCTCTTATCCCTCACTCCTCAAGAGTACCCTGGGGGAAAAGGTAGGGGCTGGTTCCCCATACATAGTATCATTGAAGATTATTTAGTTCTTAGGCATCTGAGTCTCTTGAACTTATTAATGTAGCTATTTCTGCCCCAGATGTATTAACAGTTATGTTTTAATTTATATAACATAAGAATATAGTTTAGCTTCATTTTGACTTATGCAAAACCTTTGGCATTAGACTCTATATCTCATAGTTCACTTGAACTCTAATGAATTTTTGCCTCTGATAGACTATGCTCATCAACATCAAACTGTGTCATTGATCTTGGGGTATGCTCAGTGGTAACACACATGCTTGACATGTGCCAGGCCCTTGGATTGATCCCCACCCCAAGTATTCTCTAACATATATCTCTAATTTAAAAACAATCTCCATAAGCTGTATGCATTTCCCCATTTCTATCTACCTCTCCCTATAAACCAAACATTCTCATAAAAAGGAGACTCATTGATTTTACAGTTTTTCATGTTCCCTTCTTAACCTTCTTTAATTGGCTTTCAGTTAGGAATCACTTCACTAAAACTACACAGTCACTATTTTGCTAAACCTACCCTGTTCATTTCTTGGTCTCTCGGTTTGGTAAACTTTTTTCACTTGGCCTTAGAAAACTCAGTCTTTTTGTTCTTTTCCTGCTGTAATACCTTCTGATTCTTTTATTCTGTTTTCCTTTAGGAGTACTGTGGAATTCAGTCCTCTGGTGTTCTCTAAGCTACCTTCATTCTGTACATCAGGGACAGTCTTTCCTTAGCTGTCATTTCTTGTAAAGAGCCAGAGAGCATATATTTTAGATGACAGATGTCTCTATAGTGAGTACTCAACTCTGCTGTTGAATGTTAGAGAGCTGGAGGTGGTGCATACCTGTAATCAGATCGCCTGGGACGTGGAAGCAGGAAGGTCAGGAGTTCAAAGCCAGACCCTGCTACATAGTAAGTTTGAGGTAGCCTGGGCTGTATAATTCCTTGTCCCTTAAAAAACACAAGCAAAAAGACAAAAGAATATATGAATTTAAAATATCTAGGGCTGGAGAGAGGCTTAGTGGTTTAGAACACTTGTTGCTATTGTAGAGACTTGGTTGTGGTTCCCAATATCCATATGATAGGTTGTAGTCAACTGTAATTATAGCTCCAGGGGATCTGACACACTCTTCTGGACTCCATGGGCACCTGCACTCACATGTGTTCATACATACACATATACCCATAATTCAAAGTAAAATACATCTGGGCTGGAGAGATGGCTCAGAGGTTAAGCACTAACAGCTCTTTCAGAAAACCCTTTGACTTCCACATATGTGCCGTGGTGTATACGCATACTCACAGAGAGTACACACACAATGAACATGAGCAGTATTACCAACTTCACATACTTCACATTCTTTACACCTACAAGATGAAAACCACCAAATCTGATATTACACCTAAATACCAGCTGAGTCCCACCCTCTTTTGTTAGTATCCACTCACTTCCTCTGACCCTTTTAGTCCGATAATAAAAGATAAATTCCAGCCATAGAAATAACTGGTAGTTTTCACTGCTTTTGAGTTCTTTCCTCACTAATGAGCTAACAAGTAGTTGTTTTCTTTCTCCTTTTCCCCCTCTAACTGCTTTTCTTAACTTTCGTCTGTTGTCTCCTACTTTCCAGAAAGAAGATGGTACTTTTACTGAAATAATAACTTGGCATGACTTTTGCATGTGTGTGTGTGTGTGTGTGTGTGTGTATGACAGAGTTTCTCTGTGTAACATACCTGGCTGTCCTAGAACTCACTTTGTAGACCAGGCTGGCCTCGAACTGACTGAGATCCATCCACCTGCCTCTGCCTCCCAAGTGATGTGATTAAAGGCATGTGCCACCACTGTTGGGCTGGCATGACTCTTAGGGTGGTTTTTGCTATTAACAGTTCTTTATGGTGGCACTGGTGGCAAATGCCTTTAATCCCAGCACACAGGAGGATCTCTATGAGGCCAACCTGGTCTACAGGGCAAGTTCCAGGACAGCCAGGGCTACACAGGGAAATTCTATCTCAAAAAAAAAAAAAAATTCTTTACATGGATTTTTGAGATTACTAACTATTAAGGAAGAAAATAGTTTCCTCATTGCAAAAAAAAAAAAAAAAAAGACATTTTAGATTCTGTTCTAATTAAATCCCATTTCAAAGATGGTTTTGTCATTTGTCCATAGGGAGAAGAAGATGGAGGGACTGAATTTTATCCGATGCTTAGCTGCTTTTCACTCTGACTTGTTGAACACAAGGTTGCATGAAACAAACTTTGCAGTAGTTCAAGAGGTAATATTTTCAGATAAGTTGGGGGTTGTTTGATTAGGAATTATTGTACATACTTACTTGATTTTCAAACTGTTTAGACAACTCTGTATTACATGATTTGAATGTACTTGTATATAAAGTAGAACATTCTTAATTCGTCATATTTGAAAAGTTATTTGATGTTGATTTGGGGAATATATAATAACAACATAATCATGGCCAGGTTTAGTGGCACACGCCTTTAATCACAGCACTGGGGAGGCAATGGCAGGCTGATCTCTGTGACTTTAAGGCCAGCCTGGTCTGCATAACAAGTTCATGTAATCAGGTATGTTACTTTAATGTTAAAACTCATTCCAGAGTGATGTTGCTGTGTTTCTAATAGCATGTGGGGGGAAAGTTCATGTTTCAAAATTGTTTTTTTAGGTGAAAAATTTACGGTCTGGAGTGTCCCGTGCTGCCGTGGTGTGTTTAAGTGACCTTTTCACTTACCTGAAAAAGAGCATGGATCAAGAACTAGACACTGCAGTGAGAGCATTACTGCATAAGGCTGGAGAATCAAATACATTCATAAGGGAAGATGTTGACAAGGCATTGAGAGCTATGGTTAATAATGTAACTCCTGCACGTGCAGTCATTTCTCTTATCAATGGAGGACAAAGGTAATGTTCAAAGTAACTTTGAAATACCCTTAAACTAAAAATTAAATTGTGCTTCTGTGCATAGTAAGAATAGAAGCAAATTTTGCAAAAATAATTTCTCCATGATAAAAATGATATGTTAAGCCTGAAAAGAACCATAATATTGTTTTCCTAATAATACCACATATGTTCAAAATCTGGAACTAAATGAAGTTTAACTGTTGTCAGTCATGTTTTTCACTTCTGGGTACATTGGGACTTTAAGATGGCAGGCTAGAAGCTGCCTGTGAGGCTGGTATGGGAAATGGAATTCTAAACACAAAGGCGTTTACAACTTCAAATAGACATGACCAAGAAAAACTCCGTGATAGATCATAGTCAAAATTAAAAAGTTGTAATGAACCCCATTATTATGCATAATTAATAAATGCCAATAAAAGCCTTGTCCACAATGCAAAGCAGAGGAACAATATTAAAAGCTGTGAGGAGGGGGCTGGCAAGAGGGCTCAGCTGCCAAAGTCTCCGGCCACCATGCCTATGACCTTTGTTTGATCCTCAGGACCTACATGGTGCAAGATTCAAACTATTCCCACAGTTGTCCTGTGACCCCCACACTGCACACAGCATGTATAGCCGCATACATGCTCAGATACACATACACACCTAAATAAATGATTTAAACAACAACAAAAATAAGCCTATAAGGGGAAAACAACAGCTTACTACAAAGACCGGCACGTCAGAATAACATCAAATCTCTTATCAGTAATAATCAAAGTCCAGAAAGCGTGGAATGATATATTTTAAGCCATAGAAGTAACTGCCAACCACAATTGTATATAGCAAAGCTGTCTTTTAAACCTGGTGGACAAATGAGGACATTTCAACAAATTGCACAAACTATGGCAATTCATGGTAACCAAACTAGCACTGATGGAAATATTTCAAGGAATGCTGTTCACTAAAGAGGAAGAAGGTCAGGTGGATCTCTGTGAGTTCGAGGCTAGCCTGGTCTACAAAGAGAATTCCAGGACAGGCTCCACAGCTCCACAGAGAAACCCTGTCTCGGAAAAAAAAAAAAACACACACACACACACACACCAAAAACACACACACCCTCCCCCCCCCCCAAAAAAAAAGAGAGAAAGAAAGTAACCTGGGTGGTGGTAGTGCACACCTTTAATCCCAGCACTTGGGAGGAAGAGGCAGATGGGTCTCTGTGAGTTTGAGGCCAGCCTGGTCTACAGAGTATGGTGGTATTGTGTTCCCCAAAATATTGTGCACCCTAATAAACTTATCTGGGGTCAGAGACAGAACAGCCACTAGATACAAAGGCTAGAAAATGGTGGCACTCACACCTTTAATCCTAGCATTCCAGAGGCAGAAATCCATGTGTTCAAGGATACAGCCAAGCATGGTGACTCACGCCTTTAATCCCAGAAAGTGAGCCTTTAATCTCAGGGAGTGGTGGTAGAAAGCAGAAAGGTATATAAGGCGTGAGGACTAGAAACTTGAAGCATTTGGCTGGTTAAGCATTTGGCTGGTTTAAGCTTTTAGGTTTTGAGCAGCACAGTTCAGCTGAGAGCCATTCGGATATGAGGACACAGAGGCATCCAGTCTGAGGAAACAAGATCAGCTGAGAAGTTGGCCAGGTGAGGTTAGCTGTGGCTTGTTCTGTCTCTCTGATCTTTCAGCTTTCACCCCAATAACTGGCCTCTTGGTTTGATTTTATTAATAAGAACTTTTAAGAATCCTGCAACAACAGAGCAAGATCCAGGACAGGCTCCAAAACCACACAGAGAAACCCTGTCTCAAAAAAAAAAAAAACAAAAGAAAAGAGGGTTGGTGGGACACCTTTAGTCCCAGCACTTGGATGGCAGAAGCAGGCAGATGTCTGAGTTAGAAATCAACCTGGCCTCCCTAGCAAGGTACTGGCTAATTAGAGCTATAGTGAAAACCTGCTGCAAAGTAAATAAATAGAAATAAAAGATGCAGACCAGCTGACCAGATTAAAAACCAAATCCATTTGTTTATAGGAAGCACACCCCACGGGGAAAGATACTGAGAGGCAAAACGTGGATGTCAACATTTTAAGCACATAGGAGCCAGAATCAAGCTAGTGTAGCTGTTTTGATATCTGATAGAGTTCAAACCAAAACTAATAACAAGAGATAATAATACATATTAATAAAGGAAACAATTTATCAAAAAGTTATAATAGCAAATGCACTTACGTTGAAACTCCTAACTTCAGAAAAGAAACACTAAAAGGGAATGAAAGGCAGAAAGGTCTTGATTCAGTATAGTGTGTGACTTCATTGTCCTCCAAAAGTCTTTTGATAGGTCAGCCAAACTAAAAAATCAACAAATAAACTTCAGCATACGATGAGCTAGCTCATCAGGTAAAGGTGCCTGCTGCCTAGCCGTGCTATTTGAATTCTATAGCAGGATCCCTGGTGGAAGAAAAGAACCGACCCCTGAAGGTTGTCTCCTGACCTCCACATAAGCACTTTGACATGTGTGCCGCCACACTCACATGCGTGTCTGTCTCTCTGTCATACACACACACACACACACACACACACACACACACACACACACTAAAAGTAATAATAGCAACACAGAGTTGGATTTAATAGCTATCTACAGACTATTCCATCTCACAGGTATGGAATACATACTTTGCAGAAGCCCATAGAAACTTCTCTAAAATTGATCACAATATAGTCTGTAAAGCAAATCTTAATAAATAAAAAAGAGTTGACATTTTTATGTATCTTCTTGGGCAGAGAGAACTTATGTGAATCATTTGTCATATCAGCCTCCCAGGGTGATTGATGAGAAGTCGTTAATTTTTTCCTTCTTTTAATTTATTCTTTTTATTATTCTTTGTGTCTTTCACATCATGCATCCCTATCCATGCATTTCCCCGTCCCTTCGTACCCACCATCTGCCCTTGGAACCTCCCCCTCAAAATGAGAAGTTGTTAAATTTTTAAGGAGTTTGTTAAACTTTACAACTGTTGGAAATAGTTGACGCCTCAGCTTCCATTTATTTGGTCATGTTTTCTTGGCAGCCATTTGCACATTGCAGTAAGAAGGTGTACAGCCCAGCACTTAGCAGATGTAGTAGAATTCATGGAGCCAGAGCGTATTTTATCTGGAACAAAGGATATGGCTGAACGCTTATTGCCTGCTGCTGCTAAGTTTGCTCAAGATAGCTCACAAGAAACCAGGTGAGTAATTGGTAATATTTCCTAAGTCTTTTTTTTTGTTTTAATTAAAAATTTGCATTTATTCATTTTGTGTGTGTGGCCCATGAGTATGCCATGGCATACACGTGCCATGGTATGCACCTGCCTTTACCCACTGAGTCATCTTGCTGGCCCCCAAGTTTTAGAAATAAGGCCTTACAAGGAGAAAACAATGAACATTTTTCCAAAAGAGAAATATGAAGCCTCAGACTGATACTGAGGATAGTCTTGTTTGCCAATTTGTAAATGATGCTGAGCAAGCACATGGTGGATTCTCCAACTATACAGATGGCACTCCATAATCCTTAGTAGTAAGTTGCCAAGTGACTTACTGTAATGGGCAGAAAAGTGGCATCTTCATTGTGGGCAAAAGTCAGGTCGTATATTTAGGGAAAAATTACATTCTTAAAGCAATTAGATAAAAGTCTAGGAAAGAGGTACACATGTAAAATGCAACAATATGCTTAACATATTATCAACAGAAACTAATGTATTTATACTCAGAGTATTTCATGAATTTCTGGTGACTGTTACTTGAACCAGTTTAGGAAGGTTACTAACATTCAACAAAAGAAGACAAGATAATATTTATAGCATGATACCTATAGTGGTGGCAGAAAATTTTTATTTAGTCAGAAGCCTAGATTAAGTTCCTTGTCTCCGTCACTGTTGGCCTTCAGTAAGTTATTTAGTCTTTGTTGGTCAGTTTTTGTAAATTTAGGAAGATTGGACATGGTAACCAGTAGTGTCTTGAAAAAAAAAACCTAAAATTTTCTGTGAGAAATATATAGTTTCTGGGAGTGATGGCACACACCTTTAATCTGAGCACTCAGGAGGCAGAGGCAGGTGGATCTCTGAATGGAGGCCAGCCTGGTCTACAGAGTGAGTTTCAGGACATCTGGGGCTACAGAGAGAAACCCTGTCTTGAAACAATGAAACAAACAAATAAAAACATTTAGAAACATTGAGGAGAGTCAGGCATAGTAGTACATACCTGTAATCCTAAAACTCAGGAAGCTACAGTAGGCTGGATGATCTCAAGCTTGAGTTAGCCTGGACCAGTAAGGCCCTGCCTCACATAAACCAAACCAAACAAGAATTGAAGAGGATCAAGCTAAACAACTCTCTCTCCTGTCCAGAGGGCCTAGCTGAGTAGGTTTGTTTACCTGAGTAGTTGTAGATCTGATTCTGTTCATGGGGAAGTTCCTCCTGGTCTCTGCTGTCACATCCTTTTCTGCAGTTTCATTACATCTGAAGAGATCTGCTTGACAGACTGTCCTGAGATCATTCTGCATCCTGCTCTCACAAACCTTGTCTGTTGAGTCTTCTAGCCTCCTGTATTGAAACTTGTCAGCACAAGTATGACTGTAACTTATCACAGGCCGATCCTAAGAGTTCTACTGTGCTGCGAAGATCTCTGTCCCAAGGTCTCTCCAATGCGCACCTCTATGGTGCCTGCCGTTCCTCTACTAGATTGACGTTTGGCTCCTTTACCCTAAAAGGATTATGTTTAGTTTTATGTAACGTAATTCTAGCTTGAAGACTAGCCCACCATTTCAGTAGCATATCAACCTTAATTGTGTTATCTGACATTGGGTTCATCTTTAAAATTCATTCTGTAAAGGACAGAATAGAATTTTGAAGAGTGGCATCCAGGCGTTTGGGCTGGAAAAGGAGAGGGTGAGTCAGAAAGACAGATGTAGAGAAGGTTAACCAAGGTCAGACGTTGACTGGTGGGGAGCAGCAAGGTCAGTGTTTGAGGAGCCCAAGACAAAGATGATGCACTTCCCTTAGCTCTTGATTCTGCAGAATGCAAGCTTGAATATGAACCGTAGTGCGTATAAACAAACAAACAAACAAACAAAAATAGCCGTACCTTTGTACTTTCCATCTGACTCGTGGCTGAAAGATTTACGCTGCAGTGACTTTAAAAGGGGGCGGACGGAGAGTAGGGGGTGTTATTCTCTCAAGGACAGTCAGTGTATCTGAATTTCAGTGATTTCCTACCTAAGGGATCAGCAGTCTCTATGTCCCAGCCCCACCCACAGGGAAAAAACTCATCAAGCACAGAAACTGAGTTTGTTAATAGAGGAAAAATTACTAATGCATTTCTCTCAAATCCATAGGTATTATGGTCGAAAGATGCTTTTCCTCATGATGGGTCATCCTAACTTTGAAAAAATGCTTGAAAAGTATATCCCATCGAAAGATTTGCCATATATTAAAGAATCTGTTAAGAATTTACGGCAAAAGGTATGTAAATTAAGTTTGTTGTGTAAAACAACTTAAAAAGCAAAGCTTATAAGCCAAGCACTCACAGCTCTTGAAAAGTAGAAGCAGAGGAATCAAAGAAATTCAGGTTATCCTCAGCTACATATTGACTGTCGGTCTAGCCTTAGCAACATAGTACCCAGTCGCCAAAAAACCAGTCCGCCCTCCAAATAAAGAAATAAATAAAGTAATAGATTAAGAAGTAAGTAAATATAAATAACTACAAAGTGTGTTTTTCCAGAAATGTAAAGGATAGAAACAGTTGTTTTTTAGGTTATTTCTATGTTACCCATTTTGAAATAGGGCTAACCTGCGATTCTAAGTAGATGTATATACTATAGGGCCTAAAAAGTAAATGTTTATTGTTATTAAGATTTAAATTATGAGGCTGAAGAGATGGCTGAGTGGTTAAGACCACAGGTTCTCTTGCAGAGGACCCAGGTTCAATTCCCAGCACCCACATGGAGGCTCACAACTGTCTGTAACTTGAGTTCCAGGGGATCCAGTATCTTCTTCTGAACTCCAGGTACCAGGCCCACATGTGGTGCACAGGCTTATAGGCAACAGAACACAGAAGATAATAATAATTTTTAAAATAAATCTTGAAAAGAAGATTACATGATGGTAGGGCATTGTTTGAAGAAAGCATTAAATATGGTAGGATGTTATTGGCCTATTATAGTTGTAAGACTTGCATTATAATTCTGCATTGTAATTGCATTATAATATTCAGCACAGCACTTCATTTCTATAATTGGAATTTTTTATAAAATGAGGATAGTAGTAAAATGTGAAAAATACATTTATTTTTTACTGTGTTTAATGTAATGTACAATATTTATATTGTAACTTCATGTCTTTTTTTTAATGACATGGTCTAAGGAGGACTCATTTATAAAGGGATATTACAAAGATACACAGTAACAGGCATTTTAGAGCAATTTTTCTGTCTGTTAATAGTGACTGTTTCATAGAGATTCTTACTCATAGAGAACTTACTAAAATAGCCATGCAAACAACTGACTAAAATGAAGTTGATTATATTTGTGAGTCATTTCCAGTACACTAAAGAGAAAAATGTTTTAATTTTTTATAATGGGTGTGTGTGGGGTGGTGTGCGTGCGTGCACGTGTGCATGCGTGCCATGATAAGTGTGTTTGCAGGTTAGAGGACAACTTGTGGGAGTCAGTTTTCTCTTCCTATCATGTGGATCCTAGGGCTCCAGCCCACACTCTCAGGCTTGGCAGCAAGTCCCTTTACCCACGGAGCCTAAAATAGCTCCAACCAAATGTTTATTCTCACTCTTGATTCATATAGACTGCTGGCAATGGTCGAGCGACAATCCGAACTGACCTACTCTGGTGATGGGATGGCCAAACACCCTAATTGTCGTGCTAGAAACCTCATCCAACTACTGATGGACCTGGAGGCAGAGATCCATGACTAGGCCCCAGGTGGATCTCTGGGAGTCCAATTAGCGAGAATGAGGAGGGTTTATATGAGAGAGAATTGTTGAGACCAAGGTCGGATAAAGCACAGAGACAAATAGCCAAACAAACGGAAACACATGAAATATGAACCAATGGCTGAGGGGTCACCAACTGGATCAGGCCCTCTGAGTGGGTGAGACAGTTGATTGGCCTGATCTGTTTGGGAGGCATCCAGGCAGTGGGACCGGGTCCTGTGCTCATTGCATGAGTTGGCTGTTTGAAACCTGGGGCCTATGCAGGGTCCCTTGGCTCAGCATGGGAGGAGGGGACTGGACCTACCTGGACTGAGTCCACCAGGTTGATCTCAGTCTGTGGGGAAGGCTTTGCCCTGGAGGAGATTGGAATGGGGGGCGGGCTGGGGGGAAGGTGAGGGGGGCGGGAAAAAAAAAAAAAAAAAAAAAAAAAAAAAAAAAGAAATTCACTATTTATGGATTATGTTTGTTTTCTGTACAAATTTTTAAGCCTTGAGAAAATTACTTTAAGGTTTGGAAAAATGGTTCAGTGATTAAGTAAGTAAGTAAGTAATGGTGATATTGCTCTTGCAAAGGACTTGAGTTCACCAGCCACAGTGGACAGCTCACAACTGTCTGTAACTCCAGCCCCAGGAGTTATGCCCTCTAATGGCTTCCATAGGCACTGTACTCAATGTACACGTTCCTATACATACATACATAATAAAAAATAAAATACAATCCTTTTTTTTTTTAATTTTAAAGAGTAGGACAAGGTTAGGTGGTACACACTTTTCATCCTAGCACTTGGCAGGCAGAGGCAGGTAGATTTCTGTGAATTTGGCCAGCGTGGTCTTTGTCGTGAGTTCCAGACCAGGCAGTTACACGGTAAGACCCTGTTTAAGATAAATAAAGAGCATTTATAAGTAATGGTGATTTAGATCACTAATAGGCAAAGCCCAGAATTTAATCCTCAATATGGTGGTGGTGGGAGAATATATAATTCTCTATAGAGCATATTACATACCTTTATTTTACTGTGCTGACATCAAAATCTGTTAGTTCACCACTACTTCCAAGATATCTTACATATCTAGTACCTTTAAAAACCTGTTTATTAGGGGACTGAAGAGATGGCTCAGAGGTTAAGAGCACTGGCTGCTCTTCCAGAGGTCCTGAGTTCAATTCCCAGCAACCACATGGTGGCTCACAGCCATCTATAATGAGATCCGGTACCCTCTTCTGGCGTGTAGGCATACATGCAGGCAGAACACTGTATACATAATAAATAAATCTTAAAAAGAAAAAACCAACCTGTTTATTAAACACTTAGCATTTCAAAGATTTATCATTTGTGTGTGTGTGTGTGTGTGTGTGTGTGTGTGTGTGTGTGTGTGTGGTTGTGAGCATGTCATCGTGAGCACGTGGAGGTCAGAGAACAACTCTGTAGCTTTGGCTCTCCCCATTCAATTCCACTTTCAGGTGTGTCTCAGTAATTGAACTCAGGTATCAGGCATGCCCAGCAAGTGCTTTTACCCACTGAGCCATCTCTCCAGGCTCCATAAAACATAATGTGTTTATCAGGCTACTCTGAAAAGCCATTGTGTACATTACTGCACTGCTAGTTTAAATATGTCTCCCATTGACTGTGTTTCCTTACAGGGTTTGGGAGAGATCCCGCTAGACACGCCCTCAGCAAAAGGAAGGCGGTCTCATACTGGCAGTGTTGGACACACGAGATCATCGTCTGTTTCTCGAGATGTTTTCAGTTCAGCTGAAAGGTAGGATAATCTGAGAGTCCACACTGTTTGAGAAATGATCCTCATTATCTCAACTGCATGTTCTCATGACCTAGCTCTGTAGTATTTGTCAAACTTAATGATTCTTAAAAGTTCAGTATGGACCTAGATGACTAGATTTAATTGAGCAGTTATATATTCCTGGAAACTTTACATGCACCTTAGTGAAACTGTAGTGTTACTGAACTCACCAGTATTAGACTTTCTTATAGAACCCAGGACCATCTGCCCAGGGTTGGCACCACCCTACAGGCTTGCCTACAGTCCAATCTCATGAAGACATTGTCTCGATTGAGGCTCCCTCTTTTCTAGTGACTCTAGTTTATGTCAAGTTTACATAAAACCAGCCAGCAAAATTTTACATTTTTTATATACATATATCTTTAAAATTGTCTATGTATTTCAGTATAAATTATTAATTCAAGTCTAGAGTTGGCACATGCACAGGGTGGGGCCAGGGGTGTCGTTGGTAGGTAGCTTGCATGAAGCCCCGGGTCTGATGCTCAGCATCTCATAAACTGACAATGCTAACACATGTCTATCTCCCAACACTTAGCAGACTGAAGGTCATCCTTGACTACAAAGCAACTTTGAGGTCAGCCTGGGCTCATTCATTTAAATATGCTCTTTAAAATTTTTGCTTGGTATGATGACTCACACCTGTAATACAGCACTTGGGAGACTGAGGCATGAGGATTTCTGAGACCAGCTTGGACTACATACCAAATTTCAAACCAGAATGAGCTACAGAATGAGATTCTTTCTCAAAAATAAATAAATAAATAAAATAACATAAAATAAAATAAAATGCTCTTGTTTTCAGGCAGATCACTCCTGTAATCCCAGCTACTATTGAGGCTGAGGCAGGAGGATAATGAACTCAATGGCCAGCCTTGGACATCATAGTGAGACCATGTCTCAAACAAAAATGAGGCCAGAGTGGATGACTCATTGGATGACGTGCTTGCTGTGTAAACAGGAGCACCTGGGTTTCAGTACCCAGAACTCCTTTATCAATACGCAACAGCCTATTGTGGGCTGTCCAGTGCTCCTACTAGATGAGAGGCAGAGACGGCACTTCTGGAAGCTCACTGGCCAGCTAGCCTGGCCTATGCAGTGATAAATAACAAGGGACCTTGTCTCAAACAAGGTGGACAGTGACTACTGACACCTAAGTGCCATGGCATGTATGTGAGCGCCTACATTCCCACATATCATGTGCACATACATTGTACATATACACAAACATCAAAAAAATATGTTTTAATAATGCTAACCACTCACAACATAGAAACTGGGATAGAAGGTTCCAACAGCAACCCACAGAATTAAAGGAAATTTCTTCCGTTTACAGAGTTTAGAGGGAAGTCGTCTCAGGTTAGAAGATCGGGGTCTCTGACCTTAGCAGATTATTAAAGGTGTTAGGTAAGATAGAAGGCAGAATTTAACAGTGTTTCACCTGTCTTGAAGCTGCTATATGATAGGAGTTTAGGAGCTCACGAAGGTCCTAGATAAAAGGCATGGCTAATATCTTAGGTGCAGCATTTGTGACACAGGATTCCAGCCTCTTTGCCTACATTAAAAAAAAATAAAAATAAAAGAATAACTTTATGTAACAGAGTAGAGGGAGATAGGGTCCAAGGGATTTATGGAGTTGACTTTTTACTACTTCCTGTTGAACTTAGAGCACTGTAGGAAGTAAGATAAAGTCCCCCTTCTTCATCCCATGCCAGTTGGTCAGGTAATGATCCTTGAGTCAGGGAATAGTATTTGTATTTGTGCATCAAGAGGTTGCTATCCAAATGAGTCTATGTGTCATGCTGGACTGTGGTCTGATGCGTTAAGATAACAAATGGCCTAGAAAAGGGCCTTTTAATACCATAGTTTCCCATCCTATGTTTTAGATAAAGATCTGGGGGGGGGGATGTTCTTAGGCATGTACATGAAGAGGCCAGAGTTGACATTCAGTGCCTCCTTTGTTACTCTACTTATTATATTTATTGGTTTGTTTATTCAAAACAGGGTCTTTCTATATAGCCCTAGGTGTCCTCAAACTCACGGAGATCCACCTGCTTCTGCCTCCGGAGTGCTGGGATTTAAAGATGTATGCTACCATATCCAGCTTAAAACTGCTGTTCTTGGCCAGACTTGATGCACACCTTTAATCCTAGCACTAAGGGAGGCAGAGGCAGATGGATCTCTGTGAGTTGGAGGACAGCCAGTGCTATTTAGAGAGACCCTGTCTACTGGGGAAAAAAAGAAAGAAAAACAATTAACAAGACCAACAAAGTAAATTAATTGGGAGAAAAATGCTGTTTTTGACTTGCCTGCAAAGTGAATCTTTACTAGTATTAGAAAATAGGATTTGAAGAGCAGTATACTGTTCTCCAATTTGTAAGGCTGTTTATTGTGCATAAACTATCCTGCTTTCCTTCAGGAGTCTGGGATTTTGTCACATCCTAGGCAGACAAGGTGACAATCCAGGGAAGACTCTGTCTTTAGTGAGCTTCCTTGTTAGACAATATGTCACAGTGGATGTGCTCTGTGCAGTGCTACTGGGAAAGGTCCCTTGAAAGCTGGCATCTAGCCAGACATGGTGACACACGCCTTTAATCCCAGCACTGGGGAGGCAGAGGCAGGTGGATCTCTATGAGTTTGAGACGAGCCTTGTCTATAATTTCCAGGCCATCCAGGAGCTATAGTGGGACCTTATCTCAAAACAAAAAAAACAAAAAAACAAAAAAAACGCTTGTGTCTGATTTTCTTTAGACTTGGGACTGATGTGCCTTTACCCCTGCAGATTTTGTTTGGTGTCTGTCTTTGTAAATCCTCAGCCATTAGTAAAACTATGCTGACTTTGTGAGTCCTTCCAGCAAATCATCTGCTGTCTTAGGGAGACATCTTAGGAGTTCCCAACACAGATGTGCTACATTATTTCTTGAAATTAAAAACTGAATTTATAGTAAGAATTTTTAATTTTAGGTAAGGAAGTAAAAATGAAATCTATCTTTCATTTTAGGGAAGTAACTGACGTTCGAGAAGTCCCCAGAAAACCAGCTCCTCGAAATTCCTTAGAAAGTGCTGAGTACATTAAAGTCATAACAGGTTTATTAAATGCAAAAGACTTTCGTGATCGTATTAATGGGATTAAACAACTTTTATCAGATACTGAAAACAACCAAGAGCTTGTTATTGGTAACATTGTGAAGGTAAGAAACTCAAAGTTAATTTTGTTAAGAATTGTGTGTGTTTGTGTGTGTGTGTGTGTGTGTGTGTGTGTGTGTGTGTGTGTGTCCTACTGCATTTGTAGAATTGAGAGGACAGATATAGGGAGGTAGTTCACTCCTTTCACACATGGGACCCAAGGATCAAATTCAGGTCCTTGGCCCCTCAAGATTAGTTTTCATGTATAATCTAAATCCAAAAAAAAAGCATTAATGTAGCAAATTACCCAAAACCATAGAGCTTTATTTATGTTACTTAAAAGTGTTAAAAATAAATTTAATGACAGGAATGTATTACATAGGGTTTGCTATGTTAAAAACATGCTGAGCAACTAAAATGCAATAGGTAAGAAAAATAAGAAAATGGTCATGTGGGGGCTGGAGAGAGAGAGAGCTCTGAAGTGCAGAGTGCTTTTTCTTCCACACGATCAGAGTTGGTTTCCCAGGTCCCATTTCTGGCAGCTCAGAGCTGCCTGTAACTCCAGCACCTCTGGCTTTGAGGGAACCTGTAGTATGTGCACAGACCCAGGTGCAGTCTAAGAAAGAAAGAAGGCAGTCAGAATTTCTCTGAAACTTCTCACACATTGGCAAGTTTAGTATTCTGAGAGTTCTCAGCCTGGCTTCAGTAACTGTATGTGAGAGAGTCAATACATACTGTAACAAATGAAAATTTACTAGACTTAGCATTTGCTTTATTACAGATGTTAAAACTTGTTATGTGTTTTAGAACTCAGTATATAAAAAGTAAGATTTATACTTGTATATTTACATAGTTTTTATTTTTATGGATCTTTAGATAAAGAAACAAAGGACATGGAGATTAATAAACATTGTGGTATGAGAACACAAGTTACTTCTGTTTTACTAGCACTTAGTTCAGTTAATTTTATTAATAATTTATTAATTAGATTCCATTTTAAGTTTGCATAACTACATTAAACTTGACAAGCATACCATAATCACTTCTTAATTCCAGTGAGTCATTTTCTAGTATCTGTTAAATAAAAGTAAATCTCTTGGTTAAATTATTTTCAACATGAAAAATTGAGAAAAAGTAAGTATAAGGAATGATTAGTTAATGGCCTTAGCTTCATAGAGTAGCTCCTTGATACCTGACTAAAGGCTTACTTAACATCCATTGTATTATGTGTTGAGGTTTATGAATTAAGGAATCCAAAGAAACAGGAATAATTAGTAAAGTATCATATTAAAAACTAATAAAACTTTACTCTGAGGAGGCTGGGGATGTAGCTTTTTTGTAGAGTGCTTGCCTAACACACACACAAATGTTAGACTCCCCAGCACCACATAAGCTACAGTGTAGTACATGCTTGTAGTTCTGGGGCATCCTCAGCTACACTGCAAGTTCAAAGGCCCGGGGAGTGTGGGAGGACCCCTTGAAAAACTCAGGTGCTAGAGATACAGCTTAATGGTAGAGCACTTACCAAGCACGGAAGCATAGGCCTTGGGTTTGATTCTTATTGTAGTTTAAGGGAGGGAGGTGACATTACATCTAATTGTCCTACCAAACTTAAACCAAAATTATGTCAGACATCTACAGTAAAATTTCCTTACCTTCTGTTCTGAATAAAGAGATTATAGAAACTTTCCCCAAGTTCTTAGCATCAAATGAGGCGGACCTTCATCTTCTAGCTAACCACACGTTAATCATGCTTGGAGT
Source organism: Peromyscus eremicus (assembly GCF_949786415.1). Classification (NCBI taxonomy): domain Eukaryota; kingdom Metazoa; phylum Chordata; class Mammalia; order Rodentia; family Cricetidae; genus Peromyscus; species Peromyscus eremicus. Next base: position 34,030,225 of record NC_081430.1, read on the forward strand.
AAGGCAGCCTCCTGTCAAGCCACATTAGTAACCTTTATTTATTAAAACATCTTTCGGGGTGAATTTTTACTACCTGTAAATGTTTAAACTTGACAAATCAAAGTTTCTATTATCTGAGTTAAGTTTAAATAGTGTGTGTGTGTGTGTGTGTGTGTGTGTGTGTGTGTGTGTGAAGAGAGTAAAGGAGGAGAAATAAGAAGTGGCAAACAAGGATAATGTAATAGGTATAAGCATTGTTTTACTTTAAATAATTTAACCAATTTCTTTTCAGATCTTTGATGCTTTTAAGTCTCGCCTTCATGATTCTAACAGCAAAGTGAATCTGGTGGCTCTAGAAACAATGCATAAAATGATTCCTTTACTTGGAGACAACTTGTCTCCCATAATCAACATGCTCATCCCTGCAATTGTGGACAACAATCTGAATTCCAAGAATCCAGGCATATATGCTGCTGCTACCAATGTTGTTCATGCACTGAGTCAGCATGTAGGTAAGGAATCTCAATTGGTATTCCAATTAGTGATTTTACTTCCATGCTTTCTTAGCCTATGTAGTATTTATATGTTGAAATAAGTCATATTTTTTAACTCCTAGTATATCCTAAACTTTTTCATAAATTACTTTAGTAATGAAATGTTTAAATTGACTGGTTTTTTTTCATTGAGTTCTAAATTTTTTTACCTCATATTTATGAAATTAAATGGATTATAGATTTAAATGTAAAATATAACTAATGCTTTTGGGACATAACATTCAAACATCTTCAGGACATTAGAACTTAATAAACTTTTAAGAATCATTCTACAAGCATGATCCATGCATGTCAGTAAACTGAACTCAGGGGGTGGGAAGATTATAAGAGTCAGAGGACCAAGATTTCTGCTAGAAATAGTGTCTTCTATCTATGAAAGGGAGTTACTTTACATCAATTTAATATTAACAATATGGGTATGTACGGAAGGCAGGAACAGTGTTACTACCAGTTGACATGCCAACATAGATAGGGCAGATCTCACAAGGCCCCACCGTCAGATGAAGAGCCACAGGCATTGGCTGCTGTAAAAGGCAGAATCCATCTTCTCCAAGGACAAGCCCCTGATAGGCTGTACAATCCTAAAGGGTCAGCCCAAAACACATATGCATATGAGCAGCACTACATGGACTCAGCTGGTTGTACTTATATGTACATACAATATATGTAAAATAATGAAGAGGTCATGAAGTTGAGAGGGAGTGGATGGGTTATGGACAAGGAGTTAGAGTGGGGAGAGTGTGTGGTGGAAACAATGTAAATATAGTACTCATACATGAAATTCTCAAAAAAAAAAAAACCTGTGTTAAAAAAATTTAAATTGTGGTGATGAGATATCTCAGCAAGTAAAAGTGTTTTTTTAACCAGGTATGACAATGTGAGTTCTATCCCTGGGACCCACATGATGGAAGGAAAGACCTACAGCCTTTACAGAAGCCTTTGGCTGGTCTGGAAATTGCTATGTTTGAGGCTGACCCTAAACTCATAGAGATCCACCTGCCTCTGCCTCCCCAGTGCTGGGATTAAAGGGGTGCGTCACCATGTCTGGCTAAATGCCAGCTTTCAAGGGACCTTTCCCAGTAGCACTGCACAGAGCACATCCACTGTGACGTGTTGTCTAACAAGGAAGCTCACTAAAGACAGAGTCTTCCCTGGATTGTCACCTTGTCTACCTAGGATGTGACAAAATCCCAGACTCCTGAAGGAAAGCAGTCTTCTATGGAAGTCATTTTTATATGTTCAGACAGTTTTGCTTATGACTGGGATTTAATACAAAGACAGATACACAGACAGAATCTTCAGGGTGAATGGTCTAAGTATGAAGGAACCAGATGCAAGCCGAAAAAATTTTTTTAGATGTCTCATTATGGAATGTATATACACAAAGTTAATTTTTTTAATGTACAAAAGATTATATTAAGCAGATAAAGAGAAAAGAGACATCCTGAGACAGAAATCTTAGCAAACTACATAATAGACAAAGAGCTCATATCTAGAATATATAAAGAACTCTCAAAATTCAACCTTGAACAAAAAAATCCATGTAGAAAAAAGGCATGAAGAAGCATTTCGCTGAGGACAACATATACATGGAAAACGTGCCCAGAAAAGATATTCACCATTACTTTGCCTTAGTGCAGTGCAAAGGCAAATTAAGACACTAATTACTGTATGATATTAGAACAGCTACATTTTTCCTTTTTAAGTGTGACTGAGGCTAGAAAGATGGCTTATTAGGTAAGAGCTTGTTGCTAACCCTGATGATTCCCAGGATCCATGTGGTGGGAGGGGAAAGCTAACTCCCACAAGGTGTTCTCTGACTCCGCACTTTACCTGTGGCACACACATGCCTACACACTTACATTCACATAAAGGAAGGAAGTAGAAAGAACCAAATACTCTTGGAGCCCAGAAGCAATGGATTGTGAGTGGTTGTTTGTTTGTTGGTTGGTTGGTTTGTTTTTGGAGACAGGGTTTCTTTGTGTAGGCTTGACTGTCCTGGAACTAGCTCTGTAGAGCAGGCTGGCCTTGAACTCACAGAGATCTGCCTGCCTGTTTCCTGAGTGCTGGGATTAAAGGAGTGTGCCACCGCCACCCGGCTTTTGAGTACATTTCTAATGAGAGTATAAGTAGTGCAGGCACTCTAGAAAGAATGTCGGGTTCCTTTTAAAACAAAATATACTTAGTGTAAAACATCACTTAGACCATATCCAAGTCATAGCATATCCGTGGGATACTATTAAGCAATAGAAAGGAACAGACTTGATACTTGGGTTGATGTGTATGAATCACAGAGGCATGATTCTATTTAAAAAGTTATATTGAGGCAGGGCAGTGGTGGCACACACCTTTAATCCCAGCACTCGGGAGGCAGAGCCAGGTGGATCTCTGTGAGTTCGAGGCCAGCCTGGGCTACCAAGTGAGTTCCAGGAAAGGCGCAAAGCTACAAAGAGAAACCCTGTCTCGGGAAAAAAAAAAAAAAAAAAAAAAAGAAAAAGAAAAAAAAGTTATATTGAAGTCATACTCTATTCTGTTTGATTTATTCATTTTTTCAAAAGGACAAAAATCACTAAGGTGATGAACATTCTAGTTGTTGTGTGCATTGATGAAAGATAGGGAAGCAAGTATTGGTATTTTTAAGATTTACATTTTTTTTTTCTTGTTTTGGTTTTTCGAGACAAGGTTTCTCTGTGTAGCTTTGCGCCTTTCCTGGAACTCACTTGGTAGCCCAGGCCTCAAACTCACAGAGATCCGCCTGGCTCTGCCTCCCGAGTGCTGGGATTAAAGGCGTGCGTCACCACCGCCCGGCATGATTTACATCTTAAGTGTACAGCAGAGCCCCCCCTTTTGAAGACAAGTTCTCTCTCCATGGCACTGATTGGAGGTTTTAGAAACTTTAGAAGGCAGAACCCTGAAGACCCACCCTTGAAGGGAATGTTAGGCCCCAGCCTCTCCTGTCTCTTCCCTTCCTGGATTCCGTGAGGTGAGCTGTTTACACCACTGTAAGCCTCCTTCATGATGTCCTGTGCTCCCATAGGCCCTAAGTGAGCATGGACTCAACTGACATGAGCCCAAAGCAATGGGCTTTAATCCCATTCACGATTGTGTTTATCACTACAGAAGGGAGGAGTTAGCAAGATGTCTATGGGAAAGGAGCCCTTCTGTATCCTATTTTTTGTATGACTCAGAGTGGGTGAGGAAATGGAATTGAGCTGTGTACATTCATCCCTTATTTTGATTTTTTTTGTGTGTGTGTTTTGAGACAGGGTTTCTCTGTATAGCTCTGGCTGTATTGGAACTCACTCTGTAGACCAGGCTGGCCTCAAACTCAAGGATCTGCCTGCTCCTACCTCCTGGGATTAAAGGTGTGCACCACCACCACCTGGCTTGATACTTTCCTATAATTATGTAAGATGTAGCCTTTCAATGTAAAAGGCTTGTCAGTACTATATTACAATTTCTGTGAATCTTTTAAAGTTTGGAGGGAAAAAAAGAAAGGGGGAAATTATATAATTATAATAAAAATATTTTTCTAAAAAAATTAAATGTAAAAACCACTTCTCCATAAAAACCATTTTTGTTGTTGTTGTTTTATAATAAAGTCATTTGAAAATAAGATGCCCAGGAGATCAACAGCCCTTTGCCTTCTATGCTGTGTGGTAGTTTCTTAATGCTTTATGCATATTTTTATTTCATCTTTGCCTCAAGAATGTTACTCTTACAGTTATAGAAAACTATTAAGTAGGGATTAAGTATATGGACTTCTTAAGTTAGTACATCTACATTGTAGAAATTATTTCTTTTTCCTATTAATGCTGTTTAATCAAAATTATTGAGAGCTTATTCTTAGACATGTCTCTTTTCTATTTTAGACAATTACTTACTTCTACAACCATTTTGCACAAAAGCTCAGTTTCTAAATGGAAAAGCAAAACAAGATATGACAGAAAAACTTGCTGGTAAATAGTTTTAAGTAATATTTTCTAAAGTAATGTACTTTTATTACGAATTTTATAGGGATGCATTCATTGTACCCAATGTAGAGTTTATGGACAGACATTTGCATGCAGGTATATTATATACATTGACCATATGTCACTTCTCCCTTCCTCCCCCGGCTCCTTCCCATTATTCCCATTCAGTCTCCCAGGCCAGGCTTTCTTCTACTTTCATGGACTATGTGCATAAGTATTTGGGGTATCTACATGAAATTTATGACCCACAAATGAGGGAAAGCCTGCAACATTTGGCTTTCTGAGTGTGACTTATTTTGCTGAAAATGATGATCACCAGTTATGTCCATTTTTCTGCAAATGATATTAAGGATAAACTGATGGGTATTTCCATTTTTTTACTACAACTGACAATTCAGTCTGTACAGAATAGAAATAAATTGTATTAGTAGTCTACAAAAGAACATTTTTAAGGCTACAAAATAGTCTTTAAAATAATTCTAGGGGTTGGGGATTTAGCTCAGTGGTAGAGCGCTTGCCTAGCAAGCGCAAGGCCCTGGGTTCGGTCCTCAGCTCTGGAAAAAAAAAAAAAAAAGACAAAATAAAATAATTCTAGGACTGAGGGTATAGCTCTATAATAGATTGCTTGCTTAGCACTCTGAAACACCTGGGTTTGATGCCCAGCACTGTGGAGAGGGGACAGGAAGATGGAGAATTCTGTCCTTTGTTAAATGGGCATTAGAGCTGATGTGGATGCTTACAGAAGAATGATAGTTCAGTGTTTTGTTTGATGAACAGTCCATGAATTGAGCTCTGTAAATTGTGTTTAACTGCATTTGGAAAATATTGAGACTTACTGTAGGTTTGATGTTTCTCTTTAGCATTTTTTCCCCTGAACTAGTTGTCATATATATGGCACTGTGACACCTGAAGATCCTGTCTTTACATGTTTTGCCTAGTTTTGTTTGTTTGTTTTTAAGGCCTAACTTCTTAGGGTTTCTGCGCAGGGCAGAAGTCCATATTTGGGTTACTTGTTATTTAACAGACCCTGAATTGACTTTGGGGAAGCTGACTGTTGCCCATGTTTTGTGTTCCAGATATTGTCATGGAGCTTTATCAAAGGAAGCCTCATGCCACGGAACAGAAAGTGCTGGTGGTTTTGTGGCACCTCTTAGGGAATATGACACACAGCGGCTCCCTGCCTGGAGCTGGCGGAAACATACGGACAGCCACAGCTAAATTGTCAAAAGCACTTTTTGCACAGATGGGTCAGAATTTATTAAACCAGGCTGCATCTCAACCACCACATATCAAAAAAAATTTAGAGGAATTGCTCGATATGACAGTTTTAAATGAATTATGAGTTTTTGATGAAATAGTTACGATAAACAATTTACATGATAGCAAATGAAATCGTTTTAAAGCTATATTTTGCATTTTGAGTGCCTGCATTTCATGTCCAGTAAATTAAGTCAGTGGCCTACCTGTGAGTACAGATCTGTCCTTCTAGCCATCACATGAAAACCTGAAATAATTAATATAAACTAATAGTCATGAAATCTGTGGCGCCTGGGATGAACTAAATTTTAAACGTTTTTGAGACAAATTCTGCTCATTTGCACTATTCTATAGAAACTGCAATTTGTTGCCCCATATGTACAATTAGATTTGTAATTAAAAATATACTTTTTATTATGTAATCATGTTCTGCTATGTCTCATTACTCTGCCTTGTTTTATGAAATGGAAGAAAAGTCATTTAACTATGTTATCACAAAATAAGTTTTGTGTGCTCTTTGTGAATAACATGTTTCTGAATCAGTCTGCTAATATGATTATGCAGTATTAGCTTGCTATTGCTGCTGTGTTACTATGGTATATTTGCTGAACTTTTGGGTTTAATCATCTGCACAATTGTGAAATTTAACAAGTTATGATAAAGCATGATGACCAAAGCTTAGAAAACATTAAACATTTGAATGCACGTTTAAGAAACGTGTTGAATGTAACTTTATTATTTTTGTGTGCAAACACTAAGTTTTTAATTTCTGTATGTCTGTCCATTTATAAAGGTGTTATTTTGCTGCCCAGTTGTGTAATTCTCAAAAATAGTGCCAGGTCTTCTATAGTTTTTCTCAGAATTCTTGGGCTTAAAAGTACTGTATGCATCTTAAAGAAGAAAAGGAATGTTATAAAATAAAAGGATTTATTTCTGTAGATGTGTGACAGGTGTCCTATTTTTCTAACTCTCATATATGTTAAAATGAAAACAATGGGGGCTGGGCGGTGGAGGCACACACCTTTAATTGCAGCACTCTGGAGGCAGAGGCAGGCGCATCTCTGTGAGTTCGAGGCCAGCCTGGTCTACCCGCAAGATCCAGGACAACCAGGGCTGTTACAGAGAAACTGTGTCTCAAAAAAACAAAAGAAAAAAACAAAAAAATAAAAAATAACAACAGTGTTTTAGTACTGACTTGTTTTATTTCATCTGCCCTATCACTAGTAAGAGTAGACAAAAAATAAATAAAAACAATGTTTTAGTACTGACTTGTTTTATTTCATCTACCCTATTACTAGGAAGAATAGACCCAAATTATGATTCTCAAATTACAAGAAATTAGCTACATGACAGTGAGTCTACGCTCCTTTCCTGGAGCCTTTTCCTTTCCTTTTCCTTTCTAAGAGCTTGGCTAGATGCATTTTAAGGTCTTATCTTGTTCTAAAATTCTGGTTCTCTGGTTGTCTTCTTTTACTTCGTGTCTGTGAGTTTCCAATCTGTTTGTCTGCCTCTGGGGAGGGGGTGTGCTCTGGCAAGAACCCAGGATCTTGCAGATGGTACGTATGCGCTCTACAGTCCTCACACTGCTCTACAGCTGCTGTTTGCCAGTCTCTGAAGTAGTGCTGTTGTGTGTATCTGTAACTTTTGAGGAAACAAGCAAAAGAATGGATTTTGAAGCTATTTGAAGGTAAATGAAAGGACAGTGAAGACAGTTGCTGTTTTTTACTTTGGAGTGGGGGTGGGGAGCACTGCCACCCAGCTCCCAAATAAATCACACATAGAGGCTAATTCTTAGTTATGAATGCCCGGCCTCAGCTTGACTTATTTCCTTAACTTATATTATCCCAGCTACCTTTTGCCTCTGGGCTTTTCTCATTCTCTTACTTCTGTAAATCTTGCTGTGTAGCTGGGTGGCTGGCCCCTGGAGTCGTCCTCTGGCTGCTAGATTTCCTCCTCACTCCATCTCTCTCTCTTTTTTTTTTCTCCTGCCAGATTTCTCCTTCTATATAGTCTCTCTTCCTGCCAGCCTCGCCTATCCTTTCTCCTGCCTTGCTATTGGCCAGTTCTTTATTAGACCATCAGGTGTTTTAGGCAGGCACAGTAACACAGCTTCACAGAGATAAACAAATGGAACATAAACAAAAGTAACATATCTTAAAATAATATTCTACAACAGAAGACTTATCATTACCTTATAATTCCATAGACCTTATATTTTCTTTTAGGTAAACTATAGGCCTGTAGTTTAGGTTTGTAAATTACAGACTTTTTTTGAGTAGGGTCAGAAAATAAGTATTTTTAAGGAACTCTGAAGATAAAACTTCTGGATTCAAATTACAGCTTTGGATTAATTCTGTAACAGATTATATTCAAATAATTGTAAATTGCATAAGCAAATGGATATTTATTGCCTATATTTATATTTATATAGAGTACGACCTCATGCTTCCCTATCAGTACATTATAGAATGAGAACACATGTAATGTTTCTTTGTGGTGAGAACACTTAAAGGCTCTTAAGCAGTTTGCAAGGATACATTATTATTCATTGAAATTATGATATACAGCAGGTGTACAGAACTTATTCCAAGTGAAACTTGGTATCCTTTAGTACATCCCCCATGAGTCCTGATACCTGCACTTTCTTGAGTTCAACCATTTTAGGTTACACATGAGATCATTTTAGATTACACGTTAGGTTATGTTTGTGTCTGTGCCTGGCTTATTTCATTTAGCATAGTGTTCTCCATTTACACCCAAACTGCTGCAAATGATAGTGCAAATGAAGTGTTCCATTATGTATGTATCATATTGTCCTGATCCACTGAAGGATGCTTAAATGGATGTCTTAGTCAGGGTTACTCTTGCTGTGATTAAACACCATGACCAAAAGTAAGTTGGGGAGAAAAGGGTTTCTTTGGCTTGCGTTTCCATATCATTGTTCATCATGGAAGGAAGTCAGGACAGGAACTCAAGCAGGTCTGGAGGCAGGAACTGAAGCAGAGGCTATGGAGGGGTGCTACCTAATGGCTTGTTCATTGTGGTTTGGTCAGCCTGATTTCTTATAGAACCCAGGACCACCAACCCAGGATGGCATCACCCATAATGGGTTGGGTCCTCTCACATCAATCACTAATTAAGAAAATGCCCTACAGGCTTGTGTACAGCCCAATCTTATGGAGGCATTTTCTTAATTGAGCTTCCCTACTCTCAAGTAGCTTAGCTTGTGTCAAGTTGACATAAAACTGTTTAGCACAATGGATTTCATGTTTCTTCTATTGTGAATAATTCTGTAATGAATGTGGACATGAAACATTTTTTTATTTTCCTTTTATTGAAATTATATATTTTTTCTCGCATAGTATACTCTGGTTATAGTTTTCCATCCCTGTACTCCTCCCAGCTCCTCCACACTTCCCTCCCATCTGCATCTACCCTATTTGTGTCTCTCATTAGAAAACAAACAGGTTTCTATGTGAAATCCTATTCTATAAGTAAAAAAACACTATTTGGAAGATCTTAAGTCAGTAATCAGGAGACAATATCCTTCAAGCAAAAGCCTGCGGGGAAAATATAGACATTTGGCTTTGGAATCCAGGTTTATTGGGAAAGTAGAAAAAAAGTGATATTTTGTTTGAGAACATTTTGTTCTAATGTGAGTTCCATATTACTGGCAACTGAGACTCTTCTGAGCCCCTGTCCTCTGCTACGTAAAATGGTGCAGTAGTATCAATCTCGAAGTCCTGACAGGATTGAAAGAGCTTGTCAAGGGAAGGGCAAAGTATGTGGAGTTAGTTGTTCAGGGCACAGTTACTCCTTTTTATTTTTCTTCCTTATATCAACACAATGGAAGTTTGACAACTCTTGGGGTTTTTTTTGTTTGTTTTGTTTTGTTTTTTTTAAGATTTATTTGTGGCTGCATTCCTGCTGAGCTCTTGGCCTGGCTCCAAAGAGTAGCACCTAGCCCTAATCCTTTTTTTGTTTAACCACACCTTTTGTTTGTCTTGTCACCCTATGTGAATAATTGCTGAGAGTCAAGGATCAGAGAGTCTCCCAAGGATCAAAGGCCTATGCAAAACTTGGTTCAGGAACCCCGTGGTACCTGAGAAATCAAGTAATTTGCACTTGGCATTTTATCTCTGGGAGCTCCTTTTAGGTTGCTTTAAGGTATGGAAATTAACTGTAAATAGAGAGTAATAAAAATGCCCTAGGAGAAGGGATAGTGCTTTAGTCCTTCAAGACTGGACTCCCCTGCAGCCATGAAAGGCTAGATTCATTCTGAAGATGCCTCTGAGTCTTCTTTTCACGGATTCGCTTGAACTCACACACCCATGTAGTGACACACAACGACATTTATTATTTATTATGTATACAGTGTTCTGCTTGCATGTATGCCTGCATGCCAGGAGAGGGCACCAGATCTCTTTATAGATGGTTGTGAGCCACCATGTGGTTGCTGGAAATTGAACTCAGGGCCTCTGTGCTCTTAACCTCGCCTGGTTCACATGATGAGCTGATCCTCATCTAGGCCCTCCTCCCAGCTCTCATGGTTGTGTCCTACTGTCTTTCTTGATTTGCCTTTGTAGTTGGGTAACTAGGCACCTGTCTTGTCTTTCACATCCTCTCCGAGCCCTAAGAGCAAGATCTTAAAGGTAAGAACTGTTTACTCTGTCCTTCCATCAGCGTCATATCTAGTATCTGTCCTTTACAGGTGTGCTGAGCATTGGTATCTGGAAAATTTAAATATGAAGTTAGTTAATGTCGATCAATATATGTGCAATTTACAAAACCAAATTTTGTGTTTGTCTGAGTCATCTCTCCAGCACAGAAATGTCTTTTATTGTATCAATGTCAATTTCATTTCCTTTTGCTGTATACCCAACCATAAGTAAATTTTCAGAGCATTGTGTACTAGCTATTTTTAATTTTCTGAAATTTTTCAATTTGTTTTGTCATATGCATAATTTAAATTCTCACCAACGAGATACGCTGTTTTCCTTTGTCTTTGGAGGAAAGAGTGATAACGGGATTGGTGTGACACCTCATTGTGGTTTTGTTTGGATGTCTACTTGTTTGATTTTGAGATAGGATCTAGCCTTGAAGCCATGATCCTTCTGCCAATTCCTCCTTGATGTTGAAATTACAAGTATGAGCCACTTCACCTGACTCTCCATGTGTTTAAAATGTAATTCTTTGGTGACTATGTTATGCCCAGATCATGACCCCAAAGAGACTACCGAAGACCTTGGATGTCCAGAATGCAACAGCAAGGTTTATTGTATCTACAAGTCTAGACAGGGAACTCATTCCTACACCCAATACAGTGAGGCAGGGAGGAGTTGCTCTTTCTTTGTGTGGCTAGCTTTTTAAGGCAAAAACCAGAAGCCCTTCAGGGGGCTTGGGGGCGTTTTGCATGGGCGTAACTCAGATTGGTTTATTTTTATCTCTGTTCTCTTTTAATTGGGTGAGGGTATGTAACCTTTGAGTTTACTGGTTGGTGGTTACAGTTATCACTTTGGGGGCAGTCCAGCACAAGTCCCAGGCTTTGTCCTTAAGCTACCATGGGGGCTGGCTGGCCAAGCACGTACTGACTGTGGGGGCTGGCTCAGTGGTCCAGGCTCTGTCCTTGAGCTGCCATGGGGGCTGGCTGGCCTAGCACATCATGCACATAACTCTAAGTTGGTGAGGGGCCCCAGACAGTAAACATCTGGCTGAACTTTGAGCAGTCAGAGTACGTGCAGAAAGAGAGCTACTGCAAGGACTATGTCTTTTGTTCATGGCCCTCCCAGAAACTGCTTGCTCAAGTCTCAGGAAACTGAAATTGAGGCCTGATCTCTGAGAAAAGACTGAGCAGCCTGTTATGGCATCTGCTTGGTCCTTTCAGTGACTAGGGATGTTGGACATGTTTTTTTCACATGCCTGTTGGCCAATTACTTGTCTTCTTAAAATTACATTTCTTCGTGTGTGTGCGTGCGTGCGTGTGTGTGTGTGTGTGTGTGTGTGTGTGTGTGTGTGTGTGTAGCACGAATCTTAAAAGGTCTTATTAATAAAAACAAATCTGGAACCAGATATTGGGGTGAACACTGAAAGATCAGAGAAACAGAACAGGCCACAGCTAACCTCACTTGAACTTCTCAGCGGACTCTGTTTCCTCAAACTGGAAGCCTCTGTGTCTTCATCCAAATGGATCTCAGCTGAACTGCTGCTAAAAGCTTAACAAGCTTAACCAGGCTCTAGTTCCTGGTCCTCACGCCTTATATACCTTATATATTTCTGCTTCCTGCCATCACTTCCTGGGATTAAAGGTGTGTGTCATCATGCCTGACTGTTTCCAGTGTGGCTCTGAACTCACAGAGATCCAGACAGATCTCTGCCTTCGGAATGCTAGGATTAAAGGTGTGTATGCCACCATTTTCTAGCCTCTATATCTAGTGGCTCTTCTGTTCTCTGACCCCAGATAAGTTTATTAAGCAACAGCATGTGTATAGAGGTCAGAGGACAACTTGCAGGAGCCAGTATTCTCCTTCCATTATGGAAGCTCAGAGAATCGAACTCAGGTTGCCAGGATCAATGGCAAGCATCTTACTTCTGACCCATCTTGCCCTCCCATTTATGTTCTTTGGCTGTTTGAGTCGTGTGCACATTTTAAAAATAGGGTTATTTGTTTTCTTGCTAGTTGTTTGAGTTTCCTATCAAAGTTGGAAATTAATCCTTTATTAGCATTATGGTTTGAGAATATTCAACTCATTTCACACGTTCTCTCTTTACTCTGTTAATCATTTCCTTTTCTGTGCAGAAGTCTTTTGGGGGTTTTATGGTGATATTTCATTTGTGCTGAAATGTGATTTTATTTGTATGTTAATAAAGTTGCCTAGAGATCAGAGCTAAGAGCAAGCCATTTAGCAGAAGTCCGGCAGTGGTGGCACACACCCTTAATCTGATCACATGGCAGGCAGACTCTCTGTGTGTTCAAGAACACAGCCAAGAGGTGACCCGAACCTTTAATCTCAGTACGAACCATAGAGACCTGGAGGTCTGTATAGACAGGCAGTGACGAGGAAGTTGTGTGGTTGGGCTTAGAACCAATGAGAAGGCAGAACAGAAAGGCAATAAAAAGACAGGACACAGGAAGACGGTCTCTCTCTCGGGGAAGGACGGCAGCGAGTGGTAAGATAAGGTGGTCTTAGCTCTTGGCTACTGCTCGATCTCTGGGCTTTTAACTCTTTATTTGGCTCTGTGTTTCTTATTTAATAAGACCGTTTAGAATTACATCTACAGGGTTTGGCTTGATTTGGTTTGGTCTGGGCACAGGCTCTTGATACCTAGCCCAGACTGGATAGGTATTGCTTTAGCTATAGAGCTCCTGTGTTGCTCATGCTACCCTAGAGTTCATGGTGATCCTTCTGCCTCAGCCTCGAGAGGACTGAGATTATGGGTGTATGTGGAAGCTTTTTAGTCTGATGCATGTTTATATTTTTTGTTTTTGATATCTGTGGTTTTGAGGTCATATTTTAAAAAACCTCTAAGACTTTAAATTTTTTTAAAGATTTTATTTTATCTGTATGAGCATTTTGCCTTCGTATATGCCTATGCACTGTGTGTGTTTGGTGCTTGTGAAGGCCAGAAGAGAACATCCGATCCCCTGGAACTGGAGTTATAGATGGTTGTTAGCCACTATATGGGTGCTGGGAACTGAACCCAGGTCCTTTGCAAGAACAAATGCTCTTAAACCCCTAGCCAGCTCTCCAGCCCCACTTTCATGAGATTTTTTTTCTCATGAAAACTTGGAAATGGCTGAACTTAGAAAAATCATGTTAAGTAAAATAAGTCAGACTGAAAAAGAAAATACTGCATGATCTCATTTTGCTGAAGGAAAAACAAAACAAAGCAAAAACCCCAAAGATGTAATAATAGAGAATAAAGCAGACAGGGTGAGGTTGGGAGTTAGAAAAACCATGGTTATAGGACTAAAAATAGAAATAACTGATACACATCATGAATAAACGTAGGTAGCTAATGTCCAACAGGAAGACTGTAGTTAGTAGTACTATGTTAATAGTCTATTAAAAATTATTTGGGATTCCTGTTGAATGAATATGCTTCAGCGGCTTCTGCCCCATCCATGTGAGATCATGGATGGGTTAATTTGTCATAGAACCACTTTACTGTCTATGAATCCCATAACATGCTAGAAGAAGAAGGGGGGGTTGTAGATGGAAGCTTCTCCAGTCCTGCCTGGCCCCAAGGTCCCACAGCCACTTATAAAATAATTACTTGAAGTCTTATATTAATTACAAAGTGTATAGCCTATGGCTTCAGCTTCTTGCTAGCTAGCTCTTTCATCTTAAATTAACCCCTTCCTATTAATCTATATGTTGCCACACAGCTGTGGCATTACCGGTCTGCTGGCATCTTATTGCTCCTTCAGCAGTGGCTGGTGTCTCTCCTAACTCTGCTCTTCTCTCTGTATCTCTGATTGGATTTCTCACCTGTCTATAAGCTTTCTTGCCACAGGCCAAAACAGCTTTATTTATTATCTGATGGGAGCCTCACATATTCACAGCATACAGAAAGACATCCCACAGCACTTCCCCTTTTCTGTCTAATCAAAAATGAAGGTTTTAACTTTAACACAGTAAAATTACATGTAACAAAAACAGTAATTAAGCAAGAATTACAGTTACAATATCTAGTCTATTTGTTTTTGGCAAAATTAAAGAAAATATCATCTATCCTATTTTTGTGAGTCTAAAGTTTATATCTAATGTATTTTTATCATGACTAAGGAAAATTATAATTATAACTATCTAGTCTGGGGGCCAGATAATCGATAAATCCACAGAAGTCTGGTTAAGAAGTATTAGGGAAATTTATTAGGGTAAATTGTGGAAATACACTCATGAATACAGAATGCAGGAGACAGCTGAAATCATCCTCTGATCTGACTGGAGTGAACCCACCTGGCAGTTCGACCACACCAGGCAGCAGGGAGAAGGGAGAAGGGACTCCCTTACCTTTTAAGAGGTCAGAACTGCAAGAAGCACTGCCTCCTTAAGGGCCCTATAGCCCAAGGTCATGGGCAGAGCAAATACACTACAGGGGTGAAGCTGGAGTTTTTCTGATCCTGCCTGGCCCACGGTCAGGACAAATCTCTCTCACCCGCCAGTCCCTCAGCTGCTCAGACCCAACCAAGTAAACACACAGATACTTATATTGCTTACAAACTCTATGGCCACAGCAGGCTTCTTGTTATCTAGTTCTTATATCTTAAATTAACCCATTTCTATTAGTCTATAAGTTGCCACATAGCTTGTGGCTTACCGGTATCTTTACATGTTTCTTGTCATGGCGGCGGCTGGCAGTGTCTCTCTGACTCAGCCTTCCACTTCCCAGAATTCTCCTCTCTCCTTGTCCCGCCTATACTTCCTGCCTGGCTACTGGCCAATCAGTGTTTTATTTATTAACCAATCAGAGCAACACATTTAACATACAGAACATCCCACAGCACAGGGGTGTCTTCCTGGATGCTAAGATTACAGGACTATGCCACCATAGCTGGGCAGTGCTATGTTTTGAAAAGCATAAAAAAGAAACCCTGAGCCAGTCAGTGGTGGTGTATGCCTTTAATCCCAACACTCAGAGGCAGAGTTAGGTGCATCTCTGTGAGTTCGAGGTCAGCCTGGTCTACAGAGTTCCAGGACAGCCAAGGCCACACAGAGAAACCCTGTCTTGAAAAATCAAAAAAGAAAGAGATAGAGAAAAAAAAAAAGAAACTTTGTATTGAATAGTCCAGAAAGAACCATTTTCTCTTTTACCAGTCTAGATCTTAGAAAGAAGTAGATAGAATACCAAAATCAGAATTTGAGAAGTTACTTTTGCAAAGGTGGACTTTAGGAAAACCTGAGGTCTCGAAGGAGCAGCAGCTGATGAGGAGAAAGACACATTCATCAGACCTGAGACCCCTAAACAGAGAAGGAGAAATGAATTCCCCACTTCGCTCCTCCATGCCATTCAGTGAAGGACAACTGGCTGGATCCAACAGGAGCAAGGGAATTCACTAATACAAGGTAAGGGTCAGTCTCCAGAGAACAGAGCAGGCTGGCATAGAATTGATCAGGAGGAGGAAATGTATTATGGTAATAAATAACCTCTTTCCCCCTTAGATCTTCTCAGTTTCTATGATCAGTTGACATTAAACACGGTATTGTAGATACCACTAGACTATAAAACACAGTATTTGGTCTAATACTTTTTTCTTTGGAGTGCTTATAATTAGGATATATAACTTTATAATTTATTTTAAGGTAAACTATGGCTCATTTTTTTTTGTTTTTCGAGACAGGGTTTCTCTGTGTAGCTTTGCGCCTTTCCTGGAACTCACTCTGTAGCCCAGGCTGGCCTCGAACTCACAGAGATCCACCTGGCTCTGCCTCCCGAGTGCTGGGATTAAAGGCGTGTGCCACCACCTCCTGGCGGCTCAATCTGTTTTTAAAGTGGTTTGTGTGGTTTTCTTTTTGTTGCTGCTGCTGCTGCTGCTGTTTTGAGTCTTGTGTAGCCTAGGCTCACCTCAAACTCATGCAGTTGAATATTACCTCAAAGTCCTGATTCTTCTGCCGCTACCCGCCAAGTGTGATTATAGGCATGCACCACGATGCCTGAGTAATTTATGTTTTCAGTGGTGAGGAACACATTTTAGACTAATTATAATGAGTGTTTTAGACACTTAAGAGCTCTAACACTGTGAATTATTGAGAGTTTGGGGAAAACAGTGAGGTTGGTGTGACTGTTAAATACTGCCCTCGTTTGGCCTCCGTAGGAACTGCAAGCCTGTGATCCACATATACACATGCAGGCAAACGGACGTGTAAAATGAATACATCTTAATATAGTGCCCTCTCTTCATTGCTCCTCCAGATGATAAACACTTAGAAGCTGCTGATTTTTAGAGACTCCAAAAGTGCCCAACGGAGAGGCAAAGGGAAAGGTGTGATCATTCAATGGAAATGAAACGCAGAATGTGGGGAGGAATTGGTTATTTGGGAGCAGAGGTGCAAAGTAATTTATAGCTAAAAGAGTAATAGCTATCTTAAAATTTTTTTTTTTTTTTTTTTTCTGGCCAGGCGGTGGCGGTGCACGCCTTTAATCCCAGCACTCGGGAGGCAGAGCCAGGCGGATCTCTGTGAGTTCGAGGCCAGCCTGGTCTACAGAGCGAGATCCATGAAAGGAGCAAAGCTACTCGAAAAAAAAACCTAAAAAAAAAAAAAAATTCTGGAGTCTGATTCTAGAGAGAAGGACTTAATCCCAGTTGTGACTTTATTGAACCCCAGTCAGGAGACTGGTGAGTGATAAGTAAACGTTTGCTCGCTCAGTTGTTACAGTCTTCTTCTTCTTCTTTCTTCTTCTTCTTCTTTCGAGCAGGGTTTCTCTGTGTAGCTTTGCGCCTTTCCTGGAACTCGCTTTGTAGACCAGGCTGGCCTCGAACTCACAGAGATCCCCCTGCCTCTGCCTCCGGAGTGCTGGGATTAAAGGCGTGCGCCACCACCACCAGGCAGTTGTTACAGTCTTCCCCGGAGAAGACAGGACTTTAAAAAGATACTTACAGGTGAGGACCAGAGTATAGACAACCGAAGAGGGCTGCTAAGGTCGTCAACAGAGCTTCCTCTCTCTGCCCAGAGGAGAGCCTCAAACTCCCAAGCCCATGAGGTTTCTGCATTCAGAATACTTGTGTCTATTACAGCCCATAGTGTCTTGATGTTTGGAGGTTTTAGGCTGAATTTCTGGCCGTTTCCTGCTAAATTTTTATGGGTAGAAGTTGGGCAGTTAGGAAAAGAATGACGATATTTCGGGGGTTTTCTTGGAGGCTGAAGCTGGGCAGCGAGTCCTGGAGGTTTTTTTTGGAAACGCAGACTGCAGGGAGAGCCAGCCACGGCTGGAGACCACGGAGGGCGGGGCCTAGGCGGCGAGCACCACGTGACCGCGGCGCCTCTGGAGTCGCCGGCGCATGCGCAGCGTGTCCCCCCGACGAGGCGGCGGCGCTGGTGGCGGCGGCGGTGGCTGAGGTAGCTGCGTGCGCGGACCCGAGGCGTTGGGAGTCCCATCTTCGGCGAGGTTGGCCCGGGCTTCGGCTCATGGCAGCGAGCGGCGTCCATCGTTGAGGTAGCTGTGGCGGGCGGGCGCCCCAGGAAGCGGGTGGCCGGGGAGGCGCCCGGGAAGGGAAGGGCCTGCGGCGCCCCAGGCCGCACCGGGCCGCGGCCTCGCCTGCTCGTCCGCCTCGAGGCCCCGCGGGCGCCTGGCGCCGGGCTGGCTGCGCGTTGCCGGGATTCCCGGTCCCACCTGTTGGGAAGAGCCGGGCTGGGGTGGGCGCCGCGGGCCGGCGGGCGGGCGGGCGGGCGGGCTGGCGGGCGCTTCTCCCGAGGGCTGCGGCGGGAGGGCGGGGAGCGAGCCTCCGCCTGCATTGGCGAGCCCGCTCGGCGTGGGTCAGGCTGCACCCCGTCTCTCGCTGGCCCCGGGGACCCGCGTGGCCCCCACGACGGGAAGTGGAGAGGCTCTTGAGGGCCAGGACATGGGTCACTGCGAAACCGATACCGTAGGCCCGTGGTTTGGGGGGTGGGGGTGGGGGCGGCGGACGGACGGACGGACACGTGAAAGAGTCCTTTTTAAACAGCCTGCGTCTATAGATTTTTGCCTCTCGTGATCAGGAGCCCGCAGTCCCTTAGTTAATAAATACCCCTCCTCGGAGCTCACAGTACGGTGGAAGGTGTTAGTAGGGATGCAGTGATGGTACTGTGTAGCTTTATGCCGATTCAGATGTCCCTTTTTGGCCTGATACTGACATGGCCTTCTATTCAAGAACTTACACTAGAAAACTAAGGGAATGTATTCGGAAATGCTTTAAAATTTGCAGCTGCTGGAAATGGACAGGGGGACGCTAAGAATGCACCGTGCATACAAGAAAGCTTAGGTTGGGACTTAAGTGCTTTGGGCGCCGTGGTAGTAGTCTTTTAAGTCTTTTGAGAAAAATGAGCAACAGCTGTTAAATCCCTTCCTCCCCCTCGTGTTTATAACCTCATTCTAGAATTTAAAAATTTGGAACTTACACTGTTGCCTCTGAGGCTTGGTGGCTAGTGCCTTTACCTGCTGAACCATTTTGCATTTTAAAGACTCAGTAGATGGTGCTGTTTGTATCTTAGAGTTGAATTGAGGAAAAAAGATTTTGTAAATCAAGTTATAAAATTCGGATTTGTGCATTTTCAAGGAGAAGCAGAATCTTCTGTTATGTGTTAGGAATTCTGCCCGGCGGCGGTGGCGCCACGCACGCCTTTAATCCCAGCGCTTGGGAGGCAGAGGCAGGTGGATCTCTGTGAGTTCGAGGCCAGCTGATCTACAAAGCGAGTTCCAGGAAAGGCGCAAAGTTACACAGAGAAACCCTGTCTCGAAAAAAAAAAAATTCTGTATAAGACATAAGCTCTGAAGATTATGCAGACATTGTAAATATATAAACAAAGTTCAATTTCTGAGACATAATTGTTTAAAATGAGGAAACAAGGTCTGTCTGTGAACATGCTACTTAGTCTCTAAAAACGGTTGCCAAAACCACTTGTTATAATAACCCCTTTTCTTCTAACAGCCACAGATGACTCATCTGTGGATGAGACATGGAGTAATTTATGGATTGTAAAGCTAGCTAGCTAATGACTTCAGTTTCTCTATATTACTTACGTGGTTTATGGTAATAATCAATGGTATATAGTGATGTTAAGTCAAATGCACCGTGTTTAATGATTTTTCATCATTTAAGTCATTTTCTAAAATTCCTTTTAATTTTTAAAAAGGCATGCTGATTGTTAGGCAAGTGTTTAATAGGCCCCAAATAAAATAAATATTGAATTTACAGGGTAGAGGGATTGTGTTTCCATGTAATATATACTTACCTTACATATTTGAGTCTGCCATCCCTATTTATAAGAAAATGTCATAGCATATGAAAGTATGCTTAGTAAACCATTAGTGTGGTGAGTTGTAGGAATGAAGAGTTTTGTCAGTCTGAGGAATAACATATTGCCAAGTTAGGGCTGGATATGTCATCTGTTCAAAGGTTTCTAGGGATACAAAGCTCCTTTCTCCCTAAATTTAATAATCTAGTAAGATTTGTTCATCTGTATCAATAGTACAGCGGTACAGTATTTTAACTTTTTTTACTGCACTCAAAATAGAAGATGTCTATATGAGCTGAATTGTGTCTATGTTTCAGCATATGCCCTTAATGTACATATATACTCTTTTTCTTTTTCCTCTGTGTGTATGTCTCTGGTGGTATGTGCATGTCAGTGCAGGTGGGTATGGAGGCCAGAAGTGTGGGATACCCCCTGGAGATGGAGTTGAAGGAAGAAAATGATCGGCAGGAGCACACTAGTATATTGTCCAAAGCAGCAGTATACCCAATTCCAGTTAAGGGATCAGGAGACTGTAATGCTGTAAGGCTCTGGGAAAGCTTTTGCTTTTTCTCATTAAAAAAGGACAATATACTAGTGTGCTTCTGCCGATCATTTTCTTCCTGATTGAATTTGAACATTTCTTTAAACGACTTCTATCTATGAAGTAGTCAATAGGGATTAGCCAAGAAAATTAAGTGCCAACATTGACAATTGCAAACTCCTAACACAGTGCTTCTCAACACTCCTAATTCTGTGACCCTTTAATACCTAATACCGTTCTTCATGTTGTGGTGACTCCCATCCATAAAATTATTTTCTTTGCTACTTCATAACTGATTTTGCTACTGTTAAGAATTGTAATGTAGGGCTGAAGAGATGGCTCAGTGGTTAAGAGCACTGGCTATTCTTCAAAGGTCCTGAGTTAATTCCCAGCAACCACAGGGTTCCTCACAACCATTTATAATGGGATCTGAAGCTCTCTCTGGCATACATGGCAGAGTACTCACACCAGAAAAAATACATAAAGAATCGTAATGTAAATATCTGTGTTTTCAAATAGATAACCCCTGTGAAAGGGTCGGTCAACCCCCAAAGGAGTCCCAACCCACAGGATGAAAACCACTGAGCTAACACAATGCCAGCTTCTTGTTGGCATAATGAAATACCATGTGAGCAAATAAATTTTTTGTAGATGTGTGCAGAGTATGGTCTTCAGGACCATATGTGTCTGAGGATAGCTATGAATGAGAATAGTAGTCTAACACAAAATAGTAGACTTACTTAAAACATTGCATGAGTTAAATTTGCGGGGGGAGGGGGAGTTTAACTCAGTTGCAGAGTTCTCATTATCTTTGTAGATGATAGTGGTATGTTACACGGTATCAAAAGGTTGGGTACACCTGAACTATTGCCAGGTATTTCCGGCCTTGTGGCACGTGCTTGTAATCCCAGGTACTTAGGAGACTGACAGGAGGGTGGGTTGATATTATCAATAGAAATTCTATTCTTTGTAGACAAATAAATCAATAGAATGTGCTAATTTTCCTATCTGTATTTGTAGTAGGCAGACAGGGTTTTAAAAAGTGTGGAGTTGGAGACCTGGGTCAGTGTTTGAGAGCACTTGCTGCTCTCACAGAAGATCCAGATTCAGTACCTAGCCCCCACATGGTGTCTCATACCATTCGTAATTCTAGTTCTAGGGGATCCAACATTGTATTCTGATCTTGGAGATTAGGCATGTACATGGTGCACGTACGTGCATGCAGGCAAAGCATTCGTGTGCATAAAATGAAAAAATAAATCTACAGAAAAAAAGTTTGGTCATGACAAAAAAGTTCACTAGCATTTGAAATCTGTTTCTCTTTTGTGTGTGTGTGTGTGTTTCTGCAGATTATTAACTGAAGATCAAATAAGTAGCTATGCAAAATTCTCACATGGATGAGTACAGAAACTCGGATAATGGCAGCACAGGCAACAGTTCAGAGGTAGTAGTAGAGCATCCAGATTTTAGTACTGAGATTATGAATGTTACGGAGATGGAACAGTCACCTGATGGCTCTCCCAACGTGAATGCATCTACGGAAGAAAATGAAATGGCAAGTGCTGTGGACCTTCCAGTGACAGAAACAGAAGGAAACTTCCCTCCAGAATTTGAGAAATTTTGGAAAACAGTAGAAACTAATCCTCAGGATTTTACAGGCTGGGTATATTTGCTTCAATACGTAGAACAGGAGGTTAGTAACTATTTAAATGGTGTATGTAAAAGGGACAGAATAATCTAGTAGTATCAATTCAAGCCTTTCTGTTTTGTAATTAAAGTTTAATCTCTTAAATAATCTTCAGATTAAGTTCAATAATGATAGAAGCATATATTTTAGCTTTGAAAATTACATAGGATTATGCATTGTGTAGAGATTATGCAATGCTGACTATTGTGTGGTAATTGAGGTTTGTGTGTGGGTATGTAAAATTAGTGAAATAGTTACCTTGGGGATATGGGAGTGCACTTAAGGAAGGTGGAGTACACTGGCCCGGCATCTGTGAGAGCCTGGGTTTATCCCCAGCTCTAAGGGGAAAAAAAGCTACCCTGCTATTTGACAGAGTTAGTAATTATTCTTTCTTTGATAAAAACTTCTAAGATGTTTAAACACTTTGTTTTATTTTCATCAGAATCACTTGATGGCTGCCAGGAAAGCATTTGACAAATTTTTCATACACTACCCGTATTGCTATGGTTACTGGAAAAAGTATGCAGACCTTGAAAAGCGACATGACAACATTAAACAATCAGATGAGGTGCGTACATCAGTGAATACAGTTTTCTCTGTTAGGTACTGTAAGCCAATTAATAACAAACACTCTTTTTTCTCTGGCTGGCAGTACCTACCATTTATGATCAGACATTTTTTATAGGGTATTTTATTTGCATTTGTCACTATTGTGGCATTTGTAGCTAATGTTTTCTCTCTTTGTTGGCAGGTGCGTTAACCTCTACAGTTTGTCAAGCTTTGCAGTGCAAGCCTCTGTATTACACTGCAGCTTAACAAGTAGGGCAGGGCTTTTCTCTCACTTACATTTGTTTCTCAATTTCCAAACAATAGAGTTGGTTTGCTAGTCACATTTGCTACGTCTTATTGCATTTTTGGTCAGACGCTGTCATTGATGCTCTAATGGGTCTGTGCCCTATGGTCTGTAACCCAAAGCCTGCCCACACAACCCGGTCAGAATGCAGGGACTGCTGCGCTTTGAAGATCAAGACTCTGCACGTGGGGATCAGAACATTGCCATGTTCTATCCAACCTCCACCCAAATGGTAATGGTAGATTATTTAAACAAAATTCCAGTAATTAGTATTTCTAAGGTTCACCGGATAACACAGTGTTGCCTCTCTTTTAAGAAATAATTAAATATTTGAGGTACAGTTTATTGTTTTCTTCTTAGGTTTATCGACGGGGGCTTCAGGCAATACCTCTTAGTGTTGATCTTTGGATCCATTATATAAACTTCTTAAAAGAAACATTGGACCCTGGTGATCCTGAGACGAACAGTACAATAAGAGGGTATGGTAATACTTGATACTTAATGTATTTTAAGATACTTAGATGAGTGTTCAGATGTTGATAAGAAAACTATTCATGAATGCTAAAACTGGAAGTTAATATTTATTTGCTTCATTCCTACTATTTAAAAAACAGCACATGAAATAAACTTATGCTTTATTGCATAAAAAAAATACAATCTTCCTCTTTTCCACACCCCCTTAACTTAGTTTACAAGTTTACATTTTGCTCACTTGTGGTCAATGTCTGTCTTTTCTTTTTTTTGGTTTTTCGAGACAGGGTTTCTCTGTGTAGCTTTGCGCCTTTCCTGCAACTCACTCTGTAGTCCAGGCTGGCCTTGAACTCACAGAGATCAGCCTGCCTCTGCCTCCGAGTGCTAGGATTAAAGTCGTGTGCCACTACTGCCCTGCTTCTTTTCTTCTTTTCTTTTTTAAGATAGGGTTTCTCTTTGTATCCCTGGCTATCCCAGAACTCTCTCTGTAGACCAAGCTAGCCTCTAATTTAGAGATCCTTCTGTCTCCTTCTGAGTGCTGGGATTAAAGGCATGTACTACCACCGCTTGGCTAAGGCAGTTGGTTAGCTTTCTTTTTTCATGTCTGCATGTATGCCTGTATATCACCTGAGTGCCTGGTGTGGCCCAGGAGGCCAGAGAGGGCATTGGATCCCCTGAAACTGGAGTTACCGACAGTTATGGGCTACGATGTTGGTGCTGGGAATTGAACCTGGTTTCTTTGGAAGAGCAGCAAGTGAGCCATCTTTCCAGCCTCACGGTTAATGTCTTAATGTCTGTGCCTCCAGATACAAATTTGTATGTGAATTTTACATATTCTTCAAGTTTTTAACAGGATGTTTTATAATCTCTCCCAAACATTCTTTTAACTTGCAAAAATACAATGTTAAAGTCCTATTTTTTTTTTTTTAAATAGAAGTTTTATTGGAGAGAATAGAACCAGCACATATACAGGGGGAAAAAGCACAAAATTCAACTGCTACAGAACAACTGAAATCCACAATTATCCAGTGTAGCTTGCCATTACTTTTCAGTTTCTTAACCAGCTTTCCTTAATAGTGTGGCTAGTTTTTCAGCTGAAACAGCACCAAGTTTTCAAAGAATTAAGAACTTCAGGAAAGGACCCACTCTCAAGATAATGAAGGTGCCATCAAGAGCCTCTTAGCAGGAACAGCTCTACTAAATATTCCTTTTTTTTTTTTTTTAAATGCCAAATGCTGTTTATTGAAGGAGGGAGGAGGTTTTAAATACAGGCTTAGAGCACAGTGGGAGAAACCCGGAGGGGAGAAGTTCGCTACCGATGTTTTACAATCTTGCATCTAAGCTGTTAACGCCCATTATGCAGGATACACAGACAAGGAACTTCCCTTTAAAGTCCTATTTTTATTTGACCAAATTTTTATTATAGGAAATAGTGCTGCAGAAATGTCTCCGAGTGTATTTTATGGAATGCATTAAAAATAGAACATGTTTGCAAAGAAATTTTATCAAATGGTCCTCAAAAATGGTATCAATTTTACGCTCTCACAAATTCATGAAAATAGTCACTTTTCCATGGCCTTTTCACATACCCACCCCAACTTTCCTTTAATATGCCTGTATTAGGGTTGGAGAGATGGCTCAGCAGGTTAGAGCAGTTATTGCTTTTAAAAAGAATGCATGCAGGAGGGTGGGAGGGGGGAGAACAAGGGAATCTGTGGCTATGCAGAACTGAACTGTATTGCAAAATAAAAAAAAATAAAAAAAAGAATAAGCATATGAACAATTAAAAAAAAAGAATGCATGCATATACTCTGTTTTTCCATTTCTTTTTTTTTTTTTCTTTTTCTTTTTTCTTTTTCCTTGGAAATGGGACAGTTGGGAGCTGCCATGTGGGTGCCTGGGAACTGAACTCGGGTCTACCAGAAGAGCAGCCACTGCTCCCAACCACTAACCCATCTCTCCAGCCCTGTTTTTCCATTTCTTACCTTTTCAGTATAGCTATAGGATTTCAGTATAGCTATAGTATTTTAGTCATTTTGAGTCTGAGTATTTTTTTATCATACTCATCTTTAATAGTCGTATTTTCCCTGGGGTTACTACTTCTCAACCATGTTTCTCATTTGTCTAGAGAAAGGCTTTTCTTACAGCTTTCCCAACAGATCTTTTGATAATCTGTAGATCTTATTTCTCTTTCCCTCCCCCTCGTGTAGCTGCCTCTCTTCTTCTGCAGTCTGTACTCCGTGCTGTCATCTAGTTCTGCCATACAGTTTTGGATTTTCTCATCACCATGGTTCTAGGAAATGTCTTCACTTTATTCCTAGGTTGCAGGCTCTGTTTATTGAAGTTTGATAGATCCTTTTCTTTCTTGTTTATGCCCATCTTGTAGAAGTATAGCCAGTAGCTTCTTCATAGAGGATACTTGAAATAAAAAATAAAAGACATTCAGTTTCTTGTTGGAGAAATCCTGTTGGTCTAAGGCTTACACTAAGCAATTTCTTCAGAGGAGGAGCAGCTGATCTGCCTGATGAATGTAAACCTAAGTTCTGAAATCTCACAGCTGGTCAGAGTCCCCACCAAAGATTAAGCAGACCTTCATCTAACCCTTCAGCCTTTATTATGTTGTCATTCTTTCCCCAGCTTTCCTCAGTGTCTGGTAATTCTCTGGATTCACTGAGATTGTTCTAGGGAAGTAACATCTTTCTTCTTACATATAAACATGCATATGCTTGCCACATGCACACTTGGACACTTTAAATTTATATAGTATAGTAAACATTTCTTTCAGTACTAATATGTCTTTAAACTTTGTTTTTTGCATGGTAAAATGACTTACTGATTAAAAGCACTGTGTGTTTTTCCAAAGGACCCAAGTTTAGTTTCCAGCACCCACATCAGGTGTCTCATAGCAATCTGTAAATCCAGGTCCAGTATATCCAGTGCTGCATTCTGGATCCTGCATATACTCATACAGACACACATACACACATAAATAGAAATACGAAAAATACTAAAAAAGAAAAGTAATAAACTTTTTCAGTGTCTTTTTATTATACTTTTTCTCTTAATGTATTAAAATATTCAGTCATGAATGGTGGCACATGCCTTTAATCCTGACACTCTAGAAGCATGGGCGGGCAGATCTCTGTGAGTTTGGAGTAGGCCTGGTCTACATAGTGCAGTCCAAGCTAGCCAGGGCTACATGAGGAGACCTGTCTTTAAAAATTAAGTCATTGGATTCTGAGTTTTGTGTCTTTCTTGCCAAGAATATATAAATTCTGTATTTTTAATTTAAAGAATTATTTTATGTATATGGGTATTTTTGCTTGCATGTATGTCTTTGCAACATGTGTGTGCCTGGTGTCTGTGGAGACCATAAAAGGATGTTGGCACGCCTGTAACTAGAGTTACAGATGATTAAGCCACCTTGTGTGTGCTGAGAATCAAACCTAACTGCTAGCCATCTCTTAAGCCCTGTACTTTTAATTTTAAATATTTTTCTGTCATTCATCTAGCTGTTCTGACATACACATTAACCCTTCCCTTTGCTAAATAGTTCAGTCTGTGTTGATTTAAAATGCCTGCTTTGCTCACTCCTTTAATCCCAGCACTCAGGAGGCAGAGGCAGGCAGATCTCTGTTGAGTTCAAGGCCAGCCTGGTCTACAGAGCGAGATCCAGGACAGCCAGAGCTGTTAGATAGAGAAACCCTGTCTTCAAAAACCGAAAGAAAAAATAAATTAGAAAAAAAAAAATGCCTCCTTTTATATACATTAAATTCTCACACATTCATTTTTCTGTTTTTTTTTTTTTCTTGGACACTAATCTGTTTAAAAAATAATTTATACTTTTATTTTGTGTGAATAAGTGCTTTTTACACACATGTATGTATACTATATCTATGCCAGGTGCCCAGGAAACTATGTCTCAAATTCTTATAATTTCAGGAAATGCTTAACTGCATTACCCTTATATAAAAATATTTGTATCTTATAATACTAAATAAATTTTGAATTTGAATTTTCTGTTCTGCCTAAAATTTGAGATTGTGTTAAAATTATAAGATAATTTAGGGAATGTGGTCTGTTTGGGGTAAAAGGGCAGGGTTGTTTGTTTTGTTTTCACTTGACTTTTTATAATATTTTAAACCTACGAATATGTATGTAGGGAGAGGTTATACCACAGGTCAGTTAGTTCTCTTCTTCCAATGAGTCTGGAGGATTGAATTCAGGTCCTCAGGCTTGCTAGCAAGTGACTTTACCTGTTGAGGAAACTCACTGGCCCTTGGTTGATTTTTTTTTTTTTTAAGGTGCTTATTTTGAAACTGCACCAAAAAGTGTTTTTTGTTTTAATTTTCATGTGTACTGGGTGTATATGTGTTAGATCCCAGAGCTGACTTTTTAGGTATTTTCCTCAATCACTTGACAACTTATTCACTGAAGTGGGATCTCAGTTGGACCCAGAGCTTGCCACTTAGGTTATTTAAAAGCTACCTAGCTTGCTCTTAGGATCCCCTGTGTCTCCATTCCTTGTGCTGGAATTAAGGCTAGGCTACCATACCCATCACCTAGTATTTAGAAGGGTTCTGGACATTTGAACTCTAGTCCTCATTTATGTAGTTAGCACTTAACTTGCTGAGCCATCTCCCAAGTCATGAAGTTTTGTTTATTAAATGTCAGATCTGAACAGATTAAACAGATATCTCTTGAGATTAGCTAAATAGCGTAAAAGAATACTTGCTTCCACAATGAAAGTTTAAAATTGAAAGATGCTTTTGAAAGATGCTTTTGAGAGTTCTATGTATACTTCTCATTAGTTTATATAATAGTTTGAGTCCCTTGTTACAGTCATTTTTGCTGGAATATTCCTTGAATTGAGGTAGTTTGTCTATAAATTCTTCAGTTTTGTTCTCTGTCCTAAAGGACTTTTCAAATACATAACAGATACTTCATCTACCATGTTCCTCTTACTTTGGAATGTATACATTATACTCATCTTTTCCCTTTGTTTTTTCTCACTTATTCTTCCTATAAACAATTCTTTTATGATTCCTTCTACTTTTTAATCCATGCTTGCCTAGGAAGCAACTGAATATAGCTTTGATTTCAATATTACTTTCTAAATTTAGTAATAATATTTAGAAGTGATTTTATTTGGAGAAGATAACTTAAGAGTAATTTAATTTTTCAGAACTTTTGAGCATGCTGTTCTAGCTGCAGGAACAGATTTTCGATCTGACAAACTATGGGAAATGTATATAAACTGGGAAAATGAACAGGGAAATCTGAGAGAAGTTACAGCTGTGTATGATCGGATTCTTGGTATTCCAACACAGCTGTACAGTCATCATTTTCAGAGGTATGTGGAAAGATCTTTTCTTTGAAATACCTTTGGTTGTTTAACATTATGTGATCAGTTCCCAATATTGAGCATTACAGTTTATTCTGAAATGCTGTATAGGATCTTAGTAGATGAAACTAATTTTCTAGAGAATCAAATTTATGCCTTAACTTTGACATTTCACTTGTATTTTATGAAATGTAATAATTTACTAGTTTTGTTTAGGAAGTTTTCTTTGTCCATTTTATATCTGAGGTACTTTAGAACAGTGAAGAAATGAGAAAACAGAGTTTAATAAATTATTATTTGTAATACTAAATTTATATGGTGCTTGGCAAATATTAAGTGCTTTTTTTTTTTATATTATTTAATTTTTTGAGATAGTGTGTTTCTCATGCTGGCGTAGAGTCTTTAATCCTAACTCAGCATCCCAAAATCTGAAATTCTAGACACACACCTTATTTGGCTGCCTCTGCTGCTTTGTTTGTTTGTTTGTTTTAACAACTTACTGGTTTACAAAATGTATATTCCTGATGTTCACAAACATATCCAGAACAGCAGCGGTTGTAGTGTAGGTGTTAACTTCTTTCTGTCTCTGTTCAAATTAAGTATAATTCCATTTAAATTTTACACTCTGAATTTTTTGTTTATAAAAAAATTATAAATTTAGCCGGGCGGTGGTGGCGCACGCCTTTAATCCCAGCACTCGGGAGGCAGAGCCAGGCGGATCTCTGTGAGTTCGAGGCCAGCCTGGGCTACCAAGTGAGTTCCGGGAGAGGCGCAAAGCTACACAGAGAAACCCTGTCTCGAAAAACCAAAAAAAAAAAAAAAAATTATAAATTTTGTTTATAAAAAGTACTATAACTTTTCAAGGTCGTTCGTTGTACCATTAAAAAATTTCTGTGTACTGTGGGTTCCATGTGTAGTTTTGGTTTTGTTTTCTTTTTCTTTTGAGATAAGGTCTTACTAGGTAGGTAGCTCTAGCTGGCCTAGAACTTACTGTGTGGCACCCATGTGCCTTGACCATGAATCTCTTCCTCACTGCTTCCTGAGTCCTGTGGTTGCAGGTGTGTGCCACATGATCAGCTCCACATGTCTTTGCCTGCTGCAAGGTATCCTCACTGATCAGAACCCAGAAACTAAATAAGTAGGAGATTGTGTCTTTGCCGTTTTCTTTTTTTTTTTTTAACTCTATAGTGTGTGTATGTAACATATGTACTTTGTGTGGGGTTGTTTTCTTTTGAGACTGTTTTATCTCAGCTAGCCTTGAACTTGTGATTCTCCTGTCTCAAGTGCTGAGATTACATGTGTATATAATCACACCCAGCTATTTTGTGGGTTTTTGTTAATTCTTATGAGTAGTATTATATATTGAAATTTTTATATGGTATTATGAATTTCACAGGTAAATGTAATGAGATATTTATAAACTACTATATATAACTCTACTAAAAATAGAAGTTACATGGACTTGTGTTGGGAATAGGAACTAGGAAGAAAAATATAAATAGAAACATCGTAGGTTGGGTCTCTTGTTTCTTATTATTGATGAGCTAAAAAAGACAACTTTCTAGGAGATAATGAGCTAGGCACACACTTGCTGAAATAAATTATTAAAACAAGACTTTGTATTTGGCAATGCTTGATAAATATACATGTTGTGCAAATGAAGGCCAAAGACAAGGTTTTTTTCTTTACAGTTTGTTTTATTTTTATTTTATGTACATTGGTGTTCTGCCTGTATGTGTATCTGTGTGAGATCCCTTGGAACTGTTGTAAGCTGCTGTGTGGGTACTGGAATTGAACCTGGGGCCTCTGGAAGAGCAGCCAGTGCTCTTAACTGCTGAGCCATCTCTCCAGCCCCCACAAGGCTTTTTTTTTTTTTTCCTCCCGGTTTTTCGAGACAGGGTTTCTCTGTGTAGCTTTGCGCCTTTCCTGGGACTCACTTGGTAGTCCAGGCTGGCCTCGAACTTACAGAGATCTGCCTGGCTCTGCCTCCCGAGTGCTGGGATTAAAGGCGTGCGCCACCACCACCTGGCCCCACAAGGCTTTTTTATAGACTAATTCTTACTTGTCTAAAATGCAATGACATTTATGTTTACAAGACCTTAATCAAGGAAATACTAGCTTTCTGCTACTAGAAAAGTTGCTTTTTAATTTTTCATATTTTTTTAAGAGTTTCATGCATTGTGTTTTAATCATATTTACCCCTTAATTACTCCCTACCCCTCTCAACTGTAGTGCATGCATGTGTGCGTGCATCTTGTGTGTGCATGTGTGTGCACACAACCGAATGCTTGGTTTTGTTTTGGTTTGTTTTACTTTCTTTCTTAATATATAGCCCATACACTCGTGGCATATGAAGTCATCCACTGGAGTATGGTCAACCTACCAGGGGCCAGCCATACTTAAAGAAAACTGACTTCCCCAGAAACCATTAACTGTGAATAGCTCTTCAGGGATAGGGATCGTGAGCTCCTTTGCCTTCCACATAACAGCAATTTTAAAGGTGCCCATGGTCACTTGGGTTTACTTCAGTGCCTTAGGTGAAGCAGAATGTACTTTACTTGGTTTTCAAAGCTGCTTATTTCACAATTACCTGGAAACAGAAAAATCTTCTGGGAATGAGATAAGGCCTTTCAGACAGTCTTCCCCCCCCCCTTGTTTTTTTTTTTTGTTATTGTTTTTGTTTTTTTAAGAAGTCTGTGTTTTCTGAGTCTTTATTTATCCCTGAGCTATATTCTCAGTCCTTCCAAATCTTTCATACATATGTGTGTGTGTGTGTGTGTGTGTGTGTGTGACAGAGAGAGAGAGAGAGATTGTGGCTTGGCAGGGTGGTATGTGCACATGAGTACAGTTGTCTGTGGAGTGCAGAAGAAGGCATCAGATCTCTTGGATTTGGAATTAGGTGGTTGTGAGCCAACTAGCATGGGTGCTGGGGACTGAACTCTGATATTCCGTGACAGTGGTGCATGCTATTAACTAATGAGCTCTTTTCAGTCCTCCAAATCTTTTTTCAAATGAGTGTCCTGCTAGATTTAGTTTTTGTTTTTTGAGATAGGGTTTCTTTGTGTAGCTCTGGCTGTCCCGGAACTTATTCTTTATACCAGGCTGGACTTGAACTCAGAGATCTACCTGCCTCTGCCTCCTAAGGCTGGGATTAAAGATATATACTACCACACTCATCAGTATTAGTGTTTTTAATTTAATTATTTGCATATTGGTGGGAAAATGTATATGTGCTTGTCAGAGGTTGAGAGGCTGAAGTCTTGTGTTTTTCTATCTTTTAGAAATTAATTTTATGTGTGTATTTTGCCTGCACGTATGTCTATGTACCACATATGTTCCTGATGCCTATGGAACTGGAAGTACAGTTAGGATGCTGGGGGTCGAACCTGGGTCCTTTGGAAGAGCAAGCAGCCAGTGTTCTCCAGCCCTCCTGTGTTTTTCTCCAGCCCTCCTGTGTTTTTCTTCATCACCCTTTACCTTACTTTTCCGAGACAGGGTCTCACACTGATTTTCAGGTCATCTGTTGGCTAGGCTAGCTGGCCAGCGAGCCCTGGGGAATTCTGCTATCTGCCTTCTAGTACTGGATTGCCTCTGCCTCCCCAATGCTGGGATTACAAGGCGTATGTCATAACCACATTCTGCTTATGTCACTGTTTTTGTTTTGTTTTTAATGTTTTTAATAACTTTGGAGGAAGGAAATTACATGACTTGAGGTTGGGAGACACCTTTATTCAGGTGAAAAGTTAGGTCAAAAAGATGTATTTAGAAAACAGAATCAGTAGGATCTGTTATCCCATGGATGTAAATGATTAACTGGGAAAGACTGGGAGATAGCACGTGGTGGTGGGGAGAAGGAGATCATTTCTTAGCCAGCCTCAGGTATATAGTGAGTTCTAGGCAGTCTGGCAGGCATGGTGAGACATGCCTTTAGCCTCAGTACTGTGGAGGTAGAGACAGGCAGATCATAGAGTTCCAAGCCAGCCATGGCTATAGACAGACCTTGTCTCAAAAAACAAAAAGCCCAATAAATAAATATAGTATAGGAGATTCCATGTTAAAATCAAGATGGAAGATACTTGAGCTCTTTTTTGGTGGTTCCAGTTAAAATTTGGGGTGTATGAAATAGTATGTTTAGATAAAATAGTGAAATGACGTTTTCTTGAAAATGTGTTAGCTGGATGTGATGGTACATGGCCTATAATCCATGATGGAAGTAAAGATTTTGAGTTTCAGGCCAGTGTCAGCTAGTGAGTCAGTTTCTCAAAAGAAAGTTTAAGTTTTTATACATTAGTTTGAAACTAGTTTATGTTCATATAAAAAAATACATTTTCTTTTTCTGTAGACTTTTGGCAATTGGATATAATAATCTGCAATTTTAAAATTTTGGACTTTTGTTATAGTTTTGAGTTCTATTGATACAGTAATTACTTCAAGCTCTGTTAATGACTTTAGCCAGAAAGTATATAAAAATGTAAGGCTAAAAGAGAATTCCTGGGAACAAAGCCTTAAGGGCAGGAAATAATTGGGACCTAATAATTTTATCTAATCATTGGGACCAGAATTAAGCAGCAATCAGAAAGTGACTTGGAGTAAAACCAAGAAAGTGGTACCTCACAAACCAAGCTGTGAAGAAGATTCTAAAAGTAAGAAAACATGGTTAGCAGGCTCAAATGTTGAAGATAGAGGGTGTACTGGAGAACAAATATCCGTTGATATTGCATGTATGGTAACTGGTGACCTTAAGGAAGCCCGTGTCATTAGGTTGTTAAACAGAAATGTATGGAGGAGTAATTGGTAGGTAGGATGATAGTGTAAACATTTTATGATCACTTTAATGTGAATTGGCTATGTTTTATTTAAATTTGCAAAGTAGATATATTGTTTTATAGATTTAAGATTGGGAGAAGAGAAAAATCCAATAATCACAGAGAATACTAGAGTTGGAATTTGTGTATCTGTTCTCTATATTCCACTGCAAAGACCGAGTGGAAACTAAATACATACATATAAATATATATTAAGTGGTAGGATTTTAATACAGAATAAGAGAAATGTTAGGATATTCTGATTTGTTTCTCTGCTTACTTGAAGGAATAATATGTAGCAGGTACCTGACATGTGGTTTTTAATTCTTCCTTCAGATTTAAAGAACATGTACAGAATAACTTGCCTAGAGATCTTTTAACTGGTGAACAGTTCATTCAGTTGAGAAGGGAATTAGCTTCTGTAAATGGACACAGTGGTGATGATGGACCTCCTGGTGATGACCTTCCATCAGGAATTGAAGACATAACTGACCCAGCAAAGGTAAGCTTTTTAATCATATGTTCAGTACATAAGAAACTAGGTAGCATATGTGGAAGGGCAGTAAGTTCAGGGCCTTTATGTCAGTATGATTTAAGTATGAATTTAAAGGAGAAAGTCTTACCATGAGACTGGAAGTAACTTAGTTTAGAAAAAGGTTTTTACTTTGACTATAATCTATTCCTTTTTTTAAAATTACATAAGAAATTGGCTTTTTGAAGTTCTTTTATAAATCATACTTAAAGCTGGGTATGATGGCACTTGGGAGGCAGAGTCAGGTGGATCTCTGTTAGTTCTAGGACAATCTAGTCTCCATGTGAGTTCTAGGATAGCCACGGTTTTATGTATAGAGACCCTGTCTCAAAAACCAAAGCAAACAAACAATTGTATTTAAAATAATAACACCTAACAATTAAAAACTCCCTGCTGAAGAATGAAATATCTGTAGAAGATACTTAAAGTGTGTGATGTTGAGAATTTTCAGTATGTAACTTACAAGATTAATTTTTTTCTTTTTTTCCAAGCTAATTACTGAAATAGAAAACATGAGACATAGAATCATTGAAATTCATCAAGAAATGTTTAATTATAATGAGCATGAAGTTAGTAAGAGGTGGACATTTGAAGAAGGTGTAAGTGTTTTTTATAAGTCTTCAAAATTTAAAAATAAGATTTCTTCTTATAGCAGTGAAACCATTGTTAATATTTCTTTCTATTTGTAGAAGTAATAACTCAAGGTATGCGTCTCAATTGTATTTAACATTTTCCATGACCAGTTTTAAAATCTTACTGCATTTAGATTTCAAATGCAAGATTCCTGATTATTGAGTTACACCTTAGATAAAACAGCCGTTATAAGGGTTGGGCATTAAGCTCAGTTTGTAGACTGCTTGCCTAACATGCATGAATCTCTGGGTTTGATCCCAGCACCACATTTAGACCAGGTTTGGTGCCAAATCTTATAACTCAGCAATTGGAAGCTAGTGATAAAAAGTTCAAATATTAAAAGTAATCTTCAGTTATCCAGTAAGTTTTATGCCAGCCTGTGCTACATCAAACACCATCTCAAAAATAAATACATAATCCATCCATTATAGGTGAATAATATTTTTTTTCTTGCAAATTTAACTATTTTCTTACTGATTTGGTAAGGTATATGTCAAACAGTTTTCCTCTTTGAAGTATGTAGTTCAGTAGTTCACGGATATGTACTACCATCAGCATAGTCAACTTGATTATATTTTTCTCGTCTTTCCTCTTGAGTTCTTCTTACCCTACTTAACTCACCTGCAGTTTAGCTTCTGTAGCCCTAGGCTTAAGTTTATAATATGGCTTTGTTTTTGTAAATTACCCTATCATGGCCTAGCCTGTGAATGGAGTTATACGTCTATTGTATTGTGTCTGGCTGTAAAATAGTTTTGATAAATGCACAATATAGTTTACCTTAGTAATCAAAGAATAATTCTTTTAATGGTCTCCTTGTCTACTCTCATTTCTATCCATATATAACTATGTTAAAATGGATCAATTTAAAAATAAGTAATAAAGAATAACATTTTCACTATTATTATAAAAATGACTAAATAGGACTGGTGTGTGATGTCTCAGTGGTTAAGAGTGCTTGCTGCTCTTGTAGAGGATCCAAGTTTGTTTCCTATCATCCATGTTGTAGGGGGCTCAGAAATGTCAGTGCAGTTCAGAGGATCCACACTCTCTGGACTCTGGGCACCCGTACCTGCATGCAAGTAGTGTATATAAACTCATAGGTGCACATACACTTAAGTAAAAATAAAATACGTATTGTTTGAAAAGACTGAATATATGGAAGATGTGTTCTTTTCCATTGTCAAACTCATGGAGGTTGAATAATTTTAATTAAAAAAAAAAAAACTATTTTATGCCAGGTATAGTGTCATAAGTCTTTAATGGCAGCACTTAGGAGACAGAGGCGAACGGATCTCTGGGAGTTTGAGGTTAGCCTGGTCTACAGAGACTCTGTCTCAAGCCCCCTCCACCCTGAAAAATTAGTAATGAATTTAAAATTTTATTCTTTGTATTTAAAATTATCTATATAATTGTACTTAATGTTTTGACTTTGGTTTACTTTTATTGCCATATAATATTTTTTTTTTTTGCAGATTAAAAGACCTTATTTTCATGTGAAACCTTTGGAAAAGGCCCAACTAAAAAACTGGAAAGAATACTTAGAATTTGAAATTGAAAATGGGACTCATGAAAGAGTTGTGGTTCTCTTTGAAAGATGTGTCATATCTTGTGCCCTCTATGAGGAGTTTTGGATTAAGGTAAGAAAATGACATAGTGTTTAACTTGAATATATTATAAACATTGATCTAGTGACTAACCTTTTTTGTACTTCTGTTGAATGTTGTTCATATAACTATATCTGTTGCATTAGGAGATGGTCTGCTTGCAACCAGATTTGACTGCTGCATATGCCAACCTCGTTGCCTCTCTTCGTCCTTCCTTACAGAAACTAGTCTAGTGGTTCAATAAAGGTGCTGAATGGGTTTACAAATAGAATTTTATCGTTCTGTCACATATTTAATCACGTGTTCAACTGTAAATTATTCCAGTATTTCCTCTTTTCTATATGTAGTATGCCAAGTACATGGAAAACCATAGCATTGAAGGAGTAAGGCATGTCTTCAGCAGAGCTTGTACTGTTCATCTTCCAAAGAAACCCATGGCACATATGCTTTGGGCAGCTTTTGAGGAACAGCAGGGTAAGAAGGAGAATGTTCAGTTGATTTATTTTAATTAATTTATTTTATGTGAATGAATGGGTGTTTTACCTGCATGCATATCTGTGCTTAAGTGTTTACAAAGACCAGAAGAGGGCATGGATTCCTCTGGGACTGTGCTTAACAGATGGTTGTGGGTACTGAGAAGTGAGCCTGGTGCTCCTAAATGCTACTTTAGCACTTTGTCAGTATGGAATTACTGCACTGAGGGATGTATAAAGAAGAATTTGATTAATTACTTCTATAAAAGCTATGTTGTTTCCTTAACAATTCAACCTTGCCATATCATATCTAAGATCAGCCATAGACAGTACAAAATAAGCATGGCTACTTAAAAATCCCGCAACCCCCTAAATAGAGAGCTAGATTTAGTCTGTGGGCTAATGTTTTTCAGTTCTTGATATCAAGTCTGTTTCAGAAATTTAAACAAAAGTGATGTAAAGTGTATTTTGGAAATTTAAACAAAAATATAAACATTTAATTACTGTTTTAGGGAACATTAATGAAGCCAGGACTATCTTGAGAACATTTGAAGAATGTGTTCTAGGACTGGCAATGGTTCGATTGAGAAGAGTAAGTTTAGAACGACGGCATGGAAATATGGAAGAAGCTGAACATTTGCTTCAAGATGCTATAAAGAATGCCAAATCAAATAATGAGTCATCATTTTATGCTATTAAACTAGCCCGACATCTTTTCAAAATACAAAAAAATCTTCCAAAATCAAGAAAGGTACTTTTGGAAGCAATCGAAAGAGATAAGGTACGCATGTTTTAAACAACATCTTCCATAAAAAGCCAGTACTTCTTCACTTTGGCAACCATGATGAAAGACTTGGTCTATACAGTAATATATTTTATTACTAAATGAGGACAACAGTCCCTCTAAACTGATGTTGCCATTTTTAACATTTTTTCCTAATTACTTTGAATTTAAAGTTTGAGAAAATTATGATTAGTGAGCTAAAATTGTAAATATTGTGGTCTTTGTAATTAACTTTAGAAATTTTAGAAACTTAATGATTGTTAAATAGAATAAAGAACCTGGGAGAATCCTTTAGGAACAAAAGCATAACAGTATCAAACAAAGTAGTATAGTGATTTTCTTTTGCAGAAGTTATTTTTACCAGTTGTTGTTGGTGCACATCTTTAATCCTAGCACTCAGGAGGCAGAGGCGGGTGATCTCTATGAATTCGAGGCCAGCCTGGTGTACAAAGCGAGTTACATGCACAGCCAAAGCTGTTACACAGAGAAACCCTGTCTAGAAAAACCACACACACACACAAAAAAAAAACCAAAAACCAAAAACCAAAAAACAAAAAAGTTCCTATTATATAAGAGTTACTAAAAGCTAGTGTACTGGAAGTGTTTCATTTTGTAGATTTTAAGCTGTATTGGGCCTGTTGAAGATACAAGTTTGAGGTGTAATATACAGATTATCTTTTTGTATTTTAATTTCCAATTTTCATGCTAGGCAAAGTCCAGCTAACTAACATAGGATATTGAGCTTTAATGGGTTAGCATGTAACAACATACTGCACAGTGTGGGAATAATAGTGTCACAACCCAGCAGTGTTGCTAAAGTAGCACAGGGATTGTGACCGAGTGACAGAATACTTGTCTGCTGTCCAGTCCAACAGGACAGGGAAAAAATATGTCCTGAAGAATATGTTTCATTTCATTATATACATGCTGGAAATACTGACATGAGTTATATTTTAATCTTAAACATTTATACTTTAATTAAAATATTGTAGGAATGTTATTAATTGATTCTGCTTTTTACTCAGGAGAACACAAAGTTATACCTCAATTTACTTGAAATGGAATACAGTTGTGATCTCAAACAAAATGAAGAAAGTATCCTCAATTGCTTTGACAAGGCCATTCATGGTTCATTGCCTATTAAAATGAGAATTACATTTTCTCAGAGAAAAGTGGAATTCCTTGAAGATTTTGGTTCAGATGTTAATAAGTAAGATCTTAAATTCATCATATTTTTTAATGGAATATGAGCATTGTTATTTTGTGATGATAATTTGATGGTTACATTAATACATTGCTAAATTTATTTTAAAATATTTTTCTTATTATATATATGATGTATATGTATGGGAGGGAGTGCATGTGTTCCAAAATATATGTGGGGAGGTCAGAAGACAACTTCATGGGGTTTTCTCTTACTTTTTCCTGGGCGCTAGGGATTAGACTCAGGTCACCAGGTGCTGAACTACCTTGTTGGATATAATGCTAAATTTAAAAGTGTTTGTTAAAGCTACTTTTCTTTCAGAGACAAGTGGAGGTAAATTCAGTTTTGTAAATATGTGTATGCTTAATATGACTTAAGCTTTATCATTTCTTCAAAACCATTTTCCTCTTTTAAATGAGTGTTATTTGTGTATGCATATGCTCTGGTTAGAAGACACTTTGTAGCCCTCAGTTCTCTCCTTCCACCATGTGGGCCCTGCAAAAAGAGAAATGAGATAGAAACTTAACTATGAGGTAGGTAGGTGGGGTGGCTGTAGTTGATGTAAAGCTCAGTGGTGGACTATGTGTCATGTATAAGGCACTGAATTCAGTCCTCAGCAACATGCACAGAGCTAAGATAGGATTAGTCTGGAAAAGGAATTGCATCTAATCTCAGCTTGGAAAAGAAGGTAGATGTGGTCACACAGATCTTGCTCACTGGACTCATCCTCCTGAATCATAAAAGGCTACAAGTTAAGGATGATGTAAGGGTTTGCTGTAGATTTGGGGGAAGGGGAGGATAAGATCTAAACTTTAGATTTAAATCTGGTAACCTGGAAAGTAGAAATACTGCCTAGAACATTGGTAAAGTTCCGGTCTTTCTCTCTTGCTAGTAAGTAAATATCCCAGTGCCTAATAGGCATGTATGTGCCTTTGCTGATATGATTTACAATGATTCCCACTGAAACCATTCTAAATTGTGTCTACATATGTGTGGATGTTTTTGATGGTAAGTTTACAGCTTGACACAGCTAGTAATTTCAGTTCTTGAAATCATGCTAAATATTTTGTATTTATATAACAATTATAGCCATTTAAATGGATACAAGTACTGTTGTTTTAGTCAGTAGAGAGAGGTTCACTCAGATACCCAAGTTTTTCAAGTCATGTATTAGGAGGATGAAATTCGACCCTATTTCATAGTTTCTGCTCTTAACTACCTTGTATACTCTACAGTTATTGTTTACACTGAAGAAGGTATACAGAAAAACTGACTTTATGTAATGTTAGCTTTTCATTGGGATAGTATATTTCTTGGGTTCTACAAAAGTATATGGATTGACATATGCTTGATCTGTATGGATAAAAATAGATTTGTCACGCTTCCTAGAAGAGGTAGTTTCATTTAGTTCCTATTGGATTCTGATGAAGAGAAACACAGCGATGGTAACAGAATACATTAACAGTAATGTGTATGAGTGGAATAGTATGTGACGTACTCTTAAGTATTGAATCCAAGGCCTAGTACATGGTAGTTAAGTACTTTACCCACTGACCCAGTGGTTCTCAACCCCTTTTCAGGGTCACATATCAAATATTCGGCATATCAGATATTTACATTATGATTCATAACAGTAGCAAAATTAATTTAGCAATGAAAATAATTTGATGGTTGGGGTCACCACAACATGAGGAACTGTATTAAAGGATTGAAACACTGGGAAGGTTGAGAACCACTGCACTGACCCATTGAACCTACTTCTCCAGAACCAAGTAGGGTTGTTTTGTTTTTAAATTGAAGTGAGCCTTAGCTGGCCTTGAATTCAGAGATCTATCTGCCTTCTGAGTGTTAGGGTTAACAGCATGCGTACCACACCTGGCCAGAACTAGGATCTTGATGCAGTTCAGAGGTTGTACTATCAGCAGTAAACAGCAAATTCTTAAGATTGGCACCTACAAAATTAAATGAGCTATCATTTTGATTTGGTAGTAATATCCAAACAAATTACTGGTTCAGTGAAAGGTGTACTATGTATGCTGTTAAACATGTAGGTATGGAGCATCTGGATATCAGAACTAAGATTTAAGTCTTAAAAGACAAGACAAACAGCCCAGTTACAAATTTATATAAGTTGTTTTCTTATGTGGAAATAACTTAAATCTTTCTAAAAAAATGTTTTATACATCCCAAAGGATTTTGTTTTTCTTCCTCTTCAGGCTTCTGAATGCATATGATGAACATCAAACACTCCTAAAGGAACAGGATTCTTTAAAAAGGAAAGCTGAAAATGGGTATGTAATTTCCTGATAAATCAGGAAGGGATGCTTAAAACATTTCAATATGAAAATTCGCTTTAAAACATGTACTTTTATGGCTTGAAAAAAAAAAAAACATGAATGGTTGAGCTTAGAAGCAAGTATGAAGATTGCCTTCAGCCTACCACTCTCCAAGGCCCAAAATGAGGATTCCATTGGACCTGGAGATGAGACTGAGAGTTGGAAAGCCATTTAGAGTTGGGCCACTGGCCCTAAGTTGAGGGTTGTAGTTAAGGAAATCCTTATAGTTAGGGTGACAGTTCAGGGCAATCTGGTGGCAAGCACAGTGGGGTTTGTTTCTATAAAGAATTGGAGGTAAGTTTGTGATGCAAAGTTTGTTCATCTACGGCGTAACTGCTTAGCTGTAACAGGTTATGCAGAAACGTGAATGTTGTGTAGACAATCTCTAGTTTTAGTCAGGATTAAAGGCATTTGCCACCATGCCCAATTTACAAGTCTTTTTTAAACATCAAGGACAAATGAAACACAGGTCACATCCAGACTCTAGGCTAGTTTGCCACCTCTGGCATAAGGAAAGAACTAAGCATGTAATTTCTCAGCATGAGGTCACCCTGTATAAATGGAGAGTTGTAGATTTTGTCAAGAGTAAGAAGGCTAAAAAGTCAAAGGCCAGATTGGAAAGGGGTTTTGTTTTACCTTGTTGAAAAATCTTAAATCTATTACTTGGAGTGGCAGACTGCTGTTGATTGACCCTTTGAGGACAGGGATCAGTACCATCTATGCTCTTGGCAGCTAATCTCGATAGCATCTCAGGAATATATTAGAGGTCACATTCCTTGGCAGAAATGGGAGGTAAAGTTCTGAGGATGGAGAAGTTTCAGAGATTGCTCCATAACGAAAGGTAAACTGGGCTTAGTCTCCAGTCTGTTTACCACAGCTTGTCTAGGCAGGCATATATCCATCCATTCCCCCCCCTCCCCCCATTACCTTCTGAATAGTATCTTGCTCTCAAAAGATGGTTGAAAGCATTAACTAAGACAAAAGTACACAGTATAGTTGTCTAAGAAAGGTCCTATCTCTGGGAATTTTGAGTTTCTATTTTGGCTTTTCACATAGTTCAGAAGAACCAGAAGAAAAGAAAGCACACACAGAAGATATGTCATCAGCACAAATCATTGATGGGGATTTACAGGCAAATCAAGCTGCATATAATTACAGTGCCTGGTATCAGGTAAGTCTGCATAATTTATTCTTCATTGTAGGTCTATATTGTATATTTCCTTTTCTGATTTAGTGGTGGAATTTCAACAGCTTAATTTTATATGTGGAACATAGCTGTAATTCTAGTATGCTGACATATTTACTTTTACCTTTTCAGTATAATTATCAGAATCCTTGGAATTATGGACAGTATTATCCTCCACCTCCAACCTGATGGAAAAAATGTAAATTTCAGATTGGTTATATGAGAAATGTGGAATTATTTTTTTTGAAGGATGTAAACATAGCATAAGCTTGTTGTATTTGATAATTTGTCTTCCCAGTTTCTGTGTAACATTTGTTTAGTTAAGAGTAGAAAATGTCAATTAGTAGTATACTATAGAAACTTTTCCTACCATTTTTAAAATTTACTTTTTATTGGAGAACTTTTTTTTTTAATTTTTATTTTATTTTACTTAAGTGGTCTAGAATTCTTTTGCAGCTAACGCAAGAGATTTGTAGCCTTAAGTGTAGGGAAAAAGATTACAAGATTCTGGGAAAAAAAAATAAGGGCTGGTTATTGAGAATTTTATCTCCTTAAAAAAAGATTTAAAAGAAAGATTTTTAACCTTAAATGTTAAGGTTGTCTCTATGTTTCAGTTATACTTGGAAATTTGGCTCTAATTGCAAGAAAGATGAACTATTAACATGCTCTGCCTTGGAATAGATTGTAAATGAGAAAGTGTAATGAGAAAGTCAGGATCCCCTTAAGAAATGAAATATCAAAGTATGAATTGGGAGACTGTATCTAGAATATTCATGTAAAACTTGCGAGCAAGCTTTCATTTTGATCAAATTTATCGTCATTTTTGTAATAAAAGTGAAGACTCATGCAGCAATTGTTTATGAATTCATTTGGGGGAGGCACACCAAATACAGATTAACATTGCTTTGAAGTAAGCCTTCTTTAAATTTATTATCTTCCTACCAGAATGTTTTACTTACTTTGATTTTCTGCTTCAAGTTCTATGCCTTTGACCTTTCACCATGGAATAATATTTTTAAAAATGTCCTGGACAAAGATAGCCACCTT
The DNA here is from genome assembly GCF_949786415.1 of Peromyscus eremicus. Lineage (NCBI taxonomy): Eukaryota > Metazoa > Chordata > Mammalia > Rodentia > Cricetidae > Peromyscus > Peromyscus eremicus. The sequence continues at coordinate 34,073,423 of NC_081430.1, forward strand.
GATTAACGGTTATACGCTTATTTGGATGAACTCCCAAGTCCTGCTTACCTAATCCGAACATTAATACAGCAACACAGAATAAGTCAAATCAAGACAATCCATGACATTTTTATTGAGCCTTTTAGTTTATAATATGAGGTAAAAGGAAAAGCAGTTCTCTTTAATACTTTACACAGCTATAGTAAAATATCTGAGACTTAAAGGGACTTCCAGGGGATTACAACTGAGATCAAGTAAACAAGCTTTAACTCCTTGAATTTTCCAGTTGACTCTTCCCTTAAAATAGTAACAAGCTCTTGTTTAGTCACATTAAGTTTCAAGGCCAAGTTTTTATTGTTGATGTCTTCTGATCTGAAGCACTGGTTTCAGTCAATATCTACTAATTCTACTTCAAAAATGAGTTTGGCATTTGGTGGAATTCTGTGGGAAATTGTCAAGGTAAAACTGATGAAAAGTGCCTCTCCCCCAACCACTAACCTATAGCATAATACTAGAATTGTGAAATCTGGCTATTAGTAAAGTAATTTAAGCTCCAACGAAAGACTTGGTGTGGTGGCACACCCCTAAGCCACAACATTTGTGTGCTGGAGACAGAAATACTTCCAGGGAAGCCCAAAGAGAATGTCCCAATAAATTTAAGAGGAAGAGATTTGTCTTTGACTCAGAGGCTGGCTTGAGTTTCCTAAAAGTATCATATCCTTAGTGATCAATAGAAAGCAATCACAAAAGTCAAGTTTCAGCAGTATTCTTCTTACCTGAATGCCTCACTAATGCTACAGAATTAGCCACTATCTTATGAAGGCTGCTTGCTACTTAGTATTCAGAACATCTGAGTGAGTCAAAGTCTGTACAAGTCAGAATATGGCACCTACTGTGAATTCAAAGCTAAGTTGGTGACATACAGCTTTAATGCCAGCACTGGGAAACAGGCATGCAGATCTGAGTTCCAGGACAGCCAGGGCTACACAGAGAAACCATCTCCAAAAAACAGTCTTTCATTATACACATGAGATTAGTCTTGATGCTTTCACATGAGATGAAACTGCAGGCAAGCTGAAATGAATTTAACTTTTCTTAAGACTACAGAGAGGACTTCCAACCTTAACCTCACTCCTTATCCCCCAAAATCCCAATATCAAAACTAATTTTGCCAACAAGAATGGAATCAACACCTAAAAATTACTTCCCACTTAACTATTGGATTAAAGTCTTAAATGGTCTACAATCATTGCCTTTCTGCTTTTTGTAAATGTTGACAAACCAGTTTGTCATAGAAGTACTGTAATTATTAATAAATGCTTACTAACATTATTTGTCCTGTGGTCTCTGTCATTTTTCATGTGGTAACCATCACTTACGTTCTATTTCTAAGATTTGAATCCTCAGTCACTGGCCCCGATCTGTGGGAATTTTGTTTTGGGGTGTGTGTGTGTGTGTGTGTGTGTGTGTGTGTGTGTGTGTGTGTTAAATTCTAAAGGAAAAAGGATACTTGGCGTCAGGCTGTCCTTTCTTTCCATAGGCCCATTCTGGTTCAATCTCCAGTCGAGCCTTTTCTCCTTTACTCATAGTCAGGAGCGCTTCATCCCACTAAAAGCAAGAACAAAATACATGTGATTACAGAACGCAAATAAACATTTTTTAATTCTATTGGTGCTGCAGAGATGGCTTCTTAACACTTTGGCAGAATTCAGTTCTCAGCACCCACATCAGGCAGCTCCTATCTGCCTCTAACTCCAGCTCAATAATTTTGTTTGTTTGAGACAGATCCTGGTTATTCTATGTAGCTGTAGCTTATGTGCCCTTTGTCCACCAGCTGGTCTTGAATTCATACAGAACCACTTGCCTCTGCCTCTCAAATGCTAGGGTTAAAGTGTGTGCCACCATGACTTAACTGTAAAAATAACCTTTAAAAAGTTCTATTATTGCCCTAAGGTAATATGCTTGGATGAATTCCTAAATCCATCTTCAATTTCCTTAACATGAAGTTTCAACAAGTTAAAAGCAAAGCTCCAGTCAGCCTTTTTTTTTTTGTTAGGTTGGAGATCAAACCTTGTACATTTTAGTCAAGCTACATCTTGTACTAAAACCTCTGACCTGCTGTTTTACATTGTTTGAGTTCTACACAGAATTTGAGTTCTACACAGAAGTCTTTAAGTCTCAGATTTACAGAAAGCAGTATGTCATATTTTTGTAGCTACATTAAGTAAACATTTTGCATGTTACCATTTGAGTTTCTGAGAAAGAATTTAAACAGGTAGTTCTAACAAAACATAATTTGAGGAAATTATCAACTCAACTTCTAATTTCTTCAATACACTGTATTAATAGTTAATCTTACTTAAGGCTAACTTCGCCTTAAGGTTTACTTTGTTATTTCTCACATGTTTGGACAAATAAAAGCATGTTGATGTCTCAAAGATTTTTAGAAGAAATAAATTGTACTTCAATAGAATAGATTTCTTCTCTATATGTGCCAACAAACGTTCTGCCTGGGACCGAACTAGGACCTCTGAATGTGGGTGAATTGGGGAGCTCCTGGCAGTGGGACCAGGACTCATCTCGAAATGGCTTCTGGAAACACATTCCCTAGGGTGGGACACCTTGCTCAGCCTTGACACTGGAGGGGTGAGGGTGTAGAGGGAGCGTGTGTGTGTGTGGAGGGGGCTTGGTCCTGCCTCAACTTAGTATGCCAGACTTGCCAGACTTTGTTGACTCTCCAAGGGAGGCCTTACCCTCTCTGAGGGGGGGTTTGGGGAGAAGAGGAGGTGGGAGGAGGAACTGGGATTGGTATGTAAAATTAAAAAAACAACTCTTTTTTCTAATAAAAAAATATTAATTATGAAAGGCTGTTTTATCACAGTATTAACTTTCAAAGTAAGCTTATACATAGAAACTACTGTATGAGTCCCCATTATATTAAATTATACTCCCTAAAACTTATAGCTCTGGAGTTTGTCAGTATTGTTTATTTGTTCAGATAGGGTCTCTATGTAGCCCTGGCTGGAGCCTCCACAGATCTAGCTACATCTGCTTGGAGTGCTTGGATGAAAGGTGTGAACAAGCATTCCTGGCCCAGGATTCTTACTTTATAGATGGGGAAACTGACACCTAGAAAACTTGTAACCAGGTCAGCCAGCAAGGATACTATAAAGTTTTTCTGACTTAGGTTATTTTCCTTATATCTCCAAACCTAATTCTTGGATTTTTACAAAATGTTTTTTGATGTTTTGGTGGTTTGAATGATAATGCCCCCATAGGATCAGATAATTGAGTGCTTAGTCCCCATTTGGTAACTGCTTTGAAGGATTAGGAAGTGTGGATTTACCAGGTGTGGTGGTGCACACCTTTAATCCCAGCATTTGGGAGCCAGAGGCAGGTGAATCTCTGAGTTAGAGGCTAGTCTGGTCTACAAAGTCAGTTCCAGGACTGCCAAGGCTGATAAACAGAGAAAACCTGTGTGTGTGTGTGTGGGGGGGGGGGGGGCAGGTTACTGGTGGGGAGAGTGTGGTTTTGTTGGAGGAGGTGTGTTGCTGGGAATGGACTTTGAGGTTTCAAATGCCCATGCCAGGCCCAGTGTCTCTGTCTCTCTGCCTGGTGCCTGCAGATCTGGATGTAAAGCTCTCAGCTACTTTTCTAGCACCATGCCTTCATGCTCCCTACCATGACATGAATGGACTAAGTAAGTGTGAAACTGTACACAAGCCTCCAATTATAAGAGCTGCCTGGGTTATGGTGTCACTTCACAGCAAAAGTAATAACGGAAGACACATTCAGAATCTAACCTAGCTAGGACCCTGTGTATACTAGTCAAGTGTTCCATCACAAAACTGCTCCCCATCCCCACAATCTAAACTTCTGTTAGAATACCTAGAGATTCATTTGCCATCTTTATTTACTTACTCCTCTGATAACCTTGCCTACTCCAACCTTGAAGCTTAAAGGCTTGGCATTTTTCTTCTTCTTTGAACCTGCAAAACAGATTTACCTTTTAATCACATACTATAGTTTTAATTACCTTCTAAACTGTATTATTAAAGTATTTAAAAACTGCTCAACAAAGTTATAAAAAAAAAAAAACCCTTAAAACATGTGTATGTGATTGATTGTTGTACCACATACATACATAGCTACCTACAACTGCATATAGCCTCAAGATGAACAAAACCTGAAAGCAGAGATCTGGACCACTAAATAACAAGCTATATTGACTTCCTTGAGGCAGAATCTCACTGTGTAGCTGGCCTAGCACTCACTACTTAGACCCTGAACTTACAGTGAATTTCCTGCCTTTTGTCTCCAGAGTGCTGGGATTATTTTTAATCTGTTTTTACATTAAAATTGTAAAGCATTCTGGGACATGGCTAGGTTAGAATATTGCTTTTCTTTCTAACCTGATACTGAGGCTTGGTCCCCAATGTCACAGTGTTGCAAGTTTAAGGGAACCTGTAAGAGGTAATTAGATGCATAAAGGGTATGAATTTTTTTTTTTTTTAAATACGAACAAGTTCCTCACTCCTGTGGTGCTTAGTAGTTAAATGCAGAATAGACTATTAGCAAAGCAAATGGAGTACTGACCTCCCTCAATCATGGCCACACAAGTGCTTTTCTTCATGTGGTCCCCACTTTCTTAGGACAGACAGCACTTGACTTCGGGAGCGGGAGCAGATGCCACTTCCACTGTGTTCTTGGAGTGCCACAACTAACAGCCATGCTAAACCTCTTTAATAAGTCTCAAGAGTTCAAAAACAGACATAAAGCTTTCCTTAAGTTCTGCATCCTTTGCTTCCCAAATGATCATGATTAGCCAGCCAACAACCCATGAATGGTAGACCACCACCAAGAAAATCTTGGTACAAAAGACATCAGGGAAAAGTAATAGCAAAGCAAAAAGAATGACCTTTTGCTTATCTGTCTAGTGCACAAACGATAAGACTTACTTGTTTGAATATTAGTGTCAAAAACAGTTCCATCTGGGAGTGTCCCTGTATACCAGCAGTGAACAACGTCTCCCTTTTTAGGAAAGTTGGTTTTATCTCCCTTTTTTAGAACAGATTTTGTATATTTCGGTGGACCCTAAAAATAAAATACATATTTATGTCCTTTTAAAAAGATGACAGAATACTTACAAATAATGGTTACTAAAGTTAGGTCAGGGTAACAAACTACTTGTAGCCAACATGAGTTAAGAAAATAACCCAATGATGAGAATATTATTCACATAGGAGGCCACAATTTCATGTCAAATAACTTACAGTATCTTTGGAAACTAAAATTCTCATGGCATGACTTTGTTAATCATTCAATACCATAAATTCTCAAAGTTAGAAAAATAATACTAAATTCCTAAGGTACTATGACATTCCATAGCCCATGCCAATTACTAGATTTTTTTTTTTTTGATCGTATGCAGTGAAAATGAATACAGTGACGTTGCCTCCATCCACAGCCTGACTATGACCCCTCAAGAATCTTAGATGGATCCAGGAATGGTGGCGTGCAACTTTAATCCCAGCACTCAAAGAGGCAGGGGAAGGCAGATCTGTGAATTCAAGGCCAGCCTAGTCTACGGATCAATTTCCAGGCCAGTCAGATTTGCAAGCTGAGATCCTGCCAACAACAACAACAACAACAAATTTTGGAGGGAAAAAATACTCATACAAATAAATGGTTCCTGTATTCAGAAATGGATCTGCATTATTCACATTAATTTTTGGTTTATAAATATAAAAAAAAATCTTTTAGCAAGGCTAGTTCTCAAGGATTTAAAAATCTGTTTGGTTCCTGAGTTTGGAAATGAGAGAAATAGTGTCATTATTCTTTCTTCCTTACCTAGTTGCAATTGGTCAAGTCATGTATTCAATTGTCTGACTCCCTTAACTCTAGATTCCTGAACTTTTCAGAACTTGAATTAAACTTGTTTAGTCTTTCTGCTAATAGTCTCTCCCTTTGATAAAGATTTTATTGACCAAACTAGCCAGGGTTTTATCCTTTTCTGGGCTAGGTCTGAATCTTGACCTGTGAAGACTGGAGGAGCAGTAATAGTTTCCAGTAGCTCAAGGGCCTTATTCTAGGCCAGTGGGTTACAACCCTTTGGGGTCATATACCAGATATCCTACATATCAGATATTTACATTATGATTCATAACAGTACCAAAATTAGTTATGAAGTAGCAAGGAAATTTTATGTTTGTGGGTTACCACAACATGAGGAACAGTATGAAAGGGTCACAACATTAGGAAGGCTGAGAGCCACTGCTCTAGGATTACCCTTCTGAGAAATTCAACACTTCCTGTTATAGAAGATTACCTTAAGGTGTGTTACTTTTGTTTATGTTGCATTTGTTTAACTCTGTGAAGCTGTGTTACTGTGCCTGTCTAAAACACCTGATGGTCTAATTAAGAACTGAACAGCCAAAAGCAAAGCAGGAGAAAGGATAGGCGGGGCTGGCAGGCAGAGAGAATAAATAGAAGGAGAAATCAGAGGAAAGAAATTAGTAGCCAGAGAAGAAGGAGGACTCCAGGGGCCAGCCACCCAGCTACACAGTAAGCCATGAAGTAAAAGTAAGATTTACAGAAGAGAACAGGAAAAGCCCAGAGGCAAAAGGTAGACGGGATAATTTAAGTTAAAGAAAGCTAGCAAGAAACATGCCAAACTAAGGCCAGGCATTCATAAGTAATAATAAGCCTCCGTGTGTGATTTATTTGGGAGCTGGGTGGAGGGCCCCCCCAAAATAGCAAAAACAACCAACACTTCCAGAAGAATTTCCTGTCTGTTCTAGCCATCCTAAAGCTTAAGGCTCTTGTCTCAGTCTGTGTTTAAGAGCCTAACTGGCAACACAGGTTTCCTATTCCCCTTGGGTTGGGTCTTAAGAACATCTCACTTCCTGCCCCCATTAAAGTCTTTGCCATTCCCTCTCCTCACTGTTACTCTTCCTTAAAAGGCCCAGTCACCCACACATATAAATGGGGCTTCGGTCTGAACAAAACTGTCTGTGCCAATTTAAAAGTCTGCTTAGTGCATCTTTGACATAGGTAATTCTTGAGTGATGTTAAAAATTACTACTCTATGCTACTGTTTCTGGGATTACCATTTCATAATTGCCTACTACAGCTAGCACAGTGGAGGCCCTGGCAGCAAAAGTAGCTACAACAGTTAATCTTTCATTCTATTGGACATGATAAATTTAATTCAATAGTTATATACATTTCGATTGGCTTTGAAAATTATAAATTTATAAACTCAAGTTCCATTTGCTTTTGGGATACCATCTTACAAGGACTCCAATTTGCAGTAAGGCTCGTTAAGGAAGGGAATGGCTCAGTTGCCTTTAGCCTACTGGCTATCGGTGGGTTAGGACTTCTGTTAGTCTTTTCTGTGTCGAACACACAGATTGCAAGCCCAGTGCCACTTTGAGATCTTTGGCAGCAGTTAACTCTGCAGCTCACACACGACTGAGCCTGTATGATAATGAGTATTCAGAGACGGGTAATGCCTGGGGGGCACTCACCAACCTAAGACAGAGCGCCTGTGTGGCCTCGGCAGGTGTCTCCATGACGGGTAAGGTGACCTACTGATGTCCCACACAACCTAAGTCAGAAGCTCATTTTTTAATAAAAGGGGGACCTGTAGGGCCCTGTCCGCCCCCCCCCCTTTTGGGTAACTGTTGCCTTGCTTGCTGACCTTGACCTTGATATCCTCCCTATGCTAATTCCCTGCCTGGTTCCACCCTCCTGAATGCTTAAGGGAAGTTCCTTGTCTGTGTATCCTGCATAATGGGTGTTAACAGCTTAGATGCAAGATTGTAAAACATCAGTAGCGAACTTCTGTCCTCCAGGTTTCTCCCATTGTGCTGTAAGCCTGTATTTAAAACCTCCTCCCTCCTTCAATAAATGGGATTTGGCATTAAAAAAAATAAAGAAAAAAATAAAAATATTACCAGAAAAAACAAAACAAAACAAACAAACAAACAAACAAAAATTACTACTCTAATGCCCAAAGGCCTACACCATAGAAGATACAATCTCTGTGGAATCTTTTCCATTTTCAAACTCAGGACACCTGCCAAGTATTCCTCTCTGCAACGCTTCCTGAATGAACACCTGACACTATGTTTCAATTTTTTATTTAAATTTTTTTAGTGTATATATACATGTGGGTCAGTTGATTCTCTTAGCCCCCACTCACCTTTTTTTAAAAGATTTACTTTTATCTGTGTGAATGTGAGTGCATTCCATATATTTGTGGGTGATTGTGAAGGCCAGTAGAGTCTGGTCCCTGGAGTTGGAGTAACAGGTAGTTATGAAAATGCCCACATGGGTGCTGGGAACTGAACTCATGTCCTCTGGGAAAGCAGAAAATGTTTTTAACTCCTGAGTCATCTCTCCAAGACTCATCTCCTTCCACTAAGTCTAGGGGACAAAATCTGGATGCCAGGCTTCCCACTACACAACTGTACTGGCCCAGCCATTTCACCAGCACTATATTGCAGTTCATAACAATAGTATACCTTATACAAGGAATTTTGCTTCCTCAGGAACTCAGTTTTGTCTGGAGATACTTTAGTTTAATGATGCAAAGATGTGTTGCATTCTTTTATGTTGCATTTGTTTAACTCTGTCAAACTTGTTACTTTACCTGTCTAAAACACCTGATTGGCCTAATAAAGAGTTGAACAGCCAATAACAAGGCAGGAAAAAGGATAGGCAGGGCTGGTAGGTACAGCAAATAAATAGGAGAAATCTGGGAGGAAAGCTCAAGGAGCAGGATAAGAAGGACTCTAGGGGCCAGTCACCCAGCTACACAGCAAGACAAGGAGTAAGACGTAAAGAAAGGTACACAGAAATAGAGAAAGGTAAAAGCCCAGAGGTAAAAGGTAGACGAGATAATTTAAGAAAAGCTGGCTAAGTCCAGGCATTCATAAATAAGAATAAGCCTCCATGTGATTTATCTGGGAATTGGGTGGCAGTCCCCCAATACAGCTAAGACCAAAAGAATAAAGACCCAAAAGAGTAAAAACAACCAGCTATACTTGGGGAAAAGGGTTTATTTTGGCCTTCATATCTCAATCACAGTTCATAACTAAGGGAAGTCAGGGAAGGCACTGACAGAGGAAAGGTTACTGGCTTGCTCAGATTGTGTTCTTTTGTTTGTTTGTTTTTTGAGACAGGGTTTCTCTGTGTAGCCCAGGCTGGCCTCAAACTCACAGAGATCTGCCTGGCTCTGTCTCCTGAGTGCTGGGATTAAAGGCATGCACCACCACCACCCATGCACCACCACTGCCCATCCTTCAGCTTGTGTTCTTACATAACCTTAGGCCACTTGCCCACATCAATCAAGAGAATGCCCCCACAGACATGCCCACAGGCCAATCCGATGGCAGCAAATCTTCGATGGTAGTTCCCTTTTCCCATGTGACTGGTTTTGTCGTGTTGACAGAACTAACAGCACAGATATCTACTACACATTCTACAGCCCCAAATAGCATCCATCAACAAAGAAATAATAAATTGAGCCCCAGAGCTCCCCTTATTTGCCAACAAACACAAAAAACCAAGTAAGCCAAAAAGTCTAATTTGGGCACGGTAGCCTATCCAAATCCCAGCACTTGAGAGACGAGGAAGAAGGATCATGATGCGTTTGAGGGTTGCCTGGGTTGCAACAAACTCTGGGGATTTTGTCCCTGCTTCCCTTCTCCTTGGAGTGCTAGAATTACACACAATCTACTACTCTATCTGGCTGGCTTAATATGGGTTTTAGGGATTCAAGAGTACTTTCTCCTGTAATGCAAATATTTTTACCAACTGAGCCACTGCACCAGCCCATCATTTTCTTAAGAGAATGTATCCTGTCTGCTACATGAGTACCCATGAGAACAACGAATTGCATTCTGATTTTTAGAATACTGTCTTGTGACTTTTGCCTCAAATTAACCAAACTAACATGAATTCAGCCCAGGCCTAGTGAACACTTTCTGCTTGTTTCTTCACCATTTCTCCACTGTAGTTCCAAAGTACAAGCATAGAATATAACAACAGGGATGAGCACAGTATCACTGAGAGGATCCAGGAAGAGAGAGAGTGTGTAATTGACTTCAGTGTTCCCAATTTAATAAAATAAATGAGATCCTTAGTTCTAAGGACACAGGAAAAGTAAAAGGAGATGTAAGTATTCACAGGACTTCCAATGAATCATAGTCAAACCTACAGGTCCTTACAAAAATTACCCTTTAAAATTCTCTGCATTGGCTGGGCGGTGGTGGTGCACACCTTTAATCCCATCACTCTGGGATACAGAGGCAGGGGGATCTCTGTGAGTTCAAGGCCAGCCTGGTCTACAAAGTGATTTCTAAGACAGGTTCCAAAGCTATACAGAGAAAACCTGTCTAGGAAAAAAAATTTTTTTTTTGTTTTAATGCATTGTTTCTAGCTCCTAAGAAACTGTATTTTACTACAATTCTTTTTCTTTACTTTTTTTTTTTTTTTTTTGGTTTTTCAAGACAGGGTTTCTCCATGTAGTTTTGGTGCCTGTCCTGGATCTTGCTTGCTCTATATTTTCTTGGCGACAGGGTCGTACTACATAGCCCTCACTGATTTGGTAATCAAATACATACACCAGGCTGGCCTTGAAGTCACAGAGACCTGCCTTCCTCTGCCTCCTGAGGGTTAGGATTAAAGGTATGTGCCATCACCACCACCCCCTTTCTTAACTCTTTAACAGTGTATGAGCTTATCTTATATCACGTCTAATTTTCATGAGGATAAGCTATGCTTTTGAAACCCTATAGTAATCATAGATTTATTTACTTTTGTAGCCACTTAATATTTATTCAATAGATAAAACAGTCATCAGACATAGTTATAATAAAACTCGAAATTCTTCTGTGTGTACATACCCACAAACAACTTGTGCTTTCTGAAAAAGATTATGCAAAATTAACTGGCTTTAATCACATAACTATCTGACTTTACTATACCTTAACTTTCAGTCTGTGAACACATACCCAAGCTATAAAACTAAATATAGATTATTATCATTGATACTGACTGCTTGCAATGAATGAGCTTAAAGCTGGGCCTACAATTCCTGTACTTAGGTGAGTGAGGCAGGGAAAAAAAAAAAATCAAGAGTTTGAAGCCAACCTAGACTAAAAGCAAAACCCTATATCCAAAAAAATAAATAAACCCCCAAATGATTTATCAGATTCTTCAAAGTTTATGTAAGAATGTAAAACCTGGGTTGGGAAAATGAGGCATGAACTGTTTCCAAAGCCCAGCACATCATGTTCATTAGAAAAAGCTAAAAATAACTTAAAAGGAAGTTTCTTTAATTCAACCCAACTTGGCTACAGAATCAGGTTCTTAAAATAGTTCAGAAAGCCTGGGAGCTCTGGCCAGAAGCTACTAGCTCTTGGGTTTATTTCTATACCAAGGATAGGGAGTCAGTGCACTCCAAATCACAGCTTCCCTCTGAAAAAGTAGCTGTACTCAACCACACGTAGTTTATTTAGAGATATAAAGCAAATGTTAGCTGAGGTGGGGGGAGGCGGTCCCTGCTAGTCGTGATGGAGGCCAGCCTGCACAACTTAGTGAAGCCCTTCTCAAAATTAAAACAAGTACTTGGAATTAATTTAGTGGTAGAGCACATCACACATGCATGAGGTCCTAGGTTCAGCCCCTAGTACTAAAAGAAGAAAAAAGTAAAAACTATCAGATACAAACCTCCTCAAGAGTCTCTTCAGACTTGGTTTCTTTGGGTTTATCGTCATTAAGCTTCACATTTTTCACTTGCTCAGACACTTTACTTACAGTTTCAGTACCCTTGAAACGCTGTAAAAAATATTCTAACATGAGTACTGAGGACAGGCCAGCAACTAGGAAGAGTATCTAGATTTAACCCTTCCAATAAATGAGCACCTGCACAATGAAGACACATTTATGTATCAATAACTCAAACAAAAGCAAATCACCCAAGGGAATCATCTAAAAACAAAGATATTACTGATTTAAATATATAAAGTCAATAAATTATGACCTCAAACCATTTCATGATATAAATTCTAAACAAGCACCATGACCTTCAGACAAGGAAGTCAGGCCGGGCGGCAGTGGCACACGCCTTTAATCCCAGCACTTGAGAGACAGAGCCAGGCGGATATCTGTGAATTCGAGGCCAGCCTGGTCTACAGAGTGAGATCCAGGACAGGCACCAAAACTACACAGAGAAACACTGTCTCGAAAAACAAAACAAACAGACAAGGAAGTCAGACGCATCCTACTCAAAGCTCCTTCAATAAAAAGTCCTTTTTTGTAGATGATAATCACTTTGTAGTAAACAAACATTAAAGAATTTCTTTAAATCTGTTTTTATCATCTAAACTAGTCTAAGTTCTTCCATGACATAGAACTCACTGTTTCCACATAACATGTTATAACAGTGTAGAGAATGTCAACTGGCTTACCAGATTTACGACCTAAGAATTTGTGTGTTTATTTATACCACTAGGAGTTTTGTTTTTTTGGTTTTTTTTTTTTTTAAATCTGGTTCCTTTAAAAATAACCCCCAATACTCAACCATGTTGTAAACTAGGCTTGCTTGATATGACAGAAAGTCCAATTATGATCACACTTAAGAAAAACTGCAGGTGGAAAAACCTAACTTATTCTTCAAAAAAAGTGCACTTAAAATTTGTATGTGGAAATAAAATTTCTAACTGAAGTTCTTCTAATAGGATGTTATAACTTACCTTAGTTTCAAAAAGATGGTTATAGGCTGTAACCAAATGATCCTTATTAGCAGTCTTAGCTACATTTTTAATGTTTCCCAATAGTTTATGTTCTGCAAGAAACTACAAAGAAAAAAAGCTCATTAGTTAAAACAATTTCCCTAGAGTAGGAAGGATCTAAAATTAGAAAATGGAGCCTGGAGTTGAGGATGTAGCTCAGCAGGTAGAGTGCTTGCCTTGTACGCACAAAACCCTGGGATCCATTCCACACACCACATAAACTGGGTTTGGAGACACACACCTAAAATCCCAGCATTGAGAAGTATCAAGGCCATGGCCAGGTACACAGTGAATTCAAGACTAGGCTGAGATACATGAGATCCTGTCTCAGAAGAAAACAAAGAAAGAAATGGAGCCTGGTGTGATAGAACTGTAGTGAGGCAGGAGGATCCCTTGAGCTCAGGAATTCAAGACTAGTCTGAACAAATAATAAGACCCTGTCTCAAACCAAGAAACTTAGAAACAATCTTTTGGTGCTAGGTACTATGTTTCAATAGTAACAATGAAGAAATAAACACTGCCATTTTTATATCCATTTTGAAAAGGCATATTTTGAAATACCAGGAATTAAAGAGTTAGAACTATAGTATGTATGGGAGACAGAGATTCACTTTAACCTTTCTCCCATTACAGAACACACAGAAAAGATTATTTAGACATTAAGCATACTATAAGCAGCTGCCCTGGTAAAATGCTACTTGGCATGCCTTTAGAAGTCTACAAGTTGTCCTCTGACTTCTAGTGTCATGGCACTCAAGCCCACACACATTAAGCCAAGAAATAAATGTAAAATAACAAAGCACGTGTGAGGCTAAGCCAGAATGGAGAGTTCTAGACCATCTTATGCTACTACACAGTAAGACTATCTCAAGAAACAACAAAAAAGCAATAATAATAATAATAATAAAATTAATTCATAGTATATTTATCTTAAAATCAGGTGAGAGTTAGAAATCTTGTGTTAAAAATTGAATAAAAAATTCTTGTGTATGTCAGTTTGGACACACAAAAAGCATGCATGGTGTACTCAAGTCCTCACTTTCCACCTTGTTTGAGACAGGGTCTCTCTTACTGTCTAGGGGGCCTAAGAGCTCCCAAGGATTCTCTAGTCTCCACTTTCCATGCAGCCCTGTGATTTTAAGTACTACCACCTCCTGCAGCTTCAGACAGTCTGGGCATCCTAACTCACAGCACCATACTTGTGTGCAAACCCTTTACCCACTGAACCGTTTCTCCAGCCCTTTACTGTCGTTTGCTTCCTTCACTGTATTTGGAAGCTGCTGGTCTCCAAGTTTTCTTAAAGTTGTTTTAGCACCTAAGAGTTTTTCTTTTGTTAACTACCTTCATCACTATTGCATTTTCCCCTCTTTGCTGTCCCCGTCCCCCTCCCCCGCCGCCGCCTTTTTTTTGAGATGGAGGGTCTCAATATGTAACCCTGGTCAGCCTAGAATTCACACTGTTGTTCAGGCTGACCTGGAATCCAGAGATCTGCCTACTTATCCCTCTGGGATTAAAGGTGTGCACCACTACCTGTGCTACAGATGGATGGCTAAGATGGAGAAAAGGCTGAAAACTGCATTAAAAAGAAATTTTCAACGATAAAAGACCGGTGAAACGAAATAAAAGTTGGCTATATAGAAGTAATCAGTTACTTCAGCGCTCTTGTGATTTCTCTTAAAGAGCCCAGGAAAATATCTAAAATACAACTATCTAATATTTTACGATTAACAGAAATAATGACCATCAACTAATTAAGGTAAGAGAATGATCACTGGGGACTATGCATTATTTTTTTTACAAAATATTATGATGTTCCAAATCTCTTGAAATTGTCCAAATCAGGTCATTTTAACCTAGGAGTATAAAAGAAGAAAAAAAAATAAAGTCTACATTGGGATAAGCTGTTTAAAGACAGCTTAAAGTAGTACCGTTTTGAGGTATTAAATGTCTAACTCTACTTCTGTTGAAAAGCAGAATGGCTCAAGAAAAAATAATCCCATTAAAATGGCATAAGGGTCTATCTGCATGGTATCTTTTCCTTTTCACTCTTGTATATTTAAATATGGAGCATAGTTCTTATTCTTACTACATATGTTTCATAAATACTGGCTTAACTATGTCCTGATGCCAGAATAATTATGTACATGGGAGGAATTGGAAGTGTAAGAGTTCTTGAATCTCCCCATCAAGATCCTGGAAAAACACAGGCCTGAGTATGTGAATGATCACTGCAAAATATGGATTTAAATGGCTATCACCAAAAGCATTTTCATACTCTGGAATCACAGAACGCTCGATTATTTAGCATTTAGAATTTGAAAAACTGTAAGAAAATCAAATTTCAAGCCGCACCTTCTAATTTCAACGTGTACCACCATTCAGCAATTTAAAGAGATAAGGAACACGACGACGACATAGTGGCGCATGACTGTTATCCCTAGTCTTCAGGAGGTGAAGGAAAGGGGATCAGGAGTTTGTGGCCAGTCTGGGCTATGTCAGAAGTTGCCCCAAAAAGACATTAAAAGGGGGGGAGGGGGTCGCCGGAATTATCATTTCTGAAGGACAAAAAGTCAAGTGTCCGATAAAAACAACCTGTGACTAAAAAAATGGGTGACTAAGATGGAGACCAGGCCGAAAACTGCATTAGAAAACTACAATTTTTCAAATCTGCGTGTTTATAACCATAGGAGAGGCCACAGTACAAAAATTTCACATTTTAATTCCCCTAAGTATTAAAGGTAAAGGGATTTTCTAACAAAAAAATGTTAAACCGTAATATTATGAGTTTTGAAAAATCACAGATTATTTAGTAAATTGGTAAAACCAGTAAGATGCACACACGACGTCCCACATCTTTACACCCCTCCCTCCCATTTCCCAGTGGCCAGCACGCTGCGCCCGGGAAGCCTGCATGCGCGGTTCCCCGGCCCCCGCCTCAGACCCCAAGACCTCAGGTCCGACTGAAATCTACGACTGCAGCCCGCTCGCCAGCCCTAAGAAACAAGGCCGATCCCCGCGGAAGCAGGGGCGGCCCAAGGGGCGGGAGGGTGGGAGCTCACGCGGGCCGCTCGGGCCTGGCCAGCACCGGCCACAGAAGGCGAGGGCGGGGGCACCGAGGAATCCGGGATGTAAGGCATCTCCGGGGGGGGTGAAGCGGCCCTGGATCGCCCCGGCCCGGCCGCCCAGGTGCCTCAGGTACCGAATCTGAACCGTGATCCTGCAGAAACTTGATAATGTCCTTCTTGGGCAGCTGCTCGCTGCGCAGCTGCTCCACGGTCCATGCACGCTGGGGAACAGCCGCCGCCATCTTCCCCCGCTGCCGCCGCTGCACTGAGCCAGCCCGCCTCAGTCCGGCGGCGCCCCGCCTCCGGGGCGTGGCCTGGGTTTGCGCCACGCTCTAGGGGTGGGGCCTCTCAGCCTCTCTGAGTCAGCCCGCCAGTCCTGCGTGGCCCCGCCCCCGAGGCGTGGCCAGAGCATGCGCCGGGCTCGAGGGGGCGGGGCCTCAGCTCATTCCTGGCCCCCCGGCCTGCAGAGGCGAGGCTGCTGTGATCTAACAAGGAATGGGACGTGGGCTCGGGCGATGTCAAGGCTGGGCTGGGAGGACTCTGTTGAGTAGAATGAAAAAATCTGTGCAGATAGCTTTGCCAACTGAATGCAGTGATGTCAAACCTCTTTACTTTGACGCTTTGTGAGGCATTCTTTGGGCAGTCATTACCCACACTGGTTTTTTAATTTTTATAGCCTACCATGTCTTTAGAGGTACAGATAGTAAACCGTTTAAAGGAAATAGCTGCATTTGGGTTTCCGTCTCATTTTTATCTAGTTCTACCCTAATCTCATCTGAATTGGCTTAGACCTTGCCCATCAAAAGTTTATTTACACAAAACTAAATGCAGACCGCCCCCAAATCAAACGACAGATGTTTGTGTACAAATTTAGAAACTTGAATAGAACACCGTGATGAAGCTCCACTTAAAATACCTCTTTCCGATAGTGAGGGTGGCGTACAGCAAGAGCTATATGATGTGTTTGTACTTGGCTTCAGTAACGGATGGAACGGGTTTGCACCGGATTTGTACTTGGTAACCCAAGTCTGAAGTAGAAATCTATGGCTAACAACTGCACAGGGACGCTCACTGCGCTAAACCTGTAATTATTATGTAATAGTGCAGATACACAGTACATGCCTGTAACACTTGAGAGCCCATATAGTCCCTTGCAAGCTGAGGCAAGACATTGGCCAGTTCAAGGCCATTTTGGTCTACATGAAGAGTTCCGGGCCAGAATGGGCCTCAGAGCAAGATTCTGTGTGAAGCAAAAAGCATACGGAGGAAAAAAAAAAATGAAATCCCAAGACAAAAATCTTACTTGTTTGAGTTTTCCAATAAATACAGGGCCAGAGCACATTCACTTTCATTAGACAGGAAAAATATTAAAATAATGGGTTGCCATTTCTGACACAGAAGACTTCACTTTTCTCAGCATAAATGGAGAATATGAATCATTTAACTCTGTCTCACTTTTGCTTTTATTCTCATCTTCAGGTTTAAATAGTCAATAATGTTAAGGTTACAAATTAATGAGTATGTACTTTCTCTGAGACCTCAAAGTTATGTATTATATAACATTATAAATGGTACTGTTAGCGGTGACACCTCATCATTGGAATTCTATTTACTTAAGTACTTCTAGCAAGGATGACCTTGAGCTCCTGATCCTCCAGCTTCCATCCACTTCGGGCAAGTGCCACCACGCCTGGTGGTAGATTGCATTTAAACTCTCCCGGGGAAGGAGGGGTAAAAAAAAAAAAAAAACTAAAACAAAAAACAACAACTTGCAAACACACCCCCCCACCCCCGCGCACAATACGCATGCGTTCCAGGAGGTTTCCGGAACGGCAGCCAATCATATTCCCCCTGCAAACGAGGCGGCGGCTTTTTCAACCCGACGGGCTGCGGCCAGTCCCGCCCCCGGGTTCCACGGTGTCGCCGGCCGGAGACTGATGGGCGTCCGAGCCGCGGCGGTTGCGCTGCCAGGCAGGCGGGGGTCTCAGCGGAGCCCCGTCGCCGGTGGGCACCATGAGCGGACGGCAGAGAACGCTCTTCCAGGCGTGGGGCCCGAGCCTCGTGCGAGGCGCCGGCGGAGCTCCGGGCTGCAGCCAGGCGCGCTCGCCCGCGGTGGCGGAGGCGCTGCAGGAAGAGGACGACGACGAGGTGCTGCTGGTGGCGGCGTACGAGGCCGAGCGGCAGCTGGATCCCGAGGACGGCGGCTTCTGCACGGCTGCGGGCGCCCTGTGGATTTACCCCACCAACTGCCCGGTGCGCGACTACCAGCTGCACATCTCCCGGACCGCGCTGTTCTGCAACACCCTGGTGTGCCTGCCCACCGGGCTGGGCAAGACCTTTATTGCTGCCGTGGTCATGTATAATTTCTACCGCTGGTTCCCTTCCGGCAAGGTAGTTTTCATGGCACCCACGAAACCCCTGGTGACACAGCAGATGGAGGCCTGCTTCCACGTCATGGGTATCCCGCAGTCTCACATGGCTGAAATGACAGGTATCTGAGAACAACTCGGCTCCCGGGGAAAGCCTGGCTCTTGTGGTAATGACTATCCAGGCGGAAAAACTCCCCAATGCAAATGTGTTCATCTTACATTCTTTGCCATAAGAGCACCGTCTGTCGGTAGCAAAGCCAAGTCTGATGCATTGACTTGCTTTGGTTACTTTCAGAGATAACTTGTAAATTGCCAGTGCCTCGAAACAATTGTGTGGGTGTGCTGAACGTATTTCTTGGCATCCTATCTAAGAAGGATTTACCCTTTGAAGAATTTGCTTCTCCTGAGAGCTTATGTTCTTCTGTAGGAATTATCTAAAGACATTGTAATTGCAGTCTTAGGTAAGAGCCTGCTTCAACCCTTGGGTTGCATCAGAGCTCCAAAATGCAACGTTACAACGGATTCTCCAGTTGTTCTCCCCTTAAGTAGAGTACCAGAGCATGGATGTATTCAGAAACCAGGGCAGACCATTTATTTATAGTGTACCGATGGTGGTCTGAAGTTTCTGAATGTTCACTGTCTTAGTGTGTTTATTCTGTTTTGTTGTGAGACAGCCTCTTGCTGTATAGCCCTGGCTGACCTGGAACTCGCGATGTGTAGAACAGGCTAGCCTTGAGTTTACAGTTGTCCCTCCACCTCTGCCTCTGGAGTGATGGGATTACAGAGGACTGCCACCACACCCTGCCCCACTGTCACTTTGATTCACAGGTTCAACTCAAGCTGTCAACAGGAAAGAGATCTGGTGCAGCAAGAGGGTCCTTTTTCTTACACCTCAGGTCATGGTGAACGACCTGACTAGAGGAGTTTGTCCTGCTGCCCAGATAAAGTGTCTTGTGGTTGATGAAGCTCATAAGGCTCTCGGGAACTATGCTTACTGCCAGGTAATCGGTTTTTTTTTTTTTTTTTTTTTTTGAATGCTGTTTTGTAGAGGAGGCATATATTGTTCAGGAGCATTTGGGGGAATGGGTCTAAGTGATGGAAAACATCACTAGTGTGACTCTAAAAGCTTTACGCTCACTGTGTGTCGGAACACATGGTGGTGGGAAATCACACCCCCTTGTCCATTCAGATCTGTGTCTGCTGCTCTTTTCTTTTTTTTCTTTTTTGAGACAGGGTTTCTCTGTGAAACAGTCCTGGCTGTCCTGGAACTCACTTTGTAGACCAGGCTGGCCTCGAACTCAGAGATCAGACTGCCTCTGCCTCCCAAGTGCTGGGATTACAGGTGTGCGCCACCGCCAACCGGCTTCTTTTTTCTTTTTTTGAGACAGGATCTCACTGTGTAGCTTTGCTGGCCTGGAACTCACTCGGTAGAGCAGGCTGGTCTCCAGTTCACGGAGCTCTGCCTGCCTCTGCTGAGACTGACATTATATGCCACCACACCCAGCGTTCTGTTGCCCCCCTAACTTTAGCAAGGACATTAATGTCAGATGTGGATCGTGTTAATTGGCTTCCTTCCCAATAAGGACTTTCCACTTGAAGAATTGGCTTCTCCTCATATCTTCTGCTCTTCCATAGGAATTATCTAAAGACAGTATGTTTGCGTTCTTACACAAGAGCCTGCTTTGACCCTTGGGCCTCATCAGAGCTCACGAAACATTCCAATGAATTGTCAAATTAAGTAGAGTACCTGGCATGAAAGCACTCTTAAAGTAGGCAAGGCTGTTTATTCATAGTCTATAGACAAGCCTGGTCTTAGTTTAGGCAACAATTTAAAGTAGGACATAGGTGGAACTTGGGAAGTAATCATCCAAACTTTGGAAGGGGATATATATTGCCATTGTTTGGCATTTGAGTAGGATGGCAAGCAACTGTCAGTGTTATAAGGAGTAAGTGACATGGTACACGCAGCGTGCCTAACCACACCTTCCATTTGAGTGCTCTGCAGAACACTCAACGCCGTTGGGTTTGGTCACAGACGCCATTCATCTCTTTACACCAAATGGAAAGGAGCCCCTCTTTCCCTCTTCTGTTGAGATGTTGTTGCCTGTTCTGTTCTACCTCAGTATTGGTCATAAAGGCATTTTTTTTTTTAACTTTTAGTTGTATATATATGCATGAGTGGGTGGGCCTGTGCAACTGGGAGTGAAGGTGCCTTCAGAGTCCAGAGTAGATTGTCGAAGACCCTGGAGCTAGAGTTCCAGGCGGCCATCATGGGTGTTGGGACAGAACTCAAGCTTTCTGCAAGAGCAGTGAGCACCCTTAACGGTCGGGCTGTCTCCAGCCCGAGTAGCCTTGTATGTGTCCAGTTTGGAGGTATCATTTGCTGTTGTTGTTGTTGTTGAGGCAGGGTCTCCCTGTGAATCCAGGTTGGCCTCTGACTTGAAATATTCCCGAGTCAGCCACTAGAGTGCTGGGATGGTTTGTGTTCCATCATAGCTGGTGACTGTAGAGATGTGCAATATCCATCGTGCAGTAGGTAGTGAGGAGGAGAGGGCTCAGTGGAGTTTTGAAATCTGACGTGAATAGGTCCGATGTCGTGTAGGAAACAGTAAGTAGTTGAAGATGGTGGTCTTACCGAATGGGATGTAGTAGGTTGAGGACAGAGTGTGGGAGTAGAAGTAGGAGAAGGAAGGAAAGGCAAAGCCCTGGGCTTCGCTGCCAGTTTAGGATTTGTAGTTTCCTTGGAGATAAGAAGTATTGTTATTGTATTACTCGGTATTATCCTAGGGAGAATGATCTTTCTTACCGTTATCACTTTAGCTAGATCTAGGAAATATATTTATTTCAGTCTTTTGTTACCTTTCCAGATTAATACAGATTGTGATGAAATCTACGTTTGAGGAAGATATTTAATTATTGTTTCTTTTTGTTTCTTTGTTTTTGTTTTTTAGCCAGAACTGGCTTTGAACTCGCTCTGTAGCCAAAGATGACCTGGAAGTCCTGACCCTCCTCTCTCCTCTTTCCCCAGAGCTGGATTACATCACTTACCACTCCACCCATCTTGAGAGATAGTTTAAACTTATTCCAGCTATGTGGAAATTCATTTTGTAGAGTTAGCTTCTATTTAACTCATTTTATTTTCAGAAGGTGTCTAGGCATTACATGATTTTTTTTTTCTTTTTTTTTGAAGCAGAGTTGAGATTTAATACAGATACTTTAAGATAGGTTTCAGTACAGGGATTAAGAGGAGGCATCCAGAAGAAAGACACACTTGAGAGTGTGGATATAGGCTTCTCTGAGAAGATTCAGGGAAAGTGAGACCTACCCAAGTATGGGTCCAAGCTCCTCGGGGAGAACCACACAATCTGTTTTTCAAAAACTGTAAGGCTTGTGCTTTCAGCGAATACAGTTGAACATGTATTGACTTAACTAATAACAAAACAGCCCTGAGCCACTCTAGATATGAGTGACAACAGGCACACAAGCTACATGAAACATACAGCTCGCCGAGTCACAGAATACAGTACCACTAATTACCTCATGGTGTAGCACGGGATGAAACTCACTGTGTAGCCCAGGCTGGCCTTAAACTCTTGCCGGTCCCCCTGCCTCAGCCTCCCAAGTGCTGGTATGATAGCCATTAGCAAGACACCGGCTCTCTTCTCCTGTGTAACGGTTTGGTGGATGGACTTGTGCTGGGGTGTGTAGTACAGGTTACTTGACCCAAGGCTTCTTCATGGTCTGAGAGAACTCTGAATCCTGGTTCTCATGCAGCAATTTCTTTTTCACTTGAAGTACTGGGGATGGAGCTCTGGGCTTCAGTGTGCTGAACAGGCTGCCTGCTACTGAACTTCATCCCCACCCCCAATAACTTTGATTTACATTTTGTTGTTGTTATCTGCTTATTAGAGACCAGGCCTTGCTATGTGGTCCAGACTGGCCTTGAACTTGCTGTACTCCTCAGTTTCCTGAGAGCTGAGGTTGCAGGCTCCCACCACCTTCATCCGAGAAAGGGTGTTTTTTAGAGCACCGACCCAAAGAGCGGCCTGTTTACCTCTTCCTTGCTGCAGCCACATCTTTGCTTTTCATCCTTCGGTACCTCAGGGTATCCCTTCTAGCACACCGCTGGTTAGTTCTTGTCAACTCGACACAAAGTAGGGTCACCTGGAAAGAGGGACCCTCAACTGAGGAATTGCCTCCATCCGACGGGCCTGTGGACATGTCTGTGGGTCATTTTCCTGATTAATGATGACTGTGGGGTGGGGGGTGGGGGACAGCCCCCTGTGAGTGCTGCCACCTCTGGCAGGTGGTTCTCCGTTGTATGAGAAAGCAGGCCTCACAAACTGGTAAGCAGCGTTCCTCCATGGTCTCGGCTTCAGTTCCTGCCCTGACCCCCCTCATTTCATCCCATAATGCAGTGGGCTCCCATCATTTCAACCATCAACTGTAGCCTGTAAGATGAGGTAAACTCTTTCCCCCCAATATTCATTTAGTCAGTATCTCATCCCAGCCACAAGAAGCAGACTAGAATAATCACTGAGACAAAATTGGTTATTGAGGATATTTTATCTTTCGTAAAAGCTTTTGTTTCTGCCATGATGGGGGTGAACCTAGGCCTTCCTTGTGCATGCTAGGTGAGCACTTTTCCTCTAAGTTACATCCTCAGGCCTTTTATCAGTCCTTTTTTCCCCTCCATTTTCTGGACCTCAGTCTATAGCCCAGGCTGGCCTAGAACTCACTGTGTAACCCAGGCTAATCTTGATCTTTGGCAAGTCTCCTATCTCAGCCTCCTGAGTGCTGTGATTATCACTGTGCCCCGCCATGTCCAGCTTTATTAATCAGAATTTTTTTTTTTTTTTTTGGTTTTTCGAGACAGGGTTTCACTGAAGTCTGCCTTGGGTATAATGTTATGCCTTTGTATGTGACATCTAGCATCTTTAAACATATATGTTAAATAATATGTTTTGAGCAGTAGTCAAGATTCAGTGTATTATTAAACCTAAATCATTTGTTTATGGGGTGAAATGATTAGTGTTAGTTCCATGCACCAGAATATCTGTATCAGTGGAGGAATAGCCATAATAGACCAGACATAATGCCTTGTTTAACTGAACCATTGTTATTTTCCCATTGAGCAGATGAAATTAAAATACTTTTTTTTTTTAAAGGTTGTAAGAGAACTGGTCAAATACACAAATCACTTTCGAATCTTGGCTCTTAGTGCCACGCCAGGTAGTGATATCAAGGTAAGTACCATGAGTTTCTATTATTATTACATGTAAGAAAATGCAGATTTTTTTTTTTTTTTTTTGTTGGTTTTTCGAGACAGGGTTTCTCTGTGTAGCTTTGTGCCTTTCCTGGAACTCACTTTGGAGACCAGGCTGGCCTCGAACTCACAGAGATCCGCCTGGCTCTGCCTCCCGAGTGCTGGGATTAAAGGCGTGCGCCACCACCGCCCGGCGAAAATGCAGATTTTTAAATGGGGCCAGATCAGTCTTCCATTTTAGTGTTTACCTGGTTTGACATAAGGACTGAAGAAATTTCTTTGTATTAATACCATCTGTCCTTTCCCCTTCTTTTATTTCATTCTTGGTGAGATAGGTTCTGGTCATGTTGCCAGGAAAGCCTTCAACTTCTTTGGGGTTTTTTTTTGTTTGTTTGTTTTAAGATATATTTATTTATTATGTATATAGTGTTCTGCCTGCATGGATGCATGCAGGCCAGAAGAGGGCACCAGATCCCATTACAGATGGCTGTGAGCCACCATGTGGTTGCTGGGAATTGAACTCCGGACCTCTGGAAGAACAGCCAGTGCTCTTAACTTCGGAGCCATCTCTCCAGCCTGGCCTTCAACTTCTTGCTCAAGGGATCATTCTGCCTCAGCTTCCAACTCAGTTACGACTGCAGGCTTGAGCCCCAGCTGTAACAGGTGGCCTGGACCTCGAACCCAGAACCATAAGCATGCTTTGTTAGTGCTTTTCTGCCCGGCTGTGTTCCTAACCTCTTTTTAGTATTTATTGAGGCATGGTCTTGCTAAGTAAGTAGCCCAAGCAGACCCTATCCTTGTTTTATCCTTCTGAGTATTATAGACTTTGCCTGGCTAGAGGTTTTCTTTTTTTTTTTTTTTTTTTTTAAGTTTTATTTTCCAATATTCTTGGCATTGAGATAATGTGTAGAAATTGAAATGCTTTTGACTTTCACCTTGCTTCCTCTGATGTTAGCATTGATATAACTATAAATTTAAGCCATAATATTAAAATTGACAAACTAGGCCAGGCGGCGGTGGTGGTGGTGGTGGTGGTGGTGGCGGGGGCGGGGGCGGCGGGAGCGGCGGGGGCGGGGGCGCACGCCTTTAATCCCAGCACTCTGGAGGCAGAGGCAGGTGGATCTCTGTGAGTTTGAGGCCAGCCTGGGCTACCAAGTGAGTTCCAGGACAGCTATGGCTGTTATAAAGAGAAACACTGTCTCAAAAAGCTCTCCCCTCACCCCACCCCCAAAAAAGACAAACTAGTAAGTCCTCTGCAGATCTTAGTTTTTCCAGTGGGCCTCCACTGCTCCCTACATGCTCCCACACTGCAGTTAGGCACAGCATCTCTACTCCCTTCCAGCATGTGATAATTGCTCAGCCTTATTTCCCATGACCTCTACGCTTCTGAAGAGTAGACACCCGTTATTTTTGTAAACTACCACTCAGTTTGAGTCTGTCTGGTGCTTTTTATGATGAAGTAATATTATTTGACTTTTGCAAGAATGTTCTAGAAATGACGCGGAACCTTTGTCAGCATAGGCTAGCAGGGAACGCATGCTGTAGGTTGGTCTTCTGGTGCTGCTGACCTTGAGTTGGTTAAAGTGATAGGTTCTAGTCCTCTGCACTGTAAACTTACTTGTCTCATCTTATGGAGAAGAGTCGCTGAAGGTATGCAAGCATCCTATTTCAGCACCTAATTACAGTTCTAGCTGCAGCAGTTACTGCTTTAACATTTGCATGTTCATCATTCTTTATTTCCGTTCCCAAATTTCTTTTACTTTTTATTTTATTTATTTATTTATTTTTTCAAGACAGGGTTTCTCTGTGTAGCTTTGCGCCTTTCCTGGAACTCACTTGGTAGCCCAGGCTGGCCTCGAACTCACAGAGATCCGCCTGGCTCTGCCTCCCGAGTGCTGGGATTAAAGGCGTGCGCCACCACCGCCCGGCTTCTTTTACTTTTTAAAAATTTTTTGAGGTGGAGCCTTATGTAGTCCAGGATGGCCTTGAACTCTTGATCCTCCTGCCTCTACTTCCTGAGTGCTGGGACTATAGACATGCATCACCAGGCCCATTTTTATGCTGTGCTAGGGATGGAACCCACGTCACGACGCATGCTGCTAGGGCAAGCAGTCTCCCACTGCAAAGTATTCCTAGTCTGAGTTTGCATTTGCTGTGTGACTTCTGCAATAAAGACCCACGTTCTCTCAAAATCCTATTTGCTTATTCATTTCTTTATGTCCATGTGCACTAAGGTGTATTTACCATAGTGTTTCTGTGGACTAAATGAGGCATTATTGTCAGCTGTCCCAGCTTTGCCCATTGGGAACATTTTTAAATGGCTCCTGTGTCTGTTAGTCATGTATCACCACACCACACCATCTGTTGCTTTTAAAGAAAAAAAAAATTTTTTTTTTTTGCTTCATAAAATATTTATGCTCCTTTAATGTTTTTTCTATTCTGATCGTGGAATTGACCATTTCTCCAAGGATCTCTGGGCAACAGTAAAAATGCACTTTGCCCCACTTGGTGCAGGTAATTGAACCCGGGCTTTATGCTGTGCATACAGTTTGCCGCTCAAGCAGTACCCCAATTCCCAAATCAGATTCTGACTGAGTTCTACTGCATGACATCCTGGCTTTTAGTGCTGTGGTCTTTATCTGCTGGTGCTTTCTAACATTGTTTTACCTCTCTCAAACTGCAAGGCTCTTTTTTTTTGTCTCTACATAATCTTCTTGATTATTCTTTAAGAATTCCATACTTCATACATAGTCTTTATGATAGGTAGAAATTTCTCTCATCTCTTCTTTTCCTCTTTATTCTTTTTTAAACATGATTAATTTTTCTGTCAGGTATTAAATCACTGCTTAAATATCCCCTTAAAAAAGATCTATTTTAACTAAATTATCAAAAGTCAGCTTTCTTTATGTTATTTTTCTTTTTATTACTTGTGTGTGTGGGTGTGTATATGTGTTTGCGTGTGAGTGCACACATGTGCTTATGTGTGTATTCCTGCTCATGCTCAAACACGGCCCAGAGGAGGATGGCAGTCATCTGGCTCTACTACTCTCTTCCTTGTTCCTTTGAAACAGGGCCTGTCACTGAACCAGCTAGGCTAGTGGCTCTGCAGCCCTGTCTGGTCGCCCTACCTCTGCACCACTGTATTGGGTTGTAATAATGCACATATAGTCACACCCAGCTCTTTACTCTTTTATATGGTGCTGGGGTCCAAATGGAGGTCCTCATGCTTTTGTATGGAGCGCTGTACCCACTGTACCATCTCTCCAGCTTCAAATTCATCACAATCTGCCCTTTAAAAAACAAACTTTCTGTTCCCACTAAACTGTAAAATACATGCCTGCAGTGGTTAGGTCTATTTTAGCAATAGTTTGTTACTAATTGAATGCCTGACCTGTGGAATTTACTGAGATATTTGTTGGTTGTATGGTAGCTCACATTTGTGATCCCAGCACTATCAGGGCTGTCGCAGGAATAGTCCCTCTAGTTTGAGGCCACCCTGGGTGACATAGTGAGATCTGGGCCAATCTGAGAGTGTCTCAAAAAAGAAAGAAAGGGAGAGAGGCGGGATGGGGTGAGAGGAGAAAGAAAGAAAAGAAGGAAGGAAGGAAGGAGCAACAACAAGAAAATTGTTGAATGAACAAAATATAAAAAATATTGCTGGGTGTGGTTTTGTACACACCTTTAGTTCCAGCACTGAGGAAGTAGAGGCAGGCAGATCTCCCAGAGTCTGAGGCCATCCTGGTCTATGTGGTGAGTTCTAGGCCAGCCAGGGCTACACAGTAAGACCTTGACTCAAATAAATAAAGAACAATAAGTGAAAGCCTTAATTTTAGGAGGTGGTTGTAAATGTAGTGCTTAGATCCATGGACCTCACACAGTAAGGAGTCTGGGTGTGTCAGCACTATGTTAAGTCTTGGGTATACAAGGGTAATACAGGTGTAATTCTTGTTTGTTTGATTTGGTTTGGATGGTTTTTCAGAGATGTAATTCTTGTTTTGCAAAGTTACTTTATTACTTTATATGTATGAATGTTTTGCCTCCATCATTTATACCTACGTATCTTGTGCATACCTGGTACCCACAGAGGCCAGAAGACAGTGTTGGACCCGCTGGAACTGTAGTTAGTAGATAGTTGTGAGCTGCCATGCTGGTGCTGGGAACTGAACCTGGATCCTTTGGAAGAGCAGACAGTACTCTTAACCACTGAGCCATCTTCTCTCCAGACCCTAAGCTGCGGTTCTTGCCCCAGAGTATTTTTTGAGTTAAACTAAGTCAGAATTCCTTTCCTTTTGTCTCATGTTTACGAGCTAGAGTGTCACTCTGTAGCGCAAGTCCTGGTTGAAAGTACAAAGCTCAGGCAG
This sequence comes from Peromyscus eremicus, assembly GCF_949786415.1. Taxonomy (NCBI): domain Eukaryota; kingdom Metazoa; phylum Chordata; class Mammalia; order Rodentia; family Cricetidae; genus Peromyscus; species Peromyscus eremicus. The sequence continues at coordinate 34,101,266 of NC_081430.1, forward strand.
GCCCTAGCCTTAGACTCTGTCAAGCAGGCAGTTGCATTTCACAGGACTGGGCTTGTTTGCTCCTTTTTCAACCATTGACCAGAGTGTCAGTGCCTTGTGTCTTCTGATACAGTAGTTCTTAGTCCCACTGTAAGCTTTAAGTGAGTGGAGTTTACCTCAGAAAGGTATTACATCATGTATGTGTTCATCCATCATCGTGTCATTATGGTTTGGATGCAGGGTCTTGTGAGCTCAGGCTCGCTTCAGATTTATAGTTCAGCGTGCTATCTAACTTAGACCCCTACTTCTGCGATTCTGTGTAGGCTGTGCAACAGGTTGTTACCAACCTACTGATTGGGAAGATCGAGCTTCGTTCTGAAGATTCTCCGGATATTTTGCCTTATTCTCATGAAAGACAAGTTGAGAAGCTTGTTGTCCCCCTTGGGGAAGAACTTGGAGCCATCCAAAAGGCATACATCCAGGTAAGCCATTTTTATCAGTGTGGGGTTCTGGTAAATGAACCGGGGACGGAATTATTTCAGTTAGAATATAGTAGAGTGTATAATACGGTATTTCATTTCATATAATTATGAAGTTGAAGAACATCTCTGAAATTGAAACTTGGGGTCAGTTAGCCCTATTTTTATATGCACTAAACCATTTTCTATTTACAAATTGGGCTATTTGTAAAACAGGTGAATAGCCCTAAGCCTGATTTTAGGTAACTGGTTATAGGTCAGAACTTCTAGGGTCTGACATCAACCACCCCCATCCCCAATCCCCCCCCCCTTTTTTTTTTTGCTGTATTTAAGCACAGTACAATTCTGGAAAAAGGTTTTCAGTTAACAATGCAGTCCCATGAGTACAACATTCTTAAGGCATGTTTGCTTTGAAGTTCTTTACAAAGTACATATGGCTCTATCTCTGAGAGGGCTTCTTGTTGACTTAGAAGCAAGTCTGGCATGGATTTTCAACCTATGGGTTGTGACCCCTTTGGGGTTTGCATATAAGATATTTACATTCTGATACATAACAGTAGCAAAATTACAGTTACGAGGTAGCAACGAAATAATTTTATGGTTGCGAGGTCACCAGCACGAGGAACTGTATTAAAGAGTCACAGCATAAGGAAGGTTGAGAACCACTGGTCTGGGAGAATGACTGAGGTAAACATAATCCCTATGGGAGTCAGGATTTGGCCTGGCCCTAAGATAACATACAAGTCCCTTAGGCTGTTGTAAAGTACAAATGACATCTCTCACAAGGATGACTTTTATGGACTAGAAGTAATGTTCAAGGTTTTAGGGGGAAAGGGCCTGTGGAAAATAAACCATGAATTCTGGGAGATACAGGCTTATCAGACAGCAAAGGATCACCAGATTGTAAACTACATTTCCCCCCAGCTTTCCCGAAGGACAGACAAATATCCTCTCCCTTTGGAGAGACAGAGAGAGAGAGATATTTAGAGGATGTATGTAGATATGTATTCCTAAATGTATAAATACATCCTTTCAATCGGTATAGTGTTACTTATGTGTGTATGTTTTCAAATCGGACTATTTGGTATTAGATAACCAGTTGGTGTGCTCTTCCCCGGGAAGATTATTTCTATTGCTCTCAACATTCCATAGTTGCCTGTAGTTCTTTGTCTAGGATGAGACCTCGTGAGCTGAATACATATCTATTGGTTTTTTGAGATAGGGTTTCTCTGTGTAGCCTTGGCTGTCCTGGAACTTGCTCTGTAGACCAGGCTGGCCTTGAACTCAGAGATCTGCCTGCCTCTGTTAGGACTAATGGTGCTGGGACTAAAGGCGAGTACCACTATGCCTAGCTTGATTGTATATATTTTGAGTGAACCTTTGAACTTCAATATGAAATGCACATATGCATAGATGTCTGTAAGCAGCATTGCCCACAAACTGTGGCTCTGAGTTTTCACAAAGTGAACATACCCATCATTCAGCCAGAAGTTCTTTTTGTTTTTGAGACGAGGTCTCTTTATGTAGCCCTGGCTATCCTAGAACTTGCTATGTAGACCAGGCTGGCCGTGAACTCAAAGTGATCTGCCTGTTTCTGCCTCTGGGTGCTGGCAGTTTCTTTATAATATTCTTACAATACGGTTCTCAAACGGAAGTGATTTTCCTCAGCAGATGCTGTCTGGCAGTATCTTGACACTTTGTTGTTTAACTGGGAGCTGGGGCACGGAGGAGAAAAGGCGTAGAATACTGCTCCTAGTGTATAGAGACCAGAACGTGACTGACATCCTGCAGTGGACACATTAGCCCTCTCACAACAAGGAATTCTCTGGCCCAGTCACCGTGTACCAGTGTTGTAGCCATTGAGAGACTGCTAGAGTTTGACTTTTGAGGCAGTTCTGTCTGTCCTTTAGTCTCACAGGAGAGAACTGTGTGTTTTCAAACCGACATCCCATGGATTAAAAATGGTTTCCTTTTTTTTTTTCCCACTTAGCCCACTGAGAGATGGGGTAAAAATTTCCCTTTCCTCAACTTTGGGCTTTCCCTGATTTAGAAATAATCTAGTAAGCCAGGCTCAGTCACACATAGCTTTACTCCCAGCACTTAGGCAAAGGCAAGCGGATCTCTGTGAGTTCAAGGCCAACTTAGTCTGTATATTTGGTGCCAGCCAGGGCTGTGCAGTGAGACTCTTGTTTAAGAGGGAGAGAGAAGAGAAGAGAAGAGAAGAGAAGAGAAGAGAAGAGAAGAGAAGAGAGGAAAAGAAAGAAATAGGGTTGGGGATGTTGTTTAGTGGTAGAGCACTTGCCTGCCTGCCTTGTGCAAGACTGAGTTCAACCCCCAGTGCTGAAGAGGAAATGAAAAGAAGTAAATATGCTGTTAAATTATAGTTGAATAAAATTGAATATGTACTTCTGCTAACTCTTAGGTGGATGGTGTCTAGATATAAATGCCAGTGCTTTAGAATTTTGATATCTTGTGTTTAAAAATTAATTTCATGGTATTTTTATTAAATATCAAACTTTTAATATATGGCAAATTCATTGTATTTGAAAGTAAGCTTGCAATAAATTTCTTTTAAATTTGCAGATTTTGGAAACATTTGCAAGTTCTTTGATCCAGAGAAATGTTTTGATGAAAAGAGACATCCCCAATCTAACAAAATACCAGATAATTCTGGCAAGAGATCAATTTAGGAAGAACCCATCCCCAAATATTGTGGTATGTATTTTAAATAAATTTTGGTGACTGATTAAATCTTTACTGAGTGCTTAGGGGCTGGAGAGATGGCTCAGCCCCCTCTAGCAAGCTTCTTGAAAGAAAGAAAAAGAAAGAAAGAAAGAAACAAAGAAAGAAACAAAGAAAGAAACAAAGAAAGAAACAAAGAAAGAAAAAGAAAATTACATTTAATTATTTGTTTGCTTGTATATTTGTCTATTGATTGATCGATTGATTGATTTGTGTGTGTATGTCCGCCTGCATACGTATGTGGGCATGTGTATGCCGTGATGGGGAGCGGTCGGAGGACAACTTGTGAGAGTAAGTTCTCTTCCACCGTGATGGTTTAGGGATTGAACTCAGGGCATTAGTCTTGACTGACGGCAAGTGCCTTTACCCGCTGGGCCATCATGCTGGCCCACATGCTTCTTGTTTAATTTTACTAGAAAAATAGTGGATGGATAGGAAAATTTCTGTCAGACTATGTCTGAAGTCAGAAGAGATGTTCACCATACAAACAGGTTCTGAGTCCTTTGAAATGAGAATAAATCCGCATACAGAAGGCCAGAGGCAGCTGAAAGAGGACAGAAACTAATGTGGCCGAGACAGGGATTGGAGGTCATTAATGTAAATGTGACCACATGGGACTAGTTTGCAATGTTATGGCGAGAAACTAGCGGGGAAAGGTGGATTTAAGTTGGATGTGGTAACTGATGGCCATAATTTCATCATTGGGGAGGTTGAGGCAGGAAGATTGCTGGGTTGCTCAGAGTTCTAAGACAACCTAGGTTACAGGTGGGGAGCACTGTCTGAAACAAGTAGATAAGTGGAAGGAAGAAAGGAAAGAAGGGTGGGAGACAGGAAGGAGGAAAAAATGTCTTTATCACATACAGGACGGTAAGTCTTGGTGAGCTTTTACAGCTCCTATAGATGTCCCTCTTCATTTCTGTGAAGTAAGCAGAGCAGTACCTGTCTCTGTGCTGCTAAGATGAAGTGAGTTTGCACAGGAATAGACGTAGAGCACTGCCTAATACCCAGTGTTACCCTTAGGAGATGTTTACATGGTGTTCCGCACTGGCACTGACGTCTACATTGATTGAATATCTGTCCCATCTGGGTGGCACATATCTACAATCCCAGCACTTGATAGACAGAGGCAGGAGGATTGCCTTGAGTTTGAAGCCAGACTGGGCCAAGAGCCTGTGATACACTCAAACACACAAACACACACACACACACACACACACACACACACACACACACGAGAGAGAGAGAGAGAGAGAGAGAGAGAGAGAGAGAGAGAGAGAGAGAGAGAGAACAAACAAAATATTTGTCCTTCATGAGGCTAAGTCTATTCAGTTGTTTTCCATTTCAGTCATACCTTATACATATATTTGCCTCAGTGCTTGACCTATGATAGATAATTATTGATGGCTTTGAAAGAACACATGAACCTATATATTGCAAATAATTTACCTATGAAGAAAAATGATAGACTGGTTTCCTGTTGGGTTTCTTTTTCTTAGGAGACAGGCTTTATATGGAAACTACATGATACTTCCGTAGCCCCACCCTGTAACATAACACTCAGTAGAACCATTAACTCATAACCAGTGGAAAGGGTTGGTTATTCTGGTCATTTGAACCATATTGTGTTACAGTAGCAATTGTCATGGAGAGTGTGTCTTCATTTTCTTCTCTGGTTAAATTTGACATATGTTTCTTCCAGGGAATTCAACAAGGCATAATTGAGGGTGAGTTTGCCATCTGTATTAGTTTATATCATGGATTTGAGTTATTGCAGCAAATGGGAATGCGATCGTTATATTTCTTCCTTTCTGGAATCATGGATGGAACTAAAGGTAAGTTGTATGACATTGTTTTAAAGAAACAATGAAATGTGTTATTCTGGTTCAAGGCATTGAGCAGTTTGAATCAGCTTAAACTTAGTTAACTTTTTTTTTTCCATTGAAAATAAATTTCTTTCATGCAATATATTCTGTTCACTGTTTGCTCTCCTTCATCTTCTCCCAGATCCTCCCCACTGGTCCAACTCCCTCATTCTTTCTCTCTCTTTAGAAAACAAACAGAAAAAAACCCAAAAATTAAATTAAAAAAAAAAAAAGAAAAAGCATGAGAAACACATATACACACAAAAACAAAACCCATAAACACACAAAATCAGAAGCTATAAGCAAGCAAAAGATCAGTAAGGCAAAAAATACCCAGGCAATACAATTTGAAACAAAAATCTCCAAAAATACCTTTGAGGTTTTTTTTTTTTTTGTAATGGTCATCTATCAGTGGGCATGGGGCCTTGCAAGCATAGTTTGTATAACCAGTGAGACGAGTTGGAGAAAATTAATTTTTCCTTTGCAAGCTGTTATCAGTTGGATATAGCCGCTAGGCCGGGGATGGGAGCTTGTGACCACTTCCCCCTCTCAGCACTGTATGAGTTCCTGTGTGTCGGTCAGTCCTGTTGTGTCCGAAGGCCTTGTTTCCCTGGTATCCTCCATCCTCTCTGGCTCTTACACTCTTTCTCTGCCTCTTCTTCTGAATAGCTGCCCGATCACTTAGTGAAGGAGTTTGATGAGGCTATCTCATTTAGGACTGACTATTCCAAGGTCCTCCCTTTTCCTCGTATTGCACAGGTGTGGGTCTGTGTTAGTTCCCGTCTGCTGCAAGGGGAAGCTTCTCTGATGAACGTTGAGCAATGTTCTGACTTATGGGTACACCAGAGTGTCCTTAGAAGTCATTACTATGTAACTTGAGTTAACTTTAAATACTTTGTTTTTAAAAGCAATGGACTAATATAATGAAGTTCATGTTTCATTGTTTTTTGATAGCTTGCTAGAAAATCGTGCATCATAAATGTGGGACTAGCCCAGGCAGTGGTGGCGCACACCTTTAATCCCAGAATTTAGGAAGCAAAGGCAGGTGGATCTCTGAGTCTGAGGCCAGCCAGGGCTACACAGAGAAACCCTGTCTCAAACAAACAACAAACAAAAATGTTGAACGAGAACAAATGGTCGATAATTTTGCCTTCATAGTTAAAACTTCATTTCTTTGTCATAAGCAGTAAATGTGGCCAGCTCCTCCCTCGTTTATGTGGAACCCTGTCTTTCTTTTGAAGGAATGGCACGGGTAAAGACTGAGCTCGGCCGGAATGAGGACTTCATGAGGCTCTACAGCCACCTGGATGGTGTGTTTGCTCAAGCGCGAGATCCTTCAGCCGGCGGCGCTTCGGCCCTGCAGAAAGGTGTGGTACTTCACTGGGAAGTGTGTGTTTATTTTAACTGAGGACAGTGGTAGCTGCTTGGGAGGCCAAGGTAGGGGCATGTCAGCCCAAGATTTTAGGCCAGCCTAGGCATCGTAACAAGAGCCCTTCAGAAAAAATCAATACTATTTATGATTTTTCTTGATTAGGATTAATGTTGAAACGTCTCTCTGTCTACATACACATCTGTCTGCTTTCTTCTACTCGTATAGCAACAGGCCTGTTAAATGTATGTTGTTCAGTAAGTTAGGGTATTAAGATTGATGAGTACAAATTTGTATAAGGCTAATAAACGTTAAATAAAAAATATCAGTGGTAGTTACTGCTTGTGAAAATCCTCAGAACTACTTAACATTGAAATATGGTTTAACTAAAAATATTATTTCCCTTTTACTTTTCTGAGTCCATTTGAACTCTCTCTCAGAATGATATTTTCACAAAAATTAAAGTTTTTGTTTACACTTATACACTATCGAGAGCATACTTGCATTTGACAGGTAAAAAATAAGTTTTTTTGTGTGTGTTTTGAGCCTCTTTTGAGACAGGGTCTCACATAGCTGAGGCTAGCCTTGAGCACTTTCTGTAACTGAGGCTGGCCTTGAAGACCTAATTCTCCTTCTTCTACCTTGCAAGTGCTGAGATTACAATAGTGTACCACCACACATGAATGAAAATTTCAATTTTTGTTGTGTTTTTTGATACAGGGTTTCTCTGTAGCCCTGGCTGTCCTGGAACCTGCTCTGTAGACCAGACTGGCCTTGAACTCACAGAGATCCACCTGCTTCTGCCTCCCAAGTGCTGGGATTAAAGTCATGTGCGCCACTGCCTAGCTGGAAAATTTTAAGTTTTAATGTGCTTTTTTTTCTTTGTTTTCGATTTATTTTTATTACTTTGTGTGTGTGTGTGTGTGTGTGTGTGTGTGTGTGTGTGTGTGTGTGTATGTGTGTGGTTGTATCACAGACAGGCTCTTGCTATATGGCCTCAAGCTGGCCTGGAATGCAGAGGTGTAGGATCCTCTGGAGCTGCAGTTACAGGTAATTATGAGTCACATGCTGTGCATGTTGGGAACCAAACTCAGGTCTGCAAGAGCAGTTTGCTCTTACTTCCTGAGCTACCTCTCCAGCCCTAATTTGTATTTTCAAAAAGATATCACTCCACAGTAAGGTAATTACTATGGGCTGAGCATGCACCTTTAATCCCAATATGCCAGAGACAAAGGCAGGCAGATCTCTGTGAGTTCAAGACCATAATAGATATGGGAAAATATAGAAAAAAAATGTTTGTTTTTTTTTCTCCCCTTTTTAGGAAATAAAGAGAAAAAATTTTTCTATAGTCATCCAAAGTTAAAGAAACTGGAAGAAGTTATAATTGAACACTTCAGGTCATGGAATGGTGAGTAACAGTTAGTTTCAAGGCCAAGTAGTTACTGAAAAAAAAACTAAAATTCAAGGGAGAAAATGAATTCTAATTACTCTGGTTAAAGATATTTAGAATTTCTGAGAAAGTTTGGATGGTTAGAAGCAGAAGAAATGATGAAATTTGAAAAATAAGGTTTTTACATGAAAAGTGTAGTTTGGGGGCAATGCAGGGGAAACAGAGAATCAAACAGCTTAAGTCGTTTAGTAACCGCAGTGGTTCTGGGTCACTGGGAGACACCAGGAGAGCAAGTGGCAGTCAGAAAGCATTACCCTTTCCAGCTCCACCCACCCCTCCCGAGCACTGAGACACGCAGGGGAGGCGGTGTCAGAGTGAACACAGGCTGCGACGTGCAGTCATCGTTGAAGCTGAAGGACCAGCAGGTTTGGAGCTCCCTGGCCTGATTAGACGGGGCCGGTAGTGAAGGTAGGGAGGTGGATGCAGTCAGGTGGAGCTCTACAATGCTTCTGTCTGCAGAGTCTGCAAAGGGAGGTGACATGCATGTGCTCGAATTGATGGACTAGTCAGGTATTGAGTTGATTTCTTGACCATTATTTTATGATAGCCAGTGAGAAACAGGGAGTTCAAAAAGTCTTAAATACTTTTTGAAATGGTTACTCCTGAGTATGTCGTTTCAGGCTGTGCTTGCTGGGAGTTCCTCTCCAAATGCTGTATTTGCTTTTTTTGGGGGGATGTAATCCTGGGCATTGAACACAAGGCTGTGTACATTCTAGGCAATCTATTACTGAAGTGTTTTCTTAGCCTTAAATACCTTTTAAAAACATACAATATTTCCTGTTCCACAGCTAAAAACACCACTGAAAAGAAAAGCCATGAGACCAGAGTTATGGTCTTCTCCTCGTTCCGAGATAGTGTGGAAGAAATTGCAGAAATGCTTTTACAGCATCAGCCAGTGATTAGAGTGATGACATTTGTTGGCCATGCTTCGGGGAAGAACACAAAAGGTTTTACCCAGAAGGAACAACTAGAGGTAACTAATTACTACTTTTGTAGGTAATGAAATAAAAATAGAATGGGTTAGCTGTGTTATAACCCATCTTCTAATTGGTTACTTAAACATAATTCGATAAGCAGTTCATGGTGGTGCATGTCTTTAATCCCAACATTCAGGAGGCAAAGACAGCCATTCTCTGAGTTCAGGGCTAGCCTGGTTTACTCCAGGCCAGCCAGAGCTACATTGCCAGATTGTCTCAAAACCAAACCAAACAAAAACCAAAAAAAACTCGACAACAACAAAAAAGATAATTTTACAATTAATATGGAAGTAAAGATAAACATGTTTTGAAAGATCAGATAATGTATTTTAGTAGTTTTGAAACATTTATTTATTCAATCAATTATTTTTGGTGTTTGAGATAGGAGTTCATACAATTGAGGCTGACCTGGAACTGCTAATGCTCCTGTCTCTACCTCCCAAGTGCTAGGATCTCAGATGTATCCATTACCCCTGGAGAATGTTGAATGAGTTTGTTCTTATAGCTCTGGCATGTGACCCATGTGACCCTTAGGGTGGTAGAGTTCTAGGAGTAATGAAACATTTTAATTTTTACAAAGATTTTTATTTTTAAGTATAGGGGGGCTGGTGAGGAGTCAAAATAGAGGTCAAAAGTGGGTGTCGTGTCTTTGGAGTTATAGGTGTCTGTGAGCCAGCATGACGTCAGTCCTGGGAACCAAACCTGGGTTTTCTGCAAGAGCAGCAGGTGCTTTGAATCACTGAAGGGTTTCTCCAGCCTTTACTTTAAACTCTTTATTACATTTAGTTATTTTTTGTGTGTGGGTGGTGGTGGTGCATGTGTGTCACAGCATGTGTGTAGAAGTCGGAAGACAAGTTGAGGATGTCAGTTCTCTCCATCTGCCATCCCAGAGATCACACTCAGGCTATGAGGCTTGCTGGCAAGTGTCCTTACGTGCTGAGCCGTCTTTCAGGCCTGAGCCCATTCTTTCTGATTTGCTTATTTATTTAGAGACAGGGTCTTGCTTTGTAGCCCTAGCTGGCCTGCAATTCATAGACCATTAGCCTCCTGAGTACGGGGGTTAAAGGTGACTTGGTAATTATAATTGACAATAGTAATTATTATACAAAGGAAGTAGCACTTTTCTTTCCATTTTATCAGTACTGTTTTGACTGACTTTGTCATTTCATGACACCCTCCCCACTTCTCAGCATCCTTAATGCTTTAAAATCTGATTTTGCCTTTTCAAGATGAGTAAGAGAGTGCAAAGTCTGCAGTTCTGAGATGTGTGACTTCCGCGTTGTTTGTGTTTGAGGTGGTGAGGCAGTTCCGGGATGGTGGCTATAACACGCTGGTTTCCACCTGTGTCGGTGAAGAAGGTCTGGATATAGGGGAAGTCGATCTTATAATATGCTTTGATGCCCAGAAGAGCCCAGTTCGCCTCATACAGCGCATGGGCAGAACTGGCCGCCGACGGCAAGGCAGGATTGTTGTCATCCTCGCAGAGGGCCGGGAAGAGCGGGTGAGTGGGTTGTGCAAGCTTGACTGACGTTGACTTTTGAGAAACAATCCAAAGACAACTGCCCGTCTTTTAGCATTAAAAGTCCAAGCACTCTAGGTAAATGTGGCTTGTTTTCCCCCATTTTTATTTGATTCTTAATGTTTTTGTATGATTATAAGTTTTGAACAAAATTCACTTTCCTAAGTTTTACTCATTCGAAGAAATGCATTTTGGTTCTTCAGCATAAGTCAAAGACACCTTCATTTCAACAATTAGTATGTATTACTTCTTTTTACTGTTTCCCTACACTTTTTTTTATTTTTTTACTTTATTTTATTTTTTTTGAGACAGGGTTTCTCTATATAGCAGCTCTGGCTGTCCTGGAACTCTATTTGTAGACCAGGCTGGTCTCGAACTCACAGAGCTCCACCTGGCTCTGCCTCCCAAGTGCTGGGACTAAAGATGTGCACCACCACTACCCCAGGCTCATTTTTAATTCTCTATAGCCAAGGTTGACCTCGAACTTATGATCTTCCTGCCTACACCTCTTGAGCACTGTGATTCCGTGTATGCACCAAGGCTGCCACAGTTGATATAGTACCTACTTCCTGTACACCAGGCCAATACTACCAACTGAGCTGTTCATGCAGCCTCTCCTACTTCCTAGACATCCAGGTGCTTAGATGGTTTTCTTGGAACTATATAAAACAGTAGTTTTTGCACTGTACATAATGAGCTAACATGAGTGGCAAAACTTTCTAAATATGATATTACACTTTATTACAGTAAAATATCCGCTAACTTTATAACATATTAGGACGAATTCAGCGAGCAAATACAGTTTCACATTTTGGCTTCTCTCATCATCTGTGCTAGTTTTTAGAAATTGATTTAAAATGTTTCATTTACCCTTCAATTCAACCTGAGAAATGAATTCCATTCAGTAGGGCTGCTCATGTCATTATAATGTGTGTGATACCCATAAAATGATCCTAATAAATGTAACGTTCATATGTCAAGTCAAAACGGAGCCACATTCTGATTTTATTACCTAGCCAAGCCACTTACCATCATTCTTTAGATGGGTGTTTTCTCTGTGAAATAGAGTAGTGGCTCATATGTAATGAGCCCTTTCTTCGTGCTGTGCAGTGTTTCAAGTGTTCTAGATTAGCTTATGATCTACTCCGGTCCGTGCCTGTGAGCAGAGTGGAGCTTCTGCTGTTGGAGACAGTAAAGAAAGTGGGAATGCAGACAGATGACCAAGCTGGAATAAAGGTGTCCCTGCCTGTCCCGTAAATCCTCTCCCTTGCACCAAGAAGAGCTGTATACTTAGGTCCAAATGTCAGCCGTATCAAAAGCAGTAAGCCAATAAAAATAAATACTTACATGAAATCCTCACATATGTGTGTGTATATTTCCTTTTTGCAAACAGCTGCTAAGCTTATGTGATAATGGATTTTAACATGATTTTTCTCAAGTATCTGTTTCCTGATCTGTTTTCACACTCAAGACCAGAGGAATTCTATTCTCTATTACTTAAGTGAATCAAAGTTTAATTTTATGTTTAAAGTAATCACATATTAATTTCTTATTATAGCTAAATGATTATTATAAAAACAATGAAAATTTATATTTTGTATTTGTTTTTCAGACATATAATCAGAGCCAGTCCATCAAAAAAAATATTTATAAAGCTATTTTAGGTAACAGACAATTGCTTCATCTTTACCAAGGAAGTCCACGAATGGTCCCTGATAAAATCAATCCCGAGTTACACAAGATGTCCCTCACACCGGGTGTCTACGAACCAGAGAAGTCCCGGAATGTGCATCGGAAGTCGGTTTCCTCGAGGGGTGGTAAGTAAAACTTTACACTTGACACATTCCTCCTCCTACTCCTCCTCTGTTCTCGGTGTGCCCTGTTTTTGTTTACGCTCTAGAGCTTTCTAAGTCAGGAGTTCATGGGGCAGGGGCTCCAGCAGCTCAGGCTCCTTTCCGTTCCTCCTCACAAAGGGCTTCTCTGGATGACCAGGCTGGTGCCTCAGTTGAACCCAGGTGCCCTCCCTGGCTTTGCTTCTGTCCTGGTCCTTTTCCTGCATCCTTTCCTTCCGGGAAGCCATCTTGAGTTTCCGCGCTTACCACTTGCGCTGTGCACGGAAACTCTTGGCAGGAACCTTGCCCTTACATGCTTGTTTACAGCCGCGCCAACAGCATGCTGAGTGTATTGTAGATGCTCCCAGATTTGTCATGGCAACAGTTACGAGGCATTCCTTTGTGAACAGTCCCTGATCCCTTACTATCTGTAGTATCATTCCTGTAGGTCCACATATGTGTGGCCAAAGAAATAACTGTCTTCTAAAAGGCTTAGCATGCATCAGCACCTCCGTGCTTCCCTATTTCTTTGTCATTTTGGAGAATACCTGGAAGATATTGACTCTACCTGAAAGGAACAGAGCATTCCCTATCTTTTTGTTGTTGTTGTTGTTGTTTCGAGACAGGGTTTCTCTGTGTAGCTTTGGCTGTCCTGGAACTTGCTCTGTAGACCAGGCTGGCATTGATCTCAGAGATCCGCCTGCCTCTGCCTCCCGAGTGCTGAGATTAAAGGCATATTCTCATCTTGATAAGGTATTTCTTTTTTGAAAATCTCAGTGCATGTTTTAAGATGTTTTGCATATTCTCTTAGAAAAGATAAGGAATTGTTGCTGTGACCAGGGGAAGACACTGGTGTAGAGTCACAAACCTTGTAGGGAAACTCAAATGACCTTACCAAGCCAGAGAGGTTCTCTCCACAAAGTTTACAGAGAAACCAACTGCAGAATAAGCAAGCATTAAATTAGACTGACGTGTGTAATTACACAGTCTACGACACACAAAGCAGAAGGAAATTCTTCCTATGTGTCCACCCAGGCAGGTACCGCCCTTCCACGCACAGTCCAGGATTAGTGGTAACTTGCCTTCATATAGGAGGACACCACCATTGCCACCAATGGCTACACAGCCTTTCATCAGCCATCTGGTAATTCACAGCCATTTGTACTAATGTATTACATTTATATGCCCTCCTAGACTACATGGCGAGTTCTAGGTCACTTTTCAGACTATCTCAAAAATCAAAGCAAAACAAAATTGATATAATATTTGCTGGTGTCCACTTTTCTTCTCCCCCACTCCATTCTGATTTTTCTAGTGTCTGTGATTCAAATTATATGACTGTGTTCTACAGTTTCTCATAAATCATCATGCATGTGCAGTAGAATATAGTGCATCAAGGTGTAGAGGCCTGGAGTTCTTTTAAGTAACTGAAACATTGGAATTCCTTCCTATGTAAAAACATGGAGAGAGCGCGTGGTGAGATGGCCCAGTGGTAAAGAGCACTGGCTGCTCTCTCTACCAGGGGACCTGGTTTCTATGCTAATCACCCACATGGTGATTCACAAGGGTCTGTAATTCCCTGTCCTGGGGATCTGATGCCACCTTCTGGCCTCCTCAGGAACTGCACACATGTGGTGCACGACATAAATGTAGGCAAAAACAGCTATACACGTAACATTAAAAGAAATAAAAAATATCTTTAAAAATTAAAATAAGTCATAGAGCCCCTAAGATCATTTAGCTCAAGGTCTTAATTTTACACATGGGGAAACATTTTCAGAAAACTCGCGTTTATATAATTTCCTACACGGTATTGAGGAAGTACAGACGAAAGTTTCTGAGTCCCTGGTTTAGTGACCTGTGAATTTTTTCCTGCCTGAGTTGGGCCGGAGTTCTGCTTCACACTCTGTGTCCCCCTTGCCTTTGTCTCCCCCATCTGTCCCCTACTTCAGACTTAAGCCTAAAACCCTTCCAGTCCTCAGTGTTCTTCTCCCTTCCCGAAGCTTCAGCGAAGCATTTTACCACCGCTGTGCTGGCGCTGGTTTTCATATGTAAGTCACTCTGTTTCACAACAGAGTTTACATACGAGTGTCCAAAGGAAGCCAGGGTCGGGCTCTTTTAGACCTAGCTCTGTTCCACTGTGACGCCATTGTTAGGTTAGCTCCTAGATGAAGGGGACAGACGAAGAGCAGCTTTGGCAACCGTAGAATGGAGAAGCCGTGCACAGTGGTTTTATGTGACCCCTTCTAGTTTTCAGAAATGGAATCTTGGCTTGGCAGAAGCAGACGTTAACTTTTAGGTAGAGTTCAAGTGGCCCTGCGTATTTTGGGTTTGTCTTGCAGATTCCCATAAACCTCTTTTTCAGCCATTGTTTTGACTTCCAGGGGTGAAAGCTAGTCATTCAAATAAAGATGGGCTCCTATCAGAAGAGGAACTGAACCTATGGACCAGACTCTACAGGTTAGGAGACAGTGACCCCGTGAAAGGAGTGGCATTCCCTCAGTCTCGCTTCCTGTCTTTACAGGAGGACCGAGCGGTGAGTCAGCTGTGTGCGGGGCTTACGCAGTGGGTTTGTGTCATTGGAATGTCAGGTCATGATTTCAGACAACTACTGTTTCGTTTGCTTTCACGTGACTGCTTTTTATGTAGGTCGTACTTTGATTTCTGTGACTTGGTTACCATCATCCTGCAGTACAGTACAGTGCGTGACTCTGTCCCTGTTGTGTCGTAGGACCCTCCATATTTTACTAGCATAAATCATACTGTCCCGTGTGCCTTAGGGCAACCTGGCTTTGTTTGTCTACGTATCTGAAATTTTAGTCGAGACTTTAAGTTAGATGCTATTGCTTCCCTGAACAGATGTGGTGAGCTTAGTTACAGTGGAGGGAACTGACCCATGAGCTGGAAGATGCTCAGGGATGATTTCCTAATCTGGCTACGACATGTTTTAACCACTAGCATGGAGAATGACGAATAGCGGGAGGCATGCAGAGTCTCGATCAGCTTATCAGGGACAGTATGGACGCCACCTCACATTATGGGATCTATATACAGCAAAGTAGTGATTTCAAAACCAAACATATTTTCTCAGATATTTGCTCTTAGCATGTTTTTTAGAAGCTGGAATGTGGTAAATCATAACTTAAAAGGACAGTTCATTTTTAAATGTATTTAAAAGAGCAACTTATATTTTATAAAATTATCTTCCTTTTTTCCCTTGAGAATTTTAGTTGAAAGTGCATATGTGAATTTAAATGATTTACGTTAAGCTTGTTATTTGCAACTAAGCATGCTTTTAAAATTGTCTTGTGAAATCTCATTTTTTGTTATTATTATTTTTTTTAATCGTAATTAAGACGAAAGAGCCAACTACTGGAATTCGTCAACTCTCACTCTCTGAATGGAGTCTGTGGCAAGATCATCCGCTTCCTACACATCAGGTTGACCATTCAGATCGTTGCCACCATTTTATAAGCATTATGGAAATGATCGAAGAAATGAGACATGAAGAGGTAGAGTTTTCTTAAAGCTTTCTCTCCTTCTCCCCCTCTTTTTTGATCTCCCCTTCCTGCCTCCTCTGTTTCTCTCTCTCTCCCCCTCTCTCTCAGTTTTTGGAGACAGAGTCTTGTTATATTGCAGACTGGCTGCTTCAGTCTTCTGAGTGCTGGGGTTACAGGCCTGTGCAGCCTCTAGGTGCAGCCTGTAATACTCCCGGCTGTGTGCCGATGGCTTTCTCTTGCTAATGTGCAGATGAACATTTCCTCATTTCTTCTTCTTCCTCCTCTTCCTGCTCGTTTTTTTGTCTGTTTTGTGTGTGTGTGTGTGTGTGTGTGTGTGTGTGTGTGTGTGTGTGTGTGTGAGAGAGAGAGAGAGAGAGAGAGAGACAGACAGACAGACAGACAGACAGACAAACAGGGTCTCATGTACTCCAGGCTGCTTTGACTTCCCTGTGTAGCCAAGGATGACCTAGAACTTCTAAAGCTCCTGCCCCTGCCTCCCTAGGGCTGGGATTACAGGGTTCCTGGGCTTCTTGTGTGCTAGGTAAGTGCTCTTCCAACTGAGCTACAGTCCCCGTCCTTAACCTTCATTATGAATGTGAAGTCATTGTTATAAGAAACAATAATATTTATTATATTTAATTATAGATAGAATATTTTCTGTATAGCATCTTTCATCACAATAAGGAACTCATTTTCTGCCTTAAAAGAAGTAGATCTCATTAAGTACCAGAAGAACATCTCTAAATACCATGTCACAATATTATTCTAATATGCGTAGCGACTCACGTAAACTGTGTAAAGCCACTTTAAGATTGTTGTCGCAGAAGCTAGAGAAGGCTCCGTGGTTAAGAGTTGAGATCCTCTCTGTGAGTTCGAGGCCAGCCTGGTCTACAAAGCGAGTTTCAGGAAAGGCGCAAAGCTACACAGAGAAACCCTGTCTCAAAAAAAAAAAAAAAAAAAAAAAAAGAGTTGAGATCCTGAATCTGGTTCCCAGCACTCTCAGTGGTAGTCACAGCTGCCTGCAGCTCCCGCTGCCTGTGGGGGGTTGGGATACCCTTACAAACCTGTGGCATTGCACTCACACCCATACACACAATAAAGGAATTTTTACAATTAAAAAAAATAAAAGAATGCTGGGCATGATGGTGCACGCCTTTAATCCCAGCACTCAGGAGGCAGAGGTAGGTGGATCTCTGGGTTTGAGGCCAGCCTGGTCTACAAAGGACAGCCAGGGCTACTTAGAGAAACCCTGTCTTAAAAAACTAATACATGAATGAATGAAAGAATAAGATCTTTAAAAATAGATTCTTGTTGTTCTTGTTGCATTGGGATTTGGGATTTCTTAAAATACTCTCTATCATGTTGGTCATTTGGTATCTGTCTTGTATCCTGGTAGTGGACGAGGGAATCATTAATTTCTTTTGTGTTGTTTTTTTTTGTTTTTTAGTTTTTTTGAGACATGGTCTCACTATGTAGCTCTGGCTGGCCTGGAACTCTCTCTGTTTACCAAGTTGGTCTTGAACTCACAGAGAGCCACTTGCCTCTGCTTCTCATGCTGGGACTAAAGGCGTGCACCACCATGACCCAGCCCTTGGTGTAGTTAATTCCTTGAACAGTGTTTTTTGTTTGGTGAGTTAGTACTGGGAATTGAACTTAGGGCCTCATGCATGCAAAACAAACACTTTGCCACTGAGCCACAGCCCACCCTTGAATAATTTCGTTTTCACTTTCTGACAGGAGTACAATAGTGAATCACTTATGAGTATGAAGTCTATAACGACTGCCCGCTTCATAGGACTGTTGTATTAAAATGACGTAAGACATTTAAACAGTAATTGGCACAAAATCAGTGCTTAATAATTGTAGCTGGTTTTATTGTGGGGAGAGTGATCTTGAATACTTTCAATTGAGAATTTAGTGGTGAATCTCAGCAAATCATGTACCATCAAATTAACACATTTACTGAATGATTTCTATATCTCGGGCTGGCTTCTAGGCCACAACTGTAGGGAAAGCAAAGACAGTGTTATGTCTCAGTGAGCATATCTGCTAGCAGGAGACAGACATGGCTGACCGCGGCAGTCAGTTGTTATTCCAGAGTGTGGAGAGGTGAGTGGTTTCACTTATGATTAGCAGAGGAAGAGGGGGGATAGACACTACAGCTCTAGCTGATGACCCAGAAGGAAGACTTAAGAGATTCACCTCAGAAGTTCTTGGTTGGAAACTTGAAAAAAGGTCTTAGCTGAGAATTTTGCTTAAAAATAGAACTATATATACCCAAAGCCGTAGCCTACCATTGTTTTAGGGGCCTTGAGGGAAAAAAAAAAGTGTTTTTGCCAGATGGGGGTGCATGCCTATAAACCCAGCACCTCGGAGGCAAGACCCAGTCTCAAAGAGCAAAGTAAACAAACGAGGCAGCTCTCAGTTTATTCACTATTGAGAATTTAAATTTACTATATGTATGTATTTTTAGGAAATTAATTTTTTAATTAAATGTTGAGTATTTATAGCTTTACATATTAATTGAAGTTGTTCTTTATAGGAATAGCCTCCATGGTGGTTCTGTGTCTTGAGTACTGAGATTAAAATATTAACCAGTGATTTTATAGTGATGTGATTTAGTTTTTTTTTTTCTTGATTTGTTAGAATTTGGGGGATTTAAAACAAAAGCAACTGAATGATATTGTTTTTTAGAAAAATGTTATAGAGTGAAACTCGTTTCTCAGAATGGGCTTACTTTGGTTTTCTGTAACTTTTTCCTGTCTCTTATTTTATAGGATGAATGCAGCTATGAACTGACAATTAAGCCTTTTCTACAAATGGAAGATGTCAGCTCAACATATAGGAATGCATATAATAATCTAGCCAGTGTGACCAGTATGACTCACGAGAAATCTTCATTTAGACAGAGTGTAGATGAACACGCTTCCTTCTTGGAGAGAGAGTCTGCCGAAGAGTGTGCTGGGACTGTTAGACAGACTCCTCCCGGGAGTGCTGAGATTACTTCTCTAAGGGACAAAGCTTCTAGAGCAATGAGAAAAGACGCGGCCAGTGAAACATGCGACGACGAGGGTGCAGCTTCTCCAGACACCGGCAGACGTTCTCCCGCAGAAGCTGTGGCCCGGGTAGACCCACCGAATGGCGAAAGGGTGGCGGGGGCAGATGGAATCACCGCCATGGGGGCTGCTGTTAGCGACGATGACGGCCACCCGGGAGCATTACTAACGGAGTGTCAGGCCACAGCTAAATCTGGCTCGTCTGCCAGGTACTCCTTAGACTCTGGTTATAGCAGTTTCAGTGATGAGAAATCTATTTCGTCCCATTTGCTCCTTCTACTGGAAGAAGAGCTGTACCCAGAGAGAGCAGCGGAGCCATTTTCTAGCTGTGGCCTGGTGACAGGAGAGGCGCTAGCTAATGTGGAGAGATTGTTATCCCATTCTCCCCCGTCTCTCAGTGGACTCTCAGACCTGGAGCATGAAGTCACTCGGGGTCTTGAACTTGACGATACGTCCTACTTACCTTCCTCAGAGCATGGACACAGCCATGAACCTGCTGCTGTGATGTCACACTCGGCTGTGAATGCTCAACAAGATTTAGAAACGAATTCAGTGAAGCGTATTAATCATCCTTCTGAAAACTGTTGTCTCTTTGGCACAACTGATAATAAGATTTCTGATCAGCCCTCTTTCTGCACCTCTGATAATAAAGCCCAAAATAATATTAAAAGTAAAAACTTAGTATCTAACAATTATGCTCAAATACAAGTAAACCTTGCAAAGAGTTTGGTTGACAAAAATAGCCACGATGATGATAATGAACCCCCAGTATTCACCAATGAGGGTGAGAGCTTACTATTATTTGATGATAGTATGGAAGAGTTAAATGGTGTGGGCCTTGCTCCCTTCCACAGTAATAGTCGGCCCCTGTATGTGCCAGATAAAACTCTTACATGTGAACTGCCTCCAGTCTCTAACTTCTTAATTTCTGATGAGCTTTTGTTAGATGATTCTGAGCCGGAAGATCAAATCATCTGTGACACCAAGAGCTGGAAATCTCATGAAGGTTTGAAAGACGAACATGAGGAACTGAAGACCGAGGGACATACTTTTGATTGCTCTGGGGATTTATTTTCTGTTACTTTCGACTTGGGATTTCGTAGTTCAAGTTCTGATGATGAAATCACAGGCCATGTGTCAGGTAGGAGTAGCACACAGGCAGCAGCTGGTCTCCCCGGAAGGCATTCTGATAACGAGGAGATAAAGGATGCCAGTGATGCTGTAGATCCGCCAGGTGGAGCCATATCACCAATCCCGACAGAAACCAAGCAGTGTTCACACTCTGCAGAGCATAAAGAACCGGCGTCTCCCCACTTCCCCCCATGCTTGCCAGTGAAGGAGAGAGTTATGAGTACGCCGATTTCTAAAGCAAACATGTGGAGCCTGTGTTCTAAGACAGGAGCAGGTGTGCTTAAGACACCAGATTCCACCGAGGAGAAAGCCAGTGTACGGAGTTTCAAAGTGACGTTGAGTCCGAGATTTGACGATTTAAGAGAAGAGGCCAAAAGCAGTGATCAGGTCTTTCTGCATTTGTCTCCGCAACACACTGCAGGTAAGAGTTCATCTCTGAAATCTATGAGTTTCTGGAAAACATTCCAGAAATAAGTCTGTACTATTCCAAAACTAACTTTTCTCAGTATATATATCAATGTGTGTATACATATATATATATATATTCCAATATATATATTGGAAAATTATGTGTGTATTCTTTCTTAAGCAGATGCTCATTATTGGGAAACTTGACTCTGTATGCAACAGGAATGCTTTATGCTCTTTATTGTCAAATGTACAAAGAAGTGTAAAATTTGCCACAATTACTTGATTGTAAAACACAAACAAGCCGGGCAGTGGTGGCATGCACCTTTAATCCCAGAGGCAGGTGGTTCTCTGAGTTCAAGGCCAGCCTGGTCTATAGAGCGAGTTCCAGGACAGGATCCAAAGCTACACAGAGACACCCTGTCTCAAAAAAACCAAAACCAAAACCAAACAAAACAAAAAAAAGTTTAGAAGGCAGTGAAAAGATGTTGAATTAGATTAGCTTGGAAAGTACTCATGGGTATTACTGACTTTCAGTTTGGCTCCTGAGGAATATGTATAATTTAGATGTTGAAAATAAAGAATTGGGGTGTTAAAAATAATGAAACAAAGGAAAGGAAGGAAATTATATGCATTTGTGGGGAGAACTGGAAATTTTTATGGCCTACTGTTACAGTTACAGAAAGACTAGAAACATGGATCAATGTTAGGTATTAAATAACTTAAGCTGGAACCAGGTATGGAGGTGTGTGCCTTTCACCGTAGCCCTCTGGAAGCAGAGGCAGATGGATCTGAGTTTGAGGATGGCCTGGTCTATATACTGACTTACAGGTCAGCCAGGGTTATACAGTGAGACCCTCTCTCAAAATAAAAAAACAAAACAAAACAAAACAAAATGACTTAAGATGGTGTGGTGATGTGGACTTAACAGTCCCAGCATTCGGGAGACTGAGGTGGGAGAGTCGTGAGTTAGGGCCAGCCTGGGCTGCATAGCTGATGAGGTCCTGTGATCGTAGTGTCTTTTTAAGTCCTGGTGTGACTTTGAACTCTCATTGACTTATAGACTGTACAAAACAGGAGCAGATGTAAAATGAAATGATTTCCTCTAATCTTGTTTTTATGTTATTCAAGGGAAGGGCATCTTTGAAGGAGCAAAGTAAGTTCTAGAAATGTGTTTGATTTTCTTGGTTTTGTTTTGGGAACAGTGTTTCACTGCGTATCTCAGGGTAGCCTTAAATTTGAGTTCCCCCTGTGTGTATCTGCCTCTCCAGTGCTGGGATTATGGGCATATACCACGACGCCAGTGGAAAAGCATTTAAGTTTTAAAACATAGCTCAGGGAATGCTCTGCTGTATCTACTCACTGGAATGCTCTGCTGTATCTACTCACTAGAATGCTCTGCTCTATCTACTCACTGGAATGCTCTGCTCTATCTACTCACTGGAATGCTCTGCTCTATGTACTCACTGGAATGCTCTGCTGTATCTGCTCACTGGAATGCTCTGCTCTATGTACTCACTGGAATGCTGTGCTCTATCTGCTCACTGGAATGCTCTGCTCTATCGACTCACCGGAATGCTCTGCTCTATCTGCTCACTGGAATGCTCTGCTCTATCGACTCACTGGAATGCTCTGCTCTATGCACTCACTGGAATGCTCTGCTCTATGTACTCACTGGAATGCTCTGCTCTATCTGCTCACTGGAATGCTCTGCTCTATGTACTCACTGGAATGCTCTGCTCTGTCTACTCACTGGAATGCTCTGCTCTGTCTACTCACTGGAATGCTCTGCTCTATGTACTCACTGGAATGCTCTGCTCTATGTACTCACTGGAATGCTCTGCTCTATGTACTCACTGGAATGCTCTGCTCTATCTGCTCACTGGAATGCTCTGCTCTATCTGCTCACTGGAATGCTCTGCTCTATCTGCTCACTGGAATGCTGTGCTCTATCTGCTCACTGGAATGCTCTGCTCTATCTGCTCACTGGAATGCTCTGCTCTTATCAACTCACTGGAATGCTCTGCTCTGTCTACTCACTGGAATGCTCTGTCTACTCACTGGAATGCTCTGCTCTATCGACTCACTAGCTCTGTTGTCCCTCTGAGCCTTCATTTCTTCTTTAATACATCTTTATTGCTTCTCATTGACGGTTGCAATAATTTTTCCGGTTTTATATCAGCTCTAAATTAAAACTTCTCCCTGCCTTGTACTTAACTATTACTTATGTCCAATACGATGAACCGCATGTGGATAAAATAATTAATAAGGGAGTCTGTAGCTAGTACTTTTTTCTTCACCTAATGAAAAGAGGATTTAACATTATTTACCATACTGCATGTTTGGTGGTGGTGGTAGGGTCCTTAAAAACTCCACAGAAGCAGTTTTTAAAAACTAAGCTTCCTGAGTGGTTATTGCTATAGCTAAACAATTTATTTAACTCTGTTTTCATTAAAAGATAGTGGCTCACACTTTTAATCCCAGCACTCAGGAGGCAGAGGCAGGTGTTTCACTGTGAGTTTGAGGCCAGCCTGGTCTACAGAGTGAGTTCCAGGACAGCCAGGGCTACACAGAGAAACCCTGTCTTAAAAAAACCAAAAAAGACAATAGAAAAAAAAGTTGGAATATGCAGTGTTCAGTGTCTCACTCCATTTCAATAGTTCAGCAAATCAGCAGCTTTTTGGCTGAGTAGTATCAGAGTCAGAATTTCAATTAGAGTTGGACTCATCTGGAAGCTCTTCTGAAGCATGGAGAAGCTCCTTCTAACACGCTGCTTCAGGAGGTTGGCCGTGAACACACAGGAATCATTCGCCCATGCCTGCCCTGCCAGTGGAAGGTCCTGGATTAGGACTCAGGGCCTGTGACTGTTCTCCATGTTTCCTGTTCTTTCTCACTGTATGTAGACCCGATGAGGTTTCTGAGCCTGATTCCTCTTGATAAAATCTTGAGCGTTCTCAGAACTTTTCTCAGGACAGACCAGTTTAAACACAATTGCCTGTCACGTTCTATATATTGAATCTGGGAAAGCACAAAGCAAGGCCGAAGCCATATCCGGATCCAGGGTACACTGACCAGATCGGGTTCTGTAGCTATTGGATGTTCTGACATCTAAAAATAAACGTGTTATACATTGAAGGTAAATGTCTAACACAGGAAGCATGAACTCGCATCCAAGAACAATCCAATGAACAAAATGCACCTGAGGAAAAAGGCCCTCTGCCTTTTTTCCTGGAGCCTCTCTCACAGATCTCCAGGGCATTGTTCACCATGCATCCCTCAGACACGTTACTCGGTGCATTTCTTCTAACATAACCCTGAGGAACGGATTTCTAGTGGATCTTCTTGTAGATCACTCCATTGCACACTCTCCCCATCCACAAATCCTTTGAATAAAAGCCCTTCTCTACTTTGGCATTCTGCTGAGATACCGGAAAATAATTCTTTAAGCCCTATAGCAGGCCTGTTGTCTGTGAGGGTCTTTGAGGATCATCCTTTAAAAACTTAAGGTGCCTTTTGTCTGCCTGCTAGCTACCATGTGATGTGCCACCTTTGACCTTCTTGAGGTCTTCCCCAAGTGCTTTCAACTTCATGGTTTCCTGGCTGTCCTCTGGATTTGATTCTTGAGTGGAAGATTTATCAATTTTAGTATTTTTGTTGTTGTTGTTGTTGTCTAGAGAGGCTGGGAATTTTTAAGATCAGTAAGTTCAGCTGCTTCATGTTTTAAAGGCGTATATCTCTTTTGTTTTGCTGTCACAGCAAGAATCAGCTGCTTATACCGTACAGATCTCGTACATGCATTCTTAACTGTCTTGGGGACATGTCCTACTTTCTTTTTACTGTGTTAAACTCTCTTGACGAGATTTGTAAGGGATTTCCTTTCCTCTTGCTTCCAGGAAGATTTCTGTTAAGCCCTCACCAATAAACCCCCCCCCCCCCCCAAGGCCATTAATCTTTCTATAAACAATTCCTAAGCCTTTGAAAAAACCACAAAAAATCCTCCCAGTTTCTACCCATGGTCTAGTTCCAAAGCTACTTCATTGGTGTAGATTTTTGTAATGACAGCCTCTTCTTTCTAGAAGTCAAGATACATGTGATATATGTGGTGCTTGCTGTATGATGAACTAGTCCCAAACCTTAATGGTTTAGAACAAAAATGTTACGTGAGTGAGTCAGGAATCCAAGTGTGGCCCAGTGGGCCTGGATCAGCATATTGAGGTTGCTATCAAGACTTTGGCCAGGGCTTTATTTCTGTTCTCTGAAATCATGACTAGATTTGGAAGATGTGCTTTTCATATGTGCATGTGTGTGTGTGTGTTAAATGTACACGAGTGTGCGGACTTATACTCCTTTGTCTGTTCATGAAGCCAGAGGACAGCATCATGTGTCACTTTGCCTTAGTTTTTGAGGTGGGTGCTTACTGAACTATTTGAGCTAGAGGCTGGCTAGTTCTTGGGGTCCGCTTTCCTCCTTCCCCATTGTTGGGGTTACATGTACACACAACCATGCTTGGCTTTTTATTGGGGTGCTAGGAATCCAAGTCAGGTCCTCAAGCCTGAGCCATATCCCCAGCCCCCTGGAAGATGTGTTTTAATTTTTTTTTTATGTGCATTGTTCTTTTGTCTGTGTGAAGGTGTTTAATTCCCTGAAACTGTAGTTACAGGCAGTTGTGAGCTGCTATGTGTGTGCTGGGAATTGAACCCGGGTCCTCTGGAAAGGCAGCCAGTGCTCTTAACTGCTGAGCCATCTCTCCAGCCTCCCCCCACTACCCCCCTACCCCCCAAAAGATGTGCTTTCTTAAGCCCGGCTTGCTCACAGTACTACGACTGGTGGGAGACTGTGGTTTCTTACTTACAAACGTCTTCATAGGGATGCTTGGTAGGTTAGAATAGTTGTGTATGGCTGTGGAGTTGTCTACTCGGGTGGCTGGGGCAAAAGTGTGCTTGAATCTGTACATTCAAGAACGAGCCTGGACACCATAGACAAAACCATCATCTGGTTTCTCCCAGCCAAATCATCAAAGAGAAAAAGCAAAGACGATGCTCCAACACCTCATGTGACTTGGACTTATAAATAACCCACATTCACTTCTATTATTTTCTTTTTTAATTTATTTAAGTGTGTGTTTGTCTTACTTTTCTACTTTTCGATTGCTATGAAGACTTGCCAAGGCAACTTAGAGGAGAAAGAGTTTATGGAGCTTACAGTTTAAAGATGTGAGCCTATAACCATCATGGTGGGGAGCATGGCAGCATGCAGGCAGGCATGTGGCTGGAGAGGTAGCCGAAAGTTCTACATCTGGAGCAGCAGGCAGCAGGAAGACTAAGATACTAGGCCTGGTTTGAGCTTTTGAATGGCAAAGCCACACACTTCCTCCAACAAGGCACACCTCCTAATCCTTCTAATCTATTCAAATCGTGCCACTCCCTGATGACTAAGCATTCACATATATAAGCCTAAGGGAGTCATTCTTATTCAAACCACTACACTCAAACAAATGCTTGCTTTTGCATAAACACATGCATATGCGCTCATATGTATACTTAAAAATCCCGAAGAACTTTTCACTCTATTTGTAGCCTATATTTTCATGATTTAATTGTTTCAATTAGAGTTCTATGGGCAAACAGGGCCCATGAGATGGCTCAGTTAATAAAGGCCCTTCCAGCCAAGCATTATGACCTGAGATTATCCCAAGAACCTGTGGGAGCCCACAACTGACTCAGTTTCCCAGTTTGAATCCAAAGTCTATTCTGAGTCAATAGAGTTCAAGCTTGTTTGCTCCAAGGCTGTGAGAAAGTTCTGATTAGCCCACAGAGTCTCCTTGAAGGGCTGTGAGAAAGTCCTGAATAGTTATACTGTTGTGCCCAGATCGCGACCCCCAGAGAGACCACCAAAGACCAGCAAGCTGGAATGCAAAAGCAAGGTTTAATTCAGGATATCCAAATACAAGCCTAGGCAGGGACTTCGTCCAACAGATCCAACGCAGTGGAGGCTGGAGGAAGTGCCCACCTCTTGCAAGCTCAGTTTTTAAAGGAAAAAAATCACAAAGTTACATCATTTAGGGGTGCTAGTATGAGTACAATTCTGATTGGCTCACTTCTAGGGACTTTCTAGAAATCATGGCTTAATCTTTACTTCTAAGGGAGTGGTTGCCCGCCACCATCTCTCATTAGCTGTCCTGAGGTGGGGACATTTCTGTGGTCAGTTACCCTGGAAACCAGGGAGAGGACATTCCATAGTCTGGCAGTCATTACCTCATGACTACCTTGTGACTCTGTACTTTTACACTTCCTGGTTTCTGGAATCTGGACTCCTGGCCTATTCCAGTAACTCATGGCCTGTACCTAAAAGGAGAAATCTTAGGCCTTAGTTTTAGGGTGAAAACATTTTGGTCTTATTTCAGCTTATCTGTTTGCCTTGTTAGGAGTTTTACAACCCATCCCCGGAGTCTGGTCATGTTGTCTCTGGAGAGGGGCATCTCGTGGTTAATCAGTTACCACCAGACATCCTGACTTTGTTCTTTTGAAAACTCCTGACTTCACCCTCTTCAGGAAGGGGGAACTGACTTAGTTCTGTTTATCTTTAAGATATCTCTTCCCTCAGCTCTTTTGGGTTTCTGGGGGAAACTGTGTCTGGGCCTTTGGTGGGGGTCTTTCAATACTACTTCTCCCAAGCAAAAGACCAATTGTGCCTTCTGGTGGAGGCCCATAAACACCTGTAAGCAGGGCCTGAACTCCCATTTCAGGAGTCAATACTGTGTAGGAGGAAGAACTGAGGTCCAATCCTCTGCTGCCTGGGGTTGCTCTGTAGAGGTCTTGAATGGATTTCTTTGCTGAGGAACGAATGGTTGGAGTGCCCCACAACATTGTTTCGGGGCCTGAGGCTGGCCCCTTTGCTCGTTTCCTGACAGAGGGTTTCCATGCACATCTTTTATTGACTTATATTCATTTACCCAATGTTTCCCTTTTTTACATCTAGGGCATAATCCAGGTTCCTTCGGCTTTCCCTTACTGGGGCATTGCCTAATCTGATGTCCCATCTGACTACACCCGAAACAACTTCCAGGTGGTCTAACAATCCTTCTTTTATCTGGAACCTGTCGTCTTTGCTGAAAAAGCATATCTTTAATTGTCTTTCCCTGCATTGCAGCAGCCATAGCCAGCCCTTGAGTATAAGAAGGGCCAATATCAGAGCATAACCGAATATAATCAGAAATATCTCCTTTCTTTCTGAATGGTCTAATGGCAGCTTGACAAGCTGTATTAGCATTCTCATAAGCCAACTGTTTTACAAGCAAAAGTCCAGCTTCATTATCCCCCAATAGCCTTCCTGTGCTGTCATTAGTCTGGAAACAAAATCTTGAAACAATTCATCAGGTCCCTGTCTTATTTTTGATAAATCCTCTGTTTGCCTTCCAGTGCCAGGCAATTTATTCCAAGCTTTCTTTGCTGTAGAACTGACTTGAGCATACACTGCCACGTTAAAATTTAACTGATTATCCACGTCTCTATAATCACCTTTACCTGCTAACATCTCAAAAGTAATTGCAATCTGTTGAGCTCTGTTAACATTAGCCGTACTTTCATACTGCTCATGGAATTCTGTTTTCCATAATAAATAATCTCCTCCAGATAAACAAGCTTTAGCTAATTGTTTCCAGTCTTCAGGAGGCAAGGCTTCAATCGCCATAGCTTCTAAGATGGCTTGAGTGAAGGGCGCTGTTGGACCATATTGAGAACAAGCAGACTTTAACTCCCTCAGTTGTTTAAAAGGAATAGGCGCATGTACTCTGACTACATTTCTTTGAACATTCTGCTGTTCCATAACTGGAAACATCGTAAATCCATTAATATCCTCTCCTTTATTAGCCGCTTCCCTTAAGCCAGCTTGTAATGGATTAATAGTTAAAGTTTGCCAAGAGCCTGGAGGCTTCTGAACCATTGCAATCACAGGAGGTTTCTTTACCTTAATGGTTGAGTCTTCAGGAGAGTCTAAACCCACTATCATTGTAGGAAGAGGAGTGCTTCTTTTCAAGGTGGAAACTTGAAGCGTTTCCAACTTTTTACTCAAAGGAGCTTCCAATTTTATCAGTTTTCCCCCCCTCCTTAAATTCTATGTTCAACATTCATAGTCATAAGCGGAGAGGAAAATTTTGCAGCCTTTACTTTTAATTCTGTTTCATCATCAGAATCTGACTGATTATCCTCATCAGGTGACTTCTTAGAGGCATCTGTATTAAATGATTCCTCTGGTGGAGCAGAAGATTTATTTTTTTTCGATTTAGGTAACATCTTCTGTCTGTCAGGATGAAGATCTAGACTGTCCTGAATGAGTGCCCAGAGACTATGGGAAAACGTAAGCAGCTGTGTAAATTTTTAGAATTTGTAAATAAGATTTGTCCTTGGTTCCCTGAACAAGGTACCTTGGACCTAGATATTTGGAGACGTATTGGAGTTAAAATACAGCAGTATTATGATAAGCATGGTCCAAATATCTGGGTCCAAGGTACCTTGTTCAGGGACTCCTCTGTATCCGCCCCATGGGGAAGCTCATCAGCGGGGCCACATGCTGAGTGCTCATCACTCCCTGGTCCCTGGGAAGGTCTGAGACTGGGGCCTCCTGCCGCCCTAACCAGGCTGTCCCTGAGCGGGTAGGTGAGTTCACAGAGAGCAGGGCCCCACGTTGGGCGCCACTTTTTGTGCCTGCTGACAGTCAGCTGGGTAGCTGGGTAGAGGCATGCAGATTAAAGAGACAATGAAGAAGACAGAAAAGAGTCGAGAGGTCTGCTGGTCAATGCCGGACAGCCCCGAGTTTATTTCACAGCCAGCTTATATACGGTTTTGAAGGACAGAGGTAGAACAATGCACAGCGCAGGCATTCAACCACTATCTATCCTGCCTTGCGTCAAGGAGCAGGCGGTTTCATTTTCTATCTCAGTGTACCTCTGGAAGGCATCAGCAGCTTGTGTCTAGCTAGATAGAATGTTCCCTCTTATGGGCTAATCAGAACTTTCTCACAGCCCTTCAAGGAGGCTCTGTAGGCTAATCAGAACTTTCTCACAGCCTTGGAGCAAACAAGCTTGAACTCTATTGACTCGGAATAGACTTCAGATTCAAACTGGGAAGCTGAGTCAGTTGTGGGCTCCTACAAGAACCCACATGGAAAAAGGAGAGAACAGACTCCCACAAGTTGTCTTCTGATCCCCACATGTGTTCTGTACCCTGTGAATGTCCCTCCCACACAGTGTAAATGTAAAAAAAAAAAAAAATGAACATGGACTAATGAATTATATTTACCTTTTTTCTCTTTATATTTAATTTTTAAAATTTTGAGCCTCACTTAATTATGCATTTTTAAAGATTTGTTTTTATTTCATGTATATGAGTAGTGTTTTGTTTACATGGATGAAAGTATACCACATGTATATAGTGCCTTTGGAGATCAGAAGAGGGTGTTGTATTCTCTAGAAATAGAGTTACGAGTGCTGGGAACTGAACCCTGGTCCTCTGCAGAGCAGCCGGTGCTCTTAACTGCTGAGCCGTCTCTCCAGCCCCCTAAATATGTATTTATTAGCAAACTAGTGTCTTTTATTCTCCTGTTTTTAAAGACTTTAAAAATCTTATTTTTTTTAAAAATTTATGTACATATGTGTATGTCTTTTTGACTATATGCCACATGCTTGGGTATCCTTGGAGGCCCAAAGTTCTAGAGCTTGTGAGCTGCTTGGCATGGATACTGAGAACTGGACTGGGGACTTGTGGTTGAGTAGCAAGTGCCTTGACCCACTGAACTATCATTCCAGGCCCTTGCTGTGTTATAGAAATGTGTCTGTGTGCTGGTTATGTTGGCCAAACTTCTGAAGATCTTGTTTTGTTTTGTTGAGACAGAGTCTTGCTATGTACCCCCCCCCCCCCCCCGCTAGCCTTAAGCTCACGGAGATCTGAATGCCTCTCCCTCCCAAGTGCTAGGATTAAAAGTGTGTGCCACCACGCCCGGCCTGATGACCTTTTTACAAAAGTAAACAATGAGATTGTCGTTAAGAAATTTAGAAAATTTTATTGTAGTCATGAATAAAATGATTTCTGATTGACAAGATTCACTTTTCAATTAATTATAGTTGAACACTTAACTAGTGATAGTGAAGACGATGTTTTCCTGAGAAAAAGTAGAAAACCAAAAGGAAATGTCCTGAAGTCCCCTGAGGTAAGTCATTCATTTATCATAGTAACGTAATCAAGTGAAGGCCATGCCCTCCCCTGCAGACTCTGCATCATATTTTAATTAAACTGTTTGTCTGTTTTTTCTAGGATCAGAACAACGGTGATGTTGATTCGCCTGTTCATGCTGTAAAAAAAAAGTCCAGGGTTCTCAGGGTAAGTAAATTACTGGCAGTGTATAATACCTACATTCTTTTTATAAAAAGGTTTGTTTTTATTATTTCTAGGTGTGTGTGTGTGTGTGTGTGTGTATCTGTGTGTGTATCTGTGAGTGTGTGTGTGTGGGTGTGTGTGTGTGTGTGGGTGTGTGGGTATGTGAGTGCCAGTGCCTGGGAAGCAAGAAAAGGGCATCAGATGCCCTGGAGCTGAAGTTATAACCATTGTGAGCCTGGGTGCCTGGAACCAAACTTGGGTCCTTTGGAAGAGCAGTGTGTACTCTTAACCACTGAGTCATGTCTTCAGCCACAGTACCTAAATTCTCTTAGGATAAGTAATATACGAAAAATGTGCACAGGAAAATAATAGTATATTTGATCTTACAGGTCTATACTTAACAGATAAATAGATACTATATCTTATGTGATTAGAATTTCTACTTTTGCTAAAGAAAAGTATTTATTATAAACTTTCCTAATGATAACAAATGTAAATAATACAGAAACAGAAATAATAGAGAAGAAAGCAGGTCACTGAGGTGTAAGTTTTGAAGCTGAGATAAGAAAAACGCAGCCTTTAGCCTAACTGTTGGGAGCTTCTTAAGAGAGAGAGGATGGAATGAATGTATGTCAGAGCTGACAGAAGGGGGGTGGGGACAAAGAGAAGTCGCTGTCAGCAGAGTGAGCAGCTCACACAGTGGCCCATGGAGGGAATTGCACCTCAGCACTAAGAGGTTTTGAACTGGGGAATTTGTCCTGCCTACTCCACCCGGGGCCTTCTAACTGCTTCATGTTTAAAATCGTCTCTTTAAGCTGGGCAGTGGTGGCGCATGCCTTTAATCCCAGCACTCGGGAGGCAGAGCCAGGCGGATCTCTGTGAATTCGAGGCCAGCCTGGGCTACCAAGTGAGTTCCAGGAAAGGCGCAAAGCTACACAGAGAGACCCTGTCTTGAAACCCCCCCCCCAAAAAAAAAATCGTCTCTTTAGCTTCCAGTTGTGTTTGACTGTAGCAGCAAATATCCACAGGTGACACTATAGACCTTATGTCTAACCTAGGGTCATTTGGACAAAGTTAACTAAAAACAGAGCCAATCGTGTTAACCTTGTATGCTCATACACTCACCATAAAAATTGCTTTAATATTGTGCTGTGTCTAAAATGACTAGTGGCTTATAACCAATGAGTTAAAATAACAGCAAAGCTGATCGTCATGCTGTGTTCAGTAAATATTATTCTTGTTAATTGAAGTTTTGGATAAACTTTCTATTCCTTCACTGGCTTTACATGATTGTGTAAGGGCAGTGGTTGTAAGTCTCAGTTAGAATTTGTTACTGCTATATTATTCTTGATTTCAAAGGTTTTCTCTATGTTTGGATGAACTTTATCTTTTGTGAAACCCTTGAAAATCTAAAGGAAACACTGCAGGTTTCCATCAGATATATTTGATGTAATACTAAGTTGAGTGCACCCATTCACTAATACTACTGCTACCTGACTTGACATTTGTGGATCTAACTAGTGAGAACAATTTTATTCTAAGAGAATGTTGAATCAAATACTTTGTAATTAAAAAACAAAATCAGTCACTCTTGAGAAATACAGTAAGTTAAATCAATACAGTTAGGTTTTTTCTTATGTAAATGTTGTATTAACTTTTTATAGTCAGAATTGTCATCTAGTGATGAGAGTGAGAATTCTCACTTACCATGTACACAATTGGAAGACTTCAAGGATTGTGACAGGAACCCCAGAAAACGCTCCAAAGTCCGAAAGAAACAGAATCATGTAAAGGTAATCTTTGCTTAGTCTCTTTAATATATATAATATTACATACACACATATGCGTGTGTTTTAGTACACAGGTGTGTGTTATGTATACATTAGGTAGATAGACTGACATAAGAAAGAAAAGAAAGGAAGGAAGGAAGAAAAGTGTTTTGCCTGTATGTATCTCTGCACCACGTATGTGCCTGGTACCACATAGGCCAGAAGAGCTTATTGTCAGAACTCCTGGAACTGGAGTTACAGATGGTTGTGATCCACCATGTAGGTGCTGGGAAGTCAACCTGTATTCTCTGGAAAAGCAGACAGTACTTACTCTCAAGTGCTAAGCCATCTCTCCAGCCCCTCAACCCAAGAGCTTTTAAAGAAGTATTTTCCCATACTTACCTGGCAGGGGAGATACCATGATCCCAAAGGTGGATTTCCCAGGGCGAGGCTTATCCATTGCACTCCGGATGTGCTGACCCTGCGATTTCCCCAAATGCGGGAAACTCCACTACATGAATTGTGGTAGTGGGGGACTGTGTTTGTGCTCTCCCCTAAAAAAAAAGTATTTTCCCACCATTTTTTTTTTTTCTGGAATTAAAAATCTCAACGTGTATTACTTTTTGTTTTTCTTTGTGTTCTGGCTTCATCTTGTCAGCAGTATGTTATTTTGAATGATTAAATGAAGAAATTGAAATATATTGAGAACCTACTGTTCAAATTGAAGAAAATGTAGAAACAGACCCGAGTTTTAGGAAATTTGCTTTTACAGTGATTGTGATTTCTTAAAAAAAAAAAAAAAAAAAAAGAAAAAGAAAAAGTATTGCATCATTCGCTTTGTGTGTGAGGCAGGGGTTGGTGCCTGTGTGCCACAGTGAGGAAGTGGAGGTCACAGAACAAACTACAGGAGTCGGTTGGGTCTCTACTTCCACATGTGGGTCACGGGGATGGAGCTCACATTTACCTGACGAGCCTTCTCACTGATGGATCCCATTCCTTCCCTTGTCTTCGTTCATTATTTCAGTATTTTGAAGAGAGTTCTTAGCACCTTTCCGTCTAGCCAGCGCTTCTGATGTTGTGTATTTCCATGCCAAAGATTAACTCTCGGAATCTCTGTAGACGGTCTGTTGGAAACATCCAGCAAGCCGACTAGTATCTTAAATGCTGTTTTACCTAAAATTATCAGGAGAAATTTTGCATAAGTATCTATGTTTTTGTAGTTTGGATGTTTGCTCTTGAGAGCATAGACAAGAAAGCCGCTTCGTTTAGAGCAACGGAGTCTGTAGCATAGTGGTGGTGACTCTGGCTCATGGTGAATTGTGTTGTCCAATGTTGTTCCTTATATCAAGAGTGCATCAGGTGCTGGACATGCCATGATCTCAACATTACACATTGTGCACATGTATTGAAGTGTCGCACCGTACCCCGAGTATGTACAATTACATGCCAGTTCAGTTTGGAAATAAAAACCTAAAAATATAATTTTCGTTTTCTGGGGTGTCTTCCTGTCTCCTGTTTCTTCATAGAATATAGCTCGGATGTTTCTAGATGACGAGGCAGAGGTTTCTGAAGAGGATGCAGGGTGTGTCTCAGCAGATGAAGATGATGAGTCGGAAAACGGGCAGGATTCATCAATTCTCGACTTTGTCAATGACCAGACCCAGCTTTCACAGGCTGTAAATGGTAAGTGCTGTCATGACATTTGATAATTATTTCCAGTGTGTCTAATGTCATATTTAAATATGGTCTCTTTATTAAAAGAAACTTGGCTTTATAGGGATTTATATTTAGTATGTATAAAACGTTTATTTGTTCATTTTTATTTAAATTCTGCAATATTTATTTATAGGTTTCTGATTTAAATTTCATTTAAATTCTGCAATACTTGATCTAGGCTTCTGATTTACCTAGGCAGCTCAAGCATCAGACGTTCATTTAACTAGTGTTCATGCCTTCCTTTTGCTGTTAATAGAAAGCAGCTAAGAAAGAGATGCTAGAGATACAAAAGGCCTTTGAAGTCTCCATATGACGCTTGCTTTCACATGGAAGAAGATAGACAATACATAGGACAACTGAAGTGTGCAGTGTTTTATAAGATGAAACATTTACAGAGAAGTAAGGAAAGTGGGGATGGGGACCTGAACTTGCTAAGGCTGGAGGTGTTGAACACAGGCAACTTGCTGTTGTAGGTTAATTGTTTTGAAACTAGGTCTTAAGCTGGGCGGTGGTGGCTCACGCCTTTAATCCCAGCACTCGGGAGGCAGAGCCAGGCGGATCTCTGTGAGTTCAAGGCCAGCCTGGTCTACAGAGCGATATCTAGGAAAGGCGCAAAGCTACACAGAGAAACCCTGTCTCGAAAAAAACCCAAAAAAACAAAAACAACAACAAAAAAGAAACTAGGTCTTGCTATGTAGCCCAGGCTGACAGTGGAATCTCTAAGCCTCCCGCCTGAGCCTGCTGGTTGCTGTAATTAAGAGTGCCTTACCCTGCGAGGTGATCAAGCTGCCATTGTGAGGAGTATGCCTCGTTGAGAATGTGGCATTTGACCAGTGACTAGAAGAAAGCCGTTCAGCAAATGTGGATGAATAAAACCAATTGAGGAAAACACTAACCTTACTGTGTATCAGATAAGGGAGATCTGCTTTCAGAAAATAATGTGGTCAAGTAATGCTTGGGCATGCCCAGTACATTCAGAGCCGATAATTCAGATTGCCTGCTACTGAAGTGAGAAACGTTCTGATTGGCTCATCAGTATCCTAGCCTTTCAGAGATCAGGTTGTGTCATTTTTTTTTCCTGTTTCTGCAGACTGTGATATAAGTTACAGCTACAAAATTTCCCAAGGACCATGAGTTTAAAGTAAAAACTTGTTTATGGACAAACTTCTCCATGCTATAATCCTGGATATGCAGTCTCCAGAATAAGGTGTACTGCCCTCAGTGCTCAGTAATGGATGTGGGTTTTGCAGACTTCAGTAAAATCTGGTAACATTCAAAGATAACAGCAAATTCCAAGGCCCTCAGGCAGCAGTGCTCCTAGACGGTTCCAGGACTAGCATCGTAGGAGGGAACCGGAAGCTCAGGGACAGCGGTTAGGTCCCAGGCTGGCATCGTTAGTGCAGTCCCTCAATCTCTTTAAAGGAGGAGAGCATGGTGGCAGCTTCTCTAAGGGCAGTACTGACAGGGGAGAGAGATTAGATTCTGGACAGCTAAAGGTGACAGGGTTCTCTGAGGGCTGGAGTCGCAGAGTGGACAGGTGGAGTTCTGCTGTGCAACCAAGAAGATATGTGGTTTGAACAAAGAGAGACACCCCGAATTTCCCTTAGACATAGCACCTTTGAAAGAAAAGATTTCAAAGCTGTTTCAAAAGTACAAAGAAATTCTTTTTTTTTTTTAAAGGTGATCTTTTTTTTTTTTTTATTGTGTATACAATGTCCTCCCTGCATGTATGTCTGCAGACCAGAAGAGGGCACCAGATCTCATTACAGATGGTTGTGAGCCACCATGTGGTTGCCAGGAATTGAACTCAGGACCTCTGGAAGAGCAGTCAGTGCTCTTAACCTCTGAGCCATCTCTCCAGCCCCCGAAATTCTTATTTTCATGTATTAAGTATCCTTTGCTATAATTTTTTAAAATGATAAGCATCAGTAAATAACAACCCATGTTTTCTCACTTTGTCCTTAACTAGAGATTACAACTTTTTTTTTTTTTCGTATAAGTTTTTCAGTACATTTTTCTTTCTGATTATTGACTGGATTTCTTCTCTTGCTGTTAGAGATTTTCTTTAGTACTTATGTAAGTCAGGTACAGTCCTGAAGTCTTTATATGCTTTTGTTTTGAGTAGAAAGTTGTGGTCCTGCCCTTCATTTTCAGAACAGAGTTTAAGAAAGTTGTCCACAGTCACTCAACTAGACGATGGTTTTCAAAGGCAAAGCTTCTGGTATCGTCATCATTGTTATCTTTAGGTTTTGGGTTTTTTATTTGTTTGTTTGTTTGTTTGGTTTTCGGTTTTTCGAGACAGGGTTTCTCTGTGTAGTTTTGGTGCCTGTCCTGGATGTCACTCTGTATGTAGACCAGGCTGGCTTCGAACTTACAGAGATCTGCCTGGCTCTGTCTCCTGAGTGCTGGGGTTAAAGGTGTGCGCCACCACCACCCAGCTGGTTTTTGGTTTTTTTAAAGACAGGTTTTCACTATGTAGTTCTCGATCACCTGGAACTTACCTTGTAGGGCAAGCTGGCCTCAAACTCACAGAGATCTGCTTGCCTCTGCCTCCGGACCATAGGGTTAGAGTCGTGTGCCATCACACCTGGCCTCTGACAACATTTTAAATAGTTATTTTTAGGTCTCTGTCTCATATTGCTTTTAAAATTTAATTTTTTAAAACATTTTAGTCCAAAAATTATAGATGGATCTTTTATTTCTTTGTTGGTGTTTTGCAGTAGGATTTCACTGTGTAGCCCAGATGGGCTTCAAACTTGGTATGTATCCAAAGCGCCATATGTAAGCAGAGAGTCTCCTGCCTCGATTTCTGGAGTGCTGAGATGTATTTGGGTTGTGGATAAGATCTTACTATGTTGTCCAAGCTGATCTGTCCGTACAAATGTGTGTGTGTGTGTGTGTGTGTGTGTGTGTGTATCTACTCCATAAATCTTTTCTTTTTTCTTTCTTTCTTTCTTTCTTTCTTTCTTTCTTTCTTTCTTTCTTTCTTTTTTTTTTTTTTTTTTTTTTTTTTATAAATCTTTTCTTAATGTTGAGCCATGCAAATTTAAAGTGGTCAAAGTTAAATGAAAATTTTCATGTAAGTGATTTTGCTACTTTATTTTCAATTCTTATCTTTACACAGATTCTGAAATGAGAGCTATTTACATGAAATCTGTACGTAGTCCGCTGATGAGCACTAAGTACAAAATGGTCCCTGAGAAACATCATAACATGAACATCTTCTCACAGGTACTTGCTACAGAAGTAATAGTGGAGGATTTCCTGTTGTGATTTGAAATGCAGTCATATTAATAAAGCTTCCATCTTGTTTTTAAACTTAGGAAGTCAGAGCTGGCTTGGATAATTGTGCTGTGAATTTTTTTTCCAACTACGAGAATTAGTTTAAAGGAAATAAATAGAATTTGATCATCTATTAGTTAATTTTTTTCACATGTCATACTTCTTTTAAAAGGTTTTCTTTTCCCCAAAAAATGTTTCTAAAAATTACAGATGGATCTTTTCTTTCTTTGTTTATTGCTGTTTTGCGATAGAATTTCACTGTGTAGCCAAATGTGCTTTGTATCTAAAGTGCCATATATAACTAGAGATTCTCCTACCTCACCCTCACCCCTCTGGGGTGCTGGGATGTCCTTGAGTTCTGGCCAAGATCTTACTGTGTCACCGGTGCTGATCTTTATTTACTTAGTTACTGACAGTAGTACTGCCCTTGAACCCAGTGACTCCCACATAACTAGGCAAGTGCTGAACCTCTAAGCCAGTGGTTCTCAACCTTCCTAATGCTGCAGCCTTTAATACAGTTCCTCATGTTGTGGTGACTCCCAACTGTAAAATTACTTGTGTTGCTACTCCAGAACTGTAATTTTGCTACTGTTATAAATTGAAACGTAACTATTTTTTGGAGATAGAGGTTTGCCAGAGGGGTCACGACCCACGGGTTGAGAGCTCTAAGCTATTACCCACACATACATTGTTTTTGAACTCAGAAGATCCTTCTGTCTCAGGCTCCCATGTGGCTAGGATTATAAGCTCACACCATCCTGGGATAGCTCTCATTTAAGGTGATATTTTTTCTTTCCATAAATTGCCATGCT
Source organism: Peromyscus eremicus (assembly GCF_949786415.1). NCBI lineage: Eukaryota > Metazoa > Chordata > Mammalia > Rodentia > Cricetidae > Peromyscus > Peromyscus eremicus. Next base: position 34,139,519 of record NC_081430.1, read on the forward strand.
CAGCTTGATAATAGGGTTCTTCAGACTTCTGAACTTAATGTTAGGCTTTTCTGTAGCACTTGACACAGTTCTTACTTACTTTTCTGGATACCTGCAGTTGACTGTAAATTTCTAGAGGGTAAAATGCTTTTTTTTTTCTTTTTAGTTTTTCAAGAAAGGGTTTCTCTGTGTAGCTTTGGAGCCTGTCTGGGAACTTGGTCTGTAGACCAGGCTGGCCTTGAACTCACAGAAATCCGCCTGCCTCTGCCTCCCGAGTGCTGGGACTAAAGATCTGCGCCACCACCACCTGGCTCTCTCTTTTTTTTTAAATCTCTCAGTCCCCATTTTTCCCATAGTGAAGGTACTGAGTAGCTGTTCATGAAATGGGATAAACATTAGTGCCTCAAAGAATGTAAATTTAACCTAGTTATAAATTCACATATTTCTGTTTTTATCATAGATTCCTGAGCAAGATGAAAACTATTTAGAGGACAGTTTTTGTGTTGATGGAGAGGAGTCTTTCCAAAGCCAGTCATGTGAAGAAGAAATCTGTGTCGATTTTAACTTAACTAAAGACTCCTTTACAGATGAGAATGTCAGATATAAAACCCGATACGCAGTAAAGCTAAAACAAATGAGCACGAAACAAAACTGTCCACGGTCAAAGAAGAAACTATCTAGAATTATCTTACCAGACGATTCAGACGAAGAACAACACCCCGTGAATGACAGAGAAGATTCCAGTGCCCATGGCAGCCATGCTGACAAGCACATCCAGCAGGGCCAGCAGTGCAGTTCAGGGCCTCCTGGGTCTTCAGCGCAGCCCAGGGTCCTTCGTAGTCCAACAGCGAATGAGAAGCCCACACAGAGACAGCAGGTGGTACAGAGCATACTGGATGCCGTCCCTGAGGTGGTGAACCCCAGGGCTCAGAGCCGTAACTCAGGCGCATTTACTTCATCTCCATGTCCGAGTGTGGAGTCAAGGAAGGAATGTGGGAAATGGCTAATCGACTTTAAGGTATGTGTGAAAGTAAAGAAAAGTGCCATCATAGGTTTATTTAAAAGAGTTGTTTGGGGTGTGTGTGCTTTCTTTCTTTCTTTCTTTCTTTCTTTCTTTCTTTCTTTCTTTCTTTCTTTCTTTCTTTTTTTTATTTACCCTAAATAACTCAGTCAAAGAAGAAACAGGGTCTCCCATAGCACAGATCAGTCTGGACATTGAACCTGGGGTTGGCTGGCTGCTGGCCTCCCTCTGGGTTCAGTGAGAGATGCTGTCATATAAAGGACTCTGACAAAGGGTGATAGAGCAGGACACTTGAAGTCTTTCTGGTTTCTGGAAGTTTACAGGCATGATTCTATCCACAGATGTGCATATACCACACATCCAAATACTACATACGTAAAGCTCTCATCCACAAAAATGTCTAACCTGTTGAATTAATCACAAATATTTGCTGCTGTCTGTTGATTTGTTTAACGTAGGGTCTTGCTATGTAGCCCAGGCTTGCCTCAACTCTTTAGCCCATGTTGGTCTTGAACTTCCTACCTCAGCCTCCTCAGTGCTGGGATTGTAGGTGGAAGCCACCACCCCGAGTTACCAATATTTTGTGAAGGACTTTGCATTTAATTCGTAATGGATATTGGTTGTAGCTGCCTTAGAGTGTTTGTCTGACTTCATAGATGCTGATCTTGTAGAAAAGAATAAGAAATCCTATCCTCAACTTTTGAGAAAAGTTTGCAAATTATCAGCATTACTTCTTGTATAAATGAAGCCATCTGCTCCTGGGCTTGTTAGGAGGTTTTTGGTTAGTTATTGCATCTCTCTTTTTTTTTTTTTTCAAGACAGGGTTTCTCTGTGTAACAGCCCTGGATGTCCTGGAACTTGCTCTGTAGACCAGGCTGACCCCGAACTCAGAGATCCACCTGCCTCTGCCTCTAAGTACTTGGATTAAAGGCGCTCAGTGCCACCACCCAGCTATATCCTCCCCCCCCCCTTTTTTTTTTATTTGTTTTCTACAGTTAGAACTAGGGATGAGTTCTAACCCTGAGCTACATCTTCAGCTCCGGTTGTTTTAACGTGTTACTATAAAGCTGGAGAGAGCTCAGCAGTTAAGAGCACTTGCTTTCTTGAAGGAAACCCAGGTCAGTTCCCAGCACCCATGTTCAGTGGTTTCTATAACTCTTGTAACCCCACATGTAACTCTAGTTTGAGGGGTTCACACCCTCTTCTGGCCTCTTTGGACACCTGCACACATGTGGTGCACATACGTACACTCGGGCACACACACACACACACACACACACACACGCAGTTTTCTTTTACGTATTCGTAGGGGTGGACAAGATGGCTCAGAGCACTTGCCATGCTGCCTGGTTATTGGAGTTTGAGCCTTGATTCCTGTGGAAAGGCAGCCATAAGGAATTGACTCCAGATTGTCCTGTGATCTCCACATGTGCACCTGGACATGCACCCATGCACACATCATGTAATAATACAATTTTTAAAACTAGATTTAAAAAGGCTAGTGGGCCTTAGACAAAGTTCAGTGGGACAGTGCTTGCCTAGCTTGTGCGGTGTTCTAGGTTCAGTCCCTACTACCGCTTCTCACCCCACTCCCTGGGGGAAGAAAAAGAGAGAAAGAAAAAGAAAATGTTACTTAAGGGCTAGAGATGTGGCTTAATAGTAGAACACTTGTCTACCCTGCAAAAGGCCCTGGGTCACTACTACAGAACAAAGAGACCCCAACATACAGTTAAGGTTTATTTTCAGCTAGATGGATTTCTGGTTATCTAATCTCCCAGTTTTTCAATAATATCTTGTCTAAGAGTCCTTATTCCTGAGATGCAGTTCAGTCTGCTTTCATGTTATTAAGACATTCTTTTCTCTAGTGTAAAAATTTCACTTTCCATTTGAAAACTTGTTTTCTTCCCTGCTCGGTTTAGACTTCACTGGATTTCATTGTCTTTCTATTCCTATTGTTTGTCAACTGTGGCTTGACTTGGAGTTGTTAGAGTGGTGGTTTGTTCTGTCTACAGTCACTTTGGTCATGGTGGAGTTAAAGTGACGAATGTCTTCAGCAGGGAGACCCAGCATCACATGTGACATTCGCGGCACTGACGCATATTCAGCTGGACAGTGACCAGTGCTTTCTCCCTTCAGGTTGATGACCCCAAGGAAGGCAGCGCCTCCATAGCACCCTGTTCTAATTCACCACTACATGTAGCTGATGGACATACAGCCCCTAGACCGCCACAAGAAGGAAATAGAGCTTGCATTCTTGTGGACAGTCGTGAAATCACTTCTGGTTTAGAAGTAATTTCCTCGCTAAGGACAGTTCATGGGTTACAAGTAGAGGTTTGTCCTCTTAATGGCTGTGATTACATCGTAAGTAACCGCATGGTGGTAGAAAGGAAGTCTCTGTCCGAAATGTTAAATAATGGCAGTAAGAACAAGTTCATCGAGCAGATCCAGCGCCTGCAGAGCATGTTTCAAAGGATATGTGTGATTGTGGAAAAAGACAGAGAAAAAGCAGGTTTGTACTTTTCAAATGTTTATAGGATTGTATACCAAATTGACTTGTTTAATTTATCCTTCTGCTGCTATGGGGGAATCATTTCATACTAAATACCAGTATGCTTTTCATTAGTCATTGTATTTTAATGAGGTTCATGAAAATTGAACAGTGAGAAACCAAAGACAAAGCAGACTAGTCCTAAGACCTTTCCAGGCACGTCGGAAAGGATGAGTAGTACCTCAGACAGAGCCGCCTCGGGGAGAAGTAGGAGTCAGGTGCTTAGCAGCCAGGGTTCGCAGGGTTGGTGGGAAGAGCTGGGAGTTACACCTACCTGAACAGCGTCTTTGTTACAGAGCAGTAAGGGAATGGCTTGTTGGCTGTAATTGTTGAGTATAAGTGAAGATGGACGTGGGAGGGGCAAGGAGGGTTCATTGTGAAGGCGGTAAGATTGGGTGTATATAAGTCACTGAAGTGGGTGTCTAGGTTGTACCTAGAAAATGCAAGATTGGAATCATTGCTGGAAGATTTCTCTGTTGAGAATAGTGCAGATCATGGGATACAGAACCATGCATTGGTTTCTGATTTCTCTACAGCTCTGTAGATATTTCATTGACAAGTCATTGCCTCTGAATAACAAATATGTTTATTGTTGGTAAGACGTTTGCCCTGCTCATCTCATGGTGTTATAAGGATGAAGTAAAACCATGCTGTGGAAAGCCATTATGGAAATATTGAAAAAATTAAGTAAAGGGACATAGTGGTTTGTATAAAACATTGGTTTAGAAACTGGGCAGCATTTTTCTTCCTCCTTCCATCACTAATGAATTAGAACATTGTATCTTGGATAGGTCACTTTATCTTTCAGGAATTTTGTCCTTTTTTTTTTTTCCTTATTGGAAAAGTGAGGGATGGAGAAAGTAGTTTAAAACAAAGTGGAAATATGGTAGACGTGATGGAAAAATATCTTTATGAGGAACTTATAATGAGGAATGCAAAAAAAGAAGTAGAATATGGAAAAGAAAGTGAACAGGAAAGGTAAGGAATGATATGGTAGCATTAGAAGGCCGTCCAGGTATTTATTTATTCGGTTAGTTGTCATTGGAATCAATACACAACTTTATATCAACTAATCCAATATTTAATGAGCTTCTTCATAGGTTAATTTCAGTTCAAGGCACAGATAGTTCCCCTTATTCTATCAGATATTGAAGCGTAGTTGTAGTTTCTCATTAGTAGAAGGTACCACTTGTTAACTCAGTGATAAGATGCTAGAATTCTAATAAAGTGTACCAATTATTCTCCCTGATTTTAGTCACTGACCTTCATTTTCGCTGAATATGAAATTTTTAGGAGACACATCAAGAATGTTTAGAAGGACAAAGTGCTATGACAGTCTGCTAACCGCCTTAGCTGGGGCTGGAATCCGAATCCTTTTCAGCTCTGGACAAGAGGAAACTGCAGATTTACTAAAGGAGCTATCATTGGTGGAACAAAGAAAGAATGCTGGTATTCATGTTCCAGCCGTGCTGAATCCTAGTAAATGTGAGGCTCTCCAGTTCTATTTAAGTATTCCCAGTATAAGTTATATAACTGCCTTAAATATGTGTCACCGGTTTTCATCTGTGAAAAAGATGGCTAACAGGTATGTCTATTTTACTAGTATTTTTATTAATTTTTTGTCTTTTTTTTTTTCAGAGCTGAGGACCAAACCCAGGGCCTTGGGCTTGCTAGGCAAGCGCTCTACCACTGAGCCAAATCCCCAACTGCATAGTATTTTTAAATGGTTACTATTATAAGTATTTAATTGTGTGTGTGTGTGTGTGTGTGTGTGTGTGTGTGTGTGTGTGTGTGTGTGTTTGTGTGTATGTGTGTGTGTGTGCATGCCCCTGCCTGCCTGCCAGTGTGCACATCAGAGTCAAAGGACAGCTTTTGGGAGTTGGTTCTCTCCCACCATGTGAAGTCTCAGGGATCAAACCCAAGTGGTCAGGCTTGGCAGCAGACACCTTTACCCATCTTGCCAGCTGCTCTGTTATGATTCTTGTAAAAACATTTTCTATGCTTTTACAGCTAGATTCTTCTTTCTGTATGCTTATTGTCCGTAGAGTTGGTATTTTAAGAGCATATAACTTGGATATATATATATATATATATATATATATATATATATATATATATGATATATTTGGATATATATATATATTTAACTGGTACCTTAGTATTTTTTGCATCACTTTCTCCCTTTCTAACCCCTCCCAGCTACCTTCCCTCAAGTCTACCTGTAATGGGAAGTTTTCCTGTGTCCCTCCTGGCCCAGGATCGGGACAAATCTCCCACCCACAGTCCTTCAGCCTTTTATAAAAAAATCATACAGAGGCTTGATATTATGTATAACTGCTTGGCCATTAGCTCAGGCTTATTACTAGCTCTTACACTTAAATTAACCCATAATTCTTATCTATGTTTAGCCACATGGCTTGGTACCTTTTCCTAGTTCTGCCTTGTCATCTTGCCTCCTCTGTGTCTGGCTGGTGACTCCTGACTCGCCCTTCTTCAACCCAGAATTCTCCTGTCTGCTTGCCCTGCCTATACTTCCTGCCTGGCTATTGGCCAATCAGCATTTTATTTATCAACCAATCAGAGCAACACATTCACAGCATACAGAACGATATCCTACAGCATCTACCCCATGTTCTCCCCAACCTGATAGCCTCTTTTTTTTTTTTTTATCATTGTTACATACATGTTATGTGCATGCACAAATATATGTAAACACCACGTACTGAGTCCATTTTTGTGTGTATATGGTTTCAAGGCTGACCATTCTACACTGCACAAGTAAGAAGGCTCATCCCTGGGAGAGGCTAATTCTCCTTCTCCCAAGAGTTATTAGTTGCCTGTAGTTCTTTGTCTGTGGATGGATCCTGGGAAAATTTCCCCTTTCACATTGACATGTCCATTGGTACTGCCTTGTTCAAGTCTTATTTATGCAGTCATTTCTACTTTATCTTTGTCGAACTGCTCCCCTTTCCCCATCATGTCTGTGAGCAGATGCTCTGGCCTGTCCTTCATCCATCCTGTTGCTAGACTTTCCATGAGCTTATTCCAGCATTTCAGGTTGGTTTTTCTTGGTGTTTGTTGTTGAATCCCTCTTTTGTATATTGCATTTCATTCAAGCTGTTTGTGTTCCCAGTGAGTTTATTCTTTGAACATATTCACAGTCATTCTTTTGAGTTCCGTCTGATAGATGCCATTATTGTATGACTAGTAATTCTTGGACTTGTCTTGGTTTTTATGTTTATTCTTTCATGTGTATATATTTGTTATTCCTGTTTTTATATATAAATATTATGTTCACGTAATGGTGTAATATCTTTTTTATGTCTTAAACTTGAATTTCTCTGAATACTAATGAAGTTGGTAGTCTCTTTTTAAATTAAAATATAATTGCATCATTCCTCCCTTTCCTCTTTCCTGTTCCACTCATTTCACCTCCCTCCTCCCACTCTTGTAACAATGGCCTTTATTATTGTTACACACACATACACATAACTATATAAATACAACCTGCTGAGTCTGTTTTACTTGTGTGTATGATTTTAGGGCTGACTTCTTGGTATTGGATAACTAATTGGACCCATCTTGGAAACAATTAATTGTCCCTCTCTCTATAGTCATTAGTTGCCTATAGTTCTTTGTCTATGGGTAGGGCCCTGAGAGATTTTTCCCCTTCCATGTTAGTATGTCTATTGGTATGACTTCTTTAGGTCTTAAGTAGCCATGTTGTTGAGGTATCATGGGTGTAGCTTCCCTATCATTTCTAGGAGACACAATCTCACAATAGATTTCCTGGTCTTCTGGCTCTTAAAATCTTTTCACCACCTCTTCCCTAAGCCTTCAGTGAAGTTGTATTGTAGATGTATCTACTGGGCCTGAGCATCTTACAATTAGGTGATCTCTGCATTTTGACCTGTTGTTTTCTGTAATGATCTCCCATCTGCTGCAAAGAGGAGCTTTAAATATATATGTATATGATATATTATGTCATAATATTATATATAATTTCATATTGTTTAATATATATTTGATATTTAATATATGTACTACATATACTTTGTGTTATTATATATCATATATATGTGTATGTATATGCTTTGCCTGCATGTATATCCAGAAGAGGATGTCACATTCCTGGGTATTAGAGATAAGACAGTTGAACCACCATGTTGGATGTTGGGAATTGAACTTGGTTCCTCTGGGAGAGTAGCCAGTGCTCTAAACCATCTTCCCATTTCCCAAAAGCAGCATCTTTGTTGAAGACTGAGAGTTATACTTATCTGTGGGTAGGATCTCCTCTAAGAGCCATGGCCTAACTAGCCACAGGTAGTTGACTAGGTTTAAAGTATCAGTTGTGGTTACTTTCTCTTATCTGTAGGTAAGATGAGCTAATGCTTATCTATCTGCAATTAGTCCTTGAATGTAGAAAAGTATCTTAACTGAAATACTTTTGTCCGGAGAGTGGCCCTGGCCAGATGTATGCTAATGAAGAATAAACACAGCTAGGGAAAGTTATCCAATTACCCCAAATGTATAGGGGAAGTTGTGCCCAAATAAATGATCAATTACATTGTTATAAGTTCTTGTGAGATTAATGAAATGGAAAGGCTACAATAACACACAAGAAATTCACTGCAGGATATATCTACTACATCCAAAAGCCAGTATCACCAAGACTCCTTGAGTTTTGGCTTTATCCTCTGGAAAAACCCTTGGCTCTTCCAGGTAATAATAGCTTTTGCCATTGGCAGCTGAATTCCTACTTCATATTTCTGTATGCAGCAGGGATTCTATTAGGCTATGGCTCTTGTGGGAAGCATCGTCAGCCCAAGTAGCATAACTTCATTTAAGCTATATTTATAAATATATTCACTTATATGTATTTGTATGTCATGTTAGGTAAATACTGAAAATAGTATAACTCCTTAAGGCTTTTTGCAAAACCCTTCAATTTAGGTTCCCTCTTCCCAGGTTGTGTAACGTTGACAGCAAAACCTCACCTGCACACCTCAGGGGTATCAATCCCAGTCACCTAAAGACTTCTCCCCCTAAAGGCCTACCCTTTAAGGGCCAGTCTTCCAATACCTCAGCTTCACCCTCAGCTTCAGTCAGGTTTCTACAAATGAATATTCTGGGGAAGATTTCATAGATATTTGCTCCTTTGCAGATCTCATGTTTTAACTACTGTAGGTGATTGAGATGGTCCTACTATGTGCCCTTGGAACTATATAGACTATGCTTTTTCCAGACTCCAGAGCTGGCCTTCCTCTGCCTGAAATCTAGAATTGAAGGAGTGCAAAGCCATGCCCAGTCTACTGTCAGTTTAAAGAAAACAAGTTTTTGTTCTGTTTAAACTAATGCTAAGGGCATTTAGCTAGATGCACAATGGAAGAGGTCTTTGAATGTGTACTGGTAACTGAATACAGTGCCTCATACCTGCTAGACAAGTGCTCCATACTGAGACATGATAAAAATAGTAAATGTCATAAAAGCCAGGTTCACTGTTTCTCTTTCTTTTCAGCTCACCTGAAGAAATCTCCGCATGTGCTCAAGTAACTCATCAAAAGGCTGAGGAGATCTACAGATATATTCACTATACATTTGACATGCAAATGTTACCAAGTGATCTTAACCAGGATAGACTGAAATCTGATGCATGCTCAGCACTCAAAGTGTGATTATGAAAGAACTCTCACAATACTAAATAATCATTGTAGTTTGTGATTACCAGCTTAAAATATGTAAATATTTCATCTCTTAAAGATATCTTTACATATTGTAAAGCTTTTTATTTATAGACGACATAATTTATTTTTAAAAGGAAATCTTTGATGTTCCATAATCATTTTGACTGAACTGTGAAATAAGTTTTTATTGAATAAATCAAGGCTGTGTGGTGTTGTTCAGACTGGCTTAAGCATCTAAGCAAGCAAGCAAGCCAAGGTGCTGGGAGATGATCAGCTGCTTCAGTGCTTCTTGCACAAGCTTGAGGACCTGGGAACCCGAGTTCATCCCCAGTACCCATGTAAAGGCTAGATAGAGTGGTGCACACCTGGACTCAGTGCTGAGGATTTTAGAGACTGGAGGATATCAGTTTGCTAACCAGTATGGCAGAATTGGTGAGTTTCAGGTTTTTGGGGGGCCATCCCTCACCCCTACATTTTCCCCAGAGTACTCTTGAGTAGAAGCAGCAGGAAATATTAGTTAGAAGGATAGAGGAGAGAGAAAAAGATAGAAAATAAATACAGCATAACCTTGGGAGAACCTGCATCCTAACTCATCAGGCCCTGACTTGACTGTCTCTGCCAAAGGGCTTTTAAAAAATGCCAAGGGGTGGAGCAAAAGACCTCCCCCCAGCACAGCTAAGTGCAGACCACCTTAGACACCTGGTATCCAGCCTGTGGTCCAATCATCCTCTTTATGCACACCTGCTGGGTAAAGCCTAAATGGGTTCCAACACAGGTTCAGTGGAAGACTTGTCTCAAAAATAATGTGAATGATAGATGAAAATATCCCATGCGGCTGGGAGGTGGTGATGCACACCTTTAATCCCAGCACTCGGGAGGCAGAGGCAGGTGGATCTCTGAGTTCGAGGCCAGCCTCGTCTACAGAGTGAGTTTCAGAACAGCCAGAGCTACACAGAGAAACCATCTCAAAAAAGGAAAAACAAAACAAAACAAAACCCCAATAACAAAAAATATCTCATGTTGATCTTGGGCCACCACACACATACATGCTTCCTTGTGTGTACACATCTGCATACATACACAGCAAAGATGAATATGACTGAGAATACTAGCACACTGTAACCCAAGGCAGTAGGCACAAGTTTGAGGCTAGTCTTGGCTACAAACAAGAACCTGTCTTAAAAATCTAAAAACCACTAAAAGCAAAGTGTATTTTGGAATTTTTCCAAGTGTAAGTACTGTGATTTGTTAGCATAATAGTTTCTATAACTGGTAAGAACTGTTTATAAATAACATGTATATGAATTATAATATTTAACATACTAAGTGTACTAAGTCTAGGACCTTAAGAGATGGCTCAGGTTAAGAGCACACACTGCTCTTTCAGACTCAGAACCCCCATCAGGTGACTTAGAACTGCCTAACTCCAGCTTTGGTGCATCCAATTTCTCTAGCCTCCTTGTGCAGTACACTCACATGTACACACGTACACACACACACACACACAAAAAAAAAAAATAAATAAAATAAAATAAAATAAATGTATTAAGAAGTCTAAATATGGCCGGGCGGTGGTGGCGCACGCCTTTAATCCCAGCACTCAGGAGGCAGAGGCAGGCGGATCTCTGTGAGTTCGAGGCCAGCCTGGGCTACCAAGTGAGTCCCAGGAAAGGCGCAAAACTACACAGAGAAACCCTGTCTCGAAAAACAAAAAAACAAACAAACAAAAAAAAAAAAGAAGTCTAAATATATACTGAGTAAAATGTATGTTGTGAGGCAAATGATTTAATAATTAAGATCAAATATTTAAGTTATATAATTTCCCCTAAATGTCTCCAAATACAGTCAATATTTTAACATGAACTTTTGCTTTAACTCATTCTTACGCCGTAAATATTTTAAGATGGGTCTGTTTATATCTGCAATGTGAATAAGACTGTTTCTTCTGCCAGTGGATGTCCTCGCCTCCATCCTTTCTCCTATTGAGTCACAAGAGAGCTTCCCTAACTTTACACATGACAGGAACTTCAGAATGCATCTAATTCAACGTGCTTTTTTATTTTCTATTGGATCATAAAAATTAGGTCTTGAAATAATTAGCTTGTTCATATTTATACTGGCAATTTGAAACAAAACCCAGGAAGAAACTTTTTATAAAAATGTTACTCAGTTCTGAATTTTGTTCATCTGAAATAATTTTAAAACCCCATCTCCTAAAATGCCAGTGATTTATCTGTTCAAAATTGTTAAAATCATCGAAAAAAAGTATTCAAAAATATTGACCAGTACACAATTAGCAATTACTTCAAATCCAAATCCACACTGATTATCTAGTCAGTGTAGGCTTAAATATTGCTAGCTATAAAGCAGATCTAGTGGCCCTCTTCTAAAATACTACCTATTAATCTCAACCAGCAAAGTATCACATTAAGGATTGACAGCTCAAACCCTTGTTTTGTTTTTTTTTTTGGGGGGGGGCAGGGGCTCTAAAACATCCTTTTTTATAGCTACCAACACCTGCTGGTTTTGTTGGCCATGGGGGGCGGGAGAGGAGCATTACTGGGAATTGAACCTGCATTCTAATTGCTTTGCCCAGCTTCCTCCCACCACTTAAGAACTTCCTATGTTTTATGTTTTTAAACCACCTTTTCTTACTGTTTTTCTTTTTAATTACGTGTATGTGTGTGTTTGTGCATATTTGAGTGCAGATTCCTGTGGCAGCCAAAAGAGAGTAATCTGTCTCCTTGAGCTAGAATTACAGGTGTTATGCATTGTCTAACATAGGTGGAGGACACCAAATTTCATGTCAACAAGAGCAGCAAGTACTCCTAACTGCTGAGCCATCTTTTGATCCCCTTAATTTTGTTTTTGAGACAGAGTCTTATTAAATTGTCTAGGTTGGTCTCAAACTTGCAGTTCTTCCTGCCTTATAGCTGAAACATGACTGAAGCACCAGGCCTAGCAACTGGCTTAATAAAAAAGCCTGCTCTACATATTGAGTTCCAGGATACACAGTGAGACCTTGACTGGGAGAAGAGAGACAGACAGAAACAAAGAGAGGGAATGAATGAATGATTTGTACTATATGTTCCAGTGTGTTTTTAGGAAACTTAAGAGGGAGCAGTAACTGTAAGGCACTCCAGGATCAAGAGTGGCCAGGCCCCACTGGAGGACCTCCAAAAGCCATGTTCCTCCCACATAATACTCTAAGAACCATATTGCTGAACCCAGCCCCATCGGATGCAGTCAACCAAGCTCCACCTTACTGAGTAAAAAGCCCAAGCTCAAGACTTGAAATCCCACCAGTTCCCCACCCTGAAAACCTCCACCCCCAAGAAATCCTATATAAACCCTTTCTTCTGCTAAGTTATTTGCTGCTTGCCCAAGAAGACGCAGCCACCCTCCTGTGTGGGGTTATTGTGTTCCCCAAAATATTGTACACCCTAATAAACTTATCTGGGGTCAGAGACAGAACAGCCACTAGATACAAAGGCTAGAAAATGGTGGCACTCACACCTTTAATCCTAGCATTCCACAAGCAGAAATCCATCTGGGATCTCTGAGTTCAAGACCACATTGGAAACAGCCAGGCATGGTGACATACACCTTTAATCCCAGGGAGTGATGGTAGAAGGCAGAAAGATATATAAGGCGTGAGGACCAGGAACTAGAAGCATTTTGGCTGGTTAAGCATTTGGCCTGGTTAAGCATTCAGGCTTTTGAGCAACAGTTCAGCTGAGACCCATTCTGGATGAGGACTCAGAGGCCTCCAGTCTGAGGAAACAAGACCAGCTGAGGATCCGGCGAGGTGAGACAGCTGTGGCTTCTCTGATTTTCCAGCATTCACCCCAATAACTGGCCTCAGGTTTGATTTTATTAATAAGACTCTCTAAGATTCATGCTACACTCCTGGGTTTTTTTCCCCCTCCCAATAAATCTCATGTGAGGTTTGCTGTGTTGTGTGACTTTGTGTATTCCTTGTCTCCAGGCTGCCAGGATACCTTTCTAAACAAGCTTTAACATGTGCATTGGGAAAAAAATTCCTTCTCATAGCTGTAACACACTAACAAAATGCATTCTTTTTCTGATTAAATAATTTAAAAAGAAAAAAATCCGTAAACAAATACTATACAAATTTAAAATTTTATTTGAACAGTCTAACTGGATGCAAAGGGTAGATGAATATGTAATGCAACCAGAGGACAAATAACTTATGTCAAACTTAAAACAATGGCAGAATAAAAGTCAGCTTCTAAAGGAGCTGTCAGAAAGGGAAAACCTGATTATTATGGCAGAGTAATTCCTTATAAAGGTAGATCTATCAACTGTACATAACATGGCTGCAGAATATAACAGAACCTGTCCTCTGGTTCACTTTATAAAATAATAGAGAACAATGAATTAGAGATAGAGGTTTCACAAACAGACCAAGTTATGATAAATTTTAAGAAAAACTATCAGAAGAAAACATGTAAAACATAGACCAACTGAATAACATAACTGAAACAGTCAATGAACCAGGCAGCAAAATACTATAAATTTTCATTCCAGTATTCACCAATCCAAACTCTAATTCCAGCTCCTTACCTCTCCTCACTTCAAGGTTTTTAAAAATTTATTTAAAAACCTATGTGAGACATGATTACTAAAGTAAACAGACTTGGGTGTTCAAGAAACTTAAGCTTTATATACATTAATATTACAAAAATAAAACTTACATCTACATACACAGGCAAAGTAATTTTACTTGTATTATACTGTAACACTCAGGAATGCTCTACAGGATGTTAACCTTGCATACAAACATAAGACATCGTTTGGAAACAAATCTACATCCCCTTATTACAAAGAAAATACCCATTCATCAAATGAGAATATAAGAATGCTCTGCTTGATGGTAAAACTCCTGCAAATGTATTTACTATCAGTCAGAATTAGAAAAGTAATAATCTTTCTCTTCTTCATCTGATTCTATGGCATCATCAACGAAACACTTTGCAATAGCAGTGTTTTCACCTAAATCTGTAAAGAAAAATTTAATGAAAAGGATTAGTATATTTAGTAATCTTCAGTAATTTTTTTTTTTTTTTTTTTTTTTTTTTTTTTGGTTTTTCGAGACAGGGTTTCTCTGTGTAGCTTTGCGCCTTTCCTGGGACTCACTTGGTAGCCCAGGCTGGCCTCGAACTCACAGAGATCCGCCTGGCTCTGCCTCCCAAGTGCTGGGATTAAAGGTGTGCGCCACCACCGCCCACGATCTTCAGTAATTTTAATAGAAGTGAAACCAACTCCAACAAATTAAATGATAGGTCTGTCTACTTGAGAACCAGTTAATTGTAATACTATCAAATAGAGATCATATTGTAATAGAACTAAGCTATGAAATAAATACCTTTGTTAAACAGGGTTTTTCGTATTGATGTTAGAGATGAGAGATCATTTTCAACCTATAAAAGAGTGTATGTTAGTGGCAAATTGCATCTCCTGTGATGCCTCCTAGATGAAATCAAGCATGCTTTATCCCCAGAGTACTTTAAACATAGGCCTGTTACATCACTTTTATAACTAAAGCAACCAAAATCTTGAGTTTATCCAGAGCAAAACCCATAACTTAGTGCTGTTTCCCACTGCTGGCAAACGTTTATATCCATAAGAAAATACTATCAGCTAATGCTACAGAAGGCAAAGAATAGTCTATAGCCTATAAAAGTTGCCCAAATATACTCAGTACTTATCTTGGTTTAGAATACTTTATTATTATCCCTGTAAGATGAGATAAAGACATCATTTACTTCTCGTAACCACTCAGTGACAAGCCATTGTCTTTATCTAAATATGCATAAATTAGAAAAGTCTAGTCACTTTCGTAGTGTAATGAGGCTGCTACTGGTAATTAGACCTTGAAATGAGTACTTTTAACACAAAATTCTGGGCTCTTTCCACACTAACACACTGGCTACAAATACTAGACTATGAAAAAGAACTGGGTAAATCTCAATTTTGTTCATTGCTTAATTTTAACACATTAAGTAAAACAATCAAATAGGCCCATGTGGTGGTGGGTGCCTTTAATCCCAACACTTGGGTTGCAGATGTAGGTGGGTCTCTGAGGTCTCTGAGTGTGAAGCCACCCTGTTCTACAAAGGGAGTTCCTGGACAGCCAGGGCTACAAAGAGCCATGTAGCCCTACCATGTCTCAAAACAACAACAAAAAAACAAAAAAGGAAAGAGAAAGAAAAATGTGTTTCTAATAGGAAGGACCCAAAGATTATCACAATTTACCTCTCCTCATTGAGTAGAGAAAACAATCAAGTGCACTAATTTGCTGTGCTGATCCATGGTCTATGGATCAACAAAATGGACATCACTTGGGGATTATTAGAAACGTGAATTTCTCAAGTCTACTGCATCAGAATCTTGACTTCACAAGATCTCAAGTGACTTCTACAAACATTTAGATGAAGGAAATAGTTACTTAAGGTACTTTATGAACACAACCAAAAAAACAGACCAAAAGTCTAATCTTTGGATTCCTATTTCAAGGCTTCCTAACAATGTTAATTTCAGGTCATTTTGCAAGAACCAAAGTTTCATTCTCATTAAGGAATAAGGAGATAGAAAAAAAATCAAGTATCTGAAGAGTACTGAGAAGTAGTCTGCCTAGTTCACTTATAAAATGGATTTCTTTTTAAGTAATGAGCCACTAAGTTAATTTTAAACCAAGGTCTCTGAAGAAGTATTTACTATTTCTTGTGGCTAAACTCATGAAGATAAGTATGATTATATAATCCCAATCTGAGAAGAATTTTACTTAACAAATTTGTAGTATAAAGATTTTAAAGAGAGGAAAAGATGGCCATATTTAGCCTGAAGAATTACTTTCCTAAGTAACTTTCTGTGTTTGGATTTTAAATACTGGAATGCTAAAACAAATTGAGTCACTAAAGCTGAAAGAATCTGAACCTGTTTCAAAGATGTAAGAGACTGGATAAAATTCTTATTCTATATAGGCCATAAATCAATTTGTCTGGATTCACAGTTGTTGAACGGATACAATATTTTTGTATATTGCTTTAAATGGCCTTTTTGGACTGGTATATTCCAATTAGTTTTCAAATGAGAATTTTTACCCATTCTCATCTTCATTCAATTGATATAGCTGTCATCTATAAATAATTCTACAGTGTGTATGTATTTACTTCACTAATAGCTTCATATTAGAATTAGATTAGGTTATAAGTTCCTAGAGAGGAAAGACTGTTATACAATTTATACCGACCACAATTTATCAAGTGTTATAACTATTCAACATAAAAGTGTCAGATAAATAATAAAAATACTTACTGTCTTTTTCCTAATGTTGCCCCAGACAAAGCCATTACTCTTGCCACATTTTTTAGCATTTTTTTGCATATGGAAAACATATTTATCATAATCATCACTGTGTGAATACAAAATAATATCAAGATGTCAAGTCAACATTATCATAATTTTACCCATATGCTGAACAGCAATTAATAAAAATCTAAAATTTACTTAACTTCTCTCAAAAGAATATTCTAGGAAATTATGTTTTTATTTTGGCCACTATCCCACTGTGGTGGTTTGAATAAGAATGGCACTACAAGAGAAGGATTAGAAGGTGTGGCCTTGTTGGAGGAAGTATGTCACTAGGGATAGGCTAAGGTTTCAAAAGCCTAAGCCAGGCCCAGTGTCCTTCTCTCCCTGCTGCCTGCAGATCCAGATGTAGAACTCTCAGCTACTTCTACAGCACTGTCTACATACTCTCACCATAATGAGAATGAACTAAATCTTTGGAACTGCAAGCAAGCCCCAGTTAAATGCTTTTTTTTTTTTTTTTATAGCAGATGTTATAGTCATGGAGTCTCTTCACAGCAACAGAACAGTAACTAAGACATCCATATAGGTTTATCCCTAAAACGCTTAACTTCCTGTCTTTGGTATTTTTTCCTGTTCACTTCCATTAATCTAAATTGGATATTGGAGTTGATCACTTTTAGGCTATGATGTACAAAAACTATCAATTAGTATCTTCCAATTAAGTTTCCAATCCAACTTAGCAAGCCTTTTCTTTCTAGATAATTGTGTTTCTTGTCCCCTTTCCTCACTATGAAGAGTTTAGTTTAGCAAAGATGATTGATCTGTAATGTACATACAAAAGCTGAAGTCAAACAGATAGCTATTTGCATTCTCTCCCTTGGCCTCAAGATCTTACATGTACGGTCTATTATCTTTTTTCCTTATTGATTATTTTGGAGCAGCTACAAAGATACGACATGTAAAAATTTATAAATTTGATTATATATTAAGATATGTATCTTAATCACAAACATTGCTATTCAAATGAATAAATCCATCAGCTGCTAATATACTGCTTAGTGAATGACACGTCTACCCAGATTAGCAGCCTATAGGTCTACTTTCCAAATGATTGTTTTGTACAACAAGTTAAGTTTTTCACTTTAGAAGTTTTAAAACTATCATTAAAAGTAACCACATACACACACCCCTTTTCAAATTTTGAGATAGTATCTTACTATGTAGCCCTGCTGTCATCAAACTCAGTGATTTGTGTCTCTGACTTCCAAGTGCTGGGATTAAAGGCATGTACCACCATGCTTAGCAAGATAACTTCTAGCCTCCTTGAATACTGCAACACTAAAGTAGGATTCCTGGGTCAAAGTTCATAGTTATATAAATAGTTACCAACAAATGCAGCTGCACAGATAATACTGATGTGTATTTTTTCACTAACATGCCATGAAAAAATGACTGATTCATTGTTAAGTGGCCGTAATGCTAAATATATTAGAGACATGAACATTTTTGTATTAAGCTACATTATATTTTTTTTTGAAGATTTTAGAGTATTAGTTATGTGTGCATGTGGAAGCCGGGAGGTTATACACATGAGTGCACTGCTCATGGAGGCCAGAAGTAGTCAGAACTCCTGGAGCTGGAGGAAATAAATGAGTAGAGAACTGCCTGACGTAGGGGCTAGGAACCTAATTTAGGTCCTCTGCAAGAACACTAAAGTGTTCTTTACCACTGAGCCATTTCTCCAGACCCAACAGAACACTCTTTTCTGTTTTTATATTGTTTACAGTGATTGGTAGCAAAACATAAAATTATTAACTTTTTCATTAATGACTTGTGGATTATTTTGCATTTAAGTTACAAAGACTGTTAACCTGACAATATAATACCACAAAGATTCACTAGGTTTTTTTTTTATATATATTTTAAACTTTTCAAGAAAAACTATTCTGTTTCTAATATTATGTACTACGTATAACCCCTAACTTGTTAAAGCTATCCATCCTTAAATTTTAGAAGTATCTATTCTTCATTTTTTTAAAATGTTAACTCTTCTCCTTGATGCATCTATGTTTATCATTTTACAAAATGTTTCAATGTTCCTGAGTAAATTAAAATATTAATAGCACATTCACATTTACCTTTTTACAGGGGCTAGCATACCAGGACTGACATGCTGACATTGTGGAGTGTCTGACAAAGCAACTGATGATGGAGATGCTGTATTCCTGTCCATATCTAGCAGAAAATCATCATCTTGACTGTATTGAAAACTTGGCAACTAGAAAACAAATATTTTTACCATGCATACTCAAAATTTTCTCATTACAAAATAATTTTCTGGATTAGGTTTTTTCCTCTATAATCTTTTTCAAGCTTTAAAATTAAAAATAATAAAACACAGAATATTCACTACAAAAACTATTTTCTCTTGTGAAAAATACAATTACACCTATTTCTAAAGGCTATGGAGAGCAGAGGTAGTCAAGTATTTTCTAAGCATCTTTAAAGCTTTTAGGCTTTATATCTATATAGTCTTTCCCAATTACTCAAGCTTCTAATTGAAGTATGAAAGCTATAATATATAATAATATATAATATGAAAACAAATGAGTATGGTTGTGTTCCAATAAAACTTTGTTTATAAAAACATGTAATGGGAAGCAGTGGCACACGTCTTTAATCTTAGCACTTGGGAGGCAGAGACAGGCGGATCTCTGTGAGTTTGAGACCAGCCTGGTCTACAGAGTGAGTTCCAGGACAGTCTCCAAAAGCTAAACAGAGAAACCCTGTCTGGAAAACCAAGCAACCAAACAAACAAACAAAAACCCCAAAACAACAACAACAACAACAAAAAAACCCACAAAAAAACAAAAAACCAACCCGTGTAAAAGACCTAACAAGATGGCCCAGCCAGTAAAGGTCCATTTGAAACCAGGTGACGAGTTCGATCCCTGGACCCATGTAAAGTTAGTCACTGAGAAGTGATGGAGACGGAGCCTAGGGCCTGGTACATGTAACCAGAGCGGCATTCCTAGCCCCATATATTGGTGGAAGGAGAGAAGTGACTCCATAAAACTGTCCCTACTTCCTTCCACATGCACACCATGCACGCACAATCCTTTTTTCATTAATTTTTTGTTTTTTGTTTTTTATTTAAAATAGATGAGACACTGGATTTGGCTCATAAGTTGCTGAATTTAGATGTTACTACAACAAAACTTAAATTCATTCACTACTGTTTTGACACTTAGTGGCAACTCAACTAGTTTTACACTATTATTTCCAATAGCCAAGTCAACTCTTAAGATTTTATTTACCTTTACAGTAAAATCATAAAGTGAAGAGGCCTGGCTATAATTGCACAGGAGACTGATGCAGAAGTATGTGGATTCAAGGCCAGCCTGGCAGTATATTGCAAGACCATGTCTCAAAAAAATGAAGGGAGAAAAAAGCAAAACACAGAAGTGGACTTATGGTATAGAAAAATAAGATAAATAACTGCTATCTATTTTTCTTCTGTCTTTGTTTGGTTGTTCTGAGTTGGGATTCCCTTGGCTATCCTGGGTTTTTTGTTTCTATATGAACTTTGTGATTTTTTTTTCCTAATTCAATGAAGAATGTCATTTGAACATTATGGGTATTTTAGCAATATTAATTCTTCCAATGTACAAACATCTTTCCATTTATTAGTGTCCTCAATTTTTTTTTTTGTTTTGTTTTGTTTTGTTTTGTTTTGTTTTTCGAGACGGTTTCTCTGTGTAGCTTTGCGCCTTTCCTGGAACTCACTTGGTAGCCCAGGCTGGCCTCAAACTCACGGAGATCCGCCTGTCTCTGCTGGGATTAAAGGCGTGCACCACCACCGCCCGGCAAGTGTCCTCAATTTTTTTAATAAGTTTTTTCCTTTTTCTAAAATCAATTTCATTGTGGAGATCTTTTACCCACTTGATTAAATTTCTTCCAATGTCTTTTGTTTTCTTGAATATTGCAAATGGAAATGCTTTTTTATTTTTCTTCAGCCGGTTCACTGAGGGTGTATATAAGTGCTACTTCTTTTGTAAATGCTAGTTTTGTGACGATAAGTGATAAAACACAGGGCCTGGTACATGTAACCACTGAGCAACATCCCCAGCCCCATATGTTGGCTTTAGATCCTGCAATTTTGCTTAACTGCTTCAGTTTTGAGGAGTCTTTCTACATGTAAGTTTTTCTACATATAAAATCAGTTTTGTAGCACTCATCTCATCTAACCTTATATAGATTCTTTATGAGAATTAAGTGGACTAATTATATGATACAGATTCCAAAGCACAAAACAATTCATTTGCTTTATGGGAACCTTTGAAACGATCACAGCTTCACCACCTGTCTCCTGTAGTGCAGGGCACTGTCCGGGTACTGCAATAGTTGCTCTGCTGGGGCTAGCTGGTTTAGTGAGGATGAGCCCTTGTTCTAGTATAGTGACATTTGTGAGGACCCAGGGATGGAGATTCAAAGGCCTCTATCCCCCAGAGCTGTATGTATTCCAGTTGGTCTCCAAATGCTCAGCTTGTAAGTCTAAACTTTCAAAGTGCAGCTCTCGACCCAGTTGCTTTGCTTACTCTTTGTCAAAGAAAAATGAGTGTCGTCTATCTTTTAATGTCCTTGGCCCATCTCTTCATCTTGTATTTGGTTATACCAGTACTAAACACTCAAGAGCAGACTCTAGAAACTGGTAAAAACAGCATGCATCAGTAGATCTCTTCCTGTACTTTGTTCATGTATGTAAAGACTACAGATCCTTGACTGTAATATTAGTGATAAACACTAACAGTATATAAAAATGAAAAATATCAGAACCAATATAAAAATGCAGACTTCATGCAGTCAGCACTCCTACCAGTACTCTCTGTTTCTGCAAGGGTGTCGCACTGAAAAAATCATCGTGATTGTCTTTGGGCAGCTGTTCCAGATAATCTCGCA
The DNA here is from genome assembly GCF_949786415.1 of Peromyscus eremicus. Lineage (NCBI taxonomy): Eukaryota > Metazoa > Chordata > Mammalia > Rodentia > Cricetidae > Peromyscus > Peromyscus eremicus. Next base: position 34,161,048 of record NC_081430.1, read on the forward strand.
TTTGTCGTTTCCTTTTAAGAGTTCCCACTCTGGCAGTTATCTTAATAGTCTTTTGCTCAGCAGCATTGTCTTTCTCACCTAAGAGTTAATAAAACATTTTGATAATGGTCTGGTAATTTTACCTGCTTTATAAAACTAAAACCCTCTCTTACTTTGTTTCCTACAGAACAAATAATTTTTAAAGATTTATTTTGCTGGGCGGTGGTGGCACACACCTTTAATCCCAGCACTCGGGAGGCAGAGGCAGACGGATCTCTGTGAGTTCAAGGCCAGCCTGATCTACAAAGCAAGATCCAGGACAGGCTCCAAAACTACACAGAGAAACCCTGTTTCGAAAAAACCAAAAAAACCCAAAACAAAACAACAACAAAAACAAACAAACAAACAAAAAGATTGATTTTATGTGTGTGTTTTGCACCACAGGCATACTTGGTGCCTATGAAGGTCAGAGGAGAGCACTGGATCCTCCGGAACTGGTATTATGGATGGTGTGAGCCATCATTTGAGTTGCTGAGACCCAAACCTGGGTCCTCTGCAACAGTAACAAGTGCTCTTAACCTCTGAGCCATCTCTCCAGCCCTACTCACTTTTTAAAAATGTTTTGTTCTAAGAATGACTTAATCCCTGTGTATTTCCTTATACCAACCAAGGGTGGGCCAGAAAGGACTCTGAGGTAGGTAAAGGACCTTCCTCCAAGCCTGACAACCAGAGTTCAATCCCTGGGGCCTGCATGGTGGAAGAGAACCAACTCCCTAACACTGTCCTCTGACCTTCATTCTCATGCCTTGGCGCACACACACACACAAGCATGCAAGCATGCACATGCACACACACACATATAAATAAATGCTAAAAATTTAAATTATAAAAAAAAAACCCCAAGCCCAAAGGTAGGAGGCAGCCTCCCATCTAAAACTTTTATTCCTGAAGCTGAAGCCCTAACAAAGCTCACTAGGCACAGCTCAGACACACACACACACACACACACACACACACACACACACACACACACACACACAAAAAGGCGGTGGCTTTGGAACATGGCACCTTGACACAAGCCCGTAGTCCCAGCTACTTGGAGGCTCTCTTGAGCTCAGTCTGGACAACGAACTGAGACCTTTGCCTCTCCAACAAATTACTATGGGACTTCTCTGACAAGCAACAGATAGGAGTGCATTTCAGATTACAAAAACAAAATTTATTAGTTTTTCATAAAGTATGACAGGGACTGTAAGCAAATGCTCGAGCTAAATTATACCCTCAGATATTGCAATATGTATCAAATTTCAAACTTACTAGAACAAATTCTGAGCAAAAGGCCACTAAACTATTATTAATAGAATTAGCTACATAGGTTAAGGCTTAAAATATTATCTTTCAAGATTTTAAATTTTGAAGGAAACAACTGATACAAGATTCACAAATAAACATAAAATATAATTCGTAAGCATTTAGAAGTACACTAAGCACTCTAAGAAAACAATGATAAAAGTTACCATTTTGGACCTTGAAATCGGCTTGCTTTTTCTTAGAGACATGTTTTCGGGATCTTTTGCCTTGGGGATCTTCTATGTACTTCCTCTGGCACTCATCAGCAGTTCGAGAACCAACTGCCATAGCCACATCTGACCAAAAACCAGGCTTGTGCTTTGGAAGAGATGTAAAAGCACTAGGGGAGACCAAAAACAGTTAAGAACAAAAGATTCAAGTCACTAAACGGATCTCCTGAGAGCATACTAAGGCAGTAATATTTACTAAGCTGGAAGACTTTTTTTTTTTTTGGTTTTTTGAGACAGGGTTTCTCTGTGTAGCTTTGTGCCTTTCCTGGAACTCACTTGGTAGCCCAGGCTGGCCTCGAACTCACAGAGATCCACCTGGCTCTGCCTCCCGAGTGCTGGGATTAAAGGCGTGCGCTACCACCGCCCCGCTGGAAGACTATTTTTAAACCAAAATCATTCTGGATAACTATTCAGAAAAAAAGATACCAATCTCCCTCTATTCCATAACTTTCTTATTACAATATAATTACAATATGAAGAATATATAACTGTACATGTCTAATAAAATGCTTTCAAACTATTTCTATTAAATATAAAATCTTTTCCAATCTTTTAACATTTTCCCCCTGAAGTTCAACTACTCAGTGATTTGATCTTTGAGGGAATTCTGGCATAAATTAACTTCTATATATTGTTTATCAAGTATTACTAGTGCTAAATCTGCCAGATGAACTCCTAGGTCTTACATAGTTTTATGGTTAATGGTGAATGGGCATGGTCATGCATGATGAATGCATGACATGTGCATATAATGAAAATAGCACACATTAATACATACAACTGATGCTTTAATACTACTACTAATAAAAATGAAGCTGGGAATGATGGCATGCACATGTACTCCCAGCACTAGAGAAAGTGAGGCAAAAAAATGAAAAGTTTAAGGAAAATAAATAATACTATGTCTCAACCTATAAATGAAACTCTGAAAGTTCATTTGCAAATAACAGTTTAAAGGCTACCCTACTACTTCCACCTCCTCACACTCCCATCAAGACTTTGTGGTGGTTAAGGTGACAATTCAGCCAGATGATAACTAATTCAGAAATCACCCTAACATGGTAGAGTGAATACTCCTTATCTCAGAAACTTAAGACACAGGAGTGTCAGATTTAAGATACATATACTTGGATGGGATTCAGTCAGAACATGAAATTAATTCATGTTCTTATATACCTTCTACATACAGACCACAGGTGATTATAATTTTGTTTTGTTGATAACTGGAAAGCACTCTACCATTAAGCAACATCAACCTCTAGAAGATAATTTCATATAGACATTTTAACGCACCTATGTACTAACTGTGATCCATCATCACAGGAGGTTAAGCATATTCCACTAGTGTTAACTGTTTCACAAAGAGTTTTAGATTTTAGAGCTTTTAGGTTTTCAGATGAGGGGTAATTAACTAATATAATAATATTACTCCAACTTTATCAAGTTTCCTAGTAGTGTATAAAGCTATTGGCAAATCTAGGACTGTCTATATTTTAAAAGAACTATTTTTCATTAAAAAATTATTCTTAATGCATTTAATAAGTCAGTAATTGTAAATAACTTCCAGGTTATTCCAGGTAAAGTAATAGATCCTTGCTATAACTTGTGGTGATGCCCTGACTGACATTAGTCCTGTCAGGTTTGCACTCTCTCCTCAACTTTCAGTACTCCATTCTTTCTAGCCTTTGTCAAGATTTCTAAATATGTCCTCTCCTTTCTATATGAACTACACTTATCTTCAATCTTTGGCTCACTTCTGATTTATCTTTCACCTCTTAGTTCACATATCCATCTAAATTAATTAGGTCAGACTCTCTTTATAGTCTCATAAGCACATATTCTCATAAACTTGTTACAGTGATATGGTAGATGCTAAACATCTTCTAGGCTATAAATACGATTAAAAAAATACAAAGCAATGGGCTGAATATTAAGAACCACTTGAAGATTTCAATTCATGAAGTCAGACTGGGAAGTAATTTGCATTTTTCAGATGCTCATCAATCACTGGGGAGGTCTAGAATAGGTTTTTGTGTGGGATCACAGGGGACTGGACGGCAGAGAAAGAAAAGCAAGAGAACGAGAATTAGAACGGGCAAACAGTACGCTTACGGGCCCATTTCTTGATCATTTTTATCCCTAAGTCTAGCTTAGGTGGAGATACAAAAGGGAAAAAAAGTGGACATTCACCCCAGGTTTGGTGATATGTAACATTCCAGACTTTCCAACTGAGTCACTACTGTTTACTTTCCTAAACTTACAAAAGATTCCAAGCATTCTGTCTAGGTTTTAACTGTACAGTCCAATAAACATAGCACACTTATTAGACCTTACTGGAAATTAAGTCTTTACAGTACAGAAATGTGACTACTGAGGTGTTAGCTGAGTGGTAGAATGTTTGCCTAATATAAAGAAGGCACTGAGCCTGATCCCCAACACTGAGGGGAGGAGGGGAGAAGAAAAGAAGGGAGGGAAGGTCTAGAGATGTAAAAAAAATTAAAAACCTTTTTAGATGTTTTGAAATATAAAGGGTAAGAAGTTATATGATAAGGAAATGATGAGAGATATAGCTAGAAGAGGTAAAATTGTTAACATGGTCTGATTTTGATCTAAAGCAGAATATACGAAGTTACATTAAAAGCAATGACAATTTCCGATTTTCTTGATTTGTCCACATGTGTTGTACTATCTCTTTAATCTTCCCATTTAGGCTTCATGACTCAATTCTCATCTAGTTTCTATACTACCACACTACTGAAACTCTTAGTCTCTATAGTCAAATTTAATACTTTTTAATAATTTTTTTTGAGTGTGAGTGTTTTGCCTGCATCTATGTTTGTGCACAGAGGCCAGAAAAGTATCAGACTCCCTGGAACTAGAGTTATAGAAAGCTGTAAATCACTATGTGGGTGCTGGGAATCAAACCCAGGTCTTGTGGAAGAGCAATCAGTGCTCTTAACTGCTGAGCCCTCTCTCCAGCTGAACCTCAACATCAATTCTTTTTTTTTTTTTTTTTTTTTTTTTTTTTGGTTTTTTGAGACAGGGTTTCTCTGTATAGCTTTGGAGCCTGTCCTGAATCTTGCTCTGTAGACCAGGCTGGCCTTGAACTCACAGAGCTCTGCCTGCCTCTGCCTCCCAAGAGGGATTAAAGGCATGCGCCACCACTGCCCAGCTTCAAATTCAATTCTTAAAGATTGTGATTTATCACCAATAGCAGAAAGAATAATCGCTCATTTCTTCTGAATAGTTCCTAACATCACTATCCTAAGACTGATGCGGAATCATTAAATAAAGCCCTTTGTCCTGTTTTGTAAGCATTCTGCAGATATTCCAGAGACAAAACTACTTACCGATGAAGCTTCTGTAATTCTTGCTCACTCCATTCTTCATTATCAATTAAATCAGGTAGATGACAGCCTACCAGTTGCCTGTTTGTTGTATCAGATCCTTTAACTTCAATTAGAAAGTCCTTGCTAACACCAGATTTTGGAAGAGTTTCTTTAGCAGAAGATCTAGGTTTCTGTGGTGTGATAAGAGAACCACTCTCACCTTCAGATTCTGAAACCAGTAGGATATCTTTTGTGATATTGCACGTGTTTTTTCTCTGGTCAATCAGCCTTTCTTTCCTATTTCTTGCTCTGGTTTTACTTCTAATCTCTGTTTCATTCTCTTCACTTGACAAAAGTGATGAGAAATGACTGTTAGGTGATACGGCTACTTGATTTTCAGTTTTCTTCAATTTCGACGACAACTTGATATTCTTCTTAAAATCACTGGTGACCATTTGCTTATTTTTAGGGCAAGGTATCTGAATTTGCTGTCTGACAGTGAGTATATCACATTCACTGCAATCTTCCTTGGAGTTACTTTTATAACCCATGCTGTGTTCAAAGGTCTCTAAGGACTTATGCATAGAACTTACATGTACATCTGACTTACTTTCTTCTTGATGCTTTGGTTGGAAAAAATCAGGTACTCCTTTGATAGAGAGATTGTGCTCTATACATTTTTGCTCTATCACCTTTCTAGTTTTAAGTGGTGTCATTAAAACATAAACTTCCTTCGGATTCAGAGGCAGGTATTTTCTTTCTTTGTCAGAGGTAGGCTGTTCCAGTGAGTCCAGTGAGTCCGGTGTATCAATGGGTACATCTAATACTTCAGTTCTCTCTTTATTGCATTGGACAAAACCAAAACCAAAATCCCTTTAGTATAGAAAAAAATACTTTTACGAAATAAAACAATTTTTCCTCATAGGTTACACAAAGCACTGGTCTATGTAGATCACTGTCACTTTAAATGTAAGCATGTAATTACACAATCCTGCCAAGGACTTCCCAGTTTACTGGCATACATGTAAGCTTTTGTACCTGGCCTTCGGTATAGTTTCAATCTGTCACTGACCTCAAATTAGAATCATTCTCTATGAGTTAATATTAGAACATGTATTTTTCAAATATGCTTGGACCTGAACTGTCATTGTTTACTCTCTGAAAAATTTCCTTTACTTATCTATCTATAAGACAAACTACTACTTGCATAGACCTTATTCTTTAACCCACTGTGTCCATAAACTGTCCCCATTCTTTGAACTAAAGCTCTCCATCCTTTAAGTTTCCAGAATACTTTTTTAAAATGCCATTTTAGTGTCCTACTTTTCATTGTACACCAGTCATCTTTTAGTTACAGTAGGAAAATCATTAATGTCAGAACTTTACTTTCATAAATCTTTTTTTTTGGCTGATGTTATTAGACTCTTAAGTATTAGTAGATACTAAACAAATGTTTTAAGAATCAATTCTCAGAATGTAAAACAGGAGATGAAGAAATCCATTAGGGTCACTAAACCTAAGCAATCAGAAAAATGTGGAACTCTATGCATACCAGTAGCTCTGCTTTCATCCCCAATGTAGCCAATGTAGCACCTTTTTCAAATCTCTCCAGATCTCCAAGAATTATCATGGGAAGTAACAGAAACTGCAGAACTTGGTATCTTTATTCTATCATCTTACTGGGGATGAAAGCACATGAGACCAGCTGTCTGATCTAAAAATTGAGAAACTAGAAGCAAATCTACCTGAAATTCTAACTTCATTAAATTCTACTTATGCTTATTGTGGTGGTTTGAACCAGAATGGCCACCACAGGCCACATGTTTGAATGTTTGGTCTCCAGTGAGTGAGACTGTTTCAAAGGACTAGTAGGTTTGGCTCTGTTGGAGAAGATGTGTCACTGAGGAGCAGGCTTTGAGGTTTCGAAAACCCATGCCATTACCAGTTAGCTCTGTCTCATGTCTGAGGGTCAGATGTGAACTCCCAGCTACTGCTCCAGCACCATGCCTACCTAATGCCATGATCCCTGCCATGATGGCCATGGACTAATCCTCTGAAACTATAAGCAAGCCTCTCAATTACACTTCTTTCTAAAAGTTGACTTGGTCATGGTGTTTCTTTATAGCAAAAGAACAGTAAGACACTTATTAAGAATTGTAAATCACCATACCATCGTAACAAACATACTGCAACTATGTATACATATCATGCCATAAAAGGTAAACAACAAAATAAACGGTTAACAGTTAATAATGGTGGGGGCAACTTCAAAATTATAATTTGTGGATAATTTATTTGATTAGTACCACTATCCTAATGAAAAAAAAAAAAAACCAAAAATGTTTCCACAAGATTTTTCATGAATCATAGATTTACAAAGTATTTTCTTCCATTCCTTACATAAATCAAATAAAGCATTCAGTTAGAAATTTTTCTTTTCTTTTTTTTCAAGATGGAATTTCTCTTTGTAGCCTTGGCTATGCTGGAACTCACAGAGATCCCCACCTGCCTCTGCCTCCCAAGTTCTGGGATTAAAGTGCACCGCCACCACCACCCAGCTCACTAAGGAGGTTTTAAAAATCTGAATATTCTCATTTTGAACAAAATATTTCTAGTGAGAATATTTTCAATCATTTCATTTTATTTAACAATCTCAATAAACATTCAGCTTCTTTTAGGTACTTTAAATTCATTTGTTTGAATCTAGTAGCCTAGACAGTACTGTATTCCTCCCCACTTTTGTGAATGTTCACAGTTCTTCATTTTCGCTTTTCAGTTATAGTAAAAATATCACTAGGTCCATGGACTTAACGTAACATGAAATCTTGAACTTGTTAGTATTTGGAGAAAAGGCACTTTATATTTTGGTACATAGCCTTTAATTACTCTGAAAATCAAAAGTTATCAAATCTTAATTATGGCATTAATTTCCTAAAAGAAAACATTCATATGAGCACAATTAAAGTAATATATACCTTTATGAAATAAAGTGACTTAGGGATCACATTAAAGGCAAATCTATAAATAATATCATATTTAAAGGAACATGCTAGTTCATTAAATAATCATTTTATGCACAAATAACTACTTTAAATCATTAACGTATTTACCACTTTATATCAAGAAACTTAGAACACCATTTTATTACATTAAAAATTATTTTAAAGTTACTGTCCTAGTCATTACACAGCTACTAAAGATATTACCTTGCTTCTGACTTTGAATTTTCTTTTCATTTATTCCTTCAGAATTCTCACAGGTTTTTAAAGGAAATTTTCTGCACTCTTTTTTTCCAGTTAATTCCTTCAAAATAAATAATGCACTTTTAACAACTACAACCTAGACATGACCTTGGGCATTTCTATAGCATGCATCAAGTATTAAAAAATTCTAGGTACCTGCTACTCTACAAATTTCATTAATGCAGCATTCAGAAAAACCTGTTAGAACCGTAACTTTAGAAGTAGTACATAGGGTTACATGATCCTACAAAAGCCCTATTATTTGCAGTTTTTCTTTTTGAGAGGTATGTGCTTTTTAATTTATGTGCATGTGTCTGCCATGTGTGTAAGAGTGCCCAAAGGAGGCTAGAAGGTGTCAGATCCCCTGGAACTGGAGTTAAAAAAACCTAACTGATGTAGGTTCAGGGAAGTGAACTATATGTCCACTGGAAAACAGGAAGCACTCTTAAAGACCATATTTGCAGTACTTCAAGTACTTTTGCGTATTTCAAGTATTTTTTTATATGTTTTAATTTAAAGCTTCACTTTTGTTATTGTTGCCTGTGCTTTTATAATGAAAAATGGAAAACAAAATCTCTAAAAGCTGAAGAGATGGCTCAGCACGTAATAACGCTGATCCTGAGGACTCTCATGATGGAAGGGGAAAATTGCCATGTGCAAGTTGTCTTCTGATGCCCACTTGCTTGAGGTAGCATCCTGCTTTACCAAATAAATAAATAAGTGTAAATTTTAAAACAAAATAGAACACTATGGAAATTAGAGTTAAAGTTAACAGAGTTTTCCAAAACTCAGTTGAGGCCTTCAAAGACGAAAAGACTTATACAAAGTTTTCCCTACTGCCTAGAGATGGTTACTTGACTGCAGGCAGCTATAACACATAATTCCATCGTATCCAGACATTTAAGATGAATAAAGAAGTTACATAAACTTTATCTGGTGGGCATTTTTGCAAGCTCTATACTTAAAAGATTGAAGAGTACTGGGATCAAACCAAGGGTGTATCTCTCACACATCACGAATACTCTACCAATGGAAGTACATCCCATCCCTACGTTTTTTTGTTCTTTATCATTTATTAGACATAGTCCTTGTCACAAACACCTGTTTAACTTCAACAGCAGGTCCCTCAAAAAACAGTTTTTACTCTCAATGTAAGCTTTTCCTTTTCTAGCCTTCTCTTAAACACTGACTTAAAGATAACCTGAGTCTGTTTTCCTGAAACAATTCTTGCAATTCTTAAGATCTCAAATAGAGAAAACAAAACAAAACAAAAAACAAAAAACACCTCAAATAGATTACTTTTGACTTTTGCAGTTTCTGGGTTAGGACTGACCAATATAAATGATACTTATCAAAAAGAAATTGTATCTTTTGATGCAGTCCTGAAACTTTTCAGGTACATTATGTCCCTAAGCATCAGTACCTGATCTAACTGACGAAGTCATAGATGCCACTATTTGAGTAGTATGACTTACTTGGTTATGTAGGAGTCTTAACTGTGGCTTATTTAGACAATTACTATATCCAGTGTTTATTTCTGCAGTTCCTGGCAACCCATTGTGCTTATTTTTCTTCATTTCTGTGAATTCAAAGGTGGAGCATTAAGTAATTACATAAAAGATTTGGTGTTTTTTTCAGCAGATCATGGTGTTCTATGGCTGTATTCACATCACCCTGGACACTAAAATGAATGCTGCCAACATAAAAAAGCTGTCTCAGGGAAAGGAGGGAGGGAAAGACAGAAGAAAAAGGAAGAAAAAAGAGTGAGAAAGAGGGAGGGCGAAGGGAGGCAAAGAAAAATGGAAGGAGGATAAGAAGATAAGTTGCTTTTCCACATTAAAGAGCTAACTATGGGAAGAAAACTCTGCGTAATGAAATGTCATGTATATTCACTGTAATTTGATTTATAATAAATTTTTTTGGTAGGACAGGCCACTCTCAATAGGTTATGGCTTAGTTCAAATTACTTTTATTTTCCTAAAAAAAATTAAAAATGAACAATCATATTGTTTATACCTGCTTTGAACTTCTTATCATATCTAAACACAGAATAGTGTAGTTAATTAATTTTGTGAATTTATATATCCTATACATCTAAACTGCACATCTACTAAATAGAAAGTTAGTGATTGTTTTTCTTATTCTTTTTATGTATGAAATTATGTTTCAGTTAATTTATATACTTCAATGTATAACTGAATCCACATTATTTTTAGCAAAATCAAGTTTTAAATTATTTTGTGGAGAATTTCTATTTTTTTCCTCCATAGGAATCCTGTGGCTCATGGGCACCCACACACAAACACTAATTCAAAAATTAATTACTTAAAATGAGGACTTTTGTTTTAGTTGCTAATATTGCTTTTCTTGAATGGATTTTGTACTACAGACCAGAATGACCTTGAATTCAGATGTTCCCGATTCATTCTCCTAATTGCTGGGATTACAGGTATGTGCCAGAACATCTGGCCTGAAAGGTATTTTGTTACTCTTTTAGAAACTATAAAGATACACAAGGATGGCCCTAACCCCTGAGATTACTATATAGTATAGGAAGCTGATACTATAGTAAATCCTTCATAACATGCTTATGTAAGTGTTATAGAATTTTTTAAACTACAATACTATGATGTAATGGTTATAACACTAAATATGAAAAATTACATTAGATAATTAAAATAATCATGTCATCTTAAACTATCATGGGTTGGAACATTTATATAACCTTAGTTGTTTAATGTCAGGCAGAGTTAAGTGTTTTTTTTCATGTAATTTTTAATTGTGTGTGTGTGTGTGTGTGTGTGTGTGTGTGTGTGTCTATGTGTCTGTGTCTGTGTGTCTGTGTGGGGGTTTATGCACAAGCAATGGCTCCGGAGGTCAGGAGGGGATATTGGATTTTTTGGAGCTGGAAATACAGGCAGCAGTGAGCTGCTTGATGTGGGTGCTGGGAAGTGAACTTGGGTTCTCAGCAAGAGCAGTTCATGCTCTTAGCCACTGAGCCACCTCTCCAACCATGGTTTTTCATTATTTTCTCATAGAAAATGTAATGATATATTGGCAACAACAAAAACAACCAATAAGAAAATAAAGCATCATCAATCAAAATGATTTGTGAAAGAAGATAATTACTAACACTTCATAAAATAATTAACATCTAAAAGTTTCACTAAAACATATCATCTTAGAACAATGATTCAATCATAGTATCATAGTATGTGCTCTTAAACTGCATTTGTTAAAAGAGAAGCCGTAACCATCCCTAAATTTCTAACATGAAGCAGGGTCCATAGATGCTTTAAAGTCTGGCTCTTCACAGGTGGACAGACTGCAGGGTAAACTGTTTACCAAACTTCGGTCTTTTAAATTTGTATTCCACCCCACTTGCCACATGTTTTCTATAGCATTTGCAACAATCGTATTTACAATTCAGCTCTCTTTCCTAAAAAAAGTGACTCAGAATTATTTTTCATTTAGGAGTTAAAAAAAGGGAAGTGGGTTGGGCAATAACAAGTAATATAGTCCCAGGACTTCAGAAGACTCAAAATGTTCTAGTAATAGCCAACCCGCCAATTTTAAGAAACCTGAATGACTTTTGTATAAAGGAAGGGTTGAGAAAGATTTAAAGCTTTGGTAAGTGAAATTTTTGCAATCATTTACATATTTAAATTATTGCTTTCTCTGAACTAAAAAAAGATATAGAAAATTTCAAGAAAGGGAGTTCAAATGACATAACATTAGAGTGAGATGTAGTATATTTACATCTAACATGACACCATACCATACTTTTAGCAAAAATAATCTCCAATTCTTGAAGTTTTAAAACTGTGTACAGCTCTTAGCTAAAGTTAAGGTAAAATTCCAAGAAATGTGCACAACAGACTCAGTAACTTTTATCATCTATTTAATTGAGGGAACTATAAGTTAATCTTCAGACATTATTTGTGAGAGTGGGATGGTGTTAGATGTAGAGCATAATGTTAGAAAAGAGCTGACATAGAACAGTTCTGCCAACTACCTTTATAGCACTTGCCAGTCAAGAATATAGGCCAGTTCCTGTACAAATATAGATACTTGTCTCTACTACATGATTGCTGGTAGCCTAAATATAATCTTTTATTGATCTACTTATTGGAATTTCGGCATTGTGATTAAAGGTTTATCCCATGAAATCAAAGGAATAATGATGCACAGCAGTCTGTAGAGTGAAGAAGCAAGAATTTCAAGGTACTAGTTAGTCAAAGAGCACCACACTACACATTAGATACAACAAATAGTGTTAGCTTATGTAACACTATCACTGTAGCAACAAAGAAAAATTCAAACATACCCAAGCTATCATCAATAAGGTCGTAAGTGACACTGGCCTTTTGGAGAACATCAGTTTGTTTATCTTCTACATAATTTTTCATTGATTTTTGTTTCTCATGTCTTGCAGTTTTCTGTCTGGTCTTATTTCTGTTCTTTTCTTCAGCCCTAAAACAATTGTGTTATTTTTTTTCTCTAATATTGGTTCTCAAAAGAACTGAAAAGCTCAACCCACAAACAACAGGATGATCAAGGAGTTCAAGGGCAGTCTGGGCTACACACTGAGAATAACCCCTTACATGTGAACCTTCTCAAAACAAACGAGCATTTAAAAAACAAAGAACTATTTAAGAGAATTTAAGAAAACTATAGGAGAAAAGAGCTACCAGTGTTAGAGCACTTACCTAGCAAGTGTGAGGCCAGGATTAAAAACACTACTGGGCAGTTGCTTATTTTGGTAAATACTGTTTACTGAAACATAGCCATGCTCATTCAATTTATACTACCTCTAGCTGCTTTTCTGTTGCGAAGACAGAGTTGAATGGTTGAGAAAAGAAGTATCATGCCCAGAAAAATACCATCTGGCACTTTACAGGAAAAACTGCCACCATTTCCTATACTGAGTTACTTGTGCTTGGATAAAATTTAAAGCTCTGTATCTTCTACTGGTTCTCGAAAAACAAGAATTAATAAATATTTTTCTCTTAATGTCTGCTAAGTACCTGGCAGGTGACACTCAAAAATGACTGAATATTAATGGAAAAAAAATTAATCAAGAAGTTCAGACCAATATTTGACAACTAAATGCCATTTAAAGAGTAGGTGATTGAAGAATTCTCCTTGAAATATGGCTAAGCTTTTATTTTTTATTTTTAACTTACTCAACATGACAGAAATTCTAATAAAACATTATTATTTCTAAAACACCTAAGATCACAAAAAAAACTTCAAAACTAGCACATAAACACAAAAATTCAACAAACTAAAAACCACTTTACATTGGTTACAGAAGCATATACATCTGAAAAGGATCATTATATTCTGTATCTAAAGTGAGTACATTTTAGGGAACATAACTTATACCTTGACAAAGCTGATTTAAAAAAACATTAAGGACACTTTACCTTAATTGTTCTAGAAAATTATCAATGTGTTCCTTCCAATTTCGGGGGAATCCAAACATAAATTTTCTTATGAGATAACAGGGATATCCTATTTAACAATAAGCAAAATAAATAGATAATTTTTTAATTTAAAAAAGAAAGAAAAAAAGTGATCCAAAAGCCTAGTATTTTAAAGTGGCATCTTTAGTTGATTGTCCGTCAAGAAACGCATACTTGTTTTACTATATGCTAAGCACTGCTGGAGATACTGAGGACCCATCAGTTAAGCAAGTAAAAATCCCGCCACTACACAGTTGATGTCTAGCGTGTAAGATAAAGCCAAGCCAGGAGTTACAGGAAAAGTGGTCAAACATTTTCATGGGAGAAAAGGAGAGAACAGAACTGAAAAAGGGGAAGTCAGGAGATTCTACTGCAATAGGAAGACAAGTTCTGGGAACGTGAGGGAGTGAGTCATGTGGCAATAGTCAGAATATTAGAAACAGGAAAATGAATTGTCTCTGACAAGATGACAGCTGGTCTGTTTGTGAAATAAGACTAGCAAAGCTGTACTGCCACATGGAGTCAGCACTAGATGTTTACTCAAAGGGGTAATAAAGGTAGTGGGGTGTTATGGGTCATTACAAGGGTTAGGGGCGATGTATGAGCCTGGGCATTTATTTAAGAAAAAGGAGAAACTATGCAATGATTTAACTAATAATGATACCCATTTACCTGCTTCTTTCATGGAAATCTGGTCTATCAATCCTTTTAATATATAAATGTTGCCTGATAATGTCCGAAGTTCATTGTGTTTAATCCGCTCTACAATTACATTACTATGCCAATAAACATCAGTCATATCTCTAGGAAAAAAAGGATAAGCTTAGTAAGGACACCGTATTTACACTTTACCAAGAGCTTTATATATATATAAAAGCATACAAATTTATAATATTTACACTTTACCAAGAGCTATATATATATATATATATATATAATGCATACAAATTTATAATAAAGTACTGATTTTGAGCCAGGTATATATAATCCTAGCACTTGGTAGGTAAAAGCAGGTAGATTGTTCCAAGTTTGAGGCCATAACAACTAGGGCCTGATAGTGAGATGAAGCCATGACGCCACCCTTCAAAAAGAACTAATTTTGTACTTTTAGCTACTACAACAACAGCATTACTACTCTAACTGTAAAACACTTGAGGGCTATCCAGTACAGAACTCAACTGCTTGGCTAATGTAATCCTCAGAGTATATGCCAAGAACTATATTGTGGTCAATCAATCTATGTATCTAATATAAAATATAGCATTAGCAAGGAAACAGAAACCAATTATCATCAAATATTTGCTGCTGGCAATAACTGAAACTTCAGCTTAACAGTTGCTAAGCTTTCAAAGAATTTTGGCAACCCTTTTCCTCACATTTTTATACTATGTAGGCTTTTATTTTCCCCTCCAGAAATGTATTTTTATTTATTCAGATGGGATCTTGCTGTTTTCTTCATATTTTTATTTATTTAGTTTGTATATGCCATGGAATTCATATGGAGTCAAGAGACAGCTTCTGGGAATCAGTTCTTTACTTCCAACAACTGGGTCCAAGGGATCAAACTAAATTGTACAAGCTGGCAGCAGGAACCTTTGCCCTCTGAGCCATCTTGCTGGCTCCTGGGTCTTACTATGTTACCCAAGATAGCCTTCGACTTTTACATCCTCGAAGTACCTGAGATTATAGATTAACATGCACTCCCACTCCCTCCCACCCTCCTGCTCCATGTTCTGAAATGTTAAGTAGATCCATGCAATTTTGAGGGGTTTTGTCTTTTCTTAACTATAAATTTTGAGGGGTTTTGTCTTTTCTTAACCATAAATAAATAAAGGCAAATGCTTTTACCTTCATTTTATAAGGAGGTTCTAGTTGAGAAAAAAATAAAGTTGCAAATCACTGACCCAGAAATCTACTCTTCATACTTCTTTAAATGAAACTAACAATAAATATAAATAAAATTAGAACCAAATATGAAGGTGTATTAGGTAAGTGCTGAACACTCTTCATTCAATAGATAATAAACATACATATACATGAGTTATAAGGACGTTCTCTCAACTAAATCAAATGGGATTAAACATATACCTTAATACTTACCTTTGATTCTTTTATGTTTTATTTAATATATTTTTTTGATTTCTCTGTGTATATATGGTTTTTTTGTTTTGTCTTGCTGTTGTTGAGACATGGTCTCTCTACATGGCCCTGGCTGTCCTGGAACTATGTAGACCAGGCTAGCCTCAAACTCACAGAGTCACTTGCCTCTGCCTCTGGAGTATAGGGATAAAAGGTATGTGCCACCACAGCCCACAGCTTCATTTAACATTTAAATCAAACTCTAAAAGACACTGCTCTTTAATACTGCAAATATTAACTCATTTAATTCTTGACACTATCTGCAACAAAGCTGAGCACTAAGCATAAATTGAAAGTCATCCTCAAGTACATAGTAGTGTAAGGCCAATCCGGGATATATGAGATTCTCTCAAAACAAAAGTCTTCCCACAGTATTGGTCATGTTATTATTACCATTGTACCAATGAAGAAATTGAGCCTCACAGAGTATAAGTAACTTGTTCAAGTAACATTGGCAGTAAGCAGCATTAATTGGATACACAAAGGCAAATGTTGCATCTTGAACATTATGGAAAAGGGGATAAGGCAGTAAGATAGACAACTAGACAACTTTACATATTCAACCTTAGAAACCAGGATACTTTATATTGTTTTACCACAAGTGTTTTACTACGGGGAAACCGGTTCTCAAATGTAGAACAGAGTAGCTAAGTTCGTCTACTCGTCTGACAATGCTTTCACTTCTGGGAGAACCAAAAGTGTCAATTACTTCATATGTAACTACTTGACAGCTTTAGATAATTTTGATCCTTTGATGGATCAGTAATTTATATCAGACAACTTTAGCAAGGGGTTGGCATTATGTTTTGCTTTTACCTTCAGTTTATAACCTCCTAAGAATGTGTTTTGTAGGAAGATGCTATTTATCACTGATCACTTACATAAAACCACCTTAAATGTTAATAAAAGAATACTTAAGCCGGGCAGTGGTGGCGCACACCTTTAATTCCAGCACTCGGGAGGCAGAGGCAGGCGGATATTTTTGAGTTCAAGGCCAGCCTGGTCTACAGAGTGAGATCCAGGAAAGGCGCAAAGCTACACAGAGAAACCCTGTCTTGAAAAACCAAAAATAAATGAATAAAAAAAAAAAAAGAAAAGAAAGAGCACTTAAATGTTATACTTACACCAGCTTTCCTTCTACACATATAGCTGTATTATTATTGATAACTTTAATCATCCATTCCTGTAGCTGGACTACCTAATCAAACATAAAACAAAGAACACATTTCTTGTGTTACTTGCATGCAGAATTATAAAATTAGCATTAAACACTAGAAAATCTGAACTACAAGAAAAACCGTAAGTAATCCTAGTTTTTTTAGTACCCATCTAAGAACCAGCCCACTTTAAACAGCAATTCTTAAAACTACTGTACTGAATGACAGAAAAAGAATAGACACTTATCTGAGGTTGTACTGTATTGTTTGCCTAAAATATAGAAAGGTCTACATTTCAAATACTCATACAAAATGGTTTAGCCATAGGGGGGAGGAGAATCGTAACATATACATTGAACTACCAAAATCTTTTAGAAAACATAGCAACTTCAAGGGTACAAAACAACAACAACAAAACCCTCAAATATATTATATACCTTGTTTCCAAAGAAATTAACAGTATATTTTTGTTAAGCTGATTTAGAGCTACATTTTCAGTTTCTACATACCATAAAGGTCACAGCTGGTAATAAACATTCAATCCCATTCTATTCCAAAGTAAACAGCTGAATAGCTCAGAAAATGATTTTAGTATAAGTAAAATGTCATGAAAATATAAAATTTTCTATGGACACTGATAATAAAACCATTTATAGTTCATAACAATAACATAAACAATTACAGTGTTTCTGAACAGAACTAAAGCCAAAATTAACAGAATAACTAATGAGTGCCATTATATATATTCACCAGTGACTTTAAACTGAACCAGGAAAACATGCTAAAATGGACAGATGGTCTTTGGTATTGCATTTCTTAATAATTCTTTTAAAATATAGGTATTTGGGCATGTAGCTCAGTGGTATAGCACAAGTCCCCAAGTTTGATCTCCAAAATTAAAACAAAAAGGTTAGAAGACTAGGATTAATACTATTTTTACTACATTTAGATATACCAGCAGGCAAGAGGAAATATGAGAAAGTATTCCTTGGTGTGCCTTAGATTCACTAGTTCATGTTATCTTTATAATTGTAGGAAGCAAGCACCATCTCCATTTTGCAGAAAAAGAAATTGTAAAATATATATAAATAATTTTTCCATAATATATGACTAGTGGAATTGATGGGTTACAATGCAAATTCTAGAATCTTGTGCTATACTTCTTATTTAAAACGTGCTGTCATCAAACATTTGAGCTATAGGCACTGTTCTACAAACTGGGGATTCAACAAGAAATAAACTGGAAGCTATTACATAGTAAACACTGCCTGTGTGTAAGAGCACACTGGGAGGGAGTAGAAGCAGGAAGGAAGGAGATAGTACTCAAACACATATATACATAGTTGCTATGGATAAAAGAGGCATACAGGAGTGCTTAAGACAGATAGTTAAGAAAGGTCTTGGAGCAGAGAACTGAATAAAATAAAGTACAAGCCACATGATTTGTAAGACTTTTCTAATCAAAGAACAAGTTAAAAAAAAAAGCCCTAAATGGGCAGCAGGAAAAACTTGAAAGGGGTAAGTAAGAAGGAACATAAGGTAAGTTGGGAGACTTCACTCCATGATCAATGATGTAGAAAATGGTAAAGTAGAGTAAAGGCACAAGTTTTTCTTCCGTAACTACAAGCTACTGGAAAACTAGAGTTCAGAGTTAACATATAATAGCTGTAACGATGGACCACAGAAATCTGCATGGGATGAAAAGAGTAATGAGAATATGTGAATGTAATGAACTAATGGCTGTCTTAGTGGCATCAGAATATTGAGCATAAGGTAGATATAAAGATTAGTGAAGGGGGAATGATAATAACATGAGATGCATCTGCAATGAGAATGTGGTACATGTGTTAGCAATAATGAGACATGGGTAGGGCTTAAGTAAACGATAAAGATAGAAGAGGGATCATTAAAAAAGAAATTGCTGGGTGGTTGCACACACCTTTAATCCCAGCACTGAGGAGGCAGAGGCAGGATCTCTGCGAGTTTGAGGCCAGCCTGGTCTACAGAGGGAGTTTCAGGACAGCCAGGACTGTTAATACAGAGAAACCCTGTCTTCAAAAAAAAAAAGCCAAAAAACTAAAAAACAAACACACAACAACAACAACAAAACAAAAAAAGAAAGAAAAAGAAATCAAGGAGGTTGTACAATGCCCATTTCAGCTAGAGCAAGTTAAAAAATGTTCATAGAATCAACATAGAATATTGATTCTGTTACCTGTGTTACATATATCTCAAGTTGAAGAGGACACAATATAATGAAGAACTTAGGATGAGTGAGAGAGTAGGTCAAAGTTAGGAAATGTACAGAACTGTCTATGGATATGAGTCCTGGAAAGCTTGAACTTCTTATGGTAACTGGTATAAACAGCATGGTAGAGATGAAGAAATACTAAGAAATCTTAGAATATTTTTTTCAAATTTTCTTCATACATTTTAAGTCAATATCTAAATTTTTCATCATTACATTTAAATATTTGTAAACGATACAATTTGTAGCAAATACACTGAGATATAAAACTACAACTACTTCATTTTTAAAATTAAGATAGAATTAAATACCACCATAATTTGATAGCCTGTATCATCTAAAACTTAAGGAACATTCTTTTAACATTGTCCTTTTCCTTTTTTCAGTGCTGGAAGATCAAGCCTTGGGTTTACACATACTTACATTTCTTCTTGAACTGACATTATATTTCCATCAAAAATGTATCTTAATGTAACATAGTTTGATGCTTAAAGTATTTTTTACTGATCATCCTATGTAACTTTGTATCAAGAAAATTTTCAACTTTTTAAATTTTTTTTAAAAAATTTATTTATTTATATGTATATGGTGTTCTGCCTTCATGCCATAAGAGGGCACCAGATCTCACTATACATGATTGTGAGCCACCATGTAGTTGCTGGGATTGAACTCAGGACCTCAGGGAGAACAGTCAGTGCTTTTAACCTCTGAGCCATCTCTCCAGCCCAAAACTTCTTGACTCTTTAGGTGTTAAAAAATTATTTTCTTTTCAAATGTTGTTAATAATACCTCAAAAGTCAGAAAAATGGAAGTAGGAGCAATGTCAGCATTCATATCTTACACCGTAAGTGAATTGTTGAAATTTACATCTAGTAATAGTGAAAGACAAGAATTGATGACTAAGTCACCTTACTTTCAGCCCATACATCTTTTCACTAGGCTTATAGTTACTACAGTCAACAATAAAACAAGAAACCATAACAAGAGTTTAGATAAGGGGCTATTAGAAACAGAAATAAATGTCTTCCTACCTGGTATTTTCTGACTTCACTTACAATCATGTCAAGCTTTGCAACCTTTCTTTGAGACCGGCCAGGTATTGTTAGATTAAGTCTTGGAATTGCAGGTGTAACTTTACGTGTATCTTTCATGGAATCTTGAAGAACAGTCCTTCTAGAACCCGTTTTTTCATTTTGTTCTGTATTATCCTCGTTCGCAGTTCCTTCTGTTATCATATCATTATCACAAGTCATCAACTGACTATGATTCTGAACAGGAACACAATTAGTACTAACGGCTGTAACATTACTATTTTCAAACTGTTCATAAGCAGAATTACCACCTTCCAAAACAAATGTGTCCTTATTGGATACAATGGTTTTAACAGTATTTTCTTTCGAATGAAGAACTTGTCTAGCAAACTGAGCTCTAGTTAATGCCTTGCTTGAGATGCCTGAAGCTGAAACATTTCCTTGTTCTTGGTTCAGAATTGGAAGCTCTGCAAAAAAAAAAAAAAAAAAAAATTTATGGAAAAGTCCCATGGAAATAAAAGTTGTTTTAAATCTACTCATATTAAAAATACATCAAAAGCCGGGTGGTGGTGGCGCACGCCTTTAATCCCAGCACTCGGGAGGCAGAGGCAGGCGGATCTCTTGTGAGTTCGAGGCTAGCCTGGTCTACAGAGCGAGATCCAGGAAAGGCGCAAAGCTACACAGAAAAACCCTGTCTCGAAAAAACCAAAAAAAATAAAAATAAATAAATAAATAAATAAAAAATAAATACATCAGCCGGGCGGTGGTGGCGCACGCCTGTAATCCCAGCACTCGGGAGGCAGAGGCAGGCAAGGCCAGCTTGGTCTACAGTGCGAGATCCAGGAAAGGCGCAAAGCTACACAGAGAAATCCTGTCTCGAAAAACCAAAATAAATAAATAAATAAATAAAAATACATCAGACTGGGCTCAACCTAAGTATCTCTAGTTTTTGTTTGGTTTGGTGTTTTTGAGACAGGGCTTCTCTAACAGTCCTGGCTGTCCTGGAACTATATAGTCCAGGCTGGCCTCAAACTCAGAGATCTGCCTGCCTCTGCCTCCCAAGTGCTGGGATTAAAGGTGTGCACTACTACCACCCGGCTTGTTTTGTTTTTTCAAGACAGAGTCTTTCTATGTAGTCGTGGTTATCCTGAACTCGACATGCAGACCAGCCTAGCATCAAACCTACTTCTGCTTCCTGAGGGCTGAGATTAAAGGCATGCATCACCACACATAATAACTCAAGGTTCAGAGTTAGTTCTTACTGCCCACTGGAAACTACCTAGAACATTTAAACATTTAACAATACTTTGAAGTAAAAAAAAACAAAAAACAAAACACAAAAAACAAAAAAACTCAAAAAAACTAGAACAACAACAAAAAACAAAATTGGTAACTGTAAACATATAAAACAATTACCACAAGAGTTTACCATCACTTAAATTGTGCCTTTCTGCTTTCTTTTCCTGCTGGTGTTGAATCTTTTGTTTGTGGGTGTGATTTGAATAAGAATGTCCCTTACTCACCAGAAGCTCATATAGTTAAATGTTTAGTTATCAGGGAGAGGAACTATTTGTTGGAAGAAGTGTGGGTGTGGTGGTTTGAGTAAGAATGCCCCACTCTGCCTGAGCCAGGATGACAATGGACTAAGCCCTGAAACTGTAAGCAAGTCCCAATTAAATGTTTTCTTTTATAACAGTTGCTATGGTCATGGTGTCTTTTCACAGCAATAGAACAATGACTAAGACAGTAAAAATGATGTCTGATGATTCCAGAGGAACAACTTGTAGGTTGGCAATTAGAGAGAGAGAGAGAGAGAGAGAGAGAGAGAGAGAGAGAGAGAGAGAGAGAGAGAGAGACAGACAAAAAATAAGAGAGAAAATAAAAAATTTGGAGTAAGTAATCAGACCAGTGGAGTGTACTTTCATAATAAATAAATTTCCCTTTCCCATTTCTTCCGTTTGCCTTCACTCGCTATACTTACATTATGCTGAGGGGGAAAAAAAATCAATTATCTCAAAATTACAATTTGCCTTTGCAAGACAAAAGCATACTATTAAGCCTTTGGTAAGCAGTCTCTGGCCAGGATTCCTCCTTGTACAAGCAGCACCAAATACTGGGGTGCCCAGATAGCCAAGGGAGCTATCTGGGCAGTCTTTACTCAAATTCTGGATTAGCAGCACATTTCAGACTACTGTGTACCAGACGTTGCCAAGGGCCTATGCAGGTCCTTCTTAAGTGGCCCTGACTAAGGAAGGACATGAACAATTAAGCGGCTATAACCTACCATTTAAAATTCAAAATATCAAGATCCCATTGCAAATCCTTTTGACGTTTTCTATTGTGGTAGGGTCTCATAGAGTCTAAATTGACCTCAAGTCTGAAAGCCTCATGAATACTGGGATTGCAGGAATATATCACCACACCCAGTTCTTGACAAAATTTTTAGGCCTTCAAAGAAATGAAATTTTGTCAATCAGACAAATATGGACTAGTAGTACTATTTCCATTTTATTCTGGTTTATATTTTAAATCTTTACATGTAATGCATTTTGAATATAGAAGCAAACTTTTTTTCATACATAAAAGGGTAATACTTAAAATTTGTGCCAGAGAAAAGATCATTTTTTATGTGTGTACATTTGGACAAAGAGTCATCAGAATCTAGACAAGAACTTCATCTGCTCTCAAAGCCTATCTCTGACTCACGTACTCACACACATACATGTATGCATACACACACACCCACACCACACACGAGTGTATACATACATACATAAACATGATATATATATATATATCCATGTATATGTATGTATATGTGTGTGTGGATATATATATATAATATATCCTGCATCACTTCCTTTGTTCCTTTTTATCCTCCTACTTCATATAAGAAGCATTGTTTTGTGTATTCTTTGATCCGTACCCCAAATTCTCTTCTATCTGTTAGGCCTGGTAGCACATACCTGCAATTTAGCACTTAAAGACTAAAACAAGAATCTCTCAAGTTCAGGTTAGCCTGGGTTACATAGCAAGACCTTGTCAAAAACAAAACCTCCACCAGGCTAGTGACAGTACTTACATAACATACTTGAGGCTTCAGACTTAATCCCCAGTATAAGGAAGGAAGGAAAGAAGGAAGGAAGGAATTCCATTTTTCATTTCTTACCACTTCTACTTTTCCAGAACACTGACAATCAACAATTATCCCTATCATAAGACATATTCTTTCTTTCCCTTCCCCCTCCCTCCCAACTTTCTCTCTCTTGATGGTTTCTGTGTAACTCAGGCTTATTTTCCTCAGTGAAAATCCTGTTAACTGACTCTCTTATCTCTAAATCCTCTTGAGCTGCCTCTTCACTCATGATGCACTAAACTCACAGCTAGTCTCTAAATTTAGGTTAGGTTAGTTGTTCGAATATACAACTATTCCCTCACAAACTTTGGCACCTAAAATCTCATCTTCTCACTGAAGCCTACTCTGACCACAGCACACCTTTCACTTATAGCTGTCGTCTTTACTACACCTTTCATTGTTTCTTGAGACAAAGTCCCACTATATAGCCCAGTAGTCCAGGTTAGTATTGAACAAAAAGCAATGCTCCTGATAGCCTCTTCGGGGCTGGATTTTGCTGGAATTTGCCACTATTCCTGGTTCCTTTTTCCCCCCCTTTTCTGTTTTTTTCTCTTCTATTGTACCATAAAAATTACTTTTAAAGTTCTCCAGAATGTGAGCAGACATTTTGGTACTCTCTTCATTATGATATCCCAAGAACTTAAAAGGGTCTGACACATTCAACAATTAAAAAGACACTGTAGTTTTTTCTTAAATCCATGCATAAACTAACCTCCTAATAGAGTATTATTGAATTGGAATGATTTTTCTTCTTCCTCACAGAGGTAGGTTTGTTGTAACTGAATTTTCTTATCTCGGTTAGAAGTGCAGACTTTATTACGTTCACATTTTGGTGATCCTAACAGGTCACTGCTCCTTGATGCTTGTTCTTCTTTGTCACGCTGCACTTTTTCCTTCATTCTTTGAAAGATTTTTCCAGGTGTTTCATAGATCTTTTCGTTTCTTAATCCATCCACATTGGGCTTTATAGCACTGACATCAAGAGAGCTGTTTGAAGGGGTAGCCTCTGATAGCATGGTGGACTGAAACCTATTTTTATTGTTACAAGTTGCCGTTTCTGATAACTGATTCTTTTTATGACCATTCAGTTTTAGAGAGGACTTCTGATATTTCACTAAATCTTTTACAGGAGTAAGTGTGCCTGAAGGAATGTTGTCAATAAAGACTGCATCTACAGGTAGATTTCTTCTTTGAGATGTCCCAGAAGACAAATGAATTCCTGAATGTTTCAAAGGTGTTGAAATCATCTTGATAAGACAGTGGCAACAAAATTCTTCTTATAGAAAATTCAATCAACACAAGTTTTTGGGCAGAACAGGAGTCCAGAGAAACCTGTAATAAAATCAACTTGTATTATTGTTTGGTGATTTTTAAATTTACCAATTTTCCATAACAGTATACCATTAAAAAGGTTTAATTGGTTCTTATCAACACTAAATAACGTAAAGACCACAACTCAGACTAATATTTAACATTTTTGTTAAATTACAGTTTTCACCATTTTTCAAGAAAAAAGCAGTTTGGCATTCAAAACTGCCTACTTACCAGAAAAAAAGAAAAGGCACCATTCAACAAATAACTTAGTTAATATCTCTAAGTTCTGACTTATAAACATCTGTTTTTTAAATTTACCTGATAGCTATGGAAATGTGCTTTTTAAAGGGGTTTTAGAGCCACCCAGGATCAGGTTTCCTATACATTTTTGATTCTGATGCTAGCTAGAGATCAAACCCAGGACCTTGAACATGCTATACAAGCATTCTACTGCAGCAATGAAATTTATTCAGACATCAGGTCTTTAAGGTTCCAAGTAGTATTTGCATTAAACAAAAATGACATCTTTATTAGGTACTACATTAGGCTACAAAAAAGTAAGTTAACAAATGTACGTCCCTTCATGCACTTAAAACTTCAAATAAAGAAGGAATTTGAATTTATTGTAATTCTTTAAATGTATTGCCATTTAGAATTTTTGGAGAAAATTATTTATTTAAATATGTATAGTTTTAAACTTGTTTTTTTTCTTTCTTGCTTTATACTCCAGGCTGCCATCAACCTTGAAATCTTCCTGCCTTAGCCATCTTAGTGCTGGGATTACAAGCTCGTATTACCATACTTGGCTTTTTTCTTACATGTAAATTGTATTTCCCATAACTAGAAATAAAATTCCAAGTATAGAACCAAACACTGTATTAATAATTAGAAAATTAGTATTTCAATACTAGGTGCCTGGAATTTACTAATTAAGATTATAGCATCTCTTACTACTGAATTTATAACCATTCTAATAACTTTTTACATCTAAATGGAAATGACCTATCACGGAAAATATTAATACATATGGGGCATGGTGGCACACACCCATGTTCTAGCATTCACAGGAGGCTGAAACAAAACAGACCAGCTTGGGCTATGAGACCTTGTCTCAAAACATAGAAAAATAATTACTAAAGCAATTAGATCAAAGGCTATCAAAACTTTTTTTCAAAAAGTGAATAAGCAACTTGAAAATCCATATACAAAATCCTACTTTATCTAATAATTTATTATAGGGGGGGAATACAGAGAAGTATTTTTTATTTTTCTTTCTTTCTTTTTGTTTTGTTTGGGTTTTTTTTTTTTTGTTGTTGTTGTTGTTTTTGAGATAGGGTTTGCTCTCTAGACCATGCTGGCCTCAAACTCAGGGATTCTGCCCCCTAGTCCTGGAACTAAAGGTATGCACACCACCACACCCTGCTACTTGAAGTATTTTTTCAACAGCTGACAAACATCTATCTTGTAAATCTGGCCCTGTGACAGAAAAGTCATTGTAATTTTCTCACAAACCTTATCTCAACAACTATGTATTGATATGCTTTATTCATTTATTTACTTATTTTAGCACTGCTAGAGATTGAACCTAGGGCCTCAGGCATGCTAGGCATATAACCACTGAGCTACAGTCCTAGCACTCAACAGATGTATATTCATCAGGTGGGCACTGATCGGAGTTAGTAATATCCACTAACAATACCGATTAAAAAAAACTACACTCTCAAAAATAAAAATGAAGGGCTGGAGAGATGGCTCAGAGGTTAAGAGCACTGACTGCTCTTCCAGAGGTCCTGAGTTCAATTCCCAGCAACCACATGGTGGCTCACAACCATCTATAATGAGATCTGGCACCCTTTTCTGCATACATAATAAATCAATCTTAAAATGGAAAAAAAATAAAAATGAAGAGACTATATAATCGCAGGGGAAAATGGCAAAGTATGGTCAAAGTGACCTAATCTCAGTTCCTCAGTCTGATGAACTGCTTCACAAATAAAAATTGCAAATAAGCTGGAAACAAGCCCATTTTTATACCAACACACAGGAATTTCAAGGACAGATAAAAGTTGGCCTGAGGAACAGGCCTATAGTCCTAGCTATTTGCACAGCCGGAGGACCGGAGGGCCGAAAGTTCCAGGTCTCCAAGGGGGCACGGAGCCAAGTCAACAACAGACCCTGTTTCAAAAGAAAAGGTAAACAGGAAGCTACAGCATGGTGGCATATGCTTGCTGCCTGCCTAGCTTGGGCAACCCAAGGTTCAAACTTAAACTGCAATAATAAGCAACCCTAAAGGTGATTGTAAGGAACATAGCTTAAAAGCCATTTTGTGCAACTTGAAATAATGATGGCAAAAAGAGAAAGGCCACCCAGATTCGAGCCTAGCCCAGGACCGCGCCAATACGCTAATGAACCTCAAGATGCTGTGGATATGTTAATGAACCAATCCCAAGATGTGAACCCAAAGAGGGCACAGCTACCGCCCAACGAAATGATACAAAAATTAGAATTTTGGTAATGGTGTCTAGGGATCACTGCCATGCTCCCGAAACATGGCCAAACAACAAAACAAAAATAGGTCAGCTCTGAAAACACACATTCGCGGACTCAGCAGGTTATAGCTAGGGATATATATGTGTACACATATATGCATGCAATTGTTATTGGTGAAAAAGGAACCACTGAATTTCAAGGAGAGTAAAGAGGTGTGTGTGTGTAAGGGAGGGTTTGCAAGGAGTAAAAGGAAGGGAGAAATGCAATTAAACTATAGCCTCAAAAATCAACAACAAATGCACCTGGCTGTAAACAGTTTGTTTGTTTTTTTCCTTTAAGGAAAGGACGAGGGGGCTTTCCATTTTTCAAGTAATTTTTCTAACATCTAAAGATGCCTGCAACAACTGCTGGGCGGCGGTGGCGCACGCCTTTAATCCCAGCACTCGGGAGGCAGAGGCAGGCGGATCTCTTGTGAGTTCGAGGCCAGCCTGGTCTACAGAGCGAGATCCAGGACAGGCTCCAAAACTACGCAGAGAAACCCTGTCTCGGAAAAACAAAAACAAAACAAAAGCCTGCAACAAGCTTGGGATTCAATCCCAAGAAAGGGTGAGCGGGAAGTCTCTCTGGAGTGCTGGGCCCGGAGCTGAAGGGTTGGGGGGCACTGACACACTATGGCTCCCGACAATTCTGATTTTAGAGCACACGTCTAGAGCGCCCCAGCAGCCAGGTCCGCGCGCGGCCGGCCGTGCGAACCCGGCGTGATCGCGAACGCGGAAGAGCCGGGCGGTGGTCCCCGGCGACTCCTCCCGGGGGCCGGGGGGCAGACGGAGGGAACAGAGCGGACCTACCTCAGGGCAGGCAGCAGCCCGAGGCCGTGGCGGCCGCTCGGCTCCGAGCCCAGGGGGCCCGAGCGGCCCAGGGCCCGCTGCGCGGCAGGCCCGCGGAGGCCCGGGGAGCGACGACACGCGCGACCGCAGAGGAGACAGCGACACGAGCCGCGCTCCCCGGCGGCATTCGCTCCCTGCGCACGGACAAGACGGCAGGCAGCAGCGCTGGAATTCAAACCCGAAGAGCCCGCCCTCCGCTGCCCGGGATTGGCGCGCGCGCAAATGGCGTCACCCAGCGTCTTCCGGGGACTCCCGGAAACAGACGGCCGCCGCACCCCCCTCGCGCCGCCTGGGCGAGGCTGGTGGGAGCCGACGGCCTGGGAGCCAGGCCGCGAGCGCCACGGCGGCACGTGGACCCTGTGGCTCTCCACAGGGAGGGCGTTCCTTCCTCCCGTGATGCTCTGCGTGGGAAAGGCCGACAACGGTTGACCCCCTCTCTCCCTCCCTTCCCCCGAGCTCGCGCAGCGCGGCGGGAGTCGACTAAGTTTGACCCTTCCGGGCCACACTTGTTCGTCTCAGGCTCCGCCCACCGGGAGGCGGGTTCCTTCCCGGTCAAATACAGTTCTGAAGGGAGAAGCTGCTTAGTGAGTTTGGAGGGATTTTTCTTCCAATTCACCGTTCAGTTTTTTTTCTTTCAGAAAAAAAAAAAAAAATTGTTCCCGGCAAGTAGACTGAACATAAAGTTATATTCTCATTTTAGCGTTTATTTTGAGTTATCCCGGCCGGAAATGTAATTTTCTTTTCTTTTGAAGATTCCAAGCCCCGTGGGAGAATAAAAACACTTTTCTCAGTGGACTTCGGTTGCAGTGCATTTTGTGGCCCGGGTCCCCAAAGTGCGCCTTGCCGGTTGGTTGCCCACGCCTGTTATCCCAACACTGGACGGCTGAGGCCGGAGGATGGAGAATTGGAGGGCAGCCCTGTAATACGTAGTGATTCACTGTCCTCTAATTTGTGGGGCGTGGGGGATCAGGAATTTAGCATTAAGAATAGGAATGAGCCGGAACGTTAATGTAGCTCTGTTCCCAACCACTCCAGTGGCCTCTTTTTCTATTTTTAAAGACTTATGTGTATGAATTCCTGCATATATGTATGTGTACCACGTGCCCAGGGGAGTCAGAAAAAAGTCTTGACTCCCCTGGAACTGGAGTTACAGATGGTTGTGAGCCACTGTATCAGTGCTGGGAAGTTGAACTGAAGTCCTCTGCGAGAGCAGCCAGTGGTCTTAACCACTGAACCATCTCTCCAGGCAAATTTTTTTTTCTTATTTGCTATCTGACCTTGGAACTCATGGGTGATGGTCAAACACTGTGCCCCTGAGTACCATTCCCTAGACCAGTAGTTCTGTACCTTTCTATTGCCGCAACCCTTTATTGATAAAGTCTTCATATTGTGGTGACCCCAAACATAAAATTATTTTTGTTGCTACTTCATAACTGTAATTCTGCTACTGTTATTGTTAGTTATTTTGCGGAGCTCTTATCCTGCGAGGAAATGTCACGAAACACAACAGAATCTGCTAACAAGAGTTTTATTAAGATGAAAGGGACAGACGGGTGCCCAGGCCTGTGGATTGACCTTTAGGTGAAGACATGTGATTGACTCAGACTTTAAATTAATAGAGTTGGGCGGGTTCATGAATTCATGCCTCCAGAAGGCAGGACCACGCTGAGGAAGTCAGATTCACCTTAGTCCAAAGACATAGGCAAATTAACTATTCCTTTAATGAACTATGTTTTTCCATCCCAGAATTCCTTCTGCCCTAGCTTAGCCCCTATGAATTGTCATGAAGTTTGGCTGGGTCTGCTCACTCTTCTGAGTCCTGGCTCAGAAAGTTGTGAACTTTCCTTTCCTTTCTTCTAGCTCTCTCTTCAGGATGCTGGCCAGAACCTAAGTTTGCTTCTTTAATGCCGGTGTGGGGTGTCCACCAGGGAAGACTGCTCAGACATGGGTTTAAGGCAACAGAAAGTCTTAGTGTCAGGTCCCAAAGAGACCTAGAACAAGGCTTATCAGTTTCTATGGTTCCTCCTAGCACTTCTCACCTGGTCACCTCTCCAGCCCAGGGGCTAGGCTTCACTTCCCTTTCCCCAGCTTCTAATTCTTATATAAACCAGCCATTTTGGCCATACGCCCTATTGGTTCTTCTCTCTCTCTCTCTCTCTCTCTCTCTCTCTCTCTCTCTCTCTCTCTCTCTCTCTTTCTCTCTCGTCACTCTGTTCCTCTCTTGATCTGCTTGCTTGCTCTCTCTCCGTTTCTCTCTCGCTTTTCCTCTAACCCCCATCACATCTCATGGCCAGGTTCCATCTGGACCCTTCCAGATGCCTCTGGCTGTACTTTCCCTTATATCTACAATAAAATCCTTCTCTTCAACCATACCTGGGAGCGGTCATGTCTTCCTTTTCGTTCAGTTAGCCAGCCAATGACTATGCTGGGTGTTTGAGATCCTATTGTAGCTCTTTCTTAAGGTGAGCTTTTAAGAAAAAAACAAAACAAAACAAAACAAAACAAAAAAATACCCTGGGTTGACATCCTGCAATTAGCCAGAAGCAGAACTACAGAAGCCAAAAAAACAAGGGTAGTACGTTTAGAGACTTTCCCAGAACTATGGATTTTTGTGGACTAGGTCTTTGTTTTTGTTTTGGCAGGTGATGCTGTCTACTACATGCTGAGTTTTATGACCTGCATGATAGTTCCATCATGGAGTCGGTTGTGTGAAGGTCTTGGAGCCGATTGCAATGCTATGGGCTTTTTATTTTATTTTATTTTATTTTATTTTATTTACTTTTTCTCTAAAGCTTCCTCTCCCTGACTTGTGGCTGCCTGCCACCTAGTGTCTGACCTCAGTGCTTTCTTGACTCAAATGGCACGGACTTTTTTTTTTTTTCTTTGCTCCCTCTTTCTCTGGGCAGCTGCTAAGATTTACAGTTTGCATGTCCTGAGGTGTTTTTCTTTTAAACTCTAATAAAATTGTCCTTGAGTTCTGTTTGAGTCCATTCATATTTTTTTTTACTGTAGAGATTGTATCATCTCCCACTTCCCTTTCCTCCCTCCAAACCTTTCCATATGCCCTTCCTTGCTCTCTTACAAATGGCCTCCTTTTTCTATTAAT
This sequence comes from Peromyscus eremicus, assembly GCF_949786415.1. Taxonomy (NCBI): domain Eukaryota; kingdom Metazoa; phylum Chordata; class Mammalia; order Rodentia; family Cricetidae; genus Peromyscus; species Peromyscus eremicus. The sequence continues at coordinate 34,192,154 of NC_081430.1, forward strand.
TGTTATTCCATGTATGTATGTATATGAATATACACAGACATTCCTAAATATAACCTGTTCAATCTGTGTGTTACTTGTATGTATGTTTTCAGGGCCAACCATTTGGTACTGGAAAACCAATTGACGTGCTTTTCCCTGGTGAAGACTTTCTCCCGCTGTCATCCTGTCGTTCTTTGTGTAGGGTTGAAGCCATTTGGGCTTCCCCCCACTTCAGCATGTCTTGTTGTCCTCATTCAGCTCATGTTTAGACAGTCATGTTGGTGAGACTTTATAGGTGTAGCATCTGACATTCCTCGGAGACACAATCTCATAGCAAATTGCATCATCCTCTGGCTCTTAAAATCCTTCCTCCTCCCTCTTCTGAAACATTCCCTGAGCCTCAGGAGTGGGAGATTATTGAGACTGAGCGCCACAATTCTGCGTTTTGATTGGTTGTGGTTTTCCATAATGGTCTCCTAGTCTATCTGTTGCAAAAGGATGTTTCCTGATAGGGAGTGAGAACTACACTTCTCTGTGTGTATAAGGACAAATAGCTAGAATGTAGTGGATAATATATTGGTTTAATAAAGTGGTGGTTATATGTTCTCCAAGATCTGTGATAGTTGGCTATGTTTCCAGTACCAGGCATGGTTTCCCTCTTGTTGAATGCATATTAAGTCCAATTAGAGACCTATTGGTTACCACCAAGAAATGTGTGCCACTCTTGCACCCACTCTTTGGGTTGTTGTGCCATGCTGGTCATTACTGTAGTTCATAGATATCATAGCCGTGTAGGACTGTTGGTTGCTTCCCTCCTTTGGAAATACAGCACTTTCTGGTACCGTAAAAGCTAGTCAGTTCCAGCTTAGAGCCTCTGAGCCCTATTTGTAGAGTGCATGGTGTCTTCAGCAACAGAGACTTATTTTCTACCTCTGGAGTACAACCAAGGGTGCTAACAATAGTCAAATGTTTGGGGGAAACTCTTGGACGACCCTGACTAACAACTCAAGAATTCTTTTCTCATTCCTGGTGTTAGGGTGTTTTTGTTAGGTGGTCTTTGGCTCTTGGAGGGAACATTGATATTTAAAAATATTTTTGAAAGGTGTGTGTTAATTGCTGCCATTGTGTTGGTTATTTTTTATGGTGTTGTGTTTTAATAATTAAGTTTTGCTGTTGTGTTTTTTTCACAGTCTCTCTACTATATTCATTCCTTTCTTCAGCCTGAAATACTGCTTCCTATATTTTCTTTTATGTTTTGTTTGTTGGAAATAGATTGTTTTAGATTGTTTAAGTCATGGAAAGTTTTTCTTCCTCCTTCACTTGTGGCCAACAGTCTTGTTGGGTAAATTAATCTAGGCTGGCCAGTACAGTTTTTAGGACTTGGAATGCATTGCTGCAAGATCTTCTGGCTTTCAAAGTTTCCATTGAGAAATCAGCTGTTATTCCTCTACTTTATCTTCTAGTCCAAAGTTTTTAATCTTCTTCTGGATTCATTGGACTTGTAAGGCTTTCCTTTGAGTTTTCTAGTTGAGTTATTGAGTTTTTCAATTCCATCTTCATTTCAGCTTGAGTCCTCTTCAATGTTTCTATTTCCTTATTGAATTCAGTTCTCAAGTCTTGGATTGTCTTCATCCTTTATACAAACTCTATGTAATTTGTGTGGTCTTTTGTGGGGGAAGGGCATCACTCAGGTGTTTATTCTCATTAATATCTTTCTCCTTAATTTCATTGAGCTGTTTCTTTGTGTCTTTAAGTTACTTGAATTTTCATGAACTTTATGATTGCTCTTTTAAATTCTGTGTCCTATGGTTCATCTTGGTAATTCTCATTGGCAAACATTTCTATCAGACTAGTGGGTTGGTAGGTTTTGGGGACAAGAGACTGACTTGATCTTTCATATTATTGGTAATATTTTTCAAGATATCTGGGCATATGGACTTCTATGGTAATTTGAATGAAAATAGTTCCCCAAAGATTTATATATTTAAATGTTTAGTTCCCAGCAGATGAGCTAATTAGAAAGGATTAGCAAGTGTGGCCCTGTTGGAAGTATGTCACTGAGAGTGGGCTTTGAGGTTTAAAAAGCCATAGCCAGTTTTGTCCCCACAAGGTCTTTTTGTTTTTGTTTTTTGAGTCAGAATTACTGTGTGTAATAGTACTGGCTGTCCTGGAACTTGCTTTGTAGACCAGGCTGGCCTTGAATTCACAGAGATCTGCCTGCCTTTGCCTCCTGAGTGCTGGGATTAAAGACATGCACCACTACCACCTGGCCTTATGTTGAGGTCTTTCCTTTATATGGAGTTGAGTTTTGTGCAGGGTGATGAATATAAATCTATTAGGATTCTTCTACATGCAGACATCCAGCTTGACCAGCACCATTTGATGAAGATGCTGTTTTTTTTTTCAGTGTGTGTTTCTGGATTCTTTATCAAAAATCAGGTATTCGTGTGTGGATTTATATATTGATCTTCAGTTCAGTTCCATTGACCAACATGTCTGTTTTTATGACAATGTCACGCTGTTTTTATTACTATAGCTGTGTTGTACAACTTGAAATTGGAGATTGTAAGGGCCTGTGCTTGCTTACTGGGCCAAGATCACCTGATATGGCCTTGAGGAATTAAATCAGGCCAGGTTGGAGGGGCCACAGCACAACTGAGGCTGTGACAATTTTATTGAGAGCACTCAGACTTTTTACACCTTTATCAGAGACAGAATAGAGTGGCAATTGGCAGGATCAATACAGTTGTAGTTGCCAGGTTACAGTGAAGTTTGCAAGTCATACAGGGACCTTAAGATTAATGTGTAAGACCAAGTGTCCTGTCATGCTTCCTTGACTACTAAGAGAACATACAGAGAATGACAAAGGGGCCTGGACACCACTGCCTGAGGGAGTGCATTAGTCTCTCAGGAACTGGAAAGCACATTGTGCCCCAGAAGCCATGGACTCTAACCTGAAAAACCTGTGACCCATGCCTCTCAAGGTAGCTAGGCCAAGCTGACTCTATGGTTCCCTGTAGGGGGGTAGTGATACCTCCCATGCTTCTTTTATTATTCAAGATAGTTTTTACTATCCTGGGTTTTTTGTGTTTCTATGTGAACCTGAAAGTTGTCCTTTCAAGAGTTATTAAGAACTGTGTTGGAATTTTGATGGGAATTCAATTGAACCTGTAGATTGCTTTTGGTTTGTTTGTTGTTTTCCTTCTAGTTCTGCTGTTTGCTTGTGTTTTCATAGATTTCTTTAAGGGATTTCTTCATTTCCTCCTCAGGAATAGCTATCAAGTTCAGAAAGGCTGTTTTCAGGTCCCTGTCTTGCGCTTCAGCTATGTTTCAGTCCTCAGAGCCTGTGCTGGGTTCTAGTAGAGACATATTGTCCTGGCTGTTATTGATTGTGCTTTTAAGGTGGCATCTTGGCATCTGGGGTTGAGATGATTGTAATTCTAGATGCTGATATGTGGTCTTGTGTTTGTTGGGTTGATGTTTTGTTCCTTGTTTCTGTTGTCATCTCTGGTTCTTAGAGGTATTGGTGGCTTTGTGTTGCCTGGTAGGAAATTCTTCTGGGATCATGGTAAGTATGGCCACTAGGAGTTCCAGGTAAAATGTGTTTCTGGGTATTGGGAGCTGCCATTTAGAAATGAGATTGGGATGGGGGTGGGGTGAGGTAGGTTCAGAGAAGTGAGGAAAGCAGGGTGTTCCACTAAGATCTGCTTAGTCTCCTGGGAATGGGGATGGAAGGTGAGGAGAGGTCACAGCAGGTGGACTGCTACAGAGCTGGGGATGAGACTGGGGGATTGGATTTGGAGGAATGGAGAGAGAGGTGGTCTGCAGTTAGCCTATGTGCTTTGCTAGCTGGAGTGGCCTGAGGGTTCCCAGTGAATGCCTGGGGGTTGGAGCTAATATTAAGCAATGAGTGTGGGGAGGAAAGTTAGGAGGGAGATGATCTGTGTGATAGACTGGAGATGTGGGCAGAGAGGAAAGGGAGCCCCCCCCCCCCAGTAGGTAGTCTGCTATGAGCGTGGGATGAGACTTGGGGGCTGGACTTGGCTGAAGGAGAGGTAAAATCTGCAGTTAGTCTCTTCCCTAGCAGGAGTGGCTGTCCTAACTCCCTTTTTATTTGACATCACATTTTAGTTTTCTCCCTCTTTACATTGATAACCCCTTTTCTCTTCTGTTTTGTTTTCTCTTCTCTTCTCTTTCTTTCTTTCTTTCTTTCTTTCTTTCTTTCTTTCTTTCTTTCTTTTTTTTATTTAAGACAGGGTTTCTCTGTGTAGCCCTTGCTGTTCTGGAACTCTTATTGTAGACCAGGCTGGCTTTGAACTCAGAGATCTGCCTGCCTCTGCTCCCAAGTGTGGAGATTAAAAGACTGCCATCATACCAGGTTCAATAACCCTTTTTCATCAGTGATAAACCTGGATTCTATTATCTTTAATATAATAATTTATTATTAATATATTATACATAGCATGCTCTGAGTACTGCAACATAGCTGAAGCACAGGACAAAGACCTTTAAACAGTCTTCATGAATATGACAGACATCCTTGAGGAGGAAATGAAGAAATCCCTTAAAGAAATCTATGAGAACACAAGCAAACAATGGAAGGAAATGAGAAAAAAAATGTTCAAGGCTTGAAAGTGGAAATAGAATGAATAGAGAAAACCTAAACTCAGGAAAAAAGAAAAAAAAATATATATAATATTCCTGTATTTAACCACTCTGATATTCACCCTCATTATCTCCTTCCTTGCACAGAAGCCTGATTTGCCAAATTTATGCCTCACCACTCATTTCTAGTTCCCTTTCACCCTATGTAAAGGCCCAGCTCACCTGAACTTTTACACACTTTGCTGAGCAACCCCTCTATGTAGATGGTCTTCTGTTGCGGGATATTTGATCGCACTGAAACTCCAAGACTGTGTTAATAAAATCAACCTTGGATGGGGGGGTGGAGCCAGCAGCTAGTTGATAAGAATTAGCCATAGAGAGTATGCTAAAAGAACTAGGAAGGGATCCAGGACCCATAGAGGATCCAGGAAGACGGATAGAGAGACACACAGGAAGGAGTAGGGAGGGACTTAGAGATTTGAGGTCCTTTTGGTTTGGGACGAATGGAGAATATTCTCTTACTGAGTCTCTGTCCAAAAGGAAGGTCAGCTGGTTGCTTTTTGGCCCCTCTAAGCTACCAGGTTTTCACCCCAACATCTGACTCTCAAGTCTTTATTGGTAAATAGAATGATAGAGACTTAGTTAAAAACTACATTTGGTGGCAGCTACAGAGCCAGTGCTGGCAGGACTGGAAATCCCACCAGACCACAGCCTGAGGGGCAGAGTGCAGACAGTAGTTATATCAATATTCAGGTGTGGCCGCTAAGCCAACAGAAAAACAACAGTCTTCTTTGTCTCCTGGTGCTTTATGATAGTTACTTTTAGGTATCAGCCTGACTAGAATAAGTAGAGTAAGGGATTTCCAGATAATTAGTAAAATATTATCTCTGGATGTGCCTCTGCAGGTCCTTTTAAACTCAATTTACCTCTTCCCTTCAGAACTGCGAATTGAACTTAGGCATTGTGCAGGCTAGCAAGTGCTCTATCACCGAGTCCACTCCTACCCTCTTCAAACAAACAAACAAACAAACAAAATCTTATTTGGGGACAATATCTCACTAAATTCCACAGGCTGACCTTCAACTTGCAAGCCCTCTACATCGCACCAGACTAAGAGATACTGTTTGATTCCGAGGCTGCATAAAGAAGATCTACCCTTATTCAGTGGAGGTAGGTACTATGAAATTAGTTGAGGGGTCAAAGGGAATGAAAGGACTGAGTGGAGGAAAGATGGATATTCATTCTTTCTCCTGTAGCAGGAATCTTAAAAGTTCTTATTAATAAAAACAAACCCAGGGTCAGGTATTGGGGTGATCGCTGGAAGATCAGAGAGACAGAACAAGCCACAGCCACCTCACCTTGCCAATTCCTCCACTGATTCTGTTTCCTCAGACTGGAAGCCTCTGAGTTCTCATCCAAGTGGATCTCAGCTGAACTGCTTCTCGAAAGCCTGAAAGCTTAATCAGCTCTAGTTCCTGGTCCTCATGCCTTATATACCTTTCTGTTTTCTGACATCACTTCCTGGGATTAAAGGCGTGAGTCACCATGCCTGGCTGTTTCCAGTGTGGCTTTAAACTCACAGAGATCCGGATGGATCTCTGCCTCCCAAGTGATAGGATTAAAGGTGTGAGTGCCACCATTTTCTGGCCTCTATGTCTAGTGGCTGTTCTGCTCTCTGACCCCAGATAAATTTATTAGGGTACACAGTATTTTGGGGAACACAATATCACCACATTCTCCCTCTTCTGTTCCTGTAGCTACTGATGGTCCACACTCTCTGACTTCTATACTCAAGTACTGGTAGATGGATCTCCTAGTTCTCAGGTTTAGAGCTTCAGACAAAAGTTCCACATCAGATTTCCTGGTTGTGAGGCCTTTGGCTTTCTAGACAGCTTTCAGACAGCTTACTATGAGGCTTCACAACCTTAATGATTGAATGGACCAGTTCAAATTCCTTTAATAATTCTTTGCTCATCATGATTTACCTACCTACCTACTTTCCTACCTGCCTACCTATCATCTATTCAATTGGTTAACTTTCTCTAAAGACACTAATACAGATTTTGGTGCTAGGAGTGAGTCTAGAGAAACAGAATCTTAATGATGACATTTCTTCATCTGCTTTGTAGTTTCCAAAATTGGTTTCACAGTATCCTTTGACTTAAAAAAAAATGCTAACAGCTCTACTTTGAAAGGTCCAGACAGTATTGTTGATTATGGAGGTACACAAATTGTCTGTATTGGGTATTTTTAAGCAGCTGCTTACAAGAGGTAAGGAACTTAGTGACTTTATGATCATTCTGAACATTTTTGAAAACTGGGGAATAGAACAATGTTGGTTTCTTGATGCTGGTGTGGCTGGACAAAGTGATAAAAGAAAAAGATGAGCTGAGGGATTCCATTCCCAGTTTAAGCTGCATATACATAATTTAAGAGCGTCAGAGTACCCTTAAGGATAATAATCCCTCAGAATCTCATTACAGTCACAGGGTTCCATTTTTTATGTTCTTGGTAACCTCAAAGCATAGACACTTTTCTCACTCTCCTTTGGCTCTGACATTCCTTTTCTTGCTATCCTGCCATGGGGATGCTTGGTGCATTCCATGAGATTCTGAGTCATCATCAGACAGTGCTCTTATATACTTTCCTCATTATTCTACTCTGCCAAGCTCAGATAGCCTGCACTAGGGGCTCTGCTCTGTCTAATAGCTTAAGAGCTGCTGTATTCAGGAAGGGAAGCTAAAGAGACGAAAGACTTGACAGGAAGCTGACATCATCTTGTTTTGGGGATCTCATGTTGCCTTTCTTCTGTAGCGCAAGAAAAAAAATATATATATATGTATAGTGTCTATCCTTCTCTTAAAAGGGACACCAGTGCTATCAAATTAGGGCTCTACCCTTATGATTCCATTTAACCTTAATTACCATATTAAAGGCTCTATTTATAAATACAGTCACACTTGGGTACTGTACAAAAAATGAATTTTAATCAAGGCATCTTAGCCTGTAGTATTTTGTTACAATAGTAATACAGGGCTTCTAAATATGAGCCATAAGTGGGAGATGGACACAATTCAGTCCGTAATTCCCCACTTTATTCACTATAGTGTGAGAGTAGCAGGATAATGTGAGAGTAGGGAGAGAGTGAGGGGGTGGATAAATCAAGGAGGATGAGCAGGGGAGGGGCTCCTTTTGGGGATGGAAAATTCATTTCACAAGTTAACTGCCAGAAATCCTTCTACGGTCCAGCTTGAGCTCATTTCTAGACATAGACTGCCGGAGACCTACCCCTACCAGCTGGAATGTGAGGTCCCTGGAGATTCTCTTGTCTTGTCCTCTCCCCTTGCTGTTAGAGTGCAGGACAGCAGAGGCTAACCACACCAAGGTTGAGAGCTGGGTTCCAGGGCTTGAACTTAGATGGCCAGGCCTGTACAGCAATCACTTTTACTCATTGAGTGTAGTATTGATGTATTGTGCACCACTAGGTGAATTGGTACATTTGGGAGTAACTATGAGCATGATCAGACAGCACACAGCAGCTTCATGGCACAGTGGCACTTGAAACGTTCGTTGGTGCTTTTTTTCTCTAATGTCTATGGGTCTTTGGAACATCCCACCTGAAAGATAAAAGCAATTAAGCTTGGTTACAGAGCAGCTCAGTATACAAATGAGTGTCAAAAATAGCCTCATTCAAGTTGCCTCTTCCCTTTGCACAAATACATTTATACCTTGCTTCACTGGCATATTTTTCCTAACCGACCACAGCTCCTGCCTCATTATATTTTAAGACCATTAACCTTTCAAATAATTTTTATGGAATCTACTTACTTGCCTCTTTTAAGAATTATTGCCCATAACTTTGTCAAATTCCCTTCTTTTTCGAGCAGGATTCTTCTTCAATGTGTAGATTAGTTACCATTCTGACCCAAGAACTGTACATCATTGCCACAATTCTTGACTCTGCCATTCTAATTCGTTTCTTGAGATGTAGGATGTCTCACAAGACTTAGCTACTTTAAACTTTTACTGCTATGGTGATTAAAAGAACATACTAAGTTCAAAGTTCAAACTGAGCAAGGCTTATTAAAGGTAATAATCTTCTAGGAAAGAAAATTGTTTAGAAATAAAAAATTATTTAAAATAAGACAGAGTCTGACTATGTAGCTCAAGTTGGCCTTACTACATTGCCCAGCCTGGCCTGAACTTGTAATCCTCTTGCTTCAGCTTCTAGAGTGCTGGAATTATAATCATGTATCACTAAACCTGACTAGCAGTGTGTGTGTGTGTGTGTGTGTGTGTGTGTGTGTGTGTGTGTGTGTTCTCTAGAGGAACAGAACTTATAGAATGAATATATGTGTATATATTATATTAATATTAATATCGCATATAGTGTATTTATTAGAATGACTTAGAGGCTGTCTGTTGTTTGAATCTTAGATGGTCTTTTATTAAAAAAAACCCCAGAGCCAGATATCAGGGTGAAAGCTGAAAGATCAGAGAAGCAGAACAGCCAGCCACTAGTTCTTACCTCTACAAAATCCTCAGCCTAAAGGGAGAGAGAGTTCGTGTTTCCTCACGCCTTATACACCTTTCTCTGCTCTGCCATATTACTTCCTGGGATTAAAGGCATGTGTGCTTCCCAAGCAAAGGCATGAGATCTCAAGTGTTGGGATTAAAGGTGTGTGCCACCACTGCCTGGCTCTGTTTCTCTCCTATACTGGATCAATCCCATGTAGCCCAGTGTGGCCTTGAACTCAAAGAGATCCAGAGGGATCTCTGCCTCTGGAGTGATAGGATTAAAGGTGTGTTGCACCACTGCCTGACCTCAATGTCTAATCTAGTGGCTGGCTCTGTCCTCTGATCCTCAGGCAAGTTTATTAGGGTACACAATATATCACCACAGCTGTCATCCACCTAGTCTGAAATAGCTAGATGTCTCAGCTAGTCTTCAATATGTGCCAGAAATCCAAAGAAGTAGGTTCTACTACCAGTGAATAAATGGACAGTGAGAGCAGGTAGACAAAGAGAGCAAGCTTCAGTCCTCTGTGTCCTTTATATAGGCAGATGGCAGAAAGTATAGATTAAAAGTAGATCTTCCCTTCTCAAAAGTCTGGATTAAAGGTGTATTTTTTGCTGATATAGTGGTGCACACGATTAGTCCCAGTTCTTTGGAGGCAGAGGCAGGTGGGTCTCTGAGTTCAAGGACAGCCTGGTCTCCATAGTGAGTTACAGGACAGCCAGAGACAACATATAGTGAGAACCTATTTTGGAAAAATAAATAAATAAGCAAATAAATAAGCAAATAAATAAATAAATATGTGTATATTCCCACTGCAAAAGATTAATTAATTAACTAAGAAAAAAATCCCTCATGGGTATATCCAGGTGCTTGGTTTTAGTTAATTCCAGATGTAGTCAAGTTGACAACCAAGAATAGCCATCACAATTTCACCTCTTGTCAACTTGACATACAATTGTATCGTCTTATGTCATGCATAATTTCCAAATGAAAACAATAACCAGGTCATAATTAAACCTAACATGTTATAACTATCCCTTGTATAATTGCAAACACATTACAAATTTAGATGGCAATGTCCCTTGAGGGATACTCTTTTAGTATCCCAATTTTAAGTATAATCATTGATACTTTCTTTATTGATGTTGTATTACATGATAAAGAAATCAAGGAAAAAAAAACACAAATATCTGTACAAATATATTCATAACAAAATATGACAGAAACTTTCATGTCAATTGTAATCCTCATTTTTGCAACCAGTCATGTGGCCTTAGCTGGTATTTATAGCTACTTTCCTCTTCTACCCACTTTATATTTACCCTCAACAAGCACTTCAGCAGGTCTTGGCTCTTTTCCTGGAGGAGTGACCCATACCTGGATTACGTTGTTGTAGTTTTCAGTGACTTTAATCGTAGGACCTGGTAGCATCAAAAGATGCCCTAAGAGATCTCCTGCACTCTAGGCATAATCTTTCTTACCTCCATTGAGGAGACACAGTTACAGTGCCAATTTTCCCTTGGTAATCTGGCTCAATTACTCCTCTTAAAACTGTTATTCCTTTCTTAGCCTGTTGTTGACTTAAGGGCATCTGAAGCCCTTAAGGGGAAAGTCTGAGCTTCCAGTTGAGTAGAATGTTAGTTGTGGCTCCTGGCAGGAACATTGCCCCCCTGGGAACCAAAACTTCTAGGCCAGCAGAACTTAAGGGTATGAGAACAGGAAGCAAAAAATTTCTTAATGGGTTAATGGGGTGACAGTGAGTGGAACTATTCCCCTTTCCACCCTTTGATTCCTGGACCCTCTCTATGGGAGAAACTGTACCATATATTGGATGCTGATTCAAAGCATATACTGTCTTCTGAAGAACCCTGCCCCAGCCCTCCATGCTGCTGTCACCCAATTGGTTCTGTAACTGTGTCTTCAAAAGGCCATTCCATCTTCCTATCAGGCCAGCTGCTCCAGGATAGTGAGGAACGTGGTAAGACCAGTGGATCCCATGATCATGGGCCAAGGATTACACGTCTATGGCTGTGAAGTGAGTTCCTTGGTCTAAAACAATATTGTGTGGAATACCATGATGTTGGATAAGATATTCTGAAAGTCCACAGATGGTTTTGACAGAAGCATTATGAGCATGAAAGGCCAATCCATAAGGTAAGTATTTACTCCAGTAAGGACAAAATGTTGTCCTTTCTGTGGAGGAAGTGGTCCAGTGTAGTCAATCTGCCACCAGTGACCATGACCCCAGGAAATGGTGCCATGTTTGGGGCTCAGTGTTGATCTCTTCTGTTGGCAGATAAAGTACTCAGCGGTAACAGTAGCCAAGTCAGTCTTGATGACTGGAGCTCTATGTCGCAGAACCCATGCATAACCCCCAATAGGCATTTGACAAGAATGGCTAGGGGAAGAGTCTGACTGTCCACAGAATGGGTCATCCTATCTACTTGATTACTGAACTCCTCTGCTGAAGTTACCTTTTGGTGAGCATTCACATGGGACACAAGTATCTTCACATCTTTCTCCCATTTGGAGAGATTTATCCACATACTTCTTCCCCAGATGTCTTTCTCACCAGTTTCCTAGTCCTACTCTTTCCACGTCCCTGACCATCTAACCAGTCCATTAGTTTGAGCCCATAAATCAGTAAAAAATTGCATTTTTGGCCATTTCTCCTTCAAAACAAAATGCATGGTCATGTGTACTGCCTGAAGTTCTGCCCACTGTGAAGATTTCCCTTTGTGGGTATCTTTCAGGGTTGTTCCAGAAAGGTGTTTTATTAGAATAGCTTACAGGCTAATAAGCCTAGTGGTCCAACTAGTCCAACAATGGCTGTATACCAACAGAAAGCCAAAGTATCCAGTAGTTGTTCAGTCCATAAGGCTAGGTGTCTCAGCCTGGGTTTTGAAGGGCCCAGAGTATGTCTGAACATTAGCCCACTTACCCAGCTTCTTCTGTCACTTGACCCTTGCCCTATATTCTCAGTCACAGGGAGAACAGATGGTTAAAAATTAATACAAGACCCCAGCTGTGTCAAAAGCTATGTTAAGATAACCACAGACTTGTGTAAGCACCCCCCCTTCCCCTGTTCAGCTTGTACAAACACTATGTTATCACAAGTTGTAAATTCTGGGAATGTACCATCACCTAGGACTTAACTTCAAATTGTAAAAATTCTTTTTCTTACACCACCCCTGACCACCCCCTGCTTGTGGCTTTTGTCTTATAAAGGACCCTACTCCCTCTGTTCAGGGTCACAGTGTCTGAAACTGATTTGCCCATGGCCCTACTTAGTTAGAATTTCTGGTACCCTGTGGTGATGGAATAAAGTTGCTTTTTCTCATCTAACTTTGGTGGCCTCATCCTCAATATTTGCATGATTCCCAGACCCAACAGTCTTCAGTACATGTTGGAATTCTGAAGAAGTAGGCTCTAATGCCAGTGAAGGAATGGACGTGCCTGCAAGAGCAAGTCTCCTTCCATGTCCCTTATACAGGCTGCTAGCACAAGGTGTGGTCCAGATTTAAGGTGGCTCTTACTACCTCAAAGATCCAGATTATAAGTGGGTCTTCCCACTTCAAAGGATTTCATTAAGGAAAAATCCCTCACAGGTATACCCAGACTCTTGGGTTTTTATTAATTCAAGATGTAGTCAAGTTGAAAACCAAAAATAGCCATCATTTTGTGTGTGTGTGTGTGTGTGTGTGTGTGTGTGTGTGTGTGTGTGTGTGTGTGATAGGTATGTATATGTATGTGTGCCTATGTGGGAAGCCAGAAGTTGATCACAGAATCTCTTTCTTAGTTGTTTCTCTATCTTATTATTTTGTTGTTGTTGGGGAGACACCCCATCATTTTTTTTCCAAGACAGGTTTCCTGTGTAGCCTTGGCTGTCCTAGAACTCGCTCTGTAGAACAGGCTGTCCTCGAATTCAGAGATTATTCTGCCTCTGCCTCCTGAGTGCTGGGATTAAAGTTGTGCACCACATCTGCCATGTTATTTATTTATTTATTTAAAAAATGATGTATTTGTTTTTATTTTATGTGCATGAAGTATTTTGCCTGGATGTATGTAAGTGTACTGTGTATGTGCTTGATGTCCACAGAGCTCATAAGAGAGTGTCCGAGCCCCTGGAACTGGAGTTACAGACAGCTGAGAGGCACCATGCTGGTGCTGGCTATTGAACCCAGGTCCTCTGTAAGAGCAGCAAGTACTCTTAACTTCTGAGCCATCGCACCAGCCTCTCCACTTTATTTTTTTGGTTGTGAGCCTAGCCTTTAACGGCTGAGCCATGTCTTCAGCCCAGCCTCTCCACCTTATATCTTAAGAGACTCTTTCACGAACGTGGAACTCACCATTTTGGCTAGACTGGCTAGCCAGCAAGCCCCCAGGGTCCACCTGCTTTCACTTCCCTGCACTGGGGTCACACACTTGTGCTACTTAGGTGCTGTGGGTCAGGAATTCAATTTTTGGTGCTTGAACGGCAAGCACCTTATCACGCTGAGTCATCTCTCCAGCCCCAGGATGGTTTGGACAATAAAATGAAATTTCTTTGAAAGATAAATTAGAATAGAACTTTATGAAAAGTCTTTTATCTACAGAAATACAAGGGTGAAGAAAAAGGATGTAATTTGTGGAAACAAAGAAATGAGCCTTGAAATCAGAAAGCAACCAGGACTCAGCATTCTATTTGTATTCTTGGACCTCCAACAACTCTTAAACAAGTAGATGTCTTAATAATTGCTTATAATTTTCAGGAATTGATTTTCAATCCTCGCTTGTAGATACTATGATAAATATATTATAAAGCAGGTGCCCTTTATTCAGAGAAAAATTCAAGTTTATTATTAATGTTGTTTTTCTCCACTATAGAACATTTTTCTTTGATAAATTTACACAAAATGTATATGAAGGAAATGTAGCAAGAGGATATTACAAAGTGAAGAAGTTCATTTTAAATCTAAGAGTTTGTATTTGTTTTAATTCAAGAACTCAATGGAGGTACTGAAATTTATCAGGTTTCCACTAGATGGCAAGCATTGTCTTTCAATTTCTCTGTGAGCTAAAGAATTGCTGCTGTTTAAAAGTTACATCTTTGCATGCAACAGCTGCATTTGTTTAAAAAAAAGATAAAGGAACCAATTCACAAATTTAGACAAATTTAGAATCAAGTCAATTGAAACTGAAAATACATTGCGATATTTAAAAGTTTCATTTTGAGAACATTCATTCATTCATTCATGCATCTGACACACAGTGAGTGTCTTATATGTGTGTTCACACTGTTTTAGTCACTCTTCCCATTGATAAGATTAAATGTTTTTATTACTCTCATTTTAGAGATTATAAAACTGATGTCTACAGAGATTAAATAATTTATTGACCAAATATACAGGATAAAACTCACAGTTTGTCCCAGAGCCTGTTCATCTAGCCATTACATGGTAGTGCCTACCATGAGTGAATTACACTAAATCAACTTAGTTACTTAGCACAATATATATATCAATGTTTGAAAGTATCAATTATTAATTTCTTGTTGTAGACATTATCAGGGTTAAAACTTCTGGCATTACCTTTACGGAAGGCTGTGAAAATAAATAAACATGATTTTGAGTTCACTGTGTTAAAATGCATAATGCCTGAACAGTATTGCCTACTTTTTTTTTTTTTCCTGAGACAGGGTTTCTCTGTGTAGCTTTGGCACCTTTCCTGCATCTTGCTCTGTAGACCAGGCTGGCCTCGAACTCACAGAGATCCGCCTGCCTCTGCTTCCTAAGTGCTGGGATTAAAGGCGTGTGCCGCCACCACCTGGCTCAGTATTGCCTATTTTAAGGACATACCAGCTGCAAAGAAATAACATAAAATCTGCAAATGGATTATAGACAGAGGCACAGGTACGATGAAGAGTCAGAATAGGCAAGACACATGGGAAGATGGGGAAAAGGCCATTTGTAAAAGTCCATAATTTCAATAATGGAAACTCCTGTGAGTTCCCCTTGCTGTGGAAGAATTTTTTATATAAATAAAAAGTCAGTAAAGTAAATGAGAAGAGGCAACTTCAGCTGAAGAATTGCTCAAATCAGATTGACCTGTGGCCATGTCTGTGAGAGGCATTTTCTTAATCGCTAATTGATGTAGGGGAGCCCAACCCACTGTGGGCATTGCTGTCCCCAGGAAGGTGGGCTGTGTTGTGTAAGAAAGGTAGCTGAGCAAGCCAAAGGGAAATATGTCAGTAAATAGCATTCCTCCTGTGGCCTCTGCCTGCACCCCCGCCCCGGGTGGTGGAGTGTAACATGGAAACAAAGCCCTTTCCTCACCAAGTTGCAATTAGAACAACCCATCTCCAAATAAAACCCCACCAGCCACTAGTCCCTCCCCTGCAAAGGCAAGTCCTGGTTCAAAGAATCGTAAGCAGATATGAAACAGCATTTTTAATCTAGTAAATATATTAGAAATTAACGAATGGATGAGACATAGTTACCTTCAAATTAGTGTGGTGGAAGAAATTAATAATATCATACTAAATGACAGTGAAGTGTAAATGAAAGCAATTAGAAGAGGTTGATAGACATGGATCATTGTCAAAACAGTTGGCGTTCCAAGGAAGACAAGCGATGGCAAGGAAAAGTAATCAAAGATATATAATAGAAAACTTCTTTAGTAAGAAAGTACATGCGTCAAATAGGAAAAACTGATACTGGATTGTCAACATCTGAGTATTAACAAAAGAGAATTGTTTAGATATCAAACAGGAAAAAATTACCTTAAAATGGGGAGAAAAATCTAGCTTGCATCAGATCATTTTTATTTGTTTGTCTTGTGAGGCAGGATCTCACTGTGTAGCACAGGATAACCTTGAACCCTCTGTCTTCCTGCCTATGTCTGTTATTCTACCAGACTTTTGCAGAAACATTTAGTTCTGGAGGAAATGCAGGTGACTATTATATTCTTGGACAAAATACTATGCCCACTGTTGTGGTTTGAATATGAAATGGTCTGTATAAGGCCCATATGTCTGAACTTTTGGTCACCAGGTGGTTGTGTTGTTTGGGAAGGTATGGAACCCTTAGGAGGTGGAGCCTCCCTAGAGGAAATGAGTCACTGCAGGTGAACCTTGGGGCTGATCTGACTGGGATAATAGGGAATGAAGAAAAGACAGGAAAGCTGTGATCACATGGGCAGCGAGCTCTGCTGGAGACGCACCAGCAGCAACCCAGAAACTCATCAAGTTCATTGTAGACAACCAGAATAGGGAGGAGGTGAGCTAGCTAGTCTGGTCTGTGTGTGAGGGGGTGGGTGGGTGGGGTGTGAGTGTCTCTAGGGTAGGAGTCTCAGGCTGCAGTAGTTCTAAAGGAGGAAACCTCAAGGGATACTCTATGCATACAGTCTCAACAGTAGTACTAGGACCAGAGGAAGGCCTTGCCAGTCTCATGGGTTTGAAGCACTGGGGTACTTGCCATGGCTGTGCCCATGGCAATAATATACATCCACTCAGGACTTCATCTGTTCTCCCTAATTTATTATTGCTATTACTATTGTTGTTGTTGTTATTGGTGGTGGTGGTTTTTGCCGGTGCACACATGCCATGGCATGCGTGTTGAGGGCGGGGGACCACTTTTGTGGGTCAGTTCTGTCCTTCCACCCTGAGTTTCAGGGATTGAACTCAGGTCATCAGACTTGTACTGTAAGTGCTGCTGAATCAGCTTTGGGGCCCTTTCCTTTCTCTTCCTTTTGCTGCTGTATTAACTACACCGCAGTTGTTAAAACCCCACTCCGGTGACAGCTCGGAGAGACCAAAGAAGTTTATACGAAATTGTGGATGGGGTCAGTTGTGTGAATTTGCCTGAGCAGTTTCGCCCATAGACAAGGCATGCCCGCAGGGTGAGGCAGAAGGACAAAATGCCCCACGACACCATCAGCCCCCATGCTCTGAACAAGTCTATTTCCCATTTCAAATGAGCCTCTGTGTGGACATAATGACCTTCTTCTTGTCTTTTTCTCCCAAGTGCTTCTTCGGTGTCTGCGTGGTCATTTCACTTTGTCTTGTTTCTCCGTTTTAGAAGAGGGAAAATGTGTTCTCAGTCCCCGAGACTTGTTTCCTCTGATCAATTCCTTTGATATAACTTCCTTTCCTGCCACCAAAGCCAGTTGTTTGTTCATTACTTGGCAACTTTCACATTTTTTTTTTATTCCAGAGTTTATTTAAATAGAGCACAAACTTAAATGCTGGATCTATTATTAATGTGTCTAGGTATTTGAACAGAAGTAGGGGATTCTGCCTATGCAAGGTTGGAGCTAGAAAACACTTTCAATCTACATGATCATATTTCTCAAACTTTAGTGTGAGTATGAACCACCTTGGGTTCTGTTAAGAATTAAGATTTTTGAGTCAGGCGGTGGTGGTGCACCCCTTTAATCCCAGCACTCGGGAGGCAGAGGCAGGCAAATCTCTGTGAGTTTGAGGCCAGCCTGGTTTACAGAGTGAGTTCCAGGACAGCAGGGCTACACAGAGAAACCTTGTCTCGAAAAACAAAAACAAAAATGAAGCAAAACAAACAAAAAAGAATACAGATTTAGAGTCAAGAAGTGGGGACAGGATTAAGATTCTGAATTTTAATTCATTTATTTACTTTATCTTTTTTGGTGCTGGGGATTGAAAATGCTATATAAGCACACTGCCACTGAGCTATATCCCATGTTCAAGAGAGGCCAGTGCCACTGACTTATGAACTACACTTTGGTAGCAAAGTTCTATGATACAAGTGAAAATACTCAAATGCCCTTTAAGTGTATATAGCAAATGTAAGCATTTAAAACTGGTGTGTGTGTGAGTGTGTGTGTGTATGTGTGTGTGTCCGAGTGAGTGCTTTAGCTATGTTTTAACATGGGTTCCCAATCTGTGTACCATTACATTAGATCATTAATTTCTGGCCACCATGAATTGCACTGAAGTCAATTCTGTTAGGTCTTTTTTTTTTTTTTTTTTTTTTTTTTGCTCTAGGATATCCTGAGGTCTTTGATGTCTGGGCCATGGTGGCTGGGACCAGTTTCTGTTAGATAAGACCATTTAGCCACCTGAATTCTTACTGTAAAGAAAACCCAGCATTTTTGTCGACATGAAGGAGAACAATCAGTGTATAAAATCATTATACTACATGATTTCATTATTTTAAATTCACTTATTCAAAGGAAAAAAACAATTGAATCATACAACCATATTCTGAGTTAAGGATTAATTTACCTTTATAGTTATTGAGGCTGTAAAACTTTCTAAAGCAAGCAGGAAAAAGGTCGGGAAAATGAATCGGTGCATAAAGGTACTTGCTCTGTAAGCAGGAGGACCTGAGCTGGATTCCCCAGAATTCATGTAAAAACTTGGGTTCGGTTGCACGTGCTTGCAACTGCAGTGTTGACAGGGGAGAAAGGTAGATCCTAAGAGCTTGCTGACCAGCCAGCCTAGCAGATGAGCTTTCACTTGAGTGTAAGAACCCATCTTAAAGCAATAAGGCAGATATCGCTGGAAAGGACATCTGTCATCCTTCAGCGGCGCCTGCATGCTTATCAGTGGGTGTATCTCACACTCACATGCATGTTCCCCACCATAACACACACACACACACACACACACACACACACACACACACACACACACACACAGGGGGAGGGGAGAGAGATTGAAAAAGTAGAGTTAATTACTGGCACACTTTTTTTTTTTTTTCCCGAGACAGGGTTTCTCTGTGTAGCTTTGCGCCTTTCCTGGGTCTTGCTCTGTAGACCAGGCTGGCCTTGAACTCACAAAAATCCGCCTGGGATTAAAGGCATGCACCACCACCACCCAGCACTTTTTTTTTTTTTTTAAAACCCAAGTGGGCAACTACACTTGAACAAGTGGTATTTTTTGACATGTTTATAGTTTAGAAACATTGGAACACAGTGTCCTCTGACTTAAAAATAAATAAATAAATGGCTTGTTTGAGCTGGAATCCAGTGCCACTTCCAGCTCCCCTTTCTCTGGTTATTCAGTCTCCCACATAGCCTTTGGGTAATAGAAGCTGTATGGTAGATTGCTAACCTGGCTCACCAATGTGGTGGTTGCAGTATTCTTCCTTTACATTTGTGGCTTTTGTCACACTTCAAAAGGCATCAGAAAAAGTGCTGAGAGTACACAGTTTCTCCAGAATGTGCCACGTGCCTTGATGACATGCATTAAAATTCAGGCAGAAAGAGGAATTCTCTTTAAAGTCCAAAGGAGTATTATTTTGGTCTTACTAGTTTTCTTTTTCTTTTTCTTTTTCTTTTTTTTGTCTCTAAACATCTGTGACTCTCTCAGGATTGTGCTGTGCTCTAAAAATAAAGCTACAGCTTATGAGTCACCGTGTTTTCACCGAGCCAGGGCTGTAGATTCTAGGGAAGAATCAGTGGCATGGGGGTGTTGTAAGAATGATAATAAGCCGGGTGGTGGTGGCGCACGCCTTTAATCCCAGCACTCGGGAGGCAGAGCCAGGCGGATCTCTGTGAGTTCGAGGCCAGCCTGGTCTACAGAGTGAGATCCAGGACAGGCACAAAACCTACACAGAGAAACCCTGTCTTGAAAAAAACTAAAAACTAAAAACTAGAAAAAAAAGACAGGCTATAAAACTTTCTAAAGCAAATAGGAAGTAGGAAACAATTTCAGTGTTATATTGCTACAGGCCTCCTTGGTTGCCTGGAACTTGTATGTGGATTCTGCCTATTGAGGTGTTTGCTATAGATGTCTGCATGAAAAACAGTCTGTGCTGAGTTCCTGTTTACAAGAATTCAGTAGACTACATGCCCTCTAAGCATGTCTCACTCAAGACAATATTATACAAATTTTCAGAATAGCTCAATCACCACTGTGAGAAGGTGTGGTGATATATTGTGTACCCCCACTAAAGCTTGCCTAGGGATCAGAGGACAGACTCAGCCACTAAATTAGACATAGAGGTCAGGCAGTGATGGCACACACCTTTAATCTTATCACTTGGGAGGCAGAAGTCCATCTGGATCTCTGTGAATTCAAGGCCACACTGGGCTACATGAGAGAAACAGAACCAGGCAGTGGTGACACACATCTTTAATCCCAGGAGGTAATGTGGCAGGACACAGAAAGGTATATAAGGCATGAGGAAACAGGAACTCTCTCTTCCTTTAGACTGAGGATTTCATAGAGGTAAGAACTAGTGACTGGCTGTTCTGCTTCTCTGATCTTTCAGCTTTCACCCTGATATCTGGCTCTGGGTTTTCTATTAATAAGACCATTAAGCTATTTGTGTTACATCATGGAGTTTGTCTTGTTCTTGACAAAACTGGCCATTTAGGTAAGAAACTGCTCTTGCCTGGACTGCTTGACAGTATGTTGTATAGACTGGACATGTAGGACCCATGGGTAAGTGACCACTAAACTTTGCTTAAACAGAGTGAGATGGTCCTTCAGGTTCCTTCTTCACAGAAGAGACTGCCAGACATTCTGCAGGACACAGGGAGAAGCGACTGATGATCTTCGCCAATAGGTGAGACAATCCTTCAAATTTTCTGCTTCACTAAAAAGTCTGCCAGAGACTCTAGGCCTGTAGGCTGAAGATAGATGTCTCAACAATGCTGAGAAAATTTGGATGACTGTCTTGATAACCAGATGTCTCTGTCATTTATAGAATTAAGGAAATTGCTTGCAATGCACTTCCTGTTTACTTAGGTAATATCATATCCTTCTGGAGTCTTTGATGTAGTTGAAGACTAAATAGTTATAATTAATTTTCCTTGGTTATGATAAAAGATAAATTAGATATGAAACTTTAGACTCACAAATATAGGATAGACGATATTTATTTTGCCAAATATAAATAGACTAGATATTATAACTGTAATTCTTGCTTGATAACTGTTTGTTATATATAATTTTACTTTATTAAAGCTAAAACCAGCCGGGCGGTGGTGGTGCATGCCTTTAATCCCAGCACTCGGGAGGCAGAGCCAGGCGGATCTCTGTGAGTTCGAGGCCAGCCTGGGCTACCAAGTGAGTTCCAGGAAAGGCGCAAAGCTACACAGAGAAACCCTGTCTCGAAAAACCAAAAAAAAAAAAAAAAAAAAAAAAGCTAAAACCTTCTTTTTTGATTAGATAGAAAAGGGAAAGTGCTATGGGATGTCTTTCTGTACACTGTGAATATATGTTGTTCCCATTGGTTAATAAATAAGCTGCTTTGGCTTATTGCAAGTCAGCTTAGAGGCAGGCTAGAAATCCAAGAAGAGAGACAAGAAAGAGAAAGGCCGAGTTGGGGAGATGCCAGACTGCCATCCTGGGAGCAACATGTAATGGGACACAGGTAAAGCCACAGAACACGTGGTAATACATAGATTAATAGTTATGGGTTGAGTTAAGCTATAAGAGCTAGCTAGCAAGAGGCCATACAGTTTATAAATGATATTAAGCCCTGAATGATTATTTTATAAGTGGCTGAGGGACTGTGGGCCGGGCAGGACCTGAGAAAACTTATGGCTACAGGAAGGGGCAGAATCTAGATGCTGACTCTGTCAGCACAGGGCTATGAATGGAACAACAGCAGAAGTCTCCTGTGGAAAAACTTGTCCCACATTCCAGCATTTTACTTCATCTTTAGAAATTAGAGGGTCCATGAAGGTTTCTGGCACTTAATATTTTTCACAGGAAAATACAAACATGCTTTCAAGGCATAGTCCACTTAAAAGTATAGAAATGGAATTTGAAACTGGCTTGGAGGCTGTGTTCCGATAGTGCCCAAAGTATAGCTCTAGTAATATGCCTTTGAAATATTGAATTAAACATTTAAAACTATTCATTAAAATAATCTACTCACTAAATTGGAAAGTGGTGAAGATAAGAAACATAAATAATTTGCTGAATGATGAAATTAATATCTGAATGAACCTGGTTAGGTGGAGTGAAAGGTCAAATTTAAAGAAACTAAACTCCCTAATGTAAAGTGCTGCATTAGAATGTTTTTTGTTTATTTTTATTTGTATGTGTGTGTACCTCCTTGTCTGTATGTGTACCAAGTATATGTGTGCATTACCTAAGATAGCCAGAAGAGGTTGTTAGATACTCTTGGTTGTGAGTTACCTGATGTGGATTCTGGGAACCAAACTTGGGTCCTCTGCAAGAGCAGTAAGTGCTCTTAACTGCTGAGCCATTTCTTCAGGCACCAAGTGCTTACATTTCTAAAAGTAATCCAATGGCAGGCCCCATGATGGTGGATAATATAGCACATGTGAAAACATATGGGGGTCTCATTGACTTTAAATTTAAAACACATTGATGATATGATGTTATGGACCTCTCCAATATCAAACCCCAAACTTATAATGAAGTCATTGGTCCAATCACTAAGGAAGTCATAGCCTCTCTTACCTATAAAACTTATCTGTTTGATTATACTTAATTTGGCCATCAATTCTGAAAATTACTGGTCAATTGGAGTATTTCTAGAAGAGAAAGAGTAAATTGAAGCCACATCATTTCTCCGTGGAGAAATCCATGGAGTCTGCTTAAAGGGCAAGGAATTTATTAGGGGATTAAAAAACCACTACAGCACAAGAGATAGGGTCCTGGAAAGCTGAGCTATGGTTCACACTGTTCTTTTGCTTGATTCGTCTCAGCATTTAATACCATGAGGAGAGAGAGTGATGCTTACATGCATCCCAGGTCTTAAGGGTTCACAAGGCCACGCCCCAGGAGCAGGTACTTCAAAGTCAGTGGAGCACTTACCTGCTGCATCTCTAGGGATGGCGCTTCAAGGTCATAGACAGAACAACTACGCATTACAGAGATATAGTTGAGAGAATGAAAAGTGTATTAAATGGAAAAGAGAAAAATGGGTAGATTTGATTGCATCTCTTTTTTAAAAGTTTTTTCTTTAAAATTATATATGTAATTATATATACATATAAATTATATATAGTTATTATATGCATATAAAATTACACACACACGTGAAAACATATGGGGGGAAGCATTGACTATATATATATGTTGTTTTTTTCAAGACAGAGTTTCTTTGCGTAGTCCTAGAAGCCCTGGGTTTTGTAGACCAGGCTGGTCTCAAACTCCAAGATACACTTGCCTCTGCCTCCCAATTGCTGGGATTAAAGGTGTACACTTAAGCTTAATGCTGCCTGGCTTAAAAAGTATTTTTAAAAGACTTTAATTTAATTTTATGTGAGTGTTTTGCTTGCATGTATACAGGGTTCTTGAAGAATCAAAAAAAAAAAAAAAGGCATTGGATCCCCTAGACCTGGAGTTATCCTTAAACATCTGTGACTCTCAGGGTTGTGCTGTATACCATATAGGTGCTGAACATTGAACATGAGTCCTCTGCCAGAGTAGCTAGTCCTCTTACTCCCTCAGTTGTCTCTCCATTCTATAATTGTATCTTAAAGAGATAAAAGATAATTGTATTCAAAAGTTATATTATTTTAACTGGACATTTTCTGTCATGACTGCCCTATCCCAGATAACTGACTCAGAGGCTGAATATGAATTATAAATGCTCAGTCGATAGCTCAGGCTTGTTACTAGCTAACTCATACATTTAAATTAACCCATATTTCTATTTATGATTTGCCACGTGGTGGTACCTCTACTAGCATGCATGATTATTTCCTGCTTTCTCTATGTCTGGCTGGCAACTCTCTGACTCTACCCTTCTCCTTCCCATCATCCTTCATTTGGTTGCCTCACCTATACTTCCTGCCTGGCAACTGGCCAATCAGTGTTTTATTAAACCAGTTCAAGTGACAAATCTTTACAGTGTACAAGAGGATTATCCTACAGCAATTTATTCCTAGTAAGCCACAGAAGAATTGACAGACGATCAAGAGTGTCAGGACAGGGGATATTAGAGTTAAAGAGTTATCTGAAATGGGTTCATTTCCTTAGGGGTAGTTCAGTATCATGAAAAGTTCAAGTACTCACACAAAGACTTTTCAACTCCTTATCTAGGATCTTGTGGGAAATACCATCAGTTTAATGCTTTCTCCTATTGTTAGTGATCATCTTAAAGGACATGGTACAATCAACAGCGGATGCAAGAGAAGTATGGGGAGTCAGGGAGGAGTAATGTGAGGAAGAGAAATCATCTCAACAAGGGAGTTGAACAAAATTTTGCTATTGTACTTGGGCTAAGCATCAACGTGTAAGGTAAGGTCAAGTAAAGGGGAGGGGGATGGTGCAGGGTGTTCATTTGGTCACTCAACAAAATGCCATGCACACCTCTCAGTACGTCTGTTGGAGTGTTTCCAGAGAGGTCTCACTGAGGAAGGAAAACCCACCCTGAGTGTGGGTGGCACCCCCTCACGGGCAGGTGTCCCAGATGGAATAAAAAGAGAAACAGAAGCCAGACAAGTGCCAACATTCAACCGGCTTTGCTCGCTGACTCTAGATCCAGTGTGCTCATCTGCTTCCTTTACCTCAACCTCGTCTTCCCCTCTGTGATCAACTTTGTCACCGGGAGCCTAAAGAAACCCTTTCTGCCTATGGTGGCTTTCATCAAGGGCTGTGCCTCAGCAGTGAGAAAAGAAGTGGATACAGTAAGTGTTTGGCAGTAGAGGGAGCTTCTCTGGAATGCACCTAATGAGGAGCAAAGTGGGTCAACTGTACTGAAAATCTAATGATGGAAATAAGGTTTTTTTTTCTCTCTGACAATGTGGTTACCGCTTAATAATGCAAATCCAAGTTTTACATATTTCTGAATATTCCCATTCTCACACCATTTACAACAGAACACACAAAGGAAATGCAGTTTTTGTTTTTCTTTTTTTAAAAAAAACCATCCCTCATGTTTTCCCACAGAGAGTGCGCACAGCCTAGAGATGAGAGAATACATTTAAGATCATGCAAAAGTTTCATGAGTTTATGTTCTTCTTGTTTCCACATTTTTTGTTGTATCTATTAAAAAGTGAATATTCCCTTCTTCAGAAACGTTATTTTTTTACTGTCTGCAGCAGCTCATGCCTGTATTCCCACTTGGGATACCGAGTTTGCAGGATACAGGGAGTTTGAGGCTAGCTAGGACTACATAGCTGTAGAGTGATTAGAGTGAGTTCCAGACCAGCCTGGGATACAGAATGACTCTCTCTCTGTCTCTCTGTCTCTCTGTCTCTCTGTCTCTCTGTCTCTGTCTCTCTGTCTCTCTCTCTCTCTCTCTCTCTCACACACACACACACACACACACACATTAATAGTTAGTAATTTGTTCTTTGCTTCACCATTAAACATACTGTCTCCTCTATTATTAAAGCTAGACCAGTGGTGGCTCACACCTGTGATCCCAGCACTTGTGAAACAGAGGCAGAGGAGTTGAAAGTTTGAGACCAGCCTGAGCTATACAGCAACTTCCAGGCCAGCCTGGGACGTAAGAGCTTGTATCTGAGAAAAAGAATAACAACCTAAAACACAGTTAAATAAATGCTGGATGAGGCTGGTGGTTTTGATCTCAGTGGCATCTAACTGGCTATTCCTCGTGTTACTAAACGGCAACAAAAATAGTTGGTTGTAGTGACTTATTTCTATAATATAGTTTTATTAAGCATATAGACAAGGCTCTCCAATACTATTACACAATTATCATTAGTTTCCCATCTAGTCAAAGTTTTGAAGTAGGTAAAAGCTTACTTAACAACTTAATTTCTCCTTTACACACATCTCAATGGCTCCACACCACTCAACAAACATTTATTTAAGAATTGATGTGCTGGGGTGGGCATGGGTGAAGTGAGCAAGTGTGTGGTAGAGAGATGGGCGAGAAAGAGAAGCTGAGCAGTTTATGGGCTATGAAGAGAAGCAGACCGGATGTGAGAGCCCTGGCCGGCTTCCAGAGTCCACAGTGATGTCCAGGCCCCTGCTGTGGTCCTGCTACAGTTAGGGTCTATGTTGATGTCAGTGGCCTAGACTACCACCGAAGGCTATGAGGATGTCTGGGGTCTATACTGCAGGCTGAAGCCATGTTGATGTCCAAGGGCTGCCCTGAGCTGGCTCCAACCCTCACCAACCACCACATGGTAGTACTAGTGGTGATGTGGGTTGAAGTGGCCCTGGCCTTCAATGGGGCAGCATGGGAGAGCTTGCCCTACCCCTCACATGGCCAGAGGGAGAGCTGGCTCTGGTGGCATGAGTGTAGGAAAGCTGGCAGACTGACCAGTTCAGCTACCACCCAGGCCCAGATCCATGGAGTTGGCACCCCTCAACATCTTTTTCACCTTGGACCTGCTGGACTGCATGAAGGGGCTAGTCCTGCAGATCCATAACTGCAGGATCCCCACAACTCAGGGCAACAACAGGATACCCAAGAGTCTTAATAAGGATCCAGTATTGACGTAGTAGCAGAAGTCAGAGACCTTAAACTAGCCTAATGACTCATTGCAATGAACATTTGCAAGTAAAGCTGTTTGGGCAAAATGGTATATTGTGTGACACACCACAGCTTCCAATGCCACTACAACAAATGAATATGTGATGGAGATGCATGAAAGACAGAGGAGCAGAATGGTACATGCACAGAATGCTGCAGTTGATATAGGATCAGGTTGTTGCCTAGAGGGGTCAATGAAATGTTTTGTTTTTTTCCCCTTTCTTTTCTAATTTTTATTTATCTTGATGGGGAGGGCTACATTGGTGGAGGGCAGATATGGAAGGACTGGGAAATAAGTGGGATTAGGGTGCATGATGTGAAATACCCAAAGATACAATAAAAATTTACTATAAATGATCCTGATATAAAGAAAACTCATATATTTTTTCATAAAGACTATTTAAACTTCTTTTCAGTTATTAAATTCAAGATTTTGTGCTGTACTGAAGAATAAGTCTCTCAAATCAATTGAGTCCAGTTTATTTTGGTCAACTACTCTTGGGTGTGGGGCTTGCCCTGAAGTATGGTCAATAAACCAGAGGTCACAGCATTAAAGAAAACTGGCCCCTTCTCTCCCAGTAGCTATCAAATACCAATAGCTTCTCAGATATGTCTGGGACTTCATGCTTTCCTCTCCACTCTCATTCTGGTTGGTCTGGCCAGAGTTTGGGCAGGTCTTACGCATGCTGTCACAGTGTCTGTGAGTTTATATGAGCAACTGTCCTGTTATGTTCAGAAAACATCACTTTGTTTAGAAGACATCATCACCTCTGGCTCTTAAACTCTTTCCACCTGCAATTTTTTGAAGGTCTCTGAGCTTTGAGGAGAAGGGTATGATATAGACATCCCATTTAGGGTCAAGCACCTTAGAGTCTCTTATTCTCTGCATGTTTACAAGTTGTGGGTCTTGGTTAATTGCCATGTACCAAAGAAAGAAGCTTCCCTGATGAGGGTTGAAAGATGGACTGATCTATGGGTATAGCAATAGGAGTAGTTTTAATATTATGTTCATTTAATGGGATAAAGATAGTCAGTTTTTCTCTAGGGCCTATGACTTATCTAGCCACAGGTTCTCAGCCTCATTAACAGTGCCAGCTAAGATTCCATCTCATGGAGTGGGCCTTAAAGCATAAAGTGGTTGGTTACTCCCATAACAGTTGTGCCATCATTTTGTAGCTTGCAAGATTCGTAACTGGGTGAGACTGATGGTTATTTTTCTCTAGAAGTATGCCTACCACCTTCTAGCACTATGAAAACCAGTCAGTAGGGGTGAGCTTCCAGGTTATTATCAGCTTGATTTATCTATGTTCTGTGATTTAAGTATGTGTTGCCTTCAGCAATAAGGTCTTACTGCCAACTTTTGTGGGTAAGCAAGAACAATGGCAATAGCCTGCAATGTTTGGGTATCTATGGGACCTCACTGTCCAACAACTCAAAAAGAGGTAACCCATTATTGGTAATGGAGTTTTTATTTGGTAAAGTGGTATCTAGTTTGGCATTGTCCCTCTCTTTTGTGGTTTTGATGAAGATGGCCCCTGTAGGCTCATATGTTTGAATGCTGGATCCCCAGTTAGTAGAACTGTTTGGGAAGCATTAGGAGGTGTAGTCTTGTTGGAAGAGATATATCACTGGGGGTGGGCTTGAACTCACAGAGATCCGCCTGGCTCTGCCTCCAAAGTGCTGGGATTAAAGGCGTGCGCCACCACTGCCCGGCCCTTTAGCTTTCTCTTTCTGACTTGCATTTGTGGACCAGGATTTGAAGCTCTCAGCTACTGCTCCAGCACCATACTTGCTTGCATGCTGTCTGCCAAGATGATAATGGACTCCCCCTCTGAAACGTAAGCCTTCAATAAACTCTTTCTTCTGAAAGTGGCTGTCTTAGTTAGGGCTTCCATTGCTGTGAAATGACGCCATGACCAAGACAACTCTTTTGTAATAAAGTATTTAATTGGGGGCTTGCTTACAGTTTCAGAGGGCAAGTCTATTATCATCATGGCAGAGATCTTGGCAGCATGCAGGCAGGCATGGTGCTGGAGCAGTAGCTGAGAGCTTTACATCCTAATCCACAGGCAGCTGGCAGAGAGAGGGACACTGAGACCAGTATGGGCTTTTGAAACTTCAAAGTCCACCCCCAGTGACATACCTCTTCCAACAAGGACATACCTCCTAATCCTTCTAATCCTTTTCAGACAGTTCATCAACTGGGGACCAAGCATGAAAATTTACAAGCCTATGTGGACCATTTTCATTTAAACCACTATAGCTGCCTTGGCCATTTATATATTAGGAGTGAGAAACGAGTGAGCCCATAACTTTGTGGAATGCAGGATTGTGAATACAGGAAAACATTAAAACCATGAGTTCTGTTGGGTCCAGTTTAAATGATTCTCCAGTGATTAAACTTACTAACTGCTATTTTAAGTGGTAGGCCACCATTAGTAGTCTATGATTCCTAGACACTTTTATGCTAATACTAATATACAGGTTTTTATTTTCTTTAAAGCAGTCTATTAAAGAGCATTACATATAAATTGCATTAGACCACTTTCTTTACAGTAAGTATTTCCTGTGACAATTCATGAAGAAAATATAACTTTGTAGATAAAAGTTGAATATTCTGCTCATTTGCTTGAAATAAAGTTTAATAACCTAAAACAATTAAAAATTAAACACATCTTATTAGCTACCAGCATTAGTGGTAGTATTGCTTTGCAATAAAACTGCTTGTTATAACAGATGTGTGGGATGAAATTAGCAATAACTGTAAGGATAATACACTGGCTATTTTGATATCTTGGGGAACATAGCTTAGTCTTTTGTGTCTTTGCAGAGTCCATAAATATGCAATTTTTATAGCAACAAAGTCTATATTTAATACATTTTCTTTAGCAGAAGATAAATGTTGAATAGATTTAACTTGAACTGTTGAAAAACATCTTTGGTAGACCTAATGGATGTATATAATACAAATTTAGCAAAAGAACACTGCTTTCAAAATTGTGCTAAGGATTATATTTTCTTTGGCATTACTTGCTTTTCTAAATCTAACCTATTTTTAAATGAGGAAATTGTCAGCTGCACAGTAAGATGTAGATTTGTGACTAGTACCTTTTGGATGTTTATTTCATTAAAAAATAATTACTTTTGTTCAAAACTCATTATGAAAATAACCTCTAACATCCCTTATACACTTCAAAAAAGAATTTATTATTTTTTAGTATTTGGCCTAGTATTTATGCCTAATGTACTTTAAAATACATACTTTTTATGTGATGATCTCTCAGTTGGTGGGATGTTCTTGGCAGTATGGTGCTGGGAGGCTAAAATTGGAGTATTCTGGACCAAAGCTAATTTAGTAATTTTCTGTGGATTTGCTCACTGTTACCCTTTCATAACCGTGGGAGGATTTTCTTACTTACACAAAAGTTAAACTGAATATAAAGGTAAACAAAACAGATTTTTAGAAAATATTTCTTAAATCCTGACAAGTACATACTCCTATTAGGTATGGAAGCTGGAAGACACTAATTCTCCTGCTTCCTCTCTGAGTCCAGGCTTAGATATGGAAGATCTTATGGTTTTCTACAATTGTTCTAATATATTAACACATCATGCCTTTGTTAAGAAAATACAGTGTTTGCTTGGTTATTAAACTTTGTTTTGTGGTGTTGGAGACCAAATTCACAACTTCTTGAATACTGGGTAAGCACTGTCCCGTTGAGCTGTATCTTCTGGCTCCATGTGCTAGTTTTAATATGGGATTGCAGACAGCAATTGCCAGTCAGTGGGAACTACATACCAATTCCAACCCTTCTGCTATCCTGGAGTTTCAATGAGTTTAGAAATATTCAGCAGATTATCCAGAGTTTCATTATAATGAAAGAAGTTAAATAGCTGGTCAGTGTAGATGAATTTCTAAACGGTCTTATTAAATAAAAAAAAACAAAACAAAACATGGAGCCAGAAATTCCGGTTAGAGCCTGAGAGAGATGAGAGGAATAGGAACAGCCACAGCTAACCTTACCTCACCAACTCGTAGCTTCCAAATGCGAGATACTTCCTGTCTCCCCACGCCTACATGCCTTGCTGTTCTGCCATCTGATTTGCTGTCTCTGTCCAGCTACATCACTTCCTCTTCCTGCCCAGCTCTGTCACTTTCTGTTTGTCTGTACATACTGCTAGACCTCCGTGGTTAACTAGTGTTGGAATTTAAGACGTGTGCCACCACAGATCAGTTCCTAGTTATCAAGTACCAAGTTCAATGTTATCACTGCATTAATTAACATAATTCTCATAGCATTTGTTATACAACAGGTCATTCCCATTTACAGATAAGGAAACCTTAGGCTCAAAAGAGTTAAAGGTAAACCAGCCCAAAGTTGGAGAGTTAGTAAGTTGGTGATTCCAATATTTAGACTATGCCTGGCTGCCAGAAGTCTGAATCATTGTTTGGTATAGCTTTTGTTTGTTTGTTTGTTTTTCACACATCTAGTGATGTGTCAATATAACCATCTGTCTCTATTTTGTGCCCAGGTATTCTCATATAGAAATGCCTTGTTCCCTGAAAGTGGAATGGGCAATCTCAATTTTCTTGTCTTGTTTCTGTGAAATAAAGAAGCTAACTAGAAAACCCATTAGGATGATAACTCCTAATAGCCCAGCATTGGGAATTTGGTCCATCTTGCTTTTGAAATTATGTAAATTTTCCTAACATACGAGAACATAACTGTCTTTAAGCAACCATAGTATTTTCTCACTTTAAAATGATGCTCTATGGTTTTTTTCAGGAGAGAGAGAGAGAGAGAGAGAGAGAGAGAGAGAGAGAGAGAGAGCGAGAGAGAGAGCACTTAGTCAGAATGAAATGCTACCTTTTACCGTTGATGGAGAACTGAAACCTGAAGTGCTGTTATAGAACTGATAGTGTGTATTCAGCTATTAATGTTCTGCTTAATATTTCATTGTCACAATTAAAAATTCTACAGGACAATGGACTATTTTACCTTCCTAGAAAGGGCGTGGATGCTCAGAATTGTTTACTAGTTCTCAAATTCCTATTAAATAATGAAGAATTCCTATAAAGATTTAAAAATTCACTTATATTTCAGATGAGGTCATTAGATATTTTTAAATTTGAAAATCTCTCAAATTGATGTTAACTTTAATTTGGGGGCATTAGACTTACAAAATTTAAAATATCCATGCAAAGTATTATAATTCTGTGTAATAGAACCTTCTTGTATAAACTGTTGTTGTTATTTCTTTTCTAAGAGTGATATTACTGAGTTGTCATGTGAGAATGGAAAAACATCGCATGACCCAATTTTCGCCTATTAATAACCCTATTTGGCCCTTTCCTTTTTCTGTTTTATAAGTTTTGATTTTTTTTTCAATCTAGCCTTTATTTTTCTCTTGATGCTAATTAATGAAACTTTGGTACCAGTGGTAAAACTGCAGGGACCTCTAACTGCTGATGGAAATCTCAGCAAGACGGCTAGAACACCCCTCTTTATTTCCGCAGAAACACTGGCACAACTTTATGTCTGTCATAAAACCATCCTTGGAAATTTTATTTCTAACAAAGGAATTTTGTAAGATGCCCAGACTCTGAGCATTGCTTCTCTGCTCTGGGAAAGCAACCTGCAACCTTGAAAACATTTGCGATTCACTTGCTCATCTTACCTAGAAATTTGTGTTCTGGGAATATTACTTAAACTAACTTTCTTTTTTTTTCCTGAAAGGTTAAAAAAAACATACTTAAATGTTAAAAAGCTTAATGCATAAGTCACAGGGGATTTATTGACATTTCCCTTATCTCTTGCATGCTGAGAGCAGGGGAAATAAAACATGTTGAATCTTTTATTTGAATGAAAAGCTTGAAAACCTAATCTATTTGATTGGAACTGTGTGCTAAATTTATTGAAGGGCTCCTGGGAAGGCATTATGGCATATACCATTCCTGAAGAATACAGAGAAAAGACATTAGCCATTTGGTTGGTCTCTGCGACTGAGGCATAGTTTTCCAGAAATTACTTCTTTGAGTAAATGGGGCTGCCACTTAGCAAAAACCCTTACTCCAAGTCAGGTCAGCCAGAGACAAACAGCTATGAGGCAGAGGCAGATGCAAGAGTGGAAGTGAGGTCCTTGTGTAGATGGGGTCCTGGATGTCCATCTATTGCTGGCCAGAGGAGCTCTACATCCTCCATAAGCCTTGGGTGAGATGGCATTTGGGAGGGTACTATTGTTTAAAATTATTTATCTCTGTCTTTTCTTTTTCCCCCTCTAGCACCAACTATCTTCATTTTTATACGTAAAAAGTGACTTTATATTACCTGAACTTGACCTTTGAGGAGTTCTTAATTCTTTTGAAGAATCATCTTCTTTTATTCTGTTTGTATTTTTTTTCTTTTATTAATTGAGACTCGTCTCCTTGAGTGCTGAGATTATTGGCATGTGCCACCTTGCCTGATGCTCATTCTGATCAGTAGTTTCCCTCTCCTCTTCCCATAACCCCCGGGGAGAGCAAAATTTAAAGTATAAAAACTCTGTTGAAAGTCTTCTCGAAGGGAATGATTGATAGCCAATTCCCTTTTCCCCTTGAGATTACTGAGGCGTGTGGATCCACAGACTTGACTGTGTGTGAGCCTAAGGCGGCTAACTGGAGGTTGGACGTTCTCAAGCAGAAAACACCGAATGGCCCGTATTTTGCTGTGCACTGTTCAATGTGTAAATACCAGTTTTGCTCCACACAGTTTTGTTACTGGGTAGTAGAAGTTGTTTCTACCAGTTTGCTCTTCTGTCTGCCCCCGCCCCATGGCCTTAGCAGTTTGATTCCCGCTAAACCTTTCTTTCTATCCACGGAGCCGTCAAGCTCAGCCGTTTCACTGTGCCTTCACCTACAGAAATGATTTACAGATACAGAACCAACATGAAACTCGACATACAATTTCAATTTTATTTATTGACACAAGTACTTTACAAAAAGGTCTACCACAGCCCATCGGTGGTGGTGCATGCCTTTAATTCCAGCCCTTGGGAGACAGAGCCAGGCAGATCTCTGTGAGTTCAAGGCCAGCCTGGGCTACAGCGTGAGTTCCAGGATAGGCGCAAAGCTATACAGAGAAACCCTGTCTTGAAAAACCAAGAAAAAAAATAAAAATAATTAAAAGAAAAGTCTACCACAGGGTAAAGTATTCTGTCCTTGATTCATTTTAAATTATAGAAAACATGTTTAGAAAGTAAAACAAAAACTATTTTCAAATAATAGCAGTACTTCTATCTTGAAGACTAAATGGTTTTATAAGTGACTAATCACTAATATAGCAAAGAATAATCAATATGAAGGCTGAGGATATAGCTAAATGGTGACTTACTTGCCTAGCATGCACAAGCCCAGATTGTATTGACAGCTACCCTCTCCCAATCAATATGCAAAAAAAGAAAGAAAGATAAAACCTATGTCTTTTGCTATAGTACGAATACTTTACTCTCTATTTTTCTTTTCTTTTATTTAAGAATTTTTTTAATTCATTTTACATACCAACCATAGATCCACTTCTTATCCCTCCTTCTGCTCCTCCACAGCTTTCCCCCTCCAGCTAACCCCCATTCCCTCCTCTGAAAGGGTAAGGCCTCCCATAGGGAGTCAGCAAAGCCTGGTATGGTGCATTCAGCTGTGGTAGGACCAAGGCCCTCCCCATTGCATCAAGGCTGAGCAAGATGTCCCACCATAGGGAATGGGCTCCAAAAAGTCAGCTTGTGCACCAGGGATGAATCCTGAGCCCACTGCCAGGAGCCCTTCAAACAGACCTGGCTACACAACTGTCACCCACATGCAGAAGGCCTAGTCCGGTCCCATGCAGGTTCCACAGCTGTCAGTCTATAGTTCATGAGTTCCCACAAGCTTGGTTCAGTTGTCTCTGTAGATTTTCCCATCATGATCCGCCGCCCCCCCTCCCCCCCCCCCCGCTGGGATTAAAGGCGTGCGCCGCCACCACCGCCTGGCTCCCCATCATGATCTTGATGCACCATTCTGATATAATCCTTCTTCCCTCTCTTCGACTGGACTCCCAGATCTCAGCTTAGCGCCTGGCTGTGGATCTCTGCATCTGCCTCCATCAGTTACTAGACGAAGGCTCTACGATGACAGTTAGGGTATTCACTAATCTGATTACCGGAGTAGACCAGTTCAGGCACCCACTCCACTATTGCTAGTAGTCTAAGCTGGGGTCATCCTTATGGATTCCTAGATATTTTTCTTATAGATCATGGTTATTTTAAATTTAGATCAGAATTATGGAATGTTAATGTGTATGTTATATGAAATTTAGTTGTATTATTCCTGGGAATTTGTTTATGTTACTAACCCACACTGTATGGAATTATAATTGCATGAAGTCAACAACAACAAAAATAGTTAAACAAAAATATAAAGCAATGAATCAAAGAAATGACCCCAAATCTAACTAAAACATCAATAGCAAACACCATAGGATAACTGGACAGCATTTTAAATATTCTTAGAGATGTTGCACATTATGAAATTAGACAAAGGGATGACTCAAAGTTGCTATTTCTGTGACACTATGTGGACACGAGTGATTCCAGCTATGGACTTTAGTTGTGAGTCAGGTTTATGGCTTAATTTTAGGGGAAAGAATGCAGGAGGGGAGAAAAAGACAAGATATTTAATAAAACAACTATTGCTCATTAGTTAGAGGCTCTGAAATTCTCCCCAAATAACTACTTCAGGTGGTTGTGGCTGGCACAGCCTTGCTCACTGTAGGTGTTCAACAGTTTACTTTTTAAAATCAAATGCTGTATTCATTAAAGTGGCCTTTTCCTCTCAATACCTTAGAATCTTTTCCAATAATTTCTTGAACATAGGAGATTGGGGAAGATTGAGTTATTGACAAAACTATTTCTTTCACATCTATACAACATTTTCCCAACAAACACACATATACACAAAAGGGGATAACAATTTAAGACTGGCTTTCTCTGAGTTCTTTGCTTGGATTTGTTTGTTTGTTTCTGATGCAGGATCTTTCTAGGATACCCTCTGACTCATTATGTAGTCCAGGCTGGCCTTGAACTTGTGGCAATCATTGTGTCTCAGTCTCTTAAGTGCTGAGATTACAGGATGAGCCACCATGCTTAGCTCTTTGGTTACTATTCAGCTATATTTTACAGCTAGAATAAACAGAAACCCCTTTCCTACTTTGGACCCAGAATTAAAAATGTATTTAATTAGCTGTTAGGTTAAGCTACACACATTAGCTTTACCCTGAGAGCATGGGCACAAATGGAATATTTATTCTGGTCTAGCTGGTCATCACCACTGTTTTGGTTGGCTTTGTGCCATAACCATTAAGACACTAGCAGAGAGCTCTGACCAAAGCAAAGCCTTATGAGATCTATGCAGTGTTGTGGAGCATTACAATCAGAGGTGAACCCAAAATCAACTGAGCTATAAGCCACCTTAAAGCTTTACTTTGCTTTGGAGTTCAGCCTTTTTTTTTTTTTTTTTTTCAACAAATGTTAGTCATCTGGGGTTAACAGAGGGCAGTACAGCAAATGAAAGCATCAGGTAGACAGTAGTGAGTCTTGGTATTGTTTTTTTTTATCCTTCTGAGCCTCCATTTCTTACTTAAAAATGGAGATGAATAACGTCTCTTGTACCACAGTGCATCTGGATTAAGTAGTTTAATGTATGTGTAAGTGCCATTGTCAAATTGCTAAGAGTTCTGAAAATGGTATTTAATAGTGCACCCCCCAGAGTCTCCTCCATCATGCGTTTCCAGCTCCCACTCATGTCACTTCTAAGTAGCATAATGACCATGTTTGGGGATAAAGAGGTGAGACTGAAGTGAAATTGATTTATTCTGCTCCATGGGAAGTTCTGTATGTTTTTCTTTGCCTTTCTGTTTCTTTCAGATTTGCGAGGCAAAAAAAAAAAAAATGATTTTCTCAGAAATATGTTGTTTGACTAACTGTGAACACACAGCCTAGAATTATAGCAAACAACCAGGTTGATGATTGGAGTGGATGCCAAAAAACACCATCTAAGAGTGCCGGCAAGAGGAATGATGAAATAATGAGCAGTAAGGTGATGAGGGCCATGACTCCGCGTGTTCCCAGGTTCGTATTCGAGGCCATCTGTTATCAATGGAGCTGACCTTTCTAGGGTGCATGAGTAGGAAACAGCAGGAGAGACATGAGCAGAGAAGCCATTTCACACACACACTAGTCTGTCTTCCTTGTGAGCTGTGTTCGGCCACTTGCAGGCTTTTACTATGTGCTTCCAAATATCCTATCAGCACTGGCTGCTAGTTTCTCTAGAGTATTCTCTTTTATACACTATGAGGTAATGGCCTATCCTGTGTGTGATCTAACAGCTAGAGTCCTTAACAGACTTATAAACAGGGCCAGGATGGCTCACATGAACAAGAAACACCACTTTACATTTATTTTATATACACTGTACATAGACACATAATTCACAATTCACAATTCTTTACATTCACTTTTTCACCCCCATAGACTTGGATAAATGAGATCCATTATACAGTAAGTGCTCAAGGGAAGTGGCCACAGCATGCACAACTGGCGTGTTCTTTGGATCCTCTGTTATAAGGAGCAAGCCGAGCCACCATAGTAACAAATGACAGTGCTTTGTTATTGATGATGAGGTGCGTGTACAAATTGGATAGCTTATCTCCTCCCTTTATTTGCTAAAAATGATCTCAGTGTAGCTTTGTGGGACTAGATGTCAATGTGGTAGATTTTCCACATTTATTACATTCCCTGCTAACAGATTGTATTAGTGTTCTTCAAACATTTGGCTTGTAAGGGGGTGAAGATATCGTCTGGTGGTAGAGTCTATCATATACAGTCCCCCAGAACCCTAAAAAGCTTTTTTTGACTCATGATTAATAGTAAAAAATGCATTTAATACCTTTGTCCAACACATGTATGCTTATATGCAAACATATAATATGATTGAAAAATCAATTTCATGAGTTACTAAACAGTTGTAAAGAACAAGTTGAAAAAAAACTTAATTTTTTAAAAAATGAGTTAGCTGAGAATGTAGAAGCTCACTCTCTGAGTGTAAGTTACACGTTTCTCTCCAAACAAAGCTAAAATGGGAGTGGTGAAGACTAATTTCTTTTACTCCATAGATGTTTAAGAGTTCTGAAGCCTTTTTTTTTTTTTAAAATCAAGGACTGTTGGAATGTCTTATTGGAAAGATGAAAGGAGGCATTAGACCAGCTAGATTTAGAATCATTTTAGGACAAAAATGATAAGCTTTCTTTGTTGTTTTTAATTTAATTTTTATTTTTTTATTCTTTATGTGCATTGGTGTTTTGCCATAGAACTGGAGTTACAGACAGTCATGAGCTGCCATGTGGGTTCTGGGAATTGAACGCGGGTCCTCTGGAAGAGCATTCAGTGCTCTTAACCACTGAGCCATCTCTCCAGCCCTTTCTTTGTTGTTTTAACTCCGGCACAGTGGCTGCGCCTTAATCTATTGCTATTTCAGTCAGCAATTGCAACTCCGTAGTTCCTGATCTGCTTCTCTAGCAGGGACCTGACCGCTCAGGCTGCAGTCTGGGGGGAATCCTGTTTCCCCAGGCACTGGCTCTGTCACTGCTGCTAAAGGTAGATTTAACTAAATCTCTATCATTCTATTTTAAAATAAGACTCAAGATTCAAAGGCTGGAGTAAAAATCTGCTAGCTCAGAGGCTGGCTCGTAATTAGCTAACCTTCCCTCTTTGCTGGCATCTCCTAAAAAAACAAACAAACAAACAAACAAAAACAAAACCAAAAAAACAAAAAACCCATGCTTCCGCTTCTCCAAACCAGAAAAAAATGCACCTCTCCAAACCAGAAAAAACTGCA
This sequence comes from Peromyscus eremicus, assembly GCF_949786415.1. Classification (NCBI taxonomy): domain Eukaryota; kingdom Metazoa; phylum Chordata; class Mammalia; order Rodentia; family Cricetidae; genus Peromyscus; species Peromyscus eremicus. The sequence goes on from NC_081430.1 coordinate 34,230,555, forward strand.
CCACTCCAAAACCAGACCCCGCCTACTACTTCCTGTGTCTCTCTGTCTGTCCCAGATGCTCTCTGATGCTCCCTGATTACTTTCTGTCAACTAGTTGCTAACACAGCCTCCAGACCCAAGGTTAATTTTATTTAACGCAAATGCAAATTCTGGGTTCACAGTGTGGTCGAATATCCCCCAACATTTCTTTCCTGACAAAACTTGCTTTTTCCATCCTATCTGCGGTTTCCAAGTTACATGGATGTGGATGTTGTACCGAGATAGGAAGGATTAGGAGAAACATGAAAGTACAGCAGTATGGAGACTTAGAAGACCTTCATGAAAGTTCCTCTTTTTGTCTTCTTTGATCTCCATGCTGTGAAAGAAGAATAATATTCCACCAGTAAAACCTTAGATTGTCCAGAGACGTTATTTGACTCAATTTGCTACCCAAGGTTCTAGGGGTCATTCCTGCTGGAGAGTATTTTATAGAGTGGGACAGATGGATCTTTAGCCACAGTGAAGTTGATGTTTGTGTTTTCTACTTTTTAAATTGCAGTGACACTTCCTGTTTGAGATAATTTCATTCTCTGCTATCTATTCTGTGAGATAGTTTTTATTTCATGTATGTGAATCGCCTGTGACAGTGAGTGTGTGTGTGTGTGTGTGTGTGTGTGTGTGTGTGTGTGTGTGTGTGTGTATGCATTTGTGTGTTTAAGTTCAGGTGCCATGGTGCATGTGTAGAGGTCAGGGGACAATTTTGTGAGTCTGTTCTCTCATCCACTGTGGGATTTGGGAATCAAACTTAGATAATTAGGATTGTTTGGTAGGTACCCTTGCTGAGGAATATTATTTTAAGGTGTGTTACTTTTGCTTATATTGCATTTGTTTAACTTTTGTGAAGCTCTGTTACTGTGCCTGTCTAAAACACCTGATGGTCTAATATAGAACTGGCCAATAGCAAGGCAGGAGAAAGCATAGGCAGGGCCTGGCAGGCAGAGAGAATATATAGAGGGGGAAATCTGGAAGGAGATCTAGCAGCCAGAGAAGGAGGAGGACGCCAGTGGCCAGCTACCCAGCTGCACAGCAAGCCACGGAGTAAGAAATAAAGAAAGGTATACAGGAATAGAAAATGAAAAGCCCAGAGGCAAAAGACAGATGGGATAATTTAAAGTTAAGAAAAGCTGGCAAGAAACTAAGCCAAGCTAAGGCTGGGCATTCATAAGCAATAATAAGCCTCTCTGTGTGATTTTATTTGGGAGCTGGGTGGAGGACCCCCCAAAAAAACCAAACAATGAACAACACACTTTCACCTGTTGAGCCACCTCGCTGGCCCCCGTGAGTTTCTGGAGGATCACTTTAATATAATTTTTGAATTCTTTGAATAGCTATGGGTAATTATTTTACTCCTATCTAATACTTGTTATTTTATTTCATGGAAGAATATAAGTTTTTTTGTTTCATTTTGTTTTTGGTTTTAAGTTTAAAGCAATTACTCACTTTAAGGATTCTCCAGCCCTGTCCTAGACTGAACTGAGGCAGAAATGTCAACTATATTGTATAATTTTCCTTCCTTCCTTCCTTCCTTCCTTCCTTCCTTCCTTCCTTCTTTCTTTTCTCTCTTTCTTTTCTTCCTTTTCCTATCTATCTATCTATCTATCTATCTGTCTGTCTGTCTGTCTGTCTGTCTGTCTATCTATCTATCTTTTTTCCGAGACAAGGTTTCTCTGTATAGCCCTTGCTATCATGGAACATACTCTATAGACCAGGCTGGCCTTGAACTCAGAGATACCCCTGTTTCCAAACTCTATTAAGTAAACCAGGTTAGCCTTGAACTCATACAGATCTACCTGCTTCTGCTTCCTGAGTGTTAGGATTGAAGGCATGTGCCACTGTGCCTAGCAACACCCTTTAATTACTAAACCTAATAAGGTAATTATTTTAACAGGTAGTGAGAATGTGTCACACCGGCATATAACTCTGATGAAAATCTTATGCATTTTATACTGTATTCTTTCTACCATTTCAAAATAGACCCAGTCACCCCATGTTTTCCTGTAGCTACCCCTCCTGTTTGTTTCTCTTCCAGCTTTCCTTCAGGTCTCTTATCTGGTGAGGTGGAATTCGAAACTACGCAGCTCAGCTTCGACATTCACACTGTCCAAACAACTTCACGCCACCTGGATTACCACTGAGTTATTTCTTTAAATATTGATTATTCCGGATCTATGAAATCAAACGCCAACAGAAAACTATCCTGCAGGTTCGATTCTCAATTCAAAGCAAACATTTCCCCTGCTGCGGGATCCACTGGAGTTCTCTGCTTTACGCCCTTCTTTGGGTGAGCATTTGGACTCTGAGAGCAACAGTAAAGACATTCTTCCTGGTGGAAGCTTTAGTTGATCAGTGTGCAAGGTTTAAAGCCGTTGCTTTTCAACTCTGAACCAACCTAGGATTGATTTTGCGGGGGCAGAACTCTTCCCATCGTTCTTTGCTGTTGCCTGTTTTCCTGTCAGGATCTGCCGGAAGGGAAGTAGAGGGAGACGACTTGATGCCACCCCCAACATCACTCTAGCAATGAGATTTCATCTGAGTGTTCGGAATATGGTCTTGGGCACAAAATTTAAAAAGGCTGCCCATGTACTTGTAGGGGGTGAGGGAGTTCCTGGTTAAATTTTGTCTCCTGACAGATACACTAGTAACGAGTTGCTAAGTTTCATTGTAGTCTTTTCTAAAATGTATTTTTGTGGCTGTGTTAGTCAGGGTTCTCTAGAGTTGCAGAACTTATGGAATGAATTTCTCTCTATCTATATCTCTCTATGTGGGGATATACATTATATATATATGATTTATTGGAATGACTTACAGACTGTATTCCAGCTAATACAACAATGGCTGGCTGTGAACGGAAAGTCCAAGAATCTAGCAGTTGCTCAGTTCCGCAAGGCTGGATGTCTCAGCTGGTCTTCTGTAGATGCTGGGATCCTGAAGAATAGGCTCCAATGCTAGTGAAGGAATGGATGTGCTGGGAAGGTGAGGGCAAGTGGGCAAAGAGGGAAAGCTCCCTTCTCCTACGTCCTTACGTAGACTTCCAGCAAAGGTATGGCCCAGATTAAAGGTGTGTCTTCCTGCTTCAAGATTTGGATAAAAGGCATGTGTTTTCCCACATCAAGATTCAAATGAAAGGTGCCTTTCTACCTCAAAGGTCCAGACTAGAAGTACATTCTCCCACTTCAAACCAAGCAGAAAATCTCTCACAGGTGTGCCCTCCACTTCTGAATTGTACTTCATTCCAGATACAGTTAAGTTGACAACCAAGAAGAGCCATCAGAGTGGCCTCAGTCATACCATTAAATAATTATGTATTCTCTGTTCTTTTGATGTTATAAGCATTCTGGGGTGCTATTAAAATATTTATATGACTATATTAAAACATTCTGAGTATTTGCATGTAAGACAGATTTCAAGTTACAATGATTTGTCTTTTTACAATTTTGTTTGACTTTACAATGTTGTAGAAGCAACACACAGTTATTCAGCGGAAAGCACTTCAGATTTGAATTTTCATAATTTTCTAGCTTAGCTGCATGAGTGCCGTAGCCTGTCAGTCTGGGCTTTAGTACTGAGCAGCAGCTTTCAGCCAGGTGTGAGGGCACAAGGGTAAACAACCGATTTCCTACAGGCTACTGTGATGCTGAGCTGTGATGTTTGGTAAGTCAAGCACATTAAACGCAGTTTTTAACTTCCTGTGGGTTCATCAGGCTGTAACTTCATAAGCTGAGGTATAGCTCCAGTCACAACAAACACCATTACACTCATCTTTTTTCAATTCCAGCAATTCTGTGGGGTGAGTAGGGCACGTGTCTTTATATTACAGACAGGGCAACCGTTTTGCTTGCGAGTGTAACTGGGCTTCCTGAAACGCCTGGATCCCACTTCCGTGCCCGTGTGAGCCAGCACATGCCTTAGCTTCATGTGCACCATCAGTTGTCTCAAATTCAGTAATCTTTGTAGATGGTTGCAGAAGAGGCTGAGTCTGGTGCTTAAATGGGTTTTATACTAGATAGCAAAATCAGAATTTAATAATTGCTATTTGCTGTTACTAATAAAAAATAGTTGCCAACTGTATTGTTTTTTTTTTCTGTTGCTGTGTTATTAAAAAAAAACCTAACAAAACAACTTAATGGAGAAAGAATTTGTTTGAGCTCACAGTTCACGTTGCAGTCCATCATGGCAGGAAAGTAAAGAGAGAGGGAATTTGAAGTGGCTATTCACATCCTGTCTACAGTCAGAAGAACACAGAAACAAATGCATACACTCAAGCGCTCTGTTTGCTCTCTCCACTTTTCTACAATTCAGAACCCCCTACCTAGGATTAGGTCTTCCCATCTCAATTCACATGATTAAGATAATCCCACAGACATTCCCAGAGTCTAATCTTAATCTAGGCAGTCACTCACAGGTGTGCTCAGAGGTTTGCATCCTGGCGTCCAGTCGACAATACTAACCATCCCAAGAGTTTTTTTTTTTTTTTTTTTTTTTTATTGAGAATCTGCTAATACAGCAACTGACTCAATGAACATCAGAGTCTGGCTTTAATTCTCAATGACCAAGCCCTTCATTGTACTACTTTCCTCATTAAGTCAGTAAATGGAACTATGCTGTGCAGACTTTCCTATATAGGACCTGAGAGGAGAGAGGTGCTCAGGGAGGCTTCTGGAAGGTCAGACATGAATTTGGCCTGAGATGAGTGAGTCCTGAAGGAAACAGAATGGAGGACAGAACAGAGGGGGAGGAGCAGAGAAGAGCAAAGACGAAAGGAGTGTGGGGCAATGGAACTCTTACAAATGAGAACAGGAGGAATAAGAATATGGCAAGAAACTGTGATGCTCAGTGACTGTAGCACGGCCTGTGTGTCAGACAGTGAGACAAGCCAGATGACTGAGGTCGTTTTTGTGGACCCCATAATTGATAAATCAGTTAAAATGTTCAACATACCACTGGAAACTGTCTGCCCAAGGCTGCATTTAATTCTCCTGTTGAATTTCCAGTTTACTCTTAAACATTGGTCCTTTCCCAATTCTCTGTATTCTGAAATCATTACCCTGGAACAGACCCGGAGTTTTATAGACTAGGATGAAATTCCTCAGGAATTCACCCGATCATAATTTGTAGTACTGCTCCTTGGGGGGAGGAGTCTCATTTCAGTCCCAGCTAGACGCTAGCTTGTGCACTGATAGCCTCAAGTTCACGACCCTTTATGTAATACCAACAAGAAAATAGGTTGTAGGAAACAAATGTCTTGGCCGAAGTACAAACAAGGCCTATTCCCTCTCCTGCTGCTGTGAAGTGACAGCCTGACAAAGTTTTATTCCTAAACTGCCTTTCATGTTTAACCTTTTGGTTTAAGAATCATTAAATGTACAAACAAAAAACCCGGGTAAATCGAATAGAAACACCTGCCCAGTGTATTGTGTGCCTAGAATGAGCCACCGTGTGCTTATTTAATATTGCATATGGCTGAACTCTCCACAAGTTTGCTCTTACTTTAGTAATAAATAAATATAAATATAAATCAATATAAAAAATAAAATTTTTGCTGTACAGTTCATTTGAAAACAGTTAAAATGTATGCACATATAAGATTATGCAGTAGATGGACTCTACAAATAACTACATGTATCAGGTAAAAATTCTTTGGCCCGCAAGTAACAGAAGCCCTAACTTAACTAACATTTTTTTTTTCTAAATTTACTTATTTATCATGCATGCAGTGTTCTGCCTGCATGTATGCCTGCAATGCAGGCCAGAAGAGGGCACTGGAACGCATTACAGATGGTTGTGAGCCACCATGTGTGGTTGCTGGGAATTGAACTCATGACCTCTGGAAGAGCAGCCAGTGCTTTTAACCTCCCCAGTCCTAAGTTAACTAACTTGAACAAGAAGGAAATGTATTACCTCACCAGAAAGCCAGAAGGAAAGTAGTCTGTGGGCTCAACTGGACTACTGGTTTATGAATGACATCATGGTCTATATTCATTCTGTTGTTCCATTATGGCGCCTGTGCCATCAGGCTTTGGGCAAAAAGTTGATCCCCTTTACTATTTTAATTAATTAATTTAAGCTTAGAAAACCTTTACATAACATATTATTGAAGAAAACTTCTGCAAAGTTTATTCTTGCAACCTAGTGGAATGTGGCTGGAAGCTTCCGTGGTTTGGTGACAATGCAGGTGGCTGACTATGACAACTGGAAGCGTCTCATAATTATTCTGGTCCTCATCTCATGCGATTGAGTTAGAGAGGAAAGTCTAGACAAGTTTGGCTTAGGTCACATCGAGTCAATGGAACATCCAAAAATAGCATCATCTCTCAGCTTTCTTAACTACCAGGATCATCTTGTTGACACTAGACTTCTTCACATTGCCAAGATGAAGAACCAGGAATGTGACTTCACATCTCGGAGAGTCACAGGGTATGCCCTCATACCCTGGAGCTCTAGTTCACCTCTAAATCAGGTTTTGTGTGTGAAGCAGACATTATGTGGACACCGTCTCATTTCAAAACTCCAACAAGGTACATTTGCATTACATTACCCCACAGAAGCCAACCTTGAGAATGCAAAGTAGCCACAAATGATGATTATTTAAATAAATGAGCTAGTTTAATAGATCAGGCATACACCCTAGCAGCAGAGGCGATGTATCTTTGTAATCATTCTGCATTGTTTCAGCTGGCTGTGAGAGAACTGCCAAGGAGCTGGAGAAATTAGACTCCATGAATTATGCATTGGACTTGGTTTAACACTCTCATTACTTACAGTGCTCCAGGTTAGCTTGTGTGTGGCTATTTGCCTAAATAGGGATGGGAATAATGAGTTGGCAGTGGGTCTGTTCGTATTAGTGTGTTATTCTTTGCTGAAATAAAACCCAAGATGTTTGCAGAAATATACCCCTTTAAAAATAGTTATAGCTGAGAATTATTTCATCCCATACTTTAGCCTAAAAACTTTGTTTGTATGAAATATTTTATCCTTTAATGAGTGTAATTAATACAAAGGAGCTCTATTCATACTTTTATCACTGTTTATTGTTCAGGAGATATATGGTGGGGCTGGACAAGTCTTTCTAAGCTCAGTATATTGAAATTTAAAAAAGTATTTACAGGACAAGCTAGAGCTAGTAATATTGAAGTCTTTGTCAGCTTTCAACAACTCTGACAAAGTATTTAGCATAATTAACTTATAAGGAGAAAAGTTTTCCGAGATTTCAGTGGTGGCTTGGTACATGATGGCAGGCGTGTGTGGTGGAAGAATCTATTCAGTTCATGGCAGGAAATCGAGTAGGCAAGAGAGGCAGGAAGTGTCCTGGCTCTCAAGCCCCCACAGGGACAAGAGTCCAAGAGGACCTAGCTTCTTTTCACTAGACCCCACCTCCCAAAGGCTCTGTCGCCTTCCATGGACTGACTGCCAAGCCTCGAGCACATGTGTCTTTGTGATACAGTTCCAAGTGTCCCGAACAGGAGGTACACAGGCAGTTACATAGCACTGCTTGGCCATCTGAACTCCAGATTTGTAATCAGGTCATGGTAATGGTTTCCTGATTTATGTACTGGATTAAATTTACACATGTGCTCTGTTCAATGGGCAAAACATATGTGATGTGACAATTATGAAGAATGTATTACCATTCTAATTATTAACATTCTAAGCATCAAGGGAATGTTTTCCTTTTTTGGGAAAATTCCATTAGGCTTTTTAAATAGTTACCTATGACAGTGATGGTAGAGATTATAAGAGGAAGGAAAGGTATTTAGATGAACGAGTAAGAATCAATACTCATGAATATAGTATTTCTAATAACTCTCTGTACTATTAGACTGGTTGAGTCTTTGTTGCTGTCATCATTCTTTTTTTTTTTTTTTGAGAAAAGGTCTTGGTTTGTATCTCAGGTTGAATTCAGTAGGTAGCACAGACTAGCCTTAAACTCTCAGAAGTCCTCCTGCCTTGGCATTCTCGGTGTTGGGATACCAGGCGTGCATCACCGCATCTGGCTTGGTTGACATTTTTTTTTAATGGTTGCAAGCCATAGATAGCTTTATGAAATGGAGGTTGGGTACCCAGTCTGAGTTTTCTTAGACAGTTCCCTATGTCTTTTTCATGTGAACCACGGTGCTTTCTCTTCAACTGCACCTGACAATTTAGGTCATGAAGCTGTGATTAGACCATGTACGGGCAACTCTGCACGAATTTAGAATGTGATTCAGTGTTACATCTTGAGGCTTAGCCAACAGAGACTTCTTCCTGCAGCTCACTTCTGCTTTGGAGAAACTGAGCTCTCAACACTATTTAGATATTCTTCCCTGATTCCTTATTTCCCATTCCCAACAGTAGATACTTAAAATCTCTCAAATTCTCTTTATTCTATTTTTTAACTTGCTTTTAATTTATTCGTTGTGTGTTTCATAGCGTGCACCTTGATCCCATTCATTCCCCATCCCTTTGTATCTTTCTTCTACCCTGGCAACCCCCTCTCAAAATAAAATAAAATAAAATTTAAGAGGAAAAAAAATCTTGTCATGGAAGTTGTAGTGTGACACAGTGAGTCACACAGTAAGCCGTTTTGTCCATATATCTTATCTTTAATTGCAAGTGCTCATTGCAAAGAGTCATTGGTCTGGTTCAAGGCCTCTGGTTTCTGCCACACTATCAATGCTGGGCCCTCACTGGGACTCCTCTTGGATATCCTGTTGTTGCCCTGTGTCCTGGAATCTTGCAGCTTTGGGTCTTTAGGTCAAGTTCCTTCACGTGCGCCAGCAGATCATGGATGGGGTGGATGTTGGTGTGGGTCAACTCATAACCCTAGTTCTGTTCCTGTGTTGTAGGGTTGGTCAGCCCACCAGCTCTCCCTCGTCATCACCACCAGGGTGAGCTCTCCTGCATTGCCCTGGCTAGTTCATCCCTTGCAGCAATGAGCAAGAGGCAGGGCCAGTTCTCCTGCTTTCCTGCCCTTAGGGTCGGCTCTCCCACACCTACACCATCAGGGCCAGCTCCACTCTGTTGCCAAGGTGAGGTGCAGGTGCCACTCTCCAGAGTGCTGCAGCTGGTGAGGGACAGGGAGAACTCTCCCACTCTTAGGATCTCAGGGCCAGCTCTTCCACCTGCCACAGGTGGTGAGGGGCGAGTCTTTATTCTCACTGTATAGCTCTGGCTGGCCTGGAGTTGATATAAGAGCAAAGGCAGTGAAATATGTCAGGGAGAGTGCAAGTGAAATGCTTGTGCTCTGTCTCATGTCTCCAGCATCACGAATGCTATCTGCTAATGAGGCAGATGGCAATCACCTTCAAACCAACCTTCATTCCTTCTTTCTTTCCCCTTTCTTTTTTCTTGGTTGTGCTATGCAGTTGTGCTAGAACTTTCTACATAATCCAGGCTGGCCTTCAACTTCTTATACTTATGTCTCTGTCACCCACGTGCTGGGATTATAGTCATGTTGTGGACTACAAACCACCCCCTCTTTTTGTTTCAGCTAAAATACTTTGGAGAAACTTATAAAAGACTAATGAAGGTGGCTGAACCACTTCAATTTATTCTTCCGAGCACCGAGAGCAACCTTGGTCACTATGATTCTGAACTGAACACACCCACATGTCTACCACCTTTCCATCCCAGCTTGCAGCTTAGGACTTTGAACTAAGGATGCTCAGAGGTGCTTTCTTCTTTGTCTTTCCTTTTTTGTAGACAGGGTCTTTCTACGTAGCCCAGGTTTGTCTAAAATTAGCCACTCATTGTATCTGGCCATCTTCTCTTTTGTTGATCCCTGAGGTTAGTATGTCCAGAATTGTGTCAGCTATATCCCCGTTTTGTACTGTGACCTTGAAGTAAAGCATGCTCAGACATGTGCCCATCCATATATGTACTTCATATATATATATATATATATATATATATATATATATATATATATATACAGATATGTATGAATATCTAGGCTTACCAAGTAAAAATCCAGGGAGAGTTTTTCTTTTTTAAATGGTAACCCCCATGCTTTCCTCCCCTGCTAGGGCCAAATGGCTTTTCATTCTTTTATCTTCTGCTCCTGCTCCATGACTTCACACTCATTAGGAGGGAAACCTATTGCACTCAATTGTAATACTAAAAATGCCTACTACTATAGCCTCAATGTTTGGATCTTGAATAATATATGGCAGGTTTTCTTTCTTCCTTAAATGCCAACAAATGAGATTAAAGAGGCTTTTGAAACTTTCCAGAATTTTCCTCCAGATGTGATAGTGGTTTGTCTGTTTTACTACTTAATGAATTTATATTACTTCATGGTAATAAAAAATAAAAATAAAAACCCATTTTTTATGGTAGGACTTAATACAGATGTTTGTGACTGAAAAGATAGCATAATTAATAGTTTTTTTAACTGAAAATTTAGGAGTGAATTTCATATTGTTTCTTTATTTACTAAAAATTAGAAGTCTAGCCAGATGGTGGTGGTGCATGCCTTTAATCTCAGCACTCAGGAGGCAGAGGCAGGCAGATCTCAGAGTTTGAGGCCAGCTTGGCCTACAGAGCAAGTTCCAGGACAGCCAGGGATACAAAGAGAAACCCTGTCTCAAAAACCAACCAAACAGACACCCAAACAATTAGAAGTCTAGTATAAATAGCAACTAGCAGAAATGATTCATGATCACCACTTATCATTTTATGTATCTACAGGAGATGCTATTCATACAGCCTGTGATGTGTATGTGTGTCTGCATATCTGTATGCATGTATATATGTATGTGTTTGTATAGATTTGTGTGTATGTCTGCACTCCTGTATGTGTGTGTATACGTATGTGTTTGTATAGGGATGTGTGTGTGTCTATATATGTGTGCATATGCATGTGTGTGTGAGTGTCCCTTCTCTTACCCCATGGGTAAATGTGGAAGAGAGTATGTGCCTTTCACACAGAATTCCAAGAAGGTGATACCCATGGAGATTTCAGCAACAGTTATTTCACATAAATTATATATATATAAATATACATGTATACATACATACATATATATGTATATATTTTAACTTGGGGCTGGACCTGAGTACCATTCTCAGAACCTGATTGCTCATGACCATCTGTAACTCCAGTTCCAGGGGACCTGACATCCTTTTCTGGCCTTCATTGGCATGAGACGGGCACATTGTATACTGATATAAATGTGGGCAAAGCACCTAAACACATAAAATAAAATTTAAAAAATTATCTTTACTTTTTCCAACATATTATTTTTATTGATTATTTGGGAATTTCATACAATGTACCCTCATCATACTTGCTTCCCATTCCTCTGAGGTCCATCCTCCCACCCTTGTGCCCACCCTACCCCCTCCCTCACCAAAAAAGAAGAAATAAATACACCAAGTCAAATTTGTGTTGCCCATATACTCACAGGATCATGGTCAAACTCCCGGTGACCAGCCTCTTAAAGATAATTGAGTCCTTTCTTACGCTCCTACCAAAAGCCATCAACTGGGAAGAGCTTTATCACAATTTATAAGGATTCTCTTCAATGGCTTCCTGTATAGACTGTTATTTTATTTTATTGAGGGGGTTGTCAAAGAAGCCTTTAGTGTCTTTCATTTACTATTATAAGTCTGCAGTCATGGAAGTCCATGATCCATGTTGCTGCTGGCTGTTGAGTTTATTTTTTAAAAATGAGCAAACAGTGTAACAGGCTTCTGTACAGAATTTTCATACGCATTTAATTTTGGTTGATTCTTTCCCCTGTCTCCTGTTGTATGGCACTATTCCTGGGGTGACATGAACAAATGTCTACTCAACTCAGACAGGAAACCAACAACAAGGCAAAGTAAGGATATCACCAAAGAGCAATTTGGTAAACCAGTGAATTTTATTGGGATTACTTACAGGAATATGGGTGAGGGGTTACTTATGGGAGCAGAAATGAGTCAAAGCAGCTGCATCACCAAAAGCCGCCCCAGCACGGGTGACCGCTCACGGAAGCTGGGAACCTGGACCACACTGCACCAACTGCAGGCCGCTCAATAGCTTGGAGAGTGTTCATATCAGACAGCTCAGTTGGTCCCAGCCTCTTCCAGCTGGTTTGGCTGGTCTCTGCTTCCTTTGAGCAACTGGTCTTTGCTGCCTTCAGGTCACTCAACTTGTCTCAGTCTTCTTTTGTAGCTTGCCTTGTCTGACGCTCTCTTAAGTCTTTTGGGGAAGGAGGGGGCCATAGTCAATCTGACCAGTTTCAGGGACTTCCTGAAGCTAGTTTGAATTGTTACTTAGTGTCTTCATGAGCTTCTCTGCAGGATGAAGTGTTTCACCTCCCCCTAAAACATGCTCTTATTTCACCTCCCTGTAAACATCCTGTCATAAAGTAGCCTGTTGTTTCACTTCTTGTTTTATGTCCTGTGTCTTAAGAAGTTTCTCTTCAAGATGGAAAGATTTAACCTCAGAGGAGAGGGCTGCACAACACTTCTGACCCCTTTCCCTCTTTCCCTCTTCCATTCCCGATATCTCTGCTCTGTCTTTTTGCTGCATTATTTCCCCTTTTACTTTGTTGTCTTCTCTTCCCCAGGTCCATTATAGCACCCCCTACACACACACACCACACACACACACCACACACACATACACACCACACACACCACACACACATACCACACACACATACCACACATACACATACCATACACCATACACACATACACACACACACACACACACACACACACACACCACACACCACACACACACCACACACACATACCACACACACATACCACACATACACATACCATACACCATACACACATACACACACACACACACACACCACACACACACACACACACACACACACCACACACACCACACACACACCACACACACATACCACACACACATACCACACATACACATACCATACACCATACACACATACACACACACACACACACACACACACACACACACACACACATCATGGGCCCCTTTCTAGTTTTCTGGCCTTCACTTACTTGCAAATATATATGTATGTATGTGTATATATATATATATATATGCATGTGTGTATATATATATATTTATATATTTGATAGTTAGAGGCTAGGGTTCACCTATCAGAAAGAGAGAGAACATACTGCAATTGTCTTTAGGAGACTGTTAGTATGTTTTCTAGTTCCATCCATTTTTCTGCAAATGTTATAATTTCATTTTTCTTTACAGCGGAACAGAATTCCACTGTATATGCATACCACATTTTCATTATCCATTCATCAGTTGATAAATGTCTAGGCTGAGTCCATTTCATTGTTATTGTGAAAAGAGCAGCAGCAAACACAGACATGCAAGTGTTTCTAGGTTAGGGTGTAGATGAATCATTTAGGTCTATGCCCAGGATTCACATGAGCTTTTGAAAGACTACATGAACATGGCCCAAAGACATGGGCTTTTAGTTGTCAAACACAACTTTCAATTCATCTATTTGTTTAAAATTTTTTGCATTTATTTAGTGTATGTGTGTGGGAAAGCCCATGAGACTGAAACCCTACATAAAGAGTTACAGGCAATTAAGGAATGCTGAGAATGGGAGAAATAGTCTTCCCCAGGGAAGAACACACCAGCTAGTTATCTAATACTAAATGGTCAGCCCTGAAAATACATACATACAAGTAACACTATACAGACTCAGCAGATCATATTTAGGAATATATATATATATATATATATATATATATATATATATATATATATATAAATAACACAGTTCTACATATGTGTATATGCTTGTAATAACAATGAAAAAGAGGTCATAAATTTCAAAGAAAGCAAGAGGAGTACATGGTAAGGTTTGGAGGGGGAATAAGGAAGGGAGAAATGATGTAATTATGTTATAATCTCAAACATAAAATAAAATAATCACAAAAATGAAAAAATTGTTTATGAAGAGTCCATATGCTGTGGTGAACACGACAACATGCCTCCTTACTGATGCAGACTTAGTAGGGTTAGAGACAAGTAAGCGGACACTTGATAAAGCACAATAATGTTAGCCAACATGAAGTAGAAAATGACACTAGACCATACTTGGGGAGGTGGCATCCTAGAAGAGTCTCAGAGGGTGTACTAGATAAGCTGAGGTGTGAAGGATGACAGGGAAGAGACTCATAAACATTCTAAGCAGATCAGCTTAGAATGGGAGAGAAGAATCTCAGGTCTGTTGAAATGAGAGATGAGGGCATTTCCTAATGACTGGGGTGAGCTAGTGAAGTGTTGTAAAACGTAGTTATGCTCACAGTGTTAGCTCACAGGAGCTTCTTACTGAAGGAAGTGACTAGCTCCAGTAAGACTAGCAGATAGGGTAGCATCCCTGCTGATTGTATTCAGAAGGGATGTATAACTCTTAAATTGTAGAAAAAGGTATTTCTGGAATATATTCACATCTCAAGTGGGCAGAAAAAGTAGTTATAACAGAAAGTTTCCTAGATTAAATGTTCAAAGGGAGATCTGTGGCTTATATTTAGGAATAAATTTGTCTAAACTTCAGGAGAAGAGAGTGTAACAGGCTTTTACTTTTGGACCACCAACTAGCTTTAAAATCACATGGAGACTTCTTATTAGTTATGAAAGCTTGGCTTTATCTTAGCCCTTATTTTAATCTGTTTCTCTTTATGTTTTGTCTCAGGGACTTTCATCTTTTTTTTTTCTTTATGTCCTATTTCCCCTGCTTCTTCCATGTCTGTCTGTCTGTTTGGTGGCTGCCTGACTGGCTGGCCCTGGGCATCTTCCTCTCCTTCTCCCTCCTTCTTCTCTTCTCTTTTTTTGAGCCTAGATTCCTACCTATTCTCTCTGCCCATCAGCCTTGCCTATTCCTCTTATGCCTAGCTATTGGCCATTCAGCTCTTTATTAGACCAATCAGGTGCCTTAGGCAGGCAAGGGGAAACAGCAACACATCTTCTCACAATTAAACAAATACAGCACAAACAAATGTAACATGTCTTTACATCATTAACAAAGGCAGCAGAAACAAATGCAACACACCTTTGCACAGTTAAAGCAATATTCCACAGCATAAACGAATGTAACACATCTTTATATATTTAATACTCCACAACAAGAAAGTGCTAAGGCTGTCTTGGTTGTAGTAAAAAAAGGTTAGACATTTATTCTAGACTAAGTATTCACTCTCTAGAGCAGATTAGCCTTCCTAATGCTGCAGCCCTTTAATACAGTTCCTCGTGCTGTGGTAATCCCCAACCATAAAATTATTTTATTGCTACTTCAAGACTGTAATTTTGCTGCTGTTATAAATTGTAATGTAAACATCTTGTTTTCTGATGGTCTTAGGTGAAAAGGGTCATTTAACCCTCAAAGGGGGTCTTGCCCCACAGGTTGAGAACCACTGCTCTAGAGACTCTGGGCTAATGACTTCCTAAAAGTATTGATTTGTTTTTCAGATCTCTGTAGACAGTTTACACGAAATAGCCACCTTTTATACTTATGGTGATATGACGTTGTCTTCTATTTTACAAATTATTTTAGACCTCACACACACATTTACCGTCTATACTGTTGTCAGCATGATTCTTCTAACTGAAGACTCTGATGTCATAGTCTTCCTATGATCCATGCTCAAGGTCTTCGTAATCATAAATCCTATTGGCCTTTGAAGCCTTTATTTCATCTTTTATAATTTCTGTAGCCTCTAATTTTCAAATGTGCATGTCCTTCCCTTGGTCTAAGTTTTATTTTTCTCATTTGTTACACTAATTATTTTCTCTAGTCTGGAATGACCAGAATTTATATTGGCACATTTCAGGTTGTGTTGTTACTTTTTTTCTTTTCTCTTTCTTTCTTTCTTTTTTTTTGGTGTGAGGATTTTATGTATCTTTTTGAATTAAAAAAGTTATTTATTTATTTTACGTAAACTGCAGTTTTCTCTTCCTCCTCTGCTCCTAATTTCTCCTCTCACTTCTCCTCTACCCCGACTCCCAATCCTCTCCTCCTCCATTTCTATTCTGAAAAGAGCAAGCCTCCCATGGATATCAACAAAACCTGGCATATCAAGATGCAGTAAGACTAAACACCTCCCTTTGTATTAGGCTGGGCAAGGTGACCCAGTAGGAGGAATAGGGTCCCAAAAGCCAGGAAAGAGTCAAAGACAGTCCCTGCTCCCACTGTTAGGAGGACTCCCACAAGAAGACCAAGCTACACAACTGTCACATATATGCAGAGGGCCTAGGTCAGTCCCAGGCAGGCTCCCTGGTTGTCAGTTCAGTTTCTGTGAGCCCCTGTGCGTCCATGTTAGTTGATTCTGTGGGTTTTCTTGTTATGTCTTTGAGCCATTTGGCTCCTACAATCTTCAGCAGGATTCCCTGAGCTCAGCCTAATGTTTGGCTGTGGGTCTCTGCATCTGTTTCCATCACTTGCTGGATGTAAACCTCTCTGATGACAATTGGGGTAGGCACCACTTTGAGTACAGCAGAACATCGGTAGGCATCATTACATGGACATTTTTTTTTCTCCAGTCGTGTTTGGTTCTATGTTAGGTCTTTAGGCCATCCATCCTCTGGGTCCTGGCACTCCAGGCAGTGTTGGGGTGGGCTCACTATTATGGCATGAGTCTGAGGCTGGATCAGTCATTGGTTGGCCACTCCCACTATCTCTGCACCACCAGAGATTTATATTGGCACCTTTTATTTTTTTTTCTTTGATAGAAAGACTTGGAGCTCCTTCAGGGAGGGACTTTTGTGTAGTTTTTTTTCTCTTTACTCTTTGGGGGCCCACCCCACCCAGCTCCCAAATAAACACACAGAGGATTATTCTTTCTTATGACTGCTTGGCCTTAGCTTGTCTTGTTTCTAGCAAGCTTTTCTTTACTTAAATTATCCCATCTACCTTTTGCCTCTGGGCATTACCTTTCTCTATTTCTGTATATCTTTTCTTTCCTTCTTATTCTGTGTCTGGCTGTGTGGCTAGGTGGCTGGCTCCTTCTTATCTCACTCCTCAATCTTTCTTCCCAGATTTCTCCTCCTATTTTTTCTCTCTGCATGCAAGCCCTGCCTATCCTTTCTCCTGCCTTGCTATTGGCCGTTCAGTTCTTTATTAAACCAATCAGGTGTTTTAGACAGGCAGAGTAACACAGCTTCACAGAGTTAAACAAATACAACATAAAAGAATGCAACACACCTTTGAATCATTAAACAAATGTTCCACAGCATAAACAAATGTAACACATCTTTAAATGATATTTTACAACATCTTGGTCAAATAATGTACCTGACAAGTATCTTCTATAAACTTATGCCATTATGGGTTTATATGCTTTGTACTTATTAAGATATGCTTAATAGAATAAGAGAATTTTGTTGTGGGTAGTGCTTGACTTAATCATTTAAAAAAACCTAGCAGTTCTTACAACACAAAACAAGACGCTTTTGTTTTCTACTACTAAAGGCACCTGAAAACTTGAAGTCAGAGCACAGATGAAACAAAGCTTTTTAAGTGAACGAATGAATATGCACATATAAACCATTACAGGAAGGTCAAGACCGCTCAGGACAGAACAAGACCACAGGGCTTGTGTGTCACAGCTATGACCCTGGCAGAATCCTCATTGAGGACAGCGTGAGCACAAAACTCAGGGTGATGGGCCATCAGAGTACAGATGTGGTACCCTCGGGCCCACCATGGTTCCTATCTCTGCAGTAGCTCTTGACACCTCTATGCGAAGGCAGGATCTTTTGGCCCATCCTCCAATACACCAGGATGCTACTTGCTGCCTGACAGTACTTTCCTTTGTCCTGGGGAAGAGCAAGTGGGAGATAGCCATTCAGGGTGTTGGTCTTGTGGTTGCTCACCCAAGAAGTTCCTGGTCCTGCAGAACAGGAATGGAGAAAGCTTGTCCTCAGTGTCCCTAGCAATGGGCTTCACTATCAACACTGGCCAAGGTGTTCATGGAATGAACTATCTCATGCCTATACCATTCACTTTTGGACACCTTAAGAACAGGACAGTCAAAACACACAGGTAGAGTCACCTTTTAGAGCCTTGACTGAAAACAGAATGGGAAGAGGTTTACTTAGATGTGAGTATCCTCCACTCACTGCTCAGGACGGGACACTAGATAATGATCCAGGCTCAGCTGAATCACAGAACTAACGGTGCAGTATCACATGCGGTAGGGGATGGCCACTCTGCTGCTCTTTTGTAGCCAACTCCCAATACATCATAATATTGTTTCTGAGGCAGGCAGCTGCCAAAGTCCCTCACTTGAACATCTGGACCAGCAAATAGCCAGACAGTACTGGCTTCAGTCTCTGACACATCCACATGAACCAGAGAGAACTGCCATTAGCAATACCCTGCCAAATCACATGAAGTCCTCCCCAATATTTCTGGTTTTATTTCGTTTTATTTTATGAGTATTTGTCTGCGTGTCTGAAATGCACCACATGTGTGCTTGATGCCTGTGGAGGACAGAAAAGGGCAACTATTTCCTTGGAACTGAAGTTCTAGGTTGTTGTATGCTGTCCAATGTGGGTGCTGGGAATTTGAGTCCTCTGCAAGAGCTGCAAACACTCTTAACTGCTACATCATCTATTCAGCTCCAGTTCCCCAAAGTATTTCTTATAGCCCTTAAATTTACAAAAAGCTATGAAAACCGTATTTACACATCTGTTAACTAAAATCACCATGTGAGATTAGTGTACTTAAATGCATGGATACAAGAGAGGACTCCAGGATTTGTTCCTTAAGATACCAAGATTCTCCATTCATACACATGTCCTTTCCCACAGATCCATTGATGACTGATAAATCCATCATCCAAAGGTGATCCATTCCCACAGGGGCAGGGTAACTGTCAGAACCTGAGGACTTTGCAGTCCATTGTGTTGCTGCTGCTGTCCTCCACAGAAATACTTTTGGATGCTCTCTGGCTTTGCCGCTGTCCTCCACAGAAGTGTTTCTAGATGCACTGGCTTTGCTACTCAAGGCTTCCTGGTCCTGGGTGTCTGTCCTTAGAGCCCAAGATCCTCCCTCATATGTACAGACTGATCCTTCCCTGCCTCAAGTCTTCCTTCTCAACAAGAACCCACTGTAGAATAAAGGAGTTTTATCTATCTTATCGATAACTTCTTAGTTTCTGATACTCATTTAAGAAGAGAAGACATCATAGCACTTAAATATGCAAAGTCAGTTAAATTAAAACATAGATCATCTTCCTTCCTCTGGAAGTAGCATCTGGTTTAAAATGTGTTATGAAAATAAATATATCAGCACACCAGAATCTCCTCTTTTAGTTAAAAAGTGAAAAATGAGGCATCATCTTTGAGATTTTTTTTTAAATAGATAAACTGCTAGATGGTAGAAAATCTTTAAAAGATTGGAGAGTGTCCAATTCTAATGAAGCAATGTTCAGTCTGTTTAATTAAAAAGCAGATGCATCATCTGGCCTGGGGATGGCTGGGAGCTTTGTGAGCATGGCGTCGCCTTTCATTCAGAAGGAAATGGAAGAAGAGACTACTTATTCAGTAAGCTTTGTGTTTTTATCAACCTCCTCAGTGTCTATTCTCAGCATGATGCTAATTTTCTTTTTTTTAAGATCATCTAGAAATAAGAGAGTATGAAGGGCAAGCCACCTAAAATATGGTGAAAACCAGATCCATTTCCAATGATACTGTCGTGTGCCATCAAGAGCTCAATTCCAACTATATGTCTTGTGAATTTGTTTATTTTCATGTGGCCAATTTGGGGTACGTGTGCTGGTATAGCAAGCACTTTGGTGTTTCTTTTTTTTTTTTTTTTTTTGGTTTTTTGAGACAGGGTTTCTCTGTGTAGCTTTGCGCCTTTCCTGGAACTCACTTGGTAGTTGAACTCACAGAGATCTGCCTGGCTCTGCCTCCCGAGTGCTGGGATTAAAGGCGTGCACCACCGCCCTGGCCATCAGGTGTACTTTTAAGTCACTAATTTAAATTTCTCCAAATTCTTATTTTAGACATTTAGAGCTATGACTTTTCCTCTTAGTACTGCTTTCATAGTGTCCCATAAGTATTGGAGGAGAGTTCTTGAAGCTGTGAGAGAATCATGGACAAAGGGCCCATGGTGAAGACATATAGATTCAAATTACTGAAAGCAATCCATTATGGCTGTACATCATGAGTACATGATAGATGTGATATTCAAATATGACCCTGAGGAATCTTGAGGACCAGATAAAGATTGGTTTTTATCCTAATAGTAATGAAAAGTCACTGAGGTACTCTAAAGGGGGGCGGGGGTTGAATCAGTAAGATTTGCATTTTGATGAGTGAAATCCCTCTGACTACTGGTGGAGGATGGGAATGAAAGAGCCACCCCTAGAGATCAATTAGGAATCTCTTGTTAGGAAACAGGTAAGAGTTGATGGGAATTTGAAATAAAGAAGACACTGTTTTCTTATTTAGCTGTACTGCAAATGTATTGTAGAGATGAGTAGAAACTATATAAGGAAATATGAAAGTGATCCTAAGTGCAATGAGTGTGGCAGGGGGTACTGAGAGACAGTGCTTGAAGCTGAAGGAACAGGTACTTTCTCAGGAAGGTTTATCCATTCAGAGGAGATGCTGGTTGATCACAGGTGACGTATGGAGGTGAAGGACAAGGAAATGTAAAGTGACCACTGGGTTACATAGTAAGCCACAGACAGATGACAGAGTTCTTAGTTATGTATGTTTGGATTTGTGACTTTAAAGTCCTACAGATTTAGCCCCTTACCTGCCACTGATTGGAATGCATAGGGCAATCTGGCCATAGCAGACAGTGCTGAAAATGGAAAGGTAATTTCATGTTAGTGCTGTTTTCTCTCCCACTCTGCTTAGAAAATATCTATTTAGAAATTTAGGGTTATTTTTAAGAAGACCTAATAATTTGAGCTTTTTAGCCCTCCTTCTGCTACAGGAGCAATGAATGAAAGCTTCTTATTGTCTATGAAAGAAATAAAAATGGAGCAGTGTTGGTTCAGAACACTGGAAGTGAAGTTGGCAGGTTGTTGCTAATCATGTCTGTAGTCTGCTGTGGAATAATCCTTCTGTACACTGTGAATATGTATTACTCTCATTGGTTAACAAAAAGCTGACAGGCTGGTAGCCAGGCAGGAAGTGTAGATAGGAGAGCTAGACACTTCCCGGAATTGGTGTGGTAAACATGGCTCCCAGAGCTGGTGGTAAACATACCTCCGCCATGAGACCAGGCTCTCCAGAACCAAGGGGTAGGGCTGAGCCAGTCACCAAAGCTGCTGCTTTGGTCCTAGCCAAGCAGCTTAGCAGTTTAATGACTCATGTGGTCAGAAAAAGATAGAGATATGCAGTAAGGACAGATTGAGACACACACACATACACACACACACACACACACACACACACACACACACACAACCCTCTAAAACGTTTGCAGTGTGTTTAAAAAACATACATGGGCTTGTGAGAGAGAAAAGAAAGACAATATACAGTCATAGATTTAAAAAATACAGTTTTAAAATAATAAAATAAAATCCTTAAAAGGGAAATAAAATAACATAAAAGAAAAAAAGCCATATAAAGCTGAAAAATACACAGAGAGTCTGTGTGCTGCATGTTATTGTGTTGTCTTTAATTTTTTTTGACTGCTGAGGAAGGAGCAACAGCTGCTAAGAGACATTTGATTATAAATGCTGCTGGATTCAATCCACTTATATATTTTAAAAATGTCTTGACTTCAAAATTTAAGTCAAAAGATATGTTACTTTAGAGGAGAGGTAATGCTTTTATTTCCACAGGAAACGAGAAGCTGTGGATTCACTCCAGGTTAAAAAAAAATCAGGTTTGACTGAGGAAGACCCCCTGAAAGTCTTGGCTAAAAACATAAAAAAAACCCCTAAAATAACTACAAGACATGTGATGTATATTTTACCTGTTCAAACATAAAAACAAAAATCACTTATGGCTGACTTCTGTACAATACACAGTTTATACTTGCATTAATGCAGATATTTATGTTACTTTTAAAAGTTTATGTATTTTCAGAGAAAGGGGACCAGATACCAAGGAAAATGTATGGTTCTGGTGATCCAGCATCCAAAACAGCTTCAAGGCTGCTGATCGAGATGATCCAGCCTCACAGAATACTCCAGCCAAGACTTAGCAATTATCCTAAATTTTCTCAGGGTCCTCCAAAGATTACCAGAGCACCCAATGAGCAGTAAGTTGTAGCACGAACCTTAGAAGATCTTATTAATAAAATCAAACCTGAAGCCAGATATTGGGGTGAATGCTGGAAGATCAGAGAAGCAGAAAAAGCCACAGCCACCTCACCTTGCCTATTCCTCAGCTGATCCTGTTTCCTCAGAATGGAAGCTTCTGAGTCCTCATCCAAATGGATCTCAGCTGAACTGTGCTGCTCAAAGCCTAAAGACTTAACCAGCTCTAGTTCCTGGTCCTCACACCTTATATACCTTTCTGCCTCCTGCCATTACTTCCTGGGATTAAAGGCTCTTATTACCATGCTTGGCTGTTTCCAGTGTGGCTTAGAACTCCCAGAGATCCAGACAGATCTCTGCCTCTGGAATGCCAGGATTAAAGGCATGTGTGCCACCATTTTCTGGCCTCTATATCTAGTGGCTGTTCTGTTCTCTGACCCCAGATAAGTTTATTAGGGTGCACAATGTTTTGGGGAACACAATATCACCACAGGAAGTAGTCTAGAAAACTAAGCCCACATTCCTAAAATATGGATTATAGATGTTTATTATCATTTAAGGGGGGTTGGTTACAAGTTGTTATGAATAGTGGTCAGAAAAAAAGCTAAAAAAAGAGATTAGATTCAAAGATCTCTTTCTGAAAAGAAAAAGGGGGATATAGAAATGATAAGATAAAAGGGTAGACTATTGAATCTGTTTTAATTTAAAAATAACTATTAATCTTAAATATTTTACAGTGGTATGAATTTTGCTTTATTGACACAAATTTAAAGTTAATTTTGTTATACTGTATGTGTGTTTCTACTCTGGGTTATTGTGCTTATGTAATTCATTTAAAAATGTAATGTATAATTAAGAAATACAGATTAGCCGGGCGGTGGTGGCGCACGCCTTTAATCCTAGCACTCGGGAGGCAGAGCCAGGTGGATCTCTGTGAGTTCGAGGCCAGCCTGGGCTACCAAGTGAGTTCCAGGAAAGGCGCAAAGCTACACAGAGAAACCCTGTCTCGAAAAACCAAAAAAAAAAAAAAAAAAAAAAAAAAAGAAATACAGATTAATAGACATTTATAATAGTAAAACTTATAGTCATGTTAGATAAGTTTTCAAGATTATATGCAAATATATTTAAATAGATAGATGGTCTTCACACAATTCAAAGACCTACAGACATGGCATTTAATATGTTTAATAACCTAAGGCTTTTTATGACAGTGAGACATGTCTCCCTCTGTGACGTACTTCCTCCAACTCTCTCCCTCTTAAAAACTCCCCCAAAGCACAACCAACTAGGGACCAAGAGCTCAAGCACATTGTCCTCTGAGGGACATTTCATATTCACACTCAAATAGGTATTATCTGTTGATTTGCTTTTATGCAAGATGACAGTTTTTCTTTGAATGCAGGTAGAATCTCTCTTTTTTGCCCAGTCTGGTGTTGAAATTGTGTGCCTCATGCTTTTCTCTTCAAAGCAGCTGAAATTCAGGCATTCACCATCATTCCTGGCTTGGTTATTTATTTATTTAAAATTAAGTCAGGAGTTTAATTTCTCTTTATACCCTACCTCCAGCACATAATCCACATATACTGCATTGTACATTTTGTTTCTCACTTTATTAATAGAATTGTGTTGTCACTTTTATTAGGTCAAATTTCATTGTTTATATTGCTGTGATTTTGAATATGCTCTTAGAAAGCTGAACCCAGGAGACCCATATATACAACTTTGTTTTCCTTGAGGTCAATAATTGTCTTTTTAGTTTGTTTTGTTTCTTATGAATTTATTATCTCTTCTCAATATAGTTAAACACATAATATATTCATTCAATTTTGTGTTCTTAAAAAGATACACAAAATGTATCTAACATTTTTCATGTTTTCTCATCTGATACTTTATCTCCTAGAGAAGTTTACCTAAAAAATAATACATTCTAGTGAAGAGATTTGAAAGCTGTTGTTTTCAGTATTGTGTTTTGAGAATTCTGACTGTATCTGATTTTACTTTTTTTTATCACTACTTTTATAATTTCACATATGTATGCCTTGCATACTGTCACTCTACCCTCCTACCTCCCTACCACTGTGATCCACCTTCCACACTTGCTATACATTTCTCTCAAGTGTTCATGTCTGTTTTGTGACACACCAAGGCTAACCAGGGCCATCTGTGACCATGGGTTTGCAGCTATCTACTGTCATCTGGTGGGCTCAGAAGAGGGTACAGAGCAAAGACAGTGGTTATGGTTGCTTACCTGGTGTATATGTAGGTAACCAATTGCCTTTTGAAGAGATTCAAGACCCTCTGCACTGGGGTGTGTGTGTGTGTGTGTGTGTGTGTGTGTGTGTGTGTGTGTGTGTGTGTGTGTATTTGTGTGTGTGTGTATTGAGGGGGCAACCCATAGCTTGGATTTGGAATCTTGAAACGTCTGAAATTTCTCTTGGAAACTTCATGAACAATGGGTCTATAGAAAATGACTTATATTGAATTTCAATACACAAACAGGCATGTTGGAATTTTGTAGAGAGTAATAAGTAAGACAGACTTAGTTCAAATCCTGGTTTTGTCCCATAGCTAATGTGATCTCCAAAATGCCAAGCTGTCAGTTAGATAATTAGATATCAGAATATTAACTTCAATTTCCAAAGTATAAAATTAGAGCTCAGAGGTTATATAGCTCCTCTGTAACCACATTATGAGTAAATTGTAGTCCAGATCCCCTTGTCTCTATCTATTGTCTATGACTGTGAGACTGCAGAGTTAATGATTACCAGAGAGAGAATGCTGGAGCATGAGAAACAGCTGAGATGTTAGGAAGGTAGAATCTACTGAGAGAGAAAAAGTGGTATAGTTGCATTATGTTATCTCACAGGGAATTCATATCATGCAGTTAAAATTAGGAAGGAGGGGCAGAAGAACACAAATCATCACAAATATACAGGGTTCTCTAATGGGCTCCAGATTTTAAAGAAATTATTGGGTTTTTAAAAATTATTTTTTAATGTGTATTTGGGTTTGACTGTGTGTGCATTCACATGTACATGGAATCTAAGATGGTATCAGAGCCCCAGGAGTTGGAGTTAGAGGTTTTGGTGAGCTGCCCATTGTGGGTG
Source organism: Peromyscus eremicus (assembly GCF_949786415.1). NCBI lineage: Eukaryota > Metazoa > Chordata > Mammalia > Rodentia > Cricetidae > Peromyscus > Peromyscus eremicus. Next base: position 34,255,874 of record NC_081430.1, read on the forward strand.
ATGGGAATTGAACTTGGGTCCTCTGCAAGAGTAGCAAGCCCTCTTAACTAGTGAGTCATTTTTCTAGCCCTCCAAAGCTCAAACTTTTTGAAGCCACAGACAAGAGACCAGGCTGATAGACTTTGGAGAGTGGACTCTGTGTTTGGGCTCAGTGGTGCACTCCTCAACTTCTAGCACTTGGAAAGTGAAAGCACAATCTGTGACTGTGTTTGGAGTTAAACAAAAATCCACAGAATCCAAGTGATGGCAAACTAATTGGGCCTCATCAAAATATGGTTAAGCTAAGAAGACTTAAAAATTATAGTAAAGTTGGGGAAGGGACATGTCCTGCTCTGGCCTCAGAAAAACACATGGGTATAAAAAGAAAAGGAAATTCACAAATCTCATTTTACCTCTATCTCCTCTGTAAGAAAAATGATTTTGGTTTTGTTGTTTGTTTTTGTTTTTTCAGTATATGGTTTCTCTGTGTAGCCCTGGCTGTCCTGGAACTCGATCTGTAGACCAGGCTGGCCTTAGACTCAGAGATCCACCTGCCTTTGCCTCCTGAGTGCTGGGATTATAGACAGGTGCCACCACGGCTTGGCTTGGAAAATGATTTTGTAATTGGCAAGAATAGAACAAATATTTGAAGAAGCAATGTAAGGTCCCAATGTAAAGAGGTTATAAGGTTATACCTACCGTCTTCATGAGACTCAATCTCCATAATGTCATCAAGATAGACTAATAACTAAGGCTTGTCAGTATCTGTGTGGGCTTTTGTTTGTTTGTTTGTTCCTTTTTTTTTGAGATAAGGTTTCTCTATGTAGTACTGGCTGTTCTGGAACTTACTCTGTAGACTAGGCTGGCCTTGAATCTCCAGAGATCTTCCTTCCTCTTCCTCTAAGAGCTGGGATAAAGGTACATGCCACCCTGTCTGTCAGTATCCCCGTGTCTTAATTCTGTAGTGCTGGTTGTTTTGAAACTGGATATCACTACAGTATAGATGATCGCATGGGCAGGGCCAACCACCCTAAGCTTGAGAAGATTTAATGATTTGCATTAAGAAAAAGTCACTAAAACGGAAAAAGAAGAAGGAGGTGAGACACTGGTCACGATGTCACTCAAGAGTGCACATTAGCAGACCTGAAAATTCATGCGCAAATGACATTTATTTTGTGATGAGAGGCAAGATCGTGACTAAGATAATAATAAGCTGAGCTTGAGGAGGTTAGCAGGTCTGTGGTGTATTGCGAACTACGAGAGGTGATCTGGAAGACAGCTGATGTCATCAAGGTTTATAGGGACCGGAATACGAGAAAATGTGGGATGGACTCAAATCGTTACCCAAGGTTGTTTTAGAAGACTGGTCCTTCTTGACTCTAGCAAGCTTTTTTTAAAAAAAATTTTTTTTAAATTTATTTATCTATTTATTTATTTATTTATTTATTTATTTATTTATTTATTTATTTATTTATTTATAATGGGATATCTTTGTGTTTCTTCCCTTAAATTTTTTATTTAAATTTTTTTTTATTCATTTTACATACCAACCACAGATCCCCCTCTCATCCCTCCTCCCACTTCCCCCAGCCTTCCCTCTCGACCGACCCACTCTCCATTCCCTCCTCCAAAAGGGTAAGTTCTCCCATGGGGGGAGGGGAGGGAGCAAAGCCTTGGGCATTAAGTTGAGGCAGGACCAAGCCCCTCCCCCCTGCAACAAGGGTAAGTAAGATGTCCGACCCTAGGTAATGGGATCCAGAAAGCCAGCTCCTGCACCAGGGATAGATCCTGATCCCACTGCCAGGAGCCCATCAAACAGACCCAGCTATACAACTGTCTCCCGTATGCAGAGGATCTAGTCTGGTCCATGCAGGTTCTATAGCTGTCAATCTAAAGTTTGTGAGTTTCTATGAGCTTGGTTCAGTTGTCTGAGTAGATTTTCCCATCATGATCTTGACCCCCCTTGCTCATATAATCCCTCTTTTCCTCTCTTCGACTGGACTCCCAGAGCTCGGCCTGGTGCTTGGTTTTAGATTTCTGCATCTGCTTCCATCAGTTACAGGGCTCTATGATGACAGTCAGGGTATTCACCAATCTGATTACCAGGGTAGACCACTTCAGGTACCCTCTCCACTATTGCTTGTAGTCTAAGCTGAGATCATCCTTGTGGATCCCTGGAAATTTCCCTAGCACCAGGTTTCTCCCTTACCCCATAAGGTCTCCCTCTATCAAGATATCTCTTTCATTGCTCTCCCACTCTGTACCAGCTTGACAATCCCATTCCCTCATGTTCTCATCCTTCATCCCCTCCCCTCTTCCCCCCCTCTCAGTTTACTCATGGAGATCTCCTCTGTTTCCCCTTCCCAAGGTGATCCATGCATCCCTCTTAGGGTCCTCCTTGTTTTCTAGCTTCTCTGGAGCTGTGGGTTGCAGTCTAGTTATCTTTTGCTTTACATCTAGTATTCACTTATGAGTGAGTCCATACCATATTTGTGTTTCTGAGTCTGAGTTACCTCACTCAGGATGTTATTTTTCGGTTTCATCCATTTTCTTGCAAATTTCATGCTGTCATTGTTTTTTACAGTCGAGTAGTACTCCATTGTGTAAATGTACCACATTTTCTTTATCCATTCTTCAGTTGAGGGGCATCTAGGTTGTTCCAGGTTCTAGCTATTATGAATAATGCTGCTATGAACATAGTTGAGCAAGTGTCCTTCTGGTATGATTGATCATTCCTTGGGTATACGCCCAAGAGTGGTATAGCTGGGTCTTGAGGTAGATTGACTCCCAATTTTTTGAAGTCACCATACTGATTTCCAAAATGGCTGTATAAGTTTACACTCCCATCAACAGTGGAGGAGTGTTCCCTTTGCTCCGCATCTTCTCCAACATAAGCTGTCATCAATGTTTTTGATCTTAGCCATTCTGACAGGTGTAAGATAGTATCTCAGAGTCATTTTGACTTGCATTTCCCTGATGACTAAGGATGTTGAGCAATTTCTTAAATGTCTTTCAGCCATTTGAGATTCTTCTGTTGAGAATTCTGTTTAGATCTGTAGCCTATTTTTTAATAGGAAAAATAAACATTTGTTAAAAATAGTTTAGAAGGGAATGGTCAGAAGACACCCAAGTGCCTGCCTTAGGCCCCGTGACAGGCACCACTACAATGAGTGGATATGTGATGGAGAGATGTGAGAGAAAGTGAAGCAGAGTGGTTTGTGCATTGTGGAAAGAGGTGGAACTAGAGACCCAAGTGTGGTGAGGAACAGGTGGATATGAGCGGCCTGTACAACCCCCGGAGGCCATGGTGATATCAGCTCCTGGATGTTGCTGAGAGCCATGTCTAGGTCTGTGGCCCTGCTGCAGCTGGGGTCTCTGTTGGTGTCTGTGTCCTGAGTTACCACCAAAGGCCATGCAGATGTCCATGGTCTGGGCTGCCATCTGAGACCATGTGGATGTCTGAGGGCTGTGCTACTCCTGCCTGGGGCTATACTGATATGAGTGGGCTCAAACAACAAAGGAGGCCCCTAAAAACACAGCTCAGTCCTCCATGGAATACACTGGCTTCTCTATCTTTCAAGCCTTTATTTTCTTGTATAGCTCCGTGGTCAAATCTTACAAAAGAAACTTTGTCCCTTGGACACCTGGAAGCTAAACCTTTTCTTTGCCTTTACATTACCATGACCAGGTTGTCCTTGAATGCAGAGATCCATCTGCCCTTGCCTTCTGAGTGCTGGGATTAAAGGTGTGCAACACCAAGCCTGGTCCTAAACTTTTCTTTAATTCCTTTTCAATTTTCTTTAATTCCTTTTCACAAGTTGGAAGCTTAGCTGTGTGGAGACACTATGAGAAGATTGAATCTAAGGATAATAGGAATGGAAGAAGGAGAATAAACTCAGGTCAAAGGCCCAGAAAACATTTTCTTTTTGTTGTAGCATTTCTATTTTATATTTTTTAGGTTTCTTTTTTATTTTAGAAATTTTCCCACTCATTCTACATATCAACCACAGATCCCCTTCCTATCCCTCCTCTTGTCCCTCCCTCCCCCAGCCTTTCCCCCAAACCTACCATCCATTCCCTCCTACAAAAGGGTAAGGGCTCCCATGGGGAGTCAGCAAAGCCTGGTATATTCAGTTGAGGCAGGACCAAGCCCCTCTCCCCTGCATCAAGGCTGAGCAAGGTGTCCCATCATAGGGAATGGGATCCAAAAAGCCAGCTCTGAGTTCTGGAATCCAGTTGAAGAGAGGGAAGAGGGATTATATGAGAAAGGATGGGTCAAGATCATAATGGAGAAATCTACAGAGACAACTGAACCAAGCTCTAGGAACTCACGAACTTTAGACAGACAGCTGTGGAACCTGCATGGGGCCTGGATTCCTCTGCATACAGGAGACAGTTATGTAGCTTGGTCTGTTTGAAGGACCCCTGGCAGTGTGATCAAAATCTGTCCCAGAAAATATTTTTTATAGCAACTTTTTTTTTTTTGGTTTTTTTGAGACAGGGTTTCTCTGTGTAGCTTTGCGCCTTTCCTGGGACTCACTTGGTAGCCCAGGCTGGCCTCGAACTCACAGAGATCCGCCTGACTCTGCCTCCTGAGTGCTGGGATTAAAGGCGTGTGCCACCACCACCCGGCTATAGCAACTTTTTATTGTCATAAATTAGTAGCAGTCTATATTTTTGAATAGATGAATGGACAAATAACATGTAGTATATCTATATAATATCATATTATTCAGTAAAAGTAAATATCTTGGAGTTGAGCATGGTGGCCTTTAATCTCAACACCAGGGAGGTAGTAGAGACAGGCAAATATCTGTGAGGTTGAAGTCAGCTTGTTCTACATAGTGAGTCTGTCTCAAAAAACAAGAAGAAATATCTATCAATTCAGGTAAATAACAAGGAGAAATCTTAAATTTATATTTCTATGAATTAAGTAACTTTGAAAAGGTGTGATTCCATTTTTGTTATTCTGGAAAAGGCAACACAAAAATATGGCAAAAGGATTAATAATTGCAGCAGTTTGAAGAAGTCACTTTGGTGACACTCTACTGACAGATCTGTGACATTAAACATCCATCAAAACCATACAATTTTACAGCATAAATAGTGAACCTTAATAGACCCTAACTCAAAAAATTCACATAGGATATTGGGAGAGTCCAAAATAGAATACAGATGCTGAAAAAAGAGCCTAGATGCAATCAGTCTCATTGAAGTAGAATAGATCAGATAAACAATTGAAACAGACCTATAACTCCTAGTGAAATGGAAGCAGTCATTGAAAGTCCCCCCTCCCCCTAAAAAAGCTCAGGTCCAGGTGTTTTGTGGGCAAATTTCTACCAGATTTTGAAAGAAGAGTTAATGACAATATCCTTTAAATTATTCTCCAAAATAGAAACAGAAATAACATGGCCTAATTTGTTTTTTGAGGCCCTAGTTGTCCTGATACTCAAACCACATAAAGACACAACAAAGAAAAAGAATTACAGACCAAATTCCCTTATGAACACAGATACAAAAGTTCTCATTAAAATACCTGCAAACCAAATCTAAAACATCATCCACCATGATCAAGTAGGCTTCATCCCAGAGATGCAAGGATGGTTCAACATACATAAATTGATAAATGTAATTCACCATATAAACAAACTTAAAGACAGAAAACTGTATGATCATATCATTAGATATAGAAAAGGCATTTGCCATAATCTAGCACCCATTCATAATAGAAGGCCTGGAAAGATTTAGGTATACAAAATACATATCTCAACATAATAAAGGTGGTTTACAGCAACCCCATAGCCAACATCAACTTAAGTGGAGAGAAATTAAAAGTAATTCCACTAAAATTAAGAACAAGACAAGGCTGTCTGCTCTCTTCATACCCATTCAATATGGTACTTGAAGCCTTAGTTAGAGCAATAGGACAACTGAACGAGATAAAAGGGATGCAAATTGGAAAGGAAGAAGTCAAAGTATCTTTATTATTTTTTTGATTTAATAAAGTTTTATTTTTTCCAAATGTACAGCTGATTGAACCTGTTCAATCATCTTCGCCAGCATCTGGGGCATCTCCACCCTTTGTGTTTCTGGTGTAAAATACTTGGGCTCTGTGCTTTGAAACCAGCTTGATAAGTCCTGAAGGGCTGCCCTGGCCAAAGAACCGCAAATCTTTAGATGAGCTTGTAGTTCGGAACCTCCTTACAGAGTTTGTCGTATGTAGCTTTGTCAAACAGGACCAGATTGGTGAGCTTGTCCCGAACTTTGCCTTTGGACCACTTCTTCTTTTTGGCCTTGCCGCCAGACTTATTTACTGGGTCTTTGTCTTTTTTGGTGACTTTCCGGCATCTTTCTTCTTCTTGTCATCTTTGGGGGGCATGATGAAGCTCGGAGAGTGGCGATGACCACTGCAGCCTCCCTAAGATGTTGGGAAAAAAAAAGCCAAAGTATCTTTATTTGCAGATGATATGATAGTACACATAAATGACCCTAAGAATTCCACCAGGGAACTTCTATAGCTGATAAACACTTTCACCAAAGTAACTGGGAAAATAATCAGCTCACAGAAATCAGAAGCCCACTTATATACAAATGTCAAATGGACTAAGAAAGAAATTAGGGAAACAACACCTTTCATAACAGTCTCAAGTAATATAAAATGTCTTGGGTTATATCTAACCAAGCAAGTGAAAGTCTTGTATCATAAAAATCTTAAGACACTGAAGAAGATATCAAAAGACAGAAAGATCTCCCATGCTCATGGATTAGTAGGATTAATAATAGTAAACATGTCCAGCTATCAAAAAACAAATTCAGTGCAATCCCCAGCAAAAATTCCAACACAGTTCTTTACAGAGCTTGAAAGGACAGCTTTATATGGAAAAACAAAAAACCCAGCATAGCTAAAACAATCCTGAACAATAAAATACTTCTGGAGGTCTCATCATTTACAATTTCAAGCTGTACCACAGAGCTATAGTAATAAAAACCACATGGTATTGACATAAAAACAGACATATTGTTCAATGGAGTTGAATTGATGATCCAGACCTAAATCCACATGCTATTGGACATCTTTTTTTTTTGATAAAGAATCCAGAAACACACACCGGGAAAAAGACAGCATCTTCAACAAATGGTGCTGGTCAAACAGGATGGCTGCATTAGAAGAATCCTAATAGATCCATATTTATCACCCTGCACAAAACTCAAGTCCAAGTGGATGAAAGACCTCATAAAACCAGATACACTGAACCTGATAGAAGAGAAAGTGTGGAATAACCTTGAACTCATTGGCACAGGAAAAGACTTTCTGAACAGAACACCATTAGTGAAGGTGCCAAAATCAACAATTAATAAATGGGACTTCATGAAACTGAGCAGTTCCTGTAAGGTGAAGGACACTGTCATTCAAAGGGCAGCACACGGAATAGGGAAAGTTTTTTTTTTTTAAACCAACTACACATCTTATGGACAACTATTATCCAAGGAATGTAAAGAACTCAAAAAACTAAATATCAAGAAAACAACCTAATTAAAAAATAGGGTACAGATATAAACAGAGAATTTTCAATAGAGGAAACTTGAATGGCTAAGAAACACGTAAGGGATTGTTCAATATCCTTAGCCATCAGGTAAATACAAATCAAAACTACTTTGATATTTTTATCTTATACCTATTGACAAGATCAATAAAAGAAGTGATAGATGATTCTGGAATAAGGTGAACAAACATTCATCCATTGCTGTTGGGAGTGCAAACTTGTACAGCCAGTATCAGTGTGGCAGTTGCTCAGGAAGATGGGACTCCATCTACTCCAAGATCTACTCTTGGGCATACACCCAAAATCACTTCATCCTACCACAGAGACACTTGCTCAACCATGCTCATTGCTGCTCTATTCATGATAGTCAGAAACAGGAATTAATCTAGATGTCCCTCAACAGAAGAATGGATAAAGAAAATGTGGTATATTTACACAATTTGGCCACCAAAAAAATGAAATCATGAAATTCACTGGTAAATGGATGGAACTAGAAAAAAAAAAACATCCTGAGTGAGGTATCCCAGACCCAGAAAAACAAATATGGTATATACTCACTTGTATGTGGATATTAGCTGTTAATGATAACCAAGCCACAATCCATAGAACCACAGATGTTAGGTACAGAGTAAGGGAATAGGGTGTACAGACAGATCTCATTAAGAAGGGGAAATAAAATAGATAGTTATAGATTGATGGGGCATTGGGGGCTGGATCAGGAGGATCAAGTAAGGAAGAAGAGAGAAGAGAGGATCAAGGGAGGGAATATGGGAGAGACAGCTAAAATTAGGGTCATTTGAAGGATAGTATGCTAACCCAGTACAATCGAAGCTTAAAATACACGAAGGTGATCTAAATGAATTTGCCAGATAATGAAAGAGAATAGTCTCAACCGATTATCTCTTGTCACCAAATGAAGCTTCCAGTACTGGGATTACATTACATCTAATTGAATTGGTGGACAAAGGGATCCCAATGGAATACTCAAACAATCTAGGCTGTTGCCAAGACTATATAGGTTGCTCTCTACAAACTGATGGCAGTAAGCCCCATTGCTAAAGATAACACCTACACAACTCATTGAACATGGAGAAGTCGAGCTTGTGCCTACATAGACCCTTCACCACTATGTTTTAGCATCTTTGGTACAGGAAGGTACTCAATATGCTGACAAAAGAGAAACGTATACACCGAGCAAGCTACATACCTTTTGATCTATGATGGTGTCCTGCCTGCAAGATATACTAAGACAATGGTCTCAAAATGCTTGTGGGAGCAACCAACCAATATCTGATTTGACTTAAGGCTACTTAAGGAGATAGAACCATACCCTACACTGCTTGGGTGATCAAGAACCAGAGATTAGATAACCCAGGGACCTAGGGGAAAACCAAATATTACTGTTCTAAACAAAACAAACATAAACAGCACAAAAATGTAGCAATAAAATGACTCCTAATGTCATTTTGCTGTACTCTGCTATACTCATAAATCATGCTCAGCCATTGTCAGAGAAGCTTCCTCCTGCAGCAGATGGGAACAAATGCAGACACCCACAGCCAGACATTATACAGAGAGTGAGAGACCCTGGAATACTCATCCTTACAAGGTATGTCTTTATCAAATCCCTCCACTCAGTGCTATGGGAACACTGAGGAAGTGGAGGCGGAAAGAGTGTTAAGAGCCAGAGGGAATAGAAGGCACCAAGAACACAAGGCCCTCTTAAGCAGTGGTTCTCAACCTTCCTAGTTTTAATACAGTTCCTCGTGTTGTTGCGGTGACCCCCAACCATAAAATTAGTTTCTTTTCTACTTCATAACTGTAATTTTGCTACTGTTAATGAATTGTAAATGTTTTTGGAGAGAGAGCTTTGCCAAAGGGTTATGACCTATGGATTGAGAATCGCTGCTCTAAATTAACATGATCAAAGCACACTTGAACCCACAGAAACTGAGGAAGCATGCATAGGGCTTGCATGGGTCTGTACCAGATCTTTTGCATATATAAGGCTTCCAGTTTAGTGTTTTTATGGGTTTCCTGAGTGTGCAAATGAGTGATTCTCCTATTCTTTTGCCTTCTCTTGGGCTCTTTTCCTTCTGTTCACTTGTCTTGTTCAATTTTGGCATGATGTTTTTTGTTTTATCTTATTATATATTTTTATTATGTTATAGTTCTTTATTATCCCTTGGAAGCCTGTTTGTTTTCTCACTAGAGAAAGGAAGGGAGTAGATCCTGATGGGAGGGGAGGTGGGGAGAACTGGGAGGAGTAGAGGAAGGGGAAAGCATAATCAGGGTATATTATGTGGGAAAAGAATCTATTTTCAGTTAAAGGAAAAAATTAAGTAACTATTTCATAACACTAACAGACAAACAAACCTGAAACACTGAAACTGTTAAAGAAAAACATTTCAGGATATAGGTATAGGTCAAGACTTTCTGAACATAACTCCAACAGGCCAGGAACCCTGCCCTCCCCCAAGAATTGGTAAAAAGCATTCCAGGACACTTAAAGACATCTGCACAAAAGAGAAATCCCCAGTAGAATGGATAGACTCCCAGTAGAATGGATAGTAACTGCAGAAAATCCCAGTACAACGGATAGACTCCCAGTAGAATGGATAGTAACTGCAGAAAATCCCAGTACAATGGATAGACTCCCAGTAGAATGGATAGTAACTGCAGAAAATCCCAGTACAATGGATAGACTCCCAGTAGAATGGATAGTAACTGCAGAAAATCCCAGTACAATGGATAGACTCCCAGTAGAATGGATAGTAACTGCAGAAAATCTTCTCTAGGTATCCACCAGAAAGAGGGTTAAAATCTAGAATATACGAAGTTCTACAAAAATTAAATACTCAAACCTATTAAACTGCCAAGGAAATGGACAGTTAAAGAAAGAAGAGATATAAATGCCCAATGGATGACTTTACAGTGTTTAAAATCCTTAGTTATCACGCAGACAAAAATTAATGCTAATTTGAGCTTCTTTCTCATCCCAATCAAAATGGTTGTTCTCAAGAGAAGAAATAATAACAAATCCTGGGGAAATAAATCTTTAAAAAGTGTGAGTAAAGAGGTGTTGGTGGGACTGAATGAACACTGGTATATTCACTATCAGAATCAGTGTGAAGGATTTCTCAAAAAGCTAAAAATAGAGCAAGATATGCCATTCCTGGGAAAATAGGAAAAGGATTCTACATTCTATCATGGACATCCCTACACACCCATGTTTATTGCTGCTATTTTCACAATATCAAGGAAACTGAACCAGTCTTGATATCTGTCAACAGATGAATAGATAATAATAAGGTGGTCTATTCATACCATAGAATTCTATTCAGTCACAAAGAAAAACAAAACTATGGAATTTTCAGGAAAATGAGCGGAACTGAACAATATTAAGTGAGGCTTTGAAAGACAGATACCGTATGTTCTCTCATATATGTCGATCCTAGCTTCCAAATGCTGTATAAGTATATATTTGTGAGAATAAGTGTGAGGAGAGGCCAGAAAACTATCAAGGAGCTCATGAGTGGATAAAAATAGGCTTGAAGGGAGGATGGTACAACACATGTGGTATGAATGTGGAAGGGAGAATTCTGAGTGTGGAGAGTACAGCAGGGGTGAAGCGGGGGGGGGGGGGGGGGCAGGGCAGAGACAGAAACAACAACCAAAACTAAGCATGTCTGAAATGTGATAAGGAAATTTGTTACTTTGTATGCTAATTAAAGAGGCTGGGTTTTTACCTACACAGTGTTGCTTATCCTTGACTTCCCCAAATTTAGCGAGAGAAGTTAGGTCATCGGTAGCGTCTGCAGAGCCTTTGCTGGAACTTTTAAGTTTCTCTTTCCACGATGCTGATGCTGGTCTGATGCCGTTCTGTACCCATTGCTCACTGTAGCTTATAAACTGTTGGTCATGGATCCTGGCAAAGCGCAATTTAAGCTATATGAATGAGAGATTCACATAATATTGTGTTATATCATGACCACAACTACATGATGCTATGTATTTTTGAATTTATTTTAGTTGGAGAGTCTATTATAGCAGTTTAAAAACTTTTTTTTTTTTTCGAGACAGGGTTTCTCTGTGTAGCTTTGGAACCTTTCCTGGAACTCATTCTGTAGCCCGGGCTGGCCTCGAACTCACAGAGATCCACCTGCCTCTTCCTCTCGAAGTGCTGGGATTAAAGGTGTGCACCATCACCGTCTGGCTAAAAACTTTTTTAGATTAATTTATTTTACGTGTATTAGTGTTTCGCCTTTGTGTTACATATGTGCACCTGTGTATGTGTGGTGCCTGCAGAGTCAGAAGAGGGTACTGGGTCTTCTGGAACTGGAGTAATCGATGCTTGTGAAAGCTACTACATGGATTCTGGGAACCTAACGGGTCTTCTGCATAAGCAACCTATGTGCTAACCACTGACACATCTCTCCAGCCCCCTCATTATAATAGTTTTCATAAACGACTATGTATAATTTTTACAGAATTAAGAATCTGAGACACCTAAATTTTCCAGTTGTAAGTCATTGAATTTAACAGAAGAAATGATGCATTTGGTATGTTCATAAATTTGGAGTTCATGAAGTTCTCATTGTAACAGAGGTATTTTTTTTTAAAAAGTACTTGAATGGCTCAATATTCTTTCCATTCATCATAAGGCAACTTTATATTGTATATATTAAGTCTATTTTGATGTGTTTTTTAACTTCAAAATTTTATATTATACATACACTATCTATCTATCTATCTATCTATCTATCTATCTATCTATCTATCTATCTATCTATATGTGTATTGAACTTAGGTCATCAGGCTTGCATGGCAAGCGCTTTACCAGTTGACCTATCTCACAAATCCCTTATTTGATACCTTTTTTTTGTTATTCAATGACATTTATACATTTATAGCTGCCTATACGTCATCAAGCCCAAGCACAAAAATATGATCTTACGGAGGTCTTTGAATAAATATTTCAAAAATTTTTCTCTTATTAATACTTATATCAGTTACTTTCCTGATGAAGGCAACGTACCGGAGAAAGTGCTTTTTTGGGGGGCTTATGGCTCTAGAAAGAAGTTTAGAGTCCATAATGGCAGGGACAGCAGAGTAGCCAGTGGCTTTATGTGACTACGGCTCAAGCTGAAGGCTGAGAGCAGGAAGCTCACATCTGGAATTGCAAGCAGGAAGCAGAGAGGGTGAGCTGGGAATGGCATGTGGCTTCTGAAGCCTCAGAGCCCACCCCCCAGTGACATGCAGCCTTCAGCAGGATCATACCTCCTGAGTTACCCAAACAGCATGACCAAGTGAAGAGCAAGTGTTCAAGCTCCCGAGGCTCTGGGAGACGCCTTCCTCCAATCCATCACAATATTTTGTTGTTATGAAGATGTCAATCTTGGACTTTGAGATAGGTAAAGAAAGAAAAGGTTTTATGCCTTTTGACCTCTACTCTAACATGAAGCTTGCTGTTTATTTAAAAAAAAAATGATATACTGTTTCAGGGAATTTCAGATTAAAACCAAAAAAGCAAGTAATTATTCTGGAATTTGTTTGGCCTCTTTAAAGAGTATACATGGCAGTAATTATATAATTAAGGAATTTAATGCAGGTGAGTTGTAAACTAATTTAGCTATAAACATCAACATCTTGAACTGCAACTATGGGAAATGCTTTCTAAATTAAGCACTTTTTAGTGCCAACTGCCTTGGCAATTCATTATTCTTTACTCTTTTCATTTTTTAAATCTTTGAAAGTTGATGGCATGCTGGGATGCCATAAGATTTCTTTTTTAATCAGCCTATAATGATAAGGGTCACATTTCAATATCTGCAGTATAAAAGCAATGTACCTTAGGAGATTGGCTTTAATGGTTTACCAGCATAGCATGGGGTAACAGTTAATGTTTTTATTTTAAATAAAGGATTGGAATTAACTTTTTAAAAAAGTGCTAGGCTCCTGATAATGAATATCTACTGATGAGGTAAGAAAGGGTGTTTTATTGTGATTAACAGTGAGAGATGATGCCAGGTCAATTTAGCTTCGGTGGTGGCTAATGCACATATATAGTAGTGATGCTTAATGAGCACCAATACTGTGGAAGATATTATTCACGTTCTCAACACAATATCCCAGCTGCATCTTCAGTAGAGGGATGCATTATGGCCAATAGAGCAATGGGGCAAAGACTGTGGGGTAACAACCTCGCTCCAGATGTTGTAAGGAGCATCTTGAGTCAACAGTGCAAAGAGATACAGCAATAGGATAAATAGCCTGGGAAGGATGATGGGCTTGATGTGTAACAGGTTTTGTGCTTCTTTTTTTATTATCCTTGATAGATGCCAGATTTCATTTTTCTAGGAGAATTATTGGCAATAGAAGTTTGTAAAGTCTATTTTTCCCCTCTGAGCCATAGTGGTTGGTGTTCTAACTTGTGAAGACTAATACCCTCCCCCCTTTTCACATTTATTTACTTTATGGAAAAGGTAAAGCTTGCAAAAAAAAAAACCCACCCAACTTCCAATGTTATACTGCACATAAAAAAATTCATGAAATGTCTCCTTTCTTCTAATATGTAATCAAATCTATTTGGAGAATTCTAGAAACTAGATTGTATATGTGTGTGTGTGTGTGTGTGTGTGTGTGTGTGTGTGTGTGTGTATGTGTGTGTTGGGGGTGGGGTGCAAAAATATTTCTATGGGTCCTAAAAAGTAAATGTTTACAAGCACAGATACTTCTTAAAACAGAGTGTCAAATTACTCTAAGTAGTGGCTATCATTCTCTGAAAAGAGGGAGCTTGAGTGTCAAGAAGTAGGAAATCTCTGAACAGGTCTCTTCTTGGGTAATGATGACTCTGGAAGGAGTGAGGGAGGGAAGCAGGGGGGAGGGAGGGAGGGAGGGAAAGAGAGAGAGAGAGAGAGAGAGAGAGAGAGAGAGAGAGAGAGAGAGAGAGAGAGAGAGAGAGAATGCATGCATGTGTGGTCAGACAGTGACTAACAGATGGTTTATTTACCTGAAAGATAGACTCGCTAGTCCATGGTTGAAAGGGTGATGTATGATGTGGCAAGGTTCTCAGCAGGCATCTCCTCATCTGCTGAGGAGCCTGAGTGTCAGGGCTCCAGATGGCTGCTCTCCACTGATCTGTGTCTCAGAGATTTTGTTTTTGTCATTTATATGTAAAGCAAGAGTATGTTTAAAAAATAGTCATTAAGCCAACAGTTAGTATTAAAAAATAAAATTGAGCAGAATTTCCAGAAATTCTATTTACCTGGATAAAAACACACTAGCTTCTTAGTATTTAATAATCACAAATATTCTTTACACATTTATTCTGTGATCTGCAAATACTAAACACCTCAAACCTCAAATCTTCTAAACAATAAATGGATTAATGAACTTCACAGGCAGTTTTCAAAAGAAGAAGTCAATAAATATTTTCTTAAATGTTCAATATATTTTTGCCACCAGAGAAACCCAAGTTAAAATTGTTTCGAGAGTCTCTTCCATCCCCGTCAGAGTGGCTATCATCAAACACAAAAAACCCAAACCAAATGGCAACAAATGCTGGTGGGGATCCAGGGAAAGAAAAAGTCTTGTCCAATGCTGGTGGAAAGTACGACTGGGGGAGTCATTGGTTACGGTCAAGATATGCGCACCACTACTGCAGTGTTAGGATTGTTGTGCCATGCTGGCTGTTGATGTGGTCCATAGGTATCTTAGCTGGATAGGACTGTTGGTTGCCTCCCTTCTTTGGAAGCTTGCATAGTGCCTTCTGGTGCCATGAAACTAGTTGTCAGGGAAGGTGTATTCAATTCAGTTCCACCTCTAAGGTCTTTGGGCCCTGTTAATGAAGCATGGTGTCTTCAGCGATAGTGACTTATCTTTCACCTCTTGGGGGCAACCAAAGGCAAAAGCAATAAGCTCTATGTTTGGGGAGTCTCTTGGACAGCTCTGGCTACCAACTCAAAAGAGAGCTTCTCCTGTGTGTATATTGAGGTTTAGATTGTAATCCTTTCAGGTAGGATTAAACCCACTTTTATATTGCTTATAAACATGAAAAAATTCCTACACTTGGGAATCAGTTCTATGCCCTCGCTAGGGAAAATTCTTTGAAATTGGCCCAGTAAAGAATATTTTGTGCATATTTATCAACACCAGAAAGCAGTGACGTCAGCTCTAGCACATGTAGAAAGGTTCAAGACTGGTGATACAATAGAAATATGATTCATGGCTGGTGTCCTGTGCCCTTGATTAAATATTCCAAATAACAACTAGGAACATTTAGGAGTCCATTGACTGAACTTCTGGCAAATCAGCTGTAGGTCCTAAATGGGAGGGAGAAAAACTGGATGACAGGACCGCACTAGGGAAAACTGTGTTCAAGTAAGTGCTGAAGAATGGCACTGCCTGGAGGAATCACTCAGCCCGCGGCCAGGTGAAGTCAGCTATCACTGGCATCAACTTTGTTTTTAAAACTGAGATGAAAACATGTATCTGGGCATAAAAATGATGAGACAATAGGTTGTAAACAGGGGGAAACTTCCAGAAGATGCAACACTTGTTTCCTTAACACAACAGAAAGGAAAGGGAAGGGTGAGCTACTGTCTCCTGGCCACGCAGTTCTCTCTCTTATTCTTACTAACAGGACGTGTCAAGATGCTGCTAGAAATTGGGTGAATGTGAGCAATGAATCATGGCAGGGATTAGTGAAGTGCTTTGTTTTTATTTTCTCATGGCTTGTGTGTTTTCCTGTTTGACTTTTATGGGAAGTTTATAGTCGTTTTCATTCTTCAGAGAGTCAGTTCCCAACTTCCTTTGGTCATGGGGTTGAACAAACAATTAGAGGAAAGTGATATAGTCAGAGTGAGTATCTTTCTCCCTCCCTCTCCCCCTCCACTTCTCCTCTCTCCAGCACATCAGTATAGCAACAGCACCAAATCATGCTTAGACTCAGGTTTTAAGCTCAGCTCCCTAAATGACCTTTCTATGATATAATGGTGGCTATGGCTATGTTTGAGGCAGTCATTCCATTCTCCAGCTGTGCGTAGAATAATGTATAATATGCACAATGTTAAAAAAGAACACACTCAGAGTACCAAATAATTCAAAGTCAACAGTTTTTGCTCTTGTTGCTTTGACCTCAGTGGTTCCAGAAAGAAAAAAATGTCTTCAGACATGCTTGGCTTAGTAGTTATAGTAAATTATGACTGTACCATTTCTCAATTTTTCCTCGTCCTTTGTCAACGAATAGGCAGATGTTCATAATACTCAGCATTTATCTAACAAAGGGGAGTTAATTACCCTGAAAACCAAATCACTTATCCCATATATATTTTTTTTATTTAATTTTTTGCTCTGAAGACTCAGAGAGTGAGTTAGAGTTATCTTTAGTAGCAGGCCTAAATTCACCTGGAACTTATTAAGACAATACATGCTAAAATTAACTGTTGAGGAGAAAATGCCTAAGGTTGGGAGTGCCTGTTGTTATTAACAATTTATGGTTACTAGCAGCTTATGTTTAGGTTTTCATGCTTTCCTCTCTCAGTAGATTGATATGTGACAGCAAATACCATGTTTATAACTTGATAATTTATTTTAAGAAGAGACATTTTAAATCTTAAAGTAATGAGACTTCCATATTATCCATGTTTTTCAAGGTCCCCAAACCATTTAAAACCATTTATAAACTTCCTAGATTGATAGGAAGACCTCTATGACATTTAAGAGGCTGGGTGAAATTGTAAGGCACACAGAGAAGCAACTGTTTAATGTTTGCTGTGGAAGGGAAGAGAGATGATTGGAAACACAGTGGTTGATGATAGCTTGTAGCTTCCACATCAATATCAGGAGAAGGATTCATTGGGTGGGAATGAGGCAAAGTCATTTCACTTACTCATGCTATGGATTATTAGGTACTATAGATTATCAGGGACTTAGTTATAGAATTAATTTCAGAGGTAGAAAATTGCTAATATAAATATATGTAATCCAGATAGAGGGCAAAGGTGGAGCAATATAAGCTTTGTTTTAGCTGGACCATCTTCATGTAAAAGTCTGACACCCTGGAATAACTATTATTAACACATAGGTGGCCTGCTTTCAAGATGTGTCTGTTAGTCAGGTGTGGAGCATGCCTTTAATTCCAGCACTTAGAAGGCAGAGGCAGGCAGTCCTCTGTGAGTTCAAGGCCAGCCTGATCTACATAGTGAGTTCCAGGACAGCCAGAGCTACACAGTGAGACTCTGTCTCACTCCTTGTACCTCCCAAAGATGGTGCTTGACAATCTGTCTCATAGTACACGCTTTATAGGAACCCTCCTATAACATCATACCAAGTTCATATAGCAGTGAGATAAGGGGAAAAAAGGACAATATGCTAGTGCTAGGGCTAGATTACAGAAGCTTCCCCCTCTCTTCCTTTCCCTTCTCCCTTCCTCCTTTTCCTTTGTCTTCCCCTCCTTCCTTCCACCATCATTCTCTCTAGGGAGAACCAGATTCCTTTTGAAGAGCAGCCTCACGGGAGAGAGAATTGAAACCTTCCAGCGGCTGCTGAACTGAGAATAGACTAGCCTCCCGGCCTTGTCTCACTATCTCAGACTGGGACTATATCTTGACTACAAATTCAAGAGACTCTGAGGCAGAATCATGAGCTAAATAAATGTCTCCCAGATTCATGACCCTGAGGTGGGTGAGATAATATGTTTGTAGCTTGAAGCAGCTAAAATGTGAAGGTAATTTGTTGTGTAGCAATAAACAAGAGCTATAGCACCCATTCCATTCCCAATCGTGTCTTGATTTGGATGAAAAATTATAAGGTCACTCTGCATAAAAGTTGCCAACGGAAGTCTTACTCACGAACTTATCAGGAGTTTTTATTTACAGTTAAGGATTTGATATGCAGTTACTTAGGAAAGTTATCAGGACAGAGGCATTCAATAGGGTTTGAAGTCTAGATCTGGGTATTCAGAATCGTGAAAGAGAATGATAAAGTAGATCATATCATTAGATTTAGAATCAAGCTTGGCTGGATTTTAATTCTGATACTATTATTTACTATCCTTGACCGCTTATTTTGCTTTTAGATGCTTCAATTTTAAAATGTGCAAAAATGGGGATTATAATAGTACCTCCTTCACAGGATTTTTGAGGTTAAATGTGTGTAAAGGACTTAAATGATGACTGGAACACACAGTGTTCAATAAAAGTTACCCTTTATTATTGCAAGGAGGAATTGAGTTGACATTTTGTCTTTGCTCTATTTATGGATAAATAAATAATTCTCTTCTAATGGTATTCTCACTGATTCATTCCTGGAGTAATTTTATATTCTTGCTGTGTGTCTTGAGATTTAAGGTAGAAATATGTTATCCCTTAAGGAACTTACAAAATAGTTGGAAAATTTTCAATATGCTTTTATGCATATTATTTACATTGAATAATGTATACAATAAAACCCACAGATGGTTGCTTGTTTAGCTTGCCTGGTGGGTTTTCAGTTTCACAGTAATGAAAAAGCAAAACACATCCATTATAAAGCAGACTTAGAATCTTGGACTTTGTTCTTTTGACAGGATGGATATATGCAGCTAGCTGTATAGTCTCCAGATATGCTGGGAACTGGAAGCGACCTGCAGCTTCCAGTCCACAATGCAATCACCAGAGACTATAACTGATACTCTCTAGTGCACTATGGCTAAGCTTTGGTCTTCTATAGGTTAAATGTGTTAAATACATTATTTGCTTAAAAAATTTTCAGTTTAAGATGGGTTATTGGAACATAACTGTATCACAAACCAATCATAAGTCAGGGAGCATTTCATACACACACACACACACACACACACACACACACACACACACACACACACATGTATGAATGACCTGAATATGTATGCATTAATTGTAAAAATTAGTAATGTCAAGGACAAGATGATAAAGTGCAGATTGACTCCAGGAAAAGTGGGAGTGAATTAAAGAGCAGACTATGGGAGTGTAGAGCTGAAATGGGATACATTTGTGGGAATGATGAGATACTTTTAAAGAAATACTTGAACTTTCTGTAAGGGCCCAGCTGATGGCTGCATTCCTGTTTCCTGAGCAGTCCTCAGGATAGAGTTAATGTCAATGAAATAGCTATCAAGTGGATATGTTGAAAAGGAAGGATGATTATTTAACAAGTAAAGAAGAGTGGGGAATGTGGAAAGGGCAACCAAGAGCTGGATGGATGGTAGCTAATTTTGTTTGACAAACCAGAGAGAAGAGGAGATATTTTGGTGACATGAAGGTGAAGATCAGTGGTAGACAGTGAGGAAGAGGCACATTTAGAGATTTGTCACATTGTGAAAAGCTGAAGACACAAGGAAACATGTGGATTCTTCTTGAAAGTGTGTTTGAAGACCTGCTAATGAAATGGTGTGGGAGGTGAGTTGTTAGACATACAGTGGGACAAAATGAGAAGGTAAAGGATCGAGTTTCAGATCCAGTAGTGGGGATTTAAAATTCTGGAGAAAGGAGAGGGAAGCCAGTACAGAAGGAGGTGGGAGGAAGGGAAAATAACACTAAGGTCCTTTGAAAAGGCCACAAGGAATTATATAAAATGTTTAACATTTTATTTAATAATAATAAATAAATTAATATTTATTTAATTTGAAATATAAAATAATAAAAATTATATATATATACTTTAAATGAAGTTACACCACCTGGGGTCACAATGCTGCATGCAACAGCCATAGACTAACAAAATCCCGAGTACTAGGCATAGGTTGCTTTTTTGAGTTGTTGGTCAGGGAGCCCAAGACAATATCAGCCTTTGCTGTTGCTCTTGGTTGCCTCCCAGTGGTTAAAGGTAAGTCCCTATGGCCGAAGACACACACTGTTGTCAATAGCCTTTTCATAGAGACATTTATAGACGACAAATCTTCACTTTCTTCAAAATGATGCCTGAGAGGCAGTTCAATAAATAAACTTCTCAAGGTCATTGCCTCCCAAGGCTGTACTTTGTACAAAGTCATTGCCTCCCATGGCTGTACTTGCTATGTTTTCTCCTTTCTGTACAGTATGGGAAGTTGGTCTCTAGGGACTTAGCTGTAAAACTTCTGAGAGGTGTAAACTATGCATTGTATTAACATGAGAAGAAATCGAATGGATTTTTCATCTGTCACAGATCTTGTGCTAAGGAAAATGTTGTCAGGTTACTGAGGTCTGTGTTACTCTTAACATTCCTAAGGTGATTAATGACCAATATCAATCCTCTAAGGATCATGCACCTTCATATTCATTTCTTCCCCCTCCTGAATTAACTTTTGTCTTTATTGCACCAAAGAAGTCTTACATTACTAAGAGATATCTGAGTCACATCATCAAATAAGCTTAACATAGAAAAGAAATGTAGGTAAAAAAAATTGTAATGCTATCAGTGCATTCTCTGAAACAGTTTTATTTTCCATGAATAAAGGCCTCCTGTTGTATTCTTTTCTGAATCTATCATAAACACATATCAACTATGTAAAATTAAACTCATTATTTCCCTTCTAGAAGAAGAAAAGAGAATTCAAATGATGTAGTCCCAATCTAGAATGAAATACACTTCAGAGGACAGGTGCTTTCTATTTAAATTATTTGACTCATCAAAACTATAGTTTGTAATTGTTTCACTAGCTGGAGTTATTTAGTTTATTGAGGGAAAGAGGTTGGCAGAACAAGTGCCTGCAATTTTCTTATGAAATTCCTTGTCTTGTTCTCCAATCTGAGTAACTTCTGGTTTCCTGTGATCTTCTGAGTCACATATCACACCAGTTTCACCTATTTCTGCTGGTGTGACACAGTAGTTACACCAGTTTCTAACTGAGTGTGTCAGTGGGAGTTACAGGCGGTAACTCCTTTCAGGCGGTAGTACCACCAAGATGCTTCTCTGCTGGGAATCCCTTTGGATGCTTTTCATTATGTATGGCTTTGTCCTAAAGACCCGGAGAAACAGGGAGGCCTTGGGTTTGGCTGACCTAGCAAGGGAGAACCCAATACTTGAGGTATGTCTGCGTTCCTGTGTGCAGCCTTGAAAGCAAATTGGTATGGAGTGAAAGCACCTGTAGTCTACAGCAATGGATTCATTTTTGGTCTTTGCTTTTGGGACCAAACTCGGCTTTGAAGAAGGTTTTGCGTTCTTATTTACTATATCCATAGAGAAAGACTATAATTCTTTCAGTACAGCTTTTACAGTAGTTTTACAATTTGTGACCAATGTTTGTGATTTATTCTACTTTTGAGTAAAGATGGAAGTCTTCATCTTGTTCACTGCAGATAGCAGAGGCCTACCAAATTTTATATAATTCATTTTGGGCTGTAGAACTTGAAATACGTCTTCTTTAAGAACATGCAAGGCTTTAACGTTCTCCCTATGCATTGATATTTGCTTTTTCTATTTAATATTTTCTAGCCACTAGGAATTAAAATACGAAGAGGTTTTAAAATTCTTTGACTTAAATTTGCATCAGATAAAACTGAACTATTATGGATTTATTTGTCTAAAAGGAAGCACTCTTGGAGCCACAGTCACAAGTAAAGGAAGAATAGAACGTCACTTTTGATGAAAGAAAAAAATTGCCTGTATGATGAGATATTTATTTTGTGAGAAATGGATATGTCTAATTAAACGAGTGGAGGGCTTCACCTGTGATTGTCTTTCATACTAATAGAGTGACATGATGCATAATCATCTGTTCCAGCTGTTGATGTGTTCCGTGCGCAGGGTTTGATGTTCACTTAAAGAATACCCCATTTACAACATTCATATATTACAGTGCATGAAGAAACTTGGTGCCTCAGAGTTTTAAAAGCCATTAATCATACTGAATTAAGACAGTTAATCAAGCCTTAGACATTGACAAAAGATAGTCCCTCAGGGTTTTTACCTTGAAAATCTTTAGAAAATGATGGTTTCAGCTTTCTGCTTGAGTGCCTTAGTAAGCCAATTCATTTTGTTTAAAAGAAGCTCAAGGTTAATGGCATGACTATGTCAGCTTGAAGTCATGTTTTCCCTCACTCATGGAAGCAGACTTCCATTGTTATGACGTATGCAGTAAGAAGTACTGTCAAGCCGGGCGGTGGTGGCGCACGCCTTTAATCCCAGCACTCGGGAGGCAGAGCCAGGCGGATCTCTGTGAGTTCGAGGCCAGCCTGGACTACCAAGTGAGTCCCAGGAAAGGCGCAAAGCTACACAGAGAAACCCTGTCTCGAAAAACCAAAAAAAAAAAAAAAAAAAAAAAAAAAAGAAAAAAAGAAAAAAAGAAGTACTGTCAAGAAGCCAGCTGATCGTCCAGGAGCAAATCAAGTAGAGAAAAGGACCAAGAACAGATTCCAGTTTATCTACAAATGAAAATAGTTAATATTTAATTGAGTAATTGAACTTGAAGAAACACTATATATAATATTACATATTATATATATTATATTATACATTATGTAACAAATGGTGAGTGGTGCACTGTGAGTGTTGAAAAGATATGGACCAAGACAAACAATTGGGGAAAATATTTAATTGGGTTAATTTCTATAAATTATATAATTTTGTAATTAATTTCAAATGAAATTTCTCTTCCTTTATTTCTTTTTTCTTTCTTTCCTTCTGTCCATCTGTCGTCTGTTGCCTGTCTTTCTTTTTTGAGACAGGATTTCACTGTGCAGCCCTGGATCTCACTTTGTAGACCAGGCTTGCCTCAAGTTCAGAGATCCATCTGCCTTTGCCTACTGAGGGCTAGGATTAAAGGTGTGCACCACCACTGCCAGCTCAAATAAAATTTCTTTTTTTAATTAAGAAATTTTTTTATTCATTTTACATACCAAAGATCCCCCTCTTCCCTCTTCCTGCCCCTCCAGCATCCCTCTCCCATCCCACCCCCATTCCTTCCTATAAGAAGGTAAGGCTTCCCATGGGAAGGTACATTTGGTAGAGTTAGGTCTAAGCTCCTCTTTCTGCCTCAAGGCTGTGTGAGGTGTCCCATCATAGAAGTGGGCTCCAAAAGGCCTGCTCATGCACCAGGGATGGATTTTGATCTTACTGCCAGGGGGCCCTTTAAGCAGATCAAGCTACACAACTGTCTCACTATGCAGAGGGCCTAGTCCGATCCCATACAGGCTCCCTAGCTGTTGATCTAAATTTCATGAGTTCACACTAGTTTGGTTTGGTCGTCTCTGTAGGTTTCCCATCATTATTGTGATGCCCCTTGCTTATAGAATCCCTCTTCTCTCTTCACTGGACTCCTGGAGCTTGGCCTGGTGTTTGGCTGTGGATCTCTGCATCTGCTTCTATCACTTACTGGATGAAGGCTCTATGATGACAGTTAGGGTATTCACCAATCTGATTACTGGGGTAAGCCAATTCAGGCACCCTCTCCACTATTGCTAGTAGTCTAAGCTGGGGTCATCCTTGTGGATTCCTGGGAACTTTCCTAGCACCTAGTTTCTCCCTATTCCCATGATGTCTCCCTCTATCATGGTATCTCTTTCATTGCTCTCCTACTCTGTCCCTGTTTCAGCTCAACCATCCCATTCCCTTATGTTCTCATCCTCCATCCCCTCCCCTCCATTGCCCACCCCTCATCCCCAGTTTACTCATGGAGATCTCATCTATCAAATAAAATTTCTGAGTCAGTGTTTTTCTCTTTGAGCACATTATTTCAGCATTGAGTCAAGGCAGTTGGGTTCTTGAAGTGTGACAGAGGCAAATGCCTCATTAATGCTGATCTGAGAGGCCTCTGTGATGAGTCTTCACACCCAGCAGATATTCAGAACTGACTGAAGGCTGGCAGGTGGTTCTGAAATCAGGCAGACTGGGACTATTTTGTTTGTTTACTGCAAAAATAACTTAAAAACCCCAGACTTACAGATTGAGTTTCTCCAGGTTTAACTGTACAAGTTGTCTCAATGTATTGCTTCCTACAATTTGAAAGACGGAGGAGTGAGTACACTCTGCTCTGAAACCCATTTTGCCTTAGATCAACTAGAGTTCAGATAAATCTGAACTTTGTTTTTAGCCTTTTATTTAATTTGTGGAGACTTCCTGGCCACTGATGTGATAGTGGAAGAATCGTCTTTCCCAAGCTTCTCCTCCTCTTCTTCTCCTTTCTTCTTCTTTCCCCTTTTATTTGTTTAGAGGGTAGAAAAATGCTAGGATTCAAGGCAAAAAAAAAATCAAACCGAAAGAACTTAAAATAGCCATCTTTCTCCAGCAATAGGTGTCTGGCCTAAAGCTTATTACTGCTCTTTATACCAAGTGACAAAGCAATAAAGGAAAAGAGCAATTGGAAGTTGGTGACATTAAAAAAATAGTGATAATTTGCTCCCAAGGCCTCCCTCCCCCCCCCCCAAAAAAAGAAAGAAATGATGGCTAAAGGAAAAATATGCCACTTTAAAATGAATTTTAAACAGTAAGCTGAAAAATACAAGCAAGGAATTATTAGAGTAACACAAAAATGTACTTTGTTCTAAAAAATTGGAGTGAACTTTGAAGTACCTTTCAGCAACTAACCTGTCTGATTCCCCAATGGTATTTCTCTGTCATTATCACAAAGCTCCCCGGACCTTAGGCGTAAATCTAAAAAATTGGAGTGAACTTTGAAGTACCTTTCAGCAACTAACCTGTCTGATTCCCCAATGGTATTTCTCTGTCATTATCACAAAGCTCCCCGGACCTTAGGCGTAAATCCATAGTGCTGATTTCGGCTCTTGTACCATGGCAAGGATAACAAGTACTGAGGATTATTTGTAATAAACTGGGGGGCGGGGCGAGAGATGGCTCAGTCAAGAAAGTGCTTGCTCTGCACGCATCAGGACCTGAGTGTGGATCCCCAGACCCGACGTAAAAAGCCAAGTCCAACAGTATGCCACTCTAATCTCAGTGGGGGAGAAAGCCACAAGAGGCTCCGTGGCGCTGCTTGATGGTCGGCCAGTCTGCCAAATGGCTGAGCTCCACATTCAGGGAGAGACACTGCCTCAAAAGTAACCTTAGTTTTTAAGTTAATTAATTAAATTTTTTTTTCAAGACAGGGTTTCTCTGTGTAGCCCTGGCTCTCTTGGAACTCACTCTGTAGACCAAGTTGGACTTGAACTCAGAGATTCATTTGCCCTTGCCTCCAAAATGCCACGCCTGCCCAGCTGAATAATGTATTTTTATGTGTATGAGTTTTTCACCTGCATGTATGTATGTGTGCCACATGAGTGCCTGATGCTCACAGAGGCTGGAAGAGGGTTTCAGAACCCCTGGAACTGGAGTGACCAAATGGTTGTGAGCTACCACGTGGGTGCTGGCTATTGAACCCAGGTCCTCTGCAAGAGCAGCAAGTGTTCTTAACCACTGAGCCATCTCTTGGCCCTGAATGAAATAAATTTTAAGAATTGGTGGATAAATAATGAAAATTCACGCTTAATGAATAATGTAAAATAAAATGAGTAAAAAAGATTTTCTTTCATGGTTTTCTGCTTTCAGCTTTGAAATCTTGAAATTAATATGTAGAGAAAGAATTATAAAGTTAATTTTTAGTTATTGATGGACAGGATCCAGAAGAATAATAATTTAAATTAAGAATCCATTCAATAATGTATAGAACTTTTATTTTGAAAAATGAAGCAAGACAATTCATCATGTAAATTAGTAATTTATTACAAGGGTGCTAATTATACTTATATTGCTATAATTAAACTATACCACGATTAAGAGTCTGCCTGCCTTTCCCAATTACAAATAAATATTTTAAGCCATTATCTCAGGATACCATGCTGTTTTCAAGGAAAAATTTTCTTCATTGAATACAAATCAAACATTAAACTACACAAACCAGTGTGTTATCTTCTGTGGGTCTTGTTGATGAGATGAGTGGAAATTAAGATGGGATCAGTGTCTTAGTTACCTTGTGTTAAATAGAATGGAGACTAAACCAGTAAACATTTAAAATAACAATAAAAGAAAGCCTGGAAGAAATAGCTTTTGGGATCAAAAGAAGTTACTATCAAGCGTTGTTTTATTTCATGTGGAACTAACCCACTGTCTTCTCTGTGAGAGTTGCATATGAACTCAAACAAGAGATTGTTCATCAGGGCTAATGTTGATATGTACTTTGCATGATCCTTCCATGTAGATCAAATTGAAACATTATAGTTGACCACTTAATTTCTTTGTGTTCTAGTTGACACCATTTAACCTAATCTGGAGTTTATTTAATCTACTCTGGATAGCAATATAAGGCACAATAAATCACACTTATGATCCTATTGAATCAGCAAGAAATGTTTGCCTATCTACCACATTCATGGTGTTGTAGTAGGCTGTATTTTTCTTTTCAGTAACTTTATTGAATGTAAAGTGCTTGCCATGCAGATTGATAGCTTCTGGGGGTAAAAACGCATACCTCCATTCCCATTTAAATAGTTTAATGTCAGAGCATGGCAAGTAAAGAGATGCTTGCTCTGTATTACACGTGCTAGGAGAAATAGTAAGATACTTTGGGTAAACGTTTACAGGAAGAATATCAATCAATGCAACTGCAAAGTGGAGAAGAGGTGGCTCCTAGAGAATATGCAGCCTACTGAAGCTTTAAAAGAAGACCTGTTAATAGCTCAAAGGGAACTTGTGTGTGTGTGTGTGTGTGTGTGTGTGTGTGTGTGTGTGTGTGTTGGGGTGTGTATGTGTTCATTTTTGTATGTTGTATGTGCATGCACATGTCAGACATCAGAATTGAGTGTCTTCCTTTATATCATCTATCTATCTATCTATCTATCTATCTATCTATCTATCTATCTATCATCTATCTATCTATCATCTATCTATCTATCTATCTATCTATCTATCTACCTATCTACCTATCTATCTATCTATCTGTCTATCGACAGGGTCTCTCACTGGGGTGTGCATGTGTTCATTTGTGTTTATTGTGTGCGCATGTGCATGTGTGAATGTAAAGGCCACAAGTTAGAATTGAGTGTCTTTCTCTATTCCCTGCTTATTAATTAATTAGTTTATAGACAGGTCTCTCACTGAACCTGGAGCTCAATTCAGCTAGACTGGCTAGTCTGCGAGCCTCATGGGTTCTCTGTCTCTGGCACACCTCTTCCAGCACTGAGGTTACAAGCATTGCACAGCCACGCCTCGCTTTCTTTGTCGGTGCTTGGGATCTAAATTTGGGTCTTCATGCTTCTGTGACAAGTGCCTTGCACACCAGACTATCTCTCTGACTGCCTAGAGGTGTCTTTGAGTTTAATAGGATAGATATAGCCAGCAAATATAACCTAAGTAAAAAGCACATTACAAGCTATCTTTTAGTGTATTGTGTAAAGGATTCAGTAGGGGGGTTCAATTTTTGTGGCGTCACGAAAATGAGGAGTCAACAGAGGAGCCAAGAAAAGATGGTGAGGTGAAATTGAGTCCTGAAAACATGAGTGCAGGAAAAGAAGAAACGACATTCCAGATAATCAAACTGAAAACCACAGGCGAATAAACTTGCCTAGGTTTTGAAATAATATTCAGAAGTTCTGTTTGATTAGGGAAGGAGCGGTGACATGAACAAAATTTGAGTGAATGGGTAAGGGAACATGGGAATAAAATAAATATCTGTTCATTATCCTTCACTGTGGGGATGAAGGGAAGAGGAGCATCCAATAACTCCCGGCCTAACCTTGCTGCTTGAGGGATGGATAACTGCAGATTACAGAGTGGATATGATTAAAAGACAGAACAGAAATTAGATTGGGAAAAATAATAAGAATAGTAAGTTTAGTTGAACCCGGCTGAGATATTTGTGGGCCTTTAGCCTGGGTTATAGGGCAATGCATTTGTTGAAGAACTAGAATTATAGCCTTAAGAATATAGAAGTTCCTAGCTGCAGTTACAAAAGTAGAAGCCTTTTAATGACATGTCAAAGTAAGAGAGAAGACAATAAAATCACAAACACTAGTATTTAGGAATGGATGCATGAACAGCATTTAAGTAAATAATGAATAGCATTTAAGTGATGTGGAGGATTGAGGGGGGAAAGCCGAGAACTAAGAGAGAGGGATATTATGGAGGTAAAAGTAAAGCAAAGTTGAAGGAAGATGGCAAGTTTGGGGTCCCAAGTTTCTAAAGTCTCCAAAGAGGGAGAGGAAACTCGAAAGCATCCTTAAGATTTAGTATGCATATGATGGTAGCATTGATGAGACAGTGACCTTTGAAAAGAGGAGGACATATTGAAATACATGGTTTTGGAGCTAGAGAGAAACTGTCTAGGATAAGGGGCCTGATGGAGTTCAGAATTCTAGAGTGCAGTGTTAGCAGTCTGCACCTCCATATGGTTTTTCTTCCGAAATCTCTGCAGCCCAGGTGTAAGTTTGGAGAAGGCTGTTTGTTATTTTATTGAAGGTCTAGAGTGAGCAGAGTAGAGAAAGGAAGTATCAGTAAGGGAAGACTAGGAAGAGAGTAGGTGAAGACTGTAATATAGACCTCAGACTGGTGAGGGAAGGAGGCAAAGGCATGGGAGACAGGAGATGAATGAGGGTGAGATGGAAGGGTTTCATTTGTGGAGGGTCTTGCTGAGTGCCTTTCATAGGCATTACTTCCTGAGAAGCTGTGGGTGGGGTGCCTCTTGCCTTTTCTTCCACTATCATAGTTATTTTCTTAGTGTGTTGTGGTTTGGGCCTTAGCTGTACAACAGAAACTTGTATGCTGAAGGGTTGGTCAACAATATAGCAATATTCAGATGGGTCTGTAGGCGGTAACTGAAACGTGAGGATTCTGCCATTTAGTAATCGATACATTGATTAATTTTATTTGTGGATTCATAATTTAATGGACTACTGAGAGGTGCTGGAAGCCTTCGGAGGTGGAGGCATAGCTGAAAGAAATAGATAATTGGGTTGTAACCTTAAAGGGTGTATTAATCAGCTTCTCATTGTTGCAGCAAATACCTACAGAGACAGTTTTTTTTTTGTTTGTTTTGTTTTTTGGCTTATGAAACCCACATTTAATTTGATAAAGCTTTTTTTTTTTTGAGCAAAGTAAACCTGGAATCTCCAAATGTTTGCAAAAACAAACATCATGGCACCTATAATGCCCTTATTTTGTCTACATAATTTTTTTTATTTGTTTGTTTCATGTTTTTTTTTTTTTAATTTTTTTTAAATGCCGAATGCTGTTTATTGAAGGAGGGAAGAGGTCTTAAATACAGGCTTACAGCACAACTGGAGAACCCTGGAGGGCAGAAGTTTGCTACCGATATTTTACAATTTTGCATCTAAGCTATTGACGCCCATTATGCAGGATACACAGACAAGGAACTTCCCTTAAGCATTCAGGAGGGTGGAACCTGGCAGGGAATTAGCATAGGGAGGATATCAAGGTCAAGGTCAGCAAGCAAGACAACAGTTACCCAAAATGGGGCCAGGGACCTATAGGTCCCCCTTTTACTAAAAAATGAGCTTCTGACTTAGATTGCGTGGGACGTCAGCAGGTCACCTTACCTGTCATGGAGACACCTGCCCAGGCCACACAGGTGCTATGTCTTAGGTTGGCGAGCACCCCCCAGGTATTACCTGTCTCTGAATACTCATTATCATACAGGCTTAATTGTGTGTGAGTTGCAGAGTTAACTGCTGCCAAAGATCTCAAAGTGGAGCTGGGCTTGCAATCTGTGTGTTTGACACAGAAAAGACCAACAGAGGTCCTATCCCACCCATAGCCAGTAGGCTAAAGGCAACTGAGCCATTCCCTAGAGACAGGTTTTTAGGCTCACAATTTCAGTGCACCGTTTGGCTTCATCACGTTGGTGTTGGGGAATATTATTTTAAGGTGTGTTACTTTTGTTTATGTTGTATTTGTTTAACTCTGTGAAGCTGTGTTACTGTACCTGTCTAAAATACCTGATGGGCTGATAAAGAACTGAATGGCCAATAGCAAGGCAAGAGAAAGTATAGGAGGGGCTAGCAGGCAGAGAGAATATATAGAAAGAGAAATGTGGGAGGAAGAAAGGAGGAAGACATTAGAGGCAAGCAAACCCAGCTACACAGCCAGCCATGGAGTAAGAGTGAAAGTAAGATTTACAGAAGTAAGAGAAAGGTAAAATCTCAGAGGTAAAAGGTAGATAGATTAATTTAAAGTTAAGAAAGGCTGGCTAGCAACAAGTCAAGCTGAGGCCGAGCATTTAAAATTAGGAATAAGCATCCTTGTGTGATTTATTTGGGAGCTGGGTTTCAGGCACCCCAAAAAGAGTAAAACCCACCACCACCACCCTAGGACTGTGGTAAGGTAGAGAATCATGGTAGAAAGAGTTGGTGGAGCATAGCTTCTTATTCATGGCTCCTGAGAAGCAGAAAGAGAAAGAGCAGGGGACAAGATTGCTCTAGGACTTGACCTTAGTGACATATTTCCTCTAACTAGTTTCTGCTTCCTACTTTCCCCACCTGCCAATAATGCCTATCATATTATGGATTCATCAAAGGATTAATGCACTAGTTAGATCAAAGCTGGAAGGATCCAGTAACTTCACCAAAGTGTATCATCTGTCAAACATACCCCCAACCCATGAGCTTTTGTGGGCAAATCATAATGAAAGATATATTTTGTCCCTGGCCCCTTCATCTCTGACCTTTCCTTTTGCTTCCTGGGTGCTTCATGGGCAGCTTTGTCCTACACCATATGTTCTGCTTTAGCCTCAGGCTTCAATCAACAGGGCCAGGGACCAGTGGACTAAAACCTCTGAAATCACCAGCCAAGATAGACTCACATGTGCCTACTTAGTTAATTGCTTTGTAAGTATAAGGATCTTCCTTTCTTAGTCATTGGTTTTTGTCATGACTTCTGTGAGAATATGAGAATGGTTGGTAGAGCAATCAAATTTAAGAGGTTGATGAAGGAGGAGGAAGGCAGTGAGTTCATTTTCAGACTTATATTTTGGAACTTAAGATTTCAAAGTTGATAGAGTTTGGTAGATGGCAAGGTTCAGACTCTACCTTCAGTAGATACATAGTTGAAACAGGAAGTGCTCATTAAATAATTTTGAGAAAAACTTGCAGAATTAGATCAGATACTACCCATGAAAAATAAGTGAACCATGGATAGCTCCAAAAATCAAGAGATTTACAACTCCTGGGCAAGTGACAACCACATGGGAATCTCAATATTTGTATTTCTTTTAGACCCAAGACAACAGTTTTTGTTGTTGTATAGCTTTCCCTAAAAATTCCATTATAATTAAACTTCCACAAGCCCCCTTATGGATTTTTAATTTTTAGTGATTTCTATTGCTGAAAGAAATGGTCCTATACAAACCTTAATTTCTTGGCTAAGACATTTTAGCCTATGTGCTCTCTTGAGGTTTTAATTGATGGAGTAGTTGTCTCGTGTAGAAGGCTTAATAAAATATTCCTTAGGAGATGATGTAATGCCATTGTTATGGAGTGTCCCCCAATAAGACAGCAATGCCCATTGGTCACGAAAGGGTGTAGAGATGAACCACTCTGGAGACCATTTCAGGGGACAGCATCTGCTTTCTTGCACATGAGCAACCACTTATATAGTGGAAGCCTGTGGACTGTGATTAGTTAGCACATTACCTCGGAATTGGATAGTGAGTGCTAATACCACCAGGGTCTTCATGCAGAAGAGACTCACTAAAGGAGATGTGGGGAGTGCAGACTTTCCCGAAGGCTACCGGCTGCTCATGCTCCTTCAGAATTCAGTGTTTTGACTTCAGGAGCATAGTATGCCATGCTCCTTATTTAGAAGAAACACAGTGTGCCAGGTCATGCCTGCATTTTCTTCTACAATGTAATGTCCAAGATTAAGCTTCTGTTCTTCCCAATGAGCTTGAAGAAATCCTCTTAGATTTAATGTCTCCATACTTTGCTCCCATCTATGATATTTTCCTAAAAAAAGCAAGTTTTTCACCCCAAACTGTTCTACAATAATTTCAACATGCAAGCTTTTTTTGGGGGGGAGGGTGGATCATGAGGGGGAGTGTATAGCAGAGGAGATAGGAGGAAAGGGAATCATCTTCTGCCCATCTCCCCACATCTCTTAGTGTTTGCCCCCTCCAGCCAGACCTGTGCACTACCCTGCTGATGTCCTATCCCTGGATGCCTAAGCTGGAACTGAGCCACCATTGCTGTTTTACAAAACTTAGATAAGTTTCTATCTTTGGTAGCCACTGTTTGTGTAGTGTCATACCCAGAATCTGAAGGTCACCTTTGGGAACTGGTCCCCACTTCCCCCTGCTGTCCATATCCAACAATCCCCACTTCCTTTCCATTATACTTCCAGCCTACTTGCCTACTCTCCATCATGTTAAGTTTAACTTCACATTTTCTCTTTCTTGGATTCTGGAAATCACTCCCACTATCTGCTCACATTCTTATCCCTTCAACTTTTCACAAGCAGTTTAAATAATTCTCTGAAGAACAATTGATTGTCTAAATTATTGGTTTACAAATCTCCATAATAAGCTGGGCATGGTGGCACATATCTTTAATCCCAGTATTTGAGCAGCAGAGGCAGGTGGATCAGTGAGTTAGAGGCTCTCATGGTCTACATCATAAATCCCAGGTCACCCAGGGCTACATAATGAGACGCTGACTCAAAAGAAAAATCTCTGTAGTAGTTCTCCTTCCCAATAACAGAAAACACTTCATAATCTCACCATGTCTTATTTTTTTCGCCTTTCTCCACTGATACTCCCCACTTTGCATTCTAAACCACATCTCTGCTTTCTTTTCAGTTCTCCAAGCAGGCTAGCACTCAAGCATCCTCATTTATTACAGTAATAGGGCTTCTATTTAAAGTGATGTGGCATGGGTACCACAATCAAAACAGAGACCATCTCCTCAGAATAGGTTTTTACTATAAACTGATAGCTACATATCTGAGCTAAGGAGCCTCTATGCACACTTGCACAGCACTTATTACAGTGTATTTACTGTCTTGCTTCTTAGAATAGATACTTCTTGAACACAAAGGAAGCATCTCCTGTTTGTTGTATTTCTGGCTTTGTTGTAGAAACAGTCATGCTTTTTGAGTTTGTTTTTTTATGAATTAAAATTTTCCATTGACAATTTCATAAATGTATACAATGGATACTGATTACTCTCAAACCACCATTTAAAAAAAAAAGCAACTCCCTCCCACCTCTGTACACCCCTCCTGCTTCTTTACAAATCTCTCTCTCACATTCCTGTTTTTTTGTATTGTTTTGTACCCGCTGAGTTTATCCTGAGCTGTCTATGACCACAGGTTTAGAACTGTGCATTGGAGCCTGATTGGCTTAGCAGTGGGAATATAACTGAAGATAATAACTCTACCTTTCTCACACTCTCTCATTAACTAACAGTTTAGCAGGGAGGGGTAGGATCCCACGGGTCCTTCCCCATCCAAGAATGATTCTTGACAGAGCTGGTCTTTTGCAGGACCTAGGAAAGTAGCCATAGTTGCTATGAGTTCATGATTGCAATGGTTGTGTTATACTCAGAATATTATATTATACAGCTCTTATATGCTTCCTTTCTTCTCTTCTGCAATGTTCCCTGAGCCTTAGAGGGATTGGTATAAATACCTTATTTATGGCTGAACCATCAACTGTCACTTTTTCTCAGCATCTTGGGTAGCCACAGATCTGTGCTATTCACTGCAAAGAGGAGCTTCTCTGATTATGGCCAAGAGTAGCTTTTGTCTGTGGATATAAACACAGATATTTAGGAGGCAGTTCGATGTTGTGTTGGTTTAAACAACAGTACTAAGTTCCCTCTTGGGCCTAAGACCTCCTCAGGCATGATTTTCCCTCTGTGGAGCTGCTCTCAGATCCAGAGGGCAGTTGATTACTCCCACCAACAGTCATGCCCCTGCTTCCCAGGTGGGTACATTTTGCCCAGCAGATTGGTTTTGTAGTTCACAAGCTTTACAACTGGGTAAGCCCACTGCTGATTCTACTCCCGCAGCTGTCTGCATCACACTTTCCAGCACTTTGAAGGCTAGCTGCGGGGAGGAAGTTTCCACCTCAGTTCCAGCTTGCTTTCTCTACATCTTTGGTGTATGGTGAGGTAGAGAGGAAAGGGGGGTGCCTCATATGGAAAATCAAGTCCTAGGCAGCAGCCAGAATCAACTTGCAGACTTGTGAATGTGTGAGCTTTCGATGACCTTGGTTCCAAGCTATTCAAATCACCTCTTCAGGATCAACGTCCTTTCCAGATGAGGCCCCAGACATCTTGGAACAGATCCTGGGTGAACCCTCTCTGAACTGAGGACCTACAGATCGCTAAACATGCTATAAAGATTATTGTTTTGGTCACTGAGTTTGAGTTGGATGATTTGTTATGGAAAATAGATCACCGACATAAATATCTACTCTTCTATCTCAAAGGTAGCAAATTTTGTAAAGGGAATGATTGTAGCCTAAACATTTTGAAAACTTAAAATAGCACTTTACTTTCCTTAGTTCATTTTATAGTCACAGTCAATATTATTATTATTATTATTTTGATTTTTAGAAACAGGGTTTCTCTGTGTTGCTCTGGTTATCCCGGATCTCACTTTGTAGAGCAGGCTGCTGGCCTTGAACTCACAGAGATCTGCCTGCCACTGTCTCCCAAGTGCTGGGGTTAAAGGCGTGCGTTACCACCACCTGACCCTGTTAATATTATATCTGTGTTGATTTACATTTCTAATGATAATTTTATGCATGGAAATGCAAACAAAGGTGAACAGAAAGATTTCTGCTTTTTCTCTCTCTTCTCCTGGTGAGAATGGCCCAACATTCTCACTCCCCCAACATTGCAATTAGGTTCATGTGACTTTCTGGTGAGCAGACTATGAAAGGAAGTGATATGGGTTCCTGTCAGTGGTGACCAGGGAAGCTGTGTGTTAGCACCAAGGAACTGCTACCTGGAAAGCAGCCTAGACAGTTGAGCTACCATGCAAAGCAGAGTTGTTCTTCAAAGCCATCTGAGCTTCAGTAGGAGCAAGTATGTTGAATGGCTGAATTTTTTTTTTTTTTTTTGGCATAGAACGTTTTGATTAACACAGAGGCTAGCAGCTGGAATGACTATGAATGTGGCTAATGATCACCAGATTGTGTCCTGTGTAGTCACCAAATAAATTTTTTTTTTTTTATAATTTTATGTGTGCATGTAAGTGTACCTTTGTGTGAACTTCCTGTGAGGGCAGAAGAGGGTGTTGGACCTTCGAGAACTGGAGTAATTGATAGATGTGAACCACCATGTAGGTGTTGAGAACTGATCCTGTGTCTTCGGTAAGAGCAGCAAAGGTTCATAACCACTGAACTCCTAGTCATTAGATGTTCTTATTATGTAGCCCAGGCTGGCCTTGAGCTCACTCTGTAGTTCAGGGTGGCCTCAGACTCTCAATCCTTATGCCTTAGTCTCACAAATGCTTGGATTACAGGCATGTGTAGTGTCATGGCTAGGCAAAAAAATTAGATAATTTACTGTATGTTTCTGCTGTTTCTATTTTTATATTTTATTCTTTTGCTCTTTGAGTCTTCTGATAGTTCTATTTTAATTTCTTTGTAAAGTAGGGTAATTTAATAATGGTCAAAATTTTATGTAAAAATGAACATGCCATAAAGGAAAAAACATTAAAAAATCTAAAAATTATTAACAAATATGAGTGAAAGAGCAGAATTTTTCATGGTACTCTATAGCTGGTACAGGAATGTTACATCTTGAAGTTCGAGACAATAAAACAAAAAACGAGACAATGTGTTTATATCACTAACAACCCATGGAGTCTGCTTAGTGATCAAAGGAATTTATTTGGGGGTTAACTCACAAGATACAATAAAGGAATTTGTTGCAGGGTCCTGGAAGGGTGAGGCATGGTTCAATGCTGTTCTCTGGTGAGATCTGCCCTGGTCTGACCCAGTATCCAAAACCCTGAGGTAGTGAAGAGAGAGCATCTTATATGCATCCTAGGTCTTAAAGGGTCCCTGAGCATCAATGCCCTAGGGGCATATACTTCAAGGTCATAGGCAGGTGTAACAGTTACCTGCTACCTCACTAGGAGCGGTCTTTCAGGGCATGTCGAGAACAGCCACCCACTATAATGAGGATTACATTGATTTTTTTTTTTTTTTGGTGATGAGTATTGAGCCTAGAGCATTGTGCATGACAGGCTAGTATTGTAACCACTACTTTCTTTTTTGAAACTGATTTCATTCTGTAGCCCATGTTGTATTTGAACTCATGATCCTCCTGCCTCAGCCTTTTATTTTTTTAAAATAAAATATCTTATTTCTCAGATTAAGAAAGAAATTTGTACAAACATTGAAAGCTGAGAAGTATGAATTTTTGATTCAAATGAATTGAATATGGAAAATATCTGTTCTCCAGCTTTTGTATATTTATAATTTACTTAAGGAAAGACTACATTTACAGATATTTAGCAAGTAGCAAAAGGATACTGGGTTTACTGTATTTACTTCTGCTTTAGATAATAGAATATTTACTTCCTCGATGCAATACAAATACTTGAGTTTGAATTCGTAACGTTATTTATTCTTTGGATCTAAGTAGCTTATCAGCTCAAATATTAACTTAAAACTATCTTATTACACTTTCCCTATAAACTTGATTTTTTTCTTTAACGGTACTATTGATACTTTGGACCAAATGACTCTTTTGTGGGACTTTTGTGTGCTTAGAGGAATGTTGAGCAGTCTCCCCCAGTCTATGCTACTTGTTCCATGAGCCGTTGTCAACCGAAAGTGTATTTAGACATTGTCAAGCAGTACTGGGAGATAAAATTGATCCTTGACAGAGAGCTACTGTTCGAGATCTTCACAGGGTTAACATTAAATAAAAGTCAAAGTTATAACACTGTTCCAAATGTCCATCAACAACATCTCAAAAACCTTTAGTAGTCACTTTCTATGGCACAGGTTCCTAAGAGACCGCAGGCTGTGAGATGTAAATTCTCAGCCTCTGTGCATTTAAATGTGTGATTTATTGTGTTCTGTGGGTAATGCTGCTTGCCCACTGTGCACCCTCACTTTGGTTTTGGCTACAGTGAATTGATTAGCAGGCCTAACCTGGGAGGCTTTGAGAGCTCTCTTGACTCTCTGCTGGATGGTGGGCACACCCCTCTTGTTCAGAAGTTGCTGAATAATAATCCACTTTTCCAAAGAGAGGCCAAACTATAGAGGGGAAAGAATTAAAAATAGCAAGTTACATATTCTGGTAACCACAGTAGCAAATTTGCCTCTGTGTCTGGGCTTTTTGGAGAAAGAACCTGCAGTTTTAACAAACCCCTCTTGCGTCTGTATTAATCAATGCTCTTGTGGTCAATCAGAGGTTTGACTGATACTTTCATGCTGGTAGAGCAACTTTGCTGGCTAAGAATAGAATAATAACACACAGAAGGGATAATAATAGACAGATGCAATTCTAATGGCCACAGCCTTCAGCGCAGAGAGCTTGTCAACCTTGGTTAGGGAGTCAGCAGGCTGATTTCTTTTTAATTTGGGTATGTGCCACCTAGGATTTCAGTTCTACTTTGCATGGTGTAATGACCTGGCTGAGGAAGTACATATCAAGTAAGAGACTCTGAAAATGTGAATATAATGTTTTCTCACTGTTTGGGGGCAGGTATCCTTGGTCCACTTGCAGAGACTCTTATGAAATTGGATTGAACAGTCTGCCAAGGGAATGGGCTCTAGAAAAATTACTTTCTAATGATTAACTTGGTTTAGAGTTTTAACTTTACACTGACTTGGAATTTCTTTGTTTTTTATTTCTTTCTTGTTTTTCCAAATGCATCCTCCTGTGTTTGGGCAACTGACTCTCCCTTTCCTATGGAAATACTAAAGGGATTTACCTTTCTCCATGGCAGCTAGACTCTTGGGCTTGATTTGCTCCAGGCAGTTACACAAGGAAATTTTCTTTCTCTTCTTCCCTTTCTCTTTTCTAGAACATCCAGTGCTCTGCAGCACATGGACAAAGGTTAGCTGCTGCTTCAGCTCATGGACTGCTTTCCTTAGTGATTCCAATTGGAGACCAAACGGTTGCATTATGTTTGTAAGACAAACATATCAAGATCTAACCCTCCAAAGCTGCCAACTTTTTTTTTATTTAATTTTTTAATTTTTATTTTGCAATACAATTCAGTTCTACATATCAGCCACGGATTCCCTTGTATTCCCCCCCCCCACGCCCCCCTCACCTTCCCCCCAGCCCATCCCTCATTCCCACCTCCTCCAGGGCAAAGCCTTCCCCGTGGACTGAGATCAACCTGGTAGACTCAGTCCAGGTAGGTCCAGTCCCCTCCTCCCAGGCCGAGCTAAGCGATCCTGCATAGGCCCCAGGTTTCAAACAGCCGACTCATGCAATGAGCACAGGACCCGGTCCCACTGCCTATATGGCACTTTCTTAGAAAATTGGGAATCCATCTCCCCCAAGATATGCCCCAGCTATACCACTCTTGGGCATATACCCAAGTTATGCCCACCACACCACAAGAGCACTTGTTCAGCTGCCAACATTTTATAAAAGTTTACAAAGCCAACATATTCCTCCCCTTCCAGTAGAGGAGTAAGAAAATGCAACTTGGGAGATAGCAGAAAGAGTGTCTGTGTTCATGAATGTAAGTTTCTGCTACATGGAGGTCACAACTGTGAGGGGTGTGCTGTGGGGCCTGTCTAACATGGATACACATGGCTGTAACCTATGCTGTAGATTTATATCCTTCTCGGGAGTCTTTCTTTTGTATGAAAACCAGATTTTATTCTGTTTATATTTTGATTTATTTTATAAAATGCAATATAATAGTAAATGATATTATCTGAAGCCTCTCATGGCAGTAAGGCAGACTTACATGGGAAGAATCACCAGGCTAGTATGGTGTATGAATAGGTATGAATACCCATAGACTCTTGGGTTTGAATGCTTGGCCCAGAGGGAATGGCACTATTAGGAGGTGTGGCCTTATTGGAGTAGCTGTGGCCTTGTTGGAGGAAGCATGTCAGTGTGGAGGTGGGCTTTGAGGTCTCAGAAGCTCAAGTCTTGCCAATGTTTTCTCAGTCTCCTTCCGCTGCCTGTGGCTCAAGATGTAGAACTTTCAGCTCCTTCTTCAGCACCATGTCTGCCTGCATGCCGCCATATTTCTCACTATGATGATAATGGAGCAAATTGTGAGCCAGCCCCAATTAAATGTTTTCCCTTTTTAAGAGTTGCCATGGTCATAGTGTCTCTTCACAGCAATAGACTCTTGATTAAAACAGCTATTTATTAGTTTATTTGATGGAACCGCCACAAAGATAGGTGACTATTGGACCCAGTTTAACCTGGGAGTTAATTGCTGCCTGCTTATTTATTTGAAAATGGTATTTAACATACTTGGAAACTAAATTCAGGTGCAGTTTCCAGTTGCTTTTCAATCATGGGGTGGTGAGAACCAATCTAGGCCTTCACAATACGAAGCACTCTCGGTTTGTTTGGATTGAAATACTATTATGGGCTAAATAGATTTCAAATTAATCTTGGAAGAGCCACATTCTAAGTTGCCTGCCTGAGTGAAAGCTATGTGTAAAATCGGTTTTTGAAGCTTTTTATTCACAATCCTTTATAATTAAAAGAATGATAAGAATCACATTTTAAGTGTCAGGGTAAGAATTTGTTTTGACTAAAGGTAACTTAAAGTTTTAATACAGGTCTGGGGCAAGAACTCAGGGATAGGATACTTGCCTAGCAAGCTCTAGACCTGGGTTCACTTTCCAGCACTGTCAAAAGTGGTTTTTAGCCAAAAATAAGAACACATCCGTTGAGTTTTCCTTCCACTGTAAGACAGGATCTATAACAACTTTGTCACGCACGAAGCTAGGACAGAGTATTTCCATCAGACTGTGATGTACAATTCCATTAGATGTTAATAGTTTGTCAATTATGAATTTGTATTCACAACAGAGCCATCCTACACAAGACAACAAGATACCCCTTTCGTTCACTGTAATCTGAGGAATTGGCTAGAGGAAGATCTGCTGGATTAATGAAATTCCAGTCATTATCTGCAAACCATTTCCTCAGACTTGGCTTCCTTCAGGGCTCTTCTCCGGCCTCCACCCCCTGCCTCCATACTTCACATTTGCCGATTACAAATCTCAGACTGCAGTGAGGTAGAGAAAGGCTGGTTATCTCATAAGGAAACATTGCACTGTAAAAATGATGGACCTAGGAAAAGGACTCTGGACTTCAGCGTGCTCGTTAACTCAAAGAGTAAAGATGGACTTTAAAATGACCGCCAAGAAACAGTGTCTTAGCTCACCTAAGCCTAAGACACCCAGGGAGCTTCACCTAAAACAGTCCTACTAGACTGCAGAGTGCTGGGCTCTGCTGTGAGTTACATTCATTCACCTAGGCTCTAGCCTATATAGGTTCTTCACCGAGGTGGGACGAGGGTGTGGCCTTCGCAGTACCAGGGAGCCTTAGGGAAGGAAAGGCGTTGGAAGTCCAGTGGGAAGGGAAACTGTGCTTTAATTCTGGGATGTGGCTCTCACACCACTTTGTGTTACTTTTTAGAAGGTGTGTTTGTGAAGGGCAGAGTTGGCAGAGCAGACAGTAAGCTGGAATTTGGCCCTTATCCGTTCCCTCCAGTGGCTGCTCTTGCTGTTTCTTGGCTGGGGTTTGAACAGAGGCTTATGAACTAAAGCTTCCATGTTAGCAGCGATTTATCTGCTAAAAGCCCTTCTTCTAGACCCCGACATTTTAAGTACAAGTCTCATGCCTGATATTTTCCTCTGCGGTTTATTTTATGTCTAATACAAAGGTCATCTTAGCAAATATTAGATCTATAGTTTTGGCTTATTAGCCGACAAACAAGTTACAAGAATAGTTACCAGGTCAACTCTTCCCCTGAACTCTTAAGGGATGGGGATGCCTCAGATGTTATAAGGCAATCAGAATGCCTGTAAATCCGGACTGACAATTTTATTCATTGTCTAGTTTTAGTAAAATGTCCCTCATTAACATGGGTGGCTTGCTATCCGATGGCTTCCTTTATCAGAAAAAGCTATATTAAGTACTTCAGTCTATTCTTAACCACAGGACAAACAAATCACTATGGAGACATATGAATATTCATGGAAAGTTCAGAGAGATGAGAAAACGCAGAGGCACAGAGGGTAGTGAGAAATGACACCAGAGGAAAGAATCATCTGTAGGGGTAGAGTCAAAGGTAAGCGGTAGGTGAGGATGCTTTTCCTCTGCTCACATTCTTTTCCTTTCCATCCACGGGGGAACATCTTTTCAGAGCAGGCACAAAGCTTTCTTGCCCTATTTTCAGCAAAGATGTTTCCTGCCAGCTCAGTACCAGGGTCATCAGAACAGAGCC
Source organism: Peromyscus eremicus (assembly GCF_949786415.1). Taxonomy (NCBI): domain Eukaryota; kingdom Metazoa; phylum Chordata; class Mammalia; order Rodentia; family Cricetidae; genus Peromyscus; species Peromyscus eremicus. The sequence goes on from NC_081430.1 coordinate 34,297,741, forward strand.
TGTCTGATGAAACAGGACTCTGCTGTTTGGATAGATTGTATTAACTACAAACATATGCTACCTGCGAAGAGTTTCTTAGATGACAGCCTAAGGCGTCTTTTCCTTTGAACATTTTTACTTTGCATTCAAACTGCTTTCTGATCTGTTTTTTTTAATTTTTAAATTTTTTTAAATATCTCACAATTCCCTTATTACTGGAAACCAGAGATAGCAATCTCAATCTGGCACTGTGTGTGTCCTTTCTCTGGCTTCTGGTTATCACTGTTTTTACTCCACGGGTGAATCCACTGCATAGAAAACCATGTGCTCAGTTTCCACTTCCTCCTCCTCCTCCACTGATTCTGAAACCTCCCAGTTTGCCACAGGGACAGAGAAGCAATGCTGGCAACATTTTCCAGTTCTTCCACAGTTTACCTCTGTTTCTAGGAAATTTCTGAAGCGTAACTTCTGAAGTTTGTTTCCTTCCTGGCAGTTACTTTTTTGTCCATGGGGAAAGTGAACAGGAACTGGGAAGTCAGCAAATTGCATATTGTAGAGTGTCTTTTCATAAGGACCCTAACTGGAATTTTTTTCAGAGTTTTACATTATCAAGGTGTTGGCGGTAGTGAGAAAAAGGTGGCAGGGCAAATGCCTTTAAAATTGCTTTGGGCTCTGTATGATTTTAATGAAAACAGTACAATATAAGGCCCCGTGTGAAAAGGTGAAAAAGAATTATGTGTGTGTATGTGTGTGCATTTGTGTATGTGTGTAGTCATGATAAATATGGATACATGTGTAGGTGTACGTACATATGACATGCGTGTGTAGGTCAGAGGACAATGTTAGTGTTGGTCCTTGGATACCTTCTACTTTTTATTTGAGATAGTGTCTCTCTTGGCCTGGAACTTCCCCATGTAGACCAGGCTAGCTGGCCTGAGAGCTTTCGAGGTTCTATCCCTCTCTGCATTCCATGCCACCATGACTGACGTTACAGGCACATGCTGTCATGCCTAGCTTTTTATGTGGATTCTAGAGATCCAAATTCAGGTAGCCGTGCTTGTGAGGCAAGTGCTTTACCCATTGAGCTACCTTCCAACCCCACCCCCAAAACTGTATAACATTGCATCCAAATCCAACATGTGAAGTTTTTTTTTTCTTTTCAGCATCGCCTGAACAATGTAGAACAGCACAATATTTATATTTTATTAGGTAGCAGTCTAGAGATGTCTAGCAGTAGAAGACAGTGTGATGGCTAATCTGAGCACTCAGCCTTTTACCTCCTCCAGCCTTGATATGAAAGTAGGTGCCTACTCTTATTGTAACTTGTTACGCTGTATTTGGTTGATATCCCTGGGAGCCCTGCTCTTTTCTGAAAATAAACAGAGGAGGAGTGAATCTGGGGAAGAAGGGAGGTGGGGGTGGGGGTGGGAGGAAAGGAGGGAGGGGAAACTGCAGTCAGGATGTAATATATGAGAAAAGAATAAATAAATTAAGAAAAGAAGAGCTTGATGGTGGGAATATGGAAGAATAGAATGCCAATAAATTATCACAGAATGTGCTAATGAGATCTAAAAGGAGAATGAGAACTCTATTGGAACTGGACCAGAGGTCCTTCCTGTTACACTTTTGGCAAGAAGTCTGGCTGCATTATTTCCATGTCTTGAAAATTTGAGTGAGCATGGATTAAAAAGACACAGGTTAGTTTGTTTTGTTTGGTGGAGAAAATTCATGACAGAATAGCATTCAGGCTGTAGTATGGTCACTGTCCACTGCCCCTTTTCCTAGTTTATAGTGAAAGAGAGCAGCAACATATGAAAAACGTGTAGTTTTGGGAAGAAAAGAGTGTTAGGTGGGTTAAAAGTTAGGATAAGAAGAGTGCAGAGAAAGCATCTATAATTGTTAATAATGTTATTAAAATCAATAGTTGTATTTGTACTGGCGACCATTGGAGGAAAGTTTCCTTAAGGGCAACACTACTCTTGAAGTGTCTAGTTTATACAAATGCAGATTAATTTGAAAGGAGAATGAAAGAATGCTGTTGAAGGGGTTCCCTACTCAAAAACAATCAGTGAGGATAGTGTTTTCTCAGGCTCACAGTCTCTGGGGGGTACAGAGGCACAGAGGGTAGAGGGGCAAGGCTATATTTAAAATGGATGGCAGAATTCAGTAGGGCCATTTGTATACTACTGGTTTGGAAGTCATGCAAAAATGCAAGAATTAGAGTCATGGAACCAAGGTTTCACAAAGCCACTGAGGGAGGCCAGGGCCTCTATGGCAGGGTGGGATGCTCTACACGACAGCCCTGAGAAGCCTTAAGCTGAAAAGATGAAGCACACATTGTGGTGCAGACTCCAGGATGTTGCAGATCCGGGACCAGAAAATGTGCTGTAGGTGGCGGAACTTGTTACATGGGAATTGATTTATATTACATTGATTTGAATTACAAGGTTATATGAACCCAGATCTTTTCACCCAAAGCCCCAGATGACTGACACAGGGCTGTGGGGCTTGGTATCTGCCCTGCTGGGGTTCCATTTTGCCTTCTTCTGATATTTTCTTGCTCTTCCCCCATTCTTCTCTTTGTGAATGGGAATGTTAACTCTGTGCCACTGTATGTTAGAATTACGTAATTTTAGTTTTTCCTAGGGGCTGTCTTAGTCAGGGTTTCTCTGGTTGTGAATAGATGCTATGACCACAGCAGCTCTTATAAGGAAACATTTAATTGGGGGCTGGCTTACAGTTCAGAGGTTTAGCCTTTTAGCATCATGGTGGGAACCAGAGGGGCACGCAGGCAGACATGGTGCTGGAGAGGTAGCTGAGAGTTCTATATCCAGATTGGCAGACAGCAGGAAGAGAGAGTGAGCTTCTGAAACCTCAAAGCCTGACCCTACATCTAGTCCAATAAGGCCATACCTCCTAACAGTGCCACTCCGGATGGGCCTATGGGGGCCATTTTTATTCAAACTACCAAAAGGGGCTGATAGCTAATGGATTTTTGTGAGTCTCAGAAGCACTTTGGATATTTGAAACTATTGTGATTATTGAAACTCTTAACATCATGGGGACTTTTAAAACTGGAATAAATGCATTTTGTATCATGAGATGGTCATGCATTTATGAGTGCCAAGGGTGGAACATTACAACTTAAAATGTTATATTTTGGGTATAAAGCTGACAAAGCATGGACTTGTGATGGATAATCTCTACAGACAGTCTGACTTGATTTGGAATCACTTAGGAGACACAGCTCTGGGGGAGTGTGTGGGGATGTTTCCAGAGAGGTTTAAGAGTAGAGGAAGTACCCTGAATGTGTCTATACCAGGGTCTGGTGTCCTGGACTAAACAAAAAGGTGAAAATAGAAAGCCAGGTGAGCTCCAACATCCATCTCTATCTGCTTCTTGGCTGTGGATGCCATGAGATCAGCCCCCTCAGGCTCCCACCGTTTTGCCTTCGTGCCTCAGTGGATGATATCCTTTCTTCATCTGTGAACCAATACCTTTCCCCCCTTAAGTTGCTTCTGTAGGTATTTTGTCACAGTGGTGAGATAAGTAATAGAGAGAGGATCTGTGAGGGTTACACACAAACGCTAAGCTATTACATTTTATTTTATTTTATGTGTATGGGTGTGTATGTCTGTTACACTATGTTTATACCTGGTTACTGTGGAGGCCAGAAGAGGCTTTGGATCTCCTGGAACTGGAGTTACGGTCAGTTGTGAGCCATCATGTGAGTGTTGGGGCTTGAACCTCGGTCCTCTGGAAGAGTAACCATCTCTCTCTCTCTCTCTCTCTTGAAAATTAAATTTATTTCCAAATAATATATTTTGATCCTATTTCCTTCTCCCCCAACTCCTCTCAGGCCCTCCCCAACTCCCTACCCCCACAACTTTATGCTACCACACCTCTCTCTTTCAAAAAGCAGAACAGAACAAAACAAAACAAAGCTACAAAAACAGAAAAAGAAAAATAAAAACAAACAATAAGACAAAAATGTCCCAAACAAGTAAAATGGAAGAAAAACATCCTATTCCACAAAGAAACAAACATGGAATTTGTTTTGTGTTGGCTAGCTACTCCTGGGTAGAGGTGCTGCCCTGGACTGTGGTGATATACGTAGTTACACTCCATTGGAGGAAACTGATTTTCCTATTGCCAGTGAGTAGCTGGCAAGTAGCTTCTTGTTTGGGATGGTAATCCCGCCCCCCCATCCTCTTCCTTTCAGGCAGCCATGCTTTTAACTGCTGAGCTATTTCTCTCCAAGGTAAGAACCTTGGACAAACAGGGTCATTTTCTGTTTTATACCATCATGCATCACTAGGATACCTATGCTATGAAGTACAGTGTAGATGGTACACAAACTGTTGTTCATGCTGTATTGTTCAGGAATTAATGGGAAGGAAAAAGTCTCTTCGGTATTAATGTAATTAAAATATTTTGACCCATAATTTTTGAGTCTGTAGCTATGAAACTGATAAGTACAGACTGTATTTATTCAACACAATCTGAGAAGAGACATTGTACAGTTCAAAGAAAAGAGCGTCTAGAAACCTGGTTTGTTTTCTTGGACAAATCTTGTCTCACTTTCACTGTGACCTCCGTTACAGAAGAGCTAACAATTAATGCCTCCCTCAGCCTGTCATCATCTCCTTTTCTTGGTGTGGGATGATGGAGGTGACACCTTGCTGGAGAGAATTCATGTCCAGAAGCATTTGAGAGGTAAGTGGCTCATAGCCCGGAAGCCCTATTTACCAGACCAGTGAAGACAGGCTTTATTCTCATTTGGTTGATCAGCAATTTTTCTCGGCAGCAGAGGTAATTATAGCAAACAGTATTTAGGCAAGAAATAAAAATGGCTTGAGGTGAGGCTGTTAAGACCCTGACAATATCATTTAAGATTTAATAATGACTTTTGGCGCTTTATTATAGAGAAGTACCACACCGACCAGCTGACATCAGCATGATGCTTGTCCTCATTAGCTTTATGGCTGTCAGGGCCGGGACTTTTAAAGTTTGCCCTTCACCTCCCTGTGAAAGTCCAAATACTCATGGTTACATGGAACATAGAAAAGCATTAACTTTCCAGAAGGTTTAAGTGTTTGGAATATTGGACTCATAGTTTTTCTTTTGAAGCTAGATGTAGAAAACAAACAAACAAACAGGAGAGCTTTGAAGGAGTTGTAACTGAGGCAGGGATGATAAAGTTGAGTATTATCTTAGGAAACAATGATTAGAAACTCATACAAAAATACATCATTATCTACAGGATAACTGGATCCTAGAAACTCTTATGATTTTTAGTAAAACATAATCCTGAAACTCATTTTGTTTTTGTACACTAGAAGTATATTCACATTTATGAAAAGTTGGTTTAAACTATGTAAGGATATTATTTTCCTTTAGCATGAGGACTTTCACTTTTAAGTATTAAGACACTTCTGAAATGTTGCCTAAGTTCTGTGTGTATAAATGCTAAGCAATTTAACCAAGTTTTCTTTTTTCTTTTTCTTTTTTTTTTTCTGGTCCTCTTCTCTACTTGTAAGAAAGAATTTACTGTTATACCATCTGTAAGATGCCAGTCAACAGTTTGGAAATGTGATTGGCAATTTTTGTCCCCCGAACAGGAACCAGAACTCACTATGGAAACAACATCCATGATATCAAAAGAGCTACAACAAAACAACAGAGCACACCAATCAAGGATGTGTTGGGAACAGGACAGAAAAGGGAATATATGTGGCCACATGCTGCAGAGCAGAATGCTCCAAAAGATGAATGACACAATAGCAAACACTCTTCAGCAGCGCATGGTCCGATGACCCGAGGGCTGACAAACAATGAAACATTACTCAATGATGAACACTTCTCTTCAAGAGCCATGCTTTGTTGATTACAGATTAAATGGAATCGCAGAGATTAAATGGCATCGCATTCTACAAACTTGAGTTCACGGCCTGGCCAAAAGTCACAGCTATTTCCTCTGAACCGTGGGCTAACCCCACTGAACCAGTCAGTTTCTGATGCCGACAGTGTTCTGGAGGGAAGTTAAGCACTGGGGACAGGAGGTAGGGCTGCAGAGTCAAAGCGGGGCTTCTTGATTCCATGGCGCGGTGTGACTAGTTAGACATGTCTAACTGGATTTAACAGAAACTCCTTGGGTTTCAGTGTCCTCGCTGGTGGGATGATACATGTTCCACCAGCCGCTGAAGGCAGTGTGTGATCTGATGCATTCACATGGGTGCTGTCAAGGCATATCTAAGGCCAGCTAGCGCGGAACTTTGCCTCTGCTTCTATTTTAATGCCCAGCGTGTTCCTTTGTTTTAAAACCTGTAATGTTAAGCCTGGCGGTAGTGGGGCACGACTTTAATCCCAGGACTTGGGAGGCAAACGCAGGAAGATCTCTGAGTTCAAGGCCAGCCTGGTCTACAGAGCAAGTTATAGGACAGCCAGGGCTACACAGAGAAACCCTGTCTTGAAAAACCAAACCAAATCAAATCCTAAAACAAACAACACACAAACAAACAAACAATCTCTAACGTTTCTGGTATTGGTGAAATGTATAGAGAATATTCTTTTTTTTAAATAGTGTTTCTTTTTCTTTTTTTTAAAAATTGTTCTTAATTTATTTATTTATTTATTTTTTATTTTTATGTGTATAAGTGTTTTGCCATGGATGCTGGGTCTCCTGGAACTGGAATTACAGACAGTTTTGAGCTGCCATGTGGGTGCTGGGAATTGAACCCCGGATCTTCGGAAAGAGCAGCCAGTGCTCTCAACCACTGAGCCATCTCTCCAGCCCCTAGCGAGGAGGATACTCTAACAGGTAAGTTTGGATGCTGACAGAGACAGAGTCATTTCAGGGATGGAATGAAAGCATATCACGCAGTGTTAAAAGAAGTCAAAGGGACTTAAGAGAGGGGTAGACTTTTTGTTGTTACTTCCATGTCTTTAAGACTCAGCATTCTCTAGAAAGCAGGTCTCGTTTTCGGGCATGAAATGTGAAGAGATGTACTGGAGATCTCAGGAAGTCTCTCTGGGTGCTTAGAGTTCTTTGACGCCCCAAATAGCATGTTTTTTTCAATATGACCAGTAGGTGGCACTAGCAACACACCTTAAACTGCTTTTGACGTTGGCAATGAATTTCTTGCCGATGAATTAGCTCGGGGGGCCACAAAAGGAGAACCTACTTTCACGCTAATCCCTCGGGGAAACATTTTCGATACATAGTTTGAAGTTGTTGTTTTTAAAAGAAAAATGGTTAGATTTATATGTTGTAATCTCAAAAAATATAGTTGATAAATAACCAAATTGTACATATTAATAGGGTAGTAGATGAGGTTTCTATACATGTATATATTGTATAATGTTTAATTCAAGGAAGAATGCTTCCTCAAGTACTTATCATTACTGTATGGTAAACACTGTCAAAATTCTTTCTTTCAGCTTTTGGAAATGGACAGAACTTTATTGTTATCTATGGGTGCTCCACTGTGCAATGGCGTACCGGAGTCTATCAGTCCTAACTTGAACTTAGTAACCTCTGAGGAGTCTCTCATCTTCCCACTCTTTTCTGCTCTTGGCACCTATCATTCTGTTCTATGGCTGAGTTGAAATGTGTTTTTGATAGTAGGTCTACTTGATTTAATTGGTGACTTGATAGTCATAGAAAAACCGTATTGATTTATGCACAATTTTTACATGTAGGTGTTGCTCTTTGTAGGAGCTCCTCCCTCACATAAACAGGGTGTTTGTAGCCTAATTTTTAAATGCTTTTCTTTCCATGGTTGACACTTGGTAGGTACATTAGAGTTCTCCAGAGAAATAGAACCAATGTAGAACAGTCTGTCTGTCTGTCTATCTATCTATCTATCTAACTATCATCTTCTCTATTTATCTGCAATCTAACTATTCTATCATCTCTCTTTGTTTATATCTATCTACCTTTCATCTTTCATCTATTTATGTATCATTCTATACCTATGTATTCCTATATATCTATGTATTTGTGTAATTCTCATCCATATATCGTTCATAATCTTGTATGCATATTAATTATTTTTTGAGGCTTCAAATCCAGGCAAACCAGTGGTGGGTTTGAGGGACTAAAGACAAGACAGATCACAATATAAATTCTAGTCTGCAGAGTACAAAGGCTTGAGAACCAGGATCCATGAAAGCAGGAGAAAAGTACCGTCCAAGCGAAGGCTATCAAGGAGAAAAAGAGAAAAATCTAACTTTTGTCCACTTTTCTATTCAAACTCCTGATGGATCACATAATGGCCACTTACAGTGTCTGAGGCCATCTGCTTTACTCTGTCCACTGATCCAAATTTTAATCTGTTCCAGGAACACTGCACAGATAAAACCAGAAATAATGTTTTATCAGATATTTAGGCATTTCCATTAACCAATTAAGTCGACATATAAAATATCTAGAACACAATAAATATGTACTGGCATTCTTTATTATCGGAAGGCCATCTTTTACTCTGTAAATTTTCCCTAATATCTCTTCGTAAGTGAAATAAACATTTCTGTAATATCATTTAGTATGGAAGAAGAACTTCCTCTCTCTCCTCTCTCTCTCTCTCTCTCTCTCTCTCTCTCTCTCTCTCTCCCCCGTCTCTCTCTATCTCTCTCTCTCCCACACTGAACTATATCTCTAGAAGTTTTTTTTACTTTTTAAAAAGGTTTATTAATGTATATTAATATACATCATAGTGGGTTTCATTATGACATTTTCATATGTGTACATAATGTATTTTGATCATATTGACACACAGATGTCACCTGCTCATGCGTCCCTTCCACGCCTGCTAATCTCCTTCCTTTTTTCAACTACCCCCCCTCTGTCTGATATCACCATGTGTGACAATGAACGTCCCAATGACTGTCTCCCCTTTTCCATAATGTGTCAATTGCTTATAAATTCTCAGGGAGGGCTCCCTGATTCCTTCCTCCTACCATAAAAGGTTTCCAACTGGCTCAGTCTAGTAAGGGTCTCATGCAGATAATCACAGTTGCTGTGAGTTCAAGAGTGCAACAACCATATTATGTCAGTGGGACGCAGCTTCTTTCTCCTTACCCTGGCTCTGACATTCCTTCTGTGTCCTCTGTGATGTTCCCCGAGTCTTGGAGGGGGTGACATAGATGTCTTATTTATGACTGGACATTCCGAAATCATTTATACTCATTATTTTGAGTAGTGATGCACCTCTGTAGTCACTGCTGCCTTTTTACTAAACTTCTTGTGCTATTATTTTCACGTTTTCAGTGTTTGTATATGAGTGTGTCCATATACGCACTTATACATATACCTATATATCATATATATATGCATATGTTTTTTCTCATTTGTATGAGAGTCAAGATATTTTCTTATATAATAAGAGTACCTTCATCAAATGTAGGAAATTCAGTATTGACTAATTCTATTACCTAATTGAATGGCCATTTTCAAAATTTACCAACTCCTCCAGCAAATGTTCTTTTATTGCTCTTTTTCGCAGTCTCAGATCCAAGCAAAAGGCTCACACATTTCATTCAGTTATCATATCTCTTTCTTATTTTTTCTTTTGTTGAAAATTATTTTCTCATATAATATATCCTGATTATAGTTTCTTCTCCTTTTGCTCCTCCCAGTTCCTCCCCCCTCCCCTCCCCGTCCTGATCCAATTCTTTTCTGTCTCTCATTAGAAAAGAACAGGCTTCTAAGAGATAACAACCAAACATGACAAAATAAAATAATAAGATGAAGCAAAAACTTACATTTCAAAGTTGGACATGGCAACCCAACAGGAGGAAGGGTCCCAAGAGCAGGCACAAGAGTCAGATACCCACTCATTCTCACAGTCAGGAGTCCCATGAAAATACTAAGCTAATAGCTGTGATTATCTACATGGAAGACCTGGTGCAGACCCATGTAGGCCCTGTGCTTGCTTCTAAAGTCTCTGTGAGCTCATATGTGCCTTGCTTAGTTGATTCAGAGGGCCTTGTTCTCCTGGTGTCCTCCATCCACTCTGGCTTTTACAATCTTTTTGCCTCCTCTCCCATGGGATTCTCTGAGCTCTGAGGGGAGGAATTTGATGGAGACCTCCAATTTAGACTCTCTCTCCACTTAATGTCTGGCTGTTGGTCTCTGCATCTGTTTCTATCTGCTGCTGGGGGAAGCCTCTCTTGGGATGACTGGATAAGGCACTGATCTGTGAATATGGCAGAAGACCATTAGGAGTCATTTTATTGATTTTTCTGTTTTTCAGACCAGTAATGTTTGTTTTCCCCTAGACCTCTGGGTTATCTAGTCTCTGGTTCTTGATTACTCAAGCAGTTGTTGGTTGTGGGTTCCTTCTAGTTGAGTGAGTCTAAGATCTTAGATTAGACATTGGTCGGCTACTCCCACACCCAAGTTCTGTTTCTCCATAGCCCTAGCATATTTTGCTAGGACAGATTGTAGGTCAAAGGTTTTGTGGCTGGGTTGGTGTCCATGTGTCTCTTTCAATAGCCTGCAGACTACCTTCCTGCACCAAAGAGACTAGAACTTAGGGATGAGAGCTCCATGTAGGCACCAGCTCTACTTCTCCATGTTCAATGTGTTGTGTGGGTGTTGTCCTTGGCAATGGGGCCCTGTTGTCAGTTTGTGGAGAGCAGCCTTTTGTCTTAGCAACAGACTGGGTTGTTTAGGGATTTCCATGGGATCCCCTTGGCCAACAACTCAATTGAATGTACCACTGGAAGCCTCATCTGGCTACAAGAGATGGCCAGTTGAGACTCCTTATCCCCCTATTACCAGGAGCCCTCATTAGAATCATCTTCATAGATTCCAGGAAGTTTACAATGCACTGGATTTCCACATCACCCCTAAATGCCCACCCCCCATTCCAGCTATCTCTCCCCACATTCACTCTTTCCACTCCATCTCTCCTCAAACCTGCCCTCCTCCATCCCCACTTGCCTCAGGTCAGCCCATAAAATCTTTTCTATTTTCCCCTCCCAGGGTGATCCCTTCATTTCCCCTAAACCCCTCCTCTTAATCTGACCTCTTTGAGTCTATGGACAATAGCTTAGTTATCATTTACTTAACAGCTAATATCTCCTTATAAGTGAGTACATACCATATTTATCTTTCTGTGCCTTACTTCACTCAGGATGATTTTTTTCCAGTTTCATCCATTTGCTGGAAAATTTCATGATGTGTTTTTTTAACAGCTGAGTAATACTCCATTGTGTAAATGTACTATATATTGTTTATTCATTCTTTTGTTGAGGAATATCTAGGTTGTTTTTAGTTTCTGGCTATTATGAACAAAGCCATAATGAACATGGTTGAGCAAACTGTCCTTGTGGTATGATGGAGCATCCTTTGTGTATATTTTAAGAGTGCTATAGCTGGTCTTGAGGTAGATTGATTCCCAATTTTCTGAGGAATTGCCAGATTGATTTCCATAATACCTGTACAAGTTTGCACTCTTACAAGCAATGGAGAAGTGTTCCCTTTGCTCTACATCTTCAGCAGCATGAACTATCACTGATATTTATCTTAGCAATTCTGACAGGTATAAGATGGAATCTCAAAGCAGTTTTGATTTGCATTTCCCTGATGGCTAAGGATATTGAACATTTAGTGTTTCCAAGCCATCTGATATTTCTCTATTTAGAATTATTTGTTTAAACCTGTTCTTCATTTTTAAAAATTGGATTATTTGGTTTTTTTTTGATATCTGGTTTCTTGAGTTCTTTATATATTTTGGTTATTAGTCCTCTATTGGAAGTGGAGTTGATAAAAATCTTTTTCCACTCTGTAGGCTGCTACTTTGTCCAATTGACAGTGTCCTTTGCCTTACAGAAGCTTTTCAGTTTCATGAGGTCTCATTTATAAATTGTTGATTGTGGTGCCTGTGTATCAGTGTTCTGTTCAGGAAGTTGTCTCCTGTGCCAACTCCTTCAAGGCTATTCCCCACTCTCTCTTCTGTCAGGTTCAGTGTATCTGGTTTTATGTTGAGGTCTTTAATCTACTTGGACTTGAATTTTGTGCAGGGTGATAAATATGGGCATATTTGCATTCTTCTACAAGCAGCCATCTAGTTTGACCAGCATCATTTGTTGAAGATGCTGTCTTTTTTCAAGTGTGTATTTCTGGCTTCTTTATAAAAAATCAGGTATTCATGTGTGTGGATTTATGTCTAGGTCTTCAATTTGATTCCACTGATCCACCTTTTTTTTTATGTCAATACCATGTGGATTTTGTTACTATAGCTTTGTAGTACAACTTGAAATTGGGAATTCTGGAACCTCCAGCAGTTTTGTTATTTAGGATTGTTTTACCTATCTTGGATTATTTTTGTGTTTCCATATGAACTTGAGATACGTCCTTTAAAAATCTGTAAAGAATTATGTTGGAATTTTGATGGGGATTGTGTTGAATCTGTAGATTGCTTTTGGCAGGATGGCCGTTTTTACTACTGATCTATGATCATGGGATATCTTTCCATCTTCTGATAGCTTCTTCAATTTATTTTTCAAAGACTTGGAGTTTTTTATCATACAAGACTTTCACTTGCTTGGCTAGAGTTACATCAAGATATTTCATATTCTTTTTGGCTATTGTGAAAGGTATTGTTTCTCTGATTACTTTCTCAATCCTTTCGTCATTTGTATATAGGAGTGATGCTGATTTTTGTAAGTTAATTTTGAATCCAGCTACTTTGCTAAAGGTGTTTATCAGCTGTAGGAGGTCTCTGGTAGAATTTTTGGGGTTGCTTATATATATACAAGCGTATCATCTGCAAATAAAGATATTTTGACTTCTTCCTTTCCAATTCCTACCCCTTTGATTTCCTTCAGTTGTCTTACTGTTCTAGCTAAAGCTTCGAGTGTTATGCTGATAAATATGGAGAGAATGGACAGCCATGTCTTATTGCGGATTTTAGTGGAATTGCTTTGAGTTCTCTCCAATTAATTTGATTTTGGTTATAAGCTTGCTGTAAATTGCCTTTATTACATTTGGGTATGTCTCTTGTATCCCTAATCTCTCCAAGACTTTTATCATGAAAGATGTTGGATTTTGTTAAATCTTTTTTAAGGTCTTTTCTACATAGAATGAAATAATCATGTGATTTTTTTTCTTTCAGTTTGTTTATATGGTGGATTATATTTACTGATTTTCATATATTGAACCATCTCTGAAGTGAAGCCTATTTGATCATGGTAATTATCCTTTTGATGTGTTCTTTAATTTGATTTGCAAGTATTTTATTGAGTAGTTTTGCATCAGTGTTCATAAGAAAAATTGGTTTGTAAATATCTGTCTTTGTTGAGTCTTTATGTGGTTTGGATATCATGGTAACTATAGCCCCATAAAATGAGTTAGACAATCTTTCTTCTGTTTCTATTTTGTGGAATAACTTAAGGAGTATTGGCATTAACTCTTCTTTGAAAGTCTAGTAGAATTCTGTGCTAAAACATTGTGGTACTGGCCTTTTTTTTGGTTATGAGATTTTTAATTACTGCTTCTATTTCACTCAGGATTAAAGTTCTATTTAAACAGTTCATTTGCTCTTGATTTAACTTTGGTAAGTGGTACCTATCAAGAAAAAGTATTCATTTCTTTTAGATTTTCCAATTTGATGGAGTGCAGGTTTTTAAAGTATGTCCTTGTGATTCTCTGGATTTCCTTAGTGTCTGTTATTTTGTTCCCCTTTTCATTTTTTATTTTGTTATTTTGGCTCTTCATTGATTCTTTGTATTGTTCTCTTTCTATTTTATTGATTCTAGTCCTCAGTTTGGCTATTTCTTGCCACCTACTCCTCTTGGGTGTGCTTACTTCTTTTTATTCTAGAGCTTTCAGGTGTGCTGTTAAGTTGCTAGTATGAGATCTCTCCAATATTTTTATGTAGGCACTTAGTGCTATGAACTTTCCTATCAGCATTGCTTTCATTCTGTTGAATAATTTTGGGTATGCTGTGTTTTCATTTTCATTGAATTCTAAAAAGTCTTTAATTTCTGTCTTTATTTCTGCCTTGACCCAGTTTTCGTTCAGTAGAGAGTTGTTCAGTTTTCATGGATGTGTAAGCTTTCTGTTGTTTCTGTTGTTGTTGATATCCAGCTTTAATCCATGGTAGACTGATAGTATTCAGTGTGTCATTTCAGTTTTCTTGTATCTGTTGAGACTTGTTTTGTGTCCAAGTATGTGGTCAGTTTTGGAGGAAGTCCATGAGGTGTAGAGTAGGTGTATTCTTTTGTGTTTGGGTGAGATGTTCTGTAAATATATGGTAAGTCTACTTGGTTTATCATGTCTGTTAGCTCCAGTATTTCTCTGTTTAGTTTTGTCTGGATGACCTGTCTATTGGTGCAAGTTGAGTGTTAGAGTCTTCCATTATCAGTGTGTGAGGGTCAGTGTGTGATTTAAGCTGTAATAGTGTTTCTTTTACAAAGTTGGGTACCCTTTTGTTTGGGGAATAGATGCTGACAATTAACATGTCACCTTGGTGGATTTTTCGTTTGAGTATGTAGTATCTTTCCTATTTCTTTTGGCTAGTTTTGGTTTGAAGCCTATTTTATTAGATATTAAAATGGCTACCAGCTTGCTTCTTAGGTTTATTTGTTTAGAATATCTTTTTCCAACCCTTCACCTGGAGGTAATGTCTATCTTTGCTATTGAGGTGTGTTTCTTGGATGTAGCAGAAGGATGGATCTTATTTTTGCATCCATTCAGCTAGCCTTTGTCTTTTCATTAGGGAATTGAGACAACTAATATCGAGAGATACCAATGACCAATGTTGTGGATTCCTGTTATTTTGTTGTTGTTATTGTTGTTGTTGTTGGTATGTGTGTGTTTGCCTTCTTTTGATTTTGCTGATGTGAGATTATTTATTTCTTGTGTTTTCTGTGTTTAATTAATCTCCTTGGGTTGGAGTTTTCTTTCTAGAGCCTTCTGTATGGCTGGATTTGTAGACAAATATTGTTTAAATTTGATTTTATCATGGAATATCTTATTTTCTCCATCTATGGTGATTGAAAGTTTTTCTGGGTATGGTAGTTTGGGTTGCCGTCTGAGGTCTCTTAGAGTCTGCAGGACATCTACCCAACCACCTCTGGGTTTTAGAGTCTTCATTGAGAAGTCAATTATAATTCTAATAGGTCTGCCTTTATTTGTTACTTGGTCTTTTTCTTTTGCAGCTTTTAATATTATTTCTTTGTTTTGTATGTCTAGTATTTTGATTATTATGTGGTGACAGGACTTTCTTTTCTGGTCCAGTCTTTTTGGTGTTCTGTATGCTTCTTGTACCTTTATAGGCATCTCCTTCTTTAGGTTAGGAAAATTTTGTTCCATGATTTTTTTGAACTGGTATTCTTTGCTTTCTTCTATTCATATTATACATAGGTTTCATTTTTTTCATAGTGTCCAAGATTTCCTGGATATTTTGTCAGGAGTTTTTTAGATTTAACATTTTCTTTGACCAATGTAACCATTTCTCCTAGTGTATCTTCAACTTCTGAGATTCTCTCTTCTATCTCTTGCATGCTGTTGGTGAAGCTTGCCTCTGTAATTCCTGTTTGAATTAATAAATTTTTCATTTCCAAAATTCCTTCAGTTTGTGTTTTTTTTATTATTAAGGAATTCTTTATTCATTTTAGATACCAACCACAGATTCCCCCTCTCATTCCTTCTCCCTCCCTTTCAGCCTTCCCTCCCCAACCCATTACCCATTCTCTCCTCCAACATGGTAAGGCCTCCCATGAGGAGTCAGCAGAGCCTGGTACATTCAGTAGAGGCAGGTCCAAGACCCTCCCCCTGCTTCAAGGCTGTGCAAGGTAATGAGCTCCAAAAAGCCAGCTCATGGATGGATCCCGATCTTGTGTTTTCTTTATTGATTTCATTTTCAGGTCTTAAATAATTTCATTCATTTCCTTCAACTGTTTATTTTTTCTTGGCCTTCCTTCCTTCCTTCCTTCCTTCCTTCCTTCCTTCCTTCCTTTCTCTCTTTCTAAATTTTATTGATTCTTTGTGGATTTCACACCATGCATTCTGATCCCACTTATCTTCCTGTCCTTTACATCTGTTTCTTGGCTTTCTTTAAGGGATTTATTCATTTCCTCCAGTAGTTTGCTTGCATTTTCCTGTTTTTTTTTTTATGAGACTTATTCATTGGTTTGTTTGTGTTTTCCTGGATTTCTTGAAGGGATTGATTAATTTTTTCTTTAAGGACCTCTATTATTGTCATATAGTCAGTTTAAGGCCTTTTCCTTGTGCTTCAGGTATGTTGGGATATTCAGGGTCTGTGGTAGGATAGTTGTTGGGCTCTAGTGGAGACATGTTGCCTTGATTGTTGTTGATTGTGTTTAAATGCTGGTGTCTTGGCATCTGGGTTTGAGATGATTAAAAGTCTAAGTGCTGACTTCTGAATTTGTCTTTGTTGGATGGGTGTTTTGTTCCTTGTTTCTGTTTCTTTTATGGATTTTTGGAGGGTGTTGTGGTTCTGTGTGGCCTGTTTTCCTGGCCTGTTTAGCTGGTGTGTTCACAGGAAATGCCCGCTGATGTTGGAGGCTGGGATATTGGGATGAGTTGGGGGAAGGAAGCTTGGAGGAGGAGGTCTTTGTGATCCATTGGGCATGGGGTCAGAGAGGAAAGAGAGATCACAGTGAGTTTTTTGCTACAGAGCTGGGGATGAGATTGGGAGAACTGGATCTCAGGAGTAGTAGGAAAGGTGTGGGTCTGCATTCAGCCTACTTGTTACCCTGGGAGGAGATCCCCTTGGGTTAGCAGTGGCTGCCTGCTGGAGTTGGGGTCTGGAGCAAAGCAATGAGTGGAAGGAGGGAAGTTAGGAGGGGATGTTCTATGGGATCCACAGGAGATGCGGGCAGGGGTGAAGGAAGGCTGCAACTGCTGTTCTGTTGTAGCACTAGGCAGGAGTTTGGGGAACAGAGAGAGAGAGAGGGGGGAGATTGTCTGCAGGCAGCCTACCCGATTTTCTGGCAGGTGTGACCTGTTGTTTAGCAAGGGAGTACTGCCCATTTTAGAAAGATGCTTCTTTGGGCAAAGCTGGCAGCATCACCAAATCCATGGGTATAAACAATTATTTAGAAGGCAATTGGCAGGCATATCATGTTCATTTTGCAAAAGAACAGCTGTAAGCTTTCCCACCAGGTTTTATGAATTTCTCAGCTATGGGTTTTTAACTGGATTTGCTGTAACAGATGTGAATTCTTCCCCATGGTCCAGGCATCAAAACAAATCAGAAAGTTGTTGGTTTCCTCCATAACAGACTTGGCACTACTGTACCAGTGAGTTCATACTGTCTGCCTAGTAGGTATTGTTACATATGGAATCTACAGCTGAGTAAGAATTGGCCAAATACTGTGAGAAGTTAGCAAGGGGGTAGGAGGAAAGAAAGATTACGTTCCTACATTAAAGAGAACAACAATCCCATCTGGGAAGGAGATAACTTTGTCATACAACATCTGGAAGGGGCTTAACAAACAAGGTCATCCATCAACCAGGGCCACCTATCAAGTCAGAACCATTCTTTGTTTTCCCATTTCAGTTGAACAACACCCCATCTGTTTTAGGGGGCATTTTCAGTCTGGGCAGATGAACCAAATGTGGGGAAGGGGATCAAAGACAAAAGATTCTGGGAGCCCTATAATGGAGTAACTCAGAGTCCATTTGGTAATTTACAAGCTCTGTAGTCTCCCTGCTTCCTGATAGGATACTTTCTGTTCTTTGCTTTCTGCCTCAATAAATGTCTGCTGTTCACCTCTTTGTTTGCCTCTGGGAAGAATCTGGAACCTGACCAGCCAGTCCATGGCATTGATGTTCTTGCAAAAATACTTGTATACCATGGCTGATATACTTAAAAGCAAAACAAAACAAACCTCTCTCTCTCTCTCTCTCTCTCTCTCTCTCTCTCTCTCTCTCTCTCTCTCAAGTTTCCCTCAATTTTCTTGTCTCTACTCAGTCAATTTTGAGCTCATAGCTTCAGAAGAGTGATGTGGCAGAGTAAGAAATAGACCCAGGTTATCAATGGCTTTGAATTTTGTGTTTCAAGTTCTTTGTGCAAAGAGGGTATATGGGAATAAAACAAACGTCTATCACAAGGTAGGAAGAGAACAAAGATGTATAACACCCTACCAGTCTACAGAACATTCCTCAGGATAAGAAAGAGAAAGGAACAGTAGCATAGTGAGCCCAACAAAAGAGGGAGCTGGCCATCCTTTCACTGCCAGTGCCAGGAGGGTACTGCACAACTCTTAGAGTAGGAAATGGAAATCCCATTGATCATAAAGATCTCTCTCTCACAGTTGTGTGTGAAAATGACAGAGATAGAAGTTGAATGGGAGACATCCTTAAAAATACTGGATGTTATAGTAACATACTTATGTGGGCTAGACTAAGCCTTACTAATTATCATCCCAAATCTACAGTGCTTTAGCACTTCACAGAAGTTTGGAAAAGGATGAGGCTGATTTCAGAGAGTTCACAGAGTGAGGGCTTGTGGAGGAAAGTGGAAATAGAAAAATCCATGTATCTTTCTTCCACACTTGAATATGTTGATTGGGTTTCATTCCATTTTTTCTGACTTAGTATCTTAGGATTCTTGCAGTCAGTCCTAAGCATAGCTCAGTCAGCACCACCTTCCTTTAAATACCTTTGGTGGATAGTGCTGTAAGTGATCTTCTTGGAACTTGTGTAGCATGCAGATTCTCTCAGAGGATATGTTCTCAATCTGCCTTATGTAGGGTTATTCAAGAACATAGTTTTATGCCACAGATCATAGGGTATGTGCTCAAAATTGCTACAACATCTAATATAGTATTACATTAATAGTTTTCAAATGATTGTGAGACTAAGTAAGCACAGAAGTATAGTGCTGTAACTGTAGCTCAGAGCACAGCAGCAGATTCACATGGGTTCTCTGTCAAAACCTCTGACGTTTCAGTATTCTTCAAATATTGCATATGGAAACCTAAATTTAAAATCATGTACATTTGTCTCTGTGTGTATACTTACACAAATGTAGGTCACAAGACCAGAAACAAGATCACGAGGGGAGGAACTGACCTTAAAGGTCATGGAAAGCAGGGAGGTTATCATAATACATGTGATAGGAAGAAGAAGCCAGGAAAAAGTGGGAGGAGAAAGAAGCCAGTGGGGTTGGGGAAGGGACCTAGGGGAAGGCAATGGGAGGAAGAACTGGAGGAGGACAAGGGGCTGTGTCACATGTGCCTGAAGGTGCCATGATGAAACTCATTACTGTGTATGCTACCCCAAACGATTAATTAAACCTCAGTGGGTTATAGGAGTTGGGAGATTTTTTTCTTTTCTTATCTTGATATAAATTTAAGCATAAAGGCCACTGGAATCAAGTCAGGAATATTTGCCATGACATTATGTTCTACTATATTGAAAAATTAGGTTGCATAGGAATCTGTACAGTATCAGAAAGTTCTGTAATTTTTCCTTTCTTTGTAAATAATGCTGGTCAGTTTTTTTTTTTTTTACATGTTGGATTGTTGAAAAGTTTATAACATGGAAAAAACTACAGCAAGAATCACTTCTAGAAATACCAACTCACATGTTCTTTTAAAATGATTTATTTTTATTTTTAACTGTGTGCGTGTGCGTGCATGCATGTGCGTGTGCGGTGTGTGTGTGTGTGTGTGTGTGTGTGTGTGTGTGTACATGCACATATGAGTATAGGTGCCTGCAGAGGCCAGAGGCTAGAGATGTTGGATCTCTTTGGCGTTAGAGTTGCTGGTGGTTCTGAGCTGCCTAATAGGTGTGCTGGGAGCCGAAATCTGGTCCTCTTCAAGAGCAGTATGTGTTCTTAACCATTGAGCCCTCTCCAGCTCCCATGAATTCTTTGAGACAAGGTTTCATTATGGAGCCCATTCCAGCTTCAAATTCATTATTCTGTTGCCTCTACCATCCAGTGATGCAGTTACTGACTGTACCACTATGCCCACGTAATTCATAAATTTAAAATAACTCTTGTTACAATATATTCTTAGTATTTTATATCTTACCATCATTCATCTTTTATTATGTCTAATTAATTAATTAATTAAACTATAAGTATTTTTGTATAGAAAAACATAATACATGTAGTATTTGGGTATAATCTATTATTTCAGCATCTGAGAAACATCTTTAGAATGTATCCTCCAAACATAAGCAAGACTATCACATAATAAAATGTTTCAAAACATCTGGCTCTCTTTAACTCAATGGATCAGTGTTTAATCACCAACACATGATGTTATGTTATCAAATTCACAGTATAAGGCTGACCAGTAGATTTTGTTGTAGCAGAGAAGTTTATTGGTAAGGTGTTAGATTACGTATTATGCTTAGCCTTTAAGGATTTTCCATTTATGGAGTGTTAGTGTAGTATCTATAATTCTCTGAAAATGCTTTTGCAACTATGTGGCTATGAAATGCTGAGCTTTATTCATATAATTTAGCTAAGGGAGTAGTTAACATTCAGTTGAATGTAGGAGCAAGTATGAGTGCCCAGCTGCTTTCAGTAAGCAGGATATTAAGATTTTTCCAAAGTGTGAAACATATAATAGTCTTCTAATTTTATTCATTTTGGAAAATAGAGTTACTTGGACCTGTATGAGGTAATTTTTATTAGAAAAAGACTCAGTAAACACATAACTTCAAAATACCTAGTAAAATTTGATATACTTATTGATAGATACAATCTACATACACTGCAGCTGTCTGGAGTCCTCAGTAATTATTGACAATACATAAGAATCTCAAGACTCTACAACTTAGTAGTAGTTGAATTTGAGAGGATGAAATGTAGTTTGCTGATCAGTGAAAGGCCGCCTGTGGAAGTAATCTTTGAGTTGAAAATTAAAGCTGAGAGTTAAAGAGTTGTCTTAGTCACTGTTCTGTTGCTGTGAAGAGACCAAGGCAACTCTTCCGAAGGAAAGCATTTAATTGGGGGCATGCTTATCATTCCAGAGCTTTGGCCCATTATTATCACAGTAGGGTCATCGTGGCACACATGTAGGCTGGAGAAATAGCTGAGAACTTTACATCCTGATCTTCAGGCAGCAGGGAGAGAGAGAGAGAGAGAGAGAGAGAGAGAGAGAGAGAGAGAGAGAGAGAGAGAGAGAGAGAGAGAGAGAGAGAGACTGGGTCTGAGCTTTTAAAATCTCAAAGCCCACCACCCTTAGTGACATACCATTTCCAATAAGGCCACACCTTCTAATCCTTCCAAACAGTTCATCTATTGGGAACTAATCACTCAAATGTACAAGTCTCTAGGAGACAATTCAAACAAGCACACCAATGAACATTCCAGAGGATTTGAGTACCTGGGAAAGGTAGAGAGCAGACAGCAGGGAAACTCTGGAATGGGAGAGTTGAGATCTGACAAAGAGGATGTGGGGCTATCAGGTTAGAGAGAGGGGTGAGAACCAGGTTAGCAGAATCTCATAGATCTAGACCTGAAGGCTGGACTTTATTGTACTTTACGGCAGTCCACTTGAGAGTCAAAGGTAAGTTGGTAACATGATCTTTTGGCCTTGAATACATCACTTTTTCTGCTATGTGAAGTCTAGACTATAGATGTTAGGAGTGACAGAAAGTGTCAAGTATTAGAAGGTAGTAGTAGACTCTGGTGATGGGATGACCAAACACCCTAATTGTCGTGCTAGAAACCTCATCCAACTACTGAGAGATCTGGATGCAGAGATCCACAACTAGGCCCCGGGTGGATCTCTGGGAGTCCAATTAGCGAGAATGAGGAGGGTTTATATGAGCGAGAATTGTTGAGACCAAGGTTGGATAAAGCACAGGGACAAATACCCAAAGGAACGGAAACACATGAACTATGAACCAATGGCTGAGGGGTCACCAACTGGATCAGGCCCTCTGAATGGGTGAGACAGTTGATTGGCTTGATCTGTTTGGGAGGAATCCAGGCAGTGGGACCGGGTCCTGTGCTCATGGAATGAGTTGGCTGTTTGAAACCTGGGGCCTATGCAGGATCGCTTGGCTCGGCCTGGGAGGAGGGGACTGGACCTACCTGGACTGAGTCTACCAGGTTGATCTCAGTCCGCGGGAAAGGCTTTGCCCTGGAGGAGGTGGGAATGGGGGGGTGGACTGGGGGGAAGGTGAGGGGGGCAGGAGGGGGGAGAACAAGGGAATCCGTGGCTGATATGTAGAACTGAATTGTATTGCAAAATAAAAATTAAAAAAAATTTTAAAAAAAAGAAGGTAGTAGTAGAAACCTAGAAGAGAGAATGGGGAGATGTACTGTGCTCATGGAATGAATTGGCTGTTTGAAACCTGGGGCCTATGCAGGATCGCTTGGCTCGGCCTGGGAGGAGGGGACTGGACCTACCTGGACTGAGTCTACCAGGTTGATCTCAGTCCGCGGGAAAGGCTTTGCCCTGGAGGAGGTGGGAATGGGGGGGGTGGACTGGGGGGAAGGTGAGGGGGGCAGGAGGGGGGAGAACAAGGGAATCCATGGCTGATATGTAGAACTGAATTGTATTGCAAAATAAAAATAAAAAAAAAATAAAAAAAAAAGAAGGTAGTAGTAGAAACCTAGAAGAGAGAATGGGGAGATGTACCGTTTAGCAACAGACATGATATTAGTAAGAGCCATAGGGTGCTTTGTTTTGAAGGTGGAAATGACTGATAAGTAGCTGTGAGTTGTGAGAGAAGTATATCAAGTAGGGTTTGGGCAGGACAGCTGGGTGATGGCCGTTTGCTGAATGTAGGAAGACTGGAGAGGCTACATTTCAGCAAGGGTAGAGGGAAGGAGTAAAGAGCTGTTTCATATTAGTAAGTTCAAATCCCTACTGTCTTCTACATTTAAAAACTGACTTGCTTTGGCTAAGAGAGGCTATATAACTTTTCAAAAGTCAATAGCCTATAAGAGGCTAAGGCAAGTGCTCCAACCATTCTAATTCTAGAACCTACTTTCTCAGGTACTAAGATGATAAAAACCAACCAACCAACCAACCAAACAACCAACCAAACAAACAAACTCTACTTGGGTTTTGGCAAGGTGGAGTGCTTTAGTGATCTTTTTAGAGTGGCAAACTATAAAGCAGGTCAGACCTGCTTCTCTGTCTCATCATACTTGTCTATGACTTGCCACTGTCTCAGAGATGAGACTTAAGACTCCAAGCTTTGACTCCTGTTGTCTTTCCAGCCTTACGTTACATCACTTACCTTCATTTTTGCTCTAAGACACAGACCTCTCTTTTGCTCTTGAAATGTGACAAACCCATTTTTGGAGTAGGGCCTTTGCACTTCCTACTTCTTGCCTGGGATATGATGCTTTTTCCTCAGTAGTTTGCCTGGCTGGCTCATTTTCACACTGTAGTCTGAGATGGATGTCTTTCAGAGAGAACTTTCTTCATTACTTTTCTCACTGATACTTTTCTATGCACAACCTGCTTATCATTTTATTGCCCCACAGACTTTTAAAAGTTACATGAAATTGCCATGTTTATTTTTTCTGTACTTGCATGCTATGGCCAGCATATCTGTGTGCATCATAGGAACTGGAAAGGAGGATAATGGTAAACAGAGACACAGAATGTGGGTTCACTTCAAGAACTAACAACTCTTGTTTTTCCCATTGCTCATTATATACCACTTATCTAGCTATTAGAGATCACATTGCAAACAGAGCTTGAGCAAACTGTATCTTTGAGCCCCCTTTTCTGAGTTCTTCCTTTGGGCCTTGTTTTGCCCCCAAAGACATTGGGCCTCATCCCATGCCTGCAGTTTTCCATACTCATAGGCCACATCTGGGTCAATGTTTGTGCTTGAGAAAGGAGCTGGAGACCATCTAGACCCCAACATGTTCATAACATGTGTCTTCACCACCAGAATGTGAGTGGCAAGAGGTTAGGTACAGTGATCGTCATCATTTCTTGGACTTGAGAGACCAAGTCATGTCTGGAGCAGAGTAAACACTGGATTAACATGTGAGTGTTGAGTGAGTGAAGGAAATACTTTACAAGTGGTGAGTAAAGAAACGGATACAGACAGAGTGATAAAGAGAGGGAGTGCTTAACTCTACTTATTTATAAGCCCTGAACAGGATCAATCTGGGATGAGAGGTTGCCTAACATGTCTTCCAGTCCAAATTTTAGCTCTCTATGAACTGATTGAAATCCTATATTTTGATTTATCACCCTGGTTAACAAGACTGGTTACTTAAGTATTAACAGCCAGCCTATTACTATTCAAAGGTAAATATTCCTGGGAGGGTAGGCATGATGAGTGTTATACACATTGTAGTAGGAATCAGTTTCTTCTGTAATAAGACGGAAGAAACAGGAGTTAACTCTGTGGTTACCAGACACCTAGACAATGTCAAGGCACCAAATAGCAGGAGTGAGAGAGAATTCAAAGGTGAGTGAAGGGCAAAGACAAGTTCACCTCCAACCACTTCTCTCTGTTTTGGCTAAGAGTGAGCCTGGTAATTATATGACATGCAACCCATCAGATCATCTAGAACTTGGCTCATGAAACATTGAAGTAAGTTATTTAAAGCCCCTCCCCCCATGAATTCAGCAGTAAAGACGCTTTATTCCTAGAGATGTAACTGATATAACTTTGAGGGAGAATCCATGAGTTATTGGAAGGGCAGAAGTGGCAGACATTTACCTAATTTGTCCTTGAATGACATCACTTGGATGGCAGGGATTTAGAGATGAATGTCCTTCTTTCAGACTTTCTTTCTGTTCAATGAAGATGTAGACACTATCATTTGAGTTTGACTAGAACGGAAAATATCTTTCCAGGGTTTATTAGCATTCCAGCTGTGAATGTAATAAACAACATCTTGCAAATTAACGTTTGTTTTCATTCTTATAGTTTTGGCAATTGTTTTCTATTCTAAGGGATAGAAATGAAGGTGTTGATTTGGAAATACATCACCTCTGTTATCAGCAGTTTAAGACATTAATATGTAGCCAATATGTCCTATAAAGTGAAAAAATTATGACTATTGGGGAAAGTCTCACACTATTAGTAATGCTATTTATATGGTTACTTAGCAGGAGAAAACTTTTGTTCTTGATTTCAGAGTAGTATGTTTTAGATTTTATTTTATATAGTTCTCTTCATCTTGGGTTTGACATGCAATGATGTGACTGTTTTCTTCAGTGCTGACCCACTGTGAACATTCATAATTTTTAGAATGTTTTAAAATCTTGATCAGCTTTACAGAATCATCACCAAATCTGAGGACTTGTTTTAAGTTATAATTTCAAATTTAAAGATGCAATCTAAGACATCATCTTACAACTAAGTGACCTGAACCCCAGCTTTCCACACTATACCTTTTCCTGTGTTTCCAAGACCTGCCACAGGCCATGTGCAATGAGATGCTCCCTCCATATGTGAAGCATATGTATGGATGAATGAAACAAAGGTCTGGTAATGGGACTTAAGAATCAAAGTCACTCCCTGTCCTAGTTAGGGTTACTTTTGCTGTGATGAAACACCATGGTCAAAAGCAACTTTCGGAGGAAAGGGTTTATTTGGCTTACAGGAAGTCAGGACAGAAACTCAAACAGGGCAGGAACCTGGAGGCAGGAGGAGTGCTGCTTACTGGTTTGCTCAGTCTGCTTTCTAATAGTACCGAGGGCCACCAGCCTAGCCATGGCCCCATCCACAATGGGCTGGGCCCTCTCAAATCAATCACTAATTAAGAAAATACCGTATAGGCTTTCATACAGCCTATACGGTTTTAATGGTTTTATGGAAGCATTTTCTCAGTTGAGGCTCTCTCTTCTCCAATGACTCTAGCTGTATCAAGTTGACATAAAACCAACCAGCATACTCCCTTATGTACTTTTGCTTAGTACTTTCCACCACTGGGTCTGAGATGTTAATTGTTAGTATAATGCTCCTAAATTAAGCAACTTAAAGTACCATGAAGACATAGGGAGCAGAAGTTAAGTCCTACCAGTAACATTAAACTATATATTCCTCAGCAAGTTCTGATGTAATCTCCCTCAGCAGTTAGAATTGTCATGAGACCAGATGTAGCCAGTATGAAAGCATTTCTGTTCTATTGGTAGCAGGGTTGGGTGAATCAGCAATTTGTCTCTGTCACGTTCTCTGAGTTTGTATTCCTACCACATGATAATACAGCCAACAACATGTTTCTATAGCTATTTCTGATTCCTAAACCAGGGCCTGAAAATAAACTGCTCCTAAATATAAAAGGAGTATTATGATTTCAACTTTATTATGAGCAAGCAAGTCAGTGTATTGAAAATGGTGGCCATAAATCAAGACCTTGTAAGCTTCTAAGCTTCAGTCTTGGTCTTTCTTACTAGCCAGAAGGGACTTGGGAAATATTTTGTATTATGCTTTTATAGTGTTATTGACAGTGATAGACTCAGTCTGTATGCTAAGTCAATCTCTCCTCTTTTGTACTTGATACCCAGAGACATTTCCAAATCCATACCAGAGACATCGCAATACTTTCATGGGAGTTAGTTGAACAGTAATAAATCAAGGAGTTCCACAAGCCATACACACTCCTTTGGCTCTAATCTGTACAAGGGCCACAGTTAATATTTCATCCTGCTTTATAGTCCTTTGTGATTTCTCTGTAGTCACACTTCTAAAGGCCCAAAGCATTTGGAGTCTTAGATCTTCAGAGATACATCATGTACCTCAATATTTTCTTTGATTTGGAAGCAGAGACATTTTTAAATGGAAGTTATTGAACAAGAGGACCATAGCATAGACCAGGCATCATCTTAGAAGAGATAATAATGAACTTTCATCTTAAGAAGAATGCCTTAGTGAGCAGAATAAAGCTTTCAGTAGGCTCACAGCATTGCCTTGTTCAAAGTACCTTGATTGCATTTTTGTACTTTTCTTAAAAAATAAAATATGACTTCTATGACTGAAGTACATAAAAGCCTGAAATACGTAAAACTGAACACATTCAGCATGGCTTAACATGAGTAACAAGGGAACAGTCGGAGTTTTGGATAGATACCATCCTGTGTAGAGTTTGCTTTCTCTGTAGCTCTTTTCTGTGAGACAGAATTGCCATTCTTCTGTGTTTTCTAATTCTTTGAACCACAAGTTGGAGATACTGTTTATTCTTTGATGTTCAACAATATCCAAGTGCCAATGTGGTTTAATGATTCATAGACAGAATACGGGGCAGGAAAAGTTAACTATATGTCCTGAAGACACGGTTTCATTGTCTCTCTTAAAATTGCTGCCAACTCATGTCTTCTGATTATAAAATTGACAAATACTTATAAATATAAAAAACAATTAAGAACCATCAGCTTTCAGAAGTAACCACTTAGTTAACTTGGACATTTCTTTCAATCAAAAAATTTTGAAAGTTGTAAAATTTAGAAAATGATTTATTAAAGACTAATTTATTTTATTTTAGATGTATAGGTGTTTGGTCTGCATATCTGTTTGTGCACGTCATGAATGCCTGGTACCCACTGAAGGTGTTGTATCCCCTGGACGTGGACTTACAGATGGTTCTGAGCCACCAAGTATATGCTGGGAATCGAAACTAGGTTCTCTGGGGGAGCCACAAGTGCTCTTGCGTGCTGAGTCATCTTTTCATTTTTAAAATGTAAGACCCTTAGAAATAGAATCATTGGATGAGAAAGATTCATATTCTAGAGTTTCGTTATTTTTTTTTGGTGGTGGCGGGGAGGGGGGTGGTTTGTGCTAGGGATTGAATCTAGGTAGAATATATGCCTACCACTAAGCCCAATATTATTTGTTTTTGAGACAGTGTCTTGTGTAGGCTCTGCTTGCTCAGAACTTGATATGTAGCTTAGGTTGACCTTGAATTTGCAGTTCTTCCTGATCCTACTGAATGATGGCTGGAAATACAGGAATATAATACCCTGCCTAGCCCAGTTGTCATCAGAGAGGTTTTATCTAGCAACCAATGGAAACAGATTCAGAGATCCGCAGCCAAATATTAGGCAGAGCTCAGGGAATCCTGTAGAAGATGGGGAGGAAGGATTGTAGGAGCCAGAAGGGTCAAGGACACCACAAGGTGGCTCACAGAATCAACTAATCTGGACTCACAGAAGCTCACAGAGACTGAACTGCCAACCAGGGACCTTGTATGGGACTGACCTAGGCCCTCTATACATATGTTACAGTTGTGTAGCTTGGTCTTCTTGTGGGACTTCTAACAACTTCTAACAGTGGGAGCAGGGGCTTTTTTTTTTTGACTCTGTTGCCTGCTTTTCGGACTCTTTTCTCTTACTGTGTTGTCCAGCCTTAGTAGGAGGGGAGGTGCCTAGTCTTACTGCAACTTGATATCCATGGGAGGCCTGCACTTTTTTTTAAAAAAATAAAATAGAAATGGAGGAGTGGATGGGAGGGGGGCAGAGAGGAAATGGGGGGAGGGAATGGAATGAGAGGAGGGAGGGGAAACTGTGGTTGGGCTGTAAAAAAAATTATATATATGAAAACATCACAAATCATCAAATGCCAGGAATTAATACACACCCTTCAATATTAACTCTGAATATCAGTGGTCTCAGTTATCCAATAAAAAACCACAAACTACCAGATTGGATGAAAAAACAGCATTCATCTTTTGCTACCTGCAAGAAACACACACCACTACCAAGAATGACAATACCTTTGAGTAAAAAGATGGAAAATGATATTTCAAGGAAACTGAACTTAGAAAACAAGCTGATATAGCTATTGTACTATTGGCAAAATGGATTTGAAACAAAAACAAACAGGAAAGATAAAGAAGGCCACTTCATACTCATCAGAGGAATAATCCATGAAGGGGTTTTAAAAATTCTAAACATATAATCACCAAACACAGGTGCACCCAACTTTATAAAAAACAAACAGTAGATATAAAGCCACAAATTCACACCTAGTTGTGGGGACTTCAATATTCCCCTTTCACCAATAGACAGGTCATATAGATAAAAATTAAACAAAGAAAGAATGGAATTAAATGACACCATAAATCAAATAGACCTAACAGAAGTGTACAGAACATTTAACCAAAGACTAAAGGACATACATTCTTCATAGCAACATGTGGAACATTCCAAAATAATCCACATTTTAGGACACACATACAAAAACCCTATCCAATAAAAAAAATAAAATCCTGTATTTTTTGTGACTACAATGGAATAAAGATAGGTATCAACAGCATAGAAATTGGCCAAAGTGTAAAAACTCACAGAGATAAAACAATACACAATTGAATGGTAATTGAGTTACTGAAGAAATCAAGAAGGAAAAAAATTAATGAAAAAAACCCCAACAACAACAACAACAAAATCTTTGGGACACACTAAAAGCAGTCCTAAGAATACTTATAGTGCTAAATGCCTATGTTAACAAAATTTAATACCAAGTAAATAGCTTAATGTTGCACCTTAGGGCCTTAGAAAAATAAGAAAAAAATCAAATCCAAAAATGTTAGATGAAAAAAATAATTAAGATCAGGGCAAAAATCAATGAAATATGTAGACAGAATTTTTCTGTTTCTCAGCAGCCACTCCCACATAACCAACATGGAGACTTAATATTAATTGTAAATACTTGGCTGGTAGCTTAGGCTTATTACTAACTAGCTCTTCCAACTTAAATTAACCCATTTCCATTAATTTATATATTGCCACATGGCTCATGGCTTTATTTGTCTTCCAGCATGTCTTGCTCCCTCTGTGTCTCCTGGAGACTCCTCTGACTTCACCCTTTTTCCCAGCATTCTCCCTGCCCCCCCAAATCCTGACTAACCTTATTGGCTAATCAGCTTTTTATTAACAATGAGAGCAACACATATTTACAATGTACAGAGTTTGTTCCATAGCAAAATAAAAACAAATAAAATAATACATAGAATCAATAAAATGAAGAGTTAATTCTTTGAAAAGATAAAATTGACAAATCCTTAGCCAAATTAGTGAACTGTTTGGGGGGCACCCAGGCAGGGGATGGGGATCTGTCCCTGGTGCATGGACAGGCTTCTGGGAATCTGGTACCTGTGGTGTGACGTCTTGCACAGCTTTGGTGCACTGGGAAGGGGCTTGGACCTGCCTAGGCTCAGTGTGCTGGGCTCTGTTGACTCCTCATGGGAGACCTCGATTTGGGGGATGTGGGGATGCCGGGTGGCTTGGGAAAGAGGGGTGGGGGGTGGGAGGAGGGAGGAGGGAGGAGGGGGGAATCTGTGGATAGTATGTGGACTGAGTAGAAAATTTCTTAATAAAGAAAAATGAGAAAAAAAATGCTCTTCTTACTCTTGGCACTTTCAACCTCTCTCTGCTTTGGTAGAAATAAGATGTTGGGGAACATTTACACATTGTCTGCTATCTATTTCTATAAGATGATACCCCACACTCTACCTTGTTCCCAGTGTACTGAATTTGCTCATTGCACTGTCAAAAGCCAGCAAGTTGAGGAACTCTGATGCCTCACAAAACTCAGCATGAATTTCCCGCTTAAATGCAGCAGTATCATTTCTAGCGAATGCGTCTTTATTATTTTACTGACTTAAAACTTTTACTGTTATTTCTTTTTCTATCTTTCTATGTTCTTGGCAATAGTAAGTGTCCAGTTTGAAACACAGCATTTCAATGCTTTGGACCTCTAAGCCTCTTGTCCTGCTGCATTTCCCAGATGTTAGATAAGTTGTGGAATAAGAATAAGCTATTTATTCATGATGAGGACTTCATCACTGTTGCTCTCTTGAGTCTGCCCTTGGGTGCCCCATTTTTATTGACTGCTGAACTTTTAAAGGCTAACAGAATGGCCATATTATTTCTGATTGTTTCAGATTTTCCCCAGTTAAGTAAGAGGAGCAGCACAGCATGATGGCATCAGGATTAGATGTCCGAGGGATCATCTCCCCAAAGACGTATCACATCAAACAAACTACCTTCATCGGAGGATAAGACTCAGGTGAGAGAACGTGGAGATGGATGTTGTTGTTTGGTTTTTGGCTCTTTTGGGGGGCCTGCCACCCAGCTCCCAAATAAATCTCACACACGGAGACTTATACTTAATTATAACTGCCTGGTCTTAGCTTGGCTTTCTTCTTGCCAGCTTTCCTTAACTTTAAATTTATCCCATCTGTCTTTTGCCTTTGGGCTTTTCTCGTTCTCTTACTTCTGTAAATCTTACTCTTACTCTGTAGCTTGCTATGTAGCTGGGTGGCTGGCCCCTGGAGTCCTCCTTCTTCTTTAGCTGCTTCTTTCTTTTCTTTTCTCCACCTCTCCTGCCAGATTTTTCCTTCTACATATTCTCTCTGCCTGCCAGCCCCGCCTATCCTTTCTCCTGCCTCGTCATTGGTCGTTCAGTCCTTTATTAGACCATCAGGTGTTTTAGACAGGCAAAGTAACACAGGTTCACAGAGTTGAACAAATGCAACATAAACAAAAGTAACACACCTTAAAATAATATTATACAACAGATGAACATAACAAAGTGAAAATATGTATAAAAGGCAGATTCCTGCCTTACCCCTCTGCCTACTCTGCCAAGAAGCCCATTTGAGAGAGGCATCTCACTTTGGGGATGGGCAGAGAATTCTAGGCCTCAGACTAGAAGCTTTGTTCCCGTCAAATCCCACAACCTCTACCACCTGACCAATACTGGTTTACTTAACTGCTGGGCTTCGTTAAGCCAGGAGACAAAGAATGCCTCCATTAAGCATTCTTTAATCTCAGGAGGACAGAGACGGGTCAAAACTCCAATCGGTGGAGAGGAGAGTGCCAAAGCCAGGGCAGGGCTTGGATCCCAGCTCCAGGATCATGGTGATGAGACCCAGCACCCACAAGAACTTTGAAGGTGCTGTACAGGCCAGAGGTCATAGATGGAGCCTCTATATCAGTGGTTCTCAACTTGTGGGTCATGACCTACATAAAGGGTCACATGTTCAATATCCTACGTATCAGATATTTATATTATGATTTAAAACAGCAGCAAAGTTACAGTTATGAAATAGCAATGAAATAATTTTATAATTGGGGGTCACCTCAACATGAGGAACTGTATCAAAAGATCATAGCATTTGAATGGTTGAGAACCACTATTCTAAGTTGACCCAGCATAAGGCTGAGGCCTGTGTGCTGTGGGGAAAAATTTGAGCTTCTGTCTTTGTTATTTCTAGACATGGATTGGCCTGGGGCATATCCATCCTCTGCCTGTGCTGTGAAACCTCTTGAAGGTGTTAAACTCAGACATGACCCACATTAGCATCAGCTTTGCTGACCAAGAGACTGTCTCTACCATCTGTTGTCACCACCATTTAGCAGAGATTCTATCAAGTAACTGCTCACAAATCCCTCCCCCTCCTTGACTCAGTATCTCACATATCCCAGGCTGGCCTCAAACTTGCTATAAACTAGAGATGACCTTGACCTTGGACCTCCTGCTTCCACCTCTGAGGTACTGGGATGCAGGCATTACTGGTGACTGATTCCCAGCCTTCATTCATATTTGGCAAGTACTCTACTCACTGAGCTACACCTCCAGCCTTGCAAATGTTTCTCTCAAACTGCTCTGTCATCAGACAGAGGCCTGTGCTCTCGTGAGATGGACTTGTATCTTGGCCTACATCATTACCAGTTATTGTACAGGACTCTATGTCTTCCTAAGACTGCAGGTCCTTGTGACTGTGAGACTGGTGTGACACTAGGTAGAAAAGGACTGCCTTCACCAATGTTTTCCCAACTTTGGAAACCCCATTTATTGGGGATAGGCTACGGTAGTGAATTTTGATTTTGCCCAGCAACCAGTACTAGGTATATGAAAACCAGCACTGAGCAGATCTTGACATCCCTGCTTCCCAGGCCTGCCTACAGATGGAGGGTCTAGAACAGCTCTGGTGTCAGTGGAAGACATGTGTCCCTAGGTAGTTAGATTTTTATACTATAGCCAGAGTCACCTGCAGTTGGTTGTAGAGTCTGGGGCCATTGGGATTTGGTAGATTAGAGAAGTTCTGGGTCTTGATCCTACCTCAGTGTTGTTCTGATCTTATTGGGCTGTGGGTCAGGCTTATGGCACATAGTTCAAGCCACAGGTTTGAAATAGGAATCTGGGGGTACATCTAGTAACTGGAGAGGGAGAGGTTTATGGGGATAGATTATTCTTTTTTTGTGTGTGTTCTGGTTCTTTCAAAAACACACACCAACAGTGTATGTGGGGCAACCTTGGACTTGAAGTGGCTGAGACCATTACTGTTATGGAAATAGCGACATTGCACCAGCAAACCTCTGGAAAAATTGGACCCGGCTGCCATCCACAGCTAAAAATAGTGAAAATGACTGTAGGTTCAGAGAAAATCAGCAGCTTGGTTAGACTTTCTGGAAATACAGGCACAAACAAAGCCAGATGAGGAAGACTGGAAACAGCTGACCCTGCAATGCTCAGGCACTGTGCACACCAGTAATCACCAAGAAAATGCTGTCCTCACCTGCTACTCAAAGTCAAGTCTCTGAAGCTGACCAGACAGTGGTTAGGATAGAAGCATGCTCAGAAAATTAAAAAGAGCTGCTTTAAGGAATCCAAATGATTTAAAAGAAAAGGCATAAAAATATTTCAAAATTCTAGTCAAGAGATCTAACAAAGATATGGAAGCAATTAAACATAGTCAGAGGTTCTTCAGCTGAAAAATGCACTCCATGAAGTAGCAGCCCAGATCAAAGATAAAAAATAATTAGCAGGCTCAAGACAGGTTACTTGAAAATACACAGTTGGTAAAGAAAAAATAATGAGGAAGAATAAAGAAAACTTATGGGAACTTTGGGATATTTTAAAAAGAGCAAATTATATGAGCTAACAGGGTTCAGAAAAACTTGTGAATGTCGAGGGGATAGAAAACCAATTCAAAGAAGCAACAGCAGAGAATTCACCCAATATGGGGAGGTGTATATACAGATATAGAAAGGTTAGAGGTCACTCATCAAATTTAACTCAACCAGGTTTATACACAAAACATTTTAGTCAAGCTGTCAAAGGTGAACGACAGAGAGAAAATTATCAAAGTTAGAAGAGAAAGAGAAAACACACAAAGCATCCCAATTTGAGTGGATTTCTTGAGTGAAACCTTACAGGCTAGGGGATAGTGTCTTGAGATTTCCATAGGACTGAAGGAAAAGTTGTCAATGAAGAGTATTGTGTCTGAGTTATCCTTTAAAAATGAAGGAAATCCATTTGTTTTCCAGAGTGTTCCATTTTCTCCACTGATGAGTACAATTCCATTGTGTATATGTATCGCATATTAATTATGCATTAATATGCAATGGTCAGTCTAGGCTGGTTCCATTTCCTTGTTATCATGAGTAGAGCATCAAGAAATATGGATATGGAAGTATCTTTGTGGGAGGATATGGAGTCCTTTGTACATGAATAATTTGGGGTATATTTTCCCAGGAGTGGTATATCTGGTCATATGGTAGTTCTCTTTTTAAAATTCCAAGCCTCCACACTGATTTCCATAGTATGTGGGAGGCCAGTTCCCACCTTTTACAGGGTTCCTATGAAGAGGAGAGAGGCATAAGGAATTTGTAGATAGAAAGATATTAGAGATGAGACAGACAGAAACACAGGATAGCTTCGGGAGAGGACCTGGATCAAAAAATCTACCAGCTCCTTCTGTCTCTTCAAAAGGGCTTTTGATAACAATGCCAAGGGTTGGGGCAAAAGACCTCCCCCTTGCTAGATCAAAGCATACTGCACAGCCCAAGTGTAGACCTTCCCAAACACCTGGTAACTATGCACGTGGTCAAGCCATCCCTTTATGTAGCCCTGCTGGGTAAAGCAAGCTCAGATCTCATTGGGAAACCTCTGTGGGCCTCCACAATAATGACTGTAGTACTTGCCACTCCCATCAGCAGTGGATAAGTGTAGGGGTCCTCTTTTTCCTCTCGGCCTGTTGGCTCTCAGTCCATGAGGGCAATTGGGCAGAAACAGTGATAGATAGCTTTGTACGCAGCTGGTGAGCACAAATGGAGACAGTCCTCTGGGAGACTGCTTTCCGTGAAACAGCACAACTTTATTCCAGAGTATAAGGAATATATAGGATTGGGGAGCCTGAGGACAAACCCAAATTTGCATTAAATGGCACACTCCTATCACAAGGCTTCATATGTGGCGGTAGGGTCCTGTAACAGAGCTCCTAGCACAAGTCTGAGCAGGAATCTGTGCCAAGTGTCAAGCTAAAGATAAATCAGGCATCTGGTTTAGAGACAGCTTTTAGATAAGCTCAGTCCTCCAGGCCCAGGGACAGTCTCCAGATAAGGGCAGGTAGAAGCAGGGAGTTTTGGTGTGGAGGAAGGGAGTTTTCATGTTGCTGAGCTTTTGAAAAAAGCTGCCAGGTCATGTGAGACTGCAACCTCAACCAGCCAGCAGTGTCTTCCAACAGATAAGAATTCCGTTCCCTTCACATCCTTTCCAGCATTTGTTGTCAGCTTTCTTGATCATAGCTATTCTTTTTGGGCATCTCAAAGCAATTTTAATTTGCATTTACTAAAGAGATAGGGCTGTTGGAAATTTTAAAAAATGCTAGCTATTCATGTTTCTTCTTTTGCAACTATCTGTTCATTTGGTCAACTCATTTGTTCATTGAACAGTATTATATTAATCTATATAACACAAACTCAGAAACATAAAAAACACACATATTCTTTCTTATATGTGGCTCTTAGCTTGGAATTTACATGTGTGTGTACGCCAGTAGAAATAAACGTGGGTAAAGTCTAAAACCTTAGAAAGCAGACCAAGAGAGGGGGAAAAGGATGCTCAGGAAAAGAAAGAGGGGCAAAAGGACACATGTGACATTAAAGTGGGAAGACGATGGAGGATACAAGACGGAGGAGTTGGAAAGAGAAGAATCAACAATAACAAATTTTCCTGGAAAATGCCATAATGGTACTTGATATATTGTTCTGTTCATTTATACCATCTCTTCAAGACCCTGGGACCATTGAGGAACAGGGATGGAAATACTGGAAGAGCCAGACGATAGGGAGAAGGGTTCTGAGGTGTTGTTTTCTGGGGAAGGCACAGCTATTACAATCATGAGCCCACAGCCACTGCAGATGCTTGCACTGAGTCTGCACAAGAAAGGGCTCATCAGAGCCAGGCATGGGTGGAGGTGGAGGAGAGACTCCTCGCTGTTGAACTATTTGCTGTGGACACACACACACACACACACACACACACACACACACACACACAGAGAAAGAGAGAGAGGAGAGATTTCGATTCACCAGTTAAAGACAATGCAGTCTTGTCACCTGTGATACCAGAGATGGAGAGCTAGATCATCATGCTTTATGAAGTAAGCTAGGTGTGATGGATAATCTTGATTTGCAGCTTGAC
This sequence comes from Peromyscus eremicus, assembly GCF_949786415.1. Classification (NCBI taxonomy): domain Eukaryota; kingdom Metazoa; phylum Chordata; class Mammalia; order Rodentia; family Cricetidae; genus Peromyscus; species Peromyscus eremicus. Next base: position 34,334,075 of record NC_081430.1, read on the forward strand.
ACACCTGCGAAGAGGAACCCTGACTGAGGAATTGCCACCCTCAGATTGGCCCAAACAAATATCAGCTGATGCTGGCAGGAATGTGGCATAAGGGGAACACTCATCCGTTGCTGGTGAGAGTGCAAACTGGTACAGCCACTATGGAAATTAGGGTGGAGGTTCCTCAAAAAGTTGAAAACAGACCTACCACAAGATCCATCTATGCCACTTCTGGGCATACACCCGGAGGCCTTTACATTCTACTATGGAGATGCTTGTTACCATGTTCATTGCTGCTTTATTCATAATAGTCAGAACTTGGAAATGGTTCAATCAGATGATGAATAGATAATGAAATATGCCACATTTACAGAATTGAATATTATTCAGCTCCTCAAGAAAAATGAAATTGTGAAATTAGCAAGTGAGTGGATGGAGCTAGAAACAGTCCGAGTGAGGAAGCCCAGACACTGCTGTGGATGACTGATTAATAAATAAAACACTGATTGGCCAGTAGCCAGGCAGGAAGTATAGGCGGGACAAAGAGAGAGGGGAAGTCTGGGAAGTGGAAGGCTGAGGCAGAGAGATGCTGCCAGCTGCCGCAATGAGGAGCAGAATGTAAAGTAGCGGTAAGCTACAAGCCATGTGGCAAGGTATAGATTAATAGAAATGGGTTAATTTAGATAGAAGAACTAGATAACAAGAAGCCTGCCACGGCCACACAGTTTATAAGTAATATAAACGTCTGAGTGATTATTTTATAAGTGGGCTGCGGGACTGCAGGGACCTGGAGAGAAACTCTCCAGCTACAAGACACAGCAAAAAAACACTGGGAAGAAAGTATTTTCAAAGTTAACAATAAAGAAATGATATGTGTTTCAGAAATTGTACTTGTTTACCCTCTTTAGGTAGTATACAGTGTATATTTGTGGAAATATTGCATGCTACTTCATTAATCTTTGCAATTTTTGTGTTTTATGTATCAGTTTCCAAATGATAAAAGGCCCATGCCAATGTTACATAGATGTATATATTATTAGCATTTGCCATTAAAATGTTTAAAATTTTATTTATTTATTTATTTATTTGTTTGTTTATTTGTGTGTGTGTGTGTGTGTGTGTAGAGGTCTTTGAAAGTTATTTTTACCAACTAATTAGGATATAAGAAATGCAAATTAATAGTCATTACAATCAAACTTGTAATCATATTAAGCATGTTTTTAAGGTTAAACAGGAATATATTTTAGATAGACAGGTCATCTTCACACTCTTCAGAGATCTATAGAATATGGCATTTAAGATGTTTTAATAACAGATTTTTAAAATTTTTTATGACTATGAGACATGTCTGCTCTTGGCAGCACCAATCTACTTCAGAGAAGATGATGGGCACTGAAGAAACTCCATATGGAGTTTACTATGTTTGTGACAAAAGTTAGCCACTGGGCAAGAAATACCTTGCCTTGACTGCTGACAGTATACTGTCCAAAATGGACAAGCAGGACACAAAAGCAAGGACTGCTGCACCTTGCCAAGACAAGGTAGGACAGCCCTTCAGAAAATCCTGCTTCACAGAAAAGTCTTTCAGGTATACTAGGCCTGTAGGCCAAAGATGGATGCCCCAACATTGCAGAGGAACCTTGGGTGAATGTTGGGGAGCCAGCTGTTTCTGTCATTTCTCATATTTTTTGGAAGTTGCTTGTTTGCACTTCCTGCTTACTCAGTTAATATTATTTCCTTGTCAGGTCTCTGAGGGAGTTTAAGATTAGATAGTTATAGTTTCCCTTGTTAACAAATTCAGAAAAGAAACTCACTAAAGAGGTGTAAAGTATATAAATTTGAAAGACATCAAAAGATAGTTTTGGGTTGGTAATGCAAATTAGGATAGAAAGTAAATTAGATACAATCTTTTGGATTCACAAAGATAGGAGAGATAATGGAGTATTTTCTCTGAATTTGTCAAGTGCAAATGGACTAGACATTGTTGTGGAAATATTGCATACATTGTTTATTGCCTATATATATTGCATATAGTTATTGTACTTATTGTATATAGCTTTTCTTATATTAGTTATAACTTTCTTTTATTATTTTAGACAAAAGAGGAGAAATGTGGTGATATATTGTGTACCCCAATAAAGCTTGCCCGGGGACCAGAGGATACAGCCAGCCACTAAATTAGAAATAGAGGTCAGGCAGTGGTGGCACACACCTTTAATCTTATTACTTGTGAGTAATCTCTGTGAGTTCAAGGCTACACTGGGCTGCATGAAAGAAACAGAGCTAGGCAGTGGTGACACACGCCTTTAATCCCAGGAAGTAATATAGCAGCATACAGAAAGGTTTATAAGGTGTGAGGAAACAGGAACTCGCTCTCTTGAGGCTGAGGATTTCATAGAGGTAAGAACTAGTGCCTGGCTGTTCTGCTTCTCTGATCTTTCAGCTTTCACCCCAATATCTGGCTCTGGGTTTTTTTAATTATAAGACCTTTTAAGATTTGTATTATATTGAATTTATTCTTATTTTTCTTAATTGGCAAAACTGTATTTGAATAATACAAATCTTTTAATAGGGCCTTCTTCTTACTTTTAATTTTCAGGTAAACAGTGTGTTATCAGTATTACTTTGTTAGTTTCTTTCTTTTGAGAAAGAGTATCACAAAGTTGAGGTTAAATAACAAGAGATTTATTCAGGGACAGTCCTGTGGAGCTTAAAGGAGAAGGGGCAGTAACAACCAGGGAGAGTGCTGTGGAGAAGAGAGGGAAGACGTGGGTATGAGAAGCCTCAGAACTCAGCATCGGTCTGATGGGGTTTCAGCCAGGCCAGTAGGACGTCCTGTGTCAAAACTGCCCATTGGAGATACTATGCTTCAGGCCAGAGCTGGCTGGTACTGGAGTCTCACAGGTTAATGGGAACAGCAGCTCTGGATGGTCAGTGAGTTCTACTCCACAACGGAGATCTTAGTGGTATAATATCATGGCTGCCACAATTATGCATGTACATGGTGTATAAATAAAATAGTGGTAGCATCTTATAATCAAAAGAGGGCCTATGCCCGTTGCCAGCCTTATCCAATTCTGTTCTCTATAATCAAGCACTTTAAATTTTCTTAATAGAATATTTGTATTTGTAAATGATATTCATTATATTGATATTTTTGGATTTTGCTCATTGTCCATGTTAATATCTGACCACCTGTAGCATAAGATGAAGTTTTTGCAGCATTTACATAAGCTATGGTTATATATTCACTCAATGTTTGCTGTAAATATTCACAATTGAATCAGTAAAGTCCTCTGGTTAGATATACTTTCTCAAACAACTTTTTGTCTGCTGTAGAGTTGATAAATATCTTGTTTTGTGATATGATATAGCAATACCTGCTTATCTCAAAGCTCCTCTGACATTTTCTTCATGGGATTGTCTTCATTTTGGAAGGTGTTCACATTCTGCAGCTAGTACAGAAGCTAGCCTGTAGTAGAGCTCAAATTAGAATACAATTTAGCATCTGCTAGTATTTATTGAGTAGATGGAATGAAAGAATTATGAAAGATTCTTAGGGCCCTTTAAGATAAAGGTAGTGACTTAGTAAGGGCCTCTGAGACTCGTACAGCTAGAATTTTAACGAAGAGTATGTCGAGCTGTACCACTGACACGTTAAAGTAAAGTGCAAGCAACATTCGCCAAATTAGCAAATCTAGTTTCTCATTCACCATGTTTCTTAAACCATGTAACTTGATGGCCATTTTCTTTTTCTTTTTTTTTTGGTTTTTTGACACAGGGTTTCTCTGTGTAGTTTTGGTGCCTATCCTGGATCTCGCTCTGTAGACCAAGATGGCCTCGAACTCATAGAGATCTGCCTGCCTCTGCCTCTCGAGTGCTGGGATTAAAGGCATGCCCCCCCGCCCACCCAGCCTTGATGGTTGTTTTCTAAAGCTTCATACCATCAAAGGAAAGTGCCCTTGTTTACCCAATATAGATGAGTGGTTCTCTTTCTGCTTTCTTTTTCTTTCAGTGGCTTATGACGCTGAATCCAGTAAATACTTGAAAACACAACGCGCCAGCAGAGACTGGAAGGGAACCAGAGTTACAGGTGGTTGTAAGCCACCACATAGGTGCTGGGAATTGGATCCAGTAAGTGCTCTTAACCATTGAGCAATCTCTCCAACACTGAGCACCTACAACGTAATCTGATGTGACATAGTATGTGTTAAGAACTTAGTGCCACCATCAGTGTGGTGGCACAAGCTTGTAATCCCAGCTCTCAGAAAGCTGAGGGGAAAGGATTGCCATGGGTTAGCCTGGGCTACATAGGGAGTTTCAGGAAAGTCTGAGCAACATAGTGAGACCCCATGTCTACCTCCCCACCCTGCCATGCAATAAACAAAAAACTCTATTTTGTCCTTTTGGGTCTCTGACTTAACCATTTTAAATATGTTTTCAAGTTTAGTTCTGCAAGAAATGAATTCTAAATCCAGAGCAAATGCAATTGCTTTCCTCCTGATTACATTTCACCGTGACATTTCCTGTTTTCCTTAGCATGCCAAGTTTCAATTCGCAGGGTACAACAAAGTATTACCAACTCACAAAGTCTGTCCTCTTAGTACATTTGTATAAGAGCTTTTGCTTTCTTAGAAATGCTAGAAAATAATTATTAAGGTAAAACACTTTCCCTCTGGAACATTCTACATTTTGGTCCTGCTGGCTGAGGAGTTTGCCTTAGGAGAACTGCCTTGTCTTATTAAGAACTGTGGCTGGCATCTCAAATTTGTATTGGCAAGATTAATTGCAGAGACTTGTTTGCATGGATTTGCTGTAGACAAATTACAGCTTGATATTTCTTTCCTAATATTTCACCATTTGAAATGGAGTCTTGTGTGCCTATCCAAAGATGAGGCTACAATGTTTCACTGGAATTGAAAGGTTTATTTGGACTTTTGCATGACAGACTGCAGTATAAGGGAACAGTAAAGGCTTTACAATTTATTGTCTCCTATTATATGAATGTGACTGTTCTTGCAAATCACCAGAATGGAAGTTAGTCAGAAGTCAGAGTTGTAGCTTCATATATCCTTGTCTTGCAATGCTCTGGGTGGCTGACTCTTAGTTGGAATACTCGGGTTGTACTTGGGCAAGCTTAAGCAGAAAAGATAAAGTAAAAGGTGGAGCCTTCCATCATATAAAAAGGGAAGAAATTTAACTTTCATCTTGGTATAATTTGAAGACGCTAAGATTAAATCATGAACTATAGAAAACTGACTTCCATGAATGATCAGCTCCAAATGAGACCACTGCTGTGCTGAAGGCAGCCAGTGATTGATCATGCTGTAGGGATGGAGGGGAAAGGTTGGCGGCTGAAGGAAGCAGAGCAACACTGAAGAGAAACAGGCCATGCTTTGCAATTTTGCTAACTTGCCTCACTGAGAACCAGGGAATGGGCAGTAACACCCTGAATTCCCCTGAGGACTGAAGCCAGTCTGAGAGTGAGCATGGTGTGTGTGTGTGTGTGTGTGTGTGTGTGTGTGTGTGTGTGTGTGTAGCTCTAAAAATTGAACACATTATGTCAGACACTTCTTGTCTGAGCCCCTTTCTTGAGAAATTATGTTCAACTAGTGAATGGAATGGTGAGAAGAAAGTGACCACAGAATCATTTTGTTTCTGAGAGCTGAGGCAGTAATTGTTCCCCTCTTTAATGTATGACTTCTCTGCTTCAACTTTGGGAGATATTTGAAGAAATGACAACCCGATTAGTATTTAGACTTAAATAAGCAAGGATGGTTTCATTAATCAGGAATATTTATTGAGCATGTGCTTTATGGCAGCGGGATTCTAGAACCTGGGACAAGGCTTATGCTATTTTGTGGCTTCTATTCTAGTTGGGGTACAGGAGAGAGGGGAAGACAGAGGGAGAGATAGGATTTGCAGACCACCCCATGAGAAAGAAAATGTATCTGGTAGTGTAAATCTGGTTAAAAGTTGATGGCTGGGAGGCCACAATCTTAGTGGGGGACCTACCACTAATGTTTTACTAAATGGACTTGCAGTCAAATTGCCTTCTAAGTATATATGTCATATTATTTAACTATTATGTCATGCTACAATATTAGTGTCAATCTCAGCCTTGGCCAGAGAAATTTCTTTTTGAAGTGGGCAATGGTTTCCAGTCACTCACAAGCTGGTCAAAGTGATGAGAAAAAGTGACTTGTGAGTGCATGAGTGCTCAGCCTTAAATGGGACGTCTATACCACCTGCCCTAAATTTCAGAGAACACCATGAATATGAAGGCAGAAAGGGTGTAAGACTTGGAGGATGTTGGGGAGTGCTGTAAAATAGTGTCTTATGGGAATATCATGGTGGTTGCAGTTGCATGTACAGAGCAGCTGTGTCTACCTGCACAAAAACTGTACACATGAAAGACTCAGAAGCAGGGGAGTGAGTAGGAAGAAGAAGTTGGCCATTAAGAGTGGGAGGTGGGTAGATAAGGCAAGGGAAAGTTAATACAATTATAATACATTGTATACATGGATGGCATTGTAAAATAAATGAATAAATAAAAGAAAATTGCTCCAAGTGGTGATAAAATTCAGGGTGTACGAAGTGGTGAATTTATTTAAATATTGTTATATATATAGTCAGGTTATGTCCCTCAATAGCCTGTAGAGACCTAGATGAAGTGAGAATGGTGGCCAATTATATATCTGGGGAGAGAATTCCAAAAGAAATGACTTGGGTTTTACAGAAATCCAATACCCTTTTGCTAACAAGCTGCTGTGAGCTCCCCTGGGCCTCTCCTGCACAGCTAGCCACCCTGTCTTCTAGGAAACATCAACAATTTACTTCTTATAAGAATGGCATTGGCCATTTGTTGAGTTCAAGTGAACCAAGGCATCAGAGGCTGGGAATTTAATTTACATGTCTCTCAAATCCACAAAGCAGGTTTTATTATTTCTGTTTTAAAGATGAAAAAGCCAAGGTCTTGGGAAGACATGTGATTTTGTAGTGGTGACATATCTGGCACTGGATGGAGATTCTCTAAATCTGGATCCTGTCTTGTCGGGCCCCAGGGTCTCAGGGTGTTAGCTTGGCTTGTTTCTGCCCACAATTTTGTTTTCAGGTAAGAACCAGTATACCTAACAAAATCATGTTAATATGTTAGCAATTTCCTTTTAACATTTACTATACACCTGTATCTCAAGACGTGTTTTCGTCTTGTTTTTCCTCTTCTTTACTTAGTGAGTACATCAAAGGCCCGCTGATGCCTCTGCTCTGGCCCATCACAGTTTGAAGTGAGAATCTGTGGAGTTCTGTGATGTGTTTGAGGACAGTGAACACACCATTCCTTTTAATTTACCAGCCTGGGTTTCTGTGAAGATGAGTGTGAATAACACTTCAATTCCTGTGTCAATTCAATTGGTACTTGTTGGGTACTTTCACTGTGCAGTGCCCCATGCTGGCCATTGTAGTGGCCACAAAGATGAGCTGTCCATCAAAGGAACAGCAAAGCCAGTAGAGTTCTTTCACAATAACACAAGAATCTCTCAAGGCTAATGGGAAACTGAGAGAACCACAAAGACCTTCAGATTTTACTTCATTTTTTTTCATTTTAATTTGATGACTGCGTTGCCATCTATAATTTATAGAATTCACTTTAAGTTTAATAACCATTGTTCTTGTCTGCAGTTTAGAGGTCTTGTGCATCTGGGCCCAGGCCTGTGAAGCAGAATTCAAAATTAAGCCCAAGGCTTTGAATACAGCATTCATGTGGCTTTCCAAGGAGGTTTTCATAGTCTTCTTTTTTGTTTTTTAAAGCATTATCACCATTATTATTATTATTATTATTATTAATTATTATTATTATTTGGCTTCTAATTTCATATGAGATTGTATAGACTACATTGTGACTGTGATACAGAGTGATGTGAATTCAAGAATCAGTTTCAATAATATAATTTTCCTTTAAAATAATCCTCAAAATACATTTTTTCCTTCTGCAAGAGACATGAATTAACTCTCTCTCTGTGGATATAATTTTGAATTATGCTGATTGGAGAATAAATCAGGAGAACTACATATGAGTCTATGGATGTTTAAATAATTATCGTTAATTTAAGTGTCCTTGGGAGAGCTTTAGCTGCTCAAGTGAGCATTTGCTTAATTTAAATTGAATTAAAAGTGATCTATGGGAGAAGCGGTTTTTCACGTGCAACACAAGTTTCATGAAAATGGGAGGCATCAGAAGTGTTGTGTTGCAAAAATCTAATATTGCAAGGATGGAGTTTTAAGCCGTAATGATGCAGATATTTTTCAATATTACATTGGTACAAAATTACATTGTCAGATGGTTCTCCAGAGGGGAGAAAACTTTCTGCTAAAGTTTTTTTTTTAAAATCCCTGCAGCCATAGAGCTTTATAAAAGGGTTCATTTCTTGCTTTCAAATTTAGGAGCCTCTAGGAAATTCCCTGAAGGATAATTTTATGCAAAGTATATTAAAATATTCCAATCTTTTCTCACCTTCTCATAAGGGAAGTAGATTACATAAGGGCCTGATAAGTAATTTAAGATAGGTGTCAAAGCAAACTCTTTGTTTTAGCAATGTATTTTTGGAGGCTTGCATAAGTAAACCAATATATGAAACGTCTATCATTTCCCTGATGGGAATCACTTGGCTATGGCTTGAATCTCAAAATTATCATCTTTGTTGGCATCATATTTTCGCGGAAAAATCCTGCCAGAAGTGGGGATAGGAGAGACTGCTTTGGGAAAGTGCTAGGAGAATTGGGTCTGGCTTGCAAACAAATGTGGATCAGGTTTTTCCTACTTGTTTTGCCATGATTATACCTTCCATCCTCATTTCTGGAGGACCACCCAACAGTCTCTCTGATCACCAGTTAGTTAAGGTTAGACAGCTGCAGGAAAACAGGCCGTAGAAAATGTTGATGAAAACCTTGGGAAAAGATCTAAAAGAGTCCAAAAGTACGGAGGAAGTATAAACGTCTTCTAGGGCATGTGGAGGAGGTGGGGTGTTCAAGGCAAGCTGATAACGCTCTTGGGTGGAGATGCTGTGTAAAGAAGAGTTAGGAAAAGGGAAGGGCCTGGTTCCGACAACTGCCCTTGGCTGGCACAAGGAATATTTCCATAGTTGCTTTGACTAATTGCTGTAGCTTGTTCTCCCTAACCTGTTTGTGCATGTCAGAGTCTGGAATTTTGATATGTGTTAGCAGAGCTGTTTACACGACCAGGTTCTAGTAAAAACCTTGGATACCACGTGGATGATAGGATTGCTTGGTAGTCAGCATTTCATACGTGTCATGTAGATGTAACCAACCATCTTATTAAATAAGAAACACAGAGCCAATTCAGAGAAGAAAGCCAAGAGGTCAGAGCTAAGAGCCTCACCCTTCCTGATTCAGTGATCCTCTTCAGCCAAGAGAGCTCTCCGAAAAGGATCTACTTCCTGTGTGTATGTCTTTATATAGTCTTGCTGTTCTGCCTTCTCATTGGTTGTAAACCCAAACACATGACTGCCTCGTCACTGCCTGTATATATAGCCCTCCAGGTCCTTAAAGGCGTGCACCACCGCCGCCACGCATTTGCTATGGCTCTAATAGCTCTGACCCCCAGGCAACTTTATTTATTAACATACAATTAAAATTACATTTCAGTACAAGTAAAATACCACCACAGTGTCATGATTGGGTTCTAAAGGGATTAGGAGGCCCTGTGTGATCCTAAAGGGACAGAGTCTTGGATGTTTATTCCTGTTTTATTTTTGACACTTTACCCTCTGTACTTTTTTCTTTGAGGTGACTTTGTCTAGGATATTGCTGTGGGCTTAGGGACTCCTGGTGCAGAGCCAAAGCTTTAAAGGTTTGCAGGTGAAATGAGAGATGTACTGTGAGGTGTGGTATATTCTGGAACTCAACGTAGAGAAGTTAGAAATAATCCTTTATGATTATTAAACTTTTGATGGCCTTGTCCAGAAATTAACTTAAATGTTCTGAGGTCCTCCTAACCCGAGAGCAATAAAATCAAGTTATAGTTTCCTCTCTTGCCAATATAAGTGGAATCTGCTGAATTGAGTATAGTAGGAGAGTACCAAATAGCCCATTAAGGAATGTTTTGGTGGAATATTTGTATTTCCTGGAGTACAGGCACAGGCAAGCCTTTACTTCAGAGACCAGTTTGTGTGGTAATAGCAAAATATCCGAGGCTAGGTGATTTATAAAGGAAAGTTGCCTTATCTCGTAGTTATGGAGGTCCAAGAAAATCATACAGATGTCTACTTGGCTTCCGGTAGAGTGTCAGGTAGATGGCACCCCATTTCAGGAACCCCCCAGGAGAGCAACCAACAGACATAAGGAGCAACCTGCTTTAAAACAACTCATTCTCTTAGTAATAGACCTGACTCTACAAGACCCAATTCACTCCCAAGAGACCTAACCCACTTTCCAGTTAAAGGATAAACTATAGTAAAGTAATGTATAAGTACGAAAAAACAGTGAGAAAAAAAATAACAATAGTTTAGACAAAGGGAAAGAGAAAAAAAAGTAACAGCTGCCTGTTAGATGAAGTACTGAGGTTGAAGATGTTTTATTTTTGAGTGTTCTAATGTCAGAATTGCTCCCCAGATATGGGAGTGCAAAGAGCAGGTCACAGCTGAGGGTTCCGATTGCTTCAGCTAAGCGAGATGGAGCAGTACACAGACTGAAGCTTCATTTCTCCTGGGAATCCTGACCTCACCAGAGATGTATTCTCTCCAGAAGCTTTTTGTATGTCTCCCCTGTGGACACAGCCAACAATGTAGTCATTATGAGATCTTCTTGATGACCAAATGTCTACAGTTCATGGCCAGAATCAAGAAGAGTATAGTTAGCCCAGAGGACCCGAGCTTGTTTAACAGTATATCCCCTAAACGTGGATCATGAAAGGAGCAATCACACCACTGAGTTCTGAGTAAAGGGGAGGCCTCTATTGTAAGTGATACTCCAGTCTTTGGATGCTCTGGGATTTGGTGTGCAAAACCACTTGGCCTGGTCTCTAGCCTTTTCACAGAGGACCGGATCACCAATCTGTGCTTTATTGAACTCTCCCTGCCACGACCTGCTTAAACTCAGAGTGAACAGGCTTAAAGCCAATCCAGGGGTTTTGTCTCAAAGAGAATCCTTGGCCAAACTTGCTCTAGAGACAAAATTCATCATATCACTAAGAAACTCCTATTCTGATTTCCCATCTTAAGATTATTTTAAGGTAAATTAGAAAAATATTTCCTGGAAGCCTATATGATATTCAGTGTAATTGTTTGGTTCTTTTTGCTGTTTGGAAACAAGGCTTTATAAAGGCATGAAGAGGTTGCTGTTGTGCATTCCCGAAAACTGCAAAAATTAGCACTGAAGATACTGGTTCCTTATACAAGCAAACAGAATTGGATTCTGCTCTGCTCTGTTAGCTATTGTTAGACCTACTTTAGGGGCGAGAGACATCATGTAATTTTGTTTCTGCCTCATTCTTACCATGAACCTATTGGCAGAATAATTACATGTTGTTCAAAAAAGGTATACTTACTTAGTCAGGGTGTATGTTGCTAGATGAATGAATTACAAAATGTAATACAAACCATGAAATATTCTTCTGTCATAAGATAATAGAATCTTGCCATGTGTGACAACATGGATGTAAATAGATGTCATTATGCTAAATAAAAAAAGCCAAGCACAAAAATGTAAGTTTCAGGTAAAAACAGAGCATAGAATACTAATCATCACTGGGTAGGGGGAGTGTGGGAACGAGGGGATTGAGAGAGCTGAGACAACAGGTATGATAAAATTAGAAGGAGTACATTCTGGCTTCCCACAAGACAGTAGGTGAGTTCAGTTTGTAAATACATGTTTTGTATCTTACAAAAGACTGAAAAATAGGAGTTCTAAGGCTTCCCAAATAGAAAATTTTATGTGTTTAAGGCGATGGAAATGCTGATTACTGCAATTTAATAATTATACAATGTATGTGTGGATCAACTGTAAGTGTGTGTGTGTGTGTGTGTGTGTGTGTGTGTGTGTGTGTGTACATGTGTGTATGCCACATATGTGCTGGTGCTCATAGAGGCCAGAAGAGGGTGTCATGACCCCTGGAGTTGGAGTTACAGGGAGTTGTGAGCTGTCTGATGTAGGTGCTGGGAACTGAACTTAGGTCCTCTGGAAGAGCAGCAGATATTTTGAACTGCTGAGCTATCTCTACTGTCCCTCAAGTTAGAATTTAAAACTGAAAATGCTAACATCCACATGTAAAAGAAAAAAATGTAATGCTTGTCTCTCTGGGTTTGGGTTACCTCACTCAGGATGATTGTTTCTAGCTCCGTTCATTTATTTGCAAATTTTATAATTTCATTTTTTCTTGAAGAGCTGAATAATATTCCATTGTATAAATGTACTATATTTTTATTATCCACTCATTAGTCCATAGGCATCTAGGATGTTTCCAAGTTCTGACTATTATGAATAGAGCAACAATGAACATGGATGAGCAAGTATCTATATATTAGGATGTGGAGTCCTTTGGGTATATGCCCAGGAGTGGTTGTGCTGGCTAGTCTTATGTCAACTTGACACACAAACTAGAGTTATCTGAAAGGAGGGAACCTTAATTGAGAAAATACCTTCATAAGATCTGTCTGTAAGGCATTTTCTTAGTAAGTGATTGATGGGAGAGGCCTAGCCCATTGTGGGTGGTAGCATCCCTGGGTTGGTGGTCCTGGCTTCTAAAAGAACACAGGCTGAGCAAGCCCGTGGAAACAAGCCAGTGAGCAGCACCCCTCTGTGGTCTCTGCACCAGCTCCTCTCCAGGTTCCTGCTCTGTTTGAGTTCCTGTCCTGACTTCATTTGATGATGAACAGCAATATGGAAGTATAAGCCAAATAAAACCTTCCCTCCCTAACTTGCATTTTGGTCATGGTGTTTCAATGCAGCAATAGAAACCCCAGCTAAGGTAGTGGGACAGCTGGATCTCATGGTGGATCTATTTTCAGCTTTTGAAGAACCAGCACACTGATTTCCATAGTGGCTGTACAAGTTAGCAATCCCACCAGCAGTGAATGAGTATTCTCCTTTCCCTGCATCCTGGACAGCACGAGCTGTCATTTGTTTTCTTAGTCTTGACCATTCTGACTGGGGTGAGATGAAATCCCAAATAGTTTTGATTTGCATATCCTTGATAGCTAAGGATGTTGAACATTTTTAAAGGTTTTTCTCAGGCATTTGTATTGTTTGAGAACAGGCCCAGGGGTCTATGTGGAAGAAGCATGGGAAAGATTGTCAGAGCTAGAGGTGGTGGAAAAATGTAAGGAAACAGCCCTTTCCAGACACAGTGGGGCAAATATACATATGAATGCATAAAGATTGTGATAGCATGCCTAAGACCTACACAAACTCAAGCCACAAAATCACAGGTGGGAGTGGGCACTAACTCCTACTCTTAGCCAAGATGCTATTTTCAAATGATAGCTACTGAAAGAGGAAATTTTTTTTTTCTGATGGAGTGACACTGGGTATATTAACCATACTTCAGGCAGGCCTTACACCCAGGAGTAGTTGGCCAATACAAGTAAGTTTCAATGTTTTTCAGTGGATTTTTATTTTTAAGAGATTGAAAAAAACATGACTTTGGATGGGTAGGTGGGAGGTAGGATCTGGGAGCTGAGAGACAGGAAAGGATATGACAGCCAGGAGGTGTTAGTGCATGCCTTTAATCCCAACACTTGAGAGGCAGAGGAAGGCTGAACTGTTAGTTCAAGGCCAACCTGGTCTAGTGAAACCCTGTCTCAAAAACCAAAACCAAAACAAACCAAACCAACAAAAAATGACAAAAATAAACTGTATAAAATTCTAAAAGAATAAATAAAAACTCAAAAATGAGAGGCCACAATGAAAACTGTAAGAACACATATGTTTGCTGTATTTTGTGTAGCTAATTAATTTGGAGAGGTCAGAGCACAAATTTCCCTCTGTATGTATGAGCAGTCTTTGATTTAGGACAACTTAACATCAAGTAGGCTGACAATATAATTGACTTTTCAACAGAAGTCTTTTGAGAGTGAGAGGAGAACTGTGATAGTTGCATTGGGATAATGTGCTTAAACTGGGACTGTTCCTGGGAGAACTTAGACATATGGTCATCTCAGCTTTGAACACTTTTATACCATTTTCACTCTCATGGGTATTATGGGGATCTGCGAAGTTGTGAAGAATTTACATACAGTGGGAGAAAATACTCAGTGAATCTGTTTTTGCTCATGTTCAAACCTGATCTCAGAATTTTGCCACCTTTTTCACTGAGACATGAAGTCTATAATGTCCTCTCTTGAATGCAGGTGGGTTTCTGGTTTCTTTGACTGGTAGAGTATGATAGAAGTGACATTCTGATTTCTGAGGTCAAGTTTCTTATGCCAATTTCTATTACTGGATATTTTATGAAGGAAATAAATTGAGTTGACTTATAGTTTGAGGCTGAAAGTCTAAGAGCTGTGAGCCACACCATTTTGGCTTTAGTGAGGGCATCCTCTAGCTGCATCACAACATGGCTGATGACTTCATGATGAGAGTCTGTGAAAGAGGGAGAGAACAACAGCATGTTAGGATTGGAAACAAGACATTCAGGGATCAGAGTTGCTGTCTTTTTAACAACCCGCTCTCACAGGACCTAATCTGGTCCCAGGAACCAGGAGTCTCTTTTGAGATTGATGCTCCAGGTAATCTAATCACTTTGTAGAGGCCCACATCAAGGGACACTCATGTTTAGGGTACTAAGCTGCCACATGACAAATCCAACTTCCTGAGTGCTGCCCTATTATGAGGAGGCAAAGCCCTAAACATGGAGGGAAGACACATCATATGTTTTAGCCATCAGCCTTTGTTTCCAGGTCACCCAAGCCTAGATGGATGTGAGTGAATGAGCTTTTTAGATGATTCTAACTGGTACCCTTCAAGTCTTCCCAGTAATAATCAATAATCAGTATCATCACTATGTAGAGATGAGCCATCCACTCTTTACACTGTCCAAGCTTCTGACCCAACAAATCTGTGAACATAAACAATAGTTGGTTTAAATCAGTAAGTTTTAGAGAAACTCGTTATAGAGTAATAGAAACATTGTGCTTTCTATTTGTATACGTCTGTTTCACGGTCTTCCTGGATGGTCTCCAGGTCCTTTGGCTCTGAGCTCATCTTCTCTGAGAAAGGTTTCTGTGGCTTGATTTACTCTCCCTGTGTATTAGCTGTCTTGCTGCATACTTGTGTCATTTGTTTTTCTTTTGGGGGACTTATTTCATTGACTCTAACACTCATTGACTTCTCTGTTCTCCACATTACAGCATCACACACTATATCAATGTTCTCGCTATGATTTTTTCACTATTGTTTTGTATGTGTGTCTTCTTCTCAGACAGATGGGAATAGAAGCATCTTGAGAACAGGGAGCATACTCTATATTTTATCTTGTGTTGTACACTATAGTGTAAGCCCAGTCATGAATGTGATAAGTAGGTACTTAGAGAGCATTATCTAATTTCCTGGTACTCTTGATATGATGTTTATATTTCCACTCTTTCTTCTTTGATCTTAAAATGTGGTAGATCCTTGGTAAACATCACCAAGGATGATTCTGAACTGTAAAGGGAAAGCAGAAGAAACTATTTTCAATGTGCTAATGAGATGCTGGGCATACAATGAATAGCTTTATTTGTGGGATAAATGGGGCTCTGTGAATGTGCCAATACGAAATCCTTTGTTATTAGGTGGATTTAGAATCTCTTAAGGCTTTTGATCATGTTTTACAGGCTAATAAAGCTTCTTGGGGAAAAGTAAAGTCTGAAATCTTTCCCGTAAATTAGTTGATGCTTTTATTTCCCCTAAATCAATGAATTGTGTTCCAACAAGGAAAGCTTTAAGGAGGTTTCTCACTAATGGATAAAAGCAAACTCCAAGAATTAGATATTATGAAGACACAGAACGGCATTATAAGGCGAATTGCCTTAGGAGGTTCAGGTTCTAGTACAGGGAAGATCGGTTGTCCTGGTACAATGTGGTATACCGCACTGTTTTGAGGCTGACTGTGATGCCATTAAGTTTTTATTATTTTTTAAGGTCTTCTGTAGAAGTATATATTGTATGTTGAACATACTCCCCTGAGAACCTTCCATTTCACCCCACTCCCATTGGTACTCTATGTTTTCCTAGACAGTTTTACTTCTTTTGTGTGAGGCACACATACATTATTTTATGTATCTACTTATGTATACATATATGAAACACAAATGAAAGAAAATATATGGTATTTGTCTTTCTGAGACTGGTTTAAGTCACTTGATATGAATATCTCCATTTTTCTGCAAAAGACACAGCTTCTTTCCACATTATTGCTAAAAACCATCTCATTCCATTTCTCTGTCATTGGGTGATCCCCATGTCTTTCTTGGGGTCCTGTTTTCCAGGTAGCCTCCCTGGTGATGTGAGTAGCAGTCCAGTCATCCTTGTTCCACATCTAGTATCCTCCTATGAGTGAGTACATACCATGTTTGTCTTTATGAGTCTGGGTTACCTCACTCAGGATGATTTTTTCTAGATCATCCATTTGTCTGCAAACCTCATGATGTCATTGTTTTTTTCTGCTGAGTAGTATTCCATTGTGTATATGTACCACATTTTGTTTATCCATTCTTCAGTTGAAGGGCATCTAGGTTGTTTCCATGTTCTGGCTATTACAAACAATGCTGATATGAACATAGCTGAACAAGTGTTCTTGTGGTATGATTGAGCATTCCTTGGGTATATGCCCAAGAGTGGTATAGCTGGATCTAGGGGGAGATGGATTCCCAATTTTCTAAGAAAGCACCATATTGATTTCCAAAGTGGTTGTACAAACTTGCATTCCCACCAGCAGTGGAGGAGAGTTCCCAGGGTCGAGGGAAAGAGAGCTTGGGGGAGCAGGAGATCCCAGCTGGATCAACAACAGAGAGAGGGAGAACAAGGAATAGGAGACCATGGTAAATGAAGACCACATGAGAATAGGAAGAAGCAAAGTGCTAGAGAGGCCCACAGAAATCCACAAAGATACCCCCACAACAGACTGCTGGCAATGGTCGAGATACAGCCCGAACTGACCTACTCTGGTGATGGGATGGCCAAACACCCTAATTGTCATGCTAGAAACCTCATCCAACTACTGAGGGATCTGGATGCAGAGATCCATGGCTAGGCCCTGGGTGGATCTCTGGGAGTCCAATTAGTGAGAATGAGGAGGGTTTATATGAGCGAGAATTGTTGAGACCAAGGTTGGATAAAGCACAGGGACAAATAGCCAAACGAATGGAAACACATGAACTATGAACCAATGGCTGAGGGGTCCCCAACTGGATCAGGCCCTCTGAATGGGTGAGACAGTTGATTGGCTTGATCTGTTTGGGAGGCATCCAGGCAGTGAGACTGGGTCCTGTGCTCATTGCATGAGTTGTTTGAAATCTGGGGCCTATGCAGGATCACTTGGCTCGGCCTGGGAGGAGGGGACTGGACCTACCTGGACTGAGTCTACCAGGTTGATCTCAGTCCACAGGGAAGGCTTTGCCCTGGAGGAGATGGGAATGGGGGGTGCGCTGGGGGGAAGGTGAGGGGAGCGGGAGGGGGGAGAACAAGGGAATCTGTGGCTGATATGTAGAACTGAATTGTATTGCAAAATAAAAATAAAAAAATTAAAAAAAACAAACAAACCATCTCATTGTGCATTTATGCCACAATTTCTTTATCAGTAAAGCCATTTTAACTCCTCTTCCTGGGTCTTGGGAGCAGAAATCTGTAGTAGAACACTGAAGTAAAGTTTTCTTCATTTAGACTCCTAGGAGTTACATAAAGTATCAAGGGAAGATTTTGTACAAGATTAGATAGCCCAATATGGGTAAAAATATGTGGAATTGTAGAATAATGTTGCTGTTGCTGGTGGTGAATACTGTTTTTTTTTTTTTTTTCAAGACAGATTTTCTCTGTGTAGTTTTTGGTGCCTGTCCTGGATCTTGTTCTGTAGACCAGGCTGGCCTTGAACTCACAGAGGCCTGGCTCTGCCTCCCAAGTGCTGGGATTAAAGGCATGCTTCACCACCACCCGGCTGGTAAATACTTTTTAAAGAAACATACAGTCAGGCCGGGTGGTGGTGGCGCACGCCTTTAATCCCAGCACTCGGGAGGCAGAGCCAGGTGGATCTCTGTGAGTTCGAGGCCAGCCTGGGCTACCAAGTGAGTTCCAGGAAAAGGCGCAAAGCTACACAGAGAAACCCTGTCTCGAAAACCAAACAAAAAAAAAAAAAAAAAAAGAAACATACTGTCAAGACAGCATTGTATAAAACTAAGAGTGATCTGTTGAGTTAATGTTTTGAGAAATAATGTCAGTTCCAATTATAAGTTCCTTTTTGTTTATTTTTTATGAAGAAAATTATTTTATTCATTTTACATACCAATCAAAGATCCCCTTCTTCCCTGCTCCTGCCCTTCCAGCCTCCCCCTCCCAATCCACTCCCCCTTTCCTCCTACAAGAAGGTAAGGCCTCCCATGGGGAGGTACATTTATAGAGGCAAGTCCAAGCCCCTCCCCCTGCCTCAAGGTTGTGTGAGGTGTCCCATCATAGGTAGTGGGCTCCAAAAAATCTGTTGATGCACCAGGGATGGATCACCTTTGGAAGGGGAAATAGACTAGATCTCTATGAGTAAACTGGGGATGAGGGGTAGACAATGGAGGGTAAGGGATGGGGGATGAGAACATAAGGCAATTATAAGTTCTTAGCTGTAAGTTTGGTCACAACTGATGACCCTTTAACTTCTGCTCCTAACTTTTTCTCAAAGGTTGCCCTTTTGTACTTCTCCAGATAAACACAGTTTCTTTCACCATAGATAAAATATATGCAATGTTTTATATCACCATAATAAATATAATCATATTTATTAATATACACACACATATACACACACACACACATTTTATAATTCTGAGGACATGGTGGAGGGTTAGAGGGTTTTTAGTCACTTTTTTTCCTAGGTAACATTCTGTCAACTTCACTGATTCTGTGGGTCCTAATGAATCAAATATTCTGAGCACCAGAAGCAGTCTTTGACCCACAAAATTGTTTTTTATCTGAGCTGGCATAGGGAAACTTTTCATGATCTATACTCCACAACTGCTCTTGGAATAAGTTCAAGAACCCAATGAGATAAGCTGATTGTTTCAGGAACCTATTTTAATTAGGCAATTTACAGAACACTGCAAAGAAATCAATCAGCAATTGCCCCCAGGGCAAAGTGATAATGGATACACAGCTTAATTTTCAAATTTATGGATGCGGAAAGAGACAGATTTCACATAACATGTCCTGCAGCTGCTATATTTGTGACCTGGGTTGCTGGAAGATAAAGTGAATTGGGCATGTTGACTCTTATTAAACATCTTTTGGGGATATGAACAAAATAGCAAATGTAAAACAATGTATCTCTGAGGAATATATACATCTAAAAAAATAAAGTTCTAAGTGGCTAGGGAAAACAGAAAACGAAGCAAGGACATAAATTCTAGTGTTTAGCATCAGCGGTGGCCGCCCTGTTCTTCTTAGTGATTGGGTAGCAGTGGGCCATAGGAAAGGGCAGATGGCAGCACATTCTGAATGAACTGTAGAGAGCTTGTAGGTGACACACTCATCCAAAGTGGGAGGTTCACACTGAGAAATGATAGGAAGAGATGGAGGCAAAGCCTAAGTGTCAATTTCCTACAAACCAGGAAACACTTGTGCCAAGGAAAGCAATAAGAAAATTTTCAAATAAGATGTTTCCTCATTTTTAATAAAAAGAAACTTTAATTGAGTTTATCAGGCAATCGAGAATTGAAGCAGCAACAGAAACACAATTTGTTAATTTACTCATTGTTTTCTGGTATCAACCTTAATTAGTTCAATCTTTGATAACAGTGATAGAGCATGGTTAGAAATAAGTGAAGCTGAAAAACTATAGAATATATGTTTTTCATTAGCTATAAATACTTTCCTAGTTTTATTACAAATTCTTCACGAACTTGTACAATTCTTGCATAATATTCTGTTTATTACTCATTAGTGTGTAGGACCCTCTTGAAGAAGAGTTGAACCTTCTGATATTGGCAACAATAGAGTGAGCAGGCTACTTCAGTCTACCCAATCCCCAACCAATTTCCTCAGCTACTAGGAAAATGAGCTTTGCTTTTTTCCAGCTTAAACTCTTCTTCTGGCAGTCATGTGGACTGGTAGTATACATTTCATGAACATACAGAAGTCTTTTTGTTTATTTGTACCATTTATGACCAACGTCAGCAATAGAAGCAATGTGTTTGCCATATCAAAGGCATCTCCAAACACCTAGTCACAGCAAAATATCTAGCATGTAGGAACCAAACTTATTCCCTTAATGTTCAGAACCTTGAACTTCATCAACTCAGTAGGCTGCTCCCAGAACTCTTCCCAAGACCTGGTTAGCTGGAATATTATTATTATTGTTTGAGCTCTAGTTAGGAAGTGCTTCATTTTCAGAGAAAAGAAGCGGGTCAGATTTTAGGACAAGTGCTGTGGATATCGCTCTGTATAAATAAACACTGACTGACCAGTAGCCAGACAGGAAGTATAGGCAGGACTAACAGAGAGGAGAATTGAGGGAACAGGAAGGCAGAGGGAGAGACTGCCTGGAGCTGACACCAGGACAAGGAAGATGTAAGGTACCAGTAAGCCACAAGCTACGTGGCAAATTATAGATTCATAAAAATGGGCTGAATATAAGAGTAAGAGCTAGACAATGATAGGCCTGAGCTAATGGCCAAGCAGTTTAAATAATATAAGCATCTGTATGTGTATTTTATAAGTGGGCTAAGGGACTGCTGGGGATTGGTGGGACCCGGATAGAAAACTCTAGCTACAAATGGCGCCCAATGTGTTGGCAAGAGTTTCCACCTAAAACCTGAGTAAAAAGATACTAAAATGGAGCTAAAAACAGTTCCTAGTTGTCTCTTTCAAGTTAGCGGCAGCCTGCATGTTTGAGCTACTATCTACTATGGTGGGTTCCTGGCATGTGCGCTTTACCTTCAGTATGGTGGGAATGAGGCCTCTGCAAGTGGCACATTAAGCTGTGTGGTGGATTTAGCCTTTGCTAGTACAAAACAAAAAGAGGTTTCTGGGCTACACGCTGCTTTGATAGAAGCATAGACCCACTATTTCTGAGAGCTGATGGCTCCCAGAGCTGGCGGAAAACGTACCACCGCCATGTTGGAAAGCTGAAGTGGGTGGAGCCAGCAGCCACAGTGCCGTTTCAGTCTTAGAATGCTGCAGTTTAAACCAATAGATTCACAATAAGACTGATTCACATGGAATAGTTTACAATGTACGTAAAAATGTACGTAGGCTTAAAAGAGAGAGAAAAAGGAATATATACAGTTATATAAACACATAGTTTTTAAAAATAAAGTCTTTAAAGAAACAGTAAAGGTAATAAGCCACGTAAAGATGGCTATCACACAGAGAATCTGGATTATGTTGTCTTTGATATTCATAACTGAAGAAAAACATTTGATTGTAAAAGCTGTTGAGTTATGCCAAAATGTATACTTTAAAGGTACCTTGACTTCAAAATTTGGATATAAGGATATATTGCTTTGGAAAGGAGGCTCTGCTTTTGTTTCCACAGAAAGCCAGAGGCTATGGATTTGTTCCAGATTTAGATACATCAGGTTTGACCAGCCAAGACCACCTGAGAGGTCTCTGATGACACCATGGCCCAGATGATCCAACATCCAGAACTGTTTCAAGGCAACTGGCTCAGATGATACACCCTCATGGACTACTCCATAATCCTAAATTTTTCTTTGTGTCCCCATAAGATACAGCACCCCCTCCAGCAGGAAGTAGTAAGAGAAGCTACGCCCAAATTCCCAAATATACCAAGCTGGCTTTGGAGATGGAATTGGCTCATTCCTTCTCTAAACCCAAACATATTCCTAAAATAAAAGGTTAAAAGATTATTTTGTCCCATATCAAAAGAGCCCTCTGGTATGGGACAGAGAAAAACCAATATTTTTATTTAAAACAGGTTGATTATAAATACAATCTCTTTCTAAAGATGAAAAGGGGATATGATATAGATATATTTGATATAGATATGATAGGATAAAAGGGTAGATTAATAAACCTACTATTAAAGAACAACAACTTGTTTAAAATGTTTTACATTGGTATAGATTTTAGTTTATTGATACAAGTTTAAACTTAATTTTGTTATACTGTATATATATTTCTATTCTCATTTGAGGTATTATGTTTATGTAACTCATTTAGATTAGAATGGATAATTAAATAGATTAACAATTAGTCATCTATGATAATCATACTTATAGCCATGTTAGTTAAGTCTTCTAGGTATACATAAATATATTTCAGATAGATAAGTAATCTTCAAATACTTCAAAGACCTACAGAATATGGCATTTAAAATATTTTAAAAATTTAGACTTTCTGGACAGTGAGACATGTCTGCTCCTGACAGCACCGGATTTACTTCAGAGAGGAGGATGGGCATCAAAGACACTCCGTATGGAGTTTATCTTCACCTTTGCAAAAATAGCCATTTGGGCAAGAAACTGTTCTTGCCTGGACTGCTTGATCAACTGGACATACAGGACCCATAGAAAGATGACCACTGAACTTTGCTTGACAAAATGGTCCTTCAGGTTCCTGCTTCGCAGAGAAAACTGCCAGACATTCTATAGAACACTGAAAAAAAAAATGACCAAGAGACTCTACCCCTGTGAGCTGAAGACAGATGCCCCAACTTTACAAAGGAACATGAGGTGACTGTCCAGGCTGTCACCTGTCTCTGTCTACCCTGCAAGACTCCTGAAAGTTGCTTGTATCCTTCTCCCATTTCTCAGGTAATATTATATTCTTCTGAGGTCTTTAATGTAGTTGAAGCTAGATAGTTACAATTTTCCTTAGTTATGATAAAAGATAAGTTAGATATAAAACCTTAAACTCACAAATATAAGATAGATAGGATATCTTCTTTAATATTGTAACTGTAATTCTTGCTCGATAATTGTTTTGTTACATGTATTTTTACTATGTTAAAGTTAAAACCTTCCTTTTTGAAAAAGAAAAAAGGGGAAGTGCTGTGGATATCGCTCTGTATAAATAAACACTGATTGACCAGTAGCCAGATAGGAAGTGTAGGCAGGACCAACAGAGAAAAGAATTGAGGGAACAGGAAGCCAGAGGGAGAGACCGCCTGGAGCCGCCACTAGGACAAGGAAGATGTAAGGTACCAGTAAGCCATGAGCCACGTGGCAAATTATAGATTAATGAAAATGGGCTAAATATAAGAGTAAGAGCTAGACAATGATAGGCCTGAGCTAATGGCCAAGCAGTTTAAATAATATAAGCATCTGTATGTTTATTTTATAAGTGGGCTAAGGAACTGCAAGGGTTTGGCGGGACCCAGAGAGAAAAATCCAGCTATAGACAACAGAAGAATGTGGATATTCAATTTCATTTATATATATATATATATATATATATATATATATATATATATATATATTTTAAGATTTATTTATTTATTATGTATAGAGCATGTATAACTGCAGGCCAGAAGAAGGCACCAGATCTCATTACAGGTGGTTGTGAGCCACCATGTGGTTGCTGGGAATTGAACTCAGGACCTCTGGAAGAGCAGTCAGTGCTCTTAACCTCTGAGCCATCTCTCCAGCCCCTCAATTTCATTTTTAACGACACTTTAACCCTACACGGTTTGTTTCTAACTTAAATCTTGGTGAACACACTTCAGTATGTCTTTTAATAATGCAAACCCTCTGTAGCATGTTTGGTTCTCTGTCATCCTATTTTTCATAGGGTTATACCTATTAGTTCATGATACCTTGAATTTACTGATAAATTATTTGCATTATAAGAATATTTGATAACATCCTTTCCTCTCATATTGATAATGTTGTCAATATCATCCAACATTACAGTGTCTAAAGAGATTATGATTTCCTATTTATTCTATAAAGATCTTTGAATAATATCTTACTTTTTTAAATGTTTACAACCAGTTCTTAGGATATGTACTGTGGTTTGGATGAGAATGTCCCCTAAAGGCCAGTACACATGACTGCCAGAAGCAGAGTTTTAGCTGGAAAACAACAAAGCTCATTTTCCTAGCAGCTGGGGAAACTGATTGGGGATTAGACCAAAGTAGCCTGCTTGCTCTATTGTTGACAATATTAGAAGGTTCAACTCATCTCCAAGTGGGTCCTAGATATTTGAATAGTTTGTCCTCAGTTGGTGACACTGCTTGGGTAGGTTTAGGAAGTGTGGCCTTGCTGGTAAAAGTATGTCACTGGGGGTGGGGCTTGAGGTTTGGAAGCCTCATGCTATTCACAGTACACTCTCCCTGCTCCCTGCTTGTGGTCAGTATGTGAGCTCTTAGCTTCTGCTCCAGCATTCTTTTGCTTGATGACATGCTTCCATATACAATGGACTGTTATCTCTCTGGAACCATAGCAAATTAATCCTTCCTTGTGTAAGTTGCCTCAGTCATGATATTTTCCACAGCAACAAAAAAGTAACTAATACATGTACCTTGAAATAAAAGTAGTATATCAAAACTCACAAACATTTTAGAATTATAAATTATATTAAGTATAGCATCATGTGATATATACATGAAACTGAAGTGATGCCATGATTTAACTATAATTGTTATACATGTGATTATATGTACATTTTTAATTATCTATGAGGTATTTTTGTTTGAATTTTGATAGGAATTCACTCTGTAGTTAATTTATGCATACATTATTGAATGTAAAAACTGTGATCTGCTTCTAGTTTTTTATAAAAGACTAATCATTTTTTTCTTTAACTGAAAATAGATTTTTTCATATAATATATTCTAATTGTTTCTCCTCCCCCTTCTCTTCCCAGTTCCTACCCACTTCCCTTCCAATCTAGATTCACACCCTTTCTGTCTTTTATTAGAAAACAAATAGTCATCTAAGACTCTAAAATGAACAAACAAAAAGCCAAAAAGTTGGAATAGGACAAAACAACGAAATAAGAAAAAGAACCAAATAAAAAGCAGAAAAACTGCTTTTCTTGTTTGATTTTTCTTTAAAAGTTGTCTTAACCAGGGACCAAAATACTCATGCATGCTCCCTTCTGCTTTCTAATTCCTTCTTGGTTGGAACTAGTCTTTTTATTGCTTCAAGATCCTTGGTAGTATTTGCAGACATGTTTTGTTTGTCCTCTTTTGGTGATGAGTGTTATTGACACAAAAATAAGAAGAGTTGATTCTGTTGCCCTGTATATGTTACAGATCTGCAGGAATTCCTTCTCCCTACCCTTTCTCTGACCACGTACATCCTCTGCCTTGCCCACTAACCCACATGCTTGCAGGCTGATTTGCTGCCTTCAATATTATATCAGTGGTAACCTCCAAGTTTCCAAGTCTTGCCCAGATGTTTCTCACCTGCATATTTGTATATTCAACTGCTCAACTGACATCTTTCTTGAGATGTTGAACAAACATTTTAAATACTGAATATGCAAAATTTCATCCTTCTGACCCCACATACACTCAAACGTTATTTATAAGAATTATGTCACAGCTTAGTTGATGACAAGCTCATCCTTCTAGTTCCTCAGGCCCAAAATTTGCAGAGATTGTTGATTTTTTACTTCCTTATTCTATTTTTAGTTCACTAATAAATCATTTTAGTTGACATTTAAGATATAAGCAAAGTGTGCCACTCCAAAATCATCACTGCTACTTATAAAAGAACTGTTTTGAATCCTTTATTATTGCATTCACACTCTAACAGTTGTCTGTACTTGTATTCTTCACTTTGAGACTTGGTTCAGTAGTATATATCCCAAGTTTCTGCCCAACTGGCCACTCAGGATGTAATCTTATTTAGAAGTATGATATTTCCAAGTGTAATTAATAAAGCTACAGTTATATTGTATTAGGATGGGCTTTATTCACTGACTGCTGCCCTTTTTTTTTCTTTTTTTCTTTTGCAATACAGCTCAGTTCTATATATCAGCCACGGATTCCCTTGTTCTCCCCCCTCCCATCCCCCTCACCTTCCCCCCAGCCCACTCCCTATTTCCACCTCCTTCAGGGCAAAGCCTCCCCCCGAGGACTGAGATCAACCTGGTAGACTCAGTCCAGGTAGGTCCAGTCCCCTCCTCCCAGGCTGAGCCAAGCGACCCTGCATAAGCCCCAGGTTTCAAACAACCAACTCATGCAATGAGCACAGGACCCAGTTCCACTGCCTGGATGCCTCCCAAACAGATCAAGCCAATCAACTGTCTCACCCATTCAGAAGGCCTGATCCAGTTGGTGACCCCTCAGCCATTGGTTCATAGTTCATGTGTTTCCATTCGTTTGGCTATTTGTCCCTGTGCTTTATCCAACCTTGGTCTCAACAATTCTCGCTCATATAAACCCTCCTCATTCTCGCTAATTGGACTCCCAGAGCTCCACCCGGGGCCTAGTCATGGATCTCTGCATCCAGATCCTGACTAATGCCCTTTTAAGTAGCATAAATGGAGAAGCAGTGACACTCAGGGGAAGAGAAGGCAATGTGAGGATGGAGGCAATGACTGTAGTGCTGTATCTACAAGCCAAGGACTGCCATGGCTTGCCAGCACCATCCTAAGATGGAAGAGTCAGGCTGGATCCTGCCCTTGAGCTTGCACAGCTTGAAAGGTAGCCCTGGTAACACCTTAGTTTTGGACTTGCAGTCAGCATAATCGTCAGAGAATGGATTCCTATTGTTTTAAACCACCCAGTTTAAGATGCAATGAAAGTATGAGGGGATTACTAAACTCATCACTGTTCATTTTCAACAGACCTGGTTATTCTGGAATGTGGGATCAAGTCTCCTGTCTTTGAGGAATTCACCTTTTCTCTAAGAATATGTATCCTGATGATGCTTTCAGTGATTCAGAACCCAACATCAGCACCCGTTTCTCACCTCTCAGACATCTCCTTTGATCCCCTCACTCACTCCTCTTTGCTGTGACTGGGCTATTTTATCTCCCTCTGTAGAGCTTAGACACTGTCTGTTGTTCCCTGTGGCCAGAGGCTAAAGCAATGACTCTCATTTCTTACCAATCTTTGCAGAAACCTCATCTTCCTGAGGCTACCTGACCATCCTAACAAAATTGTGACTAGCTCCTTGCCTTGAGCCCATTTCTAATCTTTACCATCTCCTAGTTTCTTTTGTAGCAAAACGATCTTTTTAATATTCCATATAATTTACTTTAATGAATAATTACGAACTATCTTTCCTCACAAAACATTGTTTATGTGTCAACATTTCCAATTTGTTTAAGTGGGTCTGGCATGTAAGAAGTCTTCCAGTATTTTCAAATGGAACAGTTTACTCCCTCAAAAACATTTCAGTTGTCTACTACGTGGTATGCAGTGCTCTGACCTCTTTTCATGTGCTGTGCTTTATTCTGTGTTGTAGTTCATAGAAGTCCTTTGGGCTGAAAATAGACTCCTTTAGCTAGATAGAAACAGGAATGCTATAATTTCTTGACTATTTTGAATATAGTAGTTAAGAGGTGACCATTTAAATGATTTCACATGTAACGTTATGTAGGATATAGTAGCCTACTGTAATATTAACTCTACAATTCCAATTCTATATGATAAAACAAGGCTTTGTGGTAGACTAGGGAATGGGTTGGTGAGATGTATATGAGGGTGGATTTAAAAAGGTTTTCAAGAAGG
This sequence comes from Peromyscus eremicus, assembly GCF_949786415.1. Classification (NCBI taxonomy): domain Eukaryota; kingdom Metazoa; phylum Chordata; class Mammalia; order Rodentia; family Cricetidae; genus Peromyscus; species Peromyscus eremicus. Next base: position 34,361,892 of record NC_081430.1, read on the forward strand.
ATGTTATTAAAATTTGGCCACATTAGTAGATTCTGAAGGGCCACATTAGTGGATTCTGAAGGACCACATTAGTGGATTCATTTCATGATACTAGATGTACAGATAGAAAATAAGTTCTTTGGAAAATGAAGTCTCTGATGAGATCATCTAGGACAAAAATAACAGCTAATGCAAAGATAAGTTAAGAATATGAAAATGTACATATACATACAGACAGACACATGTATTATTGTTCAGATATTTCCTTAGTCTTATCTTCCCACTTATTCAGTTAGTTACTTATTTATTTACTTTTTGTTAAAAGCAATTTTAAAAAAAAAAATTATTTTATTTTATTTTACAGTACAATTCAGTTCTACATATCAGCCATGGATTCCCTTTTTTCCCCCCTCCCGCCCCCTCACCTTCCCTCCAGCCTACCCCCCATTCCCACATCCTCCAGTGCAAAGCCTCCCCCAAGGACTGAGATCAACCTGGTAGACTCAGTCCATGCAGGTCTAGTCCTCTCCTCCCAGGCCGAGCCAAGCAACCCTTCATAGCCCCCAGGTTTCAAACAGCCAACTCATGCCATGAGCACAAGACCCGGTTCCACTGCCTGGATGCCTCCCAAACAGATCAAGCCAATCAACTGTCTCACCCATTCAGAGGGCCTGATCCAGTTGGGGACCCCTCAGCCATTGGTTCATAGTTCATGTGTTTCCATTTGTTTGGCTATTTGTCCCTGTGCTTTATCCAACCTTGGTCTCAACAATTCTTGCTCATATAAACCCTCCTCTTTCTCGCTAATTGGACTCCCGGAGCTCCACCCGGGGCCTAGCCATGGATCTCTGCATCCAGTTCCCTCAGTCATTGGATGGGGTTTCTAGCACGACATAAAAGCAATTTTTAACAGCTGCTCCCTGAGACACAGACTCCACTGGCTCTGAGTGGACCAAGAGACTCTGCCAGCTCTGAGTGGACCAAAAGCTCCAAGTGGACCAAGAGCTTCCATTGGAGCAATAGTGCTGACTAGACCTAAAGAGGCTCCCTCAGACACAAACACCATTTGCAAAGACCAGAGGAAGAGATGGGTAGATGCCAGTGCAAAAATACATTCAACAACATAAAGAACAATATGGCACCACCAGAATCTAGTGGTTCTATATCAGCTGAACCTGAAAATCCCAACACAGAAGAAGCAGAAGAAGTCAACCTTAAAAATGACTTTAAGAAGATGATTGAGGCCTTTAAAGAGGAAATGAAAAATTCCTTTAAAGAAACGAGGAAAAGACAAACAAAAAAACTGGAAGAAATCAATAAATTCCTTAAAGAAAGCCAAGAAAAAGCAATCAAACAACTGAAGGAAACAGTTCAAAACTTGAAAACTGAAATAGAGGCAATAAAGAAGACACAAACTGAGGGAATGTGGGAAATGAAAAATATGAGTAAATGAACAGGAACCACAGATATAACCATAACCAACAGAATGCAAGAGATGGAAGAGAGAATCTCTGGTATTGAAGATACAATAGAGGAAACAGATTCATCAGTCAAAGAAAACATTAAAGCCAACAAAGCCATAACACAAAATGTCCAGGAAATCTGGGACATCATGAAAAGACCAAACCTAAGAATAGTAGGGATAGAAGAAGGAGAAGAATACCAACTCAAAGGCACAGAAAATATATTCAACAAAATCATAGAAGAAAACTTTCCCAACATAATGAAAGAAATGCCTATGAAAGTACAAGAAGCTTACAAAAACACCAAATAGATTGGACCTCCCCAAAAAGACCCCTCGTCACATAATAATCAAGCCACTAAACATACAGAATAAAGAAAAAAATATTAAGAGCTGCAAAGGAAAAAGGCTAACTAACATATAAAGACAGACCCATCAGAATAACACCTGACTTCTCAATGGAGACTCTGAAAGCCAGAAGGTCCTAGACAGATGTTATGCAGACACTAAGAGACCAGGGATGCCAGCCCAGACTATTATACCCAGCAAAACTCTCAATCACTATAGACGGAGTAAACAAAATATTACCTGATAAAACCAGATTTAAACAATACCTATCCACAAATCCAGCCCTACAGAAAGCACTAGAAGGAAAAATCCAACTTAAGGAAGTAAGATACAGCCATGAAAACACAGGCAATAAAATTCCCATACCAACAAATACCAAAGAAGGGAAACACACAATACTACCACCAAAAAATAACAAGAATTAACAATCACTGATCATTAATATCCCTTAATATCAATGGACTCAATCCGCCTATAAAAAGACACAGACTAACAGAATGGATACAAAAACAGGATCCATCCTTCTGCTCCATACAAGGAACACACCTCAACTTCAAAGACAGTCAGAGTAAAAGGCTGGGAAAAGACTTTTCTGTCAAATGGACCCAAGAAGCAAGCTGGTGTAGCTATCCTAATATCTAACAAAATAGACTTCAAACTAAAATCAATCCAAAGAGACTGGGAAGGATATTACATATTCATCACATGAAAAATCCACCAAGACGAAGTCTCAATTCTGAACATTTATGACCCAAATACAAGGGCACACACATTTGTAAAAGAAATATTACTAAAGCTTAAATAGCACATCAAACCCCACATGCTAGTAGTGGGAGACTTCATCACCCTACTCTCACCAATGGAGAGGTCTGCCTCTCCAGAAACTTAACAGAGAAATAAGGAAACTAACAGATATTATGACTCAAATAGACTTAATAGATAGCTACAGAGCATTCCACCCTAACACAAAAGAATATCTCTTCTTCTCAGCACACCATGGAACCTTCTCTAAAATTGACCTTCTCTAAAATTGAACCTTCTCTAAAATTGACCATATACTCGGTCACAAAGCAAATCTCAACAGATAAAAAAAATTGGAATAACCTCTTGTATTTTATCAGACCACCATGTTTTAAAGTTAGATTTGAACAACAATAAAAATTACAGAAAGCCTACAATCTCATGAAAACTGAATAATGCCCACCTGAAGCACCAATGGGTCAAGGAAGAAATAATGAAAGAAATTAAAGATTTCCTAGAATTCAATGAAAAAGAATGTACAACATACCCCAAATTATGGGATACTATGAAAGCAGTGCTAAGAGGAAAATTCATAGCACTAAATGACCACATAAAGAAGTTGGAGAAATCTCACACTAGCAACCTAACAGCACACCTGAATGCTTTAGAACAAAAAGAAGCAAACTCACCCAGGAGGAATTGACGCCAGGACATAATCAAATTGAGGGCTGAAATCAATAAATTAGAAACAAGGAGAACAATACAAAGAATCAATGAAACTAAGAGTTGGTTCTTCTAGAAAATCAACAAGATAGACAATCCCTTATCCAAACTAACCAAAAGGCAGAGAGAGAGAGAGTGAACATCCAAATTAACAAAATCAGAAATGAAAGGGAGACATAAGAACAGATGACAAGGAAATCTAGAGAATCATCAGGTCATACTTCAAAAACCTCTACTCCACAAAATTGGAAATCTAAAAGAAATGAACAATTTTCTGGATAGGTACCACATACCTAAGTTAAATCAAGACCAGATAAATAATTTAAATAGTACAATAACTCCTAAGGAATTAGAAACAGCCATTAAAATCTCCCAACCCCCCCCCCAAAAAAAAAGCCCAAGACCAGATGGTTTCAGCACAGAATTCTACCAGAATTTTAAAGAAGAGCTAATACCAATACTTTTCACATTATTCCACACAATAGAAACAGAAGGAACATTGCCAAACTCCTTTTATGAGGCTACATTTACCCTGATACACAAACCACACAAAGATGCAGCAAAGAAAGAGAATTACAAACCAATCTCCCTCATGAACATTGACGCAAAAATAGTCAATAAAATACAGGCAAACTGACTCCAAGAACACTTCAAAAAAGTTATCTACCATGACCCAGTAGGCTCCATCCCAGAGATGCAAGGATGGTTCAACATACAAAAATCTGTCAATGTAACTATATAAATAAACTGAAAGAAAAAAAAACCCACATGATCATCTCATTAGATGAAAAAGCCTTTGACAAAATCCAACACCCCTTCATGATAAAGGTTTTGGAGTGATCAGAAGTACAAGGAACATATCTAACCATAATAAAGGCAATTTACAGCACGCTGACAGCCACCATCAAATTAAATGGAGAAAAACTCAAAGCGATTCCACTAAAACCAGGAATGAGACAAGGCTGCCCACTCTCCCCATATTTATTCAATATACTACTTGAAGTTCTATCTAGAACAATAAGACAACAAAAGGAGATCAAGGGAATACAAATTGGAAGGGAAGAAGTCAAACTTTCACTATTTGCAGATAATATGATAGTATACATAAGTGACCCCAAAAAGTCTACCAGGGAACTCCTACAGCTGATAAACTCCTTCAGTAATGTGGCAGGATACAAGATCAACTAAAAAAATCAGTAACTCTCCTATATACAAATGATAAATGGGCTGAGAAAGAAATCAGAGAAACATCACCCTTTACAATAGCCACAAATAATATAAAATACCTTGGGGTAACTCTAACTAAGCAAGAGAGAACCTGTATGAAGAAGAACTTTAAGTCTCTGAAGAAAGAAACTGAAGAAGATATCAGAAAATGGAAAGATCTCCCATGCTTATGGATAGGTAGGATTAACACAGTAAAAATGGCAATCTTACCAAAAGCAATCTACAGATTCAATGCAATCCCCATCAAAATCCCAGCACAATTCTTCACAGACCTGGAAAGAACAATACTCAACTTCATATGGAAAAACAAAAAACCCAGAATAGCTAAAAGAATCCTGTATAATAAAGCCACCTCTGGAGGCATCACCATCCCTGACCTCAAGTTCTACTATAGAGCTACAGTAATAAAAACAGTTTGGTATTGGCATAAAAACCAACATGTGGACCAATGGAATTGAATTGAAGACCCTGACATTAATCTGCACACCTACGAACACCTGAATTTTGATAAAGAAGCCAAAACTGTACAATGGAAAAAAGAAAGCATCTTCAATGAATGGTGCTGGCATAACTGGATGGGAGCATGTAGAAGATTGCAAATAGATCCATATCTATTGCCATGCACAAAACTTAAGTCCAAGTGGATCAAAGATCTCAACATAAATCCAGTTACACTGAACTTGATAAAAGAGAAAGTAGGAAGTAGTCTTAATTACATTGTCACAGAGACCAGTTTCTAAATATAACACCAGTAGCACAGACTCTGAGAACAACAATTAATAAATGGGACCTCCTGAAACTGAGAAGCTTTTTTCAGGGCAAAGAACATGGTCAGTAAGACAAAACAACAGCCTACAGAATGGGAAAAGATCTTCACCAACCCCACATCTGACAGAGGGCTGATCTTGAAAATATATAAAGACCTCAAGAAACTAGACATCAAAATACCAAACAATCCAATTAAAAAATGGGCTACAGAGCTGAAAAGAGAATTCTAAACAGAAGAATCTCTAATGGCTGAGAGACATTTAAGGAATTACTCAACATCCTTAGTCATCAGGGAAATGCAAATCAAAATGACTCTGAGATACTATCTTACACCTGTCAGAATGGCTATGATCAAACACACTGATGACAGCTTATGTTGGAGAGGATGTGGAGCAAGGGGAATACTCCTCCACTGATGGTGGGAGTGCAAGCTTGTATAGCCACTTTGAAAATCAGTATGACATTTTCTCAGAAAATTGGGAATCAATCTACCTCAAGACCCAGCTATACCACTTTTGTGCATATACTCAAGGAATGCGCAGTCATACCACAAGGACACATGCTCAACTATATGCATAGCAGCATTATTCGTAATAGCCAGCACTGGGAAACAACTTAGATGCTCCTCAACCGAAGAATGGATAAAGAAAATGTGGCACATATACACAATCGAATACTACTCAGCAGTAAAAATCAATGATATCATGAAATGTGCAGACAAATAAATGGAACTAGAAAATATCATTCTGAGTGAGGTAACCCAGACTCAGAAAGATAAACATGGTATATACTCACTCATAAGTGGATACTAGATGTAAAGCAAAGAATGACCAGACTACAACCCACAGTTCCAGAGAAGCTAGCTAACAAGGAGAACCCTAAGAGGGATGCATGGATTACCCTGGGAAGGGAAAATAGATGAGCTCTCCATGAGCTGGGAGGCTGGGAGGGCTACGGAGGGTAGGGGTTGGGGGATGAGAGCATAAGAGAATGGAACGGTCAGTCTAGAACAGGGACAGAATGGGAGAACAAAGAAAGAGATAGCGTGATAGAGGGAGACAACAAGGGAACAGGGAGAAACAGGGTGCTAGGGAAGTTCCCAGGAATCCACAAGGATGACCCAACCTTAGACTACTAGCAATAGTGTAGAAGGTGCCTGAACTGGCCTACTCTGGTAATCAGATTGGTGAATACTCTTAACTGTCATCATAGAGCCTCCATCCAGTAACTGATGGAAGCAGAAGCAGAGATCCACAGCCAAACACCAGGCTGAGCTCCAGGAGTCCAGTCCAAGAGAGAGAAGAGGGATTCTATGAGCAAGGGGCATCAAGATCATGATGGGGAAACGTACAGAGTCAACCAAACCAAACTAGTGGGAACTCATGAACTGTGGACCAATAGTTGTGGAGCCTCCATGGGACTGGAGTAGGCCCTCTGTACAGGCCAGAGAGTTGTTTAGCTTGACCTGCTTAAGGGGTCCCTGGCAGTGGGATCATGATCTGTCTCTGCTGTATGAGTAGGCTTTTTGGAGCCCAGTGCCTATGGTAGGACATCTTACATAGCCTTGGTGCAGTAGGAGGGGCTTGGATCTGCCTCATCTGAATGTACCAGGCTCTGCTGACTCCCCATGGGAGTCTTGGCATTGAAGGAGATAGGGGTGGGAGGTTGGTTGGGGGGGGGGCAAGGCTGAGAAGAGAAAAAAATAAAAATATTTTAATAAAATGTTATATAAAAAAGCAATTTTCATGTACTTTCCTTATTCATTACACTTTATCTTTTGATGCCCTTTACGCTGTGTATACACTGCACTTGATTATTGTTTACCCACTTAATTCAGTTTTACTAGCTTTATACTTAAAAAAAAACCATTTATGTTAAAACTACTGTGCCATTTGTTTCTTTTCCTTTGTTCCCGCTTTTCTTCTTTTTGGTGTTCTCTTCATTTTCTGGCTCCTTACTCCCATCTGTGTGTGCTTGCTAGTGACTTGATTTTCACTATAAAATGATCACTACTTACCAGGGAGTACTTCCTCTTTTTCTCTTTTCTCTGTTGAAAACAGAGCAACACTTAAGCTGTTTCTTTTTTGCTAAATGCTCATATTTACTTTTTTTTATCTCTTATACTTGGGGATCTTGTGAAGATTTAAAAATTTTCCATATATAATTTTCATATAAAATTTCATATATGTATGAAATTGTCAAAGGAAAAATATACATAACATATTCTGATCCCACTCATATCAGCCCAAGTTCTCTTATCCCTTCCAGCAAGCTCCCTCCCACTGTCATATCTTTTTGGATTTGTGATCCATTGAGTTTAACCAGGGATGCCCTCACAGACACAAGCATAGAGCCATCCACTAGAGTACAGGTTTTTGAGTATATGCTTTGCACAAGTAGCCTTAGAACGCTTGGAGAGTCAGGTGTACCAGATAGCTATTTAATGTTTTGACTTAGCCTGTATAGGTAGGATGGGTTGACATACAAATAGATGGTGTGAAGGTGCTTTAACCTTTCCAAACAGAGAAATATGGCCTTTGGTTTTTGTACTGAACACATCTCTCAAATACTAATGAAAATGAAGAGTCTTCTGTTAAAAATGCATTTAAGTATTTTTGAAAAAGCTTTTCTTAGACTCTTTCTGTGGATACAGTTACTGTGGTTCTACGCAACCATTCTTCATTCCATGGTCTTACCTTGATTTTTATCTTCAACTACCCTGTTTACTTCAAGGTACTGCAGAGCAGTTCCTCCAGTGAACTGCATAGCAATTGGGGGCTTTAAATTTTTTCTTTATTTATTGGCCAGAAGGCATTTTCCTTTCCATTTGTCAGGTCCTTGCATATCTTATCATAAACTCTTTATACTGTGAAATAATATAGTGTGCAAGCAGATGATTTTAGAATGGTGCTTGCTGCAGGGTACAAGCCTTTATATCTCTGTAACAGCTTGACATGAACTCTTGTCACTGGGCATTAAGGCAGCTGCAATATTGCCTGTCATTAATAGTCTCTGCTATTCTGCCATCGTAATTGCTGACCTTCGCTTGGCCCTCGGCTGTGAATTAGAATTTCTGTTAAGAAGGAATATTAATGAAACAAAGTTAAATTCCTCAGCAGTTTGCAACTGGAATTTAAGGCAGTCTGCATTTAGCTTTAAGAAGAGAACAGCTTTGAATCTACAAATATTGCTATTATGATTTCAAAGTGATAGGCAGGAGGTATGAAAGTCATTATGCCCAGAAGCTGTGCATTTGAGAATGGTGGGGAAGATGTTTTGTCCAATTTATAAAATGGTGAATTAAATTTTCCATTCTGAAATACTGATGTAAATACAAAAGATAACTTATTCAAATAAGACATCAACTGCAGGATTACTTAATGAAAGGCACAAGAGGGAGAAATGCACTCTCTTAATCACTAAGTACTGTGCTAATTTTAAATAAGAAACCAGGCCAGGGCATTATTTCTTTATGTGCCCAAACATATAATGTGAGTGCATTCTACCCTGGTTTTTAACATAGCCTTTTATATTTTACTCAAACTTGACGAGATACCATTTAAATATGTTGAGGATCCTTTTATATTTTTATAGTGGAAATGAAATAAAGGTTGAATGGTATGCTAATTGAAGTAGGATATACACCAGGACAACTATAGAAAAGACTATTATATTGATAGAAATATGCCTGGCTTTGGGGATTTGATAGTTATAATGTTTTAAAAGTGCTCTAAAACTAGCTGTAGCACCACACATAAAATTAGAAGTTGAAATTTTAACTCTTCTTTTAAATCTTTGCTTATCATATTGTCAGGTGGGAAATCCTGTGCTGTGGAATTTATCATGCAGTCTGGAAACTGGATGATATTTTTAAGTGAATACTTTATTTTTTAAAAGATAAGAACTTTATTTGAAGCCTAGGTAATTTCTAGGTAATAATTTCTTTAATATGTTGCTTCAGGTAGATGTCTTACTTTTGAGTTTATTTTTTTAATCAACCCTCCTTTGTTCCTGTCTTTTTCAGATTTGAAGGTAACCACTAATTCACTTATCATATTGCTAAGGATATTTACCAAGGTGATAGACATCATGAAGAGTTACTAGACAATAAGCTGGGCGGTGGTGGCACACACCTTTAATGTCAGCACTTGGGAGGCAGATTCAGGTGGATCTCTATAAGTTTGAGGCCAGCCTGGTCTACAGAGTGAGATCCAGGACAGCCAGGGCTATTACACAGAGAAACTCTGTCTCCAAAAACCAAAAAAAAAAAAAAAAAGAAGAAGCAGAAGCGGAAGTGGAAGCGGAAGCGGAAGAAGAAGAAGAAGAAGAAGAAGAAGAAGAAGAAGAAGAAGAAGAAGAAGAAGAAGAAAGTTACTAGACAATTCATTTGGCCTTTTACAAATCATTTTATACTTCAACATAATTTTATTACCTCTGAAAATTATTGTGTAACCAAATAGTCACAGAACTTTTGAAAAGGCCATTGGGGTGTACTCATATATGCAGATCTATCCTATCCTACCCTATCCTATCCTACCCTATCCTACCCTATCCTATCCTATCCTATCCTATCCTATCCTATCCTATCCTATCCTATCCTATCCTATCCTATCCTACCCTATCCTATCCTACCCTATCCTATCCTATCCTATCCTATCCTACCCTATCCTATCCCATCCTATCTCATCCCATCCCACCCTATCCCATCCCATCCCATCCTATCCTATCCTATCCTATCCTATCCTATCCTATCCTATCCTATCCTATCCTATCCTATCCCATCCCATCCCATCCCATCCCATCCCATCCCATCCCATCCCATCCTATCCATCCCATCCCATCCCATCCCATCCCATCCCATCCCATCCCATCCTATCCTATCCTATCCTATCCTATCCAAAAATACCATAGTTGTTCAATCCATGAGGCTGAATGTCTCAGCCAGTCTTCAGTATATGCCAGAATCCTGAAGAAGTAGGCTTTAATGCCAGTGAAGGAATGGACTAGCCAGCAAGAGCGAGAGCAAGCAGGCAAAGAGAGCAAGCTCCCTTCTTCTGTGTTCTTTATATAGGCCGCCAGAAGAAAGTATGGCCCAGATTAAAGGTGGACCTTCTTACCCCAAATGATCTGGATTAAAAGTGTATCTTCCCATCTCAAAAGATCCAGATTAAAAATGGGTCTTCCCATATAATTAAAAAAAAAATTCCCTCCTGGGTGTACCCAGGTCCTTAGGTCTCAGTTAATTCTAACGTAATTAAGTTAAAAATCGAGGTGAAGCATCACAGGTACATGGGATATAGGGGTTGTTCTCATGCACAAGATCCAGAATTTAATGCACAGTATTACATGAAAAGAAAGAGAGAACATGGTGCTTAAGGAAATTTCATGCAATGATACAGATTACAGATACAGTTTTCAAATATACTAGTTTTCACTTAGCATTAATGTTATCCCAATGAACTGTAATCCTGAAATGTGTTCAGGATGAATCGGAACAGAAAGGAGATCTGACTTACTTCACTGTCCGCCTGTTTGTTTCACAACAGGGGATCTACTGGAAAACTAAGTATAGTTTTCTCGTATTTGTGAGAGAAAGCAATAGGCTTTCATATCAGCATAGATGATAAAGGGATCTTCTTTTTAGCTAAAAGATTTGTTTTGACTCTTCTCCACTACTGATGCTCTCAGAAATCTCCAGAAATACTTTGGTCAGGTTCTGATGGATCTGATGGCTGTATTTATTTGATTGGCAATAAAACTCTCATTTCCAACCCCAGTTATGATTTTAGAAGCATATAGCATAAAATTTGTAATACAAAATAAAAATATGAAAAGATCTGTCAAAGTATGTAATTGTCATGCAGCTCAAATAATTTGGCAATTGTTTTGGAACTACGGAACTATTTTTATCTCTCACCCTGACAGTTATAACATGAACCAGAGGAAAAATTAGAGACACCAGCCAATGAGGAAACATGCTTTCTTAATTTTAGGCTCGTCACTGTACTACAGCCACAGGGGGAAATGTAGTGAAGGGTAGCATTGGAGATTATGACAGATGAATGAATAAATGAATGAGGGAATATTGATATGGACCAATCCCAAAAATAATACCCTCAAACGTTGCCAAGAGAAAACTGTTATGGCTATGGCTTGGAAGTGTAAGAGATAATCCATTCCAACAGATGAACAATTCTTGACACACAAATACAAGAAAAATGAAAAGGATACAGCTCTTGAGTTTATAACTCTAATAACTGAGTACAAAGATATCAAATTAGCAGCAACATGGAGCAAATGATTCAAAACATGGCTTGAAAATAAGATCAGTGTGCTAAAAGGGCTCCGAAACAGTTCCATGAGTTAATGCAGGATCTAAAGGGAAATTTTGACCACATACTCAGGAAAGAGAAAAGAAAACCTCAGAAATCAGAAACCTAAAAAGTTTACATGGGGAAAACCCTAACTGACAGTCTTAGCAACAAGCTGTATCAGTTGGAAGAAAAATAACAGAGTTCAAAGACAAGATTTCCGAAACATTGTCAGACAGAAATAAATAATGAAAAAAAAGAGAGAAACAATGAAGAGAAAATAAGCGTTGAGGTACTAGTAAGAGATCAAGTGTTTAGTTTATTGATATGCTTGAGGAGAAGAGAGGTACAGGTTGAAATAATAGCAGAAAATTCTCCAAGTCTTAGAAAAGAAATGGGCATTCATGTACAGGAAGCATTGAACACCCCAAATAGACATGGCAAGAAAAGGACTTCAGACACATTATATCTAAATTATCAAAAATGTAAGGCAAAAAATAATATTATAATCTGCAAAAGAGAAATGCCAAGGAACATTTAAAGGTGAGCACATAAGGCAATGAGACCAAAAGGGGACTTCTCTGAAAAAACTCTAAATGTCAGGAGAGCATGGGGTGATACACTTAACATCCTGAAAGAAAATAACCACCAAGCGGGGTGACTGTTCCCAGCAAGGCTGGCCATTACAGTCGAAGAAGTGAAGCCCTTCGGTAGTAAGGATAAAGGAAGGGAATTCATTACCAGTAGACTAGCATTGCAAAAGATGCTCAAGGGGATCCTACACCCAGAAGAGGGAGCACTTGATGAACGCCATCATGAGAATAAAACTAAATAGAAAAGAAGACATGTCAACAAGACATAAGAAAGAATAAGACATTACTAATAGAGTAGAGAATTTAATTTACAATATAAAGGAGGGAGGAAGATATGAGCAAAATATTCAAAATTGTTAGAAGAAAATCAACAAAATGCCAGAATCAAGTTCACAGATTCCAGAATAATATCAAATGCAAGTCATCTTAACTCTAATTTAAACACACATTCCTGATTTAAAAATAAAGTACAATCAAAGTTACCTACAAGAAACACACCTCATCTGTGAATAAATGAACAGAATGGAAGGTTGAAAATGTTTTATCAAGAAAATGGAATCCTATAGGGTGATGGTGGCACACACCTTTCATCCTAGCACCTGGAAGGGAGAGGCAGGTGGATTTCAGGTTCAAGGCCAGCCTGGTCTACATAGTGAGTTCCAAGACAGCCAGGGATACACAGAGAAACCATGTCTCAAAAAACAAAAACTAATAATAATAATAATAATAATAATAATAATAATAATATAACAAAGTAAAGGAAAGAAAGAAAATGGGATCCCAAGGAAAGCAGGATTATATTAACTAAGCAAACTGCAAGACAAAACATGTCAGACAGAGATGCTTACTATATATTGATTAAGGGAACAATTTTTCATGAAAATATGGTGATAAATTGATATAAACCGTGGGTTGGGGCACCTAATTTTATAAAAACAAAACTAGTTATAAGGGGAGATCTAGGCCCCAATGTAGTAGCAGATGACTTTAACAACAATAATACTGTTTTCAGAACAAAGGGAAAAAATCCTGAACTCTGTATAGGAAGTCTACACAAAAAGCAGTACTAGAGGCAGGCACAATACCCAACTTCTAAACGTACTACAGAGCATTTTAACAAAGGCAACATGCTATTGACACCAAAACAGACATGCTGACTAGCAGAACACAAGCGCACTTAAATACAAACCCTGTTTCAGTCAGTGTTCCATTGCTGTGAAGAGACACGATGACCACGGTAACTCTTGTAAAAGAAAGCATTTGACTAGGACTTGCTTACAGTTTCAGAGGTTTCCTCTATTATCATCATGTCAAGAAGCATGGTGACTCACAGGCAGACATGCTGCTGGAGGAGTAGCTGAGAGTTCTATATCCACAGACAGCAGGAAGACAAAAGACTGAGCTTGGCATGGGCTTCCGAAAACTCCAAGTCTACCCCAGTGACACCCTTCCTCCAAGGCCACACCCTCTAATCATTTCAAATAGTGCTGCTCCCTGGTAACGAAGTATTCAAGTCTATGGGCCTTTCTTTGAGGGCCATTCTCATCCAAATCACCACACCCACAAATCTTCAGTCAATTGATTCTTAGTGGTGGTATTAAAATACTACTTTAAAGAGAGCTTCTTCAGTGGTACTGATGGGAAAACCAGATATCCACATATGAGGGACTCAAAAGCATCCCTTCTTCCATTCTGTACAAAAATCAGATCAAGTGAATAGAAAACTTCAATGTAAGTCCTAAAATTTAGTAGAAACAACTACAGTAAAACAAGGGGGAAGCACCTCAGAAAATTGGTGCAGGCAGAGATATTCTGGCTAACATTCCCAGAGTACACGAAACACAAGCAAAAATGGAAAACTGGCTTTACATCCACTTACAAACTTCTGTACCTCAAATCAGAGTGAAGAGACAACCTAGAGAGTGGGACCATATTTGGCACCTATTCATATCATAGAGGGTTAATGCCCTACAAAATATATAAAGACATAAGAAAGCAAGTGGTTAAAATGTTTAATTTCTCTGAAGGACAGTTATCAAAGAAGAAGAACAAATGCCTGTTAAGATTGTGGAAAAAAATGCTCATTTCCTTTTATAAAAAGGATATTTTATTAAAATATACACACACATATATTCTTTTAAAATTTTATACCATATACTTTTAAAAGTATAGCATGTATCATGATTATATATGTATATATGCCCTCATTTATTCCCTCTAGCTCCCCTAAGCCTCTCCCTCAACAATCTGGTTCCTAACTTCATACTTTCTTCTTCCTCATCCTCCTCTTTCTCCTCCAGCTTCTTCTCCTCCTCCTTCTTTTTCTTCTCTCCCCCCTCCATGAGTCCAGTTAGTGCTCTCCATATGTACATGGATGTAGAGGAATCCACTCGTGGCCATCTTCCACAAAGAAAAGTGACTCTCCCTCCCCTAGCTACCATCAATTGCCAATAGTTCCTCGGCTGGGGCTCTGGGAACCCCTTCTCACTCCATGCTGGAATTTGTAACTAACTGGATTTTGTGCAGATCTTCTGTTAGGAACCACAGATGCTGGAAGTGCATGTGTGTAAAAAGCACGTCCTGTCTGGAGGATAACATTTCACAGCACTCCACCCTATTGTCTGGCTCTTCCGTTCTTTCTGCTCCCTCTTCCATAAAGTTCCTTGAGCCACATTCTTCAGATACTCAGCATGTATACTCTTGGTCAAAACACAAATGAAACACATTACCTATCTGATGTCCACCATGGGTTATCCTTCCTTTACCCTTACCTTCCCTCTACTTCCCCAGGGATGTAGTGTATGTAGGCCTCATACTACCTGAATGCCTCCCTGTAGACCCTAAGCCTTAATCACTTGAGACTGTAATTTAAAAGCAAACAAGTGTTTTTATTGAGTTATTTATTCTTCTTATTGCTATTGTCTAAGAACCATTAACAATGGTGGATTTATCAGAGGTTTGTTGTATTTTAAACCAAATCCAAAATATATAATGGGTACCCCAATATGTCAACAGCTAGGTGCATTTTGACATCTTCCAGTTACAGTATTCTTCATGTTCTCCTGGCTCAGGTCTCTGATTGCTGTGATTACAGATGCACATGACCATACCCTGATTCTAAAATACTCTTTTATGTATCTATATCAATCTTTCTGTTACAAGCACAATATAAGAAGAGGCTGCTTGTTCATTTAAAATATCTAAGAATGTAAGAATTCAAGGTAATTACATAGCTTCCTACAATCTCATAAAAATTAATGAAATATTTCTAAAATATGTTCAGCACTTTAAAACTAATTTCCAAAACAAATGCAAATGTTATTACATTAAGAACTATCCTAATAAAATGTTGAAACTTCTTTTCAATTTTATATGTCAGTGTAAGCTAATTTATAGTAGTGATGGTCAACCTTACTTGAGACTAATTTTCCGTCTTATTTTTATGTTACTGTAATAAAAATACCCCATACAAAAGCAACTTTAAAAAGTTTATTTTGTTGCACAGTTATGCTCTTCAGTCTTGCCATTATTGACTGTTGTCATGATGAGTACTCACTAACATTTCTCGTCTTTGGTAGAAAGTCAGTATGGTTCAGGGGCAAACCAGGAACAACTCTGGGCAAAGGTGGCATGTTTGATTCTAACCCAACAGAGATCACCTGCATGGCTTGAACCAAATCCTTTCTTTTTGTTTGTAATTTCCTGAAGGTGAGGAAGAGTTTGAACTCACTCGACAGGGAAGGTTGTTATTTGTCAGTAAATTCTTGTTTTGTTTGTTTGTTTTGTCTCCCATGGGTATCAACAAAGTATGGCATGTCAAGTTGAGGTAGGACTAAGCTCCTCCCATTGTGTTAAGGCTGGGCAAGGCAATCTAGTATGAGGAATAGTTTCCCAAAAGCCAGCCAAAATGTTAGGGACAGGCCCTGGTCCCACTGCTAGGAGTTCCACAAGTAGACCAAGCTCCACAACTGTCACATATATGTAGAAGGACTAGGTCAGTCCCATGCAGGCTCCCTGATTGTTGGCTCAGACTTTGTGAATTCCTATGAAGCAGTTTAATTGTTTCTGTTGGTTTCCTTATGATGTCCTTGACCCCTCTGGCTTCTACAATCCTTTCTCCTGCTCATATTCAGCTTAATGTTTGGCTGTGGGTTTCTGCATCTATTTCCATAAATTACTACTGGATGAAGACTCTCTGATAACAACTGGGGTGGTCACCAATCTAATCACAGGAGATGGCCAATTTAGGCTACATATCCACTATTGCTAGGAATCTTAGCTGGGGTCATCCTTGTACATTGGTGGGAGTTTCCCTTGCACCAGGTTTCTACCTGACCCCAAATGCTCCCCCTTCCAGTTGTGTCTTTCAGTACTCTTGCCCTCCATCTACCCCGCAACCTGATCTTTCAAGTTCCCATCCCCATCTCCCACCAGTCTGCCAGGTCTCTTGTGTTTCCTCTTCTCAGGGAGATTCAAGTGTCCCACCTTAGGCCCTCCTTGTTATCTAGCCTCTCTGGGGCTATGAACTGAAGCAAAATTTATAGTTAATAACCACTATGAATGAGTACATACAATGTTTGTCTTTCTGAGTCTGGGTTACCTCACTCAGGATGATTTTTTTTCTAGTTCCATTCATTTGCATGCAAATTTCATGATGTCATTATTTTTAACAGCCAAGTAATACTCCATTGTGTAAATGCACCACATTTTTAAAAAATCCATTCTTCAGTTGAAGGGCATCTGGATTGTTTCCAGATTCTAGCTATTATGAAAAAAGCTACTATGAACATAATCGAACAAATGTCCTTGTGGTATGATTGAGCATCCTTTGCTTATTTGCCTGTCTTAGGATTTCTACTGCTGTGAAGAGATACCATGACCATGACAACTCTTATAAAGAAAACATTTAATTGTGTTGGCTCACTTACAGTTCAGAGGTTCAATCCAATATTATCATGGTAGAACATGGTGGTGTGCAGGCTCACATGGTGCTGGAGAGGTAGCTGCTACGTGTTTATATGCAGGCAACAAGAAGTAGACTGTCTCACAGGGCATGACTTGAGCATATATAAGACCTCAAAATTCACTTCCACAGTGACACACTTCCTTCAAAAAGACCACACCTACTCCAAGAAGGCCACACCTTCTGATAGCGCCATTTCCTTTGGGGGCCATTTTCTTTCAAACCACCACAATGCCCAAAAGTGGTATAGCTGGGTCTTGAGGTAGATTGATTCCCAATTTTCTGAGAAACTGCCATATAGATTTCCAAAGTGATCTGTATAAGTTTGTACTCCCATCAGCAATGGAGGAGTGTTCCCCTTGCTCCACATCCTCTCCAGCATAAACTGTCATTTGTGTTTTTAATTTTAACCATTCTGACAAGTGTAAGATGGAATCTCAGAGTCATTTTGATTTGCATTTCCCTGATGGCTAAGGATGACAAACATTTGTTTAAGTATTTCTCTGCCATTTGAAATTCTTCTGTTGAGAATTCTTTGTTTAGGCTTATACCCCATTTTAAAATTGGATTATTTGGTTTTTTGATGTATAGTTTCTTGAGTTCTTTATATATTTTGGAGATCAGCCCTCTGTTGGATGTGGGGTTGGTGAAGATCTTTTCTCATTCTGTAGACTGCCATTTTGTCCTATTTGACAGTATTTTTTGCCTTATAGAAACTTTTCAGTTTGATGAAGTCCCATTTATTAACTGTCATTCTTAGTGTCTGAGCTATTGGTGTCCTGTTCAGGAATTTGTCTCCGATGCCAATGCATTCAAGGCTATTTCCCACTTTCTCTTCTATCAGGTTCAGTATAACAGGATTTATGTTGAGATCTTTGATCCACTTGGAGTGGAGTTTTGTGCAGGGTGATAGATATGAATCTATTTGCATTCTTCTACATGCTGACATCCAATTATGCTAGTATCGTTTGTTGAAGATGCTTTCTTTTTTCTACTGTGTAGTTTTGGCTTATTTGACAAAAATAAGGTATCCATAGTGTGTGGATTTATGTCTGGGTCTTCAATTCAATTTCATTGTTCCACCTGTCTGTTTTTATGCCAATATCATGTGGTTTTTATTACTGTAGCTCTGTAGTAGAGCTTGAAGTCAGGGATGATGATGCCTCTGGCAGTTCTTTTATTGCACAGGATTGTTTTAGCTATCCTGGGTTTTTTGTTTTGATATATGAAGTTGAGTATTGTTCTTTTGAGGTCTGTAAAGAATTGTGTTGGGATTTTTGATGGGGATTACATTGAATCTATAGTTTCTGTAAAATGGCCATTTTAATTATGTTAATCCTTCCTATCCATGAGCATGTGAGATCTTTCCATCTTTTGATATTTTCTCTTCAAAGACTTGAAGTTCTTGTCATATAGGTCTTTCACTTGCTTGATTAGAGTTTCCCCAAGATATTTTATATGGTTTGTGGCTATTGTGAAAGATTTTGTTTCCCTAATTTCTTTCTCAGTCCTTTTGTCGTTTGAATATAGGAGAGCTACTGACTTTTCTGAGTTAATCTTGTATCCAGCCACTTTGCCAAGGTGTTTATCAGCTCTATGAGTTCCTTTGTAGAAAATTTGGGGTTGCTTATGTGTACTATCATGTCAACTGAAAATAACAATACTTTGACTTCTTCTTTTCCAATGTTATCACCTTGATCTCCTTTAGTTGTCTTATTACTCTAGCTGAAACTGCAAATACTATATTGAATAGGTATGGAGAGAGTGGACAGCCTTGTCTTGTTCCTGATTGTAGTGGACTTGATTTGCGTTTCTCTCCATTTAATTTGATGTTGGCTGTCAACGTGCTGTATATTTTTTTAAAATTATATTTAGGTGTGTTCCTTGTATCCCTGGTCTCTCCAAGACCTTTATTATGAAGGGATGAAGGATTTTGTCAAAAGATTTTTTTCAGCATCTAATGAGATGATCATGTGGTTTTTTTCTTTTAGTTTATCTATATGGTGGATTACATTGACCAGTTTTCATATGTTGAACCATCCCTGCATCTCTGGAATGCAGGCCAGTTGATCATGGTGGATGATTTTTTTTGAGGTATTCTTGCTTTTGATTTGTCAGTATTTTATTGAGTATTTTTGCATCAATGTTCATGGTGGAGATTGTTCTGTAATTCTCTTTCTTTGTTGCATCTTTGTGTGGTTTGTGTATCAGGATAGCTGTTGCCTCATAAAAAGAATTTGGCAATGTTCCTTCTGTTTTTATTTTGTGGAATAATTTGAGGAGTACTGGTATTATCTCTTCTTTGAAGGTCTGGTAGAATTCTGCACTGAAACCATCTGGTCCTGGATTTTTTGTTTGTTTGTTTTTGTTTTTTTTGGTTGGGAGACTATTGATGATTGATTCTATTTCCTTAGGGGTTATTGGTCTATTTATCTGATCTTGATTTAATTTTGGTATGTGGTATCTATCAAGAATTTGTCCATTTCTTTTAGATTTCCAATTTTGTGGAGTACAGGTTTTTGAAGTATGCCCTCATGATTGTCTGGATTTCCTCAGTGTCTGTTGTTATGTCCCCCTTTTTGTTTCTGATTTTGTTAATTTGGATATTTTCTCTCTACCTTTTAGTTAAGTTGGATAAGAGTTTGTCTATCTTGTTGATTTTATCAAAGAATCAATTCTTTGTTTCATTGATTCTTTGTATTGTTCTTTGTTTCTATTTTATTAATTTCAGGCCTCAGTAGTCATCTACTCCTCTTGGGTCTGTTTTCTTCTTTTTGTTCTAGAGCTTTCAGGTGTGCTGTTAAGTCACTAGTATGAGAGTCTCCAAATTCTTTATGCAGGTACTTAGTGCTATGAACTTTCCTCTTAGCCCTGCTTTCATAGTGTCCCATAAATTTGGATATGTTGTCCATTGATTTTCATTGAATTCTAGGAAGTCTTTAATTTTTTTCTTATTTCTTTTGACCCAGTGGTGATTCAGTTGAGAGTTGTTTCGTTTGCATGAGTTTGCATTGTTGCTGAATTCTAATTTTAACCCATGGTGGTCTGATAAGGTACAAGGGTTATTACAATTTTTTTTTATAACTGTTAAGACTCATTTTGTGACCAAGTATGTGGTCAGTTTTGGAGAAGGTTCCATGAGGTGCTGAGAAGAAGGTATATTCTTTGGTGTTTTGGTGAAATTTTCTGTAGATATCTGTTAGGTCCATTTGAGTCATAATGTCTGTTAGTTCCTTATTTCTCTGTTTATTTTCTATCTAGATAACTTGTCCATTGGTGAGAGTGGGGTGTTGAAGTCTCCCACTATTAATGTGTGGGGTTTGATGTGTGATTTAAGCTTTAGTAATGTTTCTTTTACAAAGGTGGGTGCCCTTGTATTTGGGGCGTAGATGTTCAAAATTGAGACATCACCTTGGTGGAGTTGTCCTTTGATGAATATGAAATGTACTTCTGCATCTCTTTTGATTAATTTTGGCTTGAAGTATATTTTGTTAGATATTAAGATTGCTAGCTTTCTTGTTAGGTCTGCTTGATTGGAAAATCTTTTCCCAACTCTTTACTCTGAGGTAATATCTGTCTTTGATTTGAGGTATGTTTCTTGTATGCAGCAGAAGGATGGATCCTGTTTTTTATCCATTCTGTTAGACTGTGTCTTTTTATTGGTGAATTGAGTCCATTGATATTAAGAGATATTAATGACTAGTGTTTCTTAATTTCTATTATTTTTGTTGTTGTTATTGATGGTGTGTGTATGTATGTGTGTGTTTTCCTTCTTTTGTTTTTGCTTGTGTGGGATTATCTATTGCCTGTATTTTTGTGACTGTAGCTAACTTTTTTGGGTTGGAGTTTTTCTTTTAGTACCTTCTGTATGGCTGGATTTGTAGATAAAAATTAAATTTGACTTTGTCATGAAGTATCTTGTTTTCTCCATCTATGGTGATTAAAAGTTTTACTGGGTATAGTAGTCTGGGCTGGCATCTATGGTTTTTTTGAGTCTATAAGACATTGGTTCAGGCTCTTATGGTTTTTAGAGTCTCCATTGAGGAGTCTGATATAATTCTAATGGGTCTGCCTTCATATGTGATTTGGCCTTTTTGCTTTGCAGTTTTTAATATTCTTTCTTTATTCTGTATATTTAGTGTTTTGGTTATTATGTGGTGAAGGGACTTTTTTATTTAGATCCGGTCTATTTGGTGTTCTGTAAGCTTCTTGTATCTTTGTAGGCATGTCCTTCTTTAGGTTAGAAAATTTTTCTCCTATGAATTTGTTGAATATATTTTCTGGGCCTTTGATCAGGGATTATTCTCCTTCTTCTATTCCTATTATTCTTAGTTTTGGTCTTTACATAGTGTGCCAGATTACCTGGATGTTTTGTGTTGGGAATATTTTAGATTTAACATTTTTTTTTGACTGATGAATCTCTTTCTTGTATCGTATCGTTAACACCTGAGATTCTCTCTTCCATCTCTTGTATTCTTTTGGGGATACTTGTGTCTATAGTTCCTGTTCACTTACTCAGATTTTCCATGTTCAGAATTCCCCCAGTTTGTGTTTTCTTTATGCTTCTATTTGTATTTTCAGGTTTAAATAGTTTTATTTGTTTCTGTCAACTGTTTGTTTTTTCTTTTTTTTGACATTCTTTAAGAGATTTATTGATTTTCAAAATTTTGGTTGTCTTTTCCTCCATTTATTTAAGGGATTTTTTTCATTTCCTCTTTAAAGACCTGTATCATCTTCATAAAGTTATTTTTAAGGTCATTTTCTTGGGCTTCAGCTGCATT
Source organism: Peromyscus eremicus (assembly GCF_949786415.1). Classification (NCBI taxonomy): domain Eukaryota; kingdom Metazoa; phylum Chordata; class Mammalia; order Rodentia; family Cricetidae; genus Peromyscus; species Peromyscus eremicus. The sequence goes on from NC_081430.1 coordinate 34,383,788, forward strand.
GGAATGTTCAGAACTTGCTGTCATATGGTTGCTGGGTTCTGGTGGTGCCATATTACCCTTTCTGCTATTAAATGTGTTCCTACACTGGTGTTTAGGCATCTGGATTTGGGATGATTTTAGGTCTAGGTATTGATTCCTGTATTTTTCATTGTTGAATGGGTGTTCTGTTTCCTCTCTGGTCTTCTGGCCTCAGTGGCCAAGGGTTCTGGTGACTGTTGAGTCTTAAGGTCCAGTAGGGTATCTCCCTTGAGAGTTTTGGAGCCTTGGGTTCCTTGATCCTGTCTGGCCTCCAAAGTCTTCTTGGGTCTCTAAATCTGGCCTGGCCTCCAATAAAACCTAAGTCTTCTTCTAGTGTACCTAGAACCAGCCTGGCCTCTGGTAGAGCAGTTAGGGCTGTTCTTCCGGTGTAGCCTGTGTCTGGGCCTATGGATTCTGCCAGAGTTCTGGGGGAAGGGCTGATTATGGGTAGGATGATGAGGTGGGAGGTGTTGGGGGAACAGAAACAAGGGGGTGACAGCAGTCCAGCTGGCAGGTGGGTCACTCACCTGTTTGTTGAGTGGTTAGGGCTGCACATGAGCAAGGGGATTCCTGTGGAGTTGGAGGCCGGGCCCAGCAGTGATGGTGGTGCAGTTCTGGCTGGTGTGGTCTCTTCCTTGGTGGCAGAAGTCAGCTAAGGTTGTAGGGAGGGCCCAGCAAAGGGGCCAGGGACAGGCTGAGACTACATGGGCTTGCGAAAGATCTGGGGAGACAGAATCTGGGGAGGGGTTCCCTTGTTTTTTTATGTGCAAAGAAATTATTTAGTGAAAAGAAATCACAAAATGGGAAATAAAGAGTTAAAAACTATCTGTGGTCATTTAAAGCTTTGTAAATTTGACATCATGAAAAAAATTGTTTGACACCATACATACATAATTGCCTTACAGATTGTGTTTATCCATTTTTCTATCTTTTCTATAGATACTGATTGAATACCTACTCTGGCTGCCAACTTAAATTCTGTGCTGGGATGAACAATACCCCTAAACTTAAGTATGTTACAAAAGAGTGAGTCCTTTAGTAGCTAGTGTTTTTATTACTTAATAAAATATAAACATAACACAAATAAATCTAAGCAGTTGTAAAGGCCACTCTTGAGGTATTGGCCATTAAGGACAGCACCAGGTCAATGGACAAGTGTTGGGAAAAGCAATAAAATACTCAACTGAGTCTCTTGAAGCATGCCAGAGTGGTATTGTGATGATAAAGATCTGATAAATGTCCTACCATCCCTCATTCCTTACAGAAGGGAGCTCTGTCCCTTAAATTCTGAACCTCTGGTCTTTAAGTGCCCCAAGAATCCAATGTCTCCATCCTGTTTCCCTTTATTCTTTTCTCAAAATATCTGCCTTGATAGAACTCATTTCTCCCTTTGCTTAGTCTCTTGACTTGGTGTAACAAAGACTGACGCATGGAGAGAAAATTATTAATTACTGGAGATTGTACACACACACACACACACACACACACACACACACTATTCTTTTTTTCTGTGACATGAATTTTGTAAAAGAACGTTTCCATTACATTTCTATCAGAAAGTCTCAGAAATGATACTGTGGAAACTAAAATACCAATTTGTTTATTGTTCCAGTCATTTAATTAGTTGAATATTATTATACATATTTTGGTTTACATCTTTATAATTTCAGCTCCAAGCAACGTGCATAAACTAAGCCAGTTTTCAGTTGTACAATAACCACAAAGCCTATGCTGCATTTCCATAAACAAATTTAAGCAGAAACATTTTCCACACTGTCATCCCAGTTCAGTATATGTCAATGCCTATTGTTTTTTAAAGCCAAATGATTTTTAAAAGGCTTAACTGTTTATATTTGCAAAAAGTCCCGCTGCTTTGTGCAGTAGCTTGAATATGTCTCATAAAATTTTTATCTTTAGTGCTAGCTCTGCCTATAAGATGTTATGGCGGCACTGAAGTCATAATAGTTCTATTGATATCATAATTGCTCGGCAGGGCCATTACAGTGTACATATGCATGTGCTTCTGACAAGCTGTTGTTAAATGAAGCCCCAAACGAACCAACTGTAATAATGCAGGCCTAACAAGCTGTAGAAGAACTCTGGTTGGAGACATCTCCTTCCTTCTTAGCTAAATGACTGGGGACTATGGAAGTGAAATGTTTACGTATTAGTAGAATTGCAAACCATGAGAGGACCCAAATACTCATAAACTCATTCTTTTTACTTTTGAGAGGAGAAGAGGCATGGGAATTTCGGTAGTGTTTTTAGGGTTTTATAGCTAATGGCAAAGCCAGGAATGGGATGGAAATCCTAACATCTGCTCAGGATTTCTTTCACTAGAAGCTTCTCTTTCTGTCACTACAAAATAACTGTAGGAGAAAAACCTTCTAAAACATGTTTCATTTCTCCATCTGGGGCAGGTGCTGCTCTTGTATGAACTCTTGATTGCCTTGGATAGCTGTTCTTCAGATGGGCTGGAATGTTAGCTTGTGTTTTCAAGGGTTGAACACTACCATGGTTGAAATAAGATTTGAGGCAGGTTAAGGAAATGTTCCCTGAAGGAGAATAGAGCATCCATGGTCCAGATGGTAGCCAGGTGACTATGTGGTAGCAAATTGTATTGTCGGATACATAAAGACCATGGACGCTTGGGCCAGCTGGCGAGATCAGGAATGACCTGTTAGTAATTGTGGGAATTTGAAAATTGCCTGCTTAGTTGTTCTAGATTAGCTTTTCATTGAAAGGAGTAGGGAATCTGAAAGGTGCCATTTTATCTTGCCTGGTTTTACATATTCAAGTGAAATTTTTTTTTTTTATTTTGCAATACAATTCAGTTCTACATATCAGCCACAGATTTCCTTGTTCTCCCCACTCCCACCCCTCTCCCCTTTCCCCCATCCCATCCCCCATTCCCACCTCCTCCAGGGCAAAGCCTCCCCCGAGGACTGAGATCAACCTGGTAGACTCAGTCCAGGCAGGTCCAGTCCCCTCCTCCCAGGCCGAGCCAAGCGATCCTGCATAGGCCCCAGTTTTCAAACAGTCAACTCATGCAATGAGCACAGGACCCGGTCCCACTGCCTGGATGCCTCCCAACCAGATCAAGCCAATCAACTGTCTCACCCATTCAGAGGGCCTGATCTGGTGATGGGATGGCCAAACACCCTAATTGTTGTGCTAGAAACCTCATCCAACTACTGAGGGATCTGGATGCAGAGATCCACGGCTAGGTCCCGGGTGGAGCTCTGGAAGTCTAATTAGCGAGAAAGAAGAGGGTTTATATGAGCGAGAATTGTTGAGACCAAGGTTGGATAAAGCACAGGGACAAAAAGCCAAACGAATGGAAACACATGAACTATGAACCAATGGCTGAGGGGCCCCCAACTGGATCAAGTGAAATATTTTTATAAAGAAAAAATCTCAGAGTTCTGATATAGCCTCCATTACTCACACTCCTTCTACATAAAATTCAGTATAAGCAAATTCAGGTGAAGAGACAGTTTATCTTAGTGATTTTAACTAGTGTTTCTTTATAGATAGATATCAAACAACCATTACCACCTCCATGGGGAGTTATATTGTGTTAGTGGGAGGAGAAACCTGGCATCTATTGAGAGCAAAATGAGGGACAATGATGTAGTGGAGGAATGCAATTCTCTCCCTTAAGGAAGTGATACGTGGATCTCATACTGAAGAAATGCTAGGAAATAAAGAAGATGGGATACAGAAAAATCTTTCTAGCAAGGAGAGAAAGATTGTAAAGATTAAAGAATGTGGAATAGCTAATAAGTAAGAGCTAGAGTGTGGGGAAATGATCCAGTGGATAGTGGGATTACCATGCAAGCATGGAGACCTGAATTTGTTCCTCAGCCCTTATTCAAAAGTAGTGTTCACCTGTAATCCCAGGACTAGGGAGGCAGAGACAGGTGCATTGCTGGAGCACTTGGGCCAGCCAGTTGAGCAGGTTCTGTTAATGAGCTGAACTCTGGGTTCAGTTCAGAGATACTGTCTCAAACAAAATGAGATGCAAAGTGACAGAGGAAGGCATCACATCAAACCCTGGCCTCCTCATTCATGTGGAAACACAGTTGTGCACACACACACACAGAGGAAAAATTATTACAGCTGGAGAGAAGAAACATGAATGAGAATGGCCAAAGAAAGTGACTTGAGAGGACAATCGGATGCTGCTTGGTAGCCTAATAGTCAATGAATCATATTAATACATATTTGCTAATTTAATATGAGTATAAAGCAAATGAGAATTTTGATTAAGTATTTTACACTTGAATTATTCACTAGAGAAAATTTCACTATCTCAGATTTTATATATATATATATATATATATATATATATATATATATATATATATATTAGCATGTGAAGTTAATAGTAAGTTCAAAAATAATGAGTTGTTTTTGTTTTTCTGTGAGTGTATTTCAAATTCAAGGCAGATCCATCATTCTCTTTCGCTGTAAATGTCCTGTGTATCCACTGAGTAGGAGTATGGTAGATAATTCAGTAGATTGATTCTATGTTTCACCATCATTTCTCCTGACTGAAGGTAACTTGTTTTGTTTCTAGTCATTCATTATAGTTCAATTAGCTTTGCTTTTCATTCAGCACATCCCTTCCTCTCGGCTGATTATATTCTGAATGACTGTGGTTTGTGACTTTGAAAGTAATTAGAAATTTATTTACCTCGTAATTGGTTGGTTTGTTCCTTGATCTTCAGGCTAGTTTGCCGTTAGTGCTGGATGAAGATAAGTTCTGATTAGCAACTGGCTTGTGAGAGCAAGCTTGTGACCAAGACTGTCAGCCCAGTTCCAGAAGTCATGCCCTTTGCCTGTACTAATAGTTCCATACAAATAATGTGTATCACATAAAAGATGTGTTTCATCATATTGAGGAGTGAAGTTACTTTTGACTGGTTTGATTCGATTTCTTTCCCAATTCTGATAGTGATGTGGTAGGATGTCCGCATAACAACGTGGGAATCCAATGTTGTGTTTGCTATTTCTACACTTCCTGTAAGAAGTCATTATTTTGGTATATGTATGTTTCCATAGTGGTATCACATCTCAAGCAGGTGCGCAGAAGCAGCTGGAATGTTTAGTGAACATAAAGCACAGTCAGGTGATGGAACCGGTGTATGGCACAGTCAGGAGCTTACCATGACAGGCATAGTACTTAAGGTTATGGGATGTCTGGTTTAGCTGGGGGGACATATATTTTAAACTAGTTAATTAACAGAGGAGTCATGACGAGTGTGTACGTGCAAAGAGAGGTGGCATTGGATAATGACACCAAAGCGGAAGTCTAGAGGTGATTGTGAGTTAAGTGTGGGCTGATTCTTCTGGGAAAGGCTTTGAGATGGAGGCAGAGGCCAGCAAATGAGAGACACCCCAAAAGTAAATCATTTTCTGTTCACCACGCTCCCTGAAGAGATTCTTTATGCTGAATAAATGTTTTTACGGGCCTCATTTATAGACTGATAAAAGTAACTAAAACTATTGTTTTCCCTGTGTAACACGAATTGCTAAATGGTCTTATTAATTAAAAAAAAAAAACCCAGAGCCAGATACTGGGGTAAAAGCTGAAAGATCAGAGAGGCAGAGCAGCCAGCCACTAGTTCTTATCCCTACGAAATCCTCCACTGAAAGAGAGTGAGCTCTTCTCTCCACCCCACCTCATCACTTCCTCTCTCCGCCCAAATCTATCACTTCCTGTCTGTCTGGACAGACCTCCAGACCTCTATGGTTAACTAGTGGCTAGCTCCTCCTTCTGATTTTCAGACAAGCTTCATTTGTTAGAGCACAAATAAAATATTACCACATCCCTACCCTCTCTTTTCCTAGACATTTAAGATCCTGAGAATGTGCTCGCTTCCAAAGACGTATGTAAAGCTAGAATTTATCTTTTTTTGGGCATGTGGTTGTGTATGTGGTTGTGTGTATATGTGTGTTTGCATGTGTGTGAGTATGTGTGCATATACAGGTACATGCATGAGGTTGCCAGAGGTTGGTTTCAGGGTATTTTCCTCCATTGCTCTCCATTTTATTTACTGAGGCAGGATCTTTCATTGAACCCAGAGCTTGTTCTTTGGCTAGTCCAGCCAGCCAGCTTGCTCTGGGGATCTCAAGTCTCCATCTCCTGAATGCTGGGACTATAAGCAGGCCACCACATGTGCCTCGTTCTTATGTGGATGCCTGGGCTCCAAATTCTGGTTCTCACATTTTTATGGCAATTGCATTAATCCACAAACTGTCTCTCTAGTCCCAAAGTTAAAATTTAATTTGTGCTTTGCATGAAAAATAAAGTTTATAATCTTTCTGAGAAAAGCTAAAAATTGAAAGAAGAAAACATGAGAGAGAATAGGGCTTGATTTTTATTATTGTTTATGTACTTTTAAATTAAAGCCAGTAAGGATGTCATAATATATAAGAATTTTAAAATCTTTTTAATTTAAACACAATAGTTGCACATATTTATTAGGTGCCGTATGGCAACTTGATACAGGCATGCAATGAATAATGATCAAATAAAAATAATTAACATTCCTATGTCCTCAAACATTTATCATGTCTACTTGTTGAAAATTATCATATTCCCTAGACATTCTGGTGTATATTATGGATTGTTGTAGACTGTACTATTCTACTATGATAGAGCACACTGGAACTAATTCTAAGCTTGCCCTTTCATACATTCCAATTCACTCACAGACTTAAATTTGACAGGAAAAATGGCCTGGCTAAGCAGCATTTACCTTAGGTCATGTGGGACACACTGTACTCATATCTTGTAGTTTTCATTTTTGGAAGTACTATTTCAATGTATCTCAGAAAATAGATTACATCTTCTTTAAAAAACACTTTGAAATAAAAATTTCATGCTGCCTCACTTCAATTTATAGTTAGATGAGTTCTGGTTAGATTTAATTTCCATTATGCTTCTTGCCGTATGTCCAATTACACACTGCTTCTCTTAGGCAGACACAATGTCAGAGGCAATGGCACTTAGAGGTTAGGAGTGGCTTTGGGAGGTATATTGCTGGGCATCTTACTTGGACCTCTCCAATTTTCCACCATGTGACCATGGGTATGTTAGCTGAATCTTGGCTTAAGTGCTGTGCCTGTAACATAGGGCACTGAGAAGATTGAATGAGATTACATGTGTAAAAACATTGAGTGTCTGGCATGTAGTAAGCCCAAAAGAAGCAATAGCTATCAGAAGAAAACCTCTCCTTGCTCTTCTACCCATTCCCCTTTCTTAGTTGGTGGTCCATTGCTGTGAAGAGACACCAAGATCATGGCAACTCTTAAAAAGGAAAATATTTAATTGGGGCTTGTTTACAGTTTCAGAGGTTTAGTCCATAGTCATCATGTCAGGAAGCATGGCAGCATGCAGGCAGACATGTAACTTGAGAGTTTTACATAGAGATCCACAGGTAGCAGGAAGAGAGAGACATTGGGTCTGTCTTGGGCTTCTGGAACCTCAAAGCCCATCTCTAGTGACACACTTCCTCTAACAAGACCACACCTTCTAATCCTTTCTAATAGTGATACTCTCTAGTCATTCAAATAAATGAACATATGGGGGCCATTCTTATTCAAACCACACCCCCCATGCTTGACCCCCTTCTCAAATTTATGGCCTCCTCTTCTTTAACCATTGGTGTTACTTATACATGTAAACACAAACTGTTGTGTGAATTAACATATAGGTACAAACTGCTGTGCCCCTTCAGTGTTGCCTGAATATATATGTTTCTAGGACTGACCACTCAGTGTTGGATAACTAATTATGAGATTCAAACTTGGGGAAGACTAACTGTTCCTTTCTCAGCAGTGATTAACTGTTTATAACTCTTCACTTAGGTCTCGGGCCCTTGGAGATTTCCTCCATCTGTACTGGGATGTCAACTGTTACAGGAATTGTTCAGGTCTTGTTTAAGCAGCTAGGCTTTTCAGATTTCATGGGTGTGGAATATTCCTTTACACTATGTGAATATATGTTGTTGTGATTGGTTTAACAAAGAAGCTGACTGGGCAATATCTGGATAGGATGAGGCGGGAGACCCAGACTAAGGACAGTGGGAAGAAGGATGGAGTCTGAGAAGTTGCCAGACAGAGGCAGAGGAAACAGCACATGTAGAAAATGAGGTAACAAGCCATGAGCCATGTGGCAATAAGTAAAGGAATAGAAATGGGTTAATTTAAAATGTAAAAAGCTAGTTAGTAATAAGTCTAAGCTATCAGCTGAGCATTTAGAATTAATAATAAGTCTCTGAATGGGGTTATTTGGGAGCAGCTGGTAGAACAGAACTGATGGCGTTCCCAATGAAAAACTCCACCTACACATGGGTATAGCTTTCCTACTCTAATTGGAAGGCACAACCTCATAGCGCACTTCCTGGTCCTCTGGCTTTTATCTTTCTTTCTCTGAGTCTTGGTTTCAGGGGTTGTATTATAGATGTATCAACAGATGTATTATAGATGCATCCCAGTCAGTTGTTCTCAGAATTTTTGAGTAGTTGTGGCTTTCTGTAATTGTCTTCTTTAGCAGGAGCAAGGAGCTTATTTGATGAGACATGAGATTTGTACTTGTCTATGGTTATAAAGTATTTAGAATTCAGTTAGAAATTATATTGGTTTAGGAAAGTTTTAGTAGTGGATCCTCCTCTAAAATACAGGGTCTTGCTAGCAACATATAATTGGTCAGGTTTATAGTATCTGGCATGACTTACCTACTGTCAAGAGGGTCTTGAGTTCAACTAGGCAGCTAATGGCTTCTGCAGAGATTTGTGTGCCACAATTGTGTACTGTCAAGAGGGTCTTGAGTTCAACTAGGCAGCTAATGGCTTCTGCAGAGATTTGTGTGCCACGATTGTGCCTTTAGGGATATCTTGCTATGCTGGCCATTGTGGTTCATAGGTTGGATAGGACTGTTGATTACTTTCTCCACTTAGCAGTTTGAATATCACCTTCTGATATTATGACAGCTAGTCCTCAGAGAGGAGACTTTAGTCATTTCCAGCTCAAATCCGCTGAGTCCTGTGTCCATAGTGCATGGTGTCTTCAGTAATAAGATCTTACCTTTAATTAAACCAAGGACAATAGAAATAGCCTATATTGTTTTAGGAGTCTCTTGTAATCTCCCGACAAACAACTCAAAAGGAGGTTTCTCATGCCTGGTGCTAGGGGTTTTGTGAATCTATGGATCTTGGAGGAAGTATTATGACCCTGATCCCTCTTTCTATCTCTCTCTCTCTGTCTATAATTTTTTATGTCTGTCTTTGTGACTGTCTGTCTGTCTGTCTCTCACATTCATGTACACACACACACAAATGCATGCAAATGCGCACGTGTACACACACACACACACACACACACACACACATGATGTAGTAGATCCATTACTGACTTCTAATATTAATCTCTATAGTTTGATTTTGGGTAAGTCACCTTTATGCCATTTGCCTTTGGCTCTTTAAAACAGATTTATCAAATGTGTAAGTTAGCAACATTTCTGTTAATTGCCACTCAGTGTTTTTGAAAAACTGCTGTGTGTGCAGAATCATCCCACAAATTGGATTGGGAGTCTGTATTACAGACTGTGAATTTTGCAATTTCATTTTAGAGTCAACTCAATCTAGCCTGTAACTTTTTTTGGCTTGTATTCATATCATAGATAATGAGTGCTTTCTATGAGGTTCCCAGATTGAAATGAATATTGAAATTTCTATTTCTTTGCATGAGAAAGATGACTTTGAAGTTTGGCTGAAGCCACAATCTTCATGGACAAAAAATAATTGACATTCTCCAAAAAGTGTATTTCAAGCCTACCATCATAATAATAATGGGATAAAAGTTGATAACTGCTCACCAAAGAAATGATTCTTCAAATTTTGTTGTAAAATTTTAAATATAAAGAGTGACAGAATTGCTCCCATATATTCTTCTACTCTTTCTACCCTGTATTATTTCTCTTTCTCTTCCTTCTGTGAAAATAAGCAACTTTACAGAAAAAAATGTGAGAAAGTAAAATTAAACTCAATTTTCCTTAATTTATATTAATTTAATGCTTTCCCTATACATAGTACCTGCATCCTGGTTTGCAGATAGTATATTATAGGAATTATCAGCCATCTTACTCACATGTCAGATTTCATAATAGATCCCCTCATTGGTCTCATATATCCTGTTGGTTGTGTTCCTTTGAATAACTCTGACTAGTACATGAAAAACTGTTGTGCAAGTTATGGGGTGTTTTAGTTACGGTTTCTATTGCTGTGAAGAGACACCATGACCACGACAATTCTTATAAAGGAAACATTTAATTGGAATGGCTTACAGTTCAGAGGTTTAGTCCATTATCATCATGGTGTGACGTGTAAAACTTTTCTTGTCAGACTGTCGGCCCCTAAATAAAGACAGAGACTTATTATTAATTATGGAAGTTTGGCCTTCAGCTTAGGCTTGTTCCACTCGCTCTTATAACTTAATTAGCTTGTATTTTTAATCTACATTCTGTCACATGGCTCTATTACCTCTTCTCAGTATGGCACATCCAACTTGCTCCGAGTCTATTGGCAAAATCCATGTGCCAACAGACTCCTCCTTTTTATCTCTCTCCCTGGAAAGTCCACGTATTCTCTCCAGCCTAGCTATTGGCCATTCAGCTTTTTATTACATCAATAACAGCAACACTTCTTCACACAATGTACAAATATTCAGCAACAGACATGATGCTGGAGAAGTAGCTGGAATCCTACATCTTGACTTGCAGGCAACAAGAAGTGGTCTGTCTCACTGGGTGTGGCTTAAGCATATATGAGACCTCAAAGTCCACCTCTACTGTGACACACTTCCTTCAACAAGACCACACGTACTTCAACAAGGCCATATCTCCTAATAGTGCCACTCTCTTTAGGGGCCATTTTCTTTCAAACTACCACATGAGAGAGGTTCCATGTCCCTGAATGTCAGCTTTATCTTGCGAGTGACAAAGGCTCACAGAGTCTATAGGACTTTTCTATGATATTCTGGGGGCAATGACAGCATCAGTAATACATAACCATGGTTATCAAACTTTGGTGTGATTTAGAATCACTTAATCCAATTATTTGGAGTATCAAGCTGGGATAGAGGGACAAGGATATATAGGGTATGGTGGACATCTCTGGATTTTAACCCAGGTTTCCAGGTATCTCTGACAGATGTCAAAGGTTGAGTGCCACCAATGAAATGCACATACAGCAGCCACTGTGCAGGCCTCTCTACCAGCAGCAAAGAAACTCCCTTTTACAGCTGATGAAAAAGAAGATAATTTCATATTTTAAACATCTTTTATAACAGATTAATTTATTTTTATTTTGTGTATGGGTGTTTTACCTCCATGTGTGTGTTCCGTGTATGTGCCTGGTGCCCATGGAGGACAGAAGAAGGCGTCGGAACTCCTGGAACTGGTTGTCAGCCATCATGTGGGTGCTGGAAGTTGAACCTGGGTCCTCTGCAAGAGCAGTAAGTGCTCTTAACCATCTCCCTACCTAAAATATCTAAAACATCGTTCAAGCAACCTGTGTAATTTCCTTTCTAAGTTCTTTGGTTTTACTTTCTGCATTCTCTTTCTATTTCTTTAAACAAAATGTAAATGTAAACCTTGCAGGTTTTATTTTCTTTACTTGAGACTTTTTCATAGTTTTTGTAATGAATAAAATAATATAAATATTCTTTATATTTCAGCATTTCTATTTTTTTATTTTTATGATTTTTTTGTTTTGTTGAGACAGGGTCTTTCTATGTAGTCCTGATTGTCTTGGAGTTTGCTATATAGACTAGGTTGGCCTTGAACTCACAGAGATCCACCTGGCTTTGCCTCCCAAGTGTTGAGATTAATGGTGTGCACTACCATGCTAAGTTATTTCAACATTTTAAAAATTAACACGACTATGATAATTTCATTTTCCTTTATTTAAACTTTTTTTATATATTTTTAATTAAAATAGAATTGCAAGGTATTTCTCATCCAGTCAATTTGACAATCAAGCTAAGCACCATAAGTGGTGATTACCCTGCTCTTATTGGACCATCTTGGAATCCAATATGTGAAATTATCATGACGTTGACTCTACAAATAACCTATTAAAGATACAAAACTTTATAAAAAAATAAAATTACATCACTTTGCCCATTCCTTTTCCTCTCTCCAGCCCCAACCAGGTAGCTACCTCCCAACTCCTCTGTATTACCTCTCCATTCTCAAATTGATAGCCTCATTTTATTATTGTTACACACACACACACACACACACACACACACACACACACACACATATGTCCACATGCACCAATGTATAAGTACAACCATCTGAATCTGTTTCTGTTGTTTTTGTGTATGTGGTTTCTGGGCTGACCACTTTGTATTGGATAGCCATCAAGGGGGTTCATCCCTGGAAAAGAGTAATTCTCCTTCTCTATGCAGTCATTAGTTTCCTGCAGTTCTTTATCTAAGGGTGGAACCCAGTCAGTTTTCCCCCCTTCCACTTCAGCATGTCCATTGATATTGCTGTTGTTTTGGTCTTGTTTATGCAGCCATTTCTAGAAGAAACTGTTTCACAACAGACTTCCTGGTATTCTGGATCTTGAAATCTTTCTTTCTGCTTCCTCGATGTTCTCTGAGCCACAGATGCAGGAACTGTGATGTAGGTTTGTGTTAGGACTGGGTCCCCACAATGTGTTGATCTCCTCTGCGTTATATACAGAGGAGATCTTGGTGTTTCTTGGTGTCTCCATTTGCTGTAAGGAGCAGTTTCTTTGATAAGGGGTGGTAGCTACACTTAACTGTGGGTATAAGGACAAGATTTAGACCATAGTAAGGGATTATGCTGGTCTGGCAAAGTGGCAGAAGTAGATTTTTCCCCCCTAAGGTTCATGACTCACCAGTCCCAGGAAGTTGGCTGGGTTTCTAATACTAGGTATGGTTTCTCTCCTGTTGAGTGGGTCTTAAGTCCAGTTAGAGAGTGGTTGTTCCACCAACATGGAAGTGAGTGATAATTATTGTACCTTTACGGATATCTCACCTTGTTCATCATGGTTGTGGTTCACAGACATTGCAGCCGGTAGGATTGTTAATTGCTTCCCTCTGTTGACAGCTAGCATAGAATTTCACAGTACCAGGGAAGTTAGATTGCAGGGAGGAGACCTTCAAACTATTACCAGTTCAAATAATTTGAATTTTATGTCATAAGTGTGGTGTCTTCAGCAGCAGGTGCCTACCTTCAACCTCTGAGAGGCAACCAAGGACTACATCAATCGTCTATATTGTATAATATTCACTCACCTTTGTGATAACTGTGGTCAAAATATCTCACATCCTTTTCACTTGGTAGAATTTTGAATGCTTCACGTCCTACCTGTCATGTTCTGGGTTGATTCTAGTTTTGTTCAGTCTTCTTTTCTTTTCTTTTCCTGCCAGCTGCTATCTGTGTAAATCTTAGAATCTCTTCTGGCTTTCCTAACTTTTAACTTCAATTGTTAACCTCTTTTAACATCCTCTGAGTCCTAGACTAGAGTTTTCCTGAGCTTCAAAGATGTTCTATTAAAAACAGGAATCAAGGAAGATTTTAATTGAATTTTTTTCTTTTACCTAAAATTGTATCAAAAGAATCTTTGACATTGGCCATTTGACTCTGGTTCCTTTTGCTGACAATCTGATGAACTATGCTCTCTATGGTGGTCTTTAAAGCCTAATTTCCTTCATGTAGTCTTGTTTTAGTACCACTTTGAGATGAGAATGAACTTTTAATACTGCTCATTTTTGGCTGGTGTTTAATCACCAATAGTGGTTATATAATTATTGATTTTTATTGTGTGCTTAGAGCATTCAAAACACTGTAACTAAGCCTTTAGGTTACTAACCCATGTAAAGAATGCTAAGGCCTCTCTAGGATCACTTATTCAATATTTAGAAGGCTCAGTCAGATAGGATCTCCTGTGACCTCCTTGGGTGAAAGAAATCAGGATAAAAGGAGCTCCCAACTCTCATCCTCACCTCAAGTGTCCTATCTTATGCAAAGTGTGTTTGTAATCATTGAAAAGATGATGTGTTTCATGTTCAATAGACTACTCTACTCAGTAAGGATGTTATTATCCCTGTTTTCAGACTTAAGAAAAATAGACTCGACCCTGAGGAAAAGGTCTTTGACCTGCATTGTAAAATGAGTAAGAGACACAACCCAATTGAAATCCAGTTACTGCTAATATAACTTTTAGCTCCTGTATGGTTAGCCATTTTTATAAACCAATCTCTTCTTTTTCTTCAAAGCTGAGTTCCTCCGACACAGAGAACTATAGGCAGCTGAGGTAAGCTGGGAGTGAGAGAGGTAGTGCTCTCTAGTTCTCTAGCTCTCTAGTTCCAAATTGGTTGTCCGATGCCAAGTGGTCATCTCTGTTACATACATACAAGTAACATTATATAGGCAAACAGGTTATATTTAGAAATATATGTGAATATTCATGTACATATATGCATGCAATAAAAATTAGTGATAAAAGAGGCCATGAATTTGAAGGAGAGCAGCAAGGAGTATATGGGAGGGTTTGAAGGGAGGAAAGGGAAGGGAGAAATGTTATAATTATAATCTCAAAAGTAAAAAAAATACATTTTTTAATAAAAAATGTTTGACGTCCATCTGTTTACTGGTTCCCTCCATCTGTGCATCTTGAGTGTCAGTACTGCCTCAGACATCTACCCATAAGTCCCTTCTGTGGCTTTAATAACCAACTATATTCTTATACAGATAGCTACCATTTCAGCCTATATCTTTCTGAGTTCAAATCCACATGGCCAGCTGGACCCTTGCATGACACTGGGCTAATTTTATTATACATTCACAATGTCCTTGCAAGGCCACCTCCTCAGAACCCAGCTGCAACACTAGATATCCTCTGTCTCTATCACTGTTCTTATAGTTGCCTAGCCCACAGACTAGGGAATATCTTTAATATCTTGTTCTTTTGTCATTAAAGTTGAGTTATTAGCTGGGCACTGCTGAGTACCACTGTCATCATAATACTTAAGATCAGAGGTAACTGAATTGCTGTGAGTTTGAGTCCAGTTTTTTTCCTCATCTCAAAACAACAAAAATCCCATCATTTGAAACCTTTAACTAATTTCTAAATTCAAATACTATTTTTATTCATGCCATCATCACATGTTGACTAGATTCCTGTAGTAGTCTACTGATAGATGCTCTAGCTATAGTCTAGCTTCACCTCCATCTATTTACCAAACAATACCAATAGCTACTTTTACTAAATACAAGTAAAACTATCAAATGAACAGACAACTTATAGTCATACTCACTACTTTTCTATCCCATATATAGTCTTGTGACACCGACCTGCCTTCAGTTTGCTGTGTCCTGCCCAACCTGTCAAACAGTCCTGAATAGGGGAGTGAAGACTGAGAAAAGACACCTAGGAAAAACAAAGATAGAAGAATAGACATAGACACAGAATATTTGGGAGGGTTCTGAGTCAATATCGCAGCAGTCCTGGGTTTATTTCTCGTAGCCTTTTTATACCCTTAAGCAAGGGGGGCAAAAGACCTCACCGTCTTAAGGACACTATGGTTGAAGGTACAAACAAGTATAAACACCTTCTTAATTCTCAAGACATCTGGTAACCATGCCTTTGGCCAAACATTCTGTTATCCAGCCGTAGAGAGCAAAGGCAAGCTTGAACTCTCTGACCTTGAGTCAAGATGGAATCAAGGCACAAACTGGAGTCACTGTGGGCTCCCACATCAGTCTCCTGAAGTCATTCTACTCTCCTTGTCTTGAATTTCATATCAACACTTCTATTGCCTCAGGACATTTTTCTCCCCATTTTTCAACTCCCAACTACTTACTTTCTATTCTTATATTAGAAATCAGGTAAGAAAGTCCTTCTCCTGAGAAGTTGTGCCAGACATCCTGGACAATACTGGGTATTTCTCCAAAGTATTGCCTCCAAGATTTCTCAGGTACTATTTCCAAGAGTCCCTTAACATAATTGAACATTGCATTTTTAGTCATTTCCCAGGATCTGTGTCCAAATCCATCTGTCAAGTTATTAATTATAATTGTATTTTTCAGTGTTAATCTTACTATTTTGTTTTCTTTTAAAGCTAAGACTTTTTTTTTAATCTCAAATTTCTTGCCTTAAAGTTTGTATCTCTCATACATTTATGTTGAAATCCAATGCTCAGTGTGATGGCATTATGAGGTGAGGACTTTGAGAACTGATTGAATGGCAGATGTATCATTCTCGTAACGGATATGTACCCTTAAAAGGGAGACTCCAGAAAACTAGCATTTTCCTTGTGACACAGAAGAAAGCTAGCCTTTCAGAACCAGAAAGGAAACCCTCACAGGACGCTGGGTCTATTATCTTCTTGATCTTGGACTTGCCCCAGAAACTGTGAGAAATAATTTTTGTACTTGTAAGTTACTCCACTTAAAAGAACTGGGTTGACATTGGCATGAGAGTTGACATCTCTTAACAGTCTTAGAAAAGTTTCAAGAAAATCCTTAGCTATTGTCTTTTTAAAATCAACTCTATTCTCTGTTTTCTTGCACAGTTAATTCTCACATTTGGTGTAATTTATCTCCATGTCTTTCTCACATCTATGCTTTCCGTTTGCTTCATTCTGAATACTGTCAGGTATTTTAGCTAACTAATTCTCATTTCCCCAGTATCTATATCCAAATCCACCTATCAACTTATTAATTATAATTGTATTTTTCAGTGTTGAACTTCCTATTTTGTTTTTCTTTGATGGTAAGCCACTTTTATGATCTCAAATTCCTTCCCTAAAATTTCTCTGGTGAATGCAGAGATTTCAAAGTCCATGTATGATAAGTAACATATTAGTGAGCCAGTTTTTATGATCTGTGAAAGCACTTATTCATGTTCATGTTATCTTGATCTCCTCATTTGTCAGGTTAGCTATTTTTAAATTGTTTACCAGATATTATATTGAACAAATCTTGTAAAATATGTAACTCCTAGGGTGATAATATTTTTCCAGCAGATAAAATTCCATGTAATTTTTCCTAAATACTTGGATCACCAGTGACTTTTCTTTCTTGGGTCATACAACTGTACTATAGTGTATGGAAGGTGTATGTTCCCTCTGATTCACTCCAATCCCTTTGAGTTCCAGAATAAATGCTTTAGGGCTCCAAGTGATCATGGGTTTGGGCTTCCAACTTCAAGGTTTGAAGTGCACGGTTCAACTCTCATTTATCTATTCTGGACTTCACAGCTGCCCTCAGGGGTCGAGAAATCACACGAAGGGCTCAGTGTCCTGACGGCTCTCACAGCCTTGGTTATAGAGTGCTTTATTAGTTCTCTCACACACTGGAGTAGGTGGTTTTAATACATTTTATATTTTGGCAAGCTAGTCTAGTTGACTTAAATTAGAAGTCGGATCCGAACTCACATAATATTATTAGATATGAAACTCAATTTTCCAAAGATACTTTTTAATAATAATAAGATCATTCTTAAACTTCTGTGGAGGCTGGAAGAAAAGAATATAGTTACCACTAAATTGTCTTCTGGTGGTAACTGATACTTCTAGTAGTACTATATGAGAAGTCCAACTGTTCTCTAGATATTTCTTTACTGTGTTTGTCTGGCAGGAACTTCCTGAAAGAACTCCCTTGTTTATCAGGCAATGGACTTCATCTCATTACAGAGGCTGTACTTTTGAGGCATGTGTTAATAATCCCAAAGATGGGAGGAGAATGACCACTGACCTTGTTCATCATGGCCAAATAAATTAAAGCAAGCTTTTCTGTTTGTGTACTCAATTACTTCCCCCTAAGGTGGGGTTCGAGAAGTTAGCACTGGAGGTGAAGAAGACAAGGTTTTTATAAAGCTCAGGGATAGGGAATTTCTAAATGGAGGATTTGGTGGGTAAAATAGGCAGTGTTACAGGGGCAAAACGTAAGCATATCAAGTTAGTTCTAACAACCTTTTAAAACAAAGACATGGTTACAAGGTGGGCAACACAAGCTAGTCATAACAACAGTTAGTCATATAACCTTTGAAACAGAGATAGGGTTGCAAGATGGATATAAACAACTTTTTAAGACAAAGACACACCAGGGAGTGGTGGCGCACACCTTTAATCTCAGCATTCAGGAGGCAGAGCCAGTCAGATCTCTATGAGTTCGAGGCCAGCTTGGTCCACAGGGCGAGATCCAGGACAGGCATCAAAACTACACAGAGAAACCCTGTCTTAAAAACCAAAAAAAAAAAACAAAAACAAAAACAAACAAACAAACAAAAAAAACCAAAAACCAAAAAAAAAAAAAACCCAAACCGTTGGGGATTTAGCTCAGTGGTAGAGAGCTTGCCTAGCAAGTGCAAGGCCCTGAGTTTGGCTCTCAGCTCCAAAAACAAACAAACAAACAACCAAACAACCAAACCAAACCAAACCAAACAAACAAAAAAACCCAAAAAACAAAGACATGATTGCCATTCTTGGAACAGACATTGCCAGGCCATTTGTAGTTAATATTACAGGTGGGTCATGGCCCAATTCTTGAGAAACAGAGGTTTAATCATAATCAGGACCCTAGTTTGTGTTCACTATAAAATGGCTTTTAAGCCTAAGATGGAGCCAGTCTGGTTCTTCAGTAAAGGGGTATAGACAGATAGAATGAGAAAGTTGCTTTCTTGAGGGAGGCTTATGGGATCATGGAAGTTATGAAATCAGGAATCCCCTTTATTTGGGGGACTTGAAGGCTTTTCCTTACCTCCTATCCATCATGCTATCCATGGTGGTTATCTCTTAAGACAGCTCCTCCCCTATTTTGAAGGGAATACTCTCTCTCCCTTCAAGACCCCATCATGCTGTCTCTCATATGATGGTGTATCTGACCTAGCTGCCCCACTTCAGTACCTAATCATGCCTCCCATGGTTGTGAGTTTCTCCTTCAGAGCTCATTATGACAGGTAATTTTGTGTCAGCTCCACTCCACAAACCTACCAGCTTGCTTGTCGTAATGATTTCTAGCTCTTTCCTTTGAGGTCATGATGGATTAGCTGAGGAAGTTGGTCTTCTTCCTTCTAATCTCACGCACCAAGGTGGCACCTGTGTAGAACTCCTTCCATCTTAGATTTAAGAACACTTTCTTTCCATGTCCTTCTGGGAAACTGAGTCACTCTCCTATTCCTTGAGGTTTCTCTATATGTTACTTACCTTTGAATTTAATCCTCTTAACATTTGTTTTTCTAGAGTCAGTTCTGGTTTGAATGTCCCTTTATTTTTGGGACTCTAAGCAATAAACCTACTGATAATTCTGCATATTTTCTACACAAAAATTCCTGATTTTAAGAAGAGTCCTGTCCCACGTGCTGTGCCAGCTACTGCTCTGGAATTAGTATGTAGCTCAGGCCAGAGTTTCAAGACTCCTACTTTGAGTTATTGGTTTATAAATGGACTCAAGATCAGAATCTATTTTCCTATCTGCTATTTTTTGTTAGAATTAGTGAAAAGGAGGTACTCTCCACTTTTAAAACCATAGAAAGCCCAGAGCATTGACAGGCATCTTTACCTTCATGTGGAGAGAGTCTTCATCAAAATCTAGACATTATACAGAGATTCCTGAGGGAAAGAATAGGCCAAGTGAGTTGTGCTGTGGAATAACCCTTCTGTACGCTGTGTAAGTTACACTGTGGTTGGTTTAATAAAGAAGGTGACTGGCTAATAGCTGGACAGGATAAGGTTAGGCAGGTAAACCAGATTAAGAACACTGGGAAGAAGAAGGGAAGAGTCAGAGGCATTGGCAGAAGGTGCCGAAGGAGCAAGATATGCTGGAGGACAGGCAAAGCCACAAGCCACGTGGCAATACATAGATGAATAGAAATGGGTTAATTTAAGTTTTAAGAGCTTGTTAGTAACAAGTCTGAGCTATCAGCGGTACATTTATAATT
This sequence comes from Peromyscus eremicus, assembly GCF_949786415.1. Classification (NCBI taxonomy): domain Eukaryota; kingdom Metazoa; phylum Chordata; class Mammalia; order Rodentia; family Cricetidae; genus Peromyscus; species Peromyscus eremicus. The sequence goes on from NC_081430.1 coordinate 34,403,797, forward strand.
AATATCAAGTCTCTGTGTTGGTTATTTGGGAACTGGCAGGTGGGAAAATAAAGTCCACATACAAAGTTGAGTCTGTTACTTGTAAACCCTATGCCCACAGGCTCTTGTGTAGCTTGGGAGGACTTGGAACTAACTGAATTTGTAGCCAAGGATGGCTTTAAATTCAGTGTGTCACTCTCAGCTCATCTTCATGATTTTAAACTCCCTGTAAAGTTTCTGTAAAATCTTGTAGAACTGTTGTTACTCTTACTTTTGTGATGGCATCTCACTGTTCATTCCTGGGTGGACTTAATCTACAGGTTCTTGTGCCTGCCTTCCCTGTGCTGAGACTGTGGGAGTGAGCCACCGTGTCTGATTTAGGTTTTATCTTTATATATTCATTCCAGATTAGGTCTCCTTACTTACATAAAAAAAAAGGTAAGTTTTCTTTTTTTCCTCCACTGTTGCTCACTATTTTTCTAACAAGATCACTGGGTTTAGCCTAAGCTTGAAAGAAGCTATCAAACTGATTTCATGTGGTTTGAGTTTCTATTTCACTTAAGTCTCCAGGAAACCTCCCAGTTACACTTGCTGTACTTGACCAGAATTCTGGATAGGGCAGGGAGTATACTGCCAAAGGCAAATGAAATACACTGGTGAAAAATGTCCTGTTTCTGGCTGTATCTCAGAATAATTCAAAGTGATAATTTCCTCAAAGAGGAGTTTAAAGTAAGTAGTTTATCTTGGAGAACTATTTCCTAAGCCAGCTAATATATGCAGGGTCTTAGAATTCAAAAGTCATGGTTGTATTTTTATTCAAATGAGCCTAAACCTTTAAACCCAGCTTCTCTTCCCGAAGGAGAAGAGTAAGAAAACAAAACAATGTGCTCATTTTAAAGGGCTTAGGGGAGGGCTGTTTCCCTGATCTGTGTAGAACCAGCTAACACTAACAAGCCGAGCTCAATGTCAAATCAGTTTTCAGAAAAGCATTTGAAGTTTTTCTTTTTTAAGTTCAACATTTTTTCTTATCCAGATAGATGACACTAAATCTCAACATAAGAAAAAGAAGCTTTTAGGATGCGGATTGATTTTTTTTTTTAAATTAAATTTGCTCTTGGACATTTTCACAATGTTTACAATGGACTCTGATTACTCTTGCCCTCACCTCTCCTTGCCTCCCCCAAACCATATTCCTCTTCTACAGTCAAAATTTTGTTATTGTTGTTGTTGTTTTGAAGCCCAGTAAATTTAGTACAAAGTTGGCCTGGGAAGTAGCACATTGGGTGAGTGCTTGCCGAGGATGGGAAATAACTGTGGTTGGGTCACAAGCACCACAAAAAGACAAAAATATAAGTAAGTGAGTGAAAGGCTGACAGTTGAGATTCTTCCTCTAGAGCAGTGGTTCTCAATCTTCCTAATTCTACAGCCCTTTAATACAGTTCCTCATGTTGTGGTGACCCCCAACCATAAAATTATTTTTGTTGCTACTTTATAAGTATAATTTTGCTACTGTTATGAATCGTAATGTAAATACCTGTGTTTTTCCAATGGTCTTAGGCGACCCCCGTGAAACGGTCATTCGACAGATAGGAGTCACGACCCACAGGTTGAGAAACACTGTCTTGAAGGCTGATGCTTGGGGCCTGAGTGTTTCTAGAAGGATCACTAATATGTCTCGGCTGGACATACCCAAGCACATCTAAAATCCAGCACTGCCTTTCGGAGTCCGAATTTTACATTTTGTGGTTCACTGCTCTGAGAACCTCCAACTTTGTGCTCTTAAAATTCACACTCATTTCTTCAGTATGTTTTTACTTTCTTGCTTGGGCCAGCCTGAGCTGGTTTCATTCACTAATCAAAGTTGTTGTGCTATTTATGACGTTGGGTAATAGAAGCTGCTTCCCCGCCGGGCGGTGGTGGCGCACGACTTTAATCCCAGCACTTGGGAGGCAGAGCCAGGCGGATCTCTGTGAGTTCGAGGCCAGCCTGGGCTACCAAGTGAGTCCCAGGAAAGGTGCAAAGCTACACAGAGAAACCCTGTATCGAAAAACCAAAAAAAAAAAAAAAAAAAAAAAAAAAAAAAGAAGCTGCTTCCCTTCTCAGCAGACACAATTTCATCATTATACCCTGAAAGAAATGGTAACTTTTTCAGAAGAGTTGAAAATAAAACTTAATTAAAAATTAGGTGGCTGCCATCAGCTGCTACGACCCCTTTGTGTGGATGTTTTAATGTGAACATAACCTAAGTTAAGTAGCTGAGAACAACAGAAGTTTATTGTTTCACCTTCTGGAAGTCAGATTCCCAAGTCAGTCTGTTGTCAGAGTTAGTGCCTGCTGAAGAGTCTGAGGTGAGGCTTTCTAGGCTTTTATTTGAGCTTCTAGTGAAGGGGACTCCCACACAGTCCTACACATGGGGGGGGGCTCCCTTCCAGATCCCGGATTAGGCACAAACCACACCCAAACACCTGTTTTCACAGAGAGATCCTCTATTTAAGCAGGGAAGAAAAGTTAAAGTGGCTGCTTTCTGACTCAGGCAGAAAACAGCAGCAAATGACCTTGCAGGTGTCATTTTTAAGAAGAGGAGAAGGGGAGGTCCTAATAGAATGAGCTAGGAGGTGGTGGTAAAAGAGATAGGGGATGAGGGAGAGGGGGCAAGAGGTATTTGTCCTGGAAGGACAAAGGACTGGCTCTGGATAGAGGGGAGACAGAGGTAGCACCTAAGCAAATGGTGGTTTATAAAGGTAAAGGGGGAAACCCTGTGTTAGGATGAGGTGTTTAATTTTGATTGGGCATGTTAATTAGGTGAGCCAAAGGGGGTTTCTGATTGCTGGACTTCAATACTTCAAAAGCTGGACCTTGGTGGTCAGCCTCAGGAGGAGAATGTGGCCAAATAAGGGACTAGACCTTGGTAGCTAGCTTTAGGAATGTAATCCAAGTTTTTTAGCAAGGCAGAGGGAATGAGAGAAGGGCAAGGCCTGCCAGAGCCACATGTTTGAGTGGGCTAGTGTCCCTTCATCTAGTGTATCTGTGTTCTTTGGCTGACAGCTGTATACTTGGCTTCCACCTTTATGTAACTTTTTTGTGTGTCTGCTTTGGTGTGAGTATGGATTAGGTGTTAGGTGGCAGAACCGTTAAAAGATGGGAGATGATTGGAAGGTAATTTGGACATGGAAAGTGTGTACTAGAACAGGACTAACGAAGTTCTTATGTGGTCTTAGTCCTTGCTGGTCTTCAATTTTTATGGAAGATCAAGTGTGTATCTTGACTTCTTACCTTTCTTCGTGATCACTCCTTGTCCCGTAATCTCTGGTCATGTTGCTATCTGCCATGTTGTGATCCACTTAAGGGAGTCTATGCCAGAGGCTAGACCAATGAAACTGGATCATCTTGGATTTTCAGACTCTAATACTGTGATCTACATAAACCTCTTGTAGTTGGAAGTTTTTCTGTGTCCTGCCTAGTTGGCCATTGGGACAAATCTCTCCCACTCACATACCCCAAGTAAATACACAGAGGCTTATATTAATTATAACTACTTGGCCATTAGCTCAGGCTTATTACTGACTAACTCTTACATTTAAATTAACCCATAATTCTTATCTATGTTTAGCCACATGGCTTGGTAGCTTTTCTCAGTTCTGCCTTGTCATCTTGCTTCCTCTGTGTCTGGCTGGTGACTCCTGACTCAGCCTTCTTCTTCTCGAATTCTCCTTGTCTGCTTATCCCACCTATACTTCCTGCCTGGCTACTGGTCAATCAGCATTTTACTTATCAACCAATCAGAGCAACACACATTCACAGCATACAGAATGACATTCCAGAGCAACCTCTTTTCTTTATTAACTTTCCAGATTCAGGTATTTGACTGTAGCAATAAAACAGGCTAATACAGTCTGTCTGTATCTTCTTTTTTGCTACATATAAAGATGCCACTGGATTAAGAGCCTAAGGTAAAACCAGGATGAGCACACGGCATATTTGCAAAGTTTCTATTTTTGTTTAAGATCACCTGGGCATCTTTTGGGACTACTTTCTTTCCTTGAGGCCTTCAGTAGGTTATATGATGAGTGACACTTTCACACATGGATGAATAGACTGAAATCTATTTCCAACAGAGAGGAAAACAAGATTGATGCCCACATCTCATTCTGAGGCCAAGGCTTTTTCTTCCACCTCTCCTCCTTTCTTGCACCAGTTTTGCTTACATGTCATTTCTTCTTTCGAGGGAGCACTGCATGTATTTAACACTGTTCTTACAGTTGGTAAAGCAGCATATTTCATTAGCACCAGGTTTAATTTCCTCATCATAACAGGTTCTAGCTAACAAGCTATTCCTAATGAGATCCCCCATCTTTGCAAGTAAAATAGAGAAACTCAGTCTGTTTCTGTTTGGTTGTCTCTAGCTCTCTCCCTATTCCCAGGATTCCAATCATCTGTTTTCATTGCTCTTCTGTCTCATCTCATTTCCATACCTGGGGGCCAGCCTGAGGTGAGTTCTCCTGAATCCCTTGGAAAGTCTTCTGATTGTGTCTATCGTCTTCTCTTAGAACTCTGAAAATGCTTAGGAATACACCTGACAAATTACAGATAATGGAGAAAGGCCAACATGGGATGTTGGACCTTCTGTTTAAAGTACAGAATCCATTTGTAGATTATTCCTGCTGAGGACAGGCTACTGCAGAGAACAGAGGGCAATATCACATTGATTGTGTGTTTCTTTGTGAGACACCAAAAAGATTCATTTCTAACTAGTGTTGAAAATTCAGGAGCAATTTGCTTCAATGATCCTTCCTGTGCTTTTCTCAGAATATTCTACAATCCTGTAAAACTCAGAACTAATTCACATTAAGGCCATGATAGAAACTCAAATACACAATAAGATGAAACAATTTTGAAATGACTCTTGATTTTACAGAACAGCTCAGGTCCCCTTCTCTCTGTGGACCACTCTGCATTAATCTGATTCTGTTGCTCAAAGGGGGTTAAAACAAGCAGTGTCCAGTTGAGAAACAAGGCCAGTTTCTGTTTCTGTCTTCAAATTGCTAGACTTAATGCCATACTCCACCTTTAGAACAAGCTTTCATCTTCTGAAACCAGGCTGATATTTTCTAAGAAATTCTGAATTCCAGTCTTCTTATATTTCCTACTCTCTGCAAAGCAATTGATTCATACTCTATAATTTAATTCTTTATTATTTGACATGCATGTCATAATTCCATGTACTCTGCTTATATGTTCTCTCTGGATCACATGTTCCAGATTCTGGAACTTGGTCTTGTGTGTGCGTAAGGAACCATATACATACACAAATATTCAGCATAACAATACGAAACTCAGTCTACAATCACTGTAAGAATAGAACTAACACAAATTGTGCTTCTTGTAGCATTGATGTTTAACAATATTGAAGTTTTCTTGTGTATTAGATATGAGTCCAGTGTCTTGTATGTATTCATATCAGCCTGTGGGAAATTAGAAAATGGAATGATTTGTTGGGAAACCATCGTAATTTTTTTGAGGAATATAATTTTATCAGAGTTTTGGTTGCTGTGCCTTTCTGGAGACTGCTATTGCTATTACACAAGTTAAGATCAATCTTGCTTCAATGTTCACATTCTTTTCCTCCTCTGTCTTTTTGTAATGGGCCTGAAGTCAGGGTGTGGGGTGGAGAGGAAGGAAGTGGTGGTGGTAGTGCTGCTACTGCTGCTGTTGGTGTGTGTGTGTGTGTGTGTGTGTGTGTGTGTGTGTGTGTGTCTCCTGGGGAGGACAGAGGTCAGTATTCAGGGGTGTCTGGGGAGGGGTAAGAGTAGAGAGCAGCAACAAGAACAAAATTTGGGGAGACCACTCAATGGGCAAAGTGTTTGCAGTGTTTGCATGAGGACTTGAGCTTGGGTATCTGGTATCCATGTAAAAGCCAGGCATGGTAATGCATGGCTGAAACCCTGTTGCTGGGGTCTGTTAGAGACAAGGAGATCCAAGGCTTGCTGGTCAACCAGTCTAGCTGAAACAGCAAGCGTACCTTCAGTAAGAGATCCTGTTTCCAAAAGCGAGGTGGAGAGCAACAGAGGAACTTACCTTAAGTCAATCCTGGTTTCTACATGTATGCAGATGAGAATATCTGCACATGTCTATGTACAACACACACACACACACACACACACACACACACACACGCACAAAAGATAAAGGTAAGTACGAAAATGTCAAAACAAAACTCATTGCTCTGCATGCTAATTAAAAAGAAACTAGTGGAGACCATCCCTACAGTGCTATAGGCGTTCTTAGTTTCTTTAGTTTGGCTTTTCCATGGTGACTTTTAGTAGTAGAAAGAGCAATGACTTACTTTTAACTGATAAAAAATTGCCTGGCAATAGCAATCAATATATTTTATAGTATTCTCAGTTACCAACACTCATATATATCCTCAGGAGTTAAAGATGAAACCCTCAGCCTCATATCAGCTGCCCACACCACTGTTCACTTCTAGCCTTCTGATCCCCAGTCCGTTACCACCCTTTTTTTCTATTTTCTTGTCAGGAACATTATTCTATGGAGTCTTTATCTTTTTTCGAAATGGAAAGTACAGCTGTAAGGATGAGAAACACCACTCTCTCATTCCTTTGGGTAATTTATGTTTCTAATACCATTTGTCTCCGGCACATAGCACCTACATTTTCTTATCTTTCAGAGTTTTCTTCATTAAGGAAGCCTGATAGCAAGTGAAAGCCATCTGAAAAAAAATTCATTGTATACAATTTACATGATAATAATTTTATGCCATGAAAATTGTCTGTACTGCTGCTTGAAATTCAATAATGATTTTTTTTTTGGTAGTACAAAAAAAATTAACCCAGGTTGCGGGAGAATCTTGCTAGCCTGCTTTGGAAACCGTCTCTCTACAGGAATGGCAGTGCTTTTCAGCACCTCACGCCAAGACTCAGACCTCAACAAGATGGTATGGAAAGGAGTTTGACTTCTTTTCTGTATAGTTCTGTGTTTTCCAGTTTTTAAGAAATGGTTTGCTTACTTTAAAAGGTAGTATCAGGACTTGTAAAAATGTGAAATATTTCTAGTCACACACCCATACTTGTTAGAAACAAAACAAAAAAACGAAACAAAACTGTGACTATTTCCAAAATGACCCAAGTTCCTTATATGGCAACTAAGAGTGTCCTTTGAAGTCTTCTTTGTGACTTTTCCTGCAGACTTGCAGAGATGGCAGAGCCTCTCTTGATAGTGGCTTCATGATCCTCGAAATGCAAAAACTCAGGAAAATTTTCGTGTATGAAGGAAAGACTGCTTCACATCTGCAGGGAAACACACAGCTGTCTCTCACTGCCACCCTCCTGTGAAACATCTGTAGACAGATGTGCGCATTCACAGTTTTCACTTAGAAAAGGTGCTCTGCTGTGGCCTGGAGCCAGCCGGCACCACGAATTCTCTATAAACCTTTACATAGAGGTAAGACATCTATCAGGAAATGTCAGTGGTGTTTAAACAGTAACTCGATCAAACATAGCGCACAGCTCTGCCTGCAGGACAACAAACAGGGTTAAGTCTCCACCAGCTCACGTCACTTACTATGTATGTAACCAATTTGGAGTTAAAGATATAGAAGAAATGTTCTAGTCTGTAAAACATGGATGCGTTTCCATTATTATTATTATTATTTTTTTTTTTTTTTGGTTTTTTGAGACAGGGTTTCTCTGTGTAGCTTTGCGCCTTTCCTGGAACTCACTTGGTAGCCCAGGCTGGCCTCGAACTCACAGAGATCTGCCTGGCTCTGCCTCCCGAGTGCTGGGATTAAAGGCGTGCGCCACCACCGCCCGGCTGCGTTTCCATTATTTTATCTCATGTTAATAAGCACCTAGGTAAAAATTAACTTAGACTGGGTCTCTGTTTCTCTTCTACAGCACTGGGGGTTGAACCTAGGACCTCAAGCATACTAGACAAGCGCTCTACCACTGAGCTACTGCCCAAGCTCCCAAATCACTTTAGTGGTTTTTTGTTTGTTTGTTTGTTTGTTTGTTTTTAATTCTTTTATTTTTGCTATTCTGGAGACCAAGCCCAGGGCCTTGTGCATGCTAAACAATCATTCTTATTATTCAGTCATAGCCCCGGTCCATCCAACTCTAATCTTTTAAAACTTAATTTCCCATTACTGGTTTTTTTTTTTTTTTTTAATTAAACTCCAGAACCAAAAATAACTCTAAGATATTGTTTTCTAAAATGGTCACTTCCTGGGCTGGAGAAATGCCTCATTTGGTAAAGAACCATGCAGGAGGGCCTGAGTTCAGATTTCCAGCACCAGCTTGTAGTGTTGGGTCTCTGTTCCAGGCAGATCCCTGGAGATCACAGGCCAGTTAGCCTAGCTGAACTGATTAGCTCCAAGTTCAGTGAGAGACCCTCTCTCAAAATAAGAAGGTAGTGGGTGATTGAGGATACCTCATAATCAACTTCTCTTCACATTTCTACACTCAGTCACATATATGTGTACATACATTTGCCTACATTAGTGCATATCCCAACAGGGACACCTAGGTACCCTACCCACATGCAAATGATTACTTCAAGACACCGGGGCTTTTGCACAGTCTAGAAGCTGGCTTTCATATCTGATTAATTTAACTACTCAAGGAATTCAGTCTTGTCAGAGGGGTCCTGACCTAGGGATTCTGCTATGTATAGTCACCAGAGGAAGTTTTTAGTGCTTTGAATAAACCCTTGTGTGATTTTCCTCTCCTTACAAGTCCTAGTTTCCGATGACTCCAATATGATAATCCACACTGTTGTGGACCATGTTTCCTGAGATCCTCTTGAGTTTATTTTGAACATATTGACTGTGAGCTCACTGTCATGTGTCCAAGTGAAGTGTCTGAGAGATTATCAGACTGGGTCCTCTGAACAGAAGTTACTCAGAATTGGAAGCACCAGAGATTTGTTATGTAAATGTCTGAGGCAGATAAAAGGGGAGGGCTAGAAGCCCACAGGGAATCCCGCAAATGCACCATCTGTGAGGAGAGATGGGAAGGACAGGGTAGGAAGGGCTTCAGAGCACAGTGCAGTTCTGAGCAAATTTCAGACAGGACAACAGGAGTGCCACCACAGCTGTCGTCCCCCAGAGGAGTCGGATGTTGCACAGGGTCGTACAGTGTTCACACCGTGTTTGGTCACAGGCTCATTCTGCATAAATGCTAAGATAGATCCTGAAGTGAAAGTTGTCAGCTAACTATGCCCCTTGTCTACTGTTCTTACTCCAGGAGGAATCTGAGCCATATGCTCCTATGTCCTCCACAATGGCACATTGTGAAAAAGCTGATTTCTCCTTCTTAGTTTTAATTTCTGCCAAAATGTCTGTCTTTGCATCATGTGCATGCCCGGTGCCTTAGGAGCCCAAAGGGGGCATCAGATCTCCTGAGACTGGATAATTATAGATGGTTGTGAGCAGCCATTTGGATGCTAGGGATTGAACCCAGGTCCTCTGTAAAAGCAGCCAGTCCTCTTAATTGTTAAGACATTTCTCCAGCCTTAAAAACTTATCTTAATATCTGGCAATACATTCCTTTCAAAGAAGAAACATTTTGACTTTGAAAAAATAGTTTAAGAAGCCACTTGATGTAGGTAGGACTTGTCTTAGTAAATGTTCTATTGCTATGAAGAGACACCATGACCACAGCAACTCTTATAAATGAAAACATTTAATTGGGACTGGCTTACAGTTCAGAGGTTCAGTCCATTATCAGCATGATAGGAAGCATGGAGGCGTGCAGGCAGACACAGTGCTGGAGAAGCTGAGAGTTCTATATCTGGATCCACAGGCATCAGGAAGAGAACTAGTGCCTGGCTTGAGCATTTGAAACCTCAAAGCCCACTCCCTAGTGACATATTTCCACCAACTAGGTAACACTTATTTCAACAAGACCATACCTCTTAATCGCATTCAAGTAACAACACTCCCTGAAGACCAAGCATTCAAATATATAATCCTGTGGGGGGTCACTCCTATTGATGAATCCCTAGATTTACAAATGCTGCCTAAGGTGCTGTCTATGAGGAAGAGCTCTCCTATGATTGACCTAGCAGAAACTCAGTGAGCAAGTCACAGGATGCTGTGACAGTCCAGCAGTCATCGAAATAGACTGCACTCTTTTCCCTCCTGAGCCTGTACCATATTCTAGTAGAGAAAGACAGGTATCAAGTAAGTGAGCAAGCTCTGTGATGCGGACTGCATTGTAAGAGCTAAGGTGAGAAGGTAGCAGGAGGTCTGATGGGTAAGTCAGAGGGAAAGTGTTGCTGCTGTGAAATGTGTCTGGGGAAGTTTTGCTGATCTGGAAATGAGCAGAAACCTGGAGAAGGCAGAAGACCAGCTACTTTGGTAACTAGAGAAGAAATGTCAGCAGAGGGAAAAGGACTGAGGAGGAATGTTGCCTACTACCAAGGAGGCCTTTCTGTGTGGGGTTAATGAACCAGGTAAGGGGTAGTAAGAGAAAGACTTAAGAGATACGAAGGGCACGAGGTTATGCAGGACCAATTGCAAGGGCTTTTCTCAGAGTGTGATGGGAAGCTGCCGGAAGAGTCCAAGGAGAGAAGTGGGATAAACTGAGACATTTCTGTGTGGCAAATGAATGACAGAATGATCAATGCTGAAGCAGAATGATGGAAGTCATCGTGACAATGAGGAAAAAATGTGAGGGATGAACTTTTCTCCTGAGAAGAAGGGGACAGAGATGTGAGGAAGGGAGGAATAAATAGCTCAAGGGGCTTCGATGGGCTCCTGGCCAGCGATTTCCAGCTGTGGGTGAGATAACGGCTACGTTAAGTAGGGAGATGTCAATGTAATGATGCCTAGCGATATTCTGCTACACTCATAGATTGGTGCCTAGCCCACTTGTCATCAGAGGGGTTTCATCCAGCAACTGATGGAAACAGATGCAGAGACCCACAGCCAAGCATTAGGTGAGCTCAGGGAATCCTGCAGAAGGGGAGAAAGGATTGTAGGAGCCAGAGGGGTCAAGGACATAACCATAAGAAATCTCAGATTCAACTAACCTGGGCTCATAGGGACTCACAGAGACTGAACTGACAAGCAGGGAGCCTGCATTGGACTGACCTAGGCACTCTGCATGTATATTACAGTTGTGTAGCTTGGTCCTCTTGTAGGATTCCTAAAAGTAGGAACAAGGGCTGTCTCTGACTCTTTTACTGGCTCTTGGAACCCTATTCCTCATATGGGTCACATTGCCCACCCTTAATTCAACAGGACATGCTTAGCCTTACTGCAACTTGATATGCCATGTTTTGTTGATACTCATGAGAGACCTGCCCTTTCCTAAACAGAAATGGAGGAGGATTGGATTTGGGGGGTGGGAACAGAACGGGGGTAGGGAGGAGGGACTACGAGGAGAAGAGGGAAGGGAAACTGTAACTGGGATGTAAGTAATAAATATTTAAAGAAATAAATAGATTAAAAAAAAGAAGGGAATGTCAAATATTAATTACCTTTGAAATTGTTGTTACATTTATGTTTCTGCCTCATATTCTTTATAACTTAGTTTACTCACATATATATTGTGGAAGTGTGTGTGTGTGTGTGTGTGTGTGTGTGTGTGTATGATTGTGTGTTTACAGAGAGAAATATAATAATATAGACTGATTGATCATCTACAAATAAGCAAGCTGGAAACTCATTGCTGCCACACACCTGTTATGTGATGGACCAGGACAATACAGTACACGTGGGATTGTCTAATTTCCCACCAAATCCAAATTTCTACTTTCTGTTGATAGAAACTTACTTTGTTGGGCAACTAAGATGCAGCATCTTCTGTTTTTTTTCTTTACACCAAGACTTGAATGAGCCTGCTGGCTAAAGAGAAGTATCTGGAAGATGTAGGGAGAAAGCTGATGGAATGAGAAGGAGCTTGAAACAAGAGTGGGAGGTCTGTTCCCCACCCCATCTCTCACTTGTGTTTGTTTCCCAGAAGTTGCATATACCGTGATGGTTGGAGCTTGTGTGGTCATTTTGGTTTGTTTGTTTTTGTTTTTGTTTTTCTAGAAAGGGTTTCTCTGTGTAGCTTTGCCCCTTTCCTGGAACTCACTATGTAGCCCTGGCTGGCCTTGAACTCATAGAGATCCGCCTAGCTCTACCTCCCCAGTGCTGGGATTAAAGGCATGCGCCGCCCAGTCATTTTGGTCTTTTAAATACCACTGGAAGTGGAGTTTAATTGCCAGTTTGGTGGAACAACAACAAAAACTATAGTTTGAGGTTCTTATTTCAATACTTCTCTTATGTATAAGAAAAACAAATTTACCTCTTTGTCACAACAAGCTTAGGCCGCTGTCTAAACCAACCCCATTTATTGCACACGCTCACATTTCAGACATCATAATAAAAACTTTCTTTCGTTGACACAATTAATCATCACAGCTGCTCTAGGACACAGGTTCTGTTTCTATCAGTAATAGAGACGGGTCACATGAACTGCTCAAGATCACATAACTGGTGCATAGCAGAAGTAAGCTTCCAGTTTGCACGTTTGTTTTTAGGGTGTGGGATTTCTTTACTCCAGCGCACTTTCAGGGAGGGATAAACCATAACCGAGGTTCTAAGAGACTCCTTAGAGCAATGACGTTTCCTTACATTTAACTCTTCATCACCCACCAGGCATACTCCTCAGGCCTGTCTACTCTCAAGGTTTTGGCAAATCCCGAGCTCTCCCAAGACCCTGTCGCTCAGCCTTGCTGCAAACCAGCTAGACATTTAAGCACCAGAGGCTAGTTTTCACAGTTCTCCATGACCATAGTCCCTCCACCAGGGAGCTGGCCTCAGAGAGAAGGGCTTTGTTTGCAATCAGAAGGAAGCAGCTGGCCTGAGATTCTGATTGGCATCTGGTCTCAGGCTCATTATGGCTGCCTGATGTTCTCTCAGATTCTGTGAAATGTCTTTCCTCAGAGATCCAAGCTTCCAGAAACTCTAACACCTGTATTGACGGCTGACTAAAAGGAACACTTACCTGCTAACTTCTGGCTAGCTTTCAGGAAGCTTGGCAGAGTTTTCCTGCTGTTATTACGCTGCTATGAATAATGAATTATTCTCGATAGCTAGGCTGACTTCATTTGAAACAGCTTCATTTTAAAAGTCTCTGTTTTAAAGGTTCTAATAGTCATTAAGAGCCCATTAGCAAAGTGTTGTTCAAATCTTAGATGGTCTTTTAATAAAAAACCCACAGCCAGATATCAGGGTGAAAGCTGAAAGATCAGGGAAGCAGAACAGTCACCTACTAGTTCTTGCCTCGATGAAATCCTCAGCCTAAAGAGAGAGAGTTCCTGTTTCCTCGCGTCTTATATACATACCTTTCTCTGCCCTGCCATATTACTTCCTGTGATTAAAGGCATGGGTGCTTCCCAAGCAAAGGCAAGAGATCTCAAGTGCTGGGATTACAGGTGTGTGCCACCATTGCCTGACCTCTATGTCTAATCTAGTGGCTGGTTCTGTCCTCTGATCCTCATGCAAGTTTATTGGGATACACAGTATATCACCACGGCAAAGTTTTTGAGGAAAATAGAACCATAAGACTGGTAAAGGCATTATCCCAAGGTCCCTACAGAGGCGGAAGCTGCACGTATGGATTTGTGCAGTTTTTATTTTACAATTAATGTAGATCAGAAGGGTGAATGAACATAAATAATATGTTTGTGTTATCAGTTTCCTGAAGTTGGGGTGGGGGCAACTCTCTCTCCCACTTTTTTTGTAGGATCCCTGGGATAATAGAGGGACAGGATCAAGTCTGGCTTTTACACCAGGCCTGGGCATTTGAACTCATACCCTCACATTTGTGCATCCAACACTTTAGCCACAGAGTCATCTTCCCAGGTCCTCTTTAATGCTGCCCATGGCCCAGGCCCTTGAGTAGAGCAGAATTTGTAAATATGATAATGACAGCACATGACGTGCCAGAAGTCACACAGTCACTTTCTCAAATGCCTGTCCTCAGGTTTATAAGTCTTTGGCAGAAGGCGTACCAGGCTGAACAGTATTGTAAGCAGAAGTCTGGTCTATACCAGTTTACTATTGTTGAAAACCACGCAGTGTGGCTTGCTGATCATCCTCTCATTTGCAGGCAGGTACCACATCAGTTGTTTTACCGATGCTACCTTTTGGCCATTTCCTCTACACTAGAATAAGAATGCACTTAACGTTATCAAAATTCATTCATTCATTCTTTTTAATTTTATTCATTATTAAATGGTAGCAAAAGTTTGGTGTGAAGGAAATGGAAATTACTGATTATAATGAACTTTGTTTTACTATTTTTCTATTTCATTTAATTGAACATTATCATTCTTCATTTGCATGTTTTTTTGAATTGACTTTAGTTTTCTCTTTTTTTAATCCCTAAATTTTCTCATTCAGCAAGTGAATACAAGATTGCTTTACAAGTAAAAAATAGATAATATTTGCTTATCGTGGTTTATAATTATCTTAATGGTCACACAAAGAAATAAATGAAACCCTTGAAGTAAAAAATTTTATTTGTTACTGTGAAGGGAGCCAGCAACTACAAAACAGTACTCTTGATTTATAGTGTGAAAGGTTCCCAGGCCAAGACCAGCATGGTACCCTTTAAGGATGACCTGGCTGTGTATATAGTTGATGAGTGAATTCTTTGCAGTAACCATACATACAATATTACCAGCATCATCAGTTTCTTACACTATGCAATATTCTCTAAAGTTTCTACTTAAACATTTTCTCATTTACTAAATCTTACATGAAGGCAAAGCCATACTATCTTAGTGCTCAGATTGCATACTGTTGTCTGGTTTTTTTTTTTGGAAAATTTGAATCTTCTTTCTGTTTCAGAACACGATGGTATTGTATGACAGAACAGGGCAAATATGCAGATTCAGGTCCTTCTTTCTCTTCTTGTAAATACCCTAATATTATCATGGGAACCCCATCTTTATGACCTTACCTATTCCTAGTTACCTTCTATAGGCTACACTTTTAAGTACATATTCATTCTAGGAGTACACACTAAACCAAAGCTCTGGGGTTTCTCTTTCTCTCTCTCTGGTTTTTCAAGACAGAGTTTCTCTGGGTAGCTATGGCTGTCCTGGAAGTCACTCTGTAGACTCAGATTGTCAGGCTTGCGTGGCAAGTGCTTTTATGCAATGGACCATCTCAGCAGCCCTGGACGACTTACTCTTGACTATGCCTTTCTGTCTGTTGTTGCTGTGAAACAGTAAAAGGCAGCGGTAGAAATGAGAATGACTTCTCATCCTCTACTTAGAATTTGAAAGCAGAATACAGAAGCTTTGAAGGTTTTTTTTGTCTAGGTCTAACGAATAATTTAGTTAATGTGTCTGTTTTTATTAACACTATGTTAGATAATTTATTCAGTGAACTTATGAAACACATCTGTATAGTTTCATTTATATTAAACACATTTTAAGTTTTAAATAACCGCATACAAAATAATGCTTCTATAATATTTTTAAGTTATCAGTAGAGTCATTATGAAGTTTACCAAATGAAAAATGGGAGATGCTCTGAGGAGCAAAAGTTTTTCTCTCATCCTTATTCTATCTTGAAATATGATCTTACATTGCATGCCTGAGAGACAGTGAGACGTTTAAGAAATCAAATTTCAAAACAAGAATATTAAGGAGCCAATAATGGAGAAATAAGGCAAAGCATGGTGCCCCTGAGACTGATTTCATAATTGAAAACTATTTTCATTAGAAATTGGAGGTGGAAAGAATGTAAGAGACAGGATGGGAAGCGCTGAAATCTGTATTCTTGACGTGACATGGATGTGCTGCACACATGAACTCATAACATCCTATGGTGGATCAGAGAGGAGTCCATGAGGCCCCACTCCTCCCTGGGCTGCTGCTAGGCATGCTTAGTGGTATCTGAAGAGGCCTGCTCGTATTTCTCATATTTTAGAAAACTCTCATTACTTTCCTTAACTTTCATGTAGTTTAATTGCCACCCACCTATTGCTGGTATTGGCATAGTTTTCTAAGAGGAAATAAGATCAGAATTTATACTCAATATGTGATCACCTTCTCACACAAAAAAAGCCTTTTTTTTTTTTTTTTGGCTTCCATTCAAAGATTTTTCTGGACCTCTGAAAGGAAAACTCCAACAGGGCTCAGTGTGTAGGTAAAATACTTTGTGTGGTCATGCAACCAGAAATTACGAGCTGAAGAATAACTTCAAAGTGAATTCAATATTGAACGGACAAGTTATCATTTCCCATCAATTTATAACCAAACACAAAATAAAGGACATTTTTCTAGCTCATTTGCTCCACCAATTGGTATAGTTTTCTCCATTGCCAGCACATGGTGTGCTCAGCAGTGTGGACAACATGAGAACTGTTGGTTCAGCATGGAACAGACTGACTTTGTTTTAGTAACTACCAGCAAAATTCTCTAAAAGCTACATAATTAAAAGAAATGTAAGGTTTAAATCATGAAAATTTCCTACAAAACTTACAGAATGCCAGTAGATGCTCCTGTGTTTGTGCCCACACAGGTGGCACTAACTGGGTTTAAAAATTAGTGATAGAGAGGTAAGGGAGGTCTGGGAGGCGTTGGAGAAGAGGAAAAACACAATGAAAATATTGCATGAAAAACTTGAATAAAAACCAAAGCCAAACACAAAAACTCACAAACAAACAAAGCCCATGAAGTTGGGAGAAGGGATTAGGGGAGGGAGGATTGAGGGCAGACTTGATCAAAACGTATTATATGCATGTATGAAATTCTCAAACAGTAAACAGAATTTAGAGGAAAGAAGGAAACAAAAGATTATGGAATGCTTACAGAGGGTAATATTCTAAAGCAGTGAGTCTCGATTGCCCTAAAGCTGAGACCCTTTAATACAGTTCCTCATGTTGTGGTGACCCCCAACCATAAAATTCTTTTCTTTTTTTAATAGTATTTTTATTTTATAATTAACTTAATTTCCGGGAGTCCAATCATCAAGAGAGAGGAGGGATTATATGAGCGAGAAATGTTGAGACCATGGTTGGAGGAAGCACAGGGACAAATAGCCAAACTAGTGGAAGCACATGAACTGTGAACCAATGGCGGAGGAGCCTCCATGGAACTGGATCAGGTCCTCTGGATAAGTGAGACAGCTGATTAGCTTGAACTGTTTGGGAGGCCCCCAGGAAGTGGAGCCAGGACCTGTCCTTGTGCAGAAAATTATTTTCATTGCTACTGCAATTTTGCTATTGTTATAAAGTATAATGTAAATATCTGTGTTTTCTGGTGTTCTTAGGTGACCCCCTATGAAAGGTTCAGTTGACCCCTAAAGGGGTCCTGCCTCTCGGCTTGAGAACCTCTGTTCTACAATCTCAAAGATCTTACCCACATCTAAAGACCTTTATGGGCTTTACATGAGTTCAAGTTAATAATTTTTAGGCCCAAATACACTGTATTAAAAAAAAACAAACAAACTTTAGGAACAAAATCTGACAATAAGTCTTCCAGAGACCCTCTGAATTAGATGACCACAAAGAAGATTCACTCTCTTGGAACTTTCAGAGTCAAACTTTCAACCTGTTGTATTTTATGCAAGATAAGGGAATTTATAAGGAATTTACAATTGTTTCAAGTTGGTGGGTTAGACAGAAAACATGACCATATTATCTGTAGTCATTGGAAATGTAGAACAAATTGAAGAATTGGTAATGTAATTTGTAACTCTTATCAAGGAGCGTTACTCACTGATTTCTGCATAACTCAGAGGCTTACCCATCAGGTAGTAGCTCTGTTGCCATGAAAATCTCTACCTTCCCAATCACTTCATATTTATTGGGGTGATTTTCTTTGCCTGGTAGGAAGGACATTAAGTTTGGACCTCTGAAAGAATAATCCAACTGGGCTCAATTGTGCAGATAAAATTCTTTGTTCAGTCATGAAACTAGAAATTGTAAGTTGATGAATAACTTCAAAATGAATTAAGTATTAGACAGACAAGTAATCATGTCCTATCACTTTATAGAAAAATATGAAATAAAAACATTCTCTTGCTCCATTTTCTTCAGTAATCAAGGTCAGAAAGATTTTTGAATGGGAAGACACAGAAAGGCTTTTTCTATGTGAGGAGGTGACCACAGATTGAGTATAGATTCTGATCCTACTCTTGTGTTGTTTCATGGTATTCAGTTTCTCCTAGGGGAGCATAGTTAATTTAAAGATCAAGAAAGCAAAAAGGAGGAGGAAAGATGCTTTGCTAAAGACTTACATTAGAATTGTAAGGATAAGTTCTTCAAGGAAAGAAAAAAATGTTTTAGGCATAAGTAGAATTTGCATAGAGCATTGTCAGCACAGCAGTATGGGTGGTGTGTGTGTGTGTGTGTGTGTGTGTGTGTGTGTGTGTGTGTGTGTGCTTGTGTATGTGCACGCATGGGGGGTGGCATATCTCTGCAACTTTCACAGGCCTGCAGAGAGATCTGTGGGAGTCAAGAAGGCAGTTCGACTCTGGTTCAGCACGGGCTCAGTAGTTGGTGTTGATTGAAACATAGCGAGTCTGACCTCTGACTGGTTTATTTTCAGGCATATTTAAACATGGCACTGTTTGGTGAAAACCTCTGCTGATAATTAACTCAATTCCACCTGCACAACGAAGCATACATGAATCTCCCGAACAAACAAAGCACGCTAAATACAAATCAGGTGTGTCTACATTGAAACTCATGGTAAAGTCCATAAAGATGGGTTCTATAGGTTGACTGGGAAAAACAAATTTGTGATAAGGGTCTAGGGGAGGATCCCATGCTGGAAAAGCCTCTAGCCACACAGATAGAGCAAAGGTCACTGTGCTGATAAGCACATATGCTCCCAACCTTCTGGGTTGATAACAGGTATTGCATTCCTTACTAAGGCAAACCCTATGCGATTAACACTCCAGGTTCCCCAGGTTGTGTTTGTGAGCACAAAGACCTCTATGATTTATTCCTGTGTGCACATGGTGTGTGTGTGTGTGTGTGTGTGTGTGTGTGTGTGTGCGTGTAAGGAACAGAAGCTAGAAAGGTAGGCAAGTACTGAAAGAAAAACTTACATATGCAAAACAAATCAGGTAGCAATCTATGCTTGTGGCTTTAGACAGTGCTGAAGTCCTTTGAATACCTGCATGGTGACAAGAGAATATGGAATATGGGACTTTTTTCTGACTTTTTTTTTTTCTCAAAACAGCTGTGACTGCCTGCATAAGACCTGCCATGAGATCAAGCCAGCCAAAATCTCAGCGTGGATGGTGGAGGGGCTCATGAAGTTTCACCCCTGTCTGAAATATGATTGGTAGTTGATAGATACCAGGAGAGGGAGACTTAGTTTTCTTCAGAGATACAGGCCCTGAGAGGCGACCCATGTGCAAGTAGATGCTCTCACACCCATGTGTATCCAGGCAGTACTAAAGTGCTTATTCAATTAAAAAAAAAGAAAGAGAAATTGAAAGGGAAAAGTGGAGGGGGAGGGGGAGGAAGTAGAAGAGAGGGGGTGGGGGGGATGGATTGGATCCAAACACATTATATGCATCTATGAATATTAAGTAAAATATTTAAAATATTGTTATGTTTAGATGTCATAAAATGCTGTATTTCCCCTGACCTTAAAATTATTTTAAAAATTCTTTTAGGCTTATAGCAAATCATCTATCTCAGATTTTCCTTTGATGGCTACTGGAATCTCCTGTGTGGCAGAAATCATGAATTTTAGGATACTCTCTGCCTCTGCTTCCTTAGCTAAGTTCCTAAATGCTCTCTTGGTGAGGAAGACAGAGGAACTCCGGACATTCTTTGTGTGGACTGAGTAAGAGACATGAGGTCGTCGAGGTCCTTCCCATCTTGTGCCTGTTTTGTGTCCTATCTCTAGCATGGTCTAAAACAAGCCCAGAAACGTCAAGGTATCATCATACCACTTTTTATTTCTTCCCTTGGAGAAGTTCAGGGGTTCTGTTTCCCAGACAGTATCTGGAAATATTGACTACTTAAAACTGAAGGCATGTGGGGGAAAGCGAGTGTAGGGAGGGGCTTTTGTTGAACTTCCTTCTCTACCAAAAATATCATATAAAAGGAGCAATTATCCTGATTCCACTCCCAGAAATATTAAGCAAAGAAGATGGATACATACCACAGGGGAGGAAATGCATATCAACATCATGCTCAGACAGGCTTTGTTACTAGATGTCACCTGCTCATTTGGGGACATTCATGATTTTTAGAAATCAACTTTTCTCCTCTAAGTTTCTTACCCTTCATCTCCCCTACGAAGACGTCATATGACCTTCTCTCTCTTAGTGAAAGAATAGCAGAAAATGTAGTAAAGTTGCCTAATCTCACACCCATTTGGGCATTTGGAGAGTTTCCCACAAATAAAACTTGTTAATATTTCTTTTTAGATCTCGGATAGGAATATTTCCAGACCAAGGCACAGAATTACATTCATCCACTGTAAAATAAAACTGATGATAATCATGAATTTGTGTGAAAAGAATTGAAAAATAAATTAAGTGTGGTATTAATGGATTATTTCTGTGTGGTAATACACAGTTTCCCACCCCCAACCCCTTATCCTAGGTGGGATTTTAGTAGCTGAAGATAGCTACTTGTGACTACCTAACTTTAAGGTATATGAAAAGCAATTTAAAATAAATAAAATTATTTTATAATTGTGATTAACTACTACTTTAATATCATAACTTATAGTTTTTGAGAACCTTTACAATTAGTTGTCATTTCAACAGATCTTTTTCTTCTCTATGAATCTGCTTTCTACCTCTTGAGGCGTAGCTTAGTAGTATAGGGTACTTACACTCCTTATTTCCACATTACTGATTTTTTTTAAAAGACAGGTCTCCATATATAGCCTTGGTTGGCCTAGAACTCTTGAGGCAGATCTAGCTTTAAAGGTACAGAGATCCATCTGCCTTTACCTCCCCAAACTGGTATATTAACATCATGTGGTTCCACACCAGCTGATCTCCATTGGCTCTCTTCTATTCCTCTCCATCTCATATATTGAGCCATGTTCTCTCAGGATGTGGCCAGCTTGACCCAGGGGTTCCCTGTGTCTGTAGTGCTAGGATTACAGACAACGACCACGATAACCCTGGACTTCTGTGGATGCTGGGGATTACTCCAGTCCTCAGCCTTGTGCAGCCAGGACTTTAACTCCTGAGCCATCTCTCTCCAGCCCCTGATCTGTTTTATTTTCACAATGCCTACTTCATTCATCAAGAGTGTGTGTGGTGGTATTGTGTTCCCCCAAATATTGTGTACCCTAATAAACTTATCTGGGGTCAGAGACAGAACAGCCACTAAATACAAAGACTAGAAAATGGTGACACTCACACCTTTAATCCTAGCATTCCAGAGGCACAAATCTGTCTGGATCTCTGTGAGTTCAAGGCCACACTGGAAACAGCCAAGCACGGTGAATCACACCTTTAATCTGAGAAGAAAGTGAGCCTTTAATCCCAGGGAGTGATGGCAAAACCAGAAAGATATATAAGGCGTGAGGACCAGAAACTAGAAGCATTTTGGCTGGTTAAGCTTTCAGGCTTTCAAGCAGCATAGTTCAGCTGAAAGCCATTGGGATGAGGACACAGAAGCTTCCAGTCTGAGGAAACAAGACCAGCTGAGAAGTTGGCCAGGTGAGGTTAGCTGCGGCTTGTTCTGTCTCTCTGATCTTCCAGTGTTCAACCGTATACCTGGCTCAGGTTTGATTTTATTAATAAGACTCTTTAAGATTCCTGCTACAAGTGTGTGTGGATGGAAACTTTCAGTCAGCAGTGAGCTCTGCACTGTTTTACATGGAGTAAGAATGTGACAAAGCCTTTTGATGGAACTGTGGAACAATCCATGGGTGAAAACAGAACCATTCTAGGATTTTCCTGTAGATGGCACTGGTGCTTCTTAGATAGAGAACTTTTCAGTTCCTTGTGCACTCTGGAAAAGGCTCCTCTGTACTAGGAGACTAAGTAGATGTCTTGCAATAAGTACTCACTTATCTGTGCATGATTGAACCCCAGCATGATTCAGCCAGTTCTGCTGGAGGTCTGCTTTTCAATTAATGCATTCACATGGACAATAAATTCTGACGGAGTATTCTTTTGAGTAAGGCAGAGGTCTGTTACCAAAATGCTGAAAAACAAAATCTCTTGGCTGATTCTTCCAGTTGTTTCATCTCAGAATGCATGACTATTACAAGAATTTGGGGGCAAGTATTGCACATTTTTAGAAGGAGAAACGGTTCTTTGTAACTGGGTCCTAGAATATGTATTCTGATAATCTTACAAATGAATTCAGTAAAAATTTGTTGGGCATTTACATCAGGTAAGGCATTGTGCTAGAGTGCCGTGCAGGGTCAAAGACTGAAGATAAGAACAACAACCTCCTCATCCCCCAATAAACATGGTGCCCATCTCAGATTGCTCAGACAAAGTGTACATGTGTGAGATTAGTCTGGTAAGTGACATAAAAATACCAGGAAGATGTTTTTAGAACAAGAGAGGATGCCGAAAAGGAAATGGGGTGAGCTGCACAGGAAGGCAATTTCCAGTTGAATAGAAGGAGGAAGAGATAAAAATAGAATTCCTAGTAAGTGAACCAGTGGAGCATAGCAGTAGGTAGATTTAATGATTTATCCAGGATTGCAGCATCCTAGACTCTTTTAAGGACTCTCAAAGCTTATTGCTTGGCACTCTTTAACTCTGTGCCCTCCAGATAATATTGAACCTCTCTGTGCTATTGTTTTCCCATCTGTAAAATGGGAGTAGTAAGAGTCCTTCCCACAAAGGGTTGATAAGACAACCTGGACAATGGTGGGACATGCCTTGAATTCCAGCACTCAGGAGGCAGAGGCAGGCAGATCTCTGTGAGTTCAAGGCCAACCTAGTCTACAGAGCTAGTTCCAGAACAGCCAGGGCTACACAAAGAAATCCTGTCTTGAAAAACAAAAACAATCAAATGGAAGATTAAATTAGTTCACATATGTGCAATTATCTGTCCTTATTCTCTTCCTCTTACCATTGATTTTCTTCTTTAAATAATCCTCTCCTACTTTTATACTTTATCTTTTAAAAATTTCAGTTATGCATTCAAGAGAAAACATGTAATATTTGTTTTTTTTTAAATGTAACCGTGTAAAGAACAGATAATGGGGGAAATCAACTTGATAAAGTATATTATACACATGTATAAAATTTCTTAATGAAAGCCATTATTTTATATAATGCATAGAACTAACAAAAGAGAGGCAATCACACATATCCTTAACATTTCTCTCTTTGTAATACAAAGAATAGGAATAAAAGTAAAGAGAGACTGTTAGGTGTGTTATGCAGGCAGGAAGGAAGAATTTAGATGGATATTCAGAAGATTTTGAGGTGCTTAGTTAGGAAAAGGAGAAGAGAGGGGAAAAGAGGAGAGGGAGGGAAAGAGGAGGGGAGGAGAGGAGAGGAGGAGGGAGGAGAATAAAAAGACAGCCCTGTGGTGGTGTCCTTATATGTGTGCACATGTATCTTCAGATGGAAATGTGTCTATAGAGACTGAAGAAAATATCAGTAGAGCTGGACGATGGGCAGCGAGGAGTAACAGAGGCTTCGGGGAGGAAGTAGATGAATTGTGCAGTGCAGTGAGGGTAGGGAAAAGACCGAGGTGGCCGGGCAGGGTTTGCGTGTGGGACCAAAAGTTGTAAGAGCAAGATTCTTTTGATTTACACAGAAAACAAATTGACCAGGGCTACTAAGTGTACTCTGAGTTCTCACATACCACAGATAAATTCCTGGGTTAATTCCTTAATTGTAATGTGTCCCTCTTCCATGTGACACCACTGTTTTAAAATCGTTACTCAAATGCTATCAGTGTCTCATGTTTCGCGTATAAAATTCTTTCCGTCCAGAAGCTGTTCCTTCAGGGACTTCTCCAGTTCAAACAAAACTCAATGGCCCTCTTTGCTTGTCGGCTGTGTTTTGAGCTCGACAAATCTCTCCCAACAGACTTCCTTAGCTTGAGAGCTCTTTCGAAGTGGGAAGTCCTTACTTGTTCCAGCCTAGCTCCCAGCACACAGTGGTTGGTAATTATTTGCTGAATTAATTTCCTCACTTACCAAACGAAGACTTGGTGTGTCTTACATTTTCATAGAAATTGAATGTTGCTTCAGTTCATCGCCTCGCCATTTATGAAGCTGAACCAGAGACAGACTTGATTTGAACAATCCTCTTCAATGCCCATTGTCTTCACTTTGCTTGACTTTGTGTGTACGTTTGTGTACCTGTATAAGGTATGGGTCAGTAACAAGCATTAAATCTCTCAAACACAATTTTATTTTCTGAACCTACAACCTAGACTTGCCAAAACCATGCTGAGCCGAGTGCTAACAAACACCTAGTAAACTTTATTAAATATGCAGACTTAAGAATGTCTTCTTGGAAAATTCCCTTTACAAATGAGTGTCTTAGTTAATTCTTCATGAGGTGATTTCACCTGCTAATTTCTCTACAATTTCACTTCAGAATCAGGCTGACTACATTTGATTAATAATTTTTACTTATAATATTTTTACTTATAAAGAACATGTAAATAATTACTCACCAGGGGCAAGTTCTTAGCCTGGCATTTCCCAAGGATACATGGGTAATATAATTTGCATAAACAATTTTTGTTTGCAAAGTACAATGATAAATGAAAGATGCTTTTGCTTTTACTTAAATAAACATAGATCTACTGCCTCTGATGTATAAATTATCTGTTTTCTCTTCTGGTTTACTTAGGTCACTTTTTCTGTGGTTTGCTCTGCTGCTCATCTCAGTACAAGATATACCTCCTCACTTCATTTTTTTTTTCCTGCCTTAGCCATAGGGTTTCTCACCACCTGGAATACAAACACTGGTGGCATGTATTGATGGTTTTCATATCACATGTTGACAATGCCACTACTCAGGTGTAGGAATGTAGTTAAAAAAAGACTGTCTACCATTTCCAGAGAACATTGCTGCAATAAGGAACATTCACAGGGGTCTTTTGTGTTTTAGCTACCAAGATTACTTTGATGTGTACATTGTTTCAACTTCTAAACACCGTTGCTAAGTATAGGAAGTCTTTACTTGGCATCATGGCCCAGGGTTTTGCTTCTGTGAATTTCGCTAAGTATACAATACAAGTGTTGACATTCTCCATATTCTTTAGTTTATTGAAGACTCCCCCATATTGTGTGACTTAATTTCATGTAATAAATTGAATACAGATGGAAATCATATGTTGCCTTCCAGAATATACTTCCTAGAATCCTTTTCGTGAGGCATCTCTGAGGATACTGTTATTGAAATGTAACCTTGTGACTATTTTATGTGTGAATGGGTCTTCAGAGTTTGATTCCTATAACCTGTATCAGGTGGCTCACAAGGGTCTGCGACACCAACTGTTGTAGGGGATTCTGACACCTCTGGACACTGTAGGCACTGACACTTATGTACACACACAGACACACAGACACACACACATACTAAAAAAATTGTTCGGTGTACTTGGCATGTGTTTTTCTATAAAAGTCAATTCATCTATGATGCTGCATATGAACCCAGTCCTTAATGTTTCTGTTAATTAAATTACTATTTTGTTTAGATTATAAGCAAGGTGAATTCACTAGTATAAAATGAATGATATAGGAAAAGAATCTTAAAGTGGAATTCATGAGAGTTTATTATCCATGGTGAGAATGGTTATAAGGTAAGACACAGAACGTAGAATATTTAATGGAAATACTTATCTTTAGGAAAACTTACCTGCTCTGCCTTCCAAGTCCCCTCACTTCAGACTCTTAAGAAACCAAAAACCTTATGTCAGGCTCCAAAGATAGATGATACCTACATCAGCATCCATCTCAACGTGTATTTCTAACTTCTCTAAATAAAAAAGATGGATACTGGTGAAGTCATCAGTTACCACTGTCTTTCGCTCTGCGGGTGACATAGATGAAGTCAATCAACTCTTGTATCTGCCCAAGTCAGCATACTACAGGGACTCTTGACACAGAAACAGATTTCCTGATCCAGCTCCCCTACAGCACGTGTCCTAATTTCAACCCGGGGCCTCTCGTTTTGAAGGAGGCAGGTTGATACTCTTACTTTAGACAATCTGTCTACCTTCTCTCGTGCTGTTTTTCATCACCAAGGCTTTTAAAGACTGTTCGACTCACAGTCTTAATGCAAAACCACATTTTTTCATGGTGTTCTCACCTAGAACATGGTTATAAAAAGCTAAATGGGGCACTGTATCTTCTTCAGAACACAGTGTACATTTATTGCTACCTGCTCGTCAGGCTTCCAGAAGTGAAATTAAAGTGGATGATAAATGAGGGTAGTACTTCTATGTTCCCACTCAGGTTCACTTATTTTCGTCCTGTCCTCCATCCCCTGTTGCCTACCCCCTCTGTATACAGTCACTATGGTTTAGACTGTATTTAACAGGCAGACATTCCGTCCAGTTCTTACTAAATGTACCTCAGAGACTATGAGGGCAGTCTTGTGCAGCCTATGGTTAGAACTGTGTGCTCAAAGAAATTAGAAAAGGGTGTAGGGAAGTTCAGTGGTAGGACACTTGCCTGGCATACACAAGGCCCTCCCTGGTTTTGGTGCTGAGTGATGCCACAGACAAGAAGAAAACGGTGGCCACGTTCTTTCAGGACAGGCTTACTCTGCCTTTGAGGTTTCTAAACTGTGAGAGAGGGCTTATAATAAAGATGGTGTTATAATGCAAATGTCAAAATTACAATAGATAAAGTTACAGAATTTGCTATGATTTCTTAATGAGTGAACTCAAAGGGAGAGAGGCTGAAGAAGACATGGTCAAGGAGGAAATACTCACACTCAAGGGAGCAGAGTGAATGGAAGGAGTAATGGGCAGTGTATATGATCGGTGCCAAGGCATGAAGATGGGAAACGTGCTGGTTAGGGAAAAGGAGGCTGGTCAGTGTGGCTCTAGAGTGGAGGGAAAGGAAGGGCTGAGTGTGTATTGTGCTGTCACAAGTAGTCTGGTACCGTTTTTAGCATTTTCTTCCTTCCCATCTACGCCTCACACGAATTCTTATCTAATGCTATTACTTTTGCAAAAAGGTTCAAACAAAACCAGAATTTCCCCAAATTTACATAAGCAGAGATTGGTTGAAGCAGTAGTCGAATTTAAGTCTAATAGGCTTTAAAGCCTCTGTTATTATTCATGGAGAAATTGATGTCAGGGTAAGCATATGTGAAGAAACTTGCTCGCAGTGGGAGCTTGAATTTTATTTGTATTAGTTCAAAGGATTGTTTTAAGTCATATAAAAGAAGGTACTTGGGAGGCAGAGGCAGGCAGATCTCTGTGAGTTCGAGGCCAGCCTGGTCTACAAAGTGAGTTCCAGGAAAGGTGCAAAACTACACAGAGAAACCCTGTCTCGAAAAACAAAAAACAAAAAACAAAACAAAACAAAACAAAAACCCAACAACAACAACAAAAGAAGGTACTATTTTAATTTATTTTTCCAATATTAGTCACATGTGGTCATTGATATTAGTAAAAAGTTATATCAGGTGAATAGTCAGTCAGAAACAAAATAATCAAACTGTTCTATGGTGATGAGAATCCTCATCTACTCTGAATTAAACTAAACTACAACTGAACTCAGGGAAGTGCCTTAAAACTGACAAGGAGTTAGGCCAGCTGAACGCATGCTTTTTGAGACCTTCTCAACTCATCAACATTGAAATGAACTAAGAATACAAAGAGTAACTCAAAGACATCTGCAGAGGGGCTGCTTTCCCAGTTGTTTAGGGTGGATGTCAACATAGAATTCAATCCCGCATCTCAGATGACACAATGATCATCTCAGACAAGCTGTTCAGGCTCGGTTATAAATTTAAAAATGTGTATAAATTTGGAGCAAGTGCTAGCATCAGGTGGAGGTCAACACAACACTACCTTGTGTGTCTTCATTTTATCGGAAACAAAAGCTGTTCTGTAATCTGATGTACAGGAAATAGAGTATAAATCAAGAAAGGGTTCTGTAGCAGGCACTGTGTTGCCCTTGAACTACGTGGATGGAAACACAATCAATACTAAAAGCACAGTGGCCTGTTATGTGGCAAGTGATTATGTTTCTTTCCTTTCCTTCATCTCTCTTGTGGAACCAGTAACAGGCCGGAAAACTTGGTGCATTGAACTGTCCATATTGTCCTTCATTGAAAAGAATATGTTTATTGTGAGAGAAATCCCAATGTGCAATCTACCTTGGAAAGAGATTACTTGAAAAACATAACAGTGACGAAGTAATATGCTTTCCTCTGAATTCCTCTCAGTGCACTAACTCAAAGCTGTTTCTTTTGATTTGAATTTTGATTCTGTTACTTATCTGAACAAGTGAATGTAATACCCGAGAGCCTCGGTTTCCTCAATAGGAAACTAAGGATGCAACTTCTTTCTCCTCAAGGACCAGTGAGAAGATTAAATATGATAGCATACAGGGCACGGTGTGTGTGTGTGTGTGTGTGTGTGTGTGTGTGTTCTTAGCTCGTGGAGACTTCCCACTGCCCTACTCACACAAGCTTGTGTTGTTTGGGTTTTAACAGTTGGTTGCTGCCAAAGCATACACTTCTGTGGAGAAGTTTCTTTGTCCAAACATAAAGACTATGCTATTTGAATCTTAGATTTTATCTGACTATTGAAACATCAATTTATGTTAATATTCTTTATTGTGAAGCTATTCTGCTGTTCCTGATGTTACTTAAGCAGTTGCTATTCATCAGAAGAGATTTTAAAAAAAGGTTCAGGATAGACAAATCTGTTCACAAAAAGACTGTTGTCTGGTGTGTGCCTTAGGAAATACTTTCTTTCTTTTCCAAGTCTAATATTAGATTCTTTAGAGGTGACAGCATCGTTCTATGTGCCAATCCACACTATATAGCACAATTATAATATCTTGCTCACGATGAAGAAGATTTTGAAACTATACTTAAAGATTTTAGCAATACTCATGAGAACTCTGCTAAAAACTAGGGCAAAGGTTTTCTAAAAAAGAAAAATTTTTTTCCTTTTCCATGCAGCTGACTTTGGGATCTTTAATTTGTGTGCTACCATGGAAACAAGTCACATGCACTAGTTCCCATAGCAAAAGTGCCAGCCTGTGAATGAAGAGTACTCAAGGTGGCACCATGCTCTTCTGTACTGGGATTCACTCGGTGCTAAAACGCCGCAGACCTTGGTCATAGCAGAGGTTAGTGTTTCTGTGGTTCAAAGACAGTTGCTCAGTACCTTTCTCTACAGATTTGCAGATGCTTCCTCAGACATAAGTTCCAAGTTTTCCAATGTGGAAACATCAGAGTACATATTTATTTCTTGAAGATTTTTTTTCTAAAAACAATTAACACAATATTAGTAGAAGTATTAATTATTTAGCTTTATTCTAGCAAAAAAAACATCTTGAGTACCTATAAGGCAATCTCCAAAAATAACCCTCCTTTAGACAGCGATGCTGTAAAAACCACTAAGGAAAAAAACCCCTGTAGATTGATACTATTGATTGAATAGTCTAGTAGACAGTCAGAATAAAGCTGTCAGAATGAAGCCTTAGAGTAAAGGGAGTTTAAGATGACCATTGCCCTGTGTATTGTTTTATATAACTCACAAAGTGAAACAACTTGTTTTGTTTATTTTGAAAATTATTGTGTGTGTGTGTGTGTGTGTGTGTGTGTGTGTGTGTGTGTGTGTGTGTATGCATGCCTTTGGAGGTCATAGATAATCTATGGGAGTCAGCTCTCTCCTTCTGCTGTCTGGCTCCATGGATTGAATTCAGGTCACAGGATGGGTGGAAAGAACCTTTACCTGCTGAGCCATCTTGGTAACTTACAGTACTTTGGTCTGATTTTTTTTTAATGGTTTCTTAGATGTTCATCCTTTTCAATCATTTCCCTACCTCCTTCATATTTATGACAGTAGATAACAAACATTAGAACAGGCTAAATAGATATGAAAATTTCCAAATTGTGTACATTCTGGATATGTGCTATTAAAATTTTTATTTATGCAGTTGTTCACTGTGTGTGGGTATTTTGTCTACATGTATATCTGTGTACTACATCTGTGCTTGGTGCCTGCAAAGGCCGGAGGAGGGCATTGGATCCTTGGAACTGCAGTTTCAAACGGCTGAGAACCTCTATGTGAGTGCTGGGAATTGAACCCAGGTCATCTGCAAGAGCAGCCAGTGCTAGAGTCATCTCTCTAGCCCCATATATGAGATATTTTTTGCAAAGTCAAATTAGTATTAATTAGTATTTCCCTATTGTTTTGGTATGCTTTGCACTTGGATCCCATGACATAAATAAATGCAATTAACTAAAAAAAAAATAACATTTTGACTTATTGACATGTATGGTTGGAATTCCCATTCCAATTCTCTTATCACCCTCCTACTTCTACCACATCTTTCAAAATTTATGAATCCAAATAAATATTTCCCCTACTATTCTGAATATCTAGGATAACTATAACATGCTTTATCATTCGTCTCACCACTAACCACTGCCACTGCCTGTGTGGACTGTGTGCACTTGGGTAAGATATTAATATCAAGTCTTGCATATGAGCAGAATTATTTTTCCTGTTTCTAGCTGCTTCATCACAGAAGATCCAGAAATGTCATTCAGAGCTGATAGAATTTGCCTCAGTGAAGTGTCCGACAGACGCTAAGCTGTAGGGGTGGCGTCCCGACCAGAGCAGCTCCAGTTTCAACACTTGCTCTGTGTTGAAAAAGTGCCACGATGAACAACTCACAAGCTTCGGTCAGGTTCAGTTTGTCACACTGCGCGCACATGAAGACAAAGAGTGGCTGCGTAGAGTCTCAGCAGAGTGAGAAAGAAAAACAAGCATTAAAACAAACATTAGGGATGAGAAGAGGAAAGGGGGGAACTCCGAAGGAAAAGCTACAGTGAAGCCGGGGGGGGGGGGGGGGGGGAATGTGGAGAAGGGAGTGACGCACTGTCAGGGGAACGAAGGGGGAAAGAAGGAACAGACAGTAGTCAGAATCATTCCAGAATTGGACAGCTCTGTAGCGCCAGGCAGCACATCTGTAAAAGCGCATCTGGGAAGGCAGCCATTCTTTTTCAATAGCAGGCTATTCTCAGGTGTTATGATAGACGTGCAAGGGTCAGGGCAGGCTCTACTTGTGGCGTTCTGTCTGTGTGGACACGAAAGAAAACCATGAGGTTGAAGAAAAAGGCAGAAGGTAGTTTTTAATGGAAGGGGTTGGGAGAAAGAGTGCACACATCATTGGAGAAGCTTTTCAGGGACTATTTGGGAATCTGTGTTGTGAAATGCTGGCAACTTTGATGCCAATGAGGCACCATTGTTGACAAGCTGACTTGAAATCAAATCCCCTGTAACTGTACATTTCATTATTCTATCTTCTCTTGAAAATGAAGTGATATGGGAGACTATGAAGTCAGAGTTTCTCTCTGGGAATTGTAAAATTTGTTTCCAGGGGCGACAATGAAGTCATACAGTTTCTGAGCTACGGAAATCTTCTTCTAAGCACATGGCATCAAAACCTTTGAGAACCTCAGTAATTCTGAGAAACGAACATGAAAGTAGGCTTTGGAATGTCCTAGCCATTTTTTATTGCAGAAGATTACGTTTTAGCTCTGGCACCTATGACTTCTTTCTATAGCATACTTCCATCCCATTCTACATGAAGGTAAGAATTCCAACTCTTTCCAAGAAGCTGTTTTGTAAAAAGAGGATGATTTAAGAAGCCTGTCAAGCATTTTTTTTTCACACAACAAGAGTGCAACTGAGTTTTATTGGTATCTGATGTATGGACAGAGATAATACGGAGTAGACTTAGTGTGTTTCATTATTAGGAGAAATGGAAAAAAGATAAGAATGAATGACTTGTTTACAGGAAACTTCATTGTTAAGTACTATTGTGCTGATAATAAAAATTCTATATTAATAAATAAGTCTCATATGCTATATTTCAGTTAGTTTTTACTTGAGGAATCTAAAATGACAGGAGGGAGCCGTCAGATTTGCAGGACATAGAAAAACATGTGTTACCCAATACAAGCTAGCCTCAAAACATTTCCTGCCAAGTCCATTCCAAGTTTCTAAAATGCACATCATAAAAGCACAGTGAAGTTCAGCTACTGTTAAGTGTTATAACGATAACAGTTGCTGGGAAATCAATGAGTAATTTTCGAGTTAGTGCTCTAATTTCTTTTTGTAGTTCCTCTTTTAAGAAATATGATTCTTTTAAGTGTGCAAAAATTCACTTAATGTGACAATGATCTCTCAAATACTGTAGGAAATTAACGAAGAACTCATTAGTTTATGAACCAAGATAACATCTATCAAATTTTAGAAGAGATAAACCATGCACATCATATAAAAGGTTTATAAAACTTTCTACAATTTTTTCTTTTAGTTTTTTTTTTGAGACAGGGTTTCTCTGTATATCCCTGACTGTCCTGGAACTCATTCTGTAGATCAGGCTGGCCTGGAATTCAAAGATCTGCCTGCCTCTGCCTCTTGAGTGCTAAGATTAAAGGCATGTGCCACCAATGCCAGGCTCTATAATATTCTTAAAATAAACATTACTGGAGTAAACAAAAGTAAACACACAACACATATATGCCATAGTGATTCAGCACTAAAATTAGGTTTCTTACTAAACTTTGGTTTGAAAATTCTACTTGATTCTGTACTTTTCTCTTTATTCATGGACAAGCCAGTGTCTCAAAGGGAATGCACACCTTTAAAATAGTTTTAGGCACTTTTTCATGGAGGAAAGGGATTATTTTTTTCTAAAAGTATGTATCAAACACATCATGGACAGGGCATATATGCAGAAGAGACATAACACAGATGAAAGAAATCAATAAAAATTAATATAAGCTGATAGCTATTGTAAGTTCATGGATTAGAAGACTCAACATTATGGTCGTGCCAACTCTTCTCAACTCTGTCTCTACATCAGAGTGTAGTAGACTCACAGAATTTCCCTTCTGCACAACTGGGAGAGCCTCAGAACAGACACAACAGGCCCACCTAGTACCTAGACCACGGTTTCTAATACCAGCACCAATAGTAAGAAACCAGGACTTCCTGGATGGATAATTCATTCGGAACTGGAGCAGGAAGTATGGGTCTGAGATGACTCGGAGTGACACAATAAAAAGTATTACAACCTGCTCTCAATAGAGAACACTCTTAACAGTGACAGGGATACATTGAAAGGACAGCATACTCAACTGAAAGTGCACCGGATGGCTTAAGCTGGAATGAAATCCACAAGAAAATGCTGTAGTATTATATAACAGTCTATAGTGTAAAATAATATGCGTGAGTTTATGCTGATTGACAAACTAAGTCAATTTCTTCTTTCTCAAAATATATAACTAAATTTTAATCATGAGAAAGAAAATTAGACAAGAACTCATTGAAGGACAGACACTGTATAAGATACTCCTGACAGCTGGTGATATAAACATGAGGGAAATCTGTACAGTGCTGTGGTCCAGAGTAGACTGAAGGACACAACAGTTTAAAGCACTGTGGGTCTCTGGGTGGGATACCGGAAAAGACAGTGAACTTTAAAAAAAGCCTAAGGAAATGTGGAGAAGGTACGGACTTTATGCGGTAGCTATGTGTCAATATAAGCTCATTAATTGATACGTTTGGTGTGTCAGTAAGAGGAGTAATTGGATTGGGAGTACATAGGAAGCCATTGTATTATCTTCTCAATTTTGTTTAACTTCAAATTATTCTAAAAGTTAAGAAAATAAATTAAAAATATTATAAGGGGGGCAGGGGTATATGCCTTAGAGGAGGAGGAGAGGAGACAAAATAAAAAAGAAAATAATTCATATTTTCTCTCATTTGTAGAATGAAAGAGAAAAATATTTCATATTTTTCTCTCATTTGTAGAATGTAGTCTTAAATATATAGAGATGGGGGAAGATGGACAGAAGAGTGGGGAAAAATAAGAGTGAGATACAGTAATGCTTATGCAAAATGTCAAGGTGAAAGTCATTATTAATATGAAAAGAAATAACTGTAACTCATTGTCAATATAAAAAGAAATAAACAATCTGCAAAGGGTATTTTATTTAATTTTACTTACTCTGAGCACTACAATGTGAAAGGATCTTTCAGGCCAGATACTTAATGATGTAGAAGACCATGTGTCTGTCATTTATTTTGGCTACTGAGCAGCTGAATCCTTTTTAGTTCCCAGGAGAAATCTATAAGGTACTATAAAGAAAACAGGAGAACTGAGTATCTCCAACCATAGTTCAAAAATAGAACTACTTTGTACTATGGCTAATCAAAGTGTAATTTCAAGCAATATTGGCTCTATTTCTTGAGGTCGGATGTCATGAAATGCAATGTAACTCAGCCAACCACAGAGAGTAGGCTTTAGCTGGTTCCAGACTGCCCAACAATCAGACTATGGCCATTTAAGGACACAAAAACACTGAATCAAGTTGTTGGTTGATGCTCTCTGTCTGTATTTCAGAAAAGAGTTCTCTGGATCTTATTTATGTTATAAGGCAGCAGTTCTCAACCTGTGGTTCATGACCCCCTTGGGGGTCACATATCAGATATTTACATTACAATTCCTAACAATATCAAAATTACTATTATGAATGAGCAATGAAATAATTTTATGGTTGGGGGTCACCACACATGAGAAACTGAATTAAAGGGTCACTCACAGCATTAGGAAGGTTGAGAACCACCATTATAAGGGATCCTCATTTGCAAACTGATCTTTACTCAAACTGTTCAATTCAATTTAACTGAAGACTTTTCTTTCAACACAATCATGTTCAAAGTACGTGTTATTTTGTCCAGAATTCCCAAACAACTACTGCTGTTTACTTTGTAGTGTTGTGATTCCTTCTCTCTGCATTCCAACCTCAGCCTTCAGGATTTACCATGGGTTTTCTGTCCCAGCTCCCACAGACCTGTTCTGTGCAATTGGAGTGTTTTTTTTTTTTTTTCTGACTGAACCAAAAAGAGATTTGATATCAGTAGTCTTTAGTTGTGATTCTGATTGAGTGTTTGAACCTCAAACTTTTGACCTACCTAATGTAAAGCATTTGAGAACAAAATTTTAAGTTATCAAGTGCTAATAAGAACCGTCAAATACATAATAATAGTTTTCTTTACTTGAACAGAGATCTCTGCAGGGAGGTGATTGGTGATTCAGTAGGTGGCATGTTTCCTCCTGAGCCAGAACTAAAGCAGAGCCCCAGGAATTCAGCCTGCCCAGGAACTAGTACCTTTACATTCAGAAATAGAACAAAGGAGGTATTTATTTATGGTATTAAAGACATTTTTTTTTCTTGGAGTGCTCAGGTGTGCTGGTTAAAATCCAGTTTGGATAATTGCATTCTTCTCACAGAAATTCCACCTACAATTCTAACTGCCAACTCCAGTGTCACAAGAGTTGAAATTCTAAAGAGTCTGTGTTTGAGACACAGTGTTCTCCAGTTCCACTTGGCTATGGCTGGCTAATTGTCTTCCCTTCCCCCATAACTCACATGGATGGAGTAGTACAGAAAACTACTTCAAGTATAATTAAGTTATTTTAATTGCATGGCACTATACTAAAGTGATTTAGTACATATTAAGACACAGCCTGAATATGTCAACTCAGATTTTGAAATCTTTGGGTGCATAACTTTGGGATTTTACATCTGTGATTTTATACCAACTAAGAACTTGAGGAACTCCTTTACATTAAACTGTCGCCATGTTTTATGGTTCTTATTTTAAATATGTGGGTGTCCTACTTGCCTGATGAAAGCATTTTTATGATGTTGGTACTCATTGTATGTGGTATGTTCATGTGTGGTATGGTATGATGTTCTGGGTTGAAAGAAGTGCTTCCCATGGAAAATGGAGAAGTATATGTCAGAAAGAAGGTTTGTCTCTGTCCTCAAGACCTAATCATTTTTAAATCGAGAGAATGAAAATAACAAGTTTTTCCCAGACAATATCCAGAATAGGTAACTTCCATCTTAAAGGGACAGAGTTTTAGTAATTAATCTCATTTCCATTCCTTGAGTCCCTCTACTCTGTCGTCCGTTCATGCTGCCATTTAGCCTGCCAGTCTCAGGGAGGTTCATTCTTAGGTCTTTATTCTTCCCATATACAAGTTTGTTTTGCATCAGTGTTCTATGTGTTTTTTTCATTATCTTGAAGCCACCTAGAAAGCTTGAGTATTTATAACGAATTTCAATAATGCCTAGATAATTCCTAAGAAAAACTAGTCAGATATACTATACTAAATCCAAGAGACACTGAGAACTTGAAAAGCACAAAACGTGCCCTTCAGTGAACACTCACTATAAGACAGTTTATCAACTATGTATTTTATTGGTGTGTGTGTGTGTGTGTGTGTGTGTGTGTGTGTGTGTGTGTGTGTATGAGTGAGTGCTGTGGCTTGCAGAGGCCTGCAGGTATGGCTTGTTAGACATGGGTACTGGGAGTTGAACTGGGGTCTCAAGCACTATGTGCTCTTAACTGCCAAGTCATCTCTATAGACCCCTTAAAATAGACATTTCAAACTCAAGGTACAATGACTTTACTGAAACAAAATTTGGGTCAGAGCTCAAGTGCTTGGAGCACATGTAAAGGTGGAATGTTCGTTTATCTGCTCTTTCCTCATCCTGAGTCTGTTACTTGGTTCCAATTATTCCAGACACACCATGGCCTTTTCAATAGCCCATGTCCTCTAAACACCTCAACTCCATAGCTGGCTTCCATTGTCAACTTGTTTTCTAACACAGTAATTTTAAAGTCCGTACCAGCATCCCCTTTTCATCTAGTAAGAGAGTAGTACAACTGTTTAAGAAAACCAGGAACCCAATAGCTAAAATGGTAAAACCAGATTTTATTCAGCACCTACTGCAGTAGAAGAGCAGGAGTGTCAGGATACTGAGTTGGTCTGATGATAACAGGCAAAAGTAGGGATTTATAGCTAAGGAACAGGGTAGTAGGGCTAGTAGATTTCAAATTATTAAAGTAGGGTAATTCTTGTACAAATAACTCAGCAGGATTTGTGCTATAGGAAGGCCTTGGTAACCTTTGGTGATGGCAAGAGATGGCTAATTTGTGCAGATATTGTGAATAATCAGATACTGAAAGAAGAGATTTCTTGGTAAACTCTCTTAGCAAGTGGGTAATAGGAAGAAAGAAGCCAAAGCTTGGGCATTACTAGGAATGGGTATCAAAGGAGCCTGCCCGAAGCTTTGTCAACAAGAGAATCCATCACATGCATACATTAATAAAAATCATCTTACTCATCTGGATGATGTAATCTAGAGAATATTATCAGACTTTCTTGCCTCAAGGTGAAAGCAAGAGGTAAGATCATAGAAACCTTGACATTACAACTGTCAGTTTAAAATGGCAACTCTGTTTAAAAGGAAATAAGAGATAGTTTATTCTGAGCTAAGGAGGAGAGATGGTGGCTTAGGAACATGGATTCAGGGTACCTTGAGTGGCATGTGCTACCATGGAAATACTTACTGGAAGTTTTACAGTCATAGAACAAAAGCAAACCATAAATCAATACATCTATCAATCATGCTAAAAGGGCATCATGGAGGCAAATGGGAGAAATATCTTCTCTATGTTTTAGATGCTATCAATATCTTAGCTTTAGCTTTGATAGAGGTTAGAGGTCTGTTAAGCATACATTGATAGACTTTTTTCTTGTAGTCATAAGATGTTAGGCTAGATATAGAGGTGGACAATCTATCAAAGAAGATTAAAATTAGTCTAAGATAACTTTTGTTTCCTGATCTGCAAGATTCCATCTCTCTGCACCCATGCTGTTCTACTCAGCCAAGGTCAAGCAGCCTGCAGGATCCTTCACAGAACTCTTTCAGATAATTTGAGCTAATGAGATAGACATCAATTTTGAAAAGAGGTCATGAGTTTGCAGCCAAAGTTATCTTAGATCAGAAAGTGGGATAATGGCACACTTTGGTGATGAGATATACCATCAAGCATCTTGAAAGGGCAGCTGCTGAATACTTATGAATTGACAAGATCTCTCTGCCTCTGCCTTTACCAATCCCCCCCTTTGTGTGTGTGTGTGTGTGTGTGAATGTGTGCACATATGTGCATACACTCATGTGCTAAATGTTGAATCCAAAGCTTTGTAGCTTTGTACATGGTAGGCAATGCTATATTCCTGAGCTATATCTCAATGTTTGTTTGTTTCTTTTTCTGTTTTTGTTGTTGTTGTCTGTTTTTTTTTTTTGTTTGTTTTTTTAGCTAGGTTCTTACTAAACAGTCAGACTACTTCAAATTTGCCATCTTCCTGTTTCCGTCTCCTGAGGGTGGGGTGTCACAATGCAGATCACAATGCATGGCAATGACTCTTTCAAACTTCCATCAGACATCTTTGAGTCCTTTTCTTCATTAGGCTCTGTCCCTGGCCTGCTGAACTCAGTGTTAGCTAGAATACTGCTGACCAATCTATTTAGGCTCCTCTCACCTCTAATGTGTAATCAAGTTCCACTTATCCCACTCTTGGTATTTAATTATGTTTATCTTGGTCTTTTTCTGTCGAATGACCCACACCCTGCCCAGTGTCTATTAATTCCCAGTGGCTCCTGTTATACTGAGTCAAGTCTAATCTCTCTCTTCTACTACAATAGCCTTTAATAAAGTCTTGACACCCATTGAACTCTATCAAGCGCAATTTTGCTTTGACAGAACCAGAAGATAATCTTGCCCTAAATAACTTCTCTCTTATCCTACTGTAGTATAAACACCCACGCTAATGGGCAGATTTTGGTTGGTGTAGACCGACATATATGGAAATGTATACTGTGAGGTAAAGGTTTTTAAAGCTCCATTGTGTTTAGCAGGGTATTTAATGAACGGGACAGGGCTGGCAAATTTTTGTCAGATGACACCACATTGGAAAATAATTTTAGGATGAGGACTTTAACTGTTGAAAGCACACCTCTAACCCTATAAGAAGGGTCCTGGGCAATTTGACTTTGGTGTGAGGAGGTAGCTCATGCATGATACACAAGGGATCAAAAGGGAAGGTGATCAGAAGGCAGAATGGGAAGAGGATAGACGTGCTGGAGAGATGGAGAAGACAGAGGATTTTTTTGTTTTTGTTTTTTTCTGCTCTTCAGCTTTGTATGTTTTCCTAACAAAATAAACACTGGGAAACACCTCTGTAGGTACACTGGAAAGCATGTTATGAACAGGATTTTTCTAATATCTTATTGAATTTTTCTAAATGAAGAAAACTTCAGCCTCTGGATTCTGATCTAGGAATATTAGCTAAAATCTTTTCCCATTTTTGAAATATGGGGACAGGATAATACCAGGCTGTATTGTCAAATACTGATTTATTTTTAATATCAAAAATAGAGGAGGGGCCTGGAGCGATGATTTAGTGCTTAAAAGCAATTTCTACTCTTGCAGAGGACCTGGGTTCCCTTCCCAGCACCCACATGGAACACATACATACATGCATGTCAAACATCCATTCACATAAAATAAAAATAAGGCTTTAAAAATAGCCAAACAAGTACACTTTCTTATAATTTATCAAAATATTAGTCATGCTTCTTATTTTCAACATAGAAAAAGCAAAATAAATTTCTCTGCAAATTTTCTGAGTCATTGCCCTGTAACAAATGACAAATCAATAAGAGAAAAACCAAAAGAAGTTTATTGTCAGGTATGCCTCATTGAAGATTCCAAGAGAAATGAATAAGTTCCGTAGATGTGACTGAATTTAAACTTAAGTGTCATTCACTGAAACAAGGCAGTAAAGGTGTGGGAATGGCTAATGACAGATTATATGGAGAGACAGAGGACAGGAAAATAAATCGTATGTTTATTTTGTTATAGGAATTTAAGGGAGAGCACTTTGCATGGATAGGCATTTCCAATGGCTCACTCTGGATGACTTAGCTCTCCCCCCCCCCCCAATGACAGTGTTCTTGAGATCAGTTGGTGTGGATTCTCAGTTTTAGACGTTTCAGTCCATAGCCATTTGCTCCCATTACCAACAGAAAAGAAGAAGAGAGAAATGGTTAAGGTCCATGTTGATGGCTTAGAGAGGGGATGGCACAGAAGGATGATGAGCTGGAGGAGGAAGAGGAGAAGGAGGAAGATAGAAAAGTAGAAAAGAGAAGAGAGGGAGAGAAGGAGCTGAAGGTCCCAGTACACCCTTCAAAGGCATCCCTTCCCTTCTTCCTGTAACTAGACCCCACTTCAAATTTCTACCAACTCGTAATAACCCCATTAACTGAAGAACAAAACCTTCAACATGGAAGTCTTCACGTGGAAAACCTTCCAGATGCAAACTATAACTGTAGCTCATTCATTTCTGGGAGGGGGAGAGAGAGAGAGAGAGAGAGAGAGAGAGAGAGAGAGAGAGAGAGAGAGAGAGAGAGGTCCCTATGCATGGAGATGTCTTTTTTAGATGCAAATTTCTTTACAAGTGTAACTTGTACTTTGTTTTCAGAGGTCCTGTGTCAGCACAGAACAGTCTTTTTGCCAAGGGGTACATACACATTGTGCTACACGGTCTGGCCCACTATAGTAGACTACTATTATTATCATAGGAGAGTCCCCTTCGGTTGATTTTCAAGGATCAGTGAAATATTTTTACTCAGCTATACATCTTCCTTTCCCTTATCTTCTTTAAGATCAAGAGCATGCATGCATTGAGCTTTCTATTTTTGTTTGGAAAACCTTTGACATAGAAGAAAAGCCAAGACATCTAGCTTGTGAGGACTCTGACAATTTCTGATCTATAATAAAACAAAAGACTCAAGAAAGACAGTAATATCAATTATGCTTATCAGAAATCAAAATTTTGCACATATTTTACAGAATCCATACCACTATAAAGGTTACAGTCTTTCTGATGAGTCATACTATGGATGCTAGAGATGCCAGGCACAAAATCCTTAGAAATAACTGTTTCTTTTCCTCTGCAGGGTAGCATACAGAATTGCCATCCCCATTCCACATTTATAAGTCAATGTTACTATAGTATTTGCCTTCAAAAATTAATGATGTCCAGAGCATTCTGAGCTGAGGCGGCCAGGCAGCACAGCTCTGTGACAGCCAGCTTTAGCATCAGATGCGCAGGTGGTGTAACCATAAAGCCCAAGAGGGATGCCCATAATCAGTTCAGAAGGGGCAGCGGAGGAGCTCACGAGAAGAAGCCCCACTAGGCTGTCAGCCAATCCTGCTTCTGTCGAGATGGACACGAAGCCAGAAAAGTCTTCGAGAGAGGATACATCATCAGGCAGAAAAGTGTGAACCAGAGCGAAGAGAGGAACGGAGGGAAAACAGACTGAAGTGGCTGACCAAGAACTGAAAGTGTAGCTGCAGAGAAGAGAAAGACAGAAAAGCAGAGTCAATCGCTGATGAGGTGGTAGAGAAGGAACCGGAGTCCCACTAACAGTGCGTCACGTCTGTCAATGCTGCCTGTCTCGTTTCGTGTACAACCCAGAGAAATAGTACTATCAGGTATCTTGTAAGAGTGGACTTTTTTTTTTTTTTTTTTTTTTTTTTTTTTTTTTTTTTTTTTTTTTTTTTTTTTTAGTAGCAACGAAAACATTTTTTAAAAGGGAGAACTCCCACCTCATTCCAATTTGAAAGTGTTAATGATTTTTCAAGAGGGGAAATCAGGGGCTGGGGAGATGGGTTAATGGTTAAGAGCACTGGCGGCTTTTCCAGAGGACCCGGAGTTCAATTCTAAGTACCCCAAAGCAGCTCACAGCTGTCCATAATAATTCCACTCGCAGGGTCCTATTAGGGGATCTGATTTCCTCTTCTGGTGTCCATGTCCTGCAAAGACATAGATTTAGGCAAGTACTTAAAAACATAAAATACAAATAATAAATAATAAAGGAGGAGAAGCAATTTGCTGGTTGTTCATTTTTGGTGAAACCCGAAGAAGCTGAATAAATCAGGGGAAACTGTGATGGGGTCAGAGTCAGCTGACATTATGTAGAGAGGGTTTTATATTCTATTAAATGGCCTTACTAAATGGCAATTTGGAGTTTCAGTGGTACATTTAATGTGTCTCGAATACTGTTTTTAGTATAACTGTTTCCAAAACAAACAAACAAAAACCCAAACAAACAAAAATATTAAATAAACACCCCTTGGTCATTGCCCTGTCCTAGAGGTGCGCCGTCTGTAACATCTCTGGCCATGGTGGTAGAAACAGTGAATAATCTTGATGTTGCACAGAGGAACACACAAACCACGTGAAAGCCGCTTAGCAAGATGATTTCCTTTTGCAAAAAGGGTGCACCAAGACCCAAAGCAGGCTAGCCAGCACTTAGAGACAGGGGGTACCCTCGTTTCTATTCTAATGCAAGTGGTACCTGTGCCAGACCCTGTAGACGGGGACCTGACGTCACAGCCTTGCGGGGACTGGCCTGTTTTCAAAGAATCAGGACAGAGGAAAGGAAAGAAAGTGGGAAGAGCTCAGCTATGTAAGAGTTCAGTTACTTGAGTTCTGAGAATGCAGCAGGGCCTCTGTGAAAACAGAAGTTACAGTGTTTGACAGTAAAGAGTCGTCGCGCACATTTCTTACAGTCATGGTCCAGTTTCCTAACAACTTTGATAACATTCTGTGGAAGCTGGAGAAAAAAATGTCAGTCTGTGGAAGCCAAGAAAAGAACATTGGATGATGTCAGGAAAGATGCTCCTAAGGAAAGTTTGACACCAGGTTTGAACCCGGTTGCTTACAAGAGTACTCTTTACAAAGAAACAGGATACATGCTCTTCAGAGCTTTGATATGTGCCTTAAGAACTGTGTACAAATTGAATTGTCTATGCCTGATCTTCACCCAGTGATATATCAGTTATGAAACAAACAAAAAAATCCTTGTTTTCATGGGCCTTTTTATTTTTGATAATTCAATTGAGGATAATGCTAATTTGTTCCAAACAGCAGGAAGAGAAGCTGACAAAACGGTGCTAAATCTCTTTCTAGACAAGCAAATGGCTGAAAATAATGAGTAAAAGGTGAATGTTTGTTGCCTCCAAATTCCGCTGGTGTCCTGGCTTTGGCTGAAACAGAGCTAATCATTATGCTTCGGGCTGTAGCTTCCATTCTATGAGTATCTGCAGGAGAATCAAAGACTGCTTTCACGGCTCCACCCACTGCATTCAAAGGGTGTTGTCCCTCTGCATCTAACTGGTAGAAGGCTGCCAATTCTAACAAAGACTGGGGTGAAAGTCAGACCATTTGAAAGTAATTAGAGCCGCGAGCACCAAAGCCCTCCCACACCCTCAGCCACTACACTACTTTCCCTAAGTGGAGACTGAGCATAAAGGACAATTCTGCTTCATCCTATAGTATGAATGGAACCAGGAAGTTACCCCTTTGCTCCTGTCCACAAGTACTTCAGAGGTCACAGGATCAGAAATCAGTCAGGAAGTCTATCCAACTCCGCAGGCATGTGGTTAATTACACACACCAAGACTGACAGGGAAGCGGGCTGAAAAAGTCACTGTTTCCATATCAAAGGTGGCCGGCCGAAGGGACGGCTATGAAGAGCGCTTTACAACTGGAACATTTTTTTTTTTTTTTTAGATGCATACATGATGTAGTTAACAACTGCATGGCTAACTCATGCAGTCTGATTCTGTGGTGTATGGCTCTCCTTTACTCAGTCTCCAGGCTCAGTAGCTGAACCCTCACGGGAGTTTTCCCTGGCGTTTGCCATCTTGTTTCGCTGGCCTGACTCATGAAACTGCTTTAGCAGAGTCTCAGGAAGCATATTGATCTGCTCAGAGTAATCTGCTGGAGCATCAGAGCTTCTATCTGTTCTGCCGCCTTTCCTCCAATATGTCTTTGCTCCATTTTCCCCGAGGCTTCTCTTTCCCAGAAAGTTCACTGTGAAAATGACCTCAAATAAATCCTCTTCAGCATTTTTTTCCCCCACCAGTCCACAAAAGTCCATTCTTTGCAGCTCTGAAAATCAGAATTGAATCATCCTTAAAGTTCCAAGCACTTTAAAGTATGGTCCCCTTACTTTGCTCTGGCATTTCTATGTCACCGTGGCTTTAAAAGAATATTTCTGCCTTGAGCCAGGGGGATGGCTCAGTGGGTGAAGTCTCCTGCCATGCAAGCCTGTTGACCCGAGTTCGATTCCCCAGAACTCTCATACAGCTGGGAGGAGGGAACCAACTCCATGAAATCGTCCTCTGGCTGCCACATTTGCACCATGGCACAGGCATGCCCATAAACATGTTTGTCCTCCGCCCCCAATAAAATTTAACATTTTCTACCTTTTATTTTACTACATTTCCTTAAAAGTAAGAATAAAATAGGTCGTATTGATTTTGACTCTAACTTTCCAGTTTCCTCACGCATAGCCTACTAGTCCCTCTTTTACCAAGGTCATGTCAAAGTCAATACGTAGACATTCCACCCAAATACCCTTACTGTGATAACCTAATTATGTTGACAGGTTTTGCCTCTTAAAACTTAATGGAGTCTTTTTATCTTCCCAATAGCCATTAAAACCAAGTTGCAATGAACCTTTGGGAAGTTTTCACAACTTTTGACATTATTTTAAAGTAAGACTGCAGCAAGAACATAAAGAATCCATTTTTTAAAAAGGTTCATTAAATTTATTTTAAAAATCAGAAACATTCTGCATTAGAAAGCATCACATTCTGTGCATTGCTCTGAACAGATGCTAAGGATGCACATGGACTATTGTTGCTCTTCCCTTGTCCCACCCTCCCAAATGTTTACAGTGACCACAAAGCCAAGTGTCCACGAT
Organism: Peromyscus eremicus; assembly: GCF_949786415.1. Taxonomy (NCBI): domain Eukaryota; kingdom Metazoa; phylum Chordata; class Mammalia; order Rodentia; family Cricetidae; genus Peromyscus; species Peromyscus eremicus. The sequence continues at coordinate 34,448,636 of NC_081430.1, forward strand.
AATAACATGGAGACATTTTTAAGCTGTAAATAATGAGCAAAAACTAACATTGATTGACTCTGATATTGCTCTCAATTTTCAATGTTGGTTTCAGAATGCATCCTTCCACAGGTACCCTGTTTGTGAGGAATTAAAACTACATGAGATGAATAAAGAAGATTTCACTACACCCCAAAGGCAGAACACCTATGAACAGGAGGGATGTTCTTTTCAAACAGAAGCTGGGCTAGTCATGCAGCTCTGTGGTAGAGTGCTTGCCAAGCATGTGCCAGATGGTGGGTTCTCCTTTTCTATCCCAGCACCCAAACAAAGCACAAGCTTTTTTTGTAGTGAGCAGCAGTGCACAGGTGTAATCCCGGGACTCGAAAGGCTGAGGCTGGAGGATCGCCACTTCAAGGCCTGCTTGAGCAACATACAGAGAGCCTTTCTTAAAAAAACTGAAGAAAGACTGGGGGTGTAGCTCAAGGGTACTCAGGAGGCAATGGCAGGCAGAACTCTGAGTTTGAGGCTGGTCTGGTCTAGGCCAGGAGTTCTAGTTAAGGAGTTTTAGGCTAGTGAGGGAGACATAACGAGATACTGTCCACCCTCTAAAAAAAAAAAAAAAAAAAAAAATGAAAGTGCCATAAGATACTGTTGGTTAAGGAGTAGCACTCGTGGCTGAAGCTCTTCCACGATGGATGCTGCGGTGGCAGAAGAATCACGAGCTGTGGTTACCTTTCTAGAGCTTTATTGAGGGGGGGGGGAGAGAGAGAGAGAGAGAGAGAGAGAGAGTAAGGGAGACCGTGCAGAGGGGAATACAGAAAAGAGGGGGAGAGAGACCTGTGGAAGGGCCCGCCTGCTTTTTAGGCTGGGACGCTGTCGCAGGATGGTGATGTAATAAGACCATAATCCTTACAGATACCTGATATCAATCTCTGGCTTCCATATGAGCACACATGTATGTCACACACACACACACACACACACACACACACACACACACACACTCATATAAAAAAAAGAAAAGGATAAAAAAAGAAAAACTTCTCAGAGTACTGTTTCGCACCATTCTGTTCTCTGGTCCTTTCTTTCTATTACAGCTATAATACAGTCTTTGGAGTATTTGAAAGGTTTCTAACTTAAGTTATTACACATTTGCTTATCTACTGACTGTCTTTGCCAAGAATATAGGCAGTTAAATCTTTGATCCAAAAAGATTACCATATGAACTATAATTCTCGAATAGTAATGATTATGTCCTCAGACTTGTGATTCACAGGCCATTCTGATGGACTCCATGGTTACACTGCAGTTACAAATCTTACCCTCACTGAAGCTAAACACACCTCAGTTTTCTGTTTTCTGAGTCTTACACTTCTGGAGAGGCCATTACATCTCCTCTAGGTATGAGAGACAAAGTTACATTTTAAGTTTTAATTACTATACTTAAGAAATCCATGAAACAAAAATACCTCTGATCTGCAAACCTCTTGCCCAAGGACAGATAGTTCCTGAAATGCTGGAGGCTATCATTTATGGGAGATAACAAGCCACATGTTTTCACTCCCCTAAACAAGTTTGACCCATCTGTACCAGATGTGCTTGATCACATGTGGGCAGGAGGTTCACAGGCAGGAAATATGTCAGGATGTACACTTGCCCCTGATTGGATCTAATGGGAAATACTTAGGCCATTGTAAAACTGAATTGGAGTTTCCTAGGAATCTGGGTATGGACCCGGCCAGAGCCTATCCACCTGGCCAGTATTTAATTAAAACTTGCTTCAAATTTGGCTTTAAATTGTGCTAGTGGCCTTTTTCTCGATCTGGGATTATTAGTAGCAGAAAAAAAAATCCTAAACTGTTACAATGAAGAGAGGAAAGATGTGGTCCAGAAGAGGGTCATGTTTCCATAGTCTCTTCCAGGTGGATGCATGATGAAATGCTTACCGGGACAAAGAAACAATTGGTTAAGCCTACCTCCTTTCTTTCTGGGAAATAATACAGCGTATTCACGGGGATAGCAAACATCACTGTAAAACCATCAGAGGCATAATTTTCACCATAACAACTGGAACCGTGGGACTGAGCCTGTCCTTTGATGGGAGATTCAGATGAAGATCAAAGTCAACTCTTGTGCACTCTATTGCCCTAAGAGCTTCCCTCTCACAAGAATGACTGTGACCGTGACAGTGGGATGAGGACAACACTCTTGGAAATGCTTTTTTTGTTGTCTCAATGGTTTTGATTTGGAGCAACTTTGACCCAAGTAATTTCACCTACCAGAATCTTGAGACCCAAGTAATTTCACCTACCAGAATCTGACAAATCAATACTTTCCACTCACAGCAAAGTGAGTTTATTGGGAATAGTTACAGGAACATGGCTGAAGTGTTATTAATAGAAGAATGGGTGACTCGAGCCTCCAAAAACCAACTCTAGCATATCCGATACACAGGAAAGCCTTGCCGCTAGAGTTCCATGCACAATGTGCAGGTATCTCCACTGAAGTGTCTCTTCTCTCCCAGGGATTGTTTGCTCTTTACATAAGCTTTGGGCACAACCTCTGGAGACGTGTGATCATGTATTAAGTTACATGGGTCTGCCGCTTCACCCTCTGAGAGATACATGACAGCCACTATCTTGAAGATTTTCTCCTGCCTGATCCTGTAGTCAGTCTGAAGCGTCGAGTGTCACATAAAAGTCTTGGATGTATTTGAACTGATTTTTGTACAGTGTGATTTATTAGGCCCTAGTTTCATTTTTCTATATGTATCTAGTTTTCCCCGACATCATTTTGTCTTTTCTCAAATATATGTTCTGGGTACCTTGGTTGAGAATCAGGTAACTAGAGCTGTGTGGGTTTATTTAATTGAATCCATTCATTTGAACAGAATCTCTTAAAATCGAGGCTGACCTTTAACTTACTATGTAGCCGAGGCTTTGCCTTGAACTTTGACCCTTCGGCTTCTCATCTCCCCAGTGCTAGATTATAGGCATTCACGACCATGCCCAGTTTGAGTTTCATTTGTCTATTTGTCTTTTTTTCTCTGCCGGTGAGAAACATGGTGTTTCTGCTGCTGTTTCTCTAGTACAATTTGAAATCAGGCACCGTGATAGCTTCAGCATTGCTTTTTCTGCTCAAGATTGCTTTGGCTATTTGGTGTCTTTTCGAGCTTTCCTATGAATTCTGGGATTAGCCCCCAATTTCTGTGAATGATGCCACCAATGCTTCAAATGTGTTCACTTTCAGTGGTGCACAATTTTACCAATATTCATTTTTTGTCAACCCACAAATATAGAAAATCTTTCCATCCCTAATGTCTTTTTTCATCTCTTTCTTCAGTGTTTTATAGATTTTATTGAAGAAATCTTTTATATTTGTTTCTAGAGGTTTTAAATTTCAAAGTTGCTTGAATGTGATTGTTTTCATAATTTCTTACTCAATGAGTTCGTGATTGGTGTAGTGAAAGGCTGATGGTTTCTGACTGAGCATGCTTCTCAGATCGAAGCCCCTTCTGGTGGAGTCTTGAGGGTCTTTTAAGAAGAGGAGGAGCTTGTCTGCAAACAGCAGTCATTTGGCTTTGACCTTTCCTATTTGTATGCTCATTTCTTCCTTCTTTCTTTCTTTCTTTCTTTCTTTCTTTCTTTCTTTCTTTCTTTCTTTCTTTCTTTCTTTCTTTCTTTCTTTCCTTCCTTCCTTCCTTCCTTTCTTTCTTTCTCTTGCCTTCCTGATTTGAACACTACAAATATGTAAACAGCATACTAATTAATAACAAAGAAAGTCGACTCCCCTTTCTCATTCCTGAGCTTTAGAGGAACTACTTTCACTTATTTTAAATTCAGTATGTTGTTGACTGGAAGCTTGTCGTATGTAACATGTAGCCTTTTGAGGCATGATCCTTCTGCTCCTGTTTCTCCAGGTCTTTGGTCAGGAAGCAGTGCTGACTTTTCCCCCGTCAGGGCTTTTTCTTTATCTATTGAGATGATTGTGCAGTTTGTTGTCCTTCATTCTACTTACATGCTATATTTCATTTATTGCTTTGCATTTTCTTGTTCTTTTTTTCCTAGTTCTTTTTTTTTTAATTTTATAGTTTAATTTAATTTTACATATCAGCCATGGATTCCCCTGTCTTCCCCCCTCCCGCCTGCCATGCCCCCCACCCCCTATTCCCATCTCCTCCAGGGCAAAGACTCTCCTGGGGATTCAGCTCAACCTGGTAGATTCAGTCCAGGCAGGTCCAGTCCCCTCCTCCCAGGCTGAGCCAAGTGTCCCTGTATAAGCCCCAGGTTCCAAACAGCCAGCTCATGCACTAAGGACAGGTCCCTGTTCCACTGCCTGGGTGCCTCCCAAACAGTTCAAGCTAATCAACTGTCTCACTTATCCAGAGGGCCTGATCCAGTTGGGGGCTCCTCAGCTATTGGTTCATAGTTCATGTGTTTCCATTAGTTTGGCTATTTGTCCCTGTGCTTTTTCCAATCTTGGTCTCAACAATTCTCGCTCATACAATCTCTCTTCTTTCTCGCCAATTGGACTCCTGGAGCTCCACCTGGGGCCTGGCTGTGGATCTTTGCATCTGCTTCCCCTCAGTCATTGGATGAGATTTCTAGCAAGACAGTTAGGATGTTTGGCCATCCTATCACCAGAGTAGGTCAGTTTGGGCTTTCTCTTGACCATTGCCAGTAGTCTATTGTGGAGGTATCTTTGTGGATTTCTGGGGACCTTTCTAGAACTCTGCTTCTTCCTATTCTCATGTGGTCTTCATTTATCATGGTCTCTTATTCCTTGTTCTCCCTCTCTGTTGTTGATCCAGCTGGGATCTCCCGCTCCCCTAAGCTCTCTTTCCCTCGACCTTTGCCCTTCATTACTCCCACTCATGTCCAGGTTGTTCATGTAGATCTCATCCATTTCTCTGTCATTGGGTGATCCCTGTGTCTTTCTTAGGGTCCTGTTTTCTAGGTAGCCTCCCTGGAGTTGTGAATAGCAGTCTAGTCATCTTTGTTTTACATCTAGTATCCTCCTATGAGTGAGTACATACCATGTTTGTCTTCTGAGTCATGGAACGGGACCAGGCCCAGTTCATTTATTTCATTTATTGCTTTGCATTTTCTTGTTCCTTGAAATAAGCTTGATCATGGTGTATGAACTCCCCTGCCCATTGCTCTCGATTTGAGCAATCTGTTTTATTATCCCATTAGTATCTTTTCCTCTTTTGCCTTTTTAAAAACATTTCTTAGGAGCTAAGCAATCAAATAGGGTCTTACACATGCTGAGAGAGCAATACTTACCACTGAACTTTCTTCTATGGTGTTTTTCAGTATCATATTTTCCCCTCCGGGTTCCCTGGTTAGTGTATTGTTTTTGTTATTATTCATTCTCTTTATATATGTACATGTATATGTATATATATGATATGGAGTTGCTGTGGGATGATCTGTATGTCAAATGTGTTGCTGATTATCAATAAATAAATCACTGATTGGCCATTGGCTAGGCAGGAAGTATAGGTGGGACAAGGAGGAGAATAAAGCTGGGAAGTAGAAGGCTGAGTCAGAGACACTGCCAGCCGCCATGATGACAAACAGCATGTGAAGATCCCGGTAAGCCACGAGCCACATGGCAAGGTATAGATTTATAGAAATGGATTAATTTAAGCTGTAAGAACAGTTAGCAAGAAGCCTGCCACGGCCATACAGTTTGTAACCAATATAAGTCTCTGTGTTTACTTGGTCGGGTCTGAGCTGCTGTGGGACTGGCAGGTGAGAGAGATTTGTCCTGACTGTGGGCCAGGCAGGAAAACTCTAGCTACATGGAGTGGTGTATATGCCATAGCCCATGAGTAAAGGTCAGAGCACAGCTTTTGGGAATTGCTTCTCTCCTTTCACCACGTGCATTCCAGTGGCTGAACGAAGGTGGAAGTCCGGACAGCAAGCACCTTTCTGGGCTGAATGATCTCATCAGCCTCTCTCACTATTCCTTTTGTAGTCAGCCTCAACATTCTTGTTTTATATATATTCTTTTTATTTTGGTGTGTATAAAATACAAAGTGTTTTGTCTACATGTGCAACTTGCCATCACAGGTATGCCTCTTGTCCACAGAGGCCAAAAGAGGGCATCAGGTCCTCTGAAACTAGCGTTATAGACATTGTGAACTACCATGTTAGTGCTGGGAATTGAACCCAGGTTCTTGGAAGAAGAACAAATGTTCTTGATCAATAAGTAATCTCTTCACTCCAACACATATATTCTTTAAAAAAACTATATTGTTAAGTATTGGCTTGTGTGCATTTTTGAGAATTTATGTATAAGGTTCATCAAGGATATTATCCTAGAGCTTTTTCAAATTTTATCTGATGAGGTAACACTGGGTTACAGGAATCTTAGCACCTTCATTGAATAGGTTCTCGATGCCTTTAGTCTGTATCTCAACACTTTCATTGAATAGGTTCTTGATGCCTTTAGTCTGTATCTCAACACCTTCATTGAATAGGTTCTCGATGCCTTTAGTCTGTATCTTCTTTCCCTCTTTCCCAAGTGCCATAGATCTTGAGGGCTGTTGTCATGGCTGCTTCTTCCCTTATTTCTGTCAAGCTGTTTACTTCTTCAAGCCTGTCTCTAGTCTCCCAGATTCCGTCTTCTACTGGGTTTAGTGTGGTGGTAATCTTTCCCATTGGAATTTTCCCCTCAATTTATTGAACTTTTCATTTCTAGTTTTCTGTTCCTTTCTGTTTTTGTTTTTTGTTTTTCTTTGTTTTATTTTTTTTTCTCTCTCAAGTGTCTCTCCTGGCTGAATTTCTTGTCCAAATTGCTGGCTTTCATGTTAAACTCCTGAGATGACCTTTACTAATGTCTGTCTGTTTGAAGCCTCTTTGAGATTATTGACCACTCTTAGAACAGGACTTATTGTTTGCCATTTTATTATTTCCATATTTTGGATTGAATTCTTAGGTTTTGAGAGCAGTTATATAACTTGCTTTTTTATATCTCTTACATTTCTGTGCAAAACCAAGATATTGTTAATACCTGACATGCTTATATTTCTAAAAATGTGGTGTAAGATACAAAAAAGTAACATAAAATGACTTTTTTCATACACCAAAGCCATCTTATTATTTCCTGCCCAGTACCTCCCACTTCTTCCCCAGTGCTCTATCTGTGAGAAGTTATCAAATGTTTGATTGGTTACTGTGACTATAGGCAATTTTAGACATGCTGACAGTCAGCCTCTCTTTAGCTTTTACAATTCTGTCTTGATATTTGCAACCTATACAATAGATGGCACAGCTATGTCTCCCAAGTTACATCATAGTAGGTATCATTAAGAAACCTTAATACACACATTTAAATGTCTAAAATATATAATGAAGGTAACTTAAGCCTATAGAATGAAGGAAAAAGTAAATAGAAATTATACACATAAAATTATTTATGTAGACACAAACTCAGATCCATGCCCACATATGTACATAAGCTGTTGAAGGAAACACAATGTGTATTTCAGCCTTCATTTCTGTTTCAGTCACAAAGTTTCCTATGCTCTTGTGATTTTCCCCAGACTGTTCAGTGGCTTTAGGATTGTATTGTAGTATGGAAAGGAAGCTTCCAGGGTTTCCATTTGAGCTTCTTCCAATTGTCTGAAGAGAAAGCAGTTAGTCAGTCCCTCCACCACTGTGACACTCTTACCTGAGAACAATGTTTAAGGAAGACAGAGTTATTCTTAGTTACGGTTTCAGGTAATATTCAGTTAGCCCCATTACTTTGGGACCAAGGCAAGGGTGAACACCCTGGTAATGGGAGGATGGTGTTCACAAAGCAGAGAAGACAGAGCTGAGAACAAGGTCCCAGCACCCACATTAGGCAGCTCCCAAGCACCTATACCTCCAGCCACAGGCAATCCAACAACACCCTCTTCTGACATTCATGGGCACCCTTCACTCATCATATGCATATAAGCAAAAGTAATAAAAATAAATGTGAAAAAGAGTGGCAAAATTGAGCTGAGCATAAGGAAGCAAGTGTGAATGCCTATGTATTCATTTCCCTGTGCTCCTGACCATGGATGGGATGTGACCAGTTGGTTGACGTTCCCTGACTTCACCACAGTGATAGACTGTCACTGGAAACATGGGTTTTGTTAAGATATTTTACTGCAACAACAGAGACAAAGCTAGAACAGCTACTATCTTCATCACCACTGTCATCATTGTTGATAGTATCGGCACAGTGGCAGTGTGTATTGCCTCAAGTCTGACAATTAGATATGGAATCATGACTCAGTCAGTGTTTGAATTATCAAGAAGCATCTTTGTGGGCTGTCTGTCTAGTTAGTTCCTAAGAAACTTACACCATTAAAACTTCCTGGGTTCTGAATATTCCAGTTCCTCTGCTGTGCACAGTCCCCATGATGGGTAACAACCTCACTGATTCCTCTGATGAAGTATCTGTACTAAGTAGCTGCTACCACAAATTGTTCCCAACACATTGATACTATTTTCTATACTTTTGTCCAATACTGTTACTATTCTAACTAAATACCTTCAATGTATAAGTTTAAGGAGTTAAGAAGGTTTGGGTATAAATGAAAAGATATTTGTAGCTTACTAAAATGTCTCTCTAGTGTCTTACTGAAATCAAGCATTGTCCCAAGGCCAAGATAAAACTACGTCACAGATGCTATTTTGAACTTAATTTCATAAAGATCGCATAAACAGACCCTCCCTCTTTATTATGTTTTATGATAGTAGTGTAAATATATTCTCTTGTAAAGAAAAAATAAAATAGGTATGATGTTTAAAATATTTTGGTTGATATAATAAAATCACTAATTATATATGACTTATCAGTAGTAATTTTAATTCCTAAATATCCCATCTTCCCGTGTTGAGACAGTCTTAAGTAATGGTCCCTTCAAATGCATTTGGGAAAGATGGTTACTAGTGGACCAGATAGCCATATCAATAATTAGTAAAGAATGAGAAAAAAACATACTAAGGTTTCTTAATGATACCTACTATGATGTAACTTGGGAGACATAACTGTGTCATCTATTGTATAGGTTGCAAATATCAAGACAGAATTGTAAAAGCTAAAGAGAGGCTGACTGTCTTAGCATTTCCAAATACTGAGACTTCTTTGGAAAATTTAGCTGTAAATGTCAAGGAAGAGATCATTTAGAAATAAACTGTATGAAAAGGAAGTGTTATAGATTATGGGACCTTTTCTTTAAGCCATGATTGCCGAATTTTCTCATAATTCTTTGTAACATTTTAGTATTGTTGATGCCTGGTAGCTCTAGTGAGCTTAACAATTAATATCATTTTTAGTGTCTTTAGAAGGAAGCTATTAAATTAGATCTCACCAATTATATATTCACATGGTTAGGTTGAGGCTCATTCTGCAGAAATGTTTTGTTTGAAATATCTTGCAATTACAGTGATGTTGCTTTCTGAAGGGAAAATAAAATGGGCAGCCTGACAAGACTGCCAGACGCTACGTCATTGCAAAGAAAGATGTAGAGTCAGCTGTGATACCTGACGGCACCTACTAAGATCCAAAGAGGTAGGAGTGAGTGAAGGACTGCCTTCTTTCATATAATCCTTGGGATTAGACACTCTGAAGTCTCACTTTCACGTTGGGAAGTTGGGGTATGTCTGGGAACCTGTCTACAGTTCTGTTGTGCTGTATATATTGTCCCCACTGGAGAGTTATGGTCCTGCAAGGATCAGTGAATATCAGTTCTCCTACCTTTGGGTGTAGGCTGAAGTCCTGTAGCCTTCATAAAGTTTGGTTTTTGAGGAAGTCTGGGACAGATAAAAGATTAAACCAAGGTATTGTTAATAGTCCTAAGGACTTGGCAATAATCTAATAATAATCTAATATGTGAACAAAGTAGTAAAGTAGCTCTACTTCATTTATCTATCCAGTCTGTCACCTATCATCCATCTATCTATCTATCTATCTATCTATCTATCTATCTATCTATCTATCTATCATCTATTTTTCTTTATCTATTGACTGTCATTAGAAGTACTCTACTTTTTGCTGGATTCTGAGAAGACAAGCAGATTAAACACATATTCCTTTTCCTTGAGAACCTTGTGGCTTAAATCAACAATTATTTTTTTAAAGATATTTATATGGAAAATAGATTTCTCCACGTGAAACTGGAAACTACCCCATTCTTGGCTTTTTCATGTAGGTGTGATCTTCTCAGTAGTGCTTTGTGAGCCATTTTACAAATACAACCTAATAGAATTTAAATCTCAGTTAAACATTTCTAACTTACTCTTACAGGAGGAAAACAACTTTTAAAGAGTTGTTACATGTGGAAGTGATGGAATCACATGTTTAGAACAAATGCAAACTATTGACATAGTACTAATGAGCCCTGATATTTGAGAAGAAAGCAGAATTTTAATTATTTAAAGAAAGTGGCAGTGCTGTGGAACAATCTTCGTACACTGTAAATGTGTATTTCTCTTATTACTAATAAAAAGCTGAGAGGTCAGTAGCTGGGCAGAAAGTATAGGCAGGATAAGCAGACAAGGAGAATTCTGGAAAGAAGAAGACTAAGTCAGGAGTCACCAGCCAAACGCAGAGGAAGCAAGGTGAGAATGCTGTACTGAGAAAAGGTACCAAGCCATGTGACTAAACATAGGTAAGAATTATGGCTTAATTTAAGTCTAAGAGCTGGTTATTAATAAGCCTGAGCTACTGGCTGAGCATTATAGGTATTATTAATCCTCTAAGTCAATTATTTGGGAAGCAGATGCTGGGTATTTGGGAGTTGCTGTGGGACAGAAACTTCCACCTATATGGCAGAGATTTTTCTAGCCCATTCAGATAATGAGTCTAGGTAACAGATATATAAGAAAGCAAAAAATAATTTTTGTTGATTACGAAAATAGTAGCAAATAATTTTCATATAAAGAATCCTTAGAGATTAACAATTAATAAACATTTATTAGGTAACCACTGTAATTATCTAGGTGTAGTTTCCATACTTTTAGTCCTGGCATTTTGAAGGTAGAAGCAGGAGGATCAGGAGTCCCAGGTCATCTTTGGCTACATATAAATTTGGAGGTCAACATGAACTACCTGAGACACTATTTCAAAAACAAAACAAAACAAAACAGAAACCTAAAACAGTACCAAACCCTCAAATAATTATGTGCTTATGTGCACTGTGCTGAATACTACAGGGAATAAAAATATGACCATGATTATAGATTTCTGTCTTTCAGAAAGCTGTGATCATTAAGAGTAGACATAAGACATGTATACACACACACACACACACACACACACACACACACACACTCATACACATGTCATTTGCTACACAGTGTCTTCAATCAATGCTGAACTGAATGTAGAACAGTGGTTCCATAAGATTATATTACCTAGTGAAATTGTAGGTTAATTTAGGGAAGTGTGCTCCATGATGTTCACAAAAGGATATCACCTAAGGATGCATTGCTCAGAGTGTATCTGGGATTCAGTGATGCATGTTGGCAAGTGTACCATACTTCACAAAAAGGTGAGTACTTCTGAGACGAAGTACACAACCATTCAGGAAATGAGAGAGTAGAATGTTGGGCATGTGTTTCTTGATTAGAGACACTGTAGAGATTAAAGAAATGGGATTCTGCTGAATCTAAAGGTAGATGTCATTTAGTTGGTGGAGATGGGCCGGGGCAGAGGAGGGAATGCACATTGAGGAAATGGTTGAAAATCCTCTGTTGTGGAATTCAGTGCACCCTGGGAAGAACGGCTAATGTAAAGATGGGACAGGAATGTCCTTATTTATTATTATTAACTATCTAAAATCCCCCAACTTCTCTTGTCCTTCAACTTAGAGAAAACAATCTGTACTCCAAACATCCATTGTACTTAACTGTAAAATCATTCATGTGTCTTGTCCCACTGTCTATGTGATTTAAAAAAAAATCATCACAGTCAACTGGAATTTACACATCATGAGTGCAGCCAGTCTTAGAGGATGAAAAAAAAAGAGAAAAGAGTAAAAGCCAGGCTTTAAATAGACTGATGTGAAGCCAGGCATTCTTCAGTAGCAGCATTTCCCTCCACGGGCGTGTTACCTTTTAACTTCTAGTCGATTAAAGATAAAACCTCAGAGCTGAAACAGATCAGTAATTAGATTTCCCGGTCTCTCTCCTTTAAGTTAGAAAGTAAGCTGTTGTATCTCCAGATGCTTTATGCTTGGCTTGCCTTGCAGCTTTTCAGCTTGGAGACTTTTCATGTTTGGATTAAACATGGCTTTGGGCAAGTTTAATTTTTATCAAGTAATTCCAAACCATCCTGTTTTCACAAAGTCACGGTTATAAGGACTTGTTTCTGATCACCCTTAATAGGATAATAATAGTGCCTTTGTTAACTTTAAATGTAAGATTTTAAATAATCATTATTGTTGTAGCAGAAACTAGTTGTGTCAAGAATTTGATAGGTAAGATGATAAATAGGCACACATGATTAGAGTTGCCAAAGATTATGACTAATAGCCATTTAAAGACCAGTTATATTTATGCGTGAATTTAATTTCTTAATTTCAAGATAATTAAATCAATGCTGGATTATGTGAATTTCCTTTACTATTATCTCTGTTTTTCAATTACGAAATTGTATAGTTCTAATTCTCAGCAAAAGTCAATCATGCACCCCAACTCTGTTCTACTTTTTTAGATTAATGCTTGTGAAATAATATAATAGAAATTGTTTTATTTATTTTATACCTAGCCTGGAAGATGTTATTTGCTGTTCATTTACCAATATACTCTTCTTTTATTAATTTTTTTTTACAGTACATTCTGACAGTTTTCCTCCTTAAACCTTTCCCAAATTTTCCCTGGCCACCTTTCTCTCTCTCCTTAGGGAAAAAAAGGCAAACAAAAAAGAAAGCAAACTGGAATTAAACAAAAAAACAAACAAACAAACAACAAACAAACTCAAAATCAAAGAGAAGGCATAACACACACACACAAATACAAAATTAGAAAGCATACTTTTAAAATTAAAGGTCCTTTAAAGTCAAAGAAATTATGACAGTATGATTTTAATCTACGTATCTTATTTTGTGTATTTTATTACTAAAATGCAAGTTTGCTTTATAGTAAAGGTTGTTGACTTTTAATTTAGTTTTTTTAAAAGTTCTTCCCAAAGTGTGTGGTGGTTTAAATGAGACATATCCCCTACAGGTTATGGTCCCTAGTTGGTGCCACTGTTCAGAGAGGTTTATAAGTATAGTCTTGTGGAAGGAAGTACGTCAGTGGGAGTGGGCTTTGAGATCTTAAAACCTCATCCTACTTCCTACTTAGCATTGTGCTTGCCTTTGAAGATGTGTGCTCTGTGCTTTGTATTCTGGCTACCATGCATGGATGCTGCCACACCTCCTCACTGTGATGGACACTTACTCTCCAGAACCATAAAGTAAAATAAACATTCTTTGCTAACTCGCCTTGGCCATGGTGTTTTATCACAGTGACAGAAAAGCCAACAAATACAGAATGTTTCTGTTTAGTACTTTATTTACCAGTTATGTTCAGTTTGGGGCTTAAACCTAAAATAAAAGCTGTGATTTGCAATCCACATTTTCAGTTATTTGGGTTGGTGAAGAGCTTCTCTCATTATTAACATGCCACTTTAATATCAGTTTGAATTAGAATTTATCATAATTCTTAATTGTATTTGTTAGGCTCTATAATATTTTCAGAAAAGAATGCCTATGGATAATGTTCAGTGTTCAAAATGAGTAGTACTGATAGAAACATAATTTGCACTTAGACTGTCTCCTAAGGAAGGATAAATAGGATCTCTTCTAGATATGCCATGAATTTATGTAAAAGAATATTTAACAGCTATATACTCCCTATACCAAGAAATAAACCCACATGTCTACAGTATCCATCTTAGTAGAGGCTGACTGAATGTTGATTAAAAAAACCTAAAACAACAACAACAACCCAAAATGCTTGTCTTCTCAGGTGAAATTATTTCCTTTCCTTGACACAAATAAAATAAGAGATGCTTTGTAAGGTAAAATGGACCAACTGCATCTTCTACAATTAATTATCTTGCTTAAAAAATGGAAGCAATTGATCTTGTTTGGATTCCTATACTGTGTAGTGATATTTTTCTTTTCCTTATCAGGCTTCAGGTTTAATTCTAAGGATGGAGACATGCTCTAGTTCAGGCCAATTCCTAAGCCACATAGTCAAATTGTCTGTAACCTCTTTGTTAGTATGCTAAAACCGAAGAACCTGAAATTTGTAAGGATTTCTTAAATTTCAATATTAAACATCCATGGAGGTGAATAGAGACCTAGGTAGGGACACCCTTAACAGAAAAGAACTAATATTTTGCTGGGAGTTTCCCTCTGCCTTCAGCACCTGGTGATGCACTTCTCTGGAGGATGTTTTAATGACTTGCTTCTGCAAAGACTGGCATTCCAAGAATCTCAACCTTACAGCCTAAAGCTGCTGATGGAAAAATAACACAGGAGATGCTGTGCTGTCTGTGTGGCTGAACACTCCTAGGTCAATATTTTATAACTATGAGGATACACCAGTAATTAACATTTGTTATTACAGGGATACAATGCAGTTATATCTAGTTGCATGTAACTAAGTGCTTTTGCAGAATATAATGCAGAAAAATAAACATTGAGGGTATGTTGTTCTCCCCTGATTGATTGAAATTCAAAGATGAGCCTTTCTTCTGAGTATCAGCATTCCATTGACTACAGAGGCCATTCCCTGGACGTGTGCGAGACCAGCATGTCTAACATTCCCACCTCAGCTCAGAAAATCACCATGCAGACAGCTGAACAGAACTTTGCCCCTAATTTACAACCTTTGACTTTCGTTAAATTTTTTAGTTTTAGTAATTTCCATGGCTTATTGGATAAAGTCACACTTAATATTCCTATTTGATATAGATGCTTTTAACTGGGATACATGTTGATAAAAAATGACCACTGTTTGTATAGTTCAAATACGTAGTTAGGTCTTAAGACAAGTATTCTAAAGAAATTTTGTTTCTACTTGTGTATCTTTATCAAGTGGACTAGTGACTACAAACTGGTATAAACATTTCAAGAATCTTCATTGCACTTTTACGTAATTGTACATTAAAGAATTTATCCACTATATCTTAAACTCACACTAGCTGTTTTATTCACTTATAATTTAAAGAATACATTTTTACTTCCAAATGGATAATACAATAAAGTCAAGATGTTTTACACATTAAATTATGAAAACTTAACTTGGCACACTATTTGTTGAAAAGATTTTTAGCTAAGTTCATTGTTTGTCAACTTATTACAATAGGCCCTCACAGTTTATATTTTAAAGATTACATTTAACTTTATTTTCTCATAGTGCCTGATACCAAGAATTGTGTGTAGGACAAATGCCAGCGTGAACTGATCCTGTTCAGGCAAAACTCCTGTTCATATCCTGTTGCTAGACACAATCAAAGAGCATGATGGTTCATCTTGGCTCCTCAGAGAATTTCCAAATCTGCTTTTCAGCCTCTTCTTTGAACATAACAGGTGAAGGAACTCCATCTCATCTTTAATATTGGCCATAGCATGAGGTCAGCTAGTATTAGGAACAAAGGAAACAACGTAGGTTTGAACATTTAATGTTCTGGGTGGCTCTAGTACTTCTTTTACACCAGTGTGTAAGGTAGGATATAAGACCAGTTTAACAACATCCAACCATCAGAAGCCCACTTTAATTGCAGTTATTGACATGGAGAATGCAGCAGAAATGACTTGCATGCAATAGGATAATGATCCTGTTACCATCCTGTTTTGCGACTCTTGTATAATATAGATATGTTGGATATAATGTGGAATATAAAGATCAAATTGTAGTACTTCAAAGAATGATAAGACTTGGCTAATAGTTGCTTACTATGCTCAGTGCAGCAAATACTATCTTTGTTTTCCCCATCCGGTAAGACTTTATGAATATGGTGTATCATTCAGATCACTGTAAAACAGTTCCCCCCACTCCTGTCCATCTTACTCTTGTATGTGTGCTTGTTGCTCAAGAGCTTAGGAAATGGCTTTAAAATAATAAACAAATCATTTATTTGTTTGGATGTTTGTATGGAGCGTCTTAGTTACTGTTCTATAGATGTGAAGAGACTCTGTGACAAACGTAATGTATAACAGAAAGCATTTAATTAAGGGTTTGCTTACAGTTTCAGAGGGTTCATTGTCATCATAGTGGGAAGCAGGGCAGCAGACATGGTACAGGAGCAGCAGCTGAGAGCTTACATCTTATTGCAAGATGGGGCCAGAGAGAGAGAGAGAGAGAGAGAGAGAGAGAGAGAGAGAGAGAGAGAGAGAGAGAGAGACTGGGCCTCCCTTGGGCTTTTGAAACTCCAAAGTTCAACCCCCAGTGACACACCTCCTACAACAAGGCCACACCTCCTGCAACAAGGCCACACATTCTAATCTTTTCTAAACAGTCCACTAATGGGGAACCTAACATTAGAAAATATGAGCCTACGGAGGGCCATTTGCATTCAAACCACTGCATGGGGGAAATAAACTTTCAGTTTTAAATCCAGTTTTAAACCCAACCTAAACCAGCAAGCAAACAAAACAAAAACCAAAACAGAAATTTGAAAAAAGAAAAAGTAGTATGGGAAGTAATAAGCCTGCTTTTCTCCTCAATAGAATAAATCCTATAAACATGGTTATTGGTTGTATAAGCTTTTAGTTCTGAAAAGTAAATTTTAAGTATACTTTGAATTTGGTGGCATGTAATACTTTTCCTGGGGCCACTGAAGATTGTCACAAACCCAAAATATCTGTAAAGAAAAATCTCACATTTCATAGCCAATTCAGACTCTGGTATCTGCAACCTATTACAGTTTTCTTCTCTTTTTTTTTTTTGTTTCAGGACATATAAATGAGCCTAATTCAGAGACAAGAGATGCATATTTATCTATGTTTTATATTTTGAAAAAATGCAGAATAACTTGGGTAGAACAGAATTTTGCTTACATTTCAAATTATTGATAATTATTTCCTTTCTAATTTAAATTTCTTGTGAGTGAAGAGATTTTTAGAAAAGGCATTTATTAAGGTGCTCAATATATTTATTTATGACCAAATATATTTTCCAAACTGTGTGTCCTAGATTTTAAAAGTGTTGCTAGGTTCTTTCAATGCCATTTTACTTGTTTGGAGGACTTTAATTCTCAGTAAGTATTTTAATTTTGACTGGGGCAGTATACATAGGTATTTATTGAGAGATCTCTCTTCTAGAAGGCCCAGATAACACCTCTGCAATTAACCATGCAGGGATGACAGATTATAAAGGGTGAATTGTGATTATTGTCCCAAAATCATTAAAAATATTATGATTAGGTTAGTTTTCATTTTCATATTGTTTCATAGTATATCTCCTTTTAGGATACCATAGTTTTCTGTTTTCTTTTTGCAAAAGATGCCTTTCTCAGATTTACATATGCCTAGGAAAGCTGGACAGGACTGGTTAAAAAGCCTTTAATTAATTAATATATATTATGTCAAAAGGGATCTCTTCTCTGTGCTGGCTTTATCCATGGGGTATGGGTGAATTCATCTCGATCATGTCTGACTAACAGAATTGGTCTTTGGCTTCACGTGCGCTGCATTGACCTTTCCGTGTCTCTGCCTCCACTCTGTCCTTCCCCCTTCTCCACTCCATCCTTCACGGTTTTGGAAAGAAAGTAATTCTAGCATACACCTTCATTTGTTCCACACTCATGCTCATGGTCCAGTCACACATTCCTCCCATGCCTGGTTCCCTTTTATTGTGTGGTCTCTGTTTTAGCATCCGTGTTTTGAGATTGTAGTCAATGGGGGAGAGAAAGGAGTGTCAAATTGTGTGGGGGGGAGTGAGATGGGAAAATGAAAAACAGAACTATCAAAAGAGATACATTTTGGATCTTGGGCACTCAGGATAAATAATTTACATTATTTAGTTTGAATCACGCTGAAATTAGAAGTATTTTATGACTTTCAAGATAGTTTCATTATTTGCCATGACGAAGTGGGGGCTAATTTCCTTGTTTAGCAATTATGACTTATTTTGTTGGTTTGGAAACCAATGCATAACATGTCTATTAATACTGCATGATTTTTTTTTTCTGGGCTGGTGACTGAACCAGGGCCTCACACAAAATAAGTAAGTACTTTATCATTATATGGTAACTCCAGATCTTTTTATTTTTAGTTTTTTACCTCAGACAGAGCCTCACAAAGCAGCCCAGGCTGGCCTCTGTCTCTCTGTAGCATCAGCAGGCGTATGCTTTTTGATCCCTCTGCCCCAACCTTGAGTAGCTGGGATGACAGCTGTATATTGGAAGGCCTTGCAAAACAATGTTATATTTAAAAGTCCCAATATACATTATTTTATCTGACATATGAAAAGAAAGCAAAGTAGTAAGAAACGATCCTCGGGAATCTGGCTGGGAAGATTTATTCTAATTCTTCATTCTCAAGTAGATTCTCCTATGTCTAAGACCTGATGTTGATGTTGTGTGCTCATAGAGAAGCACTAGGGAAACCAGGAATGTTAAGCACATAGGCTCTTCAGTGAAAGGGATGTGAATACCTGTTTTTCATTCAGAAGGCTGAGAGTAGATGTTGTTAATAACCTGGAGATCTTTGCTATCTGTAGGGCCTGGACACACCCACATCCCCCTGAGTGTTCATCTTATGCTCTCCCTCCCTAGATCTTTATCCTTAGCTTTGTTTCTCAGTCAATTGAACCCATTCTTAGGGGAGATGTTACAAGTACCCTGTAGCCTGATGATTTCTACACTGTCTCAGTCAGAGACGACACCAGATCATTACCAGGAAACTTTCTTAAATGTGTCTAAAATACATTGCCTGGTGTTAGACTCTAGAAGTTTGACTAAGTTGTGCTTAACTGGATTTCTTTTCTGCAATTTTGAGGTTCATTTCTTTGTTGGCCATAGGGTTTTCAGAGACCCCCTCCCCTGCCCACTCCTGGAAAACCCAACAGGTTCTGAAAAGATGTTTGAGTTGGGTGAGACAATATTAGAAGCTGGGGCTTCATTCCCACCTCCAGAAACTCACTCCACTCCCTGTCTGCCTGTGAAGTCCTAGGTCAGCTCTTTTCCTGCCCTTCACTCTGAGCAATCTCTTGTTCTAAAGAAGTGGACTTTCCAAATCCCACTATATGCCAAGTCTCCTTACATTTGAAACCTTGCCTGTTACACAATAAGACACAGAAACAGAAAAGCATTTAAGTCAGATGCATGATTGATCAGTCTTTATGAAGCAAACATCACCCAGGTCAAGAACCAGCTCCTGTAGCCACCTGCACAGCTTTTTCCGTTAGCCCTGTCTCCCTCCCAGCTCCCTCCCTTCTGCAATTATCCTGACTTCCACAGCAGTGATTTTCTTGCAATCTGCTTTTTATAGTTCTATCATTCAAGTATGTGTCCCCAGACATTTTAGTTTAGTCTACACTTAAAAAAATTTGGCATGTGTTTTAAGTCTCTTACTCCTTTTTTAAACACCCCCCCCTCCAGTCTTTCTGCTTTTATCCTCTTTATTTCTTTATAAACTTTGTCTATTGAAAAGCCTGGGAAATTTGAAGCTTAGACTTCCTTGCAAAAGGGAGTTTGGTGATATCTTTGTACATTTCTATTTATTTCCTTGTCATGGGTATTTCTTTATTGTGAATTGGCCATAAATTCAGAGGGTAAATCTGGTTTAGGCTTGATCCCTTTGACAAGACTATATGCAGTATTTGGGATAATTATAGGAGTGTATGCCTATCTTTCTTTTTCTTTGATCCTAACATCTATTGATGTTTAATGCCTGTATGAAGTATCAATCATTCATTGGCAGTTACAAAATGATGTTTTCTAATTCTATCACTTCATTTTCATTTCTTATTTCGGCTATCTTTATACAGACACACTTCTATTCATCTCCTATATAATTACCTAGTAGTATAACTTAAGAAAGAAATGTTGGATAAATGCTTGCTACTGACATTTGATTTATTAATTCTCAAGATAGTGAGTTGATTCCTTAACCATTCTCTGAAGGTGGTTTTTAAAAAATTATTATGAACTTGAGTTTTTAATAACTCTTTACAACTTCTGCAATTTTGAATCATTTTTGTTGCTCACATATACTACAATAATTTATTTAATCCTTATGTGACTCATCTTTATTACTAAAATAATGATGGCTTCTTCAGTAGCTGAGACTTTTTGTCAGACAATGTTCATTCTTAGTTTTTTCCAGGTTTCTCCTATAGGCTACAATAAGCATGACATTATTGTTACAATAATGGCATATTTATTGTAAAAATATCAGATAATATAAATATTTAAAAAAGAAAATAAGACTAAATCCCTCCACCCAAAACCTACCACTATAATATTTTGGTAAAATCCTGTTCAAAATTTCAAATGCAAAATCTACAGAAGAGAAATCTTAATGATTGTCTTGGTTTTATATCCAGTAATAACGTAAATGCGGGCGATGAACACCTCACCACAACAGATATCATCACTTTCAATGTGTGGAAATAAATAAATAAATTATTTATACAGTTTTACTTTCCCGCTAAAACAATGCTAGAATAAACAATCACTTTTGTGTCAATGATTCAAAACGTTTTTCAGACCCAATCATATATATTTATGAATGAGCTATAGAAGAAAGGATATTTCACCTGCATCTGCTCCACCCCCATGCACGTGTGTGTGTGTGTGTGTGTGTGCGCGCGCGCACACATGATGGGTTAGTCTATGCTTCAGTAACATGACTTAGCAATAAGATGAAAAGTATCAATCAGATATTTTGCTCAAAAAATTGGAATTGTAAAACTGAAAAACAAATTACATGCGTTAGTTGTTGGTCATTTGAGGTAGCAGCAGAAAAGGAAGAAGATGGAGTCCACAGAAAAGAAAAAAAACGTAGTAGACATGCAAAGTACCTGCTATGTGCCAAAGTTACTGCACTACTTGCTTGGGATATATTAATTAATAAGACAATGATCTCTGCTTTTATGGAATGCACATTCTAGAATATGTGGGCATTTTAGTGAGCAATACACAATAAGGAACACAAGGAGTGTAGGTTATAGGGATGGATGGTTGAAAAAGTCGCTGCCCTGGCCTCTGACAATTTTCTAGCTAGTAATGCATGTTTAAGTAACATTTTCCTGCTGTACTATTTGCAGTACTTTGCTTTTTGTAACGCTTAGTGACACTTCAATATGTTCCCTTCTCAAATGTGAATTGGTCTTACTCTTTTTCTCTTCCTAACTTTGCTGAAAACACGTGCATTTACATTTGGACATGTGTACATTTGACTTTGTTGGATAATTTCTCATTAGTAGATTACTGAATTAAGAGCATACTTATTCAAGTTTCAGGTTTTTAAAATATATATTTGAGTTTTAATTTCCTAATACTCATAAAACTGAAAAATAAACAAATATCCATGTGAAACATTACCAAACATGTCCCATGTGGTCCAGGAATCTGAAGAGAGAAAAAATTTGGATAGAAAACGTTTTAACTGCTAAAAAGGTTAAAAGAGAACACTAAAAAATATACAGAAATAGTGCAAGTAGAGTGTGGTTCTTCCTGTGAGTACTGGTATACCAAAGACAAATGGAAAACTGGGCAAGAAAGGACTTTAGAGGAAGTCTTACAAGGATGAGACTGGGGCCTCTGAGGAGAGGATCTGGCTTTCCTGGAACAGTCTACAAATATGCAGTGCTGAAGACACTTTATGGGGACCTCTCACCTTGATAACTGGGGGTCACTTCTACTCTAGGGACTTTTGGTGAATGGTCCCCTTTGCTGACCTTCCCAGACTCACACCAGCTCCTGTAAATCCACCACACCCAATACTTCCTTCTCCTCTAGCCTACCGTATGCCTCCTGGCTGCACGCCACAGTGAGCAGGTAGACAAAGGTTAATGCAATCTGCAGGGGAAGACAAGGTGGGATGGAGAAGGAAGCCATATAGTAATACCAGCCAATGTGGCTAGTGTTCTTTAACTGTATAAACAGAGTGTCTGTGTTATAGTAGAAAATAAGTCTTTAAAAAGTGTCCATTTGCTTTATTTTACACAAAAATAATATATTTGTGTCAAATCCCCTTAGCTGTGAAATTATTTTAAGCTTGAGAAAATTTTCTAGTACTTTAAAAGTTTCTTCTTTGGGATAGAACTCAGCATCACTATGTGGTCAAGGGTGTGGTCCATCATTCAGGTTTACTACTGAAATGAAGACCAGATAGTGTTCAGATCTAGGGAAATGTTATTGATTTGACTTTAATGCTATGTATTAATCTTGCTGTGCAAGCCTCCCCTCCTCAACAGATTCCCTATGTACTACTTACAGTTATTTTCCATGTGTCATGCACAAGCCTTTTCAGATATATTTGTTTCATGGGAATCAGAAAGCTCTAGAAACATTTATTTTTTTGCTATATAATCTAGTGGGTGCAATTTCCAAATGCAGCCACATCTAGTAAGAACGTTGCAATCTACCTTCTGTTTTTTAAAGAGTATCTCATTGTCTAATGAGATATAATTTTTCATGTGCATGTCTTTCCTTTTCCACTTTTAAACATATTATATTAACATGGAAAATTACATTAAATGACTGAAAGTGCTGTTTTTATAGAATAGTCAACTCTGCTAAATTTTTTAACATGCAAAGCTATCCTTTTCTTACTAGTCCAAGTCATATAGCCTGAGACCGAACTCTTATCATGATTCACCTATACGATTAGGGTAGCCTTCCGAATTGCCTCCTGAACTCCATTCTTATATGCTCCACATCTTTCCTCCTTATGTTTTTAACTGGAAGGTCTTTCCAAAAGTCCTGATCTTATTGCAGAAATCCCCAGATGTTCTTCAGTGAGCAGCTCTCAATGTGAGACAGACAGGGTCACATCTCCAGCTACTCATCTCCTTTATCGTGTGCCTCAGTTTCTTAAGATGCTGCTGGCCATTTTGAAGATCTACATGCTGCCTTTTGCCTAATGGCTTTCATCCAGCTTTCTAAATACAGACAAAGAGCTGGTATCATATCGTCCCTTATACTTGGGGAGAATTGTGGAGAAAAGTTTGCCACTAATGCCTCATTATGGCCTGTATTTAGGCACTTCCAAGACTTCAGTATCTACTCTATGTAGTAAAGCCCAGGAGTGATTAAAGAGTGGAGATTTTTCAAAGCAGATTGGCTGACTTCTCTGAGTTAAAATTGAGCAGGGAGATGAATGAACAGAAGGAATGATCCATGTGACCTTCTGAGAAGCAAATATTTCAGGCGTATGAACCATGAGTGCAAAAGCCTTATAACTAGAATGTGTTTTAGTATAGGAGGCATGACTGGCAGAGAAAATCAGCCAGATGGAGAGTGCCTGGAGATGAGAGTGATGTTGGGGTAAAGAGTGAGGACAGATCATATAGGGATGCATAGACTGTGCTAAGGTCTTTTGATATTATTCTAAAATAGGAAATGTTAAACAAAATAACATATTACTTAAAACAAACTTTTATGTAAGACTGTGGAGGGCCAAGTCCCACCCTCACTTACTTTCATGGTGTAGCATGCATGAATCTTTCAGAACATGGAGCGTCACATTTTTTAATTATGAAATATTTTCACTTCTGTAGCAAAACTTGATGTGCAGCAATAGATTAACCTGCTGTTTTACCCTTTGCAGCGAGGAGATATATTTAAGTGAAATGAAATGATCGCTTTTGGAAAAATCAATTTCTTATCAAATCTCTCAAAATGAAAAAGGCTCACAGTTTTTGCAACTTCTTGGAAAACAGTCTCATGTTGGTAGTGGCTTTGATCATGCATTAACTCGTATTTCAAATCAAATCACTGCAATGGCACATTCTATTTATTTTTTAACACTTTTTGTCTGAACACATAGACTATATTTGTGATTTAAATTAGTTTAAAAATTCATAGTAAAGTCTTGACAGAGGCAACAAAATAAAAATCATAAAACTATCCAATTGTTCTCAGTACGAAAAAGAACTTTTAGAAGGATGAGATAGTTTTTATATTGTAGAATGCATTGGTTTACAGCTTGCATATGTCTTGCAATTGAATGGAATTATAAAAGTAATATAAAATATGCATACAATAATATATTTAGATACTTAACTGCCTTTTGAAAAATAAAATTGGAATTTTAAAATCATGAACATGTTTAGGATTAAATCTGTGTAAGCACTGAATGTGAAAACCAGGGTTGTGGGGGTCTCAATAGTGTCATAGTTTGTCCAATGCAAGCTGGTAAAGTTATGACCTTCCCTTTCTAGTACGTCACCAATTCCAGTGTCCATGCATCTGTGAATATATGAATTTCAGAAGTGCAATGCATCATGGGATTGAATGGAATGTATGCCTTTGCTGTGATATGGTTTGGATACAGCTGGGTGTCCTCCTTGGTGTTATGTGCTGAAATTTAAACTCCACAATGAGATATTACAGAGAAAGGAACTTCATCTTACTATAGTATTTGTTAGGTGGAGGGGAGCTCTGTCAGAAATAACTAGGATTAGACTAGGCTCTCAGGGTTGAGCTCCAAGATTCGAATACTGTTAGCTTTATAAGAAGATGGAGAAAGACCAGAGCTTGTCCTCTGCCATGTGTTGTCTTGTGCTTGAGACAAGGAAACAATCACCTGAAGTAAGCCCTAGACTCTGGACCAGAACTGTAAGCTAAATCAACATTTTTTTCCTTTATGACTTAGCAAGAGAAAACTGACTACTTTAATGCACACAAATTTATTCTTAATTGCTATAAATATTACATAGCTAATATGTGAGGTTATGATTGATCCACAACAACTCTCAGCTACATAAATCCTTAGCAAATAATTGTAAAGTGCACCAGAACCCGCTGGTGGTACAAATTTGAGCCCATGCTCATGATTCTAACTCCCCTAAACCTCTTATACAATTCAAGGAGAGGTGGTAGATGGTTCCTTCTGTGTGGTTACAAGTGATCACACCAGAGAAAGGAGGGGATAAGTCAGGATAAGAACTCAGAAATCAGGGCTGGAGAGATGGCTCAGTGCTTAAGAGCATTGACTGCTCTTCTAGAGGTCCTGAGTTCAACTCCCAGCAACCACATGGAGTTCATAACCATCTATAATGAGATCTGATGCTCTCTTCTGGTGTGCAGGCAGACATGTGGACAGAACACTGTATACACTATTAATAAATAATCTTTAAAATAAACCTCAGAAATCATGTTTTAAAGAGATCTTCTCTTTTAACTCTACCATATGTGAGGGTCAAGTTATCCAACTTGGTGTTTTGTCAAAACTTTCTGCTTAAAGCCACATAATGTACTAAAAACATTGCTGTGGTTTTTTCAGAACTTCACTTTAATTCTAATAAGATAAAGGAGATATTTGATATGAAAACAGATTAAAAAGAGTTAGATGAAGATGCCCTTCACCCTATTTGTCCTTTGAGTTCAAGAAGACCTGCAGAATCCTAAAACACCCTTTTGCCAATGGCTCTTTTCTGGATTTTATTTATTTATTTTTTACTTTTATTTTTTTAGTTCAAGCCACTTCAGAATAATCAAAGTCTTACTGCTGGAGAAGTGAGATGGCTTGTGTAATGTCACTCACACCATCTGCCTGGAGTAATGGCTTCTGAGTGGGGCAGTTAATTTGGCTGTAGAGGACGTCAGAGTAAATAAGCCTTACACTCAGTATACTTTGATGTGGTCCAGCTGCCTGCTCAAGTTCTGCCCAGTAATCCTAGCGGTTCCAGATCCTTAGTTTCCTAGTTGTTAAATTATTCTCAGATCAAAACGAGCCTCCCTAGATGCTGTAGATGCGTCTACTCTGGATGTGTCACACTTTGTTCTGCCTTTAAAGTGCCTGGGAAATCTCGAGAACAAAAATTAATTTGAGATAGTGGTAGAAAGGACCTGTTTGGAAAGTAGTGTTTTTTTATTTGTGTTGATTTGTTTTTCAGCTATGAGTACATTTTTTTTTTCTTATGTAAGTTTCGTTTTCAGTTACAATATTTTGTTTGTAAGAAAAATCAAGAAAAACAACAACACACACAAACGTTTTAGTAGAAGACAATAAAAGTAAGGATCTGGGGCAAGGAAAATATGTTAGTTGGGAAAATGCTTGCCATGATTGTATGAGAACCTGTGTTTGGAGCCCAGAACCCACTGCAAAAAAGCCTGGCATAGTGGTGCGTGGCTGTAATCCCCGTACTGAGAGGCAAAAGACAGGTGGATCCCTGGGGCTCACTGGACAGTCAGCCTGAGGTGCTTGGTTAGTTCCAGGACAGTGACAGATGTTGTTATATTAGACAAGTTGCACAATGCCTGAGAAGCAACCCTTGAGGTTGACAACTGTCCTCTACATACACACACATGATCATGTTCAGAACTCTGCCCACCCCAGCACCACACGCTCATGTTGAGTGGAAACTAGGCATAGGTGATTCTTTTTAAAAAATTGTTCCTCTCTTTCTCTCTCTCTCCCTCTGCCCCTCCCTCTCCTCCCCTCTCTCTCTCTCTGTGTATGTGTGTGTGTGTAAATGCAGGTATGAACACTCCATAGCATGTGGAAATCAGAAGACAATTGCACGGAATACATTCTCTCCTCATTGTTTTTAAGGCCTGCGTTTCTCTTGCTGTTTCTGTGTACTCCGGGCCAGCTGAGCTCCCTGGTGATGTCCCATCTCTACTTCTCAATTTGCTATAGAAGTGCAAAGACTACTATGTGAGCCACCAAATCCAGATTTAAAACAAAACAACAACAACAACAAAAACAAGAGAAAACATGAGCTCAGACTTCATGGTCTTTTCCTCTGTCCACTTTGGCATGCCTATTGTCCTTGTTCAGCTCATGTTTAGGCAGTCATGTTGGCGAGGCTTTATTCATGTAGCTTCTGACATTACCAGGAGACACAGTCTCATAATTAATGAAAAAGGGCATGCATTTGAAAGAAAACAAGGAGGGACATATGGGAGGATTTCGAGAAATTAAAGGGAAGGGAGAAATGGCATCATTATAATCTCAAAAACAATAGGAACAACATAAAAAAATAAAAACATGGGTCGAGAGTCAAACTCAGGCTGCCAGGCTTTCAAGGCAAGGGCTTTTGCCATGTGAGCCATCTCACTGGGCTCTGGAATGGGAGATGATGGTAGCGATGGAAGAGAATAAGCAGGAATGTATAGAAATAGGACTAAGGTTGAAGGAAGACATAAGAAATTTAGGAGAAGTGCTGAAAAGGAAACACTAAGTGTTTACCAAAGCACAGTTGATTATTTCCCACAATCCATTAACAGGAGAGCTCATTTTCCATCAAGAAAACATGTTGTCTTCAGTGCTTCGAGGTCTATCACGGAAATGTTCAGACTTTCCCGTTCTGAATTTTCTAAACATGGGTGGTTCTTCTCACATGGTTGTCCCTTTGGAGATGTTCCTATAACTGCATTTCTCCTACTCGTCAACCCATAGGGCTTGGAGGTTGTTAACATTGGCCTACTTTCCAAGTCATGAGTTGAAGCCTCCAGGTATCCTGTTGTGTAGAGGAACACAGAAGGGAGAAATGATAGTGTTTCTGTCTTTTTACAGGGAAGAAATAATCCCCATTAGTCAAATGGAGAGCTGGAGAGGTGCTCGAAGAATTGTTTGTAGCTCTCTTTGTCATGTCTCTGGATGTCAAAACTCCAAGGTCCCTTGTGAATTAGAGTCTTCACCTTCGCTAAGGCAAAGTAAAAGTCTAAAGTCAAATCTCTAATTACAAATAAAAGGCATAGATTTCAAATGCAGACTTGGACTCCCTGCCCTCTACTCTTACTTCTGGCACTAGGGAAATGGATTGGAAAGTAAAAGACAACACAGACAGCAGCCCCCACCCTTTAACTAGCAGATGAGCTGTGTTTCCATGATCTCCCCTCCTTTATTTCCTGACAAGTACCACAGATGGCATCTGCAGGCAGGTAGAGAGCTAGATTCTGGGCAGGGTGCATCTCCAGAGTGTGCGTGGTTGCAGCTGCTGCCTGTTTAGAATGCCTTGCCACTCTGCACATGGAAGAGCCTGCATGGGCAGTGATGGGGCAGCAAACTAAACTAATGCTCTGCTCAAAACACAGAAAGACCTTGGAGTTTGAGACTAAAACTAGGCTCAGGTTTCTGCCTTGCTTCCTTCTTGTTGATAACCTAAGAAGGATGCTTATCCCCTCAGTCCTTTATAGAGATGGGAGTTTTGCACAGTGACTATGTCATCTGTGACAGTGCTAGTCACCTGGAGGTAACTGATAGGTGATAACTATTTTATAATTTAGGCATTGATTAATAAAATATTGGGTATATAACCTTGACTTTTTTCTTAGTGTTTAAATTCATCCAAGGTTCAGACTCAGCTCCATTCTCAATTTAGATCCTTAAGGGTTCAGGCATTTGGAAGATATGATTTGACTATGTCTTCAAATTATTTGCAGATTTTCAGAGAAGGCATTAAGTCACATTTTTTGAGTACTCATTACCTGCAAAGTTTTCTTCTCATCTTGCCTCCTTTTGTTCACTTTTTATTAGGGGGTGTAGATGAATTTCTAAATGGTCTTATTAAATAAAAAAAACACAGAGTCAAATCTAGGCATAAAAGCCTTAAATCAGGGAGATAGGGAAAGCCACCAGCCAACCTTACCTCACCAACTCAGCAGCTTCCAAATGCAAGTTACTTTCTGTCTACCCATGCCCTTATTGCCTTGGTGTTCTGCCATCTCATTGGCTTTCTTAGCCCAGGTACCTTACTTCCTCTTCCTACACAGCTCTGTCACTTTTTGTCTGTCTGTACAGGCCTCCAGTTCTCTATGGTTAGTACTGGGATTAAAGGTATGTGTCACCACGCTTGGCTTTGTTCCCTAGTGTGGTCTTGAACACGCAGAGATCCTGCCTGCTAAGTGATAGAATTAAGGGCGTGTGCTACTGCTGCCTGACTTCTTTGTTTACTTAAAATGGCTCGCTATTTCCTCTGATCTCCAGGCAAACTTTATGTATTAAAGCACAAATAAAATATCACCACAAGGGGGAGCTGAATTTTGTGGTGATATTTTATTTGTGCTCTAACAAATAAAGCTTGCCTGGGGATCAGAGGACAAAGCCAGCCATTATATTAAACATAGACGTCAGGCAGTGGTAGCACATGCTTTTAATCTCAGCACTAGTTAACCATAGAGGTCTGGAGGTCTGTACCAGACAGGAAGTGATAGAGCTGGGGGAAAAGAGAAAGTGATGTAGTTGGGCAGAGAGAGGAAGTAAGATGGCAGGGCACAGAAAGGTATATAACCTGTGAGTATACAGGAAGTAGCTCTCCTGGCTGAGGATTTCCTAGTGGTAAGAACTGTTGGCTGGCTTGTTCTAGTCCTCTGATCTTTCAGCTTTCACTCCAATATCTGACTCCTGTTTTTTTTTTTTTTTTAATTATTAATAAGACCTTTTAAGATTCGTGTTACAGAATTTCATGGCATTTTAATTTTCTCCACACTCTAACAGCTACTAAAAGAAAGAATGGGAATTTCTTGGACTGCATTTCCCATCTCAGGATTCATTACAAATATACACTAATCCCACCCTCACTTCCATCCACACAGCAGGCTGACAACTTCTCCCTTTCTTTGTCTCTTTTAACCAACTCCGAGTTTACACTCAGAGAACCTAAGTTATTGATCAATACGTTCTCCCCTGCCCATTGACTACATGGTAATTGCATCAAATCATTTAAAAATTATTTTAGTTAACTTTTGTCCCTTGCAGCTGCTTTATAGCTGTGTTTTGTCTAGAGATGTTTTTAATAGGTCAGGTTTCATTTCATATAAATACTTGTAATATATTAGACAAATGTTCAAGCAGAATTATATCAAAGGTCCTTCACATTAATTTGTTTCTGATTTTACAACCGCGTAACATGCTTTTCCCTAAGGAGCAAACATGTAAATAATAATGGCTGTTTCTTCAGTGCTCCAAGAAACAAAATACAATTAACAAGAAATCAATTTGGGATAAGCAAGTATTGCCAAATTATAAGCCTGTGTGGCTTGAATGAGAAATGTCCCCTGTGGGCTCAGATATTTGAACACTTGGTCACTAGCTGATGGTGCTGTTTGGGAAGAGTCACCTTTAGGAGGCAGAGCCTTACTGAAGGAAGTATGTCACTGGGGACAGGCTTTGAGGTTTCATAGCCTCACCATACTTCATGTTCTCTTTCTCTGTCTCTCCGTCTCTCTCTCTCTGTCTGTCTATCTGTCTCTCTGTGTGTTTCTCTCTTTGTCTTTCTGTCTGTCTCACCCTCTTCCTCTGTTTTCTGTGTTTGGATAAAATATGACCTCTTTGCATCCTGCTCTTATGGCCATGCTTTCCCTGGCTGTTGCCATGCCTACCCCGCCATGATGGACTGTATCTCTCTGAGACATTAAACCAAAATAAGCCCTTTCTTTATTAAACTGTTTTTGGTACAACTTCCCCACAACCTTCCCCCTGCCCAGTAACAGAAAAGTAATGGATACAAGGCTAAATACAAACTTCTGTCTATTTCCATGTGATTTTAATCTAGCTTTTACATCTTGACAACTGGCTTTTTTTTTTTCAGTGCTGTGTGTGGATCCTCAATGCTTGCACACACTCAGGTATGTGCTGTACTACTGAGCCATATTGCCAACCTCACCTTTAAAGATTTATTTTTATTATGGGTATGTGTATGTACGTGAATACAGTTGTCTATGAAGACCAGAAGATGTCATGAGATCACTGGACCTGGAGTTACAGGTAAGTGTGTGCTTAGAATCGAACTTGGGGCCTCTGAAGGAGCAGTACACAATCTTAACTACTGAACCATCTCTCCAGCCTCTCCACCCTGAAAAACATTAAAGACCTAGCCAAGGTTGGTGGTACATGCTTGTAATACAAGCTCTTTCTTGGGAGTCAGAGGCAGGAAGTTTGCCGTAAGTCCAAGGCCAGTCTAGTTTGTGTAGGGAATTCTAGGCCAGGCTAAGCTGTAGAGTAAAACCCTGTCTGGCAGGGGTGGTAGGCACCTGAGGTGAGTTGTGGAGGAGGTAGATACGATCTAAATATGTTATATTCATGTATGAAATTACCAAAAAATAAGTAGCATTTTAAGCAAAACAAAACAAAGTTCTCAAAAGGATACAAAAAATACAAAAAAACCTCTGTATTTCATATACATGAAAAATATTATGAAAATTAAATTTCTGTGTCATAAAGGATTATTGGAACGTGGTCACTCTCATTTGTTCACAGTTCTCTATAGCCACTGTCATACTTCAATGACAGGGTTGAAAGGCCGCAGCAGAGATTTTACAGTCTGAAAACTCAGAAAGTCACTGTTTTTGACAGAAAGAGCATGCCAACTCCTGGTATAAAATTGAAAAGTTATCTTCCTACTTTATGATTTTTTTATACGTCTTGTTGTTTTAGGAAAGAAGGTCTCATTATAATTTTCAGGCTGGCCTTGAACTCATGATTTTGTCTAAACCTCCTGAGTTCTAAGATTCATGTCTGAGTTCAGCATCACATCTGACTTACACAGTGTATGGTGTGCACATGTGTGTATGTGTACACTGTCTATGTATATGACTTTTTATGTGCATGTGTGTGCATGTGTATGTGGGGGTATATATCCACATGAGTGCATGTGAGGCCATAGATTGATATTGTCTGTTTTTCTTAATCTCTCTCCATCTTATGTTTTGAGACATGGATTCTTAGTGAGGCTGCAGCTCACCAGTTTGACTAGATTGACTGGTAAATGAGCCCCAGTGATCCTCCATCTCTGTCTCCCCTTAGCTGCGATTCTAGAGTGTGTTACCATGCTTCATATTTATATAAGTGCTGGCATCGAACTCAGGTCCTCATGCTGTGTGGAGGTACTTCTATGACTGAGCACTATCTTCAGCCTATGGATTGTTATATTCTTTTGTGTATTTAAACATATTCCATGTTACTATTTACTTGCCTAATATCACAATATTAGTAGTAGTTTAAATTTTACATGTGTTTTTCACCAAGACCAACAATTTAAACTTAGTTCAATGAAAAATATTTAAAGATTGTTCATGCTGAAAGAAATTTAAAGATTCACGGTTATTTTTCTCTTTCATCTGTCCAATAAGGATTTATTCAGACCAGGGAGGATTCCAAGTAATTTATTGGATTATTTATAATATAATAAGTGAGGGGAAAGGTGGACTCATGGATGGCTGGTGTCTAAATATAAGGTAAGTCCATGATATTGAGCCATTGATTTTCACACTCAAACACAGTACTTTACAGGGTTCATTCTTCTAAATTGACTAATGGATGGTTTGAAGTTTATTATAGAGGTCTGCAGAGACATATCAAGCACAAAATAGAAACTATTAAATAAACTACCATAAGCCAGTGCTGGTTCTTAGTTGCTTTTAAACTAATTTCTGATCAAGTGATACTCAGTAAATGACACCTGTCATTACTATATTCCTAGTAGAAAACAGAGACATTGAAAATTTAGGCAGAAAAAGAATGTGTAAAGTAAATGACTGATATTATAAACAGATATGCAATAGGAAGGTAACCTCTGATCATTTTATAATCAAATGTTGGTTACACTTTCCACTTATTTTAGGCTTATTTATTTTATATGTATAACTGTCTTGCCAGCATGCATATCTGTGTACCATGTACACCCCCGGTGCTCACCAAGGTCACAAGAGTATGTTAGATTCCCTGGAACTGGAGTTATATATAGATAGCTGTGAGCCACTATGTGGATCCTGGGAACTGAACCTAGATCCTCTGTGGGAGCAACAGAAGCCCTTAACCACTGAGCTATCTCTGCAGTCTTGGTCATCCCTTTTATTTAAAGTTAATCAGATGTGGTATAAAATCGGATTGTGATTTAGCATAACACCTTAAGAAGCCTTTTAATTAAGTGCAATTTTAAACGTATGAAGCTAGGTAGAGTGCTATACCAGATCCTCTATGAAGACATATTTCAGCATCAACAATTTTAGTATCTGTATCAGTCTCATCTCATTGTCAAGAGCGTTCACCTAACAACACTAGGTTCAAGTGCTTTCAAAGAGTAGTGCTGCATGCATCCTTATAAAGTAACCACTTAAAAAATTGTACATTTATCAAACTCCTAAGATAATACCACCTGGCTACAAATAGAAGACACACGTTTGAAATTCACTGCTGCGTTCCCTGCCTTTCTCCCCTTCTCCTTGTAATTTATTTGTTGAAGAAAGCAAGATAAACTGAAGAATTTTTCATTTTGTGCATTTTGCTGATTTTACCATAGTGGTATCATTTTACATGCTCCTCTGAGACCTGTATTTATTCTAAAAGGCATTTGGATGAAAGGAGTTGATCAAATTCAGGTTCAATTTTAGGGCAGGGATATTTCATAGAGCCTCTCCACCCCCAGAGGAACATGAATATCTTTTGTTATTTAGGGGATTGATCGTTGGCTAGAACCATCACTTCATTAGTGTGGCACTGTAATTATTTTGCTCTCTTTTCTTTTATGAATTGGAAAACTTGTGTAGAGAGAAACCCCCCTTCATCAGCTGTTTTCTTACCTCGGGTATACCTTGAACAAGAAAACCATCATAGAATTTCCACCCAGCCCTCAACAGTGATTTACGCTTTTTCTTTCGCCTCTGTGTATCACTGTGAACTCACTGAGTTACATGTATTTGGAATATCAACCTATTGTAGTTACTCTGTGTGCTGTTGCTCAAAATGTTTTATTTTTTGATCTGGTATGAATTTAGTCACAATATTTCAAACATATTTTTGAAATTTCCTTCAATGTGTTAGGAGAGTTTCTCTGTGTGGATTTAAGGGATACGTGTTTTTAATATTTTATCATTATACATACAATAAAATAAATTCTTGTGTTTTCTAAAAGTAAAAGAAAAATGAGACGTGAATTATCATACCCATCCTAGTTTTGTTTACTTTGCTGTGACAAAACACCCTAACAAAAAGCAATCTATAGGAGAAAGTGTTCAACTTAGTCCACATTTGCAGACTAAAGTGTTCAACTTAGTCCACATTTGCAGACTACAGTTCATCACTGAGGGGAAGCCGAGGCAGCAGGAACCCAAAGCAGCTACATCCACAGTCAAGAGCAGAAACAATAGTTTATGTACACATGCTTGTACTTAGCTCACTTCTTTTCATAAAGTCCAGGACCAGGACTGAAGAGATGGCTCAGTGGTTAGGAGCAGTTGCTGCACTTGAAAAGGGCCAGGGCTCTGTCCCCAGCACCTACATTTCTTGGCTCATAATTGCTTATAACTCCAGCGCTAAGGAATCTCATATCTTCTTCTGGTCTTCATAGGCACCCGCACACCAGTGCACATACACATTAATAAAGTAAATAAATATATCTTAAACACAAGACTCAGGATTTAAATTCAGGAAATGATGACATCCACTTTTAGAATGGGTCTTCCCATAACAGTTAACAATCCAGACAGATAGATGCACACGCCAACCTAACCTAGACAATTCCTCATTGTAATGATCTTTTCAGGTAATTCTGTATTGTGTCAAGTTGATGATGGAAACTTACCATCACAGTACCCTTCTTGAGTCCCGTGATCAGCACACCCTGAAGGAGGTTTCCTACTTGCTTTCCCCTCTCACCATTTTCGTCTTATTGAGGTGGCTCAAGTGAGTTTTCTGAAACCACAGGGTTTAAGAGAAAACAAATACATTCCTGTTGTGGACAACTGACTGACAAGGCTTGTTTGCTTTAACTCTCGCATTAGCAAGATTACACTGTGCAGAACTGCTCTAGCATTACCATTTCCCTAATGGTATTCCTCAAGATGTTAGCTTCAGATCTCCTATAAATGAGTTTCTTGTTCAAATAAATTTGGGTAAATTGTCTGTAAATTTTTGAGTATCACAAGCCTTGCTGGCCAAAACGCTATGATGATTTCATAGAAAATAAATGGATTTAAATTGATCTTACTGTACAGTTTCTCAGTTTATCAGTCTTGTGCCTCTAGAGTACAATGAGCCCTTGGGGAATGCTGGACTAGCTAGTGTCCAGGTCTCTCCTCATACTGAAAACTTTTCTAAAAAGATTTATTTATTTATTATACAGTGTTTCACTTACATGTATGCCTGCGGGCCATAAGAGGGCACCAGATCTCATTATAGATGGTCATGAGCCACCATGTGGTTGC
This sequence comes from Peromyscus eremicus, assembly GCF_949786415.1. Classification (NCBI taxonomy): domain Eukaryota; kingdom Metazoa; phylum Chordata; class Mammalia; order Rodentia; family Cricetidae; genus Peromyscus; species Peromyscus eremicus. Next base: position 34,483,919 of record NC_081430.1, read on the forward strand.
TGGGGATTTAATTCAGGACCCCTGGAAGAGCAGCCAGTGTTCTTATCCTCTGAGCCATCTCTCTAGCCCTTCATTCTGAAATTTAATCATAGTGCCAGAATGGGTCAGAAGTCAGAATTACTGCCCCCCTCCCTGCATGTGAGATTTGCTTTCTCCCTCGGGTCTTCCTCCTCTTCTTATTTGGGAAGGTGTTGTTGATCTCAGGTCTCAGATTGGATGGGACTTTGTGTTACTGTCAATTTCTAATAAGTCATAGAGACAGGTGGGGCTGGTTTTATCAAAGCAAATAAAATTGTACTTGTAGGAAGGTTAATGTGTAGTAGAGTATTTTATATGATTACTTTTAGAAATGAGAGTTTGATGTCATCCAAACCCAAGAGTGAATGTTATGGGATATCATTCTGTATGCTGTGAATATATGTTGTTCTCATTGGCTGACAAATAAAGCTGTTTGGCCAATGGTGAGGCAGAATAAGGCAGGCAGAAGCTGCAAGCCACCACCAGGAGAAGCAAGATGTGAGAGAACAGGTAATGCCATGAAGTCATGTGGCAAAACATGAAATAATAGAAATGGGTTGAATTAAGTTACAAAAGCTAGTTAGTAAGGAGCCTGAGGCATTGGCCATACAGTTTGTAATTAATACAAGCCTCTGTGTGTTTACTTGGGACCGAGTGGCCATGGGACCAGGAGGGACACAGTGAAGCTCAAGAGTAGTCCACAGTGGAAATGGGAGAATGAACTGACTCCTTATCAACAGGAAGATTTTGTCTTTAGTACAGATATTTGGTATCACTAGGGCTTTGGGTTTATGGACCTGAGAGTTTATATGGACTAGCTCTGCTACTAACTGAGTTACTCTCAGTATATCATATTCCTCCTTGGGCCATAGCTTCTTTATGTACAAAATTATAATGTTTCACTGTTGACTAGAAAATCCCCATAGTCTCCTTCTGTTCCAGTTCGGTGATCTTTATGAAATGCATCTAAAAAGCTCCCATGTTTCTTCCGCTGTTTATAAATGCAGAAACAAACTAAAAAGTTTCGCTCCTTCTTAAGTGTGTTTGTGCTCCCAAGAATTATTTTAGATTGATGTATGGGTCCGGATCTTTCCTGATGAGACTGGTAATATGCTGAGTGGAAGCAACATAGGACTGGGAAAGAAGCAGAGACAAAAAACAGAAAATGAAAGGGAAGATACAATAGAGGTCTGAAAGCCATGGCTTCCTGCAATATGCATGTGGACAAATAAACTTGAGATAATTAGTATTATCAGAGTAATAGAGCAAAGATTTTGAACGCACAAAGTTCTTACTGTTTCAGTGAGTTGTAAAAAAAAATAGCATAAGAGCAAGCAACAGCAGAGAGGAGACAGGAGAGTCTGGGCCAAGTAGAGCGTTGGAGACTGCATTCTGCACCGGCAGAAGAACCTTATGGGCAGGCTGGGACATCATTTCAGATTTTTGCTTTCAATTCTCAGCATGCTCTTTCCCTAACCTTTTTGTTTTTAATTGCATCCTCATTTTATCCAAGCCACCAGCTTCAGAACTCCTGTGTTCTTAGTTTCATGCAGACAGTTTGCAAATAGAGCGTGTCAAAGTTCCTCTGTGGCAGAGACTTTTTAAGAAAAAGTTAACTCAGATTCTGTGACAAAATGTCTGTACCCACAGCAGCACTTAGTCATGGTCTCAGACAAAGTGACTTCATTAAGCCATCTGGTCATGATGCTGTTCAAAGAAAGGCTTTAAAGTGACTCGAACGTGTTTACTAGCCATAAGCAATTAGCAGTGGATGGTCCTAATGTACACTCCTGGTGAAGAAAACCCTATAGCTTGAGGATATACAAGAAGTCCGAGTAGTGGTGTTAACAGAGTGACTGATTTTTAATTTTCCTGCAAAACTGTTGGGTATAGCAGCTATAAGCAGTGTCCACTTTTAGTATTAAGGGATTTGCAATTCAAATGTTTTCTTCTCCAATTTGGATCTGGAATTGCAAATCCCATAGTTTCCTTGTGCTTGTCGTATCCTTGGGGCTCTGCTCTGCCAAATTGTTGGCTTCACCAATTTCCAAGGTAATTTATAGAGCTTGGTTCACTTTGTGTCTCCACAGGTTACAAAGGAAAATGGAAACACTTTGCTGTTAAGAAATCTGTCTAAAATAAAATGCAAATAACACATCAAACAAACTAAGGATATTTTAAAGGATCAGTGTAGTAATTACAGGGGTTGTGTTACAGTAAATTTTGTATTTTTCTAGATAATTTATGCCCCCTTCCTCTCTCTTTCCTTCCCTTAGAGAGTATTCTATATTTAAATTAAAATGTCTTTATGGAGGAAGAGTGTACCCACTTCAGTTTTGCCAATCAGTTGGTGTCAGTGGACTGTGGTGGGAGTCTGGCTCTGCAGTTATTCCTGTAGGTCTGAAAACACATCTATATACAACAAGCCTTTTTGGTAGAGCCAATAATTTGTTAATATACTACTGGATCATCATTTTTAAATATATCAGAAGTTATGATTTAAAGCTTGAGGTTTATTTAGGACTGGAACAAAATCATGGAAAGCCTTTCTTGTCATGTATTTACTCACAGCTTCCGAGAGCATCACCTGTGTCAAGGGGTTTGGCTTTTCCCCTGTCAGATGGACGAGGTTCCGGCCTGCAGCTACGAATCCCTTTTCTCTCCAGCATTTAGAATTAATTGGTCATTAACTGAATCAATATGGGTTGCTAAGATGATTCATTTTTAGAATCATTGTTAATCATCAGCTCATGGATTTCCAGAAATGACTTGCAATATCTTTTGCTTAAAAAGCACATATTCACTGTTTGAAGAGAGACTAGTTCATCTAGTTTTTTGACTGTGACCATAACAAAATAAGCAATTAGAATGTGAGGAGGTAAGCTCTGGATTTCCTTAGAATGAATTGTATTTCCTTTTTCTTTATTTCTTTCATTTTATTTTCAGGCGGGATCTCATGTACCCATACTGGAGTAAATTCTTTGTATAGTAGAGGGTGACCTTGAACTTTGGATACTTCTGCATTCACATCCTGAATCGTGGACTATAATATTTATCTGCAATATTTTGTGGGTAGAATAGCAAATTCCCAAAATAGATTAACTGCACTTTTGTAACTGCCTACAGCTATAAAAATTTTACACCCCCCCCCACACACACACCCTACATTTTGTTGTTGCTGTTTTTGAGAGAGGGTTTCTCAGTATAGCCCTGGCTATTCTTGAATTCTCCTTTTAAACCAGGCTGGCCTCAAGCTCAGAGATTCACCTGCCTCAGCCTCCTGGGTGTTGGGATCAAAGGCGTGCACCACCACACCTAGCTTAAGTCTTAGATCTATTATTCATTCTTTCAGAGAATTACTACCAATGCTAATGTGTGTTATTTACATTTTAACTCACTTCTATTTTGTCTTCTCTATTTTTTAGAGATATCATTTACTAAAAGAAATATTCACAGTTGAAATTGACAGACATTTTTGTCTCTTGTTTGATCATTTTGCATTAGGCAAGCAAATTGTGATGTTTAGTCTATTAAGTTGCTAAGTGAATTTAAAATACAAGTTTTTAGGTGCTTGACTTTAAACAATAACCACCAGGGGAGTGACCACCAGAATGTTCCCCTGTAAATGAACCACACTGGTATCAAGTGTTTTCAATTTTAATTGCTGTTTTTTCAGTATTTCTGCTTGAAATACAAATTCAAGTATGTGTTTCTTTTACCTAGTGGATAGTAATGTATATAAAATGGATACTGTTTGCAAAAAGCAAAACTTAGAAAATGAAGGTTTTTTTATTTTCTATAAAATTCAGACTCATTGATCAGAAAGCACGAAACATTCAGTCACAGATAGAATGATTTCTTCTTTATATATATGCCAGGCCAACATGGATTCTGGATCTTGCCTCTGATCTCATATTACCTGGTGATGTAATTTGGGCAAAGTTACCTGTGTTGTAGTATGTCAATCATCGAATATGGATGACTACAAAATTTTAGTTTAAACCATTGGTTAGTATTTCATTATGTCTACCCACCAAATATCAAGCCCCCGAGTTGTCCAAAATCACGAAATTCTTCTACAAGATCTTGCCTTTGAGAGCGCGTATACTCTTAACTTACAGCATATGGTACAGTTTTAGTAGTGACTTTTTTCTAGAGAGCTAGAATAGTTTTATATTTTATACTTTACTAAGATAAGATTTATCTACACAGAGATATACAAATCGCAAGTGTTAAGATTCAGTGAATTCTGACAAGTGAATACATACGTGTAAACAACATTTACTTCCAAACGGAATGTTTTCTGTACACAGTTGCTTTTAGTGGACAATTGCTTGGAGGTGTGTGTGTGTGTGTGTGTGTGTGTGTGTGTGTGTGTGTGTGTGTGTACAGTAAATGTCTATGTTCAAATGGGTGTGGGCACCTCTGTGGAGCTGGTATGTGTGTACATGGGGAGGCTGGAAGTGAATGTTAGGGATCCCCACCTAGGTTCTCCTGCTTGTGTGGCATGTACTCTGCTGAGTGAGCCTTCTCCCCAGCACTACTGTTCTGACTTTATCAGTGTAGACCAGCTTAGATTGTACACCAACCTTAACTTGATTAGGTTGTACGAGCATTTGCTGTTTTGCGAATGTATTTTTGATAGATTTCTCATTTCTTTTATCACTAGACTGTCTCCTTTTTGTTTGGTCCTCATTTTAGTATCAAAATCTTATTCCTTATTCTTCTGATGGACTCTGGGATTTTCTAGTTTTTAGGTATTTTGCATAGAACTTCTAATGTATGTCATTATGTAGATATCTATTTTTCATTTATGAATGAATATCCAAGAGAGGAATTGCTGACTTAAAGGGAAGATCTATTTAATTTTATTATTAATTGCCAAGAAGCTTTCTAAATTAGCTGTAGATTTTGTAATTTCTCTAGTAATATTACGGAGGTTTTGGTAGCTCACTGCATCCTCACCAACTTTTTAATTTTGTCGTTAAAATTTTTTAGCTTTTGAGTGAGTATGAAGCAATATTACCTTGCGGTTTAAATTGTGTTTTATTGATAAGTAATGATGCCAAACACTTTTAAATATTCTTTTGTTCCTTTGTTCCTTTTTGGTGTGGCCTCCACCCCCTCCCCCCATTTTAAACACTGTACCATCTTTCTATTATAATTTGCACAATCTTTCTTTTTTTATCTTTTCTTTTAATGTGTTCTGAATACTTTGTGCTGTGTGTGCTTGTTTGTGACCTTTTTTATTCTCCTAACATGTTTATAGAAGCAGACACTTCACATCGAGAGAGTGTCTAACATCATTTTTTTTCTTTTCTTCTTCTTCTTCTTCTTCTTCTTCTTCTTCTTCTTCTTCTTCTTCTTCTTCTTCTTCTTCTTCTTCTTCTTCTTTGTTTAGTCCTTTTTGTGTACTCTCAGGAAGCATTGCCTCTCTGAGGTTGAGCACTTACACTTCCATGTTTTCTTATGGATTTACAGTTTTAATGTTTATTATTAGTTCTGTAATTTGTCTTGAGTTGATTATTATTTGTTGTTTAGTCAGATATGCCACACTTATCTACTGAGGAGGTGCTTCTTTCTACACCTAGAATAAGTATGTTGCCCGTTTCTGGAACCCCATTCCACACGTCTGCTTTGTTTTTGCTTTCTTCATAATGAGACCAAGATATCTCAGTCTCTGTAGCATTATAATAAGTTTGGAAGCCAGGTTGTGGTAGGCTCTTCTAAATTTTATATAATTTTTTGAAATTATAATTTATAACATAATTACATCATTTCCTCCCTTCCCTTTCCTCCCTCCAACCTTTCCCATGCACTTCCTCTTGCTCTCTTTCAAATACACAGCCGGCCCCTTTTACTTTAATTGTTGTTTTGTGTGTGTGTACGACAACCACCACTTTACTAAACCAACATACTCCTTAACTATATTCTAAATATGAATCCTTATATCCTTTTTCAAGGAAACTTCTTTTGGCCACAGACAGAGACCAATACAGAAAACCACAACCGGTCAAACTGTAGAGTTGTGGATCCAGAGCCCAACTGATACATGTACAAAACAGCTCCTGCATCTAAGGTTCAGGGGACATTGGAAAGACTGTAAGAGTTAGAAGAACAGGAAGTTTGTTGTAAGATTGTGTCTCCTAGAAATATCAGAAGCTACGCCCATAAAGTCTCACCAACATCACTGCCTAAACATAAACTGAAGAAGGAGGATACCAATAGACACGTTAACATGGGAGGGGGAGAGGAGATGATGCCTTAACCCTAGAAAAAGGACTATGGGCACTAAGGAATGCTGGGAGAAAGAGAAATAGTCTTCCCTTGGGAAGAGCACACCAATTGGTTATCTAATATCAAATGGTCAGTCCTGAAAATACATATACAAGTAACATTATAGAGACTGAGCAGGTTATAGTTATTTATTTAGCCTTTTTCTTGTATGCATTTTAGTCATTTTGAGTTTGTTCAGGTTTCCCATGTATTTTATACCAAGTTTGTGAGTTTATGTAAGTAAACTTGTGGGATTTGATTAGAATTATGTTTAGAGAGAATTGATAAAGTTTCAGTGTTTGTTCTTCTGATTTATAGAAACTAGTACATCTCTCCATTGATTTAGGTATCTGTCAATCAATATCTCCTCAAAGGTTTTACAATTGTGGTGTGTGTGTATTTTATAGGATTTGTTATTACCAATGAAAATACCTTTAAATTTCATTTTCACTTGTCCATTGTTAGTATATATAATTAAACTTGTTTTAAAAATACTGACCTCATATTATACCACCTGGTTAATATTTTATGCTCAGGAAAGAAATGACAGTATTAACTTTTATTTTTAATGTTTTTCTGTCATTACTTGGGATTTTATACAAAGGGTTAGGAGTGAGTAGAGGAGTGTGACCAGAATGTACTAGAAAGAATATATGAAATTGTCAGAATAAATTGATTAAAAATAAAACAATAAAAATGCTTTTAGTGGTAGTATAGTCAGTAGAATTTTTTCCTTTTAAAGAGGGAAAATTAATCTTAAAAATATTCATTATTATTTACATTTGCTTAATTTTCTTCATGCCCGCGTTATTCCTTAGTTTTTGAGGTAGCTTAAAACAGTAAATAAACATTCACTGCTTGTCTCAAAAGTACTCACCCAGCATACAGTAATTTGCTTTTTTTTAAGTTCTTGAGATTTATCTCCTCTTGGGAATAGATAGTTGAGGAGTCAGGTTGAATTTCAGAAAGGGTGTGGCAGGCACAATCATTAAAACCCTCTTTGGGGTAGATGGAATAACCCCAGCTTAGTGACCGGGAAGCTGTTTACTTTTATTTTCCATTTCCTGCTGTTGTTTGTACCCTGAGATAGACATGTGACAGAACTTTGCCTACAGTTTGTGAATAAGTTTTGTTGTTGACTTTAGGCATACATAATTTTGCTTTCTGTTTTGTCTGTCTGCCTCTAGAATCTTTTGAAGTTGCGTTTCTTGTTATGGTTCAAAAAGCATCAAGATGTATTGGGCAAATTGCTCACTTTCTTATGAAATAAGTTTGAAATGTTATTTCTTTTTGTAAGCAGGCACACACTTGTTTCTACCAACTTTGCTTTTAAATCTGAGACTTTCTACTAATTAGGAACAGTAAAATTGTTCTTTAAATTTTTTTAAATTGGGGCTGGGGAGATAGCTGAGTGGATAAATTGCTTTCTACTGAAGCATGAGTACCTGAGATTGGCTCCCCAGCACTCAGAGAAATAATCGCAGATGGGGAGACATGCCTGTAATCCTAGTGCTGGGGGAAAGAGTCTGGAGGATCCCAGAAGCTCACTGCAAGCTTGTCTAGCTAACATGGCAAGCTACAGGTTCAGTGAGAGACTCTGTCTCAAAAAATAAGGTGAAGAGAAATTGAGTAAACCAGCTGAATTCTACCCCTTATTCCACACGCGAATGCATATGCACACACAAATTTTAAATGAAGTTGGAAAGGTTTAGTTCGGAGTAATTAGGGCATTTTGGCAGAATAGCAATTATTATTAGAACTATACTGTAATTAGTGTTTAATTTTTTCTGATAGCTGATGGCTTTGGTGAAATTATTTATGCATCAGGGACTTTATCAGAAAAAAAAAGAAATTATTTTATCCCCATTTTCATGGATTTCTTTTGTTTGTTAAAAATGATTTTCTTAAATCTCTCTGTCATATAAAAAAAATCATTGTATGTTAAGAACCTATTAGTGGCCGGGCGGTGGTGGCGCACGCCTTTAATCCCAGCACTCGGGAGGCAGAGCCAGGCGGATCTCTGTGAGTTCGAGGCCAGCCTGGGCTACCAAGTGAGTCCCAGGAAAGGCGCAAAGCTACACAGAGAAACCATGTCTCGAAAAACCAAAAAAAAAAAAAAAAAAAAAAAAAAAAAAAAGAACCTATTAGTGAACCGTCAGTCTGTTGCTGAGCTCTTTAGATGGAGCACTGTTTGACCCTCAGCACCTAGAATAATGTCTCACATGTGGAGACACTTGGCAAGCAGGTAAAAAACTGAGCCCTTGGTTTTAAAATTTCTATGTCAAATGTCAGTTCTCCAGGGGTTCTCAAAATAATGTTTTTTTTTTACCCATTCTCCAAGGTGCTTATGCCTATAAATATGCTGCCAATGCAATTTAGATTATTTAATGGGTCTAGTTTTATAATAAAACCTGTATAGACTTTAAACATTATACTGTTTTATATTATTCTTTAAATTCAATTTAGACTATAATGAGATTACATTTTCCATTTCTAATTTATAAAGCCTTTCAAGGATTATAAAATGAACTATGTTAAAGAATTGTAAAATGGACTATTTGATATGCTGTACTTAAGATCTGGTGTCTGATCCTTCCTTCTGTGTTTTGAAGGCTCCTGTGACATTTACCCTCTGTTCTTGATCAGCAGGTCTTAAGGACATTCCAGAGTATTGTGCTGCATCTGCTGGTGATGCTGTCTAAGATGTTCTAACATCTGAGTCCTTAGGTGAGATCTCAGAAGCCCAAACCAATCTGCACTCATTGCAAGCACCCACTCTCCTTTGCACATGTAGCTAAGTTCCTTTTCATGTGTTTAGAATCAACCTCTTTCAAGCATCCCTCATTTCTTCAAGGATTATTAAACACATACTGCCCCCTTTATGGTTTTCAGCACATGTAAAATACATCACTTCTTTAGTTGAGCTTCCTAGAGTGCTCTTTTTTGTTCACATTCTTCCTATGAAAGGATCACTGCACCAAAATTCTTTGTCTGATAAACCATGTTGCAAAAAGCTTTTAATAGAGAAAAAAATGACTTAAAAGACACGGAGATGAAATAATGGTCACAAAGTGGAGTTTTGCTGTGTGTATGCAGTCCATTCTTTTATGGGAACACTTGCTTGTGTATGGAAAACAGACACATCTGTCAGAGTAAAGCCCACTCTCTGGCCTGGCATCCTTTGGTATCTGAATTCTGGGGTGCCTGTGGAAGAAATGTGCAGGACTGAAATATGCAGGAACAGCCAATGCAGAGGTGGGATCAAGCATCTGGACTGTGATTTACCCAGGTTCCTTTTCTGAGTTCAAGCCATGAGCACGTCTAGTGTGATGAACAGAATGAATGAGAGCAAATTGACTTTCTTACTCCAGCAGGGGGAGGGTAGCCATGCAAGTGCGGATCCATCACTCGCCATAGTCGTCCTGACAGCATTCATCCACCAGAGTCAACTTCTGTGTGGGCAATGCCAGGGAAATTTATTTCTCTGAGTGAGTTTACTGCCTACATTCAGGGTGTCTCATCTTTCTGGCAATCAGGATAAATTGTGTCTCCGTAATAACTCTGTAGCACGCTATTCTTTACCATGAGGAGTCGGTAATGACTGTGTCTTACATTTGCATTCATTCCGACAAGATTTGCTGGTGCTTGCTGATCTGTAAATTTCAAAATGGCAAACAGCATCAAAGGTCAACACAGTGATAATACTAATGGCTTTAGAAAAAGGTTGAGAGGCTCGGAAATTCCAGATGATAGCCTGGGTAAGAGTGAACTCCGCAGAGCAACGGTTGTCCTCATTCTTGCTATTGCTTCTCCCTCTTTATAGGGCGGCTATAGCACCCTCGCAAATGAGTCAAGCAGCCCCAAAGGTCAATAACATGGAATTTTGTTGAGTCACAGGTAATAATTTTCCAGAATCTATACCTTATAAAAAAAGACTAGAAAAATCTGGTAAAAGCTATAGGTTTTCCTATATCAAGGTTTGGGCTAAGCACATTGTGTGTGTGTATGTGTGTGTGTGTGTGTGTGTGTGTGTGTGTGTGTGCGTGTGCGTGTGCGTGTGTGTGTGTGTGTGTGTGTGTTTGTGTGTGTGTCTGCATGTGGTATATGTATGTGTACTTGTTTGTATCTCTGCATATGTACATGCTTATGCATGTGCCCATGTGTGCACATGCATGTGGAAGTCAGAGGTTGACATATGATTTCCTCAATCATCCTCTTTCTTATTTTCTGAGAAGAGTCTCTTCCTCACATTGGAGCTTATTGATTCATCTTGGCTAGCAGACTGGCTAATCAGCTCCAAGGATCCTCCTATCTCTGCCTCTCTAGCAATGGGATTACAGACATGACTGGCCTTTTAGGAACAGTTTTTGAAGGTTATTGACCATCCACGAACAATTAAACACTCACCTTAATATAGCCTCCATTAACTGGAAAACTCAAATAACCATGTTTAATTATAAATAGAAGCAGGCACTCAGGCTCTTCAGATTTCTGTAGGAGAAACATGTATTATGTAAGACTGAATTTTATGTAAAACCGGATTTTATGTAAAACTGGACCTTTCTTTATGATTCCAAATAACACAGTTCCCAACGCTTCTCAATGCTGACACCTGCTACCACAGTTGGATTTCTTTTTTTCACATAAAAGTACCCCAGACTGGGTAATTTATAGATGGAAAAGATTACTTTTGACTCGTGTTTTGGTCTAGAGGCAGGGAGTTCAAGATAGCCATATCTAGCAAGACACTCAATGCTGCTTAATTCATCACAAAAACAAAACCCAGGCAAGCTGATGGGTGGAACCTATGGGTCCCCTAGTTAACCTCATCTCAAGAGAAAAGCATATCTTCATCCTGTTGACTTAAAGGTCAAGTTGAAGTGCACCAGCTCTAAGAGTAAGCCAAGTGCTTGAGACATTATGAGAATGATCACCCAAGGGGCAATAAATTCCAGCCATCTAGAATTAACCCTCCCCTAAATAACATCAGAAGGGTCTGTGCTTTTATTTATTTATTTATTTATTTTTTTTGGCAGAAGGAGAAGGTAGGTGAAAGAGGAAGTTGAGGAGAGTTCTAAGTGTTATTTCTCTGAAGAAAGAACACAGGACACTGACTGATAGCTGGTTGCTTTAAAATTATTGAGTTGGGTGTCACTCTGTAGCCCAGACTGGCTCCATTCAAACTTATATGTTTGGCAGGCTGGTTTTGAACTTAGGATCCTCAGGTCTCACTTTCCTGAATGCTGTTATTAGAGACATACAACTCTTTTCTCCAGCTAGTTTAGGCATCTTGCGGACCAAAGAAGCATAGATGTAGAACAACTAAATCTGTGGTATGGGAAGAGGCACAAATGGAGTTGAGCTCAATTAAACTTAAGGAGCGAAATATGCAGCATGCTATATATGATGCTGAGCAATCTGGTGTACAACCCTGATACCTTGTTCTCACGGAGACATACTAGAGTTGGCTGAAGTGAAATATTATTTTAAGGTGTGTTACTTTTGCTTAACACTGTGAAGCTGTGTTACTGTGCCTGTGTAAAACACCTGATGGTCTAATAAAGAACCGGCCAATAGCAAGACAGGAGAAAGGGTAGACAGGGTTGGCAGGCAGAGAGTATAAATAGAAGGAGAAATCTGGTAAGAGGAATGAGCGATCTAAGATCTTGCAGGCAGATGAGGAGGACTCCAGGGGCCAGCCACTCAGCTACACAGCAAGCCACGGAGTAAGATTAAGATATACAGAAGTTAGAGAATGGGAAAAGCCCAGAGGCAAAAGATAGACAGGTTAATTTAAGGAAAGCTATCTAAAAACTAAGCCAAGCTAAGCCTAGGCATTCATAAGTAAGAATAAGCCTCTGTGTGTGATTTATTTGGGAGCTGGGTGGTGGGCCCCCCCAAAAGAGCAAAGACCAACCAACAACAACATTGACCTTTGTATGTGGGTTCCCTTTTTGTTTTGTTAGTTCAAGTCTTTTTGTTGGTTTTAAAAATAATAAGCAGCGTTGGTTACTGTGTGAGAGAGGTCACGAGGCATGAGGGATGACAAAACCCAGTATGAGAACTTTATTAGGAGGAGGGGGGGACAGAAGAGAGTGTGGCTAGGCCGGGGGCAGAGACACATGCAGGAGAGAGAGAGAGTGGAGAGCGGGGGAGAAAGAGCAGAAGGGAGAGGGAGGAGTCTGTGTCCGGCTTTTTAAGGATTCCCCTGCACATGCGCAGGTAGGCTTACGGAGCTATGCCATGCATGTGCTGATTGCATGACTGTGCTTCACTACTGAACTTCGAACGTGTGGTCATATAGCTGGAGTGGCAGAATCCTAACACTCCTAAGCCTTGTGATGACCGAGATGATTTTCTTTGCATTATAATACTTCCTTTCCTAGACACGGACACACGAGTCTTTATTCGTAGCCTTTGTTCATTAGATTCCAAAAGTGAGAAATTACTACAAACATCCTTGACTAGATTTTGCTGTTGTTGTTGTTGGTGGTGGTTTGTGGTCTTGTACCTTCTTATTTACTTAGTCTCCTCGTGCTCAGTTTTTCAGGATGACTTCTAAACTACCCCTGATATGGCTGTTAGAGTGGCTGTATTCTATTGTTTCTGAGGACAGAATTTCCTGAACTGGGTCTGAGCCAAGGCAAAGCTTACTTTGAGCTGAAGGGCCACGCCAGCTGTTCTGTAACATAGTTCAATATTCTTTCTGGCTAAAATGGATCATCATTTTCCTTTTGAATCATTTCCCATCTGGTGAGGCATGAGCCTTGGAGACATAGACAGGGAGTGAAAACAGACAAACATATCTGTTTATTTAGACATTTTTAACAGATGCTTGTAGCTGCTAAATGTCCAGTGTCATAAAGAATGGAAAAATGGTACGGCACAGGCACTGTGGGGAAAAGAATTTTTCTCTCCTTTCTCAGCAAGTTTCCCCTGTTGTAGAATAAATTAGTGTTTCATTCTTCTACCTCTCCTCACATCCATGTCCTTTCTTATGTAAATGGGAGGGTTTTAGCTGTTGGCTGAGTATACTGTTCCACCTGTAGCTTTGGTTGATGGATAGCAGACTCACACAGAAAAAGTCCTGAAATGTGTTTGCCTGCTTGTGTTCCCATCTTCTATCTGTGACAATTCTCCCTTTTTAGTTCTTGTCCTTGCGGGCTAGGCAGAGGAATGAACATTCTGGGCATTGATCGTTTAAGCCCAACTTGCAAAAGCTAGATGCATTCGTCCCTCAGCCTCTGCAGCTTGAAGCAGAGTCACCTTCACCAAATGCGCGTCAGCTGACTTCCTTCCAGGGACCAGAAGCAGATGGATGACAGGGAATAGTGGTTAGTTTAAGGGAATTCTTCTGAAATGGGTGCAGCTTCTTGGTTGCAGCTAGAATTTGGTAGGTTGAAGGTAGAGATTGTGCAGCCTGTCATACTTTAAGTTGTTCGACCTCAGAGTGTTGATTGTCCTGCTGCAAAGGAAACCTCTCTAGGACAATAGCCACCACCTTCTACTGCTACCACTTCCTTCTTCTAGTCGTGCCCTCTACGGATGGGTTGTGGTTTTCTGTAGTGCTTCCATCTGTCACAAGGAGATGTTTCCTTGATGAGAGGTGAAGGCTACACTTGTCTGTGGGTATAAAGATAAATGTTTATAGATTATTATTGGGGATTATACTGATTTAGTAAATTAGTGGTTATAAATATTCTCCAATAGCCATGAGTTCACTTGTGATATATTGTTAATACCTAACAAGAGTATCAGGCTTGATGTCCTTCTTGTTGAGAGGATCTTTTTTTTTTTTAATTTTAGAAAGCCTTTTATCGATTCTTTGTGGATTTCGTATCATGCATCCTGATCCCACTCATCATCTCCCTGTCTCCTCACTTCCACCCTATGCTCTTCCAACCTACCCCCTAAAACCATATTTTAAACGTAAAACCCCACAAAAACCAAAAACCCAAAAACCAAACCAAACCAACCAAACGAACAAACAAAAAAAAAATAAAGAAAAAATATCTCAGTGTGGAAGCTGTAGTGTGCCCCAGTGAGTCACACAGTATACCCTTTAGTGTGATGGACCCAATGGCAGCAAGGCCCTCAAACCCCCACGTGGCCCCAGATGTGGGCCCAGATCCTGGGTGTCCACACAGCCTCCAATGGCAGCAGGAGCTTCAGATATAAGCAGGGGTCCTAGTTGGGGCAGGGCCACGGGCTGAGTGGGTCTTAAGTCCAATAAGAAAAGTTGGTTAGCACCAAGGTGTGAGTGCCACTACGTACTAGTAGGTTGTCTTGCCATGCTGGTTGTTGATGTTTATAGGCATCATAGCTGGGTAAGACTTTGGGTTGGCTCCTTCTTTTGAAAACTTACATGGCACCTTCTGGTGTACCATAAAAGCTAGTCCTTAGGGAGAGGCTGTTCAGATTAGTTCCTGCTCAGAGGTCTCTGGGCTGTTTCTGAAGTACATGGTATCTTCAGCAATAGGAACTTAACTTCTACTTCTGGGGTATACCCAAGAGCAATAGCAGTAGACTGTATGTTTAGGCAGTCTCTTAGACTTTTGGATTTTTCTTTTCCTTGAGTCTTAACTAATCTTCTTTTAGAATTGCCTGAATCTTAACAAGCCTTCTTTAGAGCTTCCTGGGTCTTAATGAGCTTCAGAGGAACTTGCTATGGAACAGCATGAAGGTATGGTCTATGATCTCTTGTGATTTTCTCATCAAAATAAATAGACGTCGGCAGGATATGTGTCCTTAGAGTTAAACTCAGTCATCTCCTGCTCTCTCTCTTCTCTAGGCTCTAGGCTATCTTTGGCCTTTCTTGCTTACTCATGCCCTTGTTGCTAGAAGTTCCTAAACGTGCCACATTGTAGGTTCTGTTTTGTTTCTTGTAGCACTTTCAATTACTTGCTCACTTATAAATACAGCAGTACTTGGTTCTCATTTTGATGTCTTCCTTAATGGATAGGGCACTCTGAAGAACACCACAGGATAGAAGGGGGTTTGACTATTAACTATTAGCTCTTGGTCTCAGGTAGTAATACCATTAGTTAGCACAGAAACTTCTTTCTGAGATCTGCACAGGATCCTAGCTGTTGGATTCTGTGCTAAAAGGGCTTAATTTCACAGATTTTCAAAGAAGGAAGCATGGAAATTATTGTGGAAAAAAAACTTGATGGAGAAAACGGGTAATAGTTAATGGTTTGTTGAACACCTTTCAGTAAGAACCCTTGGCTTGGTGCATTCCACGCCTTTCCACACATAGCCTCAACATTTTCTCCCCAGGCTTATCTGCTATTCTCTTTTCTGTTTCTTACATGCACTAGACAAAAGGCATGCAGTAAGCTATCAAAGATGTTAGTCTAGAGTGGATACCCGAACCCTGAAAACTGGGTAGAATTTGCATCATGAATTTAAGTCTCTGCCAAGTTAAGAAACCTTCAGTGTATCATCTGCCCAAATGTCAACTGAAGGTTTTATTTTGCTTCCATTTGCAATTATTCATTGGATCATTACCTATAGGATTTGTTTATACTATACTATACGTGTAATCCTATATTTATTTCATTTGTAATAATGACAACTTTAGCAGCAGACATCAATGTGAACCTAGAACAAACGCTACAAGCAAGATGTGACAGAGTCTGTGCAGTATTCCTCCTGACTCCCATCTTGAATAATTTTCAGATATTCATTATCAGAAATTTTCTTGCCTATAAGAAAAATCTAAAGTGTTTTGAGAGATTGGAAATGAAGGTAAAAGTGTCTAGGAGTGAAAGTATACTCTGTTTCTGACCTTCTGCTGCTCCCTAGCAGTCCTGAGCCCATCTGTTTTTCAACTCGGTGCTGGTCTCGACTCCTTAAATTTCCTTTTCAGGCATCTGTATTTATAGCTTTGCTTTTGTGTAATAGAATACTTCACTCTGTGTGAATTTGATGTGTCTCCTTTAAATATCCAATGAACCCAGCTTCTCTCCCTTCTCCATTTGAATAGGTGCCGCACCAGTCCCGGAACAATACACTTAAGAGGCATTAATGGAGCCAGGTTTTAGTGAAAGAAAGCCATCCTTCATTTCAGACCATCCAGCACTCTTCTTGAAAAGGGGAGTGAGTTTGTTATTCAACACCGTACTTAATCAGCAGAATTTTCACCAGTCTAGTCTATCACAGAGCAGAAATGAAAATTGTATGCTGTCCAGAACACAAGTGCCACTATCTTATGGAGCACTGTAGCGGATTGTAACAATGGCATGATTACAGAGGCTCAGTAATGAGGAGTTTTCTAACTTAGAGGCCAAGAGATGCGTTGAGGTTCAGTCAGATAGGTACATGTTCAGTTATAACTGTTAGGGAAAAACCTCTCTTTCTTTAGAGGGGAAGCAGCAAGTCCAAGGTCCTCTTTTCATTTTGCATTTCTTCAGTTTAAGTGACCACAGTTGAATCTCCTGCTAATTTTTGTCCAAACTTATTTTGCTATAAAACAAATGATGCCGTTTTGGAATAATTTGTTCAGCTACTGTGATTTTTAAGGTTTGCATTTTTTGTTCACTGAACAAATTCTTAATTATCTCAGGGCAATTGAACTGCTTCACAGATCTCTGTGCAGTCAAAGTTATTTCTGTGAATAATGTAGGAACTAACCTCTCGGGAGCCTATCTGTATTTGAAAGGGTTACTAATGGGCCCCGTCTTCCCCTTGCACATATGCTGGTTTATCATCTGCAGCGGCCCTCCAGGAGCTGTGTCTAATCCCACAGCCCAGCCTCACATCACAGCACACCGTTTTCAGCTGCCACAAATCCCAGGCTGGGACCTCTCTTCTCTTTCTTTCCCTGCAGTTTATGATACTTTGTTTCTGTGGTTTCAGTATTTCTAGTTACTTAATTGAGCTGAAACCGTGTTATTTTTTTTTTCATTACAACTTTCCCATAACTTCCTCCTTTGAAGACACAGATTTATGTCTTTACAGTATTTTTACTTCTCAGTCCCACACATGGATTATCGCCATTTCTTTTACTAATCAAGTGATTGGTGATGGCCTCAGAACAATTGGGAGGCTCTGAGTGTTTTTATGGCTGTTTCTCCCATTGTTGCTCATTACCACCCATCTCTGTGACAGATCTGCCCCTTCCTTTTGCCTTAGTGGATGCCTCTTCAGATTGAGAGCTCTTGTCTCCGAGAAGAGCAGTGATCTTTTATCTTCTTGTTTGCGCTTGGATTTGTGGAAGGAAAGAAAGCCAAGTTAATTACATTTTACTTTTTTTTTTTTTCTATTTCATTTCTTGACAGGAATTTTCCAACAGGCTACGGACTGACACCTTCATTAGGGGCATCTACAAAAGAAGTTAAATAGCACTGTCATTTTTAGATTTTTTTCCCTCATATTCCCAATCCATTTAAGGGACTAGTTTTGACATATGTTTAAAGCAATTTCTAACTTATTTTTTTTTCTTAAATACAACCCTATGCCTCACTTTAATTTTCTTTTTACATCATTTCACAGAATTTTATAGTTGCCAACTATTTTCTTCATTTTACTTCTAATTAGATGTAACCTAGATGTATTAACACTAAGGCATGAAACTGCCAAGAGCTCCAGATCTCTGTCTTTGAAAAGTTTCTGTACCCCAGTACTGGGTTTCTCCACGATGCAATCAATCAGATCAGGCTAAATTAATAAGTCCAGGTTTAATGTGAGCAAAAACATTCCCAGGTGATCCCAGGAAAGAGGAGAAGCCACAAGGGGAAAGGGGAAATCAAGAGGGGAAGGCTCTGGGCCAGACCTTAAGTATCCTCTGGGGGTGAAGCCTCTGCATGGCGGGCTTTCTTTGGACCTCACCGACTCCCAACTTCCCCCTCCCCACATTGTCCCTTGCCAGCAGGAAGTAGCTAGACTTGAACTGCAGGAAGCAGCTAGACTTGAACTAGCATCCATCCATACCCAAAAAGGTTGGGATGTTGGGGATCCTCCCTGGAGCTGGCCTCTCCAGACCCCTTCCAAAGAATCTGCTTTTCATCAGATTGCTTCAAATTTTATTTTGCTTTTTATATTATAATAATAAAATTTAATATTTTAATAAAAAAGTAGATATCGGTATTCAGTATTTGAAAAGTTACTCTTTACAGCAGGGCTTTAGCTTATTAAAAGTACTTACAAAAATCCTTTTACACTTTCATATCATTCGGAGCAAGATGTTTGTCATGTTTCTTATTCTTTGAAATCTCTTTACCTTTTCTTGAGCTTTACCATGTCCTTGGGCCAAAGCATAGGAACTCGGGGCATAGGAGACGTAGAAACTCTCTGCTTTGAACTTTGCTGTGAAGCTGAAACTGCTTCAAAACAGGTACATTTTATTAACTAAAACAAAACAAACCCCAACTAACCAGATACCCAGAGCAGGGGAATTCGGGATCTCTTGGACTCAGTAGCATGGGATTGTCATGGAAACACAGCAGCCAGGCCATAATGGCTGATTTACATTGGTAATACAACATTCTCCTTTTCCTATTAAACATTTTGTCATGAGAAATGATTAATCTTGTGACATTTTCTTTTTCATTACATTCCCTGTGATGAGAATATGAGACTGTGAAATGCCTATTACATTTTATGAATGATGTCTCGTTGCAGTAACATTTGAAATTTTTTTCCCCTCACTGCATTGTAGTGCTGGCCAGCTCTCTCATTTGGTTTGACTATGCAGCTTTCTGATTGAATGCTTCAAAGAGTTAGAAAGCTCAAAGGCAGAATACTAAGAACCTATAATTCAAAGGCAACATCAATCACACAGTGCTATTTTCCCATTAAATAAGATGGTAGTGAGATATGCTAATGTGATAGATAACATGAACTATCTTCATTAAAATATTGGTATTCAAGTTGGATGAGAAATAAATTGAAGAAAAGACTATTTCACATAATTTATTACACTCCCTGCCACAAACAAATAAGCAAGCAAGCAAACAAACCCAATGCTTGTGATAGAATTTTTAGCATGGATAAGAGGTGTGCAGAAAATATCCTTTTGTGTTTTAGAGTGTCTGTCATTTACTGGGTGCACACTACCTGTAATCCCTCACTTTGGCAACAGCTCAGCCACAGAGGAAAGATCCAGAATGTAAAGAATGGCTCGGTTGAGCAAAAGACTAGGCACCCTGGTTGGCTTTTCCTTCAGCTTCCTGTGCAAGATCCCCCATTCTTATCAACGCTGGCCATTGTTTCTGGGTACCATGAAGCATACTGTCATTTGGGAGAACACCAGAATACTGAATCTTGGGAAATCTGGGACGAAATGCTCCATGATATCTTCACCCTGTGTCAGTGTTCTGCCCTCTGCTTCATTTCTGAGCCATGGCAGCTGAGATCAGATTCCTAAGGCAGTTCTGAAATGGATTCCACTGCTGACGTACTCTGTATCTCAATTGCGTCCGTGAAACATGTCTAAATGCAACAACTTTGTATGAATTTGTCATTGTGTTTGCCTAAGTGTATAGTGCTTTACACTTAATATTTACATTCACTATTCAATAACAATTTGCAAAATGAACAGAGAGCATAATAAAAGGAAATGAGTGTATTAATAGGGTTTCTGTAGCTTGATAATAGGCATCTCCACTGATACAGTGAGCCAGATCAAGCCAAATTAAAAAGTGAAAGACCAGGTTTTTTGGGCAAAGCACTCTTGGGTGACCCTCCAGCCCCCAGAGATCAAGGCAGGGTGGAGAAGGAGAGGGCAGAAAAAACAAAACAAAACAAAACCCCACATGACTGATCTAGTGGAGGGGGCTTAAATACCCTTTAGATGTGGGGGTGATGATGTGTCCTCCACAAGCTGGGTTTGTGCCCAGTTATAACACTTTGGGTGAGGACTTGGGGAGCTGGCAGCTTCAGAGGAGGACCCGCCACCACCACCAGGAATGCAGAACTAGACTTTTTGGTGGATTTTCTGAGAGGGGGAGGTTTGGAGAGAGAGAGAGAGGAATGACCTGATCAAGCAGGGGTGAACTGGAGATTCCAGCCAAAGATGTATATTCTACCAAAGATAGAATTTTAACTACTTTCACTGTTGAATTTACAAAAAGGCTATTAGGGGACACTAATGCTCTAATCTCAATGTCTCTTATTTGTTTTACTCCATTTATTGAGTCCTGTATTGTGGGAAGTCAGGGACAGAGAAGGATCATCAGAAGTCCAGTCTCTCAAGGTGTCCCCAAGCAGGATGTCTTTAGGGATATCATCTGGAGTAGGTGCTAGATTAGATTAGAGTTAAATCGTGGTATTGCTGAGGTCCAAATCACTGGTTCAGATAATTCTTACAGTCCATTTAGGATGGCACCATCTTCCATGGCTTCTCTGAAGCTTAAGTTGCTAGTCTCAAGGGGGACTTAGAATATGTGTAACTATGTTCAGTTGTTACTGTGATGAAAGCTGAAAACTGTTTTGATACATGCTATCAAAGGTCTCTTCCCACTCTCCCTCTCTTCTTTTGTCTTCCTCCATATCCTGTGCTGGTTAGTTTTATGTCAACTTGACACAAGCTAAAATCATCTGAGAGGAGGGAACCTTAATTGAAAAAAATGCCTCCATAAGATCTAGCTGTAGGCAAGCTCGTAAAGCATTTTCTTAATTAGTGATTGATGTGAGAGGGCCCAGTCCACTGTGGGTGGTTCCATCCCTAAGCTGGTGGTCCTGGGTTCTATAACAAACCAGGCTGAGCAAGCCAGTAAGCAGCACTCCTTCGTGGCCTGTTTATCAGCCCTTGCCTCCAGGTTCCTGCACTGTTTGACTTTTCACCCTCACTGCTTTTGATGATGAACTGTTATGATAGAACTGTAAGCCAAATGAACGCTTTCCTCCGAAAGTTGCTTTTGATCATGATGTTTCATCACAGCAATAGTAACCCTAAAGAAGACACTTTCCCTCACAGTTAGCTAACTCTGAATTGTGATCATTTAACTTATTGAAGAGTTGATAATCAGATAATTCTTCTTTTCAGATTTAACCCTGATGCTTGTTAGAAAAACGATGTGGACTGCAAAATCTTCTTTGCACAGGCATTACTTTAGTTATTTTATGATAGACTGTAGCTTAGTATCATTTGTCTTTATAGACAACCTTTAGGGGAATTGTAAAATGCAAGAATTTTCCAGGAAGGTGACTGAGAAAGAAACATCTTTCTTCTGTAGGCTGATTCAGATTTGCACAGGAGCACAGGTCTTAAGGAGCAGAACAGGATTGCAACATGATCCCTGGCCACACCCTGCCCTTTCTCTGCTTCAGACAAGATGCACAGATGTAGATGGCAACCCTGGCACTTAAAGTTGATGAGAACTTTAATATTTGACTCTGTTGAAGATCTAGGCCTAGATTCCAATGTTAAAAAATGGCCTGGTATCATTTCTGTAAAGATTGTCCATGAAAAATTACTACTACTACTACTACTACTACTACTACTACTACTAATAATAATAATAATAATGGAGGGAGGAAATCTTAGGGGTTGATGGCTACATTGTGACATAGATAGTGTGAAGGATTTTGTGCTCACCAATATGTATATATTACATATGTACAGCTTTTTGAATGTTGATCATATGGTAATAAATTGGTTTATAACACATATTTTGCTAATGACGCATCTTAAGAAGTCTTATGGAAGTCTTTCACATAGGGCTTAAGAAAACTTGGCCATGAGAGATTATGCCATGCTACTGGTTTCATAGGATTTACAGATGGGACAAGAGTGAATAGAAATTATGAGAAAGTAGAGAATTCAGCATTATGAGAATTTGCGGGTGACTGACAGCTATATGGTACATGGTATCACCTTGTAGTATTTAACAGTATTTATGTTCCCCAGTTTGTTTTATATAATTTAATTTTAACAACTTAAGACTAAATTCTCTTCTATTTGTGTAGGATAGAAATCACAGTACAGTGATGGTTTTGATTCTGACACCGCCACTGTCTCGATGTCAAAGCTGTTGGTACAAAAACTTAGTCTGGTTCATCCTATGTTGCGATCCTGTCATGGTGTCACTCCATTCAGTCTACATCAATAATATAAGACTAAGTAAATAATTACTTATATCAACATTTAAATTTTATTAAATATAAGTCTCTATATATGTATATATGTATATATGTATATCTATATCTATCTATCTATCTATCTATCTATCTATCTATCTATACTAAAACTAGACACCTAGAGAACAATGACTAGGCTGAGGACATAGCTATATAGAGTGCTTGTCTTACAAGCAGGAGGACCTGAGCTTAACTCCCAGAATTTACGTAAAATCAAAAAGCCAGAGTTGGTGGATCACATTTTAATTTCAGTGCTGAAGACATGAGGATTCCTGAGGCTCTCTGGCCACCCAGCCTACTTGCCAAGTTGTAGGCTAGTGAGAGACACTGTCTCAACAAAGCAGAACAATGCAAAACAAAGTTGTTGGGGCCAGAGGAACCAGCCTCAGGCTGCTCTCTGGCCTTCACATGCAGGCACACACATGTACACATGAACCTTAAACCTTCACACAAATGAACATTCATAAACACATACACACAAAGAACACTTAGCAATTGAATTTAGGACACAGCTACTAAATTTTGAGTTAAGTGTTGATTTTTTTTTTTTTTTTTTTTTGTCTAAAGACAGTTGACAGTTAGCCTATGGAAGACAGCTCTATGCAATGACCGGAGACAGTGTTTCCCTCATATCATCCTCGTTTGTAACTTTGTTGGAGATTCTGGCTAGAAGGAGGCTAAAAAAAACGAGACTAGGATAAGTTCAGAACAAAACACACACTGGATGGAAAGGAAATTTTGTAAAGCTTATATCTGAAATAAGATATTAATTTTAGTATATATTTATGTTGACAGGATGCATTTTCTGGCAGGTTGATTATGTAGCTTTTTGTAATGCCAACCTTGAGAGATACAGCAGGTTTGATGTATACATTTATGCATACGTATTAGTGTGTGAACTCTATCTTCCAGAAATGTATTTCCTTTACTTTACGAATACACGCTTTGTGAGTTTTAACATGAACTATTGATCATTTTCCATTAAGGGATTACTACTTACCTTTGTGTTCCTGTCCAGAGCTCTTGAATTTTGTTTTATCGTCTGTCTCCTCTCACCTCTCTGTCTCTGGGTCTCTTGTTGCACTCACCTCTTTCTTGTTTATTTCCTTTCCTCATGTGTCTGACTTGTTCTCTTTCTGTCTTGCTTTGTCTTTCTGAATCTCTCGCCCTTGTTCCTATGCTCAGTGCCGTTTTGGCTTTGTGAGCTCCTGAAACAGTAAGTCCAGGACACCAACCACCCAGATAACAGAATACCAATAAGTATTTACCGAATGAAAAAAAAAAAAAGGACATGACTGCTCCTAGGTATGTTGGAGGAGGAGGTTTATTGTAGATATAAAGAAGAATATAACTAGAGGCAGAGGCAGAGACATCTGGGAGAGTTGAGAGTGGACAAGACTGCAGACTGAGCCAGGCCATGTGTGGAGATTTAGGAGGCGAGAATGGAGAGCCAGGAGCCAATAGGCCAGGAGACCAAAATAGCCAAAAGGTAAAAGGTCTGCATAACCAAAATGGCTGAGTTATATAGGGAAGAACATTTACAGGGACAACAACGCAGCCCCTGGCTGGAGAAGTTCAGGATAAGGGTGGGGTATGCCAGTCAGGAGGACTCTGTAACAGGTAGAGACTGAGGGATGCTGGGAGAACCTACGTGCCAGAGTCTGCTTTGATATATTAATAGGCATCTCAGCTGTCTGTCTCTGGTTTGAGACCTATCATTTACATAGCTTGAATTTTGGCACACACTGATGTATTTTGTCAGCTTTGAATGGTTAGAATTGATCTGCTTTCTTTCGACCTGAATTATACTTAAATAATAGCTTCTTTGCCTTTTGATCAGCTAACATTTTCTTGTATCCATTCTGTAGTCTTAGGACTTCAATAAAGATTGTGAAAAGATCAGTAGTGTAGACACAGGTTCCTTACCCAAGGGAGCATTATTGTGTGAGAGATTTAGGTGCTATGTGACTGTAACTCTGGGAATTTTAGTGAACAGTGCAGGTCAGAATGTGAATGCTACCAGTCTGTCAATAGGTTATATATCAAAGTTATCTGTAAGGTAGCCATATGGAAATCAGAAAGCATTTTCCTCACAAAAATTAGAGTTTGGAGCACAGACTATCCATAATTATACTTCTTAGAACATTGTTCAGTTCAATTTAAAATATCAAAATTCAAAAGAGTTTGTCTTTGACCTTTTAAAACTGAGTTATGAACACCCTTAAACACTGTACAGCTTACTGTCAGTACCAAGTCTGTGAATCAGAGAGGATGTGAGTTATCTTGCAAATAATCAGAGGAGTATTTATAATGCTGGCTAATTAAGGCAATTGGTATTATTTAAGGAAAGAGGAGGGTAAGCCTTTATTGAGCATTCTTCCCGAGTGATTAAGGAAGATCGATGGAGCAGAGCTTCAATGAGCTGAGAACTGTAAATTGGGGAAAAATCACTTTTATCTTACATTTACCTCACTCTATCCCTGAGGACTGAGGAAGCCATTAGAGAGGTGCATTGCAGAGAATGAGTAGAATGTATTACATATTTTCTCCTGATGAGTTTCCACTTTAGTGGTAATCAAGGTGACTCAAACAATACTAATGAACAAAATGAGAATGAGGTCACTAAACAAGCAACAGAATTCTATTTTGTTCCAGTTCTGAAAGGGGATTTATCACCTGGTGTTGTTACTGATTCATACAATATGAAAAACAGAATGCATCAGCCTTTGTCTGTTTTGTTTGTATTTCAAGGAGTCACTGTAGCCCAGGGCTTTTTGTAGTCATGTATGAACCTTGATGTATAGTAATGTGACTAGGGCAGAAATTTGGGGAGATCACCTTTGATTGTCTCTCTGTGATGACGTTTGATTGGAGATGGAAGAACATACTTCTCACTAGTAAAGTCTAAGAAACAAATGCCAGTTCATCTGATTTTTCAGCCAAAGTTTCCCAGTTACAGGAATTGAGTTAGAAATTTTGCCTGTTTGGCATTCCTCCGGAGTCTGCTTGTACCTCTGCTCAAACAGGAAACTTATAAAGAGAGTTTTGGAGTAGCCATCAGTTCTCCCGGCCTAAATAAGCTCAGGGTGGCAGCTTAGCAGCATCATGACATAGAGCATCCCAATGCTTCTTAGTCATCTCTGGAATGAGTCTACATTTTCCAGACAAATTTCTCACTCATCTTGTTCAAACTTAACTTTTGGTCATCGTGTACAATGATTACATTTATAATTACTATAGTTTATTTTGTGTGAATAAGATGATGACTTAAGTTGGATAAAACCACCACCACCACCACAACAACAACAAACCACCAAATAGCATGACTGATGTGATTATAAAATTCTTAAGATGTCTCGGAACTAAGAAAAAATGTGGAAGGACTCTAATCAGCCCCTTGATAAATTTGAAAAATAAGACCTTAAACTTAGGGACATTTTCAACTCCCTCAATGTTTGGGAGTTAGATTTTTGGCCCAGGAGATTTGTAAGAGGAAATAAAAGTCATTAAATCTATACATATTTCCCGGTATTTTTATGATTAGAAGTGCTTAAGCAATGGTGACTCAAGAACTTTTGGGGAAAATAGGCAAACAAAACCTGCCCAGTGATACAGAACACCGAAACTAACTGATTCACATGAATGCATTTTGGCGGTATCTGGTTTATATCATCCCCTACTTTCCCTGCCACAAAATCTGTCTATTCTTTACTCATCTCCAGACATTTTAATCTCCGTTTGTCAAGTCATAACTTCCAATGGAATCGGCCACAGGTCTGTTGAATTTATTAATTATAAAAACATGTGCAATGCAGTTTTTTAAAAGTACCATTTTCGACCCAGCTTTGAGACCAGCCCAGTGTCTTCCTCATGCTGAGTGCCCAACCCTAATTGCCTCAGGGCCAGGTTCCAGAACACAGCAGAGCAGCTTCCCAACCACAGCAGCCCACAGAGGTTATTCTGGTTTGTTAATCTGTGATCTCCTTCACCTTTTCATTCCCCTCAAAAGCCACAATGGAAGTGTTTGCTTCTAGCTGCCTTCTGTGGCCGCCACTAATCCCCAGTGGTGCTGTGTAGCGCACTTCATTCTCCTCTGTGATGTGTGAGTGTTAACAAACCTGTGAGACCCTTGGTTTCTGCTTCAGAATCCATTCTGAACTCACCACGCCTCATCTGAGTCAACGGAGTTCAAATAAACTGATATAACATTTGTTTTCCCCAATTGTGAAGCTTGTGAATTTAAAAGATACTGTTAACCTGTAAAGGTTAAGTGAATCTAAATCTTAATTTTAAGAGCAAGAGAGACAAAATCTTAAGTAATTCACAGAATACCTACATGGTAATGACTCCTTAATCCAAGTTTCCCGACATGACTTGGTTTCTCTGTCAGGTTTGAATTTTCAGCTGCTTATTTGACATCTGAATTTAGCTGCCTAATTGCTATCTCACATGTAACATGCCCCAGGCTATCTCACATGTAACATGCCCTAGGCTATCCCACATGTAACATGCTCTAGGCTATCTCACATGTAACATGCCCTAGGCTATCCCACATGTAACATGCCCTAGGCTATCTCACATGTAACATGCCTCCTTAGGCTTGCTCTTCCTCTGTAGCGTTCTCACTCCTAGTTGCTGGCACCTCCACACACTCTCTAGAGCTAAACACGGAGCAAGTGTGGATCATTTTTCTGCATCCCAAGTGGTGCTGATCCTGTCAGCTCTCCGCTCAGAAGCACATATGCACCTATTTTACTTCTTATCATTTCCACTCCTTCCTTCCTAGCTCAAACTCAGCATCCTTTACCAGTACACGTTTATAACTTCCTGTCAGTCCTTCAGTGACAACTCATCTCATTTCATTATCCTTGTTACAAAATAAACTATTTTCAAAAATATTTATTTCTCTCCTTTTTTTCTCTAAATTTTTTTCATACAATATATTTTGATCATATTCTTTTCCCCAAAACTCCTCCCAGACCCACCCCCACTTCCCTCCTTACATAACTGTTGTTGTTTATTTTTGCTCTTTTGGCTCCTTTAGAGAGTCTGCCACCCAGCTTCAGATAAATCACACATGGAGGCATATTCTTAATTATGAATGCCTGAACTTAGTTTGACTTGTTTCTTGCCAGCTTTTCTTAATTTAAAATTAACCCATCTGTCTTTTGCCTCTGGGCTTTTCCTGTTCTCTTACTTTTGTAAATCTTACTCTTACTCCATGGCTTGATGGCTGCCCCTGGAGTCCTCCTTGTCTGGCTACTTCTCCTCCTCCTCCTCCTCCTCCTCCTCCTCCTCCTCCTCCTCCTTCTCCTCATCCTCCTCCCAGATTTCTCCTTCTATTTATTCTCCTTGCCTGCTAACCCTGCCTATTTCTCTTTCCTGCCTTGCTCTTGGCCTATTGGTCATTCGGCTCTTTATTAGATCATTAGGTGTTTTAGACAGGCACAGTAACACAGCTTCACAGAGTTAAACAAATGCAACAAAAACAAAAGTAAAACACTGTTAAAGTAATATTCTCCACACCTAACTTCATGTTGTCTCTCAACACCCCCTTAAACAACCCCCCAAAACCAAAAGACAAAAAAAAAAGTCAAAACAAACCAACCAATCAAAATACAAAAACCCAATAGACAAAAATGCCAAAAAAAGCACACACACACACACACACACACACACACACACACACATACACACACAATCTGTTTTGTATTGGCCAACTACTACTGGAAATGGAGCCTGCCTTCGAGTGTGACTCAAATACCCAGTGATGTACTCATATACTCCATTGGTAGAAACTGATTTTCACTTTCCCAGCATGTATCAATTGCTAATAGTTTCTTGGTTAGGGGCGGGGCCTTGTATCTACTTCCCCTTCTCAGTGCAGGACTTTTGTTTGGTTTGAACTTGGGCAGATGTTGTGCATGCTCTCACAGTCTCTGTGAGTTCGTGTGTCAGCACTGTTGTTTTTGCTTAATATTTATTCATTTCAAATGTCTTTATATTGGGGAATCTCATACATGTATAACGAATATGTTCAAATCTACCCCCTATTTCTCCCCTCCAACCCTCCCCATATACTCCCAACATGACAAAGCCCTGTTCCAGGTGCATTTTTTTCATAACTCAGTAAATTCAGTGTTTCACGTATGTGCATAGGCGTGAAGCCATCCATTGGAGCATAGAAAACCTACCCATGGCCATTTCCTCAATAAATAATAATCCTCTATCCACTGCCGGCAGCTCATCAATATGGACTGGAGCCTAGAAATTATTAAACCAACCTGTGCTGAAATTTTAGCTGGCTTGATCTTGTGCCGGTGACCACAGGTGATATGAGATATGATTTTGGTGGTCACATTGTGTTCAGAGGTCAGCATTTCACAGAATTCCTCCTCATCTTCAGGTTTTTATTATTTTTGCCTCCTCTTTCAAGGTGTTTCCTGAACTTTGGTGATTTTTTTGGGGTGTGTGTGTGTGAGAAGGAGTTAATATAGATGTCCTATTATGGCTGACCACCTCTTGCTCTCAGTAGTCTGAGCAATTATGCATTTCTCCACGGACTGCCCACCACTACAAAAGGAAGCTTCTATGACCAGGGTAGGACAAGAGTTGTAAAATTTCCCTCAGGGCTTCCGAATTTGAAGTTTTCTTGAGTTCAGTTTTCTGACTTTGCTGCTTAATTTTCTTCAAAGCATAGGTCATACTAAAATTCATGTTGCTGGAGTGAGCATTTGCTTATGGTTATGTCTTGCTGCTCATTGGGCTGCCTCTGTTAGAGCAGGCACATTGCTTCTCCTCTTCAGGGGTGGATTTCTTCTGTCTGGAACAGTCATATTCACAGAAGTGTGCCATGTTATAACCACAGCAGTCAGTATAAAATCCAAAATTTGAAGTTATAAGGGAGCTTAGTTTCATTTAATTGAGGAAAGATATATAAAAGTAGGATATATATGCACTAATGAAATAAATATAAGATATCTATAGAGTCCCAAAGTAAAAAGTAAAACAAAATCAGCAAACAATCTTATTAAACCAATCACCAATGTCAAGAGAAAGTTGTCATCTGATTACACTGTGATATTGCTAAGGCAGGAAGAGTGAACAGCAGGGATTTTAGAAGCTATTCAGAGTCGCTCTGCCGAGGAAACCAAATGGAAAACATTTTTAAGTGGAAACATTGAAGTATCAGTTTATTTTGAAAAAAAAATGAGATCTTATTTGAAAGAAAAAAGGTATTCGTGCTTGATATATTCAGACATTATTTCAATGAAGATTTTGACATTAACTTTTTAAATCTCCTATTTGAAAACCAAGGTATTAATTTAGGAAATTTATTTCACTTTTAGGATATTACCATTTTTTTGGAAGATGCTGTCTTAGTCAACATGTGCCATCTAACTTTATTTTAGATGAAGTGGATGGTATTTTATATACCCTGAGGATGATGTCTTTCCTGATGAGCATTTATACCAACAG
Source organism: Peromyscus eremicus (assembly GCF_949786415.1). NCBI lineage: Eukaryota > Metazoa > Chordata > Mammalia > Rodentia > Cricetidae > Peromyscus > Peromyscus eremicus. The sequence continues at coordinate 34,513,775 of NC_081430.1, forward strand.
ATTAATTCAAGTTTAGCTTAATAATCACTCTAATTAGAAGGCTCTGTTTCACTTTTCTCTTTGACCCTTGCATTTATATTCATTCCTGGTATGTCCTTTTGTCACCTAAATGTTTTTAAGTGTGAAAGTCTCTGCTGAAAAGTGAAGTAAGTAACTCTGACTTGTCATCTGCACCAGAAGATAAATGGAGCCAAAGACCTGCTGAGCACTGTGCAGGGAGCAAGGAAAACAGCTCTGTTAGGGGTTCTGATGAGCAGTGTACACAAATCAGCTCCCCCAGTAGCACAATGAGGCCAACAATATTATCTTATGCCCCCGCCATCCCCCATTGTTGTAGACGACACCATTAAGATTTAACATGGGTATCACATCCAGGCTATATATCTAATAAGTGACATAGCAAGGATTCTATAGTCAGCTCTCTATCTATACCTCCCAATCATCCGTGTGGTGGTTTGAGTTTAAATATTTTCTTTATTATTATTATTATTTTTATTAAGAAAATTTTTTTATTCATTTTACATACCAATCAAAGATCCCTCTCTTCCCTCCTCCCACCCCTCTAGCTTCCCCCTCCCAACCAATCCCCCATTCCCTCCTACAAGAAGGTAAGACCTTCCATGGGGAGGTACATTTGGAGAGGCAGGTCCAAGCAGCTGTTAAAGGCTAGGCTCACAACCCAAAATATAAGAGTTTAAATATTTTCTGTTCAACAAAACTTTACAACGTATTTCCTTGAAAAATGAAAGTAGGTACCAATATGAGAGTCTGCAAGAGAGAAAGAGAAGAGAGAGGTCTTGGAAGTGAGCCACAAGAGTGATTGTGAAAACATTCATATTTTCCTGGAGTCTGTATCACCATCACAAAAGAGCAGGCCTGTTAGCCACAATTAACATTTCATTAGATTTCTATATATAATTTTTCTTCAATTAAATCTCCTTAGAATCTCTTCAATTCTATCTTAAAATTCAGTGAACTCCAAAGTGTAAGATTCACAAGCAGAATAAATATCAGAGCTTAATGGCTGTTCCCAAATCCATTTGAAGTGTATCAAATCACATTTCAAAGTTAAAGACAAAAACAAAGCAATTTTTTTTAAGGGAAAAGTACTATAAAATGCTTAAAACAACAGGAAGGTGAAAATTGATGTTTCTATAAGTAGAATATTAATTTTTCTTTTTCAAGTTTTTTTCTTTTTCAAGTTTTTATTTCATATTCCGTAGTTGACTTATAGGTGTGGGCCATGATTATTTATTTAAGATGACTGTACTGGTTGGTTTTTGTCAACTTGACCTGAACTGGAGTCGTCTAGGAAAAGGGGACCTTGGTTGAAGAATTCCCTCCATCACACTTGCCTGTGAACATGACTGTGGAGCATTTTCTGTATTAATGATTGACATGGGAGGGCCCAGACTATTGTGAGTGGTGCTACCTCGGAGCGGTGGTCCTGAAAAGTACAAGAGAACAAGGTGAGCAAGTCATGGGAGGAAGCACGTGAGCATCTTTCCTCCATGATCTCTGCTTCAGTTCTTGCCTCCAGGTTCCTGCCTTGGCTTCTCTCGATGATGGACTGATCTATGGTGACATTTTATTTGTACTGAAATGTGATTTTATTTGTATGTTAATAAATAAAGTTGCCTGGGGGTCAGAGTTAATAGCAAGTCATAGCAGAAGCTGGGCGGTGGTGGCGCACACCTTTAATCCTGATCACATGACAGGCAGATCTCTGTGTGTTCAAGGATACAGCCAGCATGGAGACACCCGCCTTTAATCTCAATACCAACCATAGAAGACCTGGAGGTCTGTATAGACAGGCAGTGATGAGGAGGTCATGTGGATGGGTTTACAACCAATGAGAAGGCAGAACAGAAAGTCAATAAAAAGACAGATACACAGGAAGTAGGTCTCTTTCTCAGGGGAACGACGACAACAGCAGCAAAGGGTAAGAAACGGTTTTTTAGTATCAGCTCTTAGCTACTGCTCTGACCTTTTGGGCTTTTAACTCTGCATTTGGCTCTGTGTTTCTTGTTTAATAAGACTGTTACATCTACACTGATCCTTATACACCCTTTCTTCCCCAAGTTGGTTCTGGTCAGAATTTTATCACAGCAACAGAAAGCAAACTCATACAGTGACAAGGGCTGCCTTCCAGTTCTCAAAACCTAGTTACTAAGATATAGACATGGCTCACGGTTAAAAAGAATTTTCAGAAGAATTTACAAATTTAGCACGTTAAAGTGTTACCTGTCTCCAGAGCAATCCTAGGTAATGAATGAGCTCCCACAAAACCACGGTGCATGTGAAAAGATTCCACCACAGTCATGGCATCTGAAGTGGTTGGTTAAGTAGACTTTCTGTTCTTAGCTGGCATTGTGCAGTGAAGGGTCAGCTGCATGTGGCTGGCATACCCTGGACTAGCTGAGACTATAGTGGTGTATTCAGATGTGCATATGTATATGTATACAGGTGCATTTTCATACGCATGCAGAAGCCAGAGGAGGGCATCAGGTGTCCTCACCTATCGTTCCCTCTTTTATACCTTGAGACATGGTCTCTCACTGAACCTGGATCTCACTGTTTGCTCAGCTAGGCCGATGAACCACAATGAGCCTTCTGGCTTCATGCCCTTCCCTTCTCTGTAGTGGGGTTACAAGAGCACAGAATGTGGATGCTTAGGACCTGAATTCAGGCCTTCACACTTGCTCAGCAAATGCTCTTATTGAGCCCTATGTCCCTCCAGTCCCCAGAGTCAACTCTTATTGACTGCTTCTCCTCTCTCTTAGACTAAGGCATATTTTTAAAGCACAATCAGGCTAAGTATTTTCTCAAATTTCACTTTTTGTTTTGAGATAGAGTTTTGTTATATTGCCCAGGATGGCCTCCTGGTCTCCTTCTGCCTCAGCCCCCTGAACATCTGGGACTATAGGTGAAGGTCTGTAGCTAGCTTTCAGAACTCATGTCTATGGTATCTAGTATTTTATTTGCCTAAAGAAGTCATATGGTTAAACTCAGAATCAGTATGATAAAACATGTCTCTTGATAGAAGGAGGTCAGAGGGTATATGATAGAGGCTGCGAAAAAACAAGATTTGAAAACAATTATGTGGTGGTATTGTGTTCCCCGAAATATTGTGCACTAATAAACTTATCTGGGGTCAGAGAACTGAACAGCCACTAGATACAGATGCTAGAAAATGGTGGCACTCATGCCTTTAATCCTAGCATTCCAGAGGCAGAAATCTGTCTGGATCTCTGTGAGTTCAAGACCACACTGGAAACAGCCAGGTATGGTGACTCACACCTTTAATCCCAGAAAGTGAGCCTTTAATCCCAGGGAGTGATGGCAGAAAGCAGAAAGGTATATAAGGCGTGAGGACCAGAAACTAGACGCTTTTGGCTGGTTAAGCTTTTAGGCTTTTGAGCACCACAGTTCAGCTGAGAGGCATCCAATCTGAGGAAACAGGATCAGCTGAGGAATTGGCAAGGCGAGGTAGCTGGGGCTTGTTCTGCTTCTCTGATCTTTCAGCGTTCACCCCAATACCTGGCTCCAAGTTTGTTTTTATTAATAAGAACTTTTAAGATTCCTGCTACACAATCATATGATAATATCATGTAACTTATTTTAGCCAGCTCAACCAGACAAGTAAATACAATTGAAACACATTGTTAATATTGGCTGTGGTGGAGGCAATTATGTTCTTTAATTAAGTACTAACTGTCCTGGAAGCTTCCTATTAACTAGTGAGGATGTCTTTTGTGGTCAAATGGGATCTTAATGATACAATTGTAAATGTTCATTTGATTTTGCCAGAGAGATAAACTAAATGGTTGCTGAAGAATCATAAGGAATTCTGATGCCCTCTGTGAAGAATAAGTACCTGTGTTTTATCTTTTTAATCCTCTGAGTCAGTGTATCATTTTCTTACACAGGCTGGCCTCCATCTCAGGATCCTACTGCCTCTGCCTTCCAAGTGCGTATATTTTATCTTGTCATGGTAAGGTAGCTATTTCAAATCTTACTTCAGATAGGTCATTTCTAAAAGCACTATTGTGGTATGACTACATCTGAGAAAATATATATCTTAGTATACACTGTGTCTGTCTCCTAACACTCACATGGCCACACCACAAAGAAATCTCTTTCTTTGTGTATTTTTGGTGTGGTCCGATGAAAATTTTGCATAATTCCAATTTGCACAGATGTCTTTTCTTCTAGAAGTTCTATAGTTCATCTTTTACACTTGGATCCATCATCCACTTGAATTATTTGTATGTCAACGGTGTGTGGTAAGACTTCCTGCATCAACCATTGTCTAATGGTCCCAGTGTCATTTAGTGTAAAGACTGAAATTACACATTGAGTTATTGTACTTTTTTGTTAAAGACCCACTGACTATAAAAGTAGAAGTCATTTTTGAAGTTTCTCTTCTGCCTCATGTGCAATTATGTTTCTCTCGTGCTAATACTACACTGCTTGGATTAACAAAGCTCCATTCAAAGTCCAAAAAACAATTAATGTACATCTTTCAACTGTGTTATTTCCTTTAAAAATGTATATTGCTATTCTAGGTTTTTCACAGATATTTGATTATCTTCTTGTCAGTTTAAAAAAGAAATTCTTCATGTATCTTGGTTGAGATTTCATAACACCAACCGAAATGTAATGTATTTCTACTTGTCAAGATTTATTTCTTCAGTTTTTCTTAGCATTATTCTATAGTTTTCAATATAGGCCTCTTTTCTATTTTGTCAAATTCAGCTTATCTAATTCTTGTAAACATTTGGTCATTGTACTTCTCAGCTCAAAATGTCTTTTTAAAATTTTTGTGGTGCTGGACAGATGGCTCAGCCATTAAAAGATAGGCTCACAATCAGAATCAAATATTTGTGGAATAGAGGATGTCAGGTAGCCCAGGCTGTCCTAGAACTCCTTATGTAGCTGTATTGAGTTCTTTATAAGCCATTTGTGAGATTTTATCCTGGTTCTTCTACTGAAAGAATTTATTTCATATCCAGTATTTTTCAAGATTATGACCCTTGGACACACAGGCAACAGATCTTGTTGTTTTTGCCTGGAGCAGAAGGTGATCAATAACAAATAGGTTTCTATCAATGAGAATAAAAACTTTAAAAATCCTTCACAGAGACTCTAATCACTTATTTCAATTGTATCTCAGTGGATGGCTTACTCGGACATCAGAAAATGGAATTTTCTTTTCTTTTTTTTTTACTTTTTTGGGGAAAATATGGGTTCTGTAATTAAGGAAGCATGAAGACTAAATATGTGATGGTCTCTACCCAAAGAGATGGCTAGCATAAGGTCACATTTGTAGGAAGTACACATTTTGGTATAGCTTGCACACATGTAGTTTTTGCCTATGGTGTCATTACCAAACATCATTCTTAGAGATTGCCGATTCACCTAGTGATAATACAAGGATTTTGTTATCCCTCTTGATGTCCATCTTTATCGCTAGTTATTGTGAAATAACAAAATCTGTGTGGTTCTGTTCCAAAGGGCTCAAGACCTTTTGATCTTCTAGTGTGTATGGACTAATAGGCATCCACATTGTCTCACAGCATCTTCAAAGGAGTTAATTCCAGAAGATGTGCCATCTATGTTGGCAACTAGCTGGATTAAGATACAGTGAATAAATTTGGGTCACCAGCTTAGAAGGTGTTAGGAAAGTAGTTGAGATGGCTGGGATTTCTTTCTAGGATTATACTTACATTTAAATCTCTTCATTAGCTGATATAATTTTATACTGAGACCCCTCAACCATAGCAAATTATTTGCTAGCTCTTTGGGGTCTAGTTAAAATGTCATTTACCTCCCCCACTTTTTCATTTTTCTACTTCCTCTTCTGTACCTGGAGTTTTTCTCTCCAGGTCCCGCCAAGCCACAGCAGTCCCATAGCTGCTCAGACCCAACCAAGTAAACACACAGTAAACATATTGCTTACAAACTGTATGGCCGTGGCAGGCTTCTTGCTAGCTCTTCTTATATCTTAAATTAACCCATTTCTATTAGTCTATAAGTTGCCACGTGGCTCGTGGCTTACCAGTACCTTACATCTTGCTTGTCATGGCAGCGGCTCGCAGTGTCCCCTCCACCTTTCACTTCCCAGAATTCTCCCCTCTCCTTGTCCCACCTATACTTTCTGCCTGGCTACTAGCCAATCAGGTTTTATTTATTAACCAATCAGAGCAACACATTTAACATACAGAACATCCCACAGCACTCTTCTAATGTTAATTATAGGCAGACTAAACAATTCTTTTTCAAATCTGCATTCCAGCTCTTTTCATATTTCTTGGTATATATTGTTTGTATACAGATGTTCATTGGCTTATGAAGGAGTTGCATCCTGAAAAATGTATAGAACGCTGAAAATGCATTAAATACTGATAGCCTATTGACAGTCAGGGTCCTCTATCCTCATGGTTATGTGGATGACTTGAAACTGTAGGCCCTGTTGCTATTCAGATTCAAGAGTGTTGTATTTTAGATTGCTAGCCTAATAACATTTCCATTGAATATATACTGCTCTTGTGCCATTATGAAAAAAATAAGTTGGAGCATAACAAATTGGGACTATGTTCTGAACTTATTTTTAAAAAATATTTATTTTACATCCAGACTATTTTCCCCTCCCCCTTCCTCCCCTCTGTACGCCCCCCATCCTCTTCTCCTTTTTTATTCAGAAAAGGGCAGGCCTCCCCATGGATATCAACAAAACATGGCATGTCAAGTTATAGTAAGACTAAGCACCTTGTCTTGTTGTTAACACTGGGCAAGGCAACCCAGTATGAGGAATAGTATTCTACAAGAATCAGAGACAGTCCCTGCTTCCACTGCCTAAGCTGATTTTTTATCTTCAGTGACACTTTAGCTCAATAATAAAAAATAAATTTTTGTTGAACAAATAAAAGGGATGATTTTGGCTACACGATTATTCAGTCTGATAATTCTCTCTCTCTCTCCCCGCTTTCTGTCTCCCTACCTGTCTTTTTTCTGTTTTTGCTAGGCATTCCAAAATCAGTACTTTGGTAGCAAAATAATATAGTAAGTTTAGTGTATTTTTGTTTTAGCATTTTAGAATATGTTATTGATGTTTTAGTTTGTTTTTCTCTACCTTATGGCTTTGCTAAAAGGAATATTCTCTATGGGAAGAAATAGCAAAATGCACAGCCTTCTGTTCACATTCATGCATATGCACATAGCTACATGTGTTCTTGGATGGGCTAGAGAAGTTTTTTATTTGTTGCACGCATCTTTTACTTCATTGCTATTAAGACAAGTCCAGGTTTTTCTCAATTGCGAGTCTAATGATTCTTTCATAGGAGTATAGTAATCTGCTAATAAGTAAATTCATAATTAATGTGGTTCTAGGAGGCAATTTTTGTATTTATTAAGCACTCTTACTGATATTTTAAAGCTAAAAGCATGGATCAAAGGGAGATATAGACTCCATGTATAAAAGCTGATCATGTTCTAACTGTTGAAGCTCTTATTCAATCACCATGCCATTTATCCACTCTCAGCAGTAAGACACTGCAGCATGAGAAAAGCAGAGAAAAACAGGTCCTTGTAAATGCTGATAAGTCAAGGTAAATATAGTCTCAGCACCGAAGGGGAAGGGATAAGTGTATCTCAGTTCTTTATATTGCTCTAAAGTCAGCTACAAAATCTTCTGAGAAAATTGGGATTTATTTTCTCAAGGAAGAAACAGGAGTGGTATTTATAATGACAGGATGTAGACTTGCTGTAAAGAAATGTTTGAAGCTTCTTGTATTTGATGTCTTTGTATCCCATGTCACTTTAATCTTGGGTCAGCTTGGTACCAGGTAGACAGAACACACACACACACACACACACACACACACACACACACACACACACACACCCCACATGCACATACATACAAAGATATACACATAGAGACAAAAATGCATATATGTAACTATCATTTAGACATCTTATTTACCAGATTCTGTTTTTTCTCTATAGACTACTAATCTTTTAGTTAATCATTTTAATGCCCCTCCTATGATTTTTTGTTAAGACAAGGAAGACAAACTTATATTTTAAAGGAACAGAACTTATTTGCAGAGACAAAGAAAACCATAGGTAAAGGTTCAGTTAAGACAAAAATTCTCAAAGGTAAGACTTGTTGCCAGAATTTAAGTTACTGTTTTCTCTACTGTCAGATTAGTCCCCTAAAAGGGAGACGCTTTTATGAATAGAAACTACATTTAGAGATGGAAATTTATTTTACAAATAAAAATTTAACATAGCCAACTAAAATATTAGAAAGTCCTTGTCATATAGCTTGTTTATTAATTTTCCTAAAAATTAGCATACAAAATTTCCATGCATAGCAAGCTGAGTTCATGACAACAGATGGAGTCTGAAATGTAAGTTTCCAGCAGGGGAGACTGGGGACATAAGAGCATGGACAACACTCTAAAGATTCAGAGGCTGGGGACACAAGAGCATGTGATAGCGTGCTTAGGATCTGGAAATGCCTCTTGCATTCTGAGCTTTTATTAAGGAGTGGCTACATGCAAAGATACTATTCAGTCATCAAACCATGCTTACAAGGAACAGAAGGTGTACTTAATACATCGCCAGGGATAACAAAGACAAATAAGTACAGATAGAAAATTGCATGGGAAGAAAACAATGCTTTAGGTCTTAAGAGCTAGCACATTCCATCTTCCTGAGGTGGAAAGCTTGTTGTACAGACCCTTTCCTCTTGTCCTCAGTCTGCCAAGGGTCACATCTGCTCTCCGATGAAGCAGACTGTGTGTCTTTCTCAGACAAGTCTGTTGACGACACCCAACAATGGGTTTTACTACGGTATTTAATACGTTCTTGGTTTTTGTTGATAAACCTTTTTCAGAACCCTCTGTCCTTTGCTTCTGGTCCTTCCTCTCCATCCCTCTTTCCCTCCAATAATTCCCCTTCTGTTTTCATGTCATGTCTATTCTGTTTTTTACCTATCTATAATCATCCTTTAGGACTTCTTTCCCCCACTCTCATGGTCCCTCTCTACTTTGACGACCAAAGGGTGGGTACCCTCCACCACACAAATATTAAAATTAAAAATTTAGGATCCACATATAAAAGGAAATATAGTATTTGTCTTTCAGAGTTCGATATACTTCATTTAACAGAATAGCTTCCAGTTTCATTTTTCTGCAGACGTCATGACTATTTTTCAGAGTGGAATTTTATTCAGCCATAACTAACTCATTGTTTTAAAGTTAGATTAGTAGCTTTGGGGCATAGCCTTTAATAAATAAGGAAAACATGTTTCCTGTGGCAGCTTGACTAGAGTTTATGGAAACTTTAGAACATCGTAGAGCTTGCCTTGTTTTAATTTATTCCCTGTTTCATTCATTTTAGAGAGATAATCTTGAATAGATGGGAAGAAGAACACCTGTATAGACTGTACAAGCAAAAGGAGGGAGATGGTGCATGTAAGAGGTCCTATTTATGACACTATGAGTTGAGGCTTCTAAACTGTCACTGACCAATTAGGAACTCCCAACATTTGAATGGTAGGTACCTGAGGGAGAGAGTAGTTCTGTGTGAGTTTGAGAGCAGAAAATATCTCCAGCTAGTGACAATTTGATCTGGAGTTTATTCTTCATTAATGATATTTCAATATTGTTTAGGTCTTAGAAAGGAGCAAAATCTCCCTGTGAATCCTTGGAGTACTTCTATGGGGGTTAAAGCTTGTTTTTAAATGAGGTTAAAAATGAGATATTGTGAAAGGAGGAGCCATGCTTTCTGCCCAGGTCACCAAAGAATGTTATGAATCTAGGAACTTAACCTAGAATATTGCAGTGAATGTTTTGAGTCATTGGTATTTCAAATAAGCTGTAATGGCTGAAAGAGGTAAGTCCAAAGAAGAAGCTCCCAAAAGCTTTAGCTGAAAGAGTCTCTGCCCAGGCGTGGCACTGCTCAGAGTGACCTGCAGCCTCCCACATCAGCCATCAATCAAGCAAATGTACCGTGGACTTGTCCACAGGCCAAGATGGGGGTGGCATTTTCCCAACTTAGGTGTCCTCTTCCCAAATGACTCTGGCTTATGTCAATTGAAGTAAAACTCTCAGCACACCTGATTTCTGTGCTGTTTCATTTTGTGATCTGTGCATTTATTTATGTCATACAGAGAGCAGTGCTGCTGCCCGTCACCAAACTGCTTGTACCGTGTGCTTTCCTCTAATGGTTTTATAGTCCTAGCTCTTACACTTAGACCTTTCCTCTGTTTTGTGTTAGATTCTGTATATGGTTTTGGGTGAAGATGGTCCCTCCTTCTCTCCCTCCCTCCTTCCCTTCCTCTCCTCTCTTCCTCTCTCCTCTCTCTCTTTCTGTCTTCCTCTCTTTCTCTTTCTTTTCCTTCTACAGGGTCTCACCATGTAACACTGGCTGGCCTAAAATTCATTAAATAAAATAATCTGGCCTTGTGTTTGGGACAACCATTCTGCTTCTGCCTTCCCTTCATTTTTTTCTAAACTTAGTTTTCTTAGAACCACATATTATGCCATTTAATAGTTGGAACTCATTTGAGCAGACAGGTGAGAGCTTATTATCTGTGCTCTCAATTCTCACTTGTCTGTGTTTGTGTTTATGACACTACTTTGCAGTTTTGGTTACTGTTACTTTGTAGGTTTAAACTCAGAAGTGTGAGTTATCGTACTCTGTCTTCTCTCCATGGAGCCTGTGCAGAAATAGAGGAATTTATCTAGCAAGTCATATGGAATGGAGATTGCGTTGGCTATTCAAAGTCCCTTGACAGTCCATGAACTTTAGGATGAATTTTCTTGTTATTGCAAAACAAAAATCATTATAGCAATATGAATTCTTCCATTCTGTGAACATGGAATGTGTTTCTGTTTCCTTATGCTTTCTTTAATTAATCAGTGTCACTTGTTTATCCAGGGCAGCAGGGAGCCTGTGGCGTCTGGAGGTGCAAAACCAAAGCGTCTTCTGCTCTCTTTGGATAAAGGCTTGACTGTGGGTCCTTTCCAAAGATGGTCCCTGAAAAGGCTCGACTAAGCACACTTGGAGAGGTGGCCCATTCTTTAGTTTTTCAGGAGCAATTTGTATGGTTGCTGTTAGTTCATTGATAATGAATAATTGATCTGAGGAAAAAATGTATTGCTTGCAATTTTTATTAAGATGATATTTTAATTATCCCCATTTTTTGTTCTTCAGCTTTATCACTGGCATTTTCTTTTTGTTGCTGTTGTTTTTATATTTTAGTTTAAGACAATAATTTAAATTAGTATTTTACAATTACCTTATCACAGTACGTGAAATGATCACAGAGAAATTCAAATGGATTGGGTATTCTGAATTATACTTAGATATGTGACAGAGAAACTGGGGCAGAGAAACTGGAGGGGCAGTCACAGTGAGAAGTGGAGAGCAGGGACTGTGATTCATAGCAAAAGAGGGACAACATCCCATAGTGGTCCCTTTGGTTTTCATGAGGTTGATCAATAGTATGTCTCCATCTCTGATTCAGTGAGACTAGTTTTTCTGGTGTCCCGTCCCTGACCTGTGTGTTATATTCAATATGCCTTTGTTTCTTGCATTAATAAAAGTTAGAGGGAAAAGTGTAGTTTCCAAACAGCACTGATGATACTTAAATTAGAAATGTTAAAATAGAACAAAGTGGGACTGTACACACGACCACAGTGATGGGCATGATGGAAATGTCTGCGTCGTAGACACCCTGTTGGTGATCTCTTGTCTGCATATTGAGGAGCCATCATCAAAGAGCCAAGACCGGTTACGTACACTCCTTGTTAATATGAGTTCATCCCAGAGAGGCCATGTTGATTTGGTGTGAGGCAGTCAGTTAATTAGTGTAGTAAATTAACACAGCACACAAGTGACAAGATTGTATCCAAAGCAATTTATTGGTGTTAATTTCTTCATTTGCAAATGGACAAAGTTCACCTGTTGAAATAGATATTTTAACATATACTATAAATTGCTTTTGAACTTGTACATTTTAAAAATTAGTTGCAGTTTAGTTAAATTTGAGTGATAGCACTAGAGTGGACCTTTCCCTCTTAGACTAGCATAAGTGAGTATTTGGGTTTCCTACATGCACCATCAGGGCAGATGCAGAATTTTGATGTGTTTCTTGTCTCCTGCTGTCTTCAGGCACAGGCTCATTGTGTTCATTATTTTTTTTTTTCTGCAGAGCTTACATTGCTCTTCCCTACTTTTGGTTTTCAGGGCCATACCTCCTTGCTCTTTCAATAGCAGTTCTTAGGACAGCTTCTTTAGAATGTCCGTCCAAAGATCTAAAGGTGATGCTTAACTTTATTACCGTCATCAGCAACAACACACTTGCTATCCATTTAACAATTTATACTATAATTTGTGAAAGACTTTTACACACGGTGTGCTGTTTAGTCACCTGTGCAGTTCTGTGAGGTAGGTGGCACCTCATGTTTGCAAATAATGAAACTGAGACTCATCTACAAAAAAGGAGGCTTGTCATTCGTGTTTTTGAATTTTGTCTTTCTAGAGGAATATATGTCTTGTTATCCACAGAGGTTATGTAGCTCACAGAAAACAAGGGAGGGGGAGGAGCTCTTCCAAGGAAGCTAATATAGAATATAGTGTTATTAAGAGGAAAAGGAGAACCAGAATAGGAGGATTAAATGGGGAAGAAAGTGGGAGGGCAGGGTAAAGGAGTGAATATGGGAAGCCATAACTAGCAATGATGGCCTTTTGAAAAGCCATATAGAAATCCAGTACTCTATAAGCTCCTAAAATATATAAAAGGAATTTAAATGAAGTTACCTTGTACTAGGAGAGATAATGGCCCAACTAGACATCTTATGCTACCAACTAGATTCCCCAATTTAATAGTTAAAAGGATTAAGCTTAAAGAAGTTTACTGATGTGTCCAAAATTCATACATCTGATAATGTGTGGAGCCATAGTCCATGCCCAAGTTCCCCTTGTTCCAGGGCTCTATGGGAAAGAATAATCATTACCCAATATTTCTCTTTGTGACAGCATTTATAACAATCGTTGACAACTGTTATTTGTATCCCTCCAATTCTTTCCTTTGTTCTGTTAACACCATTTCCCTTCCTTTGGGAGTGTAGTTCTCAGCCACTCCAATTGATTACTTAGCCTGGCCAGTAGTATGGAATGGCATGGGCCCCAGTGAGCTGAACCAGAATATTTCCTCGTATTCTATTCAAGGAAATGAAGAGTTTGTTAGCTCCTCTGTGATTATGTCCATGGGATCACCTAAGCTGAAAACTGTGTTGTTGTCCTTCAACAGATTGGAAGACATTTGAAGCAGAGAAAGTGGTCAGTGTGGAGATGAGAACGGAGAAAATCTTGATGATAGGAATGTCCCCAAGTCAGGCTTCAAATAGTCCAGTGAGCCAAGCATTATCTCATTTGTGTGAACTCTGTTCAATTGGATTTCTAATATGTAAAACTGAAAAGCAAGAAAAGTTTAGATGCTAATTTCTTCTTCAAAGTCCAGATAAAAATGCATCTTCTATTATCACAAATTTCTGCTATGGGGGTTTATAATAAAATAATTGTGTGTCTCAAGTGAAAATGGCTAATAGTATAGGAAATTCCAACTGTGAATTTCAAAAAAATGTTAAAAAATGAATTTTGATTCCAAGGAGGAAGTGTGGGAGGAGTTGGAGGGGAAGAGAGAGGGTTTGAAATAATGTAAATATAGTAGACTATGTGTGAGGTTCTTAAAATAAAATATAAAACAATGAAGCCTGATTTTTTGGTGAAAATAACTTGAACATATGACAAAATAGGTCACAGTAGTCATATTTAATTAGTTCATATTTGTGGTTGGGAAGCTCTTCCCCTACAGCTCTCAGTCTTGGTTCAGGTGTCTGTTCCAAATTGAAAGGGAAGCTCTCTTCTTGACTATTTTATCTGAAAGTACTTGTTTCTGGATTCATTTCTTACTTCATGGAATATTCAATTCCCTGAAGCTGTACTCTTATCTACTAATCTGCTTATTTATGTACCATTGTTTCCTCTACTTGAGTATCAGCTTCATGAGAACAGGGAGTTTTGTCTCATTGATGAATGAATCTTTTTAGGTAGATTGTGTGGTATGGTAATTGTGGGCGTCAAAATCAGAGCATCAAAGACAAGTTAACTAGCTTTTATTAAATCTATATCATTTCCTTCCTAGGGATATGTCTAATTCATATCCTTCAATTGACCTTGTAGTTTGGCATGGCCCTATGGCAAATTTGGAAGCAAGTAGGAATGACATGTTGCCCTAGAGACTGATCAATCAAATTTCTTATGCATTGAGTTGCTAATATCTTAGTGTGCCTTGGGCAGTGCAGGTGTATTAGTCAGGGTTCTCTATAGTCACAGAATTTATGGAATGAACACATACACACACACACACACACAAAGAGAGAGAGAGATAGAGACAGAGAGAGATAGAGACAGAGACAGAGAGAGACAGAGACAGAGAGAAACAGAGAGAGACAGAGAGACAGAGAGAGACAGAGAGAGAGAGAGAGAGAGAGAGAGAGAGAGAGAGAGAGAGAGAGAGAGAGAGAGAGAGAGTATTGGGATGACTTAAAGCTGCAGTCCAACTAATTCAACAATGGTTAGCTGTGAGTGAAAAGTCCAAGAATCCAATAATAGTCGGTCAGTCCCACAAGGCTGGATGTCTGGGTCAAATTTCTATATATGCTGGAATCTTGAAGAAGTAGGCTCTAATGCCATTGAAGGAATGGATGTGCTAATAAGGGAAGGGCAAGTAGGCAAAGAGCAAAACCTCCCTTCTTCCATGTCCATATATAGGCTTCTAGCAGAAGGTGTGTCTTCCCACCGCAAGATCTTGATTCAATGCATGTGTCTTTCTACCCCCAAGATCCAGACTAGAAGTGGATTCACCAACTTTAAATCAAGCAGAATATCTCTCACAGGCATGCCCTCCATACCTAGATTGTAGTTCATTCCTGGTATAATCAAGTTGACAACCAAGAACAGCCATCACAGTAGGTTGGGGCCTTCCATTCTCTGAAGCCAAATGTATAGACAGCAGACTTATGCTTGGCACCTATGTGCGTTACCTACAAGCCTTGTGCCTCTGAAAGCTCCACACTGGAGACTGTGCAGCCTTCCTAAGGAAAGCTCCTGGGTCCCTGAGGGACCACTTAAAAGGAAGCTGCCCATCTTCCTATTGTGGAGTTCAATTTGTGAATAAAAACTCCTTTACACCTGGGCTACTGTAATTAGAGGAATATAAAGGTTAACTTGCTGGTATTCTGAATATATAAAATTGAAAATGTAAATGCGTATTTTTCACTGATAGAAACACAAAGTCACTTTCGAGTTAAAATTACTTGAAAAGGATTACTGAGTTCAATCAGTGTACTATTCCATTATTTTGTAATTTTTTTTTTTTTGTAATGCCAATGTTGTTAGTAAAATTGAACTCAAATCCCATTAAACAGTCTGAGTCGCTTGTTCCTCCAGGATGGTTAGTCTGGCTAGTCTACTGTGGAACATTCCATGGCTGTGCAGGAAAATTATAGGATTGGTTAGAATAATTTGATTACTCTATGATCACCAACTGGAAAGTCTAGTCATAATATCATTTTTATCTTTATTTTGTCCCCTGGTAATGCATTCATGAAGTCAATCAAGCTGAATCAAATCTTTCTGGGAGGCAGAAGTCTTGCAAACTGTCTCTAACACCATCTGCTACACAAAGAAAGAAAATATGGCTTACTAATTGGTATGTTATGAAAAACCCAAGGGACTGAATGGTGGTAGTTTTGAATCCAAGGACTTCTCTGAGACCTCATGCTAGAGAACACACAGTTTTTGGTCCTATAACATGGAAAAATCTCAAAGTTTGAATTGACATCCTATTATTGTGATCACCCAAGAAGAAAGGAAAAACAGTTTTTTTTTTTTTTAAAGCATGCATACACATTGTGTTTTATAATGCAGCCTTGCTGAAATCATAGTCAAAGAACAAAGAACTTCACACTAACAGGAAATGTAAATTTCCTTCACACTGCTCACTCACTGCTCCTTAATTCCTCACAAGTAGCCACTACTAAAATTTGCTTGTTTTGGTCTCCTTTAATTTGGGAATATTTTCATTAAGGTTTGAAGACTCTTGCTCTTTGATCATCAGAATTAGTTGAGAGATACTTTTGGAGAAGTTGTTTTGATTACTGAATTTAACCAAGTGGCATGATGGCTGTAGTGATGTTATTGCTCTGTGTGGTGGACTTCTCATACCCTACCAAAGGCACTGGCTTCCCTGCCCTTAGTGTGTGTCTGTGTAACATCCTTCTTGGAAGTTGGACAAAAGATAGGAGTATTCAGTATGTACGTTTTCCTGTATCCTCTGTATTTCTGATCTGGAGTTTTAAAGTCTGTGTGAACGTTAGTACTCTGGAGGCTTCAGGCTTGGATACTTGTAGTTCAGATTATTTACCATAAATCTCTTGTCTCTGAAACAGATGGCTATTGTTGACTGCCGGGTAGTCGCTACACTTCATAGGGCAAGGCGACATCTAGAATTGACCTTTCGCCTGTGTTGTATCCTGTGGGTATATGATCCTTCAAAAGGAGAAGAATAAAGGTTTCCTCTGATTATTTTGCAGACTTAATTATTTTCTATGCTAGAATAAATGTAGGCAAGCATATACACAAAAGTGCAAATGTGTGAAATGAAATCTTTGCCTTATTATTAATCTCAAGTTTATTGCTCTCAGTCTCTGTATTCACTGAATATTTCACATGGATATTTTATAATATATGTTACCAAAATGATGACAACTAGTATCCAAGTACCTTGAGTTTATTACTGTAACCCTTTCCTTAACAGAATTGGATTTTGATTTGATTAGAATATTTAATATTGTGATGCTTCTCTATTGAATTTGGAATAAGCAGCTCAGGATTTTCTCATAGACACATTTATTACCGACAGGTAATTACTAGGGAAAACTTTGATGGTACACTATTCCCACAGAATATTAGACTGTTGTCTGGGGACTTGATATTGCTGGAGACACTAGACCAGTTTTATGGGTGAGTCATAAAATTGACAAAATTTCAAAAGAGTGAGGATGACATCCCCTATCACATTGAACTTTGTCTAAATCTGCATACAGTCAGGGAATGTGATGTAAAGAGAAACTGGAAAACTCTAATTTGAATGAGGGTGATAGAAGAGTTATATTTCTTTGCCCATATTAGCAATGTGTAGTATTTACATTAAAAACAATAGAAACTTATGTGGCTGATAAAAGACAGAAAATAGGGAAATATAATTTCTGTCCAGAATACCTGGGCAAATTTTAGCAATTTAATTTTAATTCAATCAAATATCCTTCTAAAGAGGAATGAGAGGCCACAGGTTAAGGACAGCTAATTCTGAAGAGCTATCTCCAGTCAATGTGTGAATTTGTTGCTTGGACATACTGAGATATTAGCACCTATGTCCATGAGATTATTTGTATTATTCCATGAAAAGGCTTTGAAGCCATTTTACTGTATGCCAACACCAGGTGCAGCCTCTCATAAAGTATCCTAAAGATCTGTATCAGCTCTCTATTGCTGCTGTTTCAAATTCTGAAATGTAGTGTGGCATACATGACACAAATTTCTTACCTTATGGTTCAGTAACTGTTGTACACTGCAGAATGCTGGTCTGAAATCCAGGTGCTGTAGGACTGGGTCAGTCTCCTTGGGGCTCCAGCCATAGCGCCCTCTTTTCAAGGAACTAGAAATCACCTAGTTCCTTGCCTTGAATCCCCTTCTCTGCCATCACAGTCATCAGCTGGAGCATCTTTCTGCTCTTGATGCTATCGTTGTCTCTTCTTGTGACAGGGAAGACTCCTGTTCCTTAAGGATTCTATAATTAGATAGGACCAGCTGGATAATTCAGAAAAAACTTCTCATTTCAAGGACTTTAACCTGAATCACATTTGATAGTTTCCTTTTTTTTTCATATAAGGAGTATTTTAAATGGTTCTGGTCCACTGAGGGTCCATTGTTCTGCCTATCAAAGACTCTCATTTTGGATTCTCTGGCAAAATCTAATATCTATAGCACAGCTTCTATAGTGTTTTGCTGAAGGTGCTGATACCCTTCTGTGGCAGTTTCAATGTAATTGGCACCCAAAATCTCATAGGGAGTGGCACTATTAGGAGGTGTGGCTTTGTTGGAGTGGTATGGCCTTATTGGAGGAAGTGTATCACTATGGGTGTGGACTTTGAGGTTTCCTATGCTCAGGATACCACCTAATGTCTCAGATGATTTCCTGTTGCCTGCAAGGCATAGCTCTCTCAGCTCCAGCACCCTATCTGCTGGCACACCACCACGCTCCCCGCCATGATGATAATGGACTAAACCTCTGAAACTGTAAGTGAGCCACCTCAATTAAATGTTTTACTTTATAAGAGTTGTCATGGTCATGGTGTCTCTTTACAGCAATAAAAATCCTAATTAAGATACCTTCCATAAGAGCTACCATATTTTTCCCCATGCATTTGAAAACTATATATATTAAACTTCTATTATGTTTTGGGCACTTAGCTAGAATCTAATAAAATCAAATTTAAAAAAGAAGTCATTTCATTTAGAATTTTTCAGTATAGTGAAGCAATAATTAAACGGTGTAATAGGTGTGAGTACAGGGTGTCATTGAATTTTATAAGGTACTCACTACACAATGAAAAATTTGGCATGATATCCCAGAAAGAAGGGCATCTAATTGCTCTGCATGCTTTGGAGATAAGGCTGTGTGTGAGCATATGTGTGTGCACATGTGTAGCTGTGTCGAGACTTAAGAATAATGGAGGTACGGAGGCACTGAATTTAATTTTACTATTGTATTCTGGCGATAATGGTAGTTCAAGAAAGAACCAAAACTTTGGCTTTCATGGAGCTCAAAATAACTAAATAATCTTTAAGAGTTAAAAGAACTAAAAGTCCCAATTTAATAGATTTAGCAACAATAGAAACATTTTCAGAGCAAAGGAATGAGTAAGGTTGAGGAGAATGAGGAAGACCAAGGCACTGATGGAGTTGAGAGTCAGGAGTATGAGAAAGTGGTCAAGGGGCCTCTTGAAACTCACAGTTATAAGAACCTTGAATAAGGCAATGAGGCTCCAAACTTGAACAAGTGTGCCTTTGGGGATGTTGTTTAGGCATAGGAAGTCTTGGCTGATCATTTTGAGTATTTTGTTCCTCGGTTGCCTTTGAGTTGGACTTAGGTTTGGATAAAGAAGTGATTTTGTAAAAGGTATAAAGAGTTCTAAAACCAAGGAAGAAAGTTTTACTGAACTCAGTTCAACTGGCAGAAAGGACGAATTTGCAGATAAAGATATGAAATATCTTTAGCCTTAGTTTTCTGACTATGACGCTCGGCAGCTTCCGTAGCACCTGATGAGCAGTGATTGCTTCTCATTGCAATTTCTAGCAATTTTCTTGTGGTGCTTTAAGTTCTCATCCCTCTCCACCTGCATTCTGGCCTCATCCCCATGTAACACAGCACAGAGCAATACAACACGACAGAACACAATACAACACCACACAACAGCACAGCAGAATATATGACATCCGGACAAATTATGAGAATATTACTGAAATTCAAGAAAGACCAAGGAGAACGCAGGAGCAATGTGTCTTACTATCTGTCAGGGAGACCTGCCCTTTCAGTCTGTCCCCAGTGTCCTTCTACCCTGCATTCTGTACTTTGTATTTCTCAAGTCTGAACCTGTGCCTTCATCTATCTGTAGTAAACCTAGTTTTGGCTCTGTTGTTGCTTCATCACAAAGACTTCTAGCCAATAATCTCAGTCCTGTCTATTGTGTTAATTATTTGAACTGATATGGATATCACATTGACCAAATGATTAAATACATTTTAAAGTAGAATGGAGAAAAAAAATCAGAGCATTGTGTTTGTAATTGGTTTGTCATAAGAAGAGGACTTATTAAATCCCTTTCTCACTTTGCAATTTTTTTTAGAGGACAGGAACTCCAGAATTTTCAACTGGAATTAGGAATTCTTATAATAAAATATGAAGAACATGTATGCCATTATATTATAAAGATTTGCAATTATGTCTGGATTGCAGCTGAGGGATTACATGTTTTAAATGAAGTGCACATTGTCTGTGTGCAAAGCAATAAAAATGAAAAAAGTTATGGGAGTGAAAATTTAATATATATGATAATACACATAAATCTATTAGAAAAAGAAAAGCAGAATTAATTATAATTCTGTACCCAGAGGGTGAATAAAAATGGAAAGAATTAAGAAATAAAAAATTCATTTTGTAATTACTTGAGCATAGTGAAATCAGACGTCAGTTTCCTTAAAGGTCTTGATAACTTATAAGACATTTTATGAATATGCAAATAAGAAATAATGTTAACTATAAGCAATACTTAAAAGGTAAAAAAAAATCCATGCTGTCTTGGAATAAGAGTAATTACATTTCTAATTAACTCATGGTTTCATTTTGAAAACTAATCACAATTGTGTTTGGAAATTTATCAGCATTCAACTGAAATTTGAAGATATGCTTAAAGTGTTTTGAGGCTCAAGTGGTTTAGAACATTGGGAATACTCATGAACACATTTTTAAAAAGCCACATGAAGTTGAATGTTTTTCCCCATCTTTGGGGTTGGTTAATAATTGTGAGAACTCTGATAGGTTATTGATCTATGTATGGATTTGCTTACTCTTAATACACTGTAAACTATTTTTGTTATAAAAATGTTGTTTTACTGGAAGAATTTTTTGTTTTTTATGATAAATAAAATAATTTACAGAACCCCCTTCTTTTGTTTTTTTGGGGAGTGAGTGTCTCACAGTCTTAGGCCCCCTAGATAGCACCGCAGGATTGTTACATGCACATGGTTTCAGGCTCAGCAAAGGATGGGTGGGCATACAATTCAGTAGGAGCTACAACCCTAACCAACACAGGGTAAGACAGATCAAACATATCAAAATTGCTTTTAGTGTGAACTAGCCGAGGCAGTGCTGGAGAGCTCACCCTGTTGGTAAGGATGGGGGAGATCTGGCAGGTCGACCAACCCTGAAACCACCCAGGTCCAGAACCAAGGGTATGAGTTAGCTGTAGGTAAAATTCCTGGTCTCACCTGGCACCAAGGTCCCACAGCCATTTATAAAATTCCTGTGTCATGCCTGGTCCTGCAACCACTCAGACCCAAGTAAACACACAGAGGCTTATATCAATTACAAATTGCATGGCCATGGCCTATGGCTCAAGCTTTTTGCTAGCTAGCTCTTACATCTTAAATTAACCATTTCTAATAACCTATAAGTTGCCATGTGGCTGTGGCTTACCTGTCTGCTAGCATATTGTTCCTTTGGTGTTAGCTGGCATCTCCTCTGTTCTCCTTTCTCCTTCCTCATCTCTAGTTAGAATGTCCTGCCTAACCTTATTCTGCATCAACATTGGCCAAACAGCTTTATTTATCAGCCAATCAGAGCAACACATATTCACAGCATACAGAACAATATCACCCATCATTTTCCCTTTTCTTTCTACTCAAAAGGAAGGTTTTAACTTCAACATAGTAAAATTACATATAATAAAACAGTTATTAAGCAAGAACTATAGTTACAATATCTAGTCTATTTGTATTTGGCAAAATTAAAGATATCCTATCTATCCTATATTTGTGAGTCTAAGGTTTTATATCTACTTTATCTCTTACCATAACCAAGGAAAACCATAATTATAACTATCTAGTTTTCAGCTACATCAAAGACCTCAGAAGGACACAATACCTAAGTAAATAGGAAATGCATTTTAAGCAACTTTCAAAATTCTGGAAATGACAGAGATAGCTGCCTGCCTGGATAGTCATCCAAAGTTCCTTGGTAATGTTAGGGAATCCATCTTCAGCCTACAAGCCTAGAATCTCTTAGTCACTTCTCTGTGTCCTGTAAAATGTCTGGCAGTCTCTTCTGTGAAGCAGGAACCTGAAGGACCATCTTGTCTTGCAAAGTTCAGTGGTAACCTTCCTATGGATCCTGTTTATACAACATTTTTCCAAGCAGTCCAGGCAAGAATGATTTCTTGCCCAAATGGCTATTTTTTCCAAGAAGAAGGTAAACTCTATATGGAGTGTCTTCGATGCCTATCTTGCTCTTTGAAGTAAATTGGTGCTGCCAGGAAGAGATGTGTCTCAATGTCCAGAAAGTCTAAGTTTTTATAACATTTAAATGCCATGTTCTATAGGTTTTTGGAGTGTTTGAAGATTACCTACCTAACTGAAATTTATCTATGTATACCTAGAAAACTTAACTAACTTAAGTGTGATTATCATAGATGACTAATTATTAATCTATATTTCTTAATTATACATTACAATTTTAAATGAGTAACATAAACATAATACTTTAAACAAGAGTAGAAATACACATACAGCATAACAAAATTAATGTTAAATTTGTATCAATAAACTAAAATCTATAGCAATGTAAAACATTTCAAACAAATTGTTGCTCTTTGAAAGTAGATTCAATAATCTACCCTTTCATCCTATCATGTCTATATCCTATATTTTCATATCATATTCCCCTTTCTTCTTTTAGAAAGAGATTAATTATGACCAATAACAATTTGTAACCAGCAATCTAAACAAAGACAAACATCCATAATCTATTTTTTTGGGAATGTGGGCATAGTTTTCTAGGCTACTTTCTGCTGATAGGAGGTGCTGGTAGTCTTATGGGGATCTGAGAAAATTCGAGATAATGGTCAAGTCCTGGGAAGACCAGCTATAACCTTTGTTGATAGGTACCATCTGTTAAGCTTCAGAAGGTCTGGCTTGATCAAATCTGATCCATCTTAACCTGGAACCAATCCGTAGTCTCTTGCTTCCTGTGGAAACAAAAGCAGAGCCTCCTTTCCAAAGCAACATATCCTTAGATCCAAATTTTGAAGTCAAGATACCTTTAATATATATAAATATTAAATAAGCCTATATATATATATATATATATATATATATATATATATATATATATAGGCTTAACTCAGCAGCTTTTATAATCAAACATCTTTTTGCAGTTAAAAATCCCAGACAACATAATCCAAACTCTCTGTGTAATTTCCATTTTTTTTTTTTTTTTCGAGACAGGGTTTCTCTGTGTAGCTTTGCGCCTTTCCTGGGACTCACTTGGTAGTCCAGGCTGGCCTCGAACTCACAGAGATCCACCTGGCTCTGCCTCCCGAGTGCTGGGATTAAAGGCGTGTGCCACCACCGCCCGGCGTAATTTCCATTTTTATGTGGCTTATTTTTTATACTACTTTTACTTTCTCTTTAAAAACTTTATTTTTTAAAACTTTCTATTTCTTTATATAACTGTCTATATTCCTTTTCCTCTCTCTTCCAAGCCTATGTACATTTTCACAGACACTGTGAACTGTTTAGGGTTTATCCCATTTGAATCTGTCTTACTGTGAATCTATAATCCTTCTCTGACCAGGAAATATTTTAAACCGCTAAACTGTACAGCTAGGACCAGCAGCCTTGGCTGCTGACTCCACCCACCTCAGCTTTTCAACATGGCAGGTATAATTTACCTCCAGCTCTGGAAGCCAAGCTCTGTGCTGACTCTGTGAGGCAGTGGGTCCATGCCTCTATCAAAGCAGCACATAGCCCAGAAATAATTTTTTTTAATTAGCAAAAGCTAAATCTACCATGCAGCATACTGCATGGCTTGGAGATGCCTCTGTGTACTGTGGCAGGAATCCGCCATGCTGCAGGTCAAGCCCACATGCTGCAAACCTGACATACTGTAGCTCAAGCCCACAGGCTACAGATGGCCTAAGAGACACACTAGGAAGCTGTTTTTTAGCTCCAGTTTAGAATCCTTTTTTAAAGCTTTCTCAGGTTTTGTGTGGAAATTCTTGCCACCATGTCTGGTCGCCATTTGTCGTTGGAAGTTTTCCTGTGTCCCGGTTGGCTGGCAGTTGGGACAAATCTCTCCCACTTGCATCCCCCAAGTAAGCACACAGAGGCTTATATTAATTATAACTGCTTGGCTCAGGCTTATTACTGACTAGTTCTTGGTTAATTAACCCATAGTTCTTATCTATGTTTAGCCACGTGGCTTGGTACCTTTTCTCAGTTCTGCTTTGTCATTTTGCTTCCTCTGTGTCTGGCTGGCAACTCTTGACTCTGCTCTCCCTCTTCCCAGCATTCCTTTAGTCTGCTTGCCCTGTCTATACTTCCTGCCTGGCTACTGGCCAATTGGTATTTTATTAAACCAGTGTACAAAAGCATTATCCCACAGCAGTTGGCCCACACCAACATCCACCTCATTTATGATCTGCTGGAGTATGTAAAGGGGCCAGACCTGTAAATCGAAAGCTACAGGATCTCCATGACACAAGTCAACAATGGGATATCCAAGAGGAGTCCCAGTGAAGGCCCAGTATCTACCATGTAGCAGAAACCAGAGACCTCAAACCAGACCAATGACTCTTTGCAATGAACATTTGCATGTAAAGACATATGGACTAAAGGGGTATATATAGTATGTGACTCACTCTGTCACGCTACAGCTTCCACGATGAGATACTTCTTTTTCTTTTCTCTTAAATTTTATTTTATTTTGCATGGAGAGGGGTGGCAAGGGCAGAGGGCAGACACTGAGGGATGGGGAGATGAATGGGATTGAGATGCATGATGTGAAAGCCACAAAGAATAAATAAAAAGTTAAAAAATAGTGTTAAAGTCATGAATTTGAGAAGGGGATTTATGGGAGAGGGGTAATAGAGAAAGGAGGGATGTTAGACAGAGGTTGTAATAATCCAAGTTTACATTATCTTATATGAAATTGCCAAAGAACAAATAAGGTTATTTTTTAACGAATATATAGTATATTTATATAAGAATGTCATTGAGCAGTTCTGAATTTTCCTTGATTAGCTGTCAGGTTGTTAATAGAAAAGTGTAAATTATAGATAAATAAAGGACACTACTGCCAAGAAATATCATATGTCATTTATTAATGTAACAACAACACAGAGTCACCAAAACAATCATACTGGATACTGTCAGACCACAGCTCAGGAATGGAATCTTGTGAGGAGAATTCTCAGCGCTTGTGAGAACACCCCAAGAAAACAGGACAAGAGTCTTATGACCTCAGTTTCTTTAAAACATAAGAATATTCTTGGAATGTGTTTTTGTGTTTCTCCCAGGTGTAGTGGATAGGAGTGAGTTTACTTCAGATCACCCATTTTGGAGTTCTTTTAGTGGATTTTTGGCAAGGCATTTCCACCCCAATAGGTTAACTAAATTGGGCTCATAGGAGCTCACAGAGACTGAACTGACAACTAGGGGGCCTGCATGGGACTGATCGAGGTACTCTGCACATACGTTGCAGTTCAGACCCATGAAGCATGGCTACCAATCATATCACTGAGTACCACACAGTTCATGCCCACAGCACCATAGAGGCTATGAAAGGTGCTTTGAAGAGATACCTTACTTCAGTTAATCCTTTCTCTGACCCCGAAAGTAGTAGAGTTTGAAACAGTTCACCCTTTACAGCAAGGGGCAAGGGATGAGACCAGTTCCCCTGCTTTCACACCCTCAGGGCAGGCTCACCCACATGTACACCACCAGGGTCAGCTCTATTGTGTTGCCTAGGTGAGGTGCAGGGGCCACTCTCTTGAGAGTTGCAGCCACTGAGGAAGGGTGGAACAGCTCTTCGGCTCTCATGACCTCGGGGCCAGCTCTCCTGCCTGCTACAGGTGGTGGTGGGGGCAGAGAGCATCTCTCCCTCATCCACACCACCATGTGGCAGATGAGGGGCAGGGACAGATCTCCCATGCTTAAATTCTCATGGCCAACTCACCTGCAGTCCTGCCATGGATAGGGTCAACTCCACTATGCTGCCCAGGCGAAGTGCAGGACCTGCTCTCCCATGTGCCACAGCCAGTGTGGGGCAGGTCCAGCTCCTCCACTCTCTTGACCCAGAGACCAGCTCTTCTGCCTGCCATAGGTGTTAAGGGGTGAGGGTCAAGGCGGGATCCTTTCTATCTCACTCATGCTGCCGCATGACAGATGAGTAGTGGGGCCAACTCTCCTGTGCTCACACCCTCAAGGCTGGCTTAACTGTACCCTGTCAACAGGGTCAGCTCTACTGTGCTGCCCAGGTGAGGTACAGGGCCCAAAAGCCAGTAAAAGAGTTGGAGACAGCTCCTACTCCCATTGTTAGGAGTTCCACAAGTAGTCCAAGCTATATAGCTGTTACATATATAGAGAGGACATAGGTCAGTCTCTTGAAAGCTCCCTGGTTGTCATTTAAATCTCTGTGAGGGCCTATAAGCCCAGGTTAACTGATTCTGTGGGTGTTCTTGTGGTGTTCTGGCTCCTATAATCCTTTCTCCCCTTTTTCTGCAGGATTCCCAGAGCTGTGCCTAATGTTTGGCTGTGGGTCTGCATCTGTTTCCATTAGTTGCTAGATGAAGCCTCTGATGGCAATTGGGCTAGGCACCAATCTGGTCACAGGAGATGACCAGTTCAGGCTATGAGAATTCTCAACAGAAGAATCTCAAATGACCGAGAAACACTTAAGGAGATGTTCAACATCCTTAGCCGTCAGGGAAATGCAAATCAAAATGACTTTGAGATTTCATCTTACACCTTTCAGAATGGTTAAGATAAAAAGAAAGCAACAGCTCATGCTGGAGAGGATGTGGAGCAAGGGGAACACTCCTTCATTGCTGGTGGGAGTGCAAACTTGTACAGCTGCAGGAGCCCACAAAGGTTTTCTAGTGAGATCTGAGCTTGCTTTACATAGCAGGGCTGCATTATGGGATGGCCTGACCACATGCACGGTTACCAGGTGTTTGGGATGGTCTGCACTTGGCTGTGCTGGGGGGAAGTCTTTTGCTCCACCCCTTGACATTCCTTTAAAAGCCCTTTAGAAAAGACAGAGGGGCTGGTGGGTTTTGACCCAGGCCCTTCCCAGGCTATTCTGTGTGTCTATCTGTCTCTCTCCCTCTATATTTCTATCTAAATATTTCTCACTTCTCCCTGCTCAAGAGTACCCTGGGGGAAAAGTGGCAACTGGTTTCCCTCAGTACAGCTACTTTGGAAACCAGTATGGAAGTTTCTCAGATAACTGGGAATCAATCTACCACAAGACCCAGCTATGCCAGTCTTTGGGCATCCCAAAGGATGCTCAATCATACCACAAGGACACTTGCTCAACTATGTTCATTGTGATTTTAGTCATAATAGCCAAAACCTGGAAACAACCTAGATGGCCTTCAACCGAGCAAATGTGGTACATCTATACAATGGAGTATTACTCAGCTGTTGAAAACAAGGACACTAGAAAATTTGAAGGCAAATGGATGGAACTAGAAAAAAAAATTATCCTGAGTGAGGTAACCCAGATCCAGAAAGACAAACATGATATGTACTTACTCATGAGTGGATATTAGGTGTAAAATAAAAGATAACTGTGCTACAATCCACAGTCCCAGAGAGACTAGGTAACAAGGAGGGTCCATGGGTGGACACCTGGATTTCCCTGGGAAGGGAAATAGAAGAGATTTCATGAGTGGACTGAGGGGGTGGGGATGGGAACTTGAGAAATCAGCTTGGAGGGACAGAAGGGGAGAGTACTGAAAGAGACTACTGGAAGAGGGGGCATTTTGGAGTCAGGTGAAAACCTGGCACAAAGGAATCTCCCAGGAATCTACAAGGATGACCCCAGCTAAGACTCGGAACTTAACTTTCTATTCACATGAATCTGTAGCTGACTCCTTATTTGAAGGTGTTTTAAGAGATCTGGTTCTTCAGAATCAAGGAGGAAGAGACAGGCTTGTTGGAAGTTTCCTCTTCTTTTCTCCAAGCATCATTTCCATTTATCCTTTAAGATAAATCCATACACATACTGTCTTCTTTGATATCTAAAAAAGCTCATGAGCATTCACTCTAGAAAGACATGCAAAGAGCCAGGGAAAAGCCATTTATTGTCTGCTTCCTCTCTTCGTTCTCTCTGGTCACAGGGTGAATGTAAAACCTGTTTGGGAAGCTGCTGTGAGCTTATATGGGCGGCTGTACTTCCTGTCAGCGCGTTCCATAGTCTGCCTGCTCCTTTGAAGGGAGACAGGCTCAACTTGTGCCACTTTACAGGTTGGTTTCTTAAACTCACTTTGGTGAGCTCTTCAGGAGATGCAGAAGAGGTGGAGCACCTTCCTACTGTTCACATTAGAGCAAATTTCAGCAGACACTTGAAAGCATTTCCCAGCCTCAGAACAGAAACATAAAATAAATGCCAAGTATTTGGATTTTTGCCAGCTCCTTCTGAGAGAGCTCAGATTCTGCTTTTCCGATGGGAATTTCTTGACATTTCCCTTTAGGGTAGAGATATTAAATGAAGAGAATCATGGCTTATCATTCCAAGTTCGAGCATAGGAAATGATTGTCCTCATGGGTGTTTGGCTGGCAGATAGCGTGGGTTGGAATCGGTAGATAATTTGCATTGTGTCTGTGTGTGCACGTGTGTGTGTGTGTGAAGTGGTATTGTGTGTCTGTATGCATGTGTGTGTTCCTACTCTTGTAACAGTATGAAGGTCGGTAGTAGCTAAGAAGGAAAGACAAAAAGATAATAAATAGATATTTGTAAATTTTAAGGAGGTCCCAGACCAAGCAAGGCCATCAAAGCCAGTTCAGGAGGAGGATGTTCTAATGTGGGCTGCAGTTTGCTTTCCATTCTATAGCCCTTGGCTTATGTAGCATCTCAAATTGCAGCTACTTCATCTATAAAAAAAAGGAATAATATTAATAGCTATCCCACAGAATTGTTATGAGAATTCAATAAGATATTTAATACAAATTGATAACTATATTATAAACATACTATATATTATCTGAGACTGCTAACATTGTGGGGAAAAGAACAAAGGATACTAAAATTGAAAACAAAACAAAACAAACAAACAAACTAAAAACCCTGTCTCTCAATTACCTGTTCTCTCTTTCATTTTTCTCTAATGCTGAGAATTGGACCTGGGGCCTTATGCATGCTAGTCAAACACTTTTACACAGAGCTGCAATTCCAATCCCAAATGACTGTGTTTCAGAAGATGTCTATAGTCACTTAGCCCTGCACTGAACACTTTTGGCTAAATGCTGTTCTATGGAAGGCTGGATACCGCTTTTTTGCTGACATGTACTCGGCTCTCAGGGGATTCCTTCTAGACTCAGTGCTTTGACAGGCCCTGAAGCTTTGCTTGGCAATTTCCAAGGATGCAGAACTTTGGACCAGGGCTTGTAGCTCGGCCTCAGCAGGGCCAGTGGGACACTCTTTTGTCATCAATGTGCAATACTCCAGGTCTCCAGTTGGTTTGTTGGCCATTTACTACTGGTTTTGTCTTTCTGAGGTAGATGAGTAGTTAGCATGTATTTTACTGTCACCTTAGGATAGAAAGCAACTCACACAGCAGGTATGAATAGGGCCGAGAATTGGAGGCCTCTGCCTCCTGCTTAGCAACCTTCACACATTGGATAACCATTTCAGTTCCTGCAGCCCATCTGTTATGGAATTCAAGCCCATCTTTTTAAAATAATGGTTTACCTTAAAGGACAATTTTTTGCTAATGACAAAAACATATGAACTTGCTAATTGTCTATAGTGACTTTATCGTCTTTCATTTATTTAAGTACTGTGGTAGCTTGAATGAGATCCTCTCACTAATATCTCTGGCTTTTCAATGTTTGGTTTCCAGTTGGCATTGGTTGGGGAGGATTAGGAGGTGTGGCTTTTCTAGAGGAAGTGCATCACTGGGGGCCAGGCTTTGAGAGCTTAAAGACTTGTGACCTTCTGAGTTTGTGACCTTCTGAGTCCTCTGAATGCTGCTTATGATTCCAGATGTGAGCTCTCAGATGATCACGCTGCCATACTTACTTGTTGGCCATACTTCCTAGCTGTGCTAGTGATGGACTCCAGCTGGTGATGGAGCTCTAATCCCAAATTGCTTTGGTTCTGGTGTTTTATCACAGCAATAGGAAAGTAATCAGGACAGATACTTGTATTTAGAAAGGAAAAGCAAAAACTATCACATCTTGGATTACTATATATGAACTTACTTTATGGGTTCTCTTGGATCTGTAAGAAAGAAAATAAGGCCGGGCGTTGGTGGCACACGCCTTTAATCCCAGCACTCGGGAGGCAGAGGCAGGTGGATCTCTGTGAGTTCGAGGCAAGCCTGGGCTACAGAGTGAGATCCAGGATAGACTCCAAAGCTACACAGAGAAACCCTGTCTCAAAACCTCCCCCCCCCACCAAAAAATAAAAGAAAGAAAGAAAATAGGCTGAGCTGGCAATATTAAAATAATTCTGGTTTTAAATATTTGCCCACCCATTCTTTCTCCATTTCCATCTCAATTCCCATGCATTTTCAGAATCTGAATTTTTGATTCATGTGCACAACTGTACTAAAAAGCATTTCTTGTGCTAGGCTCTTTCCTAAGTCCTTGTACATGTTGGCTTGTGGAAGTCACTGTGGGGTGACAAGAAAAATAAGGCTTTGTGGTTTTCAATATTTCTTAGAGTAAAACCTTAGTGACCCATTCTCGATTTTTAGGATGGAGTTATTCTGATTTTGAACTTAACTCCTCACGAGGTGTGACTACTCTTGGTAAAGATGTGTGTTGACTTTACTCTTGAAAATAGGGCATTAGTTTAATTAGTGTTGCTTTTTTTTTTTTTTTTTGAGATAGGGTTTCTCTGTGTAGCCGTGGCTCTCCCAAAACTCATTCTGTGGCTTTAACTGGAGGTTCTAGAAACTTTAGAAGGCAGAACCCATTTTTAAAGAAGACACACCCTTGAAGGGAGTGTTAAGACCAGCCTCTTCTGTCTCTTCCCTTCCTGGATTCCATGAGGTGAGCTGTTTACACCACTGTAAGCCTCCTTTATGATGTCCTGTGCTCCCATAGGCCCTAAGTGAGCATGGACTCAACTGACATGAGCCCAAAGCAATGGGCTTTAATCCCATTCACGATTGTGTTTATCACTACAGAAGGGAGGAGTTAGCAAGATGTCTATAGTGAAGAAGCCTTTCTGTATCTTATTTGTTGTATGACTCAGAGTGTGTGAAGAAATGGAATAGAGCTGTGTACATTCATCCTGCATTTATTTATTTATTTATTTATTTATTTATTTATTTATTTATTTATTTATTTATTTATTGAGACAGGGTTTCTATGTATAGCCTTGGTTGTTCTTGAACTCACTCTGTAGACCAGGCTGGCCTCAAACTCAGAGGTCCGCCTGCCTCTGCCTCTGCCTTCAGAGTCCTGGGATTAAAGGCATGTACCATCATCATTCAGAATTCTTGTTACCTTTAAAGATTTATTTTTATTATTTTTGATTTATGTGTATGTGTGTGTTAGGGTATGTGTGGGCATTTGAGTACAGATTCCTTTAGAGGCCGGGGTGGTGGAATCATCTGGAGCAGGAGTTAAGGGTGGTTGTAAGCCACCCAACCAGGCTTCTGCAAACTAAGCTCAGGTCCTTTGCAAGAGCAGCATGCTCTTTTAATGGCTGAGCCATTTCTCCAGTCCCACATTAACCAATTACAAGTTATTTTATCTAATCGTTAAGAATTTTAGATATGTATCATGATCAAATCTACTCCCTTCATATTCTCATCTTTTTTCCCTTTATACCTCACCAAGTCCAGTTAGATCTGCCTGTAACACGGATGTTGGAGCATATACTGGAGTATGGATAACTATAAGAAGCCATAAGCCAGAACTAATCCTGTCCTGTCAGTCATCAGCTGCCGGCAGCTAGGAGTGAGGTTCTTTGGGCCCATCCCTCATCCATACTGGAATATTAACTGCCTTAATCTTGTTCATGTCCTATGAAAGCAGCCACAGTTGCTGTGAATTTATACAAATGGGTGTTTATATGTAGATGAATGACATTAAACCCTTATTGCTCATCCTGCACTAAAACCAACTCTAAATTGTTGCACCAATCCTAAATGGTCTCATAATAAAAACCCGGAGCCAGATATTGGGGTGAATGCTGAAAGATCAGAGAGACAAGGAGCAAGCCACAGCCACTTCCCACCTCGCCAACTCCTTAGCCAATCCTGTCTCCACGAATCCTCAGACTGCATGCCTCTGATTCCTCAGCCCAAAGGGGTCTCTCAAGCTCCTATCTCTTCATGCCTTATATGCCTTTCTCCGCCCAGCCATTACACTTCCTATCTCAACCTTCCTAGTGCTGGGATTAAAGGTGTGTGTACTTCCCAACTACTGGTAGCAAAGGCATGAGATCTCAAGTGCTTGGATTAAAGGTGTGTGCCACCACTGCCTGGCTCTGTTTCTTTTAGACTGGATTAATCTCATGCAGTCTAGGGTGGCCCTGAACTCACAGAGATCCAGACGGATCTCTGCCTCTGCCTTTGCCTCCTGAGTGCTAGGATTAAAGGTGTGTGCCACCACTGCCTGACTTATGTGGCTAAATCTGTGTCTAGCTCTGTCTTCTGATCTTCAGGCAAACTTTGTTAGATTACAACAAAACATCACCACACCAAATGGTTCAGAAACCTTACTATGAAAGCTGAAGGTCTAGAGCTGCTGGAAGAGCTAGGGAGTGCACTGTAACATACAGGCACAGGCAAGAAACAGTATTTCATCTGCTCAGGAATTAACACCAACAACTGACAAGTGGGACCTTGAGAAAACTAAAAAGCTTCTGTGTAACAAAGGAAATAGTAAAGTGACCAGGATGCCCACAGGGTGGGAATGGGAGAAAAAAAATCTTCGCCAACTTTATATCTAATAGAGGATTAATACATGGAATATACAGAAAATTCCAAGAGCAAAGCATGAAGAAAACAGATAATCCAGGAAAGTAGACTTTAGCTCTAAACCCACAGTTTTCTAAAGAATAAAAATGGCTAAGAAATTTTTTTTTAATGTTTAATATGGCCAGCAATGAGAGAAATGCAAATTGAAACTCCTTTGAGATTTTACATACTGCAGACAGAATGGCAGCGAAGATTAAGGTGACAAATGACAACAAATGCCGGTGTGGACCTGGGCAAAGGGGGTCTCTTTTCTCTCTGGGTGGGAGTGAAAACTGGTCTAGGCACCATGGAGATCCACATGGTGGGTCCTCAGAAGCCTAGGAGCAGGTCCACCATGTGACCTCACTACTGTAATTCTAGGCACATGGTGAATTATTTTTGTAACTACCTAGGTTCTTGATGACTGTTTTATAGTCTTGCTCATATTTCTCTTCTCTTGTGCATTTGGGCTTCTGGTTTAGGGTTCAGATTATGTAAGTTAATATTATTGTTAGTTTAATTAAGGTACATTTTGAAAACTTACCTCATAAAATGCTAATTTGTTTTTTAAAGTCAAATATAAGTTGACTTTGGGTTATATTAGGGTACCTCGAAGAGGGAATACATAACTATAAAAAGCCTTAAAATGAGGGTAGGGGCTATTGTGTCTAGCAGAAGTTTTGCTAAATTTTATATTTAAATTTAATTTCACTTTTGGCAGCTAATATGAAGTTAATACCATTCTAGAATCAGACTTCATAGGCCTTTTTCAATTCTAAATCCTGATGGTAAGTTTCCCATTGTTAGAAAATTTTTTCCTGAGATAATTAACTTATAAAGGGAAAAGGTTTGTTTTGGCCCATGACTCCAGGGGTGCAAGATGGAGGGGTAAGAAGGAAAAGTGTTGGATCTTTAACAACGCAGCAGCCATCGTACTGAGAGCGCAGGGCCCAGTCAACTGCTCACCTCAGGGCCAGGCAGCAAAGCGGGAAGAGTTGAGGCTGTGGCAGACGTCTGCAATCCCAGCAGTCTCAGAGGGAGACATAGTAGGGTTCCAAGTTTGGTGTCACACTGGAGATCTGTATGGATCTTGGGTGGCACTTATTAACTCAACGTGACTCTTAAAATTCTGATGTTGTCACTTTTAATGATGTCTTTTTACCTCCTGCATTCCATCCGTTAGCACCTTTATGCCTTTAGTTGGCAATTCTTGCTCATTTTTGAGTAGTGGACCCTACAAAATGGATTTATGATTTTCTGCCAGTTTTCTGGAAACTCTACACTAAAAACTACTTGATGAGACAATACAGATCCATGCTTTAATTTGACAAGGCACAAGTTCCTCCTTCTATATACCCTTTGAAGAATCTTCCTATACTGTGGGATGGACTGTGATGTGGCCAGTTCACTCATTTGAAATGACGTGAAGATGTGACCTATAGATGGCTGCACTCAATGCTTTTGCAACACAGCCTCTGAGGAAGGAACAACTGAAATCAATAGAAATACTTTTAATGGTTTTGATCTTCACACATGTGATATGAATCTTAAATAAAGCTCATCCAGAAAAAATAGATTGACGCAAAGGACTAAAGATAGAAAATAATAGAATAGTGATTAAAGTACAGAAAGAGAGAGAGAGAGAGAGAGAGAGAGAGAGAGAGAGAGAGAGAGAGAGAGAATGATGAAACAATAAAAAGCTCATACGAGTCATATAAAAGCACAGGATTACATTTGAGTTATTGTACTACATGAAAACTAAAAAGACTAATTAGTAAGTGGAACTATCAATTCAAAATAGGCCTGCATGAGCCCGTGTTTAAAAGATGAGAGGAAAATGTTACAACTTCTCCTAAATTTCTTCCAGGTATAAATGATTTCAAATTATCTATTTGTTTGGTTCAAATCAATGAGGTTAAGGATAATGCAAATTTTTCTTTCTATGAAGTATTAAATGAGAGGAAAAATGAAACCCAAGTTTTTCCCAGTGTGACTGTCGTTTTGGACCTTTCATTCAGGGTTATATGCCAAAAATGTGTTAAATTATGAAAGACGTGTGAGTTTGAACCTGGTCATTTGTTATAGTTCTAAATCCCCACAAGATGGCAGGATTTTAGAGTATTTCAAATGTGGCCTTGCATAGGTGGCTGGAATTACTTTAAAACTTGTCACTAGGTTAAGCACAAATCCTATTTTCTGACTAGCGATGCAAATAATACCCACACAGAGCTGAGTCCAATTCTTCCTTTGGTTATTTAAAGATTCTGCTAAATTGAAATAATGAAACAATGGATCGCACAGGTTTCACAACACTCTTAAGGTAGAAAGCTATTTTCTTGTTTTATAGCTCTAATTTGAGGTCATTCATAATCACCCGGGAATGCACTCCCACATCTGTGTGTTCCACTTGTTTTATTCATGAGGGTCAGAGATGAGCGGGAGAAGCAGCTTTAGCAGATGGAACGCCACGTCTTGGTATTTCTGAGGTTCTGGCCACATGGCAGTGCGGTTTGCACGCAGAGAGGAGCACTTTGTCCTGTCCATCACCAGGCTGTGCCTATAAATATTTAAATGATTAAATTGGGCTCATTAGGGGTTTGGAATGCTCCAGGTGATACAGGCTTGTTGCTGAGTGCTGTACTCCCCAGAAAGCAAACTCCTCCCGTCTGTCACTTTCTCCGCCCTCCCTCTTGCTTCTTTTCTTAATGCTGGCAGTGACTGTTAGTGACTCTCACCAGAGCAAGATCTCTCAGCTGACAGCAATGTGCTTGGACCTGTATCAAAATACCCCAGATTGGGCAATGCTTGAACAGCAGGCTTATTGCTCATGGCTCTGGATGCTGGCTGGCTGTCCCTGGCTGTCTCAGGTTAAGATTTCAGCAAACTCAAGTGTGTCCAGAGGCTCTCTCGTCATAGATGACACCTTCTACCTGGTTCGTACATGACAAAAGGGGGAAGCAATTTCCCTTATCTCTTGCTGTAAGGACACTCATCCCCACCCACATGATATAAATCTAAGCAATTCCCAGAGATTCCACTTCCTAAGGGTACTAGATTTCACCATGTGAATGCAGACATTTTGACCACAGCAGCTTCAGTAGTCCAAGAAAGGAGAACACATGCAGAACTGCTGGAATAGGTTACAGCCAACAACAGCTGGAGGAAAAGTTACCAAGTCAATGCTTATCTCAACCTTGTCCAAGTGTTTGTCCTCAGAGATGGCACTTGCATTTCTTCATCTATGGATTGAGCCATCTAGGAATATTTAACATTCCTTTCTGTAATTTAACTTGTAAAACCAAGGTGTGGGAGAAAGCTAGACAGTTGTTTCATTTGGTGGGAAGGATACATACAACTTTGAAAATCAACTGATATAAGCATTATAGCTCTACCTAGATAACCGCTGCTAATGAGTTTCAGTTACAGAATGCTAAAATTCACATAAGGAAAAACACCACTGAATTACTGGTGGGAAACATCTCTAAATTAAAGCTTGAAAAATCTATAATTTCACAATGCTACAACTGCTAGTTATGGCATTGGCACTTAGAAGGATTGCCCTGGGTGGTTTGGTGGCAGCTTGTTGACAGCTGTTAAACACCTGGAAGAAAATTTATTTTTTGAGCTTAACTGAGTTGCTGCATAATCTGTTCCCAGTGTCCTTATGGGCACCATGAGGGTAATGTTATTTAAGATTCTGTGATCCACATGGCTTTGCTTCTCCAGTGACTGTGTGGAAGACCTGGCCTCCAAAAGGGATGGTGACACACAGTACTGTTTTGACAGCTTCCTCATTGTGTATTCAGAAGGCAAGAGACCACCTCCAGTGGGGATGAAAGCTCCTGCCTTGCACTTCCTCTCTGCTGCTCCGGAGTCTGAATAGTGTCTCTCCATCTCAACATACACTTGAAAACTGCTCCAAGAAACTGTTTATTAGGGAGAGCTGTTCCTGTGACATGCACATCTTTTGGAAGAGAAAAACAAATTTCCAAATAAGGAAAGTTTCTGCCAGTTGTTTTCACACTGAGTTTTGAAAAAACAAAAAAAAAAACAAAAAAAAAAACATAGTAAAGAACATGAAAAATGAACTGCATTTGAACACATTTTTTATAAATATTCTCCATATTCATCCCTAATAGGTGAATATAGAGCTGAAACTTGGATTTGGATTTAAGGTTTTTTTTTTTTTTTTTTTTTTTTTTTTTTTTTTTTGTGGTTTAGTTGTAAAGGCCTGGGCACGGTAGCTCATGCATATAATCCCAGCCTTGGGGAAGGGAGCAATATTGTCGTGAATTCTAGGCCAGCTTGGGGCTGCTTAATGAATTCTAGATGAGCTTGGGTTGCTGAATGAGACACTGTCTCAAACATCAAAACAAAGAGATTTGTTACTGAATATTAAGTAGATTATAGAATAATTAAGGGGGCTGAAGAAATTCACTCTCAAACTCACACCAAGACATGGACTATGAAAGCACTGCTCCCTCAGCCTCACTTAATCAGTTAGTTTTCTACAGACCACGAAAATGACTGCTGCAGCTGTGGCCCCGGACAATATTACCCCTGCTCCAGCCCATACCATCAAATGGATGTATCCTGCCTGCCTTTTGCCAGTTTATCTCAGTTCAGATTTCAATTCTCTTGGGGCTCTGACTGATGGTGGACAAAGTGAAATAAAACAGATGGATAACAGAAGTTTTACAGTTCATGTTTATCTTTATCTGTTCTAAACAGTGACTATTTGCAATGCTGAGTTGACTTTCAAGCATTTACTCAAAATACTTGTAGAAATTTTTTTTAGACTGACTCTCTTGTGAAGAATGTAAAATAGGTTGTGTTAAAATACTGTGTGCAGTCGGCCCAACTATATCATAAAAGGCCTGGATCTTATGTAGAAAATGTACACAGCCTTGGTGCAGTGGGAAGGGGCCAGAAAATGCATGGAAAGGAATCACAGTAGTGGAAGAATTTCAGACAAGGCCAGCAAAAGTTAGCAGAGAAAGTTTACGATGAGTATAAGCATGAAGTAGCATGCAGGAAGAAAGGGCTAAATGGGATTTGGTTGCAAGCTGAATGCGTGATTTTAAATAAACTCCAAGATGTGCTACTGAGCCAAGTAATATGTGTTATTAAATTCTTGCCACACCTGCAGCACTGGCTGATAATGTGGGGATTTCTCCAGCAGAAGGAGAATTTGAGCACCCTGCAGAACAACAACTTTGTGTGCACACATATTTCTTCCAAATTAACAAGTTAATAAGAATAGAAAATGAAAAAAAAAGCCAGTCAGGATGTGTATGTTAATTCATGAAAGACAGATTATTAAAAGAAGTAAGATCAGGGAGGAGATACTCCTCCATGGGCTGTCAGCTTAAGGCAGGACTCAAATCTCATTTGCTCTTTGGTGGTTTCATGACTTTAAGCAAAAATCTTAATCACTCAGAAAAGCAACTTTTCTTTCTGATATTGGAGATTATAGGTGGGAGAAATCAAAAGTTAAACAATATGCCATAGCACACAGCAGACAAAAGAAACGTTTTATTGCTACTTTTTTAGAGCTACACAGTGGGATGGCAAAGCCAATCTCTTCGGCATTTGCACATTACTCATATCCTTGTTTATATAGACCACACAGAGGGTTTACCATATGGCAGATATAGTTCATGTAATTCTGGTGTTATCATCTGCATCTTTATGTCCCCCTTCTCACAACTGACATATTGAGACATAAACACAAATGTGATAGCATAAAGAATTGGGCCCTTGGGAACTAGCCAGATCATGAGGGTGGCAGAACAGAATGACATATTTAGAGGAACCAGAGGACTGCCTTAATTCTCTTACTGTGTGAGGACATAGAAACAATATGCCACACAAGAGGTGAGAAGAAGCAAGACCTCACCAGACCTGCCACTGCCAATAACTTGGTCTTGTACGTCTCAGCCCTCAGAGCCAAGAAATGAGTGTCTGCTGTTTACAAGGTAAGTTAATGACTTTAGTATTTTACTACGAAAGTTAAGCTTATCTGATGTCTGCATTTTAGTGTATGTGCTGCTCATCAGGTCATGTAGTGCATGCTGGACTTCCAGATACCTGCAATGGCTTCATCACAGGCTTTCAAAAGTACAGTTTGAGTTTACCAAAATCTTTCATGACGGTTCATAGTGTCTAACATTTACTCATATCTATTTACTGAACATAGTTCTGGATTCTATAAACACATTTTCTTCCCATTATATCTTGTGTTTGACCCTATTCAATCCCCAGTACGCTCACCCTTTTCTTTTTCTCCTTCCTTTCCCTTTCACATTCCCACTAGTCTTCTTCCTTTTCCAAGTCTCTTTTCTATTTCCATTGCCTTAATATGATGGTCTCCAGATTCATCAATTTTTTTATTTAATTAAATAATTATCTTTTTATACCTTAATAAACACCACTATATACATATATATATTATATATAAAAATACAGCATATATATGCCATGTTTTATTTATAAATTCAGGTGGTAATGGAGACTTAGACTGACTCCATAACTTGGCTATTATGAGTACAACAGCAATAAACATGTACTGCAAGTGTCTGTAGGTTATGTTGACTTTGAGTCCTTATAGTCACAACAGTGCTACAGCTCTGTCATACAGTAGTTTCATTTTTAAGTGTTGAGGGCCCTCAAAACTGGTTCCATAGGGGCCAAACTAATTTACAGGAGAGAGGGTGGAAACGCTAAAAGAGAGTGAGAAAGGTATATAGCAAAGTGGGCATATGGGTAAGATCCCAGTTGACAGAATGAAGACAGAGCATATATATTTCAGTAGATACAGAGCATTAGAAATAGAAAAGTCGAAGAGGAACGGAGGGAGGCAGGCTCTGTGTCGTATAGGGTGGGCAAATAGGAGACCCAGGTTCTATACCTTTTAACCCATACAAATCTATCTGTTGTGATGTAAACTGCTTCATGTCATCTTCTGTAACACACTTTTAAGTGGAGCAGGGATAATTTTTTAAAAAATATTTTTATTTTATAATTAATTTAATTGTACATATCAGCCACGGATTCCCCTGTCCTCCCTCCTCCCACCTCACCCCACCCCTGCCTTTCCCCCCTAATCCACCTTCCATTCCCACCTCCTCCAAGGCAAGGTCTCTCCTGGGGAGTCAGCCCAGCCTGATAGATTCAGTTGAGATAGGTCCCATCCCCTCCTCCCTACACCCAGGCTGAGCAAAGTGTCCCAGCATAGGCCCCTGGCTCCAAAGAGCCAGCTCATGCACCAAGGACAGGTCCTGGTCCCACTGCCTGGGGGCCTCCCAAACAGTCTAATCAACTAAGCTAATCAACTGTCTCACTTATCCAGAGGGCCTGGTCCAGTTCCATGACTCAGAAAGACAAACATGGTATGTACTCACTCATAAGTGGATATTAGATGTAAAGCAAGGGATAAACATTTTTGCAGGCACATTATGCTTTGGAGAAAAAAACTCCTAAAATTTGATGAACCTGTTCAGGATGTCCCTCATCCTTCCATCCTACCATTCCTCCCTCTCTCCTTCTCTTCTTGTTTCTCCTCTCCTTCCTTTCTGTTTCCATTTGTGGAAATTTCTGTACTATTATTGTATTTAATAATTTTCTAAAGAAATCAGCTTTCTTTCTGGGTAGGAAAATAACACACCTATTTATCATGTTTCAAAATCAAATCATAATTGGGTTCACATTTAAAGTTAGATTTTTTTTTTTTTTGGTTTTTTCGAGACAGGGTTTCTCTGTGTAGCTTTGCGCCTTTCCTGGGACTCACTTGGTAGTCCAGGCTGGCCTCGAACTCACAGAGATCCGCCTGGCTCTGCCTCCCGAGTGCTGGGATTAAAGACGTGCGCCACCACCGCCCGGCTAAAGTTAGATATTTTAATATCTAGTTCTAAAATAATTATTGTAGATGCCCATAAGAGCAGACATTGTCCATGGGAATAGCAGTTTCTTGTAGATAAGAGTTGTAAAAACAGTGTTCTTGAGATGAGTACCTGCTTTGGAGGTCCTTCCTAAACTTCAACATCCCTGCTGACTTGGTCCAGAGCCATAGAATGCTTGTTTTCCTATTCCTTCACCAATACTTACAATTATTGATCTTCGAAATATTTCCCAATCTTCCATTTGAAGAGCAGCACTTGGTATACATTTCATTTGACATTTTCTTGGTTAATGATACATTTTAAAAGTGTAGAAGGCAATTAAATCAAAGCTTATCATCACACCATTTTTCAAGAAAAATGCCAGCATCAACCAACCCTTTAGAAGAAAGCGGGAAACACATTTCACATATAGTTCCTAAAGGAAAGAAACAACTAGAAAGATTTTATTGGGTGATAGCATAATGTATCACCTCTAAAGCAAACCAGAATTTGTGCTGTGTATCCTTATGCATAATTGGTGGAATTCTGAATTTTCTGTGTATTCTATTTCCTTCAGCGATTCTCTTACGGAAATGTGTGCCAACACACGGGGTTTTCATCATCTGACAGTTTTCACTTGGCGGTAGGTGTGTTTCCTAGCATATGTTGAGCTCAGATCAACTTTCATTTCTCAGTGTTTGCTAAAGAAGACAGTCTGCTTTAAAGTGATTGTCTATATAAGGTAGCTCTCTCTGGATGTCAGACTGACATGGGCCATTGCACAAATAACAGTAACATTTACTTTGGAATTGCCTTTCAGTACATTCCTCACTGAGCTGCCGTGACATTAGCTACTTCAGTGTCTTTACTGTCTGTCCTGTGGAGGTGGACTATAAAACTTTAAAAGGACCAGACATGGCCAAGTCAGATACTTTCTATAATGATGTTGAGGTGGATGAGGGGGAAAAAAATCGAGTTGTCTTGTGAAGGTTTCTCTTTGATTTTCAGCTTCTGTTCTTCATATAAAGCCATCCATTTCTTTTTCTTCTTATTTTTTATTTTTTTGCCAATGAGTCCTCAACACGCAGTTTGCGAATGGGAACTAAACACTTCTTCCCCAGTGGAGAGAACAAGATCA
Source organism: Peromyscus eremicus (assembly GCF_949786415.1). Taxonomy (NCBI): domain Eukaryota; kingdom Metazoa; phylum Chordata; class Mammalia; order Rodentia; family Cricetidae; genus Peromyscus; species Peromyscus eremicus. The sequence goes on from NC_081430.1 coordinate 34,555,693, forward strand.
TTGGGAAGAGATTCAATTCCGAACCCGAGCTTATCAGGTTTGCTTTATTAGCTTTGGTGTCTGGATATACACAGTGCACTATACTCCCGCTGCAAGTGGGGCTGTTTGTTAGGAGAGAAAAACAGTCTTTGCCCTTGAGGAACCTTCAAAGTGAGTGAAAATTGCTGTGATGCAAACTCAGGGAAGCAATTTGTAAACCTTCGGCCCCGGCATTTGCTGTCGCACGTTGCAGACACTAGCTTTCCTTCTGCGTCCCATTCTTTACGTGCCTGGTTATGTCAGAGGAGTCATTTTGTTTGCTGTAGGAGGCTCAGGGATACGATCTGAGGAGAATGTCAGAACGCCGCAGAAAATGCAATCCAGCAAGCAGGGAGAACGCTTGAATTTAAAGAAAAGTCGAGAGTAAAAGTCGGATGTGCACTAAGCATCTCCTTATTCATTTTCCTGCAGACATTTCTCTAGAAGCTTCCTGGATATTGTTGTTTCTGCCTCTCACTTCATAAACAACCACCCCATATTTCTATCCTATGAAGGATCATCTGCCTTTTTGTTCCAAAATAAAATCTATGCATATAAGGAGATTGCTCTAAATTGTGATCATCACACATATATTCCTCTTGTTCACATGTGTTAAATTATTTATGCTATACTCACAATTGTGTGGGAAGCAGGTGAAGGCCTGAATATTGCATATTGTTGACATGGGCTCAGCCATGTCAAGGACCAAGCAAGGACTCAGACCCATGGGAAATTGGTAAAGCCTATCCACTAAGGTGAGACTCGGAGGGATGGCAACATCTTCCTTTAGTTTGAGTGGGAATGTTGACAGTGTGTGCAACTATGTTCAAGAACAATTGACCCGAGTGTGCAAAAACTGAGACTGTTGCCCTACAGAGACCTCCTAGTGAGACTTTTTGGACCCCCACCCCTGTGCTGTACAAATAACAGTAACACTGTTAATAGAGTCAATATTAATATAAATTAATATAATATTAATATAAAATGTTAATAGTAGCAGAGCAAACACTCTAAAGTTCTGGGTTGTTGCTTAGTGATGTGCGCTCCATCAGAGCAAGCCCAAAGCCACAGATCCCAGCTTTTCTGTATGTGGGCCTGTCTTTTCTTTCTCCCTTTAGCAATCCTAGTCCGGGTCAAGGTGCCAAGCTGTGCAGAATGCAGCACACATGCATGTGATTTAAAAAATAAAATGATTTTGAATTGAAAAGTGCAAGACAAACAAACAAACAAACAAACAAACAAGCCTATGTAATTTATTGTCAACTTTCTCTGGGTGTCACATAATGTTGAACAAATGTTTAATGATTTGAACTGAAGGAAATATTCCCCAGAAATCCCTGGCACAGAGTACTTAGCCTTGTTGCTCTCTATAAATTTCCTAGTATAATATTCTGTCTAAATTCTTTACCTTAGCACCAAGTCATTTTTATTTTATTGAGGAAGAAAAAGGGCAGTAAATAAATTGGTTTAGAGAAAGCAGATATTTAACCTTACATAACAGTCTAATGTACAAGCAAAGGAACAGATCTGAGGAGATAAAAAAATGTTAAAAACGGGACTATATTAATAAGAATGGATGTTAGTTGTGACAGCTTGTGCCTGTTTGAAATTCTAATGTAGAAACTCTGCCTCCCATGGAGATAGTATTAGCAAGTCACTCTGGAAGGTCACAACATGAAGCTGAGACCCTTGTAGGGACCAGGGGGAAAGAGAAAAACGGAGGTAAATATGTCAAGGAACATTAAATGCATATAAAAGTGTCACAATGAAACCCACCATTTTGTATAATGAACATAAACAATAAAAACAGACATTTGGTCATTGGTCTCCAAGTACTCATGATTCCTTCAGCCTTCATGGTTCTGATAGCTTTCCACCAAGGCTCTTCCATCCCTTCTTCATTTCCTTATCCCTCCCTCCACTACCCCTTGAAGCATCTTTCCTCAAAGTGCCTTGATTTGAATCCCTTGGGTGAATTCTGTTTCTTATTGGGGACCCTGACTGATGTCATGTCAAACCTCAAAGGTCTCTCACTTGTTAATTTCCATATAAAGAGTAATAAAGGATTTTTCCATCTCCCTTTTCATGGGTCCTCCATCTTCCAAGTACATTTGTGACTCAGTTAAGTAATTAGAAAAGGAAGAATGTTGTGCAGGGTTAGAACTTCTTGGGCATTCTGCTTTAATGTGATGTACTTAGTATTAAGCAGGTTAGGAAGTGTTTACTTCCACTAAGTTCCTTAGTACTAATACTAGCATTTTTGAAATTAATACATGATTACACCAAGAGTGTATAACAGAGTAGTCATGACTATTCTCACAGAATAGCGTAGAAATGAGTAGTGAATTAGAATGTTCTACTAGGATCCATGCTTTTGAAACCCTGGAGATAGATGGCTGTCACATGACACTGGTAGCTGTGCTGTAATTACTGTTATATAGCTGCATTGTTTTGTGCTTGCAACCTTCACACATATCCAGAAGAATTACAATATTTGAAATGCCCTTTTTACATAAAGAAGGAAACTCAAAAGCTGATGAGGGATTAGCTAGAGACTGATTCTGTTTAGTTTTTTTCTATGATGCTTTGTCTGGCATAATATATCCTCAAGCTCTTTTGGAGAAAGGTAATTAAATATATTCATAAAACTGAACACAGATGATGTGAATTTATATTATACTTATGAGTTAATTTATTCATTTTTCTCCTTGAATTTCTGTTTAAAAGTTTGAAAGTTTTATTGGAACTATCAGGAATAAGGAAGAAATCAGTGATACAACATATATTCCTCAAAGGGACTGTGGCTTGTGAAGAGCACATGCATGAGTGAGCTAAAGAGCATTGTGAGGTGGCCCTCAAGCAGTGACCAAGTGCGTTTACACTCTTGTGATTGCAACCTGTGTACTTCATGGGTAATGTGCTTTGTGACTGACTTGTACATTCCCCAGCATCCACGGGAATTAGTATGTGACCTATGGGCTAACCATAGAGTTATAGTCACAAGGTTATTCAGGAGTAGCATATGACTTTGGCCAGATTAATAGTGACTTCCCATGAGACATTAGCTGCAAATAAAAAAGGGGAGATATTTTTTTCTTTCTTTTTTATTTTTTTGAAACTATTGGCTAAGAACGCAATATGAGCAATTAATTTTCTATCAGCGGCCAGATCTACTACCTCTACACATGAACAGGGTATGCTAACCCAGACCCACACATGTTGTATGCACTACATACATATATCACACACACACACACACACACACACACACACACACACACACACGCATACACACACAATTTCTTTGAGTAAAAAGAATTTGTTATAAAAAGAGTATTGCCGTTATTTATACTGAGTGTACTGGAGAGGAAGATAAGCTTTCAGACTGTTGTCAGTTTCCTCACAACCAAAAATTCCATTTATTTTATTTGCATGTGTGTACCAAGAGCCTTTACCCACTGAGCCATCTCACAAGCCTGTTGTTACCAGCTTCTTGATGTGCAGTCATGGAATCAACTTCAGAGAAGTAGCAGGAGAGTTAGAAAAGCCAGACTCCAATAGTTCTGGAATTCTGGTGTGTCAAAGACTCACTGAAAATGCCTACCCCGCGAGTCCTTTCCTGGACACCCAGAACCAACAGATCTGGAGCAAGGTGAAGTGAGGTTTCTCACAAGCACTCCCCATGATTCCGATCAGGTCATTCACAGACCACAGTTTGTTTCTGAGGAGGGATGGGCAAGGGTTTGATTAGCTAGGAAGGGCAATCAAGCTGGGAGGAGAGTGGCATCTGCTGCTGATGGTGATTAGAAGGTTGGGAAAGGACTCTGATTGTAGTGAGGACTGATGAATTCCATTTAAGTAATTGTTATTCATGTTTGTGTAGCAGCCCTTGCCATGTAGTTTCATTTGGTGATTTCTGTGTGTATAAAGCTGCTAATAAAAAAGGCACCCTGGAATGATGACTATTGGGTTCTTGTCCTTGGAATTGTAGGTGCTTATAGTTTTGGCTGGTTTGGGACAGAGTGAGAAGCAAAAGGAGAATGAACCTAACACAGTCTATATTGAAGCTGCTGTGTTTTTAAAAATGCCTGGTTGGGCATTTTTTTCTTTGTTTGCAAAGAATGGCTTTCCAAGATCGGGGCACGGTGGTGAAAAAAATCAACAGGAGAGGGTCTTTGCTTGTGTGACACACCTGTCACCAAATTCTCTTAGTTTGGTTGTCTCACACTGGCCAACATGTCAGTGTTACTAATCTGGGGCTGGAGAAAGGCTCAGAATAGAGGTAAGGAGGTCAAAGCACACAGGTTCAGCTAGACAGGGAAAAGAAACTCAGGAGAATTTACACAGCATGTTAATACATGCTATACATGTTAATACATGTTATACAGCATGGTGATTACAGTTAGTAACGATGGCCTGTGCATTTGAAACTTGATCAAGGAGTAGATTTCTAATGTTTTCACCACAACACATGTAAGTATATGAGGTGGTGAAATGTTAATTAGTTTGATTTTAATCACCTTACAAAGTATATAAAATATAAAATGAAATTAGTACCACAAACATAAAATTTTATCTATCGTATGAACCTAAAAAGTAATGTTACCCATCAAGAACCAGAGGCTAACAAGAACCCCCTTACCAGGCATGAGAAACCTTTTGAATTGTTGGTCAGGGTGGTCCAAATGACTCCCCAAACAATTTGGATTATCCATGTAGCCCTTGGTTACCTCTCAGAAGTTTAAAGTAAGTCCTTAATGGGGAAGACACTGCATGCTTAGGGCACAGGACTCAGATGCTTCAGGCAGGTGCCTGTAGTCTAGCTTCCATGGTTCTACAAAAAAATTATGCAAGCTGCTAACGGAGGAAATAAACAGTCCTACCCAGCAGCAACACCTATGAAACACAATAGTTACTAACACAGCAAAGTATGGCATTCACGTTAGTGGCAATCAAAATTGTACTTAAGGCCCACTCAACATGAGGAAAATGTTGCCTGGGAACCTAGCCAGCTTCCTGGGGCTAGTTAGGTAATGGACCCTATAAAAGAATCTACTACTGCTGCTTTGCTAGACAAGCATAAAGTCTTCTTTTTCTAAAGTAGAAATGCTAGAACTTTATCTCCATACTTGGTGAAGAATGAAGAGTGAAAAACATTATAACAGAAAAATAAGAATGAAACTGGAAAATTATTTTGAAATATTGTTTCCAATGTTTTAGGAGTCATATCCATGAGTAATGACCTCATGAGAGTTTAAATATATGTTTGTATACTCTAAATATAGAGTGTTGTAATGAAGTATTTAAAGTTTCAATGCTTTAGAAATGTAGTAGAAAAAGTTATCTCAAACTTTCATGCTCCATATTTATTTGGATGTATCCCGACATGTTGAGCTGATTGCTTGATGCAATTTAGTTTCCTTCTAAGATTTCACTTTCAAGAATTTTGTTTTTTTTATTTCCCGAGTAGTATTTTTATAGTAAAAAATTCATAGCTTCCATTATAAATAAGGAACTTAATAATATTAGGAAATTTATTGCATTTTGCATCCATTACCACAACACAGATGTAGAGCATTTGGGGCATCCCCAAAAGCATTGTGCAGGTCATTCCGGGCTCCAGTGCTGTCTGTATGCAAATCTTCCTTTTATGATTACTACATATGAATGCAATTGATATGTAGCTTTCTTTCGCTTACTGTAATGTCAGCAATTATTAGCACTCTGTTTTCATTGCTGACTAGACTATGTGTATGAGTTCATCATATTTTGTTTGCCTTTTGCTGTGAACATCTGTGTTGTTTTATTTTATATTAAATGTAAAGTTGTAGTAGATTTTCTTGTAATGAGGTTTGTCGGGTTGAGGACTTTACTATTTATTGAAAGTTTACTAATATTTTATAATGAATTATCACATAATTTTCTGATTCTATTAGATGGATATTTTGGTTTGTGGATAGTGCAAAATATACTCATTAGAGTCATTTTTTTTTAAAATGAAGCTCCCCTTTCTAAAAATGTGTTTTATGTGCATGAGTGTTTTGCCTAAATGTGTGTATATATGTATTATGTATGTGTTTGTTGCTCTTGGAAGCCAGACCAAGGCATGGGATATCCTGTAGCTGCTGTTACAAAAGATCGTGAGCCATTGTGTGGGTGCTGGGAATTGAACCTCTATTCTCTGGGAGAGCAGCCAATGCTCTTAGTCACTGAGACATCTTTCCAGACCTATATTGATCAAAGTGTTGAGCCAGTCTTGTGTTGTGTAAATACCACTTGTCAGCAATATGCTTTCCTTTACATAGTTTCGATTAGATCTTCTAAAAATGTTTTAGACTTGCATCTATAGTGAAGTAGAAACTCTAAGGGTTTATGCTAATGACTTTGTCTGGTTTGAGTTTGGGAGTAATGCTAGCTTAAAAAGTACTTGAGACTCTCTTTTTTTTTTGAAAGAACGGTAATAGAATTTCACTCCTCAGTCAAATGTTGGCCACGATTCAGCAGGTGATCCATCTGGCCCTTGAGTTCCCTGCTGGAGAAAGCTTCCCACCTCGAATTCCATGTTCTTAAGTCATAAGAGCTGTTCAGATGTGCTGTGTCTATGTTAGTTTGTTGACTTTCATGAAGCTTTTCTATTCCACTTAGGTTTTAAAGTGCATTACCATGAGACTGTTCACAGACTGATGCTGTTGTTCATTTTATATCAGCATCTTTAGTTATGACTATTTACATATGGTTTTGAAATTACTGGTACAAAATTGCTCATGATGTTCCTTTTTATCTTTTCTCACACTAAATGCTGCAGCAATGAATTATTCTTTTTCATTTTTGACAGAGATAATTTGCATCCTTTACTTTTATTCTTATCACACCAGCTACAATTGCATATTTGAATTTTTCCAAATTTTTCTGTATCATTATAAAATGTTCCAGCCTGTTCATTTATTTTCAGCTGATAGGTTATTCTTATTTATTTCCTTATCTTTTGTTTATTTTAATCAGTTCTTTTAAATTAACATACAAAATAATGGGTTTCATTATGGGCTTCATTATGACATATTCATACTGTATTTTTGTGTATCCTCTTTCCTCAGTCTTTTCTCTTAATTTCTGCTCTATCCTTACGTTTGTCTGTTTCTCTCTCCCCTTTCTGCTTTGGTATCTCTGTCTATCTCTTTCTATATATTTCTTTGATATACACTCCCGTGATGGTGAATGTTGATATCAAGTTAGCAGGACCTAGAATGCTGAAAAGATAAACTTCTGGGTATGTCTGTGAGACATTATTTAGATTAGGTTAATTAAGGTGAGAAGACTGCCCTAAATGGGAGGTATCATCCCCTTGGGCTGGTTCTTGGACTGAATAAAAGGGATAAAATGAGCTGAGCAAAAGCGTTGATCTCTCTGCTTCCTGACAACGGATGCCTCCTGCACCTTCTGACATGTCTTTCCTGTGATGATGGACTTTAACCTTGAACTGTGGGGCTAAATAAAGCTTTCCTTCCTTAAGGTTGACTTTGTGTGTGTGTGTGTGTGTGTGTGTGTGTGTGTGTGTGTGTGTGTGTATGTGTGTGTGTTTTAAGATTTTATTTTATTTTTAAAAAAGTTAAAATATTTGATATTATAATATTACTACATAATTTCTTCCTCTCCTTTCTTCTCTCTAAACCCTCTTATGTACCCCTCCTTGCTCTCTTTCAAATTCATGGCCTCTTTTTTCTCTAATTATTATTATATATATATTATCTATTACAATTTATAGTAAAATGTTTTATATGTATACATACATACATACAATCCTAGATACACAAGTACAACCTGCTCAGTTGGTATAATGTTACTTTATGAATACGTTATCAGGGCTGACCATTTATCAGGTGATCAATAGTGTGCTCTTCCTTGGAGAAGATTATTTCTTCTGCTCTCAACATACATTAGTTGTCTCTAGTTCTTCCTGTAGTGTTGAGGCCTTGTGAGCTTCAACATACATTAGTTGTCTCTAGTTCTTCCTGTAGTGTTGAGGCCTTGTGAGCTTTTTCCTGCTCCACATTAGCATGTTCTATTTTTATTTTAAATTATGCATATATGTGTGTGGGTTTGTGTACATGAGTACCATGCCTGCGGAGACTAGAGCATGTCAGATCCTCTAGAGTTGGAGTTACACAGGTGTAGTCAGAATTTCCTTTGGGCTGCCAGCTCACACGTAATGAAATGGAGACTTATTAATTATGAAAGCTTGGCCTTAGATTAGGCTTTTTTCCCCAACTAACTCTTATAATTTAATTAACCCATATTTTTAAATCTCCATTTTGCCATGTGGCTCTTTATTGTTCCTTAGTACAGCACATCCCGCTTGCTCTGAGTATGCTGGCGAACTCCACACACCTGGATTCATCCTGAGTTCCTCTTTGCCCACAAGTCTCACCTACTCTCTTCTGCCTAGCTATTGGCCATTCAGCTCTTTATTAAACCAATCACAGTGACACATCTTCACACAGTGTAAACAAATATTCCACAACACACGTAGTTGTGGATGAATTATAGCCCATCCTCTAGAACAGCACACACTCTTAACCAGTGAGCTGTCTCTACAGCTTCCTTTGCCACGTGTTTTGCTGCAACAATGGGTAAAGTCGTTTATACAACTGGTTTACCTAGTGATTTTTCATTCTACAGCTAAGTAATTCAATTTCTTTGTTATTTTTCTCTAAATTACTTTGGGTTTAACTCTGAAATTGTTTTAAAGTAGAGGATTGAATCATAAATCTTTATTTATATGGGTTGTTTTTTTTTTGAGAGAGAGAGAACTAGTATGTAGTCCTGGCTTGATTGGAACTTTCCTGTAGAGAGAATGGCTTCAAACCTTCATTCATCTTCTTTGCCTCTGCCTACTGTGTTCTGCCATTACAGGCATGGGCCATCACTTGCAGCTCTAGAATTTTATTGTTCATTATCCAACACAATCATTAATTAAAAAGTTTGGAATACAGTCATAGCATCATACTATTAATTTGAATGTATTACATATTCATTTTAATTCAATTCAAAGCACTTTCCACACACACTTGGAATGACTTGGATTTTGTTCTTATTGGAGAGCAGCTGTATCCTATAAGCTTCAATTATGTTGATATATATGATAATGATTTTCAAGTCTTATTCATCTTTACTAGAATTTCTGTATAGTTTTCCTCATAATACAAGGAATATTGAAATTCCAGCTTGAATTTGGATTTGCCTGCTTTTCCATGTTGAGTCTAAGTTGGGGTTAGTAGTAAAGTTTGTTGTTGTTGTTGTTGTTGTTGTCCTTCTTCTTCTTCTTCTTCTTCTTCTTCTTCTTCTTCTTCTTCTTCTTCTTCTTCTTCTTCTCCTTCTTCTTCTTTTTGTTTTTTTGTGACAGGGTTTCTCTGTGTAGCTTTGGAACCTTTTCTTGAACTTGCTCTGTAGCCTAGGCTGGCCTTGAACTCACAGACATCCTCCTGCTTCTGCCTCCCTAGTGCTAGGGTTAAAGGTGTGTGCCACCACCACCTGGCCTGTTTTTATTCTTGTACAAGGCTTTTATGCAGTTACCATGCATTGCCTCTCACTGCTTGTATTACATTTTGGCTAATTGATGCATAATCACCAGTTAATTGTGCCAGGTTGGCATAAAGCTTGCAAGTAAACTTGCATTTTGGACTTTAAAATGAGTAGAATCTCCCTAGGGAGATGACTCAGTGGATGAAGTTCTTGCCATACAAATGTGGGAACCTTAGTTTGGATCCCTAGAACCCACATAGAACCAGATATGGTAACCTCTGTCAATATTTCCAGTATTCCTGTGAGAAGATTGAAGGCAGAGACAAGAAAATCCCATAGTAGGTCATGTCTGAAGAGTTTGGTGTAAACAGCAGCAGAATTGGGAATACCTGCCTTAAACATGGTGGAAGGCAAGGCCCAACACCTGAGGTCCTCTGACCTCTACATGTGCAGTATGGTATGTGTACACCTGTTGTTACACATGAACACATGCACATATACACATTCACAGACAGACTCATACAAAGATCTGGAAAATAAAATGAGCAGGATGAAGTCTTAATATGAAAGTGAGACTTTAGTGACTTGAAAATGACCAAAAAAATTATGAATTTATTTGAGATGTCACTAAGAAATACCAACCTAATGGGAAAGATGAAGTATGGAAAAGTTGTATTTATGGTTACTTAAAAACCTTTTTTTTTGGAACCTAATAAGCAAACACTTCTTTTGTAAACACTTTTTTATAAGCATATTTTAGGTGTATAAAAATATGTTACATTGTAACATGCCATGCATGACTAACTCTCTTCACCTTTTGTCTCTTCCTCTTTCCCCTGATTATCTTTTCCTTCTCTACTAAATCCCCTTCTATCGTCATGTCTTCAAATGTTTCAGAAATCTAAATTCTACTTGTAAGAGAGAATATGTGACTCTCGGCCTTCTTCATCTAATGAGAAGATTTCTCGTTCCATCTATTTTCCTACCAAAGACACAATACCATTATCTTTTCAGGACACATGATATTCCACTGTTTGTGTACCACATTTTCTTCATCCATTCACCTGTTGGTAGGCACCTAAGGTGACTCCATAACTTGTCTTTTGTGAATAGAGACATGAAGAATATGAGTATACAGAAAGCTTTGTTGCATACTGTCTCTTTTGCTTCCAAGTGTATATCCGTGAATGGTACAGCTGGGCCCTGTGGTAGTCATACTTGCCATAATTTGAGGATCCTTCATCCTGATTTCCATAGTGGTTGCATCAGTTTACACCCCCACCACTAGTGTATATGGAGTTCTTTTCCCCGACATCTTTACTAGCATTTATTGTTGTTTTCTTGATTTTAACCATTATGACCAGGTAGAGATGGATTCTCAATTTTCTTTTGATTTTAATTTCCATAATTGAAAATAATGATTAACATTATTCCTTGTATTTATTGGCCAATTGTACTTTTCTTTTTCTTCTTTCTTTCCTGCTTTCCTTTCATCCTTTCTCTTTTTCTCCTTTCTTCTTTCTTATACCACCTCTTCTTCCTTTCTTCTTCCTTTTATCCTTTCTCCTCCATCCTCTCCCTCTCTCCCCTTCTCTCTTTTCTTCCCTCCCTCCCTCCTTCCTTTCTTTCCTTTGCTTCATTCTGTCTTCCACTCAGAGACAAGGTCTTACTCTGTAACCCAGACTGGTCTGGAACTCACTGTCCTCAAACTCAAAGTCATTTTCCTGCCTTGGATTCTCGAGTGCTTAGACCACAAATGTGAGCCACTGTACCTGGTAAGGATATTTACTTTTGAAAATTTCTATTCATTTTCATATTTGTTGACTGTTTGGTTATTTCAGTGTTTAATTGATTATTTTATATATTGTGGCTATCAATTCCTGTTGGAAGAATAGCTGCTATTTTATTAACTTTGTAGGATTTCTTTCACTGTGTTTCCTTTTATCCACTGTATAGGCTTTCTTTTCACTGTCATTTCCTTTGTTGTGCTCATATTTAATGCAACATTGTCACTTCTTGCTATATTGTTGAGCTTCTTCTGGACAGTTATATGTCAACTTCATAAAAGCTAGAGTCATCTGACTGGAAGGAACCTCAAGTGAGAAAAGCCCTAGCTGTAGGGCATTTTCTTAATTAGTGGTTAATAGGGTAAGACCTGGCACATTGTGGGCTAGTGGTCCTAGGTTCTGTAAGAAAGTACTCTGAGAAAGCCAAGATGAGCAAGCCAGTAAGTAGCACCCCTCCACGGTCTTTGCATCAGCTCGTGCCTCCAGGTTCCTGCCCTGTTTGAATTCCTGTCCTGGCTTTCTACAATGATGGACTACAATGTGGAAACATAAGCCAAATAAACCCCTTCCTCCTCAACTTGCTTTTGATCATGGTGTTTCATTACAGCAATAGCAGCCTTAACTGAGACAGAGCTGTTGGAGTCTTATTATGAAAAAATCATTGTATAAGCTAAATCTTAAAAATGTTTCTAGTATGTGTTCCTCTATCAATCTCAAAGTCTAAGGTCTTTAGTACATTTTTTTGGTACAGATTGTGATAGATCTAGCTTCAGTCTTCTACATCTACATGTTTAGTGTGCTCAGCACCATTTATTTAAGAGACAGCTTTAGAGAGTCCATCATAAAGAGAGTCATACAGTTTTACTTTCATGGCCTTATTTCTGGGTCCTCTATCCTATGCCACTGGGCTACATACATGTTTTTTTGCCAATACCATGTGCTTTGAAATATTATTTTAACTAGGCAAAGGTGTGCTATGTTTGTTTATCTTACAGAATATCACTTTAACTGTGTAAACTTTTTTATGCTGCATTTGTTTAACTATGAAAAGATGTGTTACATTTGTTTCACCTTGCCTGGCTACGGCACCTGATTGGTGTAATAAAGAGCTGAATGGCCAATAGCAAGGCAGGAGAAAGGACAGGCAGGGCTAGCAGGAAAAGAATAAATAGAAGAAGGAATCTAGGCTTGAGAGAAGAAGAAACAAAAGAAGAAGAAGGAGAAGAGAATGAGGGAGATGTCCAGGGTCCAAAGCTAGACAGAAAAGTGATGAAAGTAAGATATACAGAAATAAGAAAGGTAATAAGCCTCGAGGCAAAAGGTAAAGAGAAAGAGGTTAATTCAAGTTAAAAGAGCTAGTTGGAAACGTGCCTAAGCTAGGCCAAGCATTCAAAACTAATAGTGAGTTTCTGTGTCATGATTTGGAAGCTGGTTGGTGGCCTAAAAGAAAAAGCCTGGTATAATCATGCCTCTTTTTAGTACTATGAGTCTGTCCTACCGTGTGAAGTCAGTCACTGTAATACCACCAATATTGATTTTTGCTTAGGATTTCTTTGGCCATTCAGTCTTTTGTGCAACTGCTGGAGTCCAGCTCCAGCAGGGTTCAGGTCCCGAAGAGGAGGTGTGAAGTTAGAGAGGGAAAGAAGAAGACTGACAGGATTGATCTGAGGGTGACTAGGGATGGCTGCCGCTTTATTGAAAGAAAGGCTTCACCTTTTAGACTCTATAATTGCACAATGGAATAAAGAGGAGAAAGGGGGCATGTGACTTGGGGTGTGGCTTGTGATCAGGGATTGAGGAAGCTAGCACTGACCTTGACAAGGTAACAGGCACCACAATCATATGTTAATGGAAGGGCCACAAGTTTCTCTTGCCAGGGAAAAAAATGACTCCCTTTTTAGCAAGTGGGAACTTTCTTTAAGGCCCTGGGGAAATGGGGCTTTTGTCTAAATGCCTGACCTTGGGAAAAAGACTTTCTCCTGGGACCAGACACTCCATTATAGAATATTTGAGTTTTTATCTGGCTTAGTTTATCCAAACAGCTAAAGCTTAAAGTGAGTAACAATGAAGTTAGACAACTATTATCGCGAACCTGAGTAGATTTCAGGAATTTCTAAATCTTGATTATCACACACACTTTTTTATCAAGCATATGCTACTTATTGAAATTTTCTAGCAGCTTTGTGTTAACTTGTGTAGGAGTAGGCAGAGTTATCACACTATATAGTTCCACAGTGGCAGGGATTTTTCCAAGAGAATTATTTTGTTTAAATAGGCGGCTGTTTTATACATTTTCATCCTTCACTAAAGAACAAAATTTCCCAAAGGGAAAGCATAATAGTGAGAATCATTAAAAGTGAAAGGGTGCTGGAGAATTGTAATCCACAAAGTCAAAATGCTGAAACTTTGTCAAACAGCAATGATTGCCATGCATCCATATGAATTTTAGGATTTTTTTTTCCTAGTTCTGTACAGAATGTAGTTGAAATTTTAACAGGGGTTGCACTGACTCAGAATGGCCACATTCTTAATGTCAAAAAATGAATGTGAGAGGTCTTTCTAATATCCATAGTGTTCTTGAGTTTTTTTTCTTCAGTCTTTTATAATTTTCATTATACATGTGAATCATGTACTTGTTTAAGTTTATTCCTAGGTATTTTTTTAAACATTTTTTTTTTATTGATTTTTGGGAATTTCACATCATGCACCCTGTCATGGTCTAAAAGAAAACGGTCCCAAAGGGAATGGCTCTGTTAGGAAGTGTCGTAGCCGGGAGTTTCTCCGGTCCTGTATTGCCTAGCAGTCTGGATGAATCTCTCCCAACCACGGTCCCACAGCTGCTTATAAAATAATTACTCAGAGGCTTTTATTAATTACAAACTGAGTACAGATCTGTAGACAAAACTACTATTGAAGCAATCTGTAAGCTCTTTTTACAGTGGAGCTTATGGACCTCCTTGAGCCTGAGTGAGGCACTGTGTCAGTGTACCCCTGGATATAGGAAACATCCATGCAGTGGCAGTGTAACCCCTAAATGTCTCAGGCTTGTAAGTGTGTGTGTATGTGTGTGTGTGTGTGTGTGTGTGTGTGTGTGTGTGTGTGTGTGTGTGTGTAGAAGGTGACCAAACCAAAGAATTTTATGTTGGGAGTAGAGTCATTGTCCATGAGGAACCTTGTCAGTCTTTGCCATGTAGGTTTCTGTCCTTTTCCCTGAACATTTCATATCCAGCTTCTCTAATTTCTGACAAGTTGGTCTGCTATTTTTACATGAAAGCACTTTCTGCTTTCTTCTATAATGCAGATCTTACTTCCTTTTGTAATGTAGACTTTCTACTATGTAGGCTTCTGTCCCTGAACATATGTCCAAGTCAAGATCTGTTTCCTTGGCTCACACTACTATTAAGGGGAGCACTTGCACAGGGAGGATTTAGGGACTTGGAGATAAAAAAAATTCTCCTAGCAGTGGCATCAAATGGTGGGACCCCACTTAAGATGGCTCAGATGGCACAGATCTCAGATCTCTTCCATGGTTCTCTGTTCCTTGCCTGTAGAGCTTGAATAGACTTCTCTCACTTGCTGGTAGAGTACTAGAGGAGCAGCTGGATCTTCCCTTTCCTAACACACCACCCTTCATTGGAGATTAGATACTCCATTCTTTTGGAATTCTAAGGTCCAACACGTCTAGGTTTTGATTGATTGCAGCACTCCGAAGTGCCTTTTTATGCCTGGCCACCTCTCACTTCAGCCATGTACTTGTTTTGTTTTATTTCAGAGTCTTCCAGACCAAAAAAAAAAAAAATGGTAATTATTCTGAATTTAACATCTTCTCTGACCCCATGCTTTTTAGTAAAAAAATTACAAATAGTTAAGAAAAACTATCAGTTTTAAAGGTGCTTACAAATTAAGCTACTTCAGCTTTCGCTCAAATTCTGAAAGAAAATGAGGTTAGAATTCAAGATCATGTAGACTATATTGTTATTCTCTCAAAAAAGATGTATTTTGAGTAACAGGTTCGTGTTCTGGCTAATTTTTTCCTTGCATAGTTCTAGACTCATACATAGTCTAAAAATGCTGGTTGATCGTAGTTTCTGAAGGTTTGGGAGCATGAAGAGAACAAGGAAACAGAGTGCATAGGAGACATAGGAAAGATGTCATCCACGTATAGCTGAAGACTTAAACCGTTTCAAACTATTTTGTGCAATTTATGTCTCTTTTATCGTCATGTTTTAATTGCTTATCAGACTTTACTTTTAAATACATCCATCACTATTGTTTTCCTCAGGGAGAGAAGTGCATATTGTCTTTTTGCTCTGTGTCCTGATTTAGTATTTGCATTCGTCAAACTATAGTCACGGCTCAGATGTCACGGTAAAATTGAAAAGAGTACAGTATTTTTCCAGTGTGCTTTTGAGAACCTGTTGTTGTATCTTTTGTATGAGGTAAATAGATGTGGTTTTACAAGGGGATAAACATTACCATTCTAATTGTCGTCATGCTGATGTTACATAAAGCATGTCCTGAGAGTCACAAATGAGCAAGAACTCCTTAAAGAAGAAAGGCTATAGCAAGATAAAGACATCAAAACCATCGAGATTGTATGCTATTCCAAAAGAAACAAGAAATTGCCAGGAAGGATCAGAGCTTAAGGGAAAGCAGTTACTGTTACAAATATCACTGAGACATTCAGAAGAGAGACAGAATTTTTCAAGAGGAGGAGATGTGTTTTCCCAACAGTCTACAGTTCTGTAAAATTTTTTAGTTAATGCATACAAAAGGCAAGGACTTTGATACACCTACAGGAAACCTAATGTTTCAAGTTTGTATAAGGAAACATCTAAAAAAATGTATAAAGTGAAAATGTATAAAGTCTAGTGTTGGATTTTGAAAACTCTTAAAGACATTTTTTAAAGATTTTTCAAAGTCAAAGCTGGTCTCACCCAAACCCACTATTGTTAATTGCGTCCACAGGTTGACTCCCAAGTTGCTAAGCACTGAAGGAGAAAGGTTATTGTTGATTGGCCCAACAAGTCCTTCAAAGCACCATGTCTGTAAGCCACGGCTAGAGAATACGGGAGATTTAAAGTGTCTTTGTGTAATTATTCTGTCATTAGGGAAAAATGTGGTGAAAAACAGTAGTTGCTGATGTCTTTTAGAACACTTATCAGAATACCAATTTCAACATCAACGACTTATTACTAAGAACTAAAAAAACAACAACCCAGTTTTATTTTCAAGGAATGTTTTATTCTACCTGCACATCTAATTTTTCCTCTCACCTTAATATGTAAACATTCTCACCCTCATGTTACCTCCTGCTTGTTCTTTATCTCCTCATATATACGTCACTGCACTTTTGTTGTCTGCTAGAATTTTGGTCTTGAATGCCTTCCCAACGTCTCTGTGTTTAAAGGTTTGGTCCTCAGTTAGTGACACTATAAGGAAGTGGTGGGATCTTTGTGTGGTAGGGCACCGGAGAGCTCTTCTAATGGCTGGGCACATGTCTGCTGAAGAACATTTTGGGACCCTGGTCTCTCTTCATTCTCTTTTGCTTCCCAGCCGTGGTGAGCGGTTGTGTTACATCATGAGCCCCCACAATGATGCACTACCAGAAGCCATGACAATGGTGGCAGTCAACTATGGACTGAACCATGTAGCCCCATGAGACTAAATAACCCTTATATCTTTATATATTAATTCTTAATAGCACTTGTTATAGAGACAGAAAGCTAATTAGCATCCTATTGTTCATTTATCTTTCCTTCCTTTCCCTGAATACGTGTTATAGAAAAGAATGTGGAAGCAAGAACTTCGCTCCTCTACTCCATTCCTCTGTCTGCAGTTACTGCAGAATTGCCTTGCACACAAAAATGCTTAAACATTAGAAAAATTATAGTGTGTGTGTGTGTGTGTGTATGTGTGTGTGTGTGCATGTGTGCACTCATGCACCTGTGCACGTGTGCATACAATTGAGGAAGTTGAATCTTTTCTCCACCAGCTGCGACTTAGGCTATCAGGTTTGCCAACAAATGCTTTTTCTCACAGAGTCACCTTGCCAGTCCATGGAATGTTTTGAATAAATGAATGTATTAATTTACATGAATGAAAAAATCCTGTGAGTTACAACACATCTTTTTAAAACACATAAAGGTTCTGAATTTCAGAGAGTATAGTGGTTGCATATAAGAACAATCAACAAATTCAGGAGAGAACTGCTAGCATTCATGTTTTATAACTTATTATGCAATATAATAATTATTACCCAAGGACTATAAAATAAAAATTCATCTTGAGTTTTAAAACTGCTTTCTTCATGTTAGGAAAGAAGTGTCATAACATGAGTATTATTTACATTAGAAGTGTGTTCTAATTTACTTTGTGTTGCTTGATGAATACTTTGACCAAAACAATTTAGGGAGGAGGATGTGTTTCCACTTCCAGGTTATAGTCCATCTTTGTGGGAAGTCAGAGCAGAAACTAAAGCAAGGCAAGAAGGCTAGAAGGACAGGAACTTAAAGAAATCTTAGAGGAACACTGTTCACTGTCTTGCTCCCAGGCTCACTCTAAGTAACCTTTCTTATACAGCCCAGGTCTACCTGCCTAGGGATGGTACTGCCCACAGTGGGCTGGTCCCTCCTGTATCTATTAGTAATCAAGAAAATTTCCAATAGACATGCCCACAGATAGTCTAATGGGGGCAATTCTTCAATTGAGAGTTCTTTCCAGGTATGTCAAGTCGACAACCAAGATTAGCCATCATAAGACTACCCCTTATCAATTAGACACACAAACACCACTGTTAAACCATAACCTTTCCTTGTCCCTAGAATCATATGTTAATGCCACAATATAAAACATAGTCCAAATTTTAAAATCCTACAGCCTTTAAAAATTCCAATACTTTAAAAGTCCAAGTTCTCTTTAAAAATCCCAAGTCTTTAAACTGTGGGTTATTATAAAAAAAAAAAAAAGAAAGAAAAAAAGAAAAAAATTTTTATTCTAAAAAAGGTGAAGTGCAGTATAACTACAGTCAAATCAAAACCCCAAATCCAAAATCTAGCAGTGTAAACAGCTCACTGTCCAGCATCTGCACCTTACTCATAATCTGGCTCCAAAAGACTGAGGCAGTCCCTCTTCCCCAATCTTCCATTTGCAGCATGCACAGCTTATCTCGTGCGTGGGCTAAATACAGCTCCACTTCATGCCTGCTGCTGTCCTTGGTGAGTGTATCCCAGTCCTGACATCTCCATCATCTTGGAGTTTTGGCTACAGCTGAGGCTGCACTTTCACCAATGGCCTGTCTTCAGGGTCTGTGATCCCGCCATTTGAGAGAGCCGAGCTTCTCTCCAGGCCTCCTTCAGTACTGTAGTTTCATGCCACCAAAACCAATACCACATTGGATATTCTCACACATGACCAATTTAGGCTGCCAGTTTGAAGTACAGCCCCGTACCCGGCCTCCAGAACACATCTTCTGCCTACTGACCCATATGATATCACAGGAGCTGACTGACTTCTTACCAATCATGGCTGGTTCTTCAGTCCCAACGGACTAGCACTTGTTTCCCAACCAGTGAAGCACAGAGTTCATTTCTCTAGATTCTTTATCCAAAATATCACATGAACGACTCTGGTAGAGTCTTTGCTTCCATTGAAGCTTTATAATCTAGGCTTCCATTGTTTGTCTTGCTCTCAGTGTTATTTTCAAAGTTTCTACAATCCCTCATTCATCTCTAAGCACACAACAGCCTTTCCTGTCCAGATTCCAAACACTTACACAATTCATCCCCCAACATAGCGTGCTTAGGTCCATCACAGAAACACCTCACTTCTCCTACCAGTTTCTCCTCTAGTTTCTGTTGCTGTGATAAATGCCATCACCAAAAGCAGTTTGGTAAGGAGAAAGCTTATTTCCATTAGCAGTTATAGTACATTCTTAAGGGGAGTCTGAGCAGTGATTCAGGCAGGGCATGAATTTGAAGCAGAAAACATAAATGCATACTTCTTAGTGGTTTGCTGCCAGGCTTCCTTTGTGCTCCCTGTCATATCTATATACACCCCAGGCTCACCTTCCTAGGAATAGTGTTGCCAACAATGTTCTGGGCCCTCTTACATTAGTTAGCAATCAAGAACATGCCCCCACAGACATGCTTACAGGTCAGTCTGATGGACACAATTATTCAACTGGGGTTCCCTTTTCTCAGGTATATTATGTTGACCACCAAGACTAGCCATTACAAAGTCCAAAGACTAATCTTAGGTTTGTAATCATTAGCTCACATCTTTGAACCCGAATTTGGGCTTCTGTGTCTTGTTTCCTAGCTGCTCTATGAAGATTCTTCAGAGCAAGGGCATATTCTTGGATTTCTCCTAACAGCTGGTGAAGTGTAAGACAACGAGCTTTCTCCTAAATGTCTTTGGCAGCACTAGATTATTTGGCTATTATTTCATCTTCCTTCTGATCAGAAGACAGTGGAAATAAAAAGCTCTTTTCAGAATTGCATATTTTATTAATGAAATCATGGTTGGCTTGAGCTTTCTATTGTAAATTAGCCACTCTTGCACTGAAATAAATGACAGGTGAGGTTAAAAGGTGTGGGACAAAATGTTTATAAATGCAAATGGTAAAGCTACACATTTCAAATCATCTTAAATAATAATAAATAACACTTTGTCAATGAAATCATTGAGCTCAATAAAAGAAATGAAGATTTTCATTGAATAGAGTTTTATTGAGCATGTATTGTAGCTGCTGTTGGGGGTATGTAATACAAATCACATTTTTAATGTGTCTCATTAATTATAACAAATTCTTCATTCATCCATGTTACAAATGCTTATGATCCATCTGGCATACCAACGACAAAGACAGAAACATTTCTGTTTATATTTGAAAGCAATATATTAGAAGAAATTTAACCTGGGAAATCTTTGAGTTTCTTCAATGACTTTTAACATATTTTCTACTTTAAAAGTCTATTATAAGCAACATTAAATAAAGATATTCATTTATTTTCAAGGAATAGTTTGCAATTATCTGTTACCTTTGAAGCACACAATGGAGCTCTTGAATAGTAAGTAAGTTGAAGACAGCTGTAGCACGAATCTTAAAAGGCCTTATTAATAAAACAAACCTGGAGCCAAGTATTGGGGTGAACACTGGAAGATCAGAGAGACAGAACAAGCCACAGCTTCCTCACCTCGCCAGTTCCTCAGCTGACCCTGTTTCCTCAGACTGGAAGCCTCTGTGTCCTCATCCGAATGGGTCTCAGCTAAACTGCTGCTCAAAAACCTAAAAGCTTAACCAGCTAAAAGCTTCTAGTTCCTGGTCTTCACGCCTTATATACCTTTCTGCTTTCTGCCATCACTCCCTGGGATTAAAGGCATGAGTCACCATGCTTGGCTGTATCCTTGAACACACAGAGATCCAGGTAGATCTCTGTCTCTGGAATGCTAGGATTAGAGGTGTGAGTGCTACCATTTTCTAGCCTCTGTATCTGGTGGCTGTTATGTTCTCTGACCCCAGATAATTTTATTAGGGTGCACAATATTTTTGGGGAACACAATACCACCACAGACAGCTTTCAATAATTACAGAGTAAAGTTACAATTAAGTGCACAACATCCTGATAAACATCTTTGATGTTTAGAGATGGACCACTAAGTTTTAAATTGCCAAGTAAATTAGTAGGATATAGAGAGAATCAAGTTCTTCTTCCTCCTCTTCTTCTTCTTCATCATCATCATCATCTTCATCTGCCTTGTTGTGTCTTGGGAAAGAAAGCTTTAGATTGATCTTTTGCTGCTTTTTAATTGAAAGAGTTGTATTCAGTATGTTGGAGTTTCTAGAATGATGGTTATTCTATATATAAGAAAATAAATGAATCTAGAAAATTCCAGGCATGTAAAGATTTAAGATGCATGGTTTCAGCTTATGAATATATATCTACAACTTGGCTCTTCTAAGAATTTTTTTTAAAGAAAATTTTATAGATTTTCCTATAAAATCTGTAAACAAAAGAATGAAGACAGAAGTGTGTCCTCTGGCAAGAGGCTAAAGTTCTCATCTCGGCTGGAGTGAAAGGTGATCTGAAGAGGAGTTTCCCAAGCTACCTAGGGCCTGATGTCTCTTATCTGCTGTGCATAGCCACACCCAGAAGGATATGTGGACAGGATCCATGATGCAATAGGAAGTCATTTATTTATGTTTGTAAACTCATGACATTTACGGTCCTGAGGAATTTTCGTATTTTGTATCATAAGTGCAAATTAATTTTATTAACTATAACTGTGTACTTACCCTGATCCAAATAAATGTCTAGAGTAAAAAATTCCAAGTTGGTTACTATTTAGTGTGAACTTTTCCATTTAAAAAGATTTATTTTTATTGTTTTGTTTATGTGTGTGTGTGTGTGTGTGTGTGTGTGTGTGTGTGTGTGTGTGTGTGTGACCACCAGGGATTTGAATCCCCTAGAGCTGGAGTTAGAAGTGGTGGTTAACCTAACTCTTGTCCTCAGCAAGAGTAATTCACATTCCTAATGACTGAGCCCTCTCTCCTGCCTCTGAACTTTTTTCTTGTTTTAACATTTCATAATATCTCATAAGGCAGATATAACCTTAAGCTATCTTATAATCCTTTTCTTTTAAAAATATATACATAAAATTATAACTTTTGGAGAAAAAGATGACTGTTTACAGCATAGATTTTTAATAATTTTTAATTTACTTGATGACTGAGAATCACAGAGTGTTGACCCTGTACCTACAAAACATAATCTTGAGATGGTCTGTATAATAAGAATGGGAAGTGTTTTCTGGTCGACAGCTTGAATACTGTAGCCAGAACTGTATAAAGAAAAGTGAACTGAAGACTTTAGTCCATATTTACATAATTAGTATTTATTTTTTTCTGATAAAGTTAATAAAATCTTGGTAATTTATTGCATATATTTAATTTATGAAATGCTCATTTTTTTGAAGTCTGAAGAGGAAATTCTCTGAAAATAGCAATATTAAATAACAAAATTTTGCAAGGATTATATAACATCTACTCAGAAAAATTGTATCTGGAGCAGAAGTTGAAGAGGATAGCTGTCAGTGGGCAGGGTTATAAAAAGACTGGAGGATTTTAGAGGACCAAGCGTTTGTCCCTACTCTCTGGAGGGAATCCCTTATGTTCTAAAATCTGTGCATTGTACAAAGTCATTTGAATATTGCTTTATAATATTTTCTAAATATTCTCCAAAGGATTTGTTCATTTTAATATGTCTCCAGGATGTTTTGGAGAAATGTTTAATGACATAGGAAGTGATCATAATAGAAATGAGAAAACAGAAACAAATTATAAATACAGTGGCATTTCTATTCTGTAGTTAAAGTCACAAAATAAATATGTAAAAGTGAATTTTAGGAAATAAACCCTTTGGGGGATTCTTAAATTACAACTTATTTTAATCTTTTTTTTTGTACAAATATGTACTTTTCAAATTCTTAGCATTGAACAAACACTTGTTCATTCTTTTGGAGAAGGAGATGGCTCACTTATGAGCCTTGGCTCTTATTTCTTATTGAAATGTTATTTTTCATATGGAGAATTTTTAATGAATTTTCTACGTATCAAGAAAAAAAATCCTTGAATGCTGTCTGTTGCCTAAATTAGTTTATATTACAGTGTGTTATGAGTAAATGTGGTCCTTGACTTTTGATGATTTAGTTTGTGGTCTTTTGATCTCACTGTGGTCTGAAAGCCATACAAGCTGTGTAGAAACTGAACTCAAATGTTTGAATTTTAATCTTCGTCAGGATAACTTTATACTGTTCTCTCTCACTCTCTCAGTGGTGGGCAGCTTCAGGAGCCACAGTTCCCAGAGAAACAACCCACACTCTACTTTGAACTAAGTTTCTAGCATTTTTTTCCTTTTTTTGAAAATACTTTTTTTTTTCCTCACGTAGTATGTCCTGATTACAGTTTCTCCTCCCAGCTCCTCCCTACCTCATCTCCCATCTATACTACCCCCTTTCTGTCTCTCATTAGAAAACAAGCAGGCTTCCAAAGGTAATAATAAAATAAAATAAAATAAGACAAAACAAGAAATATCACATCAGAATTAGACAAAACAAAGGAAAAAAAGAATCCAAGAGAAGGCACAAGAAACAGAGTCCCACTTGTTCATACACTCAGGAATTCTATAAAAACTCTAAACTGGGAGCTGTAACATGTAAGCATGAGACATGTAGGGTAAAAAGAGAGAAGAAAAAAATAACATAAAAGAAAATAATAAGATAAAAAATAAAAAGGAAGAGCCTTGACATGGCATTATGAGACAAAGAACTTCTAAAGATGCCATTGTGTTCATTTTCTGTTGGTCATCTCCTGAGCACTAGTATTTTTTTTTTTAAGATAAAGGTTTTCAATAAATTACATGAGCTGTTCAACACTTTATTACAAAATAGGCTTTGTGTTAGATGTTGCCCAAATGTTCTGAGCATATTTAAGGTAGAGTGTATTAAGCTGTATCAACATAGGATGAGCTTATGAGGCTATAAGCACACCATCTGTAGTCTTAAATAGTCCTACAGAGTGAATTTTTCCCAAGTTCAGAAAGTTGTCAGACCCAGTCTGACTGCAGTGTAGATAGTGAAGCATTTTACTCATGGCTGCTGTTAATTGTAATAAAGTATGTAAGCTAATAGTTTATGTCTGATAGCACTGCGTTATGAATGTATTAAAGCTGCAAAACAGCAGATTCCCGAGAAACTAACGGCTGAGGAGGAGGGACTAAGAGAATTCGAATTGCTATGTTTACGTAACAAGTGTCATCACTTGATGTGATGGCTGGTTTTAATTGTCAACTTTACACTATCTAGAGTTACCTGGGGAGACTCAATGATGGATTTGATTTTACAGAAGCTCACCGTTAAAATAAAATCTGGACTCTGAAAATGTTGGAGTCTTTAAAGACTTGAAAACTCTTAAAGCTGAACTGTATTTTGCATTATGAGATAAATGTGAGACTCTGTGGACAAGGGATTCAACACTATGGTTTAAGAGTGATGTGTTTAGCTGTCAAGTTGATAAGAGATGCTAGTTGTGGCTGTTGGTTTTAATTGTCACCTGACACAATCTAGAAACATATGGGAAGGGAGTCTTAATGAGAAATTGTCTAGACTAGGTTTGTCTGTTGGTGTACCTATGGGACATTATCTTGATTGTATTAATTGAAGTGGGAAGAACCTCTCACTGTGGGTGGCATCATTCCTTATGTAGAATGTCATGCACTTTATAACCATAGAGAAAGTCAGCTAAGTGCTGGCACGTATGAATAAATATCTGTTCTTTGCTCTCAACTATGGATGAGTTGTGGCCAGTTGTTTCAAGTTCCTGCAGCCTTGGCTTCTCCCCAGTGATGGGATATAACACAGAACTATGAGTCAAATAAATCTTTTCTCCCTTGCTGCTTATGTAGAGAGTGTTTTTATTTGTTTTATTTTTGTTGACTGTTTTATAGTTTCTTCCCACAAATCTAAAAAAGAGTCCTGTGCTTAAAACAAAACCATAGGGTTTTTTTCTACATGGGACATTTCCAGTAATGTGTGGCTATTGGGGAGGCTCCATTGGGATAGACCTCAAAAGTGTAAAGAGTATTTTACTGAAGAAACAGGAGACAAAACAAAGATGTTAGGCATGTATTTATTATCCTTGCATATGAATAAGTTGGGGAAAGTTTGAAATCTAGGCTGTTGTTTGTGTCACCAAAAACTTTAAAGATAAACATTACGGTTCATGTTAGTAGGTGAATGCTGGGAGCTTGCTAGCTAGCTAATTTTATTGTACCCTAGGCCATGTTATTTGTTCCCTGATAATCAGTTGGCTCAGAGTATAGTGTTCATGAGACAATCGAGAGGTGGTTTACAGGTGAACAGATTAAAGATGTAACCCCATGTGCTGTGCTAAACACTGATTTTTCATAATGTAGTGACCCTGAGAATGAAAATGAGCAGCACTAGAAATACATTTTTGAAAAAGGTAAAGTTTATTTGTGAGTAACTTCTGAAGTTCTGAAGTGAATTTGAGACCTCTTCTAATGCACTTTCAGTGTCTTCATGCTGGGTATGCTTTTGGAACTTGGGGCAGGGGGCAGATAATGGAGACATATAAACTGTAACAACCCATAGGAATACTTTTAGTAGGTGTCAAACACTTCTGGAATTAGGGATGAAAAAATTGATACGCTCTGAGCTCTATTTCATTCTGTTCATGTGTTTCTTGGATATTTGGTGTGACCTGAGAAACAGAGTTATGTGATTTTATCACTGTGTATTCATTCCAGAGTATAATTGCAAAACTGTGACTGATATGATATCATTAAGTGGTATGATGTTGTGGGACCACTATCATAGATGGTGCCATATAGCTTGTGACTATATTTAATGAAACAAGTGTATTGTGCAGAATAATTTGGTAATGTTCTATAGTTCAGATAATGTCACAAAAGCCAGTGGATATTAGTTCAGATTATGGTAGATGACTATGTAGTTCTAGAGAAGTTGCATCAGAATAATGTGATGGAAAGAACATCAAACCCAATTTTGTCAATTGAATAGTATTGTCTGTGTGATTTAATCTCTCTGGGTTGTTTTAGTCATTTTGGAAGTACTATATTTTTCACAGCAAGGTTGTGATATATAAAGTAGCTGGATCAGTACTCTGTCATCTTTACAGACTGGATAAGTGATAATGTTTGTATATCTTCTGTTTAATCATATGTTTAAAAATGAATTCCACGTACCTCTAGAAATGGACATAAAATTGAGTGCCCGTTTGCAGAGTTCTGCATTTAGAATGCTCTTAAAAAGCAGTTTATGAAATATTTTGTGTATATAATGTACTTATTTCTGGAGAAGATATGTAACTTCTGTAAGCCTTTCTGGTAAAGCCTCTGATTATGAAAACACACATGGTAAATGTGTTTAATTTATCAGCCCCTTTACATCAGTGTTTGGTTTAACAATTAATTGTAGACAGCTTAGTAGGATTGATAAATATGCTGGAAGCAAGACCAGAGAATATGGGTCTGTTATGGAAGAGAAACTTGAAAAAGAAATGTATTGAAAAGTGAAACACACAATTTCTAAGTTTTTTTTTGTCACATTTCAATTGTAAAATATAAGCCACATGTACTGGCACATGTCTGTTGTCCCTGTATTCAGAAGGTTGAGGCAGGAGGCTCATGAGTACTTACTAGGCTTGGGTACAAAGTGAGACCTTGATTTGAACATAATAAAATAAAATTTTATTAAATTGTCTCAGTTTTCAATTAAATTTGTTTCTTTGTACAAAAGTACAAAGCAAGGCATTTGTTACATCTGTAAGAATAGTAAGCATCTTCAGCATTTTGTTTTAAATGCACATGTAGTAATATAAAAGTTATCTAAAACAATTTCTCTTGCTTAGTGTTTCTATAAAAGGAAAGATGTATCTCTTAAACTTTTAATAATTTTTGGAGATCAAAACTAAGAGTCATAGAACTGGATAAAATAACTTGGAGAGTATATACAAAATGTCTGGAGAAGGTGAAATGAATCCAAAAGGGTACTGAGAAATTGGCACCAGTGAGGAGTCAGTGCCCCAATGACAAAAGAAGAAGTATTTCCCAATGAAACAAACAGAAACAAACAAACAAACCAAAAACAAACAAACAACTTGTATCTGGGACAAAGAAAACCCAACAATATCCTCATTGTTGAGAGAGAGCTCTGTTACTGGTAATCACCAAGGGCAGCTGTTGGTGTTTCATGCAATGCTGCTGTCTCCTGAACTTGGAAGGTCTTGTCCAAACTTACCTTTTAAACAAGCCTTCAGGCGATATGGTCCTGGCTGAAGTTTGAGAAGTGGTTCTCTGATTGAAGGTCATAGGAGGATGTGGGATGAGTGAGCTGCCAGACAATGCAATTGTAGGCGGACAGGTCAAGGAACTAGAAGGATGCTACCAAAGCTTCAAAAGTTTTGGGTATAGTGGTAGGTGGGTAACAATGAGTCAGGGCAGAAACCTTCAGCAAAGAGAAAGAATGTCCTGGGGCCGTTAGGTGTTGGAAAAGAAGAGGGATCTTGCAAGGTTTTTCAGGGGACCCCATGGCAGTCTCCCACGGGCTGCTGTTGTGTTACTGTTAACTGGACAGGGTACCCATTTAGGAAAGCAACAAAGACGTGTGTTTTCCCGGGATGATGAGGTTTCAGAGGGAGAAGGTGAGGAGTAAGCTGTTAAGGACCCTGTGATTTAGTTGATAGCAATAGGGAGTTTTCCAGGGGGAACTGGAAGAGTGTGAATACAAAAGCAGAAAATGTGTCTGGTTAGGGGCCGTGTGGAACAGCATCTCAAGGACCAGCCTTCAGAGGGTCTTTTAGTCATAAGCGTGTTGTCTGTACTGAAGGCAACTGATCCGATTCCTGCAGCACGTGAGAACCAGAACTAACGAGAACCTCCCTTTTAGCCACTGCTTTTCACCCTTGACTTCACATTCGAATCAGCTGAGTGAAGTTTTAAAACTCCCCAAATACACAAGCTTATCCCCAGACCAATTAAATCAGAATCTCTATGGGATAGGACCCAGATATCATTTTTCCAAAGCTCCCTGGGTGATAGTAAAAATCTAGTTTGCGAAGTCCCAAGAAACAGCGAGAGGCTTTGGCTCTGGGGCCTGTGGTCTTTATCAGACAGCGCAGCAGCTTTGACTCAGTCTGTACTGAGGTAGGAGTCAGTTTTGATCTCTTCCGGGGTCACCTCATCTAACTAGCTGAGGTCTGTGACAGAAACAGAGCGAATCACCCCGAGCAGACCAGTGGAGTGTTTGCATAAATCGGCTAGGGAAAAAAGTACAAAAAGAGAGTTTCTTCTTTAAGAGCTGAACAGTCAGCTTGACCTCTGCTCTCTAGGACGGTAGGTGACCGCCGAAATGGCAACTGATTATGCATACACGGCTCCCAGTGCACCGTGAGAACTTCTACTCTCGCAGATGACCATGAGGTGAAAGGATCACAGCACAACTTTTCATGGTTAATTAGCAGTTCGAATTGCTCCAAGAAATCAAATTGGAGGAGCAGATGGACTTGCACCTTACCCCGGGGCAGTAATCTGTATGTCCTGCCTATTAGTCGTGGCTGCTAATGCCATCCAGAGGCATTGTGATCTCGTAGTTTTGCTTATTTTCATTTGATTGCTAAATAATTTAAACCAGAGCTCCAGTTTCTTAGAAAAGGAAAAGAAATGTGCACATCTGAGCCATGTAATCTGCAACATGCTACCATCATGTTCTCCTAGCACTGGTGTCCTTAGGGACAGCCATTCTAGCAAAGAAATTTCCAGAGGGGTAAATGTTTGCTTTTGGATTTATAGAAGCCTTTTATTTTGAAATGTATTTCTCCAGTGCTGTGCTTTTGAACCAAATAGGCTGTACTCTTAGAGAGCCAGTTTTAATTCTCTCGTTTTTTTTTTTTTTTTTTTTTTGGGGGGGGGGAATAATAGTTTAACTCCATTTTAGAAAACATCTACATTTATTAGTTTTAATCTCTTTTTTGAGAAACTCAGACATCATTACTGTATTTACATAATTTCCACCTCTCCCTAGTTTAGCTACATTTTAAAAAGAAATAATTATTCAACACGTATTTACAGAACTCTGAAAGGATTTTTAAAAACATTTTTTTCTTTGTCATTTTATTAGTGCCATAATTTTTGAAACTGAGATGCAGAATTGGGATTTGTCGCCAACTCTTTTGCCTCCGGTTAAATCTGTGGGCCCAAGTAACACCTGCAGGAGAAAGGAGTGAGTGATTCTTGTCACCTTTTTGCACACGGAAATGTGTGCTATTCTCTTTGAGATGAAGGTACCACTTAAAGTTAACTTGTTATTATTTGCCCAGCTGGAGTGACAGAGAATGCTGTGAGACCTTTGCAGCATAACTTATTATTTCCCTGAAATTTTTCCCCATCTGAAGTAGAGACAGTAGCTGTTGACTAAGGACTGCGCTAAGGTCTGGGCTGGTCACACATGTCTGTGCTACTTTCAGAAAGATGTCAGCATGATAAACAGATGTTCAGGACCAGTTTTCTAACACCTACTTTGTTCCTAACCGGCTCTGTGTGGAGCCCCTCTTCCCAATGTTCTTGCTCCTTCACCAGGATCAGTCAGAGTTGGTTATGGGTGTAGTAGCACCCACAGCCTTTGGATTCCTACCTAGTCTTGTGTGCCTTCTTTTTTCATATATCATAAACATGGTCATGGAGGTTATCTCTCTACATTTATTTCACATAGATAGCAACAGATTCAATTTTATGTCCCAGTGTAATAACTCTACATGCTCCAATCACCTCTGTCCCAAATGCTTTTTGTTGTTGTTGTTGTTTATAAAGCATTGTGGAGATTCTACTCCAAAGCAATTAAATCCATAAATCAGAGCCTATGGTCTAAGTTCTCTTCAGGTGATTCTAATATGTAGTCTGGGCTAAATACCAATATTAAAGCAAAATCATATTTCCTTCAGGGGTGTTTACATTTAGGAGGTGAGTAAAGAAAGTGTTTAAGCCAGAATCTATCTAAGCTATTTACTAGTCTATAGCCAATGAAAAGAAAGCTAATTGTTTTCTAGGGATGTCTCCTTAGAAACCATGGCCTTCATATCATTTAATCTTAGGTATTGGATTAGTGGTGGTTATTATCCTTATATTTAATAGTGAAATATCCATTCACAAGAGACTAACTTCCTAATTTTGAGTAGGTAAGGAGAACTCCAACTTTACTTTACACTCTGTAATGGTGAGTCTAGAGAAATGTACAACCCCCAGGGGCAGCAGGGTTGTCTCATCTTATGTGTTTAATGGGGAATCATTTCCTGTGTGGACTTGGCTGTTTCTCTGTTCAGGATGATCAGGGCCACAAGAAACATTGCTCAGGACTGAAAGAATGCTGTGATGATGGTTGCTGGATGATGGATACTTTGACTTGAAATCATAGTTTTCTAAGATTGATGTTAGACCAGGTATTAGCAAATTAATAACTAAGGTCAGCAGGTCCTTGTATTCTTGAAGCAAAACTTCACATGTATAGTGAGGATAGTCGACTGTCCAGGAATGTTGTATGTGATAGAAACTAACAGATTCCTTTTTAAAATGTTTATTTTATTACTTAGTTATGTATATGTGCACGTGGGTTCTTGGGGCAGGGGCAGAAAAAGGAATCAGTTCTCCTGGAGCTCGAGTTAAGGGCAGTTGTGATCTAGCCATTGTTGGCACTGGGAATTGAATTTGGGTGCTCTACTGGAGCAGCAAGTTCTTTTAACTACTGAGGCATTTTTTCAGCCACTGGATTCACTATTAACTTCCCCTTTGAGAATCCTTGAACTTGTAATTTGAACCTGATCACCAATAAAACTGGTTAATTTTTTATTTGATTTAGTAAAATGGAGAGGACTACTACATCTGTTTTGTTTTTTTGTTTTTGTTTTTTGTTTTTTTTAGTCATTGTTTGCTTATTTCTCATGTTTATCTCCTCTTTGAATCATATTCTATGACACCAATGCCCTTTAAGTTCCTCTTATGGGCATGCATCATGATCTCTTCTCACTGCACCCCTTGAAACAACATACTGTCTGAATCAAAGTCAAGACTACTGCCAACTGATGGCTTCAGTAGTGAAGCTCTTTTGCACAATGCTCCGGGAGATTAAAACCCATTATCTATTGGGTTGTCCTTTGATGAATCTGTGGCATTTATTTGGCATGTTATGTCCCAATTAGTTTTTCAATAAGACAATTTGATGCATGTTTCCTGGGAGTAGGCCAAAAGTAGGTACTGTGGATGTATCGTACCTGCCCTGGGAATGAATGAGTCTGAAAAGATTATGTTAGATGCATTATGTTTTTGTGGAGGTATTTTTCTCCTCTTAGTAAGTTAGTACCATTAACAAAATGGAAGAGTGATAATCAAGAAACGCTATCCTTAAAGAATGCCTTGGCCTGACTGTCACACACAAGTAAGATTCATGAGCTGTAGATGACTTGGCTCATTTGGGAAAGTGGAAGTCAGGTAATTACATATGTAACTCATGGAATCAAAGTAAAATTTTATGCCTATCTTTCATGATATTTGAAATTTATTCAGAAGGGGAGTACTCTTTCCCTGACCCTGGAATCCTGACAGGCCGAAGGTATTTCTTCTTACTGACAACAGCAATCTTAGAGCCCTAGTTCTCAAAGTCCTAGACTATGATGTTAACTCAGTCTATATAGTGTTCATTATTGTAATCTTCATTTAGAGTTGAATCTTCCTCCTTCTTGGAGAAGTCAGCTGCTGGCAGTTTGTACCCATCTTCATTGAGACAGCAGGTAAGAATATTTACAGGTAAGGTTATGTTCAGAGCTCCATTCTATTGTTCTTCCTACTATCTGAATGCTTTTTTTTCTCCCAGATTCATATGCACACATCAACGTTCAAATTAAAGACACTAGAAGGTGTGACATTTGGGGGAGGATTGTGTCAGAATATAAAGTTCTCATGGATGGTATTAGGGACCTTATACAAAAGATTCCAGATAGGCAGAAAAGATTCTTGGCCCTGCAACCTTGTGAGAACTCAGAGTAAATAAATGTGCTGTTCCATGAACCAGGAAGTGAGCTCTAACCAGTCACTGATTCCTCTGGCACTTTAGTTTTAGACTTTTTGGCTTTTGGAAGTGTGGAAAAATATCTATTTTTGTTATTTATAAGCTTTTCATTCTGTGTATTTTGATATAGGAGCTGAAACAAACTAATGTCCATCTCATTTAATCTACTCTCACACTCATTAGAATCATCTGATGGGGAAAGGAAGGCAGAAGAGAAAAAAAATGACTTAAGCTGTAACAATCTCTCATGGTGGGGTGGAGGTGGGGGATCTGTCTGGTAAAACTTTAGGGGAATTGCAGGTATTCTAGGCTAAAGATTTTCTCCTCTTTGTATTTCAGTGTGTGTATTGGAGATGTGGTTTTGTTTTGAGCATTTGTTATTATTATTATTTCTCATTTTCTGGTACTGAGTATGAAACCCCAGTCCTCACAATGCTAGGCAAATATTCTAATACTAAATTATAGCCTCACAGACCTCTTGCCCTACCTCCCCTGCCCATTTTTAATTTCTCTTGGAACTTACCTGTTTCTATCTCCAAATTGCTCATTGTGGTGAGCTCCATGAGGAAACTACTCTTGTTTCAATCCCTTTCAGGATATTTATTACTCTCTTAGCTAAAATGGCCCCAGGCTGCCCCTTCTCTTTTCAGTATGGCTCACCATTTTTGGGTTGATAATATATGGCTATGAAGATCAACACTGCCACCTGTATTCTGCTGACATAGTTGCTTTATGACTCTTAAGTTACTAATGAAATTTTCATCTTTAGAGAACTGATAGTTTAAGGAACAATGGGAACATCCATTCTAAGGCTTTAGAGGGCAGAAGAGACACTTTCCACGTGTATGGTCGCCTCCTTTGGAGAAGTGGAGGTTTAAAGCACTAGCTCAAGACACAATCACTCTCTGTGTACTTTAACCCAGTTTGTCGTCTTTGTCTTTGGCCAGAGTTGTTGCTATTGGCATTTTCTTTGGAAACTTCACATTTGAGCATCTGTTTCAAACTTCTCCTTACTTGCAAGTTTCATATTTTTGTCTCAACTGAGGTTAAAGCAAAAGGACTTATACTTTACTGTTAGGTGTATATTTGCCTGGATTATCTACTCTGTGTATCTCTTTCAAAAACCAGGGCTGATAACAATGAGATAAAAGAGAGTTCAGATAGAGTAGTTGATAATGTCTTATGTCATTATTGGCTAACACTCTTCTGATTGATTAGAAAACTGTGACCTTGTCAAATATAGTTTTTCTTAAATATTAAATTAGCTAATATAGTGAGGGAAAAAGACTTTTGAAATAACAACTACAAAAAAGACTAAAGTCTAGTGAGAAATATTGAATCCTCCTACAGGGGTAATTTTCTGAGAATTGAGTTAGAAGAATTGGATTTACTTTATAAGGTCTCTAGTAGGTTGGATGATTTAGATTAGCATTAGGTGCCAAATGGCAATAGAGTGTACTGGGTCTGTCCTAATTCATGAGGCCGGCAAACACTTCATAACTCTTCATTTTTAATTGGCCTTCTGTACCTGAGCACCATAGCTCACATTAAATGAACCATGAAAGTTAAGCATTACTGTTCTCACTGGACATTTGTATGGGTATATCAGCCTTTACTAGCTTTGTGGGATTTATAAAGTTAGGACATTTGAGGTATTAAGGATTGTGATTATATTTTATATAGTTAATTCATTTTAGTCTTATAATATGAGAAAGTAAATAGTGTTTTCTTCTTAAAAGGGATATCTATTTTTGAACTATAAATTATACATTTCTATCTTACCTTTTAAAGGTAAGTATATCAAAGTTCTGATTATACACTTATATTAATACTTAAGACCATGTTTAACACATTTGTGTGTTGAAACATTAGTCTATAAGGAAAATTTACTAATATTTTAAATTTATTCAGACTGATTTTTTCCATTTCTAGAAACAATTGTGATCTTAATATTTTAATGGACTACAATTAAAGTCTGAAAAAGATTTAGCGAATCATTTAAAGGAATATAATAAATACACTGAAATTATAAAGTAAACTTCTAGAAGATAGTTAAATCACTAGATGGAAAGTTCTTTAGTTTCTAAATGAATTTATGGACTGTGTCATCACCACACACCTCTCACAGGTGCTATTGAGTATGACATGTGGCAAATCCGAGTTTGTTGGCTATGGCATAAGCAGAAGTAAATCATTAGCATATGTTACTGATATTTTAGAGTTAGTTACTTCAGTTTTATTCAGTTTTGAGTGCCAAGTTCTTTAGAGTGTCCTCAGACTTGAGAAAACAATATAGAACCATAATAGTATTATTGATGCTATTTAGAATAATTTTAAATAAAAATTCAGAGATATTAAAAATGAAGGGATATATGAATAATGTTGCCTTAGGGATTATAATGTATCTAAGTTTAGATATGAAGGGAAATAATACAGCCAAGTGTTATCAAAGAAGGTATAGCCTGGGTAACTAAAGGAGCTGAAGGTGCCATCAGTGGAAAGTCAAGAATTTTGACAGTGGTAAACTCCTGACGCTGTAAAGAAAAATAGAAAAATATATAACTTGTTTGTAAATTAAGGTAATGATGCCAGGAATTGAAAGAAATATTCTGTAAAACTGAGTGTAATATTGAACTTTATCAGAAAACCTTGTATATTTATTTTTAAAATACCAACTCTTAGTTCACCATCCATACTTGCTGTGTCAAATCTCCATATTCCACACAGTTACATGTAAACAATTTTGTTTGTGAGGATGAAATGCAATCACCTACATAAAGTACCGACAGTAGTACCTGACATCTAGTAAGCACTAAATATATACTAGTTATTGTTATTATTGATATTAATGACTAAACAAGGAAGCTCGAGAAACACTGGACCTCTTCAAATAACATCAATAAATGAAAGTAGAAAATGGTACACAACTTTACAAACTCTAAGGATTAAAATTTCTGTAGTTTGCCTCTGTCTCCCTCCAAAGTTCACATGTTGGAGGCTTGATCTCTCTGTTGGTTAGATTTTTGTCAACTTGTCATAAGCTAGTCTTCCAAGAGAAGGGAACCTCAACTGAGAAAATGCCTTCATATGATCAGCCACTAGACAAGTCTACGAGGCATTTTCTTGATTAATGATCAATGTGGGAGGGCCCAGACCATTTTGAGTGGTGCCAAACCTGAACAGGTGGTTCTGGGCTGTATAAGAAAGCAGGCTGAGCAATCCTGAAGAGAGCAAGTTAGTAAGCAGCACTCTTCCATGGTCTCTACTTCAAGTCCCACCCTGCTTGATTGAGTTCTTGCCCTGACTTCCCTCAGGGATGACTGTCACCTGGAAGTATGAGAAGAAAGAAACCCTTTCTCCTCAAGTTGCTTTTGGTCATGGTGCTTTATCACAGCAATAGAAATCTAAAGCAATACTACAATACTAAGAGATGAGGGCTAATGAAACGTGGCTAGATCACAGGGACAGAGTAATTGGAAAGAAAAGACAATGGATGTGGTAGTGTGATAAACATCTTCATAAAATCAATATTGTAAAAGGAGGACAGTTGATGAACTGTAGTTGGATGACTTGAAAAACATTGGTCATAATCTCTGGAAAAGTTCCAAGTGAGGTGAAGATGGTCACCTTTTCATTTCTGTATAGGCTGGGGATAGATCAACTGATATGCTGTTCATCAGTGTTAGGATTACAAGAGGAACAACATTTTATTGACAAGATAAGCTTCATTTTGGTTCTAATTGAAACTTGAGTGGTTAGTTAGCTGTCTCTCTGGAGATATTTGAAGATATTACTGTGGAGCTCAGAGCTAGAGAGATAAGCAGATTTGACCATCAATCACGTGGATATTACAGCAGACATATGGTACTTGAAAGAATATCAAGAGACAATTGATAAAGTGAATTGAGGACAGGCTTAAGGATTATACCTTGGGGATGTTTGCTCTTAGGATGAAGCAGAAGGAAATATAATTAGATACAATAACTTGGGAAAAGTTGGAGTTAGAGACTGAGAAAGGGAACCAAGGCAATATGTGTTTTATGAAGTAGTGAGCCAATGCCAAGGAGTGAGCATGATGATCTTCTTACTCTGTAGTTGTGCAGTTCTTTCCGTAGATGTGTGAAGTTACTTCCTGTATTTAAGGGAGGCTTCATCTGCTGTCTCCAGTGTCTAATGTAGTACCTTCTATTGTTGCGTTTCTTCAGAATCACTGAGGCAGGATTTACAAACATTTCCGGTCACACGCGATAGTAGTCATTTTAGTGACGAGGTTAGAATCATGTGTCTTTAAAATTACTTTTAAGATCTTTTTTCCTGAACTTTGAGGAATTTATTTTTATTTTTAAGGATAAGGAGGCAAGAATTGGATGAAAGGTTAGTGAAGATGGTTGAATTTGGCAAAGAGCTAAGAAAGGAGATCCTTTAAATTCTATCATTTCACCATTGTAAAAATGTGATGTTTCTTATGTATTCATTCACAGTTATGTCTTTATTACTTATTTCATGTTTTACGGGGAACTATTTTCTGAAATACAACTGGCTTGGCAGAATGAAACTATTCTAAAGAGACACTGTGTCTCTCAATCTAATTAACAGACTATTGAGAAAAAAAAAAAGGTACCGAGAAAAAAAAAATGGGGATTTCCCCAGTTTCATGGTTTAAATCAGAAGTGTCCCCCAGTCTTGAGCACTGGCACATTTTGTCCCCACTGGGTGCTGTTGCTCTAGAAGACTGAGCTGATTGAACCTTGCTGGAGGATGTATTCCTGGGGTTGACTTTGAGATTACAAGCCTTGGGTACTTCCGTTTCTCTATTTCTACTTCATTCTTGCATCTGAACGTGTGAGCTATCAACGTGCTGCTCCTGATGCCGTGCCTGCTGCTTACTGCCAAGTTTCCACGCCATGATATTCTCTTATGTGTCTGGGATTGTGTGCTAAAGTAAATTCTCTCTGCTGTAAGTTGGCTTTGCCATGGCATTTTATAACAGCAACAAAAAGGTAACTAATATGCCCAGGAATTTTATCCTGGGAGAAGGAAAAAGCCCCAGCTAGAGAAGAAATGTGTATCCCAGAAAGAGATTTCATATAATTCAAACAACTTTTCAGGCCACTCTGTAGGAAGAGACTGGATCCCAGACAGTGGTGGTGGTTGATGAAGGTAGACTTGGGGGAGTGAGCTGGATCTCTTTGTTTTTCTTCCCGTTATGGACTCATTGAATAATTTTCTTTTCTATGACTCCCACTGTTAATTTGGTTCTTTTAACTGGCTTGTAGAGGATGGGTGGTTGTTCCTGGCTTGGGGCACCCACTGTGATCCTAAGTTCAAAAGAGAAAGACAATATGTTATGGCTCTTTTGATCTGACACAGTATCTACAGCAGTGACTACATTCATGCATTTGTTCATTCTAAATGACATGGTACTTAATGTGTTACCTCTGCTAGTCAGGGTGCTGTGAAGATAAATGCCCAGTGAAATAGGCCACGTGTGCTTCCAGTGTCCCCATAAAAAGGAGCCAATAGAAAATATTAAAAGTTGAAACTGCAAGGACACTCAAAGATAAGCAAAGAAGGCCTTGTAGGTCATGTTTAGATTTTAGACAGATTCCATTAACACACAGTACATGTTTATTAGATATTAATCCAAAGAAAGAAAATGTCTGGGTAGTTTTATAAAGCAACGTGAGTAGAAGAAACATAGTGAAAAGATCAGGTAAGTGCAATTTGGAGAATGAGATTTCGGAGAGTTAGAAAGATTTATGGCATGAGTTGGTAATAAGTCATGTAGTGCTATGGCCTTGGGTCTACTAATGCTAAAGTGGTGATGGGAAAACACACACACACAAACACACACACACACACACACACACGGAGATAGAAAAGGGGATGGTAGTATAGAGAAAGGCTCTCTGCTAATCAGAGGGAGGACTCAGGATCCAAAGCCTCAGGAAGTCTGGTCTGCCCACCAGAGCTTAGGGGCTTCAAGGTCTTTGAGAGGTCTTCTTCCTCTAACTTAGGATTGGTCAGTTTGAACAAAGACATGTTCTGGTCTGGTTTTGAACTTCTTAGAAGGCCACTGGCAGGGGCTTGCTACCAGCTGGGGAAAAAATGCAAGGGAGAAACCGAAAGTCTGCTGTACTCAGTATCTGTTTGCCGCCCCTGTCCCTACCCGTCTGCCTGTCAGGGATCTGATGGGCTGCTAATTTGTACCCCTAAGAGGGGGCCTGAGCAGAGAACAGATTCTAATATTACATTCCTCCAGCACTTTCCTTTTTACTCTTACTTTGTGAATGTTTGATTGACAGCATTGCATTGCTACACATTCTCACATTGATTTTCAAGTACAGGCCCAGTGCAATGGATCATGTCCTGAACCCTCTACAACTGTGAGCCAAAATAAACTATTCGTCTTTGTAAATTGATTATCTCAGGCAACTGTGGTAATAAGTTAATATTCCTTGATTAGCAGTAAAGGAAGCCTCACAGAATGGATAGTCAGAGTTCCAGTTGTGATCGTCGACAATGAAACGTTTCAAGCAGAGTCAGCAGTGGGGAACGTGGCTGTGGAGCACAGCCTCAGAGAAGTCAGGTGTGAACTTTGAAAGAACCTCCCCTGTTAGAGCTGCAGAGGACACATTTCCTCCCCAGCTGGAGTGGCGATGCCACATAGCCACATTGTCTGCAGAGCAGATCGTAGGAGACAGTGCCCAGCACAGTGAGGGGCTCTTTTCAGCATTTCAGTCAGGAAATCAAATCCTAGGAGCCAGCCACTGACAGCATGCAAGCAGGCCTCTCCAGGCACATGCAATTTCCCTTGCTACAGTGGCGGCAGTTCTCATGCTGCGTGTTTTGTTTATCAGTATTGTATTTTGTGTGACGCGTTCTGAAGCAGCCTACCATCTGCACAGACGTGACTGTCATTTGATTTCTACACAGAGGCCATGGATTCCTTACTCTTGTCCTGGGGAAAAAAATTATATTCATTTTTTAGCGGTTCCCTCTCTATCACATGTTTGGCTGAGCCTGGGCATTGTGGAATTCTGCCTCATGCTTCCCTTCTTTTTTCTAATCTCCTCTCTAGACATTACATATTGATCTCATGTCATAGCTAAGTTACTTTGAAGGTTAATGAAAAAAGCATCCTTCACTTTGAGTGTCTTTTGATGTTAGGCTATAATTTCCTTTCCTAACAACTCACACACCTACTTGTGGTCTACAAAAATTGTGATTAAAATTAAGAGATAGTGTTCATGAGGAATTGTAAAGGTTAATGAAATCATATATATATATATATGTATATATTTCATATTAATTAATGTGATTCTGGTGTATGTATGCATTATTTAAAGATAGTTTATCTGGTGGGGAAGTGTACAGAGACATACTTTGTGAGATCGGTGTCCCAGTTATTTGGACTATCCATAGAAAGCAGGAACCACTGAGAGGATCGCAATGATCAGACCTGCATAGCACTGAATTGTTGTCCGACTATGGTCTTGCTGTACTCAATGCAGTTGACATACTGTCCTCTTGCTTGTGTTACTCCATACCCACTGCCAAGAACCTTTCACTTTTCTTTATTCCTAAAAATTGCTGCTATTCTCTTATTCCTTGTCATTCAAAGTGTGTTCCATAAACTGGAGGGGTAAGATCATCTGGAAGTTCATTTGAAATGCAAACTATTAGGCCTGGCCCCAGACATAAAATATAAAGCATGTGTCTTAGTTACCTGTCAGTTGAAACATATTAAGATTTGAGAACTGCTGTTGTAATAATCACTGCCCTTGTCTCTCCATGCTCCATCGTAAGTCTGTGCCTTACCACTTCGCAGGGCCAGTTATTCTAGGGACTATTAGCTTGTCAAGACCCCCAATGGATTCAAAGGGTCTATAAGCTAACACATTGTTTATAGCTGGAATCTCTAAACTGCATCAATCTGGGCAGTGATGCTCCAGAATCAGCAATTAATATATCAACACATTTCCTCCACCCCATCCCATGACCCACTTAGCTTCTAGCCATTGTTTAGAGATTACTTTTCTGAGAAAAGAAATAGTTTGATTTTTCTTGCTGTAATAAGCCCCATGGACAAAAACATGGGGAAGAAAGGGATTATTGTAGCTTACAGTTTATAGTCTGTCGTCCAGGAGAGCCAGGTCAGGAGCTCAAGGAAGGAACCTGGAGGCAGGAACTGAAGCAGAGACCATGGAGGAATGCTTCTCACTGACGTGATCCTTCTGGCTGGCTCAGCTTTCTTGTATATCTAAGGCTGATCTTATGAATGTAATACCAACAAGAGCTGGGTTTCCTTATATCAATTGGTAATCAAGAAAATGCCCCACAGACGTGCACACGTGACCTTATACCCACACGAATAAGGGTAGCAAAAGGTGTTGAGTGGGAGGACCGAGGAAGAGAAATAAAGAAGGCAAACACAAAAGCTGGGACCAGGAGGTCTTGAGTAAGTTGATGACTTATGCTAAGCTAGTTTATTAGGAATTATAGCATTATATGTACTTTTGCAGTGGTAAAAGGGCCAAGGTCAGCAGAGAGCTGAGTCAAACAATGTTGGCAAAGAGAACATGGGATACCTCTGACACGACTGCCTTGTGACTGATAATCACAGCTCTGGAGGAAGAGTTAGGTCTTCAGAAACCACAACCTTGACTCCTTTAAGGCACTGGCCCCATCCCTGCCTCAGCCTTGCCAAGTTCACTCTTGGAAAAGGACACAGAAATATTGTTTCTTTTGTCCTTTCATCAAGGCACCTGAGAAAGTCTTCGGTTGATCTAGCTCCCCATACCCATAAATCAACCTGAAGGAGGCAATTCCTTAACCAAGGTTCTCTCTCTTCTCTAGTGTCAAGTTGACAAACAAGATCAGCCTTAACAGGCTGCACCAAGCACAGTATTATATACTCAATGGTAGAAATATGTCACTTTTATCTCCTCAATAATATTTTGAGGCAAGTAGCTACTGAGATAGTCCATGCTTCAGTTATCTACCATTCTTTTTTCTCACTATTTTTCTTTCCCTGCTTTTCACTGGTAGTTGCTTATACTCAGGTTCTAGGGTACACAAGAGAAGGGTCACAGCCTTAGGTGCTTCAGTAATTATCTACCCAAAGGGCATGCCCTGCTCACAAAGAGCATAATGCTTTTGCCTTGTCCCAGTCCCACAGTTAGACAGTATCTCTTTATCTCTGACTCTCTTTACTCCCGTGACTCCATATTGTTTTATCTCAGTCATTCATCTATCCCTTGAGTTGATTCAAGCTAAACTCAGTATCTTTAACTAAAGACTATATCTTACTAGCTTATATGTCCCCATGAAATATTCCACTGCTAAGCTTTTTGGTTACATAGAATCATTGCTCTACAATTAAAATGCAAGCCACTCTGAGAAAATAATTTATCAAACTAGGGATCAAATTTCATATAAATTATAATTTCAACTTTATTTGAATTTTAATATTCAAGACTTTCTAGAAAAAAGGTTAATTAACATTGGGGTTTGATATGCATATTGAACAAATTTACTTATTAAAATGGAGTTCATAAGTATTGAGCTGATTTATACTGGAAGGAAATATTCTGTTTGGTAATTTAAATTCTATTTCTTAGGTAAATAATTTTACACTTCTCTAAGGTTAGCTGAATATGCAAAGTGATAGATTTAAGCCAATAGAAAGAAGGCATGGGTCTGACCCACCCCCAGCCACACACTCTGAAGCTACATTGCTCTCTAAATAGAATTTTTTTTGCTAGTTCTTTCAAGTGTTTTTTTTTTAAAGCCAGAATAAACTGTAATATAATTTTGCTGAATTAACTAGTCCTTGCTGTGGTCTTATTATTTATAATTTGTTAGGCGTGTTTGGCGAAACTGAACAAAATGTGTGTAGTCAGTGTCTTATTCAGTATTTATCTTTGCTCAATATGAGAGCAAGAAACCTTATTAAAAGTAACTGAACTCATATGGTGGGAAATCATGGCCAAGTTGCCTCTTCTGATTAATGCCAGGAGAACTGAAGTGCGAAACCAGGGGACTCAAGAAAGCGGAGCACTTGAGTGCAATTTGCATGACAGGGCTCATTTTTATTATTACAGCTCCTTTGATAAGAGATTTATGAGTTTACAGTTCAGCAGAGAAGCCTGCTTCACAGCCCAGCATGTCCAAGGTTATATAAAGCACAACAATGTGATTTGTCTTTAGAAAAATGTCTGAGGTATGGGAACATCATTTACCACAACTATTCTCCAGAAACTGAGGAAGGCCATGGGCATTCCTTGTTCCTTCTCACATTTGTTGGTATTCCAAATAGCCTTCCCAAGAAATACCAACATCAGATGTTCTCATGCCCATGTCACAAATTCAGTCTTTCACACAATCTTAATTTACACCCCAACAGATGGGATTTGTCAAAGTTACTTTTCAAAACTTTGAAGGACATTATGTCTTAGTGACTTCTCTTGTAATTAGGATCTAGTAGCTGGCTTGCAATGTGGGAAGATATAGTCTGTCATGATGAGGAAGGCTGAGGGACTCACACCCATGGAAGAAGGGTAGGCTTGGCTGCATCTGGCTGGAACAGGGAGCAGACAGAGAGACAGGAAGCCGAGGCAGGCTATAAAAGTCAAGGTCCACTTCACTCTCCTTAGTGGCCCAGGGCTTCCTGCAAAGCTCCACATCTGAATGTTCCACAACCTCCTGAAATGAGCAGCACCACCAGATGAAGACCAAACACATTAAGTGGAAGACGTTTCACATAGAAACCACAACACTTTGCATTGAACTTCTTACTATGAGCATTTACAGCATTTTCCACAATTCTGAATCCTTTTAGAATTGATATTCTAGATTTGGATGTGTAAGAGAATGAATAATTAGATATGGCAAATACATGCCATCTAAAAGCCAAACAAAGTTTTCTTTAACAAAAAACCTCTAGGAACTTTTAGTAGGGTAGGTACTCTAATAAGCTTATCTCCAAATACAAATACCTCTCAATGATGGACATCTTCTGGTATTTGATGCAAATTCAAATATTTTCTTTTCTGTTTTTTATTTAAATTTTTTTAAAAAAATTTACAAACCATCCCCAGTTCCCCCTCCCTCCCCTTCTTCCACCGCCCATCTCCCCCATTCCACCCTCAAAAGGGGGAAGGCCTCCCTTGGGTAGTCAACGAAGTCTGGCATACCAAGTTGAGGCAGGGCCTAGCCCCTCCCCCCTGCATCAAGGCAGAGCAAGGTATCCCCCACAGGGAATGGGCTCCAAAAAGCCTGTTCACACGCCTGGTGTAAGTCCTGGTCCCACTGCCAGGGGCCCC
Organism: Peromyscus eremicus; assembly: GCF_949786415.1. Classification (NCBI taxonomy): domain Eukaryota; kingdom Metazoa; phylum Chordata; class Mammalia; order Rodentia; family Cricetidae; genus Peromyscus; species Peromyscus eremicus. Next base: position 34,598,999 of record NC_081430.1, read on the forward strand.
ACAAACAGATCAAGCCTCACAACTGTCACCCACATTCACGGGCCCTAGTTCAGTCCCATGCAGGTTCCCCAGCTGTCAGTCCGGAGTCCATGAGCTTCCACAATGCGTATATTTGTAGGAAAGGTCTCTAAATTTGGTAGAGACTCAGAGCTGGAGAGTATCTGTGACATGACATGCCTAGTCATGAAGATTAGGGTATCACTAATACCCCCCAGAATGTTCATAGTTTCTATAGTTGAGATGATTCCTGCCAGAAACCTGATAACAGCACTGATATTTCAGTCTTATCAGTTTTCTAGGAAAACTGAATTAAATCAAGATTGACTTTCAGAAGGAGAGCGAGCTTTTTCAATATGCCACCTACACAGGCTAATAAAAAATAAGCACGAAGACAATAGCACCATGAGGGAATTGCAGCAACTATACAAACTTTGCAAGAGTTGTAAAGCTCATGTTTTAATAATACAGTGGTGACAATTCCAGGGAATCTGAATGCCCTGTTGACATCATAAAAGTTATTAGTAGACAGTGTAAGACAAGAAAAGTCAGACCAACTGCTTCTGAGTTGCATACGGTAAGGTTATTGCCTCCATACCCAACTCTTGGCTATGCAGCATTGGGGAGTAAGTGAGGGCTTGAAGGTCAGATTGCCTCTCCCTTTCTGTGTACCCCCAGGGCAATAGTTAATCTCTTTTATCTCAGCCCTCTGTCTGTAGCCAAAAGTGAATACACGTATCATGTCATAGGGATGTGTGAAAATTTAAAGAAAGTAATATAAGTAGAGTTATTAATGAAGAGCCTAAAACATGGTTAAAATCACGACATGCCTGAAAGTAATTTATTAGTGAACAGGCAATTGTAATTGTTGTGTGACATTTCCTGGGGAGACTATTTCTGTGCATTCCAGAAGAAGAAGGAAACCCCTGCAAGGATGTCAGTAAATAAAGAGAGGAGAGTAGGAACAACATGAGCGATATTAATGGCAAAGTACCAAGAGAGCCATCGATGTCAAGTGAGATCCTAGAGTAGCCAAGTTTCGGAGCAGAACTATTATCTTGCCCCTTCAACAAACCCTGCCGCTAGCTCGTCTTTCATTTCCTTACAATCCACAATGTAGCAAGTACGCATTTTCTCTTTTTCTTCTGATGTAAACTAAAATTAACACGCATGCATGTACACACAGCACACAACACACAAAGACTTAGACCAACATTATATCACAAAAGCATTGATTGCTGACCTCAGTCATCACCTGCTGTCCCCCGACATGGCTACCGGCACTGTCGTATGCACCTTGGGTCAGGATCAGGGGAGAAAGCCAACTTAACAGGGCAGAATAGATGTTTTAGGCCAATGGAGCTGTTCGGGGTTTTGCTCATGGTGAGAACTATACAATTCACACCGAATAACCTACATACATACAATGGGTAAAAATTATCCAGTGTAAATTATATACCAGTAAAGCTAAAAATAAGAAAACGAAGAAGAGAGGTATAGGGGAAGGAAGGGACAGTTACTAATAAAATGCCCTCAAAATCATCTGTGGAAGCAGACTGCAATGACATTTGGATTGGATATTTATGTTTCAGTAGAATGATTATTTAGATATAATTCCATCTAATGATGGTCTGATATATAATTTTTGGTATGATAATGATGTGAAGGCAGTATTAAGTATGACATTAGTAGAAGCTGTACTTTGAATTTTTAGCCTTGACTATGATCTGTGGCACAATATGTCTTTGGATCAGCTTTTTGGATCATAAGTCTAGGCAGCTGACACTCTAGAGAACCCTGTTTTATTAACTATGTCCCCCCCCCAATCTCCCAGGTGCTATATGGCATTTTTGATTTAGGAAACTTTCTATTTATGATCGATTTATTGGGATATAGTCACATCTGGAAACATCTGAGTATTTTAACTTGAAATAGGGAACAATAAAAGTATTGGTTAAAAAAAAATTGGATATAGCCTAAGATCCTGTGCACTTTCTAGAATTAACAACTAATAACAGAGAAACATGAAATACTGAATTTTAATAGAATACACCGAGAAAATAACTCTACCAATAATTAGTCAATATTGGCAAGTCACAGAGAGATAATACAACAACAAAACGACCAAATTATTTGAGTTGCCTTAAGTTATAAGTTAACTTGGGGATATTTTTTTCTGATTTTCGGATCAATGGGACAGTATGGGTGCTCTTACCATCCATCTAGTGAGTTTAAACTTTCATACCTCAGGCCCACCTAGCTCCTGCATTTGACTCTGCTTCAGGAGTTAAAATAGAGTTTTGCTTTCTTATGGTTCTTTTTCTCTCACTAACACTCAAGATTAGTAATGTAGAAACTGCAGGCTTCAAGCGAGCTGATAGATGGACCCAGTAAGTACCTTTAAAAATAGCAAATGGTCAAATCTGACCTTTGGATACTGACAGCAGAGGGGTAATTGCATTGAAATCATTTCCCTTCCAGGGAGAGAAGCTTGCTGAGCACTGGCCCCCTGCTTAAATAGAACAGGGTTATTTTTTCCTTACAAGTGAACCTTCTGACACTTTGAAGTCAAGTGTCATTACTTTTGTCTGGCTTGTGGATTGCTGGATTCTCTGTAAGTGTGGTTTAATAGCCTGAATCTGTCATGAAATATTTATAGCGTTTTGTGCCTTGAAGATTTTGAATTTTACTTATAACCACATTATTAATAAAGTGGCTTATATATAACATGACACAATATAGCTTCTGTGCAAGTAGAACGACTCTAGTACAAATGTACATTTTGGCTTGAATTTGGATAACATCTAGATATTATCTGGTAAAAAAGATCAAATATTTGGTCAGCCATGTAGATGCCTTCTTTGGAAAAGTTTAAAAGGATGATTAAATAGTGAGACTCAGCGCACTAAATTAATACTTTTAATGAAGTTTAACAATTAGAATTTAAAAGCAGAATGAGAATGTAGTTCAATGGGAGAATGTTTACTGGCGTGTGGAGACCCTCGCTTCAATTCCCATGGTGATAGGACGAAAACAATGGTATGTTGTTGAGATAAATGTGTAATGAGTTAAATTATTTAAAATTTAAAGGTCAAATTTTTTATATTTGTCTGAACTGGAGTAACTTTCTATATTCAGGTAGTACATGCATTTGTGAAAATGATATATTTCACTGCTTGTCCAAATAGACATTCTGATTAAGGTAATATTTGTATTTTATAATAGGATGGCCCTTTCCTCTGCTCGATACATTTTTATTTTGTGCTAGTTTTATGAAGGTATAACTGACAAAAATTGTATATATTTAAGGAAAGTGGTATGATGATGTGCATATGTACTACGAAATCCTTATTACAATGGAACAAATTGATGTATTCAAAGTTACCTTTTGTAAAAAGCACATTTAAGGTTATTCTCAATGAATTTTAAGGGGTCAATAGGTCAGTTTTAGCTATATTGACTATATTGTATATCACATCCCTAGAATGTAGTTTGTAGTTGAATGTTTGTGCATTTTATACACAATCTTCCTATTTTGTCCTTTCATTTAGCCTAGGCAATGTTGTATATTAGTTTTTATGAGCTTGTGTTTCTTAGGTTTCACGTATCAGGAGGATAAAACAGCATTTGTCTTTCTGAATTCAGCTTCTTTGGTTTACATCCATGTGGAAATTGCCAAATCCTTTTTTTTTTTAAAGACTGAATAACGTTTCTCTCTCTCTCTCTCTCTGTAACATTTTCTTTAATCACTCATCTTTGAATAGATACTAGTTTTTTTCTATATACTGGATGTTGTGAAAATTCTGCTTATTGAATCCTCAAGTGCAGATATCTTCTTAAGATAGTGACTTTATTCCTCTGGATCCATGCATAGAAATTGGATTGCCCACTCATGTGGTAGTTGTAATCATATATTTTAAATGAAACTCTGTATTTCTTTCCGTAATATCTGTACCAAGGTACATTCCCACTCACAATGACTTGGAATTCTCTTTCTTCACATTCCCACTAATGCTAGTTATATTTGTCTTTTATGCTATAGGCATTCTAGGTGGTATGAGGTGCTGCACTGTGGTTTAGACGTGCATTTCCCTGACTAGTGATGTCGAGCATGTGTTAGGAGACCTGTTGGCCACTGACATATTCCTTTGGAGAAATGTCCACTCAATTTCCTGCTCATTCTAGAATTGGAGATTTTTAATATTAACCCTTTATCATACAAATATTTTCTTCCAATCTGTAAGTTTCTTTTGCCATACAGAGAGTTTTTAATGTTCTTGTTTGTTTTTGTTATCTATGATTATGACTCTTCCCTCTTGTTTTGCTTTAGCTAAAAGTGTTGCAAGCCTCAATTTGGTTGATTTTTTAAAAATAATATTCCTATTTAGTCTTTGAAAATTGAACGTGTTATATTTTGATCACATTCTTTCCCCTCCCCAACTTCTCCCAGATCCTTTCCACCTCCCTACTCATCCAACTTCATTTTCTTTCTCTGTCTTAACAACAACCAAAACCATGGAATCCAATTTATCTTGTTCCACTACTCCATAGTACAGGGTCTGCTCTGGTGCCTTTTTTTAAAAAAATAATTTTCTGTGAGGTCTAAATGAGCAAACTGGGGGTGAGGTGGGTAATGAAGGGCAAGGGATGGGGGAAGAGCACATAGGGGAAAGGGAGGTTTGAACTGGAACAGGGACAGAGTGGGAGAACAAGGAAAGAGATACCATGATAAATGAAGACAACATAGGAATAGGGAGAAACGGGGTGCTAGGGAAATTCCCAGGAATCCACAAGGATGACTCCACCTTAGACTACTAGCAATAGTGGAGAGGGTGCCTGAACTGGCCTACTCTGGTAATCAGATTAGTAGTAAATACCCTAACTGTCATCATAGAGCCTTCATCCAGTGACTGATGGAAGCAGATGCAGAGATCCACAGCCAGGAGGTAGGCCGAGCTCCAGAAGTCCAATCAGTGAGAGAGAGGAGGGATTCTATGAGGAAGGGGCACCGAGATCATGATGGAAAATGTACAGAGAAGGCCAGCCGTCTGGTGGAAACTCATGAACTGTGGACCAATAGTTGTGGAGCCCCCATGAGACTGTATTAGGCCCTCTGGATGGGTGAGACAATTGTTTAGCTTGAACTGGTTAGGGCCCCTCCCCAGGGAGTGGGATTGGGATCTGTCCCTGGTGCAGGAGCGGGATTTTTGGAGCCCAGTGCCTACAGTGGGACACCTTCTGCAGCCTTGGTGCAGGGGGAGGGGCTTGGACCTGCCTCCACTGAATGTATCAGGCTCTGCTGACTTCCAATGGGAGGCCTTGCCTTGGAGGAGGTGGGAATGGGGGATGGGTTGGGGGGAACATTGAGGGGCAGGAGGAGGGAGGAAAAGGGGATCTGTGGTTGGTATGTAAAATGAATAGAAAATTTCTTAATAATAAAAATTAAAAAATAATTTTCTAATTATCTATTTGATTTGTCTTCCTCCTTCCCAGTTCTGTGAACTAAACCCAGAACCTCCTGTGTGGTAAGTATATTCTCTACCACTGTGTTCCTGCCACCCTCCCCACAGGCTCCTGCTCTGATCATTTACTTTCTTCTCCTAACTTCAGGATTATTTTGGTTTTTTTGTTCTCTTTCTATATCTTTGAGATTTAAAGTTGTTTTTCTTCCTAAATTTGGATTATTTTTCTTTTTTCATATGTATACAAATAGCTCTAATTTCTCTCTTAGATCTACTTGGCTGTTTCTCATAAGTTGTAGTGTGTTTTATTGTCTCCACTTTCATTTGTCCCAAGGGAAAAAATATATATGAAATTTATATATTTAAGACATTTACATACATACATATCAGAAATTTATATATGTGTGTGGATGTAAATTTCTCTGATGTTTTAAATGTATGGATTGTTTAGACGAGTGTTTAATTTCCAAATGCATGTAAATTTTCTAGTTTCATCTCTCTTTCTAGCTTCATGTAGTCAGAAAAGCTGCTCCTTGATGTGATTTTAATCTTGTCAAATTTTTTGGGACATGTTCTTGACGTCACATAGACCAAACTCTTGTAGGGTGTTGTCTATTGTAGAGACTGTGTACACATGGTTAGAATGTACATTTCGATGGGGTGTCTTGTGTCTGTTAGGTCCATTTGATATATAGTGCAACTCAAATCCAGTGCTTACTTGTATACTTCCCATCTCAATGCTTTACCCATTATTGTGAGCATTGAAGTCCTCCATAATTATTGTTTCTATTTTTTCTTTTAATTTTGTAATTTTACTTTATATTTTAAGTGTCTCAATGGTTGATGAATGCATATTTGTGATTGTATCTTCCTGATGAATATACTTCTTTATTGGCATATTTTTATATAAAGACTTTTGTCTTTTTTCTTTTTCATGTTACTGATTAACATTTTTTAATACATTTGAAGAACTGGTTTTTATCATTTTTTCCTTTGATAAGACAGGTCTTACTGTGATGAAATCTTGTTTTTCTTTCTTCTGGTAATATGTATATCTTTTCTTGTTTCAGAAGGGCATCATTTCTAGATGAAATTGAATGGGAGCCATCCCCTCCTTCCTTTGTATCTTGACTAGATAGGTTATCCCATTCATTTGTGTCTTGCAAGACTTCTGCTGACAAATCTACTAGCAGCCTTGTGTTTCTCTGAGTTTCTTCACTGCTTTCAAAATCTTCACTTGTGGAGTATTTGGGTATTCTTTTTTTTTTTCTTGAGATTTTGCTTTGGTATCTTCCCATTGAAGGAGGAATTCTCCCCCACCAATCTTTACTGTTTCATAGATACCAGAAGAGAAACATTACCAGTCAACTTGATTAGGAATTTAAATAATAGTATTTTGATATAAATTCTATATTATTCTATGGGTTGACTACTAAAAATCAGAAAACAGATTAAAAAAGAATTAGAATAGTCCACTTTAACAATGAAATTATTGCATGTAAAGGGGCAGCCTTTACCAGGTGGTGGTGATAACACACACCTTTAATCTCAGCAGTTGGGAGGCAGAGCTAGGCAGATATCTGAGCTCAAGGTCAGCCTGGTCTATAGAGCAAGTTCCAAGACAGCCAAGGCTACACACACACACACACACACACACACACACACACACACAAAAAAAAAAACCCAAAACAAAACAAAACAAAAAACCCTGTCTTGACAAACAATGCAATTTCTATCTGAAATGATATACTTTAGAGACCAACATAAGGGTGATGAGGTATGTGGTATATGCCAATCTCCTTAATAGTGTGTGCATCATTGTGATGGTTTGAGAAGCCAGAAGCTTATTCACTGTAATCTGACTTCCCTGGGTGTGAGAAGTTGTATGCAGAGATTCTCTTGTAGATTCTCTTGTGGTGCTTCACACACTTGTGAACCCAGCACTTGGATGGTGGAAGCAGGAAGATCACAAGTTCAAGGTCATCCACAGGTACCTAGCAAGTTTCAGGCTAGTCTGTGCAGCATGTTAAAGTATATATGAAAGCTCCTATTCTGGATCTTGCTAACATCACTTCTCCATTCACTTTTATTGCTACTATTCAAGAGTATGATAAAAAGAACAGTGGGTCTTTATTCTTAGTATCTCAGAAGTGCCACACTATTTCCATACTCAGTAAGGACTAGTGATGGATGATTGTAATTATATTATGAATGATAATTGTTTTGTCTCTTGACTTTGCTACATTTGACATCATGATTCTAAGTAGTCAAATTATGACAAGCCTTGTTTTCTGTTGTGAAATTTAGGATGCATATATTTTAAACGTGTCAGGTTTAATTAGGGATAAAGGCAGAATATTTAGGCAAAGTATTGTTTGGAATTGATAGTCAATGTATATATAAAACCATTAAATAATTTGGAAATTCATTTTTCCTGTGAGGGAATCCTTAGTTATCAATCACTTCTGACACTTATTTTGGGCCTTAATTTACTTTGTTTAGAAGCTGTTATTTAGTTGTGGGGAAAAATGCCTTTAGATTGATTATCAAAAGCTGCTGCCAGTCTGATGGACAAGCAGAAAAATTTATGAAATTCATGAATTTATTTCATTAGATATTTCTGTAGAATTTAGTTATTTGCATAGTTAAACTTTTAGCAAGTGGAGTTACTATTACGAAGGTTGGTGTTAAGATAGAAAATTGAAATTACAAGATGTGTTTATAGAAGAAAATTTTAATTTGCAAATACAATCTCACTGGGGGAAAAACACACTTAAGGGTAGGTACCATGCTCAGCAGTAGATGGCCAACAGAAAAATAACTCAGCAGCATCTTTGGAGGTTATTACTACATAATGTTATGTTAGGGTATTTTTAAAAAATTGATTAATGTTTTTAAACCTTATAGATCACTTTGCATACTTATTACAGCTTCTAGTTTTGTGTTTTTATGTGATTCCTGATTGTGAGAACGTCTGTGTTTCTGCATCTGTATGTTTCTCGTCACGGTGATTCTTAAGAAAATGACCCCCATATGCTCATAGGGAGGGGCACTATTAGGAGGTGTGGCCTTGTTGGAGTAGGTGTGACCTATTGGAGGAAGTATGTCATAAGGGGTGGGCTTTGAGGTTTCAGAACCTCAGTGTAGGCCCAGTGGCTCTCCCTTCCTTCCTGCTGCCTGAGGATCCAGATGTAGATCTCTGAGTCCTTCTCCATCACCATGTCTGCCTGTGTGTCACCATGATCCCACCATGATGATAATGGACTAAACCTCTGAACTATAAGCCAGCTTCAATTAAATGTTTTTCTTTATGAGTTGCTGTGGTCATGGTATCTCTTTACAGCAATAGAACCCTAAGACACTTGTGCTTTTTCTTTTTTTGCCTCTTTTTCTTTTGTTTGCTTGTTTTATCCTATCCTAACTTGTTTGTTTGTTTGACCTCATCTTATTTTATTATTATTCCTTGGATGCTTTTCATCTCCAATGAGAGACAGAAAGTATGTGGATCGCATGAGAGCAGAGGTCAGGAGGAATGGGAGGAACTGAGGGAGATGGAAATTGCAATCAGAATATATTGTATGAAAAATCTACTTTCAATAAAAGAAAAAAAAACACGTCAAAGCAAAAATTTAACCTAAATTATACAAATTCCATGAAAACTACTTGGACTTAGTAAACTGAATCTTAATATTTTATAGTTTGGAGCATGCAAAGTAAGCCTGGTCTTACTAAAGGATAAATATTTACTAAGGGAGACTACATTGGATGGTACTCACTTTGGATTTCTTATGAAGAATGAGAGAGCATTACAAGTAACAAACTAAACCTAATTCATTGAATTCACGTAGTGATAAGTTATGAAGCTATATTAAGAATCTTCTTGAGATTTGGTTGTGGAAATATTTCACTTTTTTTCCCTGAACATGTTTAAAACATTTTCAAATAATTACTATGCAAAGAATTAACTTAATCTTATCTAATCAATTTGTTAGTACAAAACAATTAAAATAGTGTTTCAAAATTGAATGAGTTAGGATTTTAAAATATTCAGTATCAAACAACTATGATTAAAGGGATGTCTGACTCATGCCACAGAAACAAGGACATGAAAATGACTAGTGGTTTTTGTTTGTCTGTTCATTTTTTGTTTTCAAGACAAGACCCTTAAAGTCAGTGGACATTATAAACTTTGGGCTTTTAAGACAGCTAAGGTAGCTAATGCTGGCTTAATCATTCAATAATTTCATTTGTGTTACTGTGGTGATATTTTTGTTTGTGATCTAACAAATAAAGCTTGCCTGAAGATCACAGTGCAGAGCTAAGCCACTAGTTCGTCATAGAGATCAGGCAGTGGTGTCTCACACCTTTAATCCCAGCATTTGGAAAGTAGAGGCAGATAGATCTCTGCAAGTTCAAGGCCACCCTGGGCTACACAAGATTGATCCAGTCTAAAAGAGAAACAGAGCCAAGCAGTGGTGGCACATACCTTTGATTCCCAAAGTGGGATCTCAGGCCTTTAATCCCAGCACTAGGGAGGTGGAGACAGGAGGTGATATGGCTGGGTGGAGAGAGGAATATAAGGCAGGAGGAGAGAGGAGCTCATGCTCTTTCAGGCTGAGGATTTGGTGGAGGTAAGAACTCTAGTGGCTGGCTGCTCTGCTTCTCTGATCTTTCAGCATTTACTCTGACATCTGGTTCTCGTTTTTATTAAGATTTGTGCTACATGTCACCATAAAATTAAATACATATTTTTTTCTTTTCTTTTTTTTTATTTTGCAATACAATTCAGTTCTACATATCAGCCCTCCCGCCCCCCTCAACTTCCCCCCAGCCCACCCCCCATTCCTACCTCCTCCAGGGCAAAGCCTGCCCAGCAGACTGAGATCAACCTGGTAGACTCAGTCCAGGCAGGTCCAGTCCCCTCCTCCCAGGCCGAGCCAAGCGACCCTGCATAGGCCCCAGGTTTCAAACAGCCAACTCATGCAATGAGCACAGGACCCGGTCCCACTGCCTGGATGCCTTCCAAACAGATCAAGCCAATCAACTGTCTCACCCATTCAGAGGGCCTGATCCAGTTGGGGACCCCTCAGCCATTGGTTCATAGTTCATGTGTTTCCATTCGTTTGGCTATTTGTCCCTGTGCTTTATCCAACCTTGGTCAGAAGCAAAGTGCTAGAGAGACCCACAGAAATCCACAAAGATACCCCCACAACAGACTGCTGACAATGGTCAAGAGACAGCCTGAACTGACCTACTCTGGTGATGGGATGGCCAAACACCCTAATTGTCGTGCTAGAAACCCCATCCAACGACTGAGGGATCTGGATGCAGAGATCCATGGCTAGGCCCCGGGTGGAGCTCTGGGTGTCCAATTAGCGAGAAAGAGGAGGGTTTATATGAGCGAGAATTGTTAAATACATATTTTTATAAAGAGCAATTTATTGGGATAACAGTCAATAAGTATGCCTCAGGTTATCTTCTGTATCGCCTTATAATTCATGGCATTTCCCTCATATTAAATGATGGACTAGCATGGTGGCACGTACTTATAATCCACACAAGAGGAATGTGTTGGCTGGGGGATCAGGAGTTCCAGGCAAGCCTGGACTACATTGTAGCCAGACCTATTTGGCAGGATTTAGAGGGAGGAAAAGGGAAATAATGTAATTATATTAAAATATCAAAAAGTAAAATAAAAAATTAATAAGTAAGATTGTTGCAGTAGAAAGGATTACTTCTTTCCTGAGACATACAAAGCAGAGTGGTTTGCTCTTAGAATCACCCAGAAGAAATTATCAGTTTTACTGTGAGTTCAAGGATTGCTATAGGTGAGGTTGAGGCTAGCTAAGAGATTTTTATCAAATGGCAGTTTTGTGGTTTCTTCCAGGATCTACCATCTATGCATCTTGTTATCTTTCCATTCATCCAGAACCTTAAACAAAGGATGTGACTAAAATACAGCTCTTTCTCTCTCTCTCTCTCTCTCTCTCTCTCTCTCTCTCTCTCTCTCTCTCTCTCTTTCTCTCTCTCTCTCACACACACACACACACACGAGTCAAAACTTAGGTCTTGAAAGTTTTCAGAATTGTCATCAAATACTTAGCTTACCAAAATTCTAAGATATGATAATTAAAGAACTATCAACAAAGGGAAAATATCTTTTCTTTATATGGTAATCCGTCTTGTATTTAATAGTAGGGAGAAATCAATGCTTTAGTCCTAGGCAAGAAAATTAATGGTTTGAATCTTTCTACTTATTCTTCTGGAAGCCAACCTTATATATATTAAGAACCTTGTAAATATTCAGACCCTGAAATAGAAATATGTCTAGCCATAGGTTTCAAAAAAAAATCAGCAAATGTTGTGAGTTTTTTTTTGGGGGGGGGAAATAATGGTTTGAAACAAAAGTAAAGAGTGGGGAAATCTTTACAATGTGACATTAAGGATCTAAAACACCAAAGATTAAAGTTCTGTTATGTAAAATGAAGCTTTATTATAAACATGGAAGAAATTATTAATTGTAGGGGCTACAGATATGTCTAGTCTCAAGAGCACAGCCAACTTGAAAATGTGTTATAGCAGATACAAATCAACCAAATAATTAGGGTTATCTTAAACCCTAAACTGTGTTGTTTTTTTTTTTTAATTTTAAACATTGTATTCTTTGGGATACTTACCTGAGATTTTGACCTTTATTTGTAACCTTACACATATTCTCCACGTTAATGAGAATTCCATGTAGATGATTAAAACATGTAGTACTCGGTAAACTGCTAGTCACCTTCTTTGTCACAGCAGAATGAACAATGCACCACAGCAGTTGTCTGTGTATAGGTCAGCTTTTTGTAGGTATACAGGAAACTATATCTCGCATATCAACCTTTGGGAAACATGGACAGGCTTACCATTCATTCATGTTGCAGCATGTATTGGTACTTTATTACTTTATACTGCAGGGCTCTAAATAACCATGTTTACATCCTAGCCAGTTGATGGATCTCTCCAGTGTTTCTACTGTAAGAAATTATGATTAATGCTTCTAGGATACTTCTGCACATGGCTTTGTAGTGACATGTACTTTTAATTCTCTTGGGCAGATTATTAAGAGTGGAGTTTCTGGACCATATGGTAAGAAGTCCTTATAATTACGTAGGATATTGCCATACTTATATTATAATCATAGCTCAGTGTAGTTTTGTTTACACTTCTCTAATGACCAACAATGATGGGGAACTTCATTTGATTATTATCATACATCTTTGGTGAAATAGCCCATCAAAAGCATTTGTTCATTTAAAAGTTGGATTGTCATTCTTGAGTTGTGCTAATTTTTATTAACTTTTGGTACAAATGCTTGATCAAATAGGTAGTGGTGGGAATTTCTCTCATTCTTCAGCTTGACTTTTCATTTTTTAAAATGGAATTGTCTGAAGTACATTTCCTTCCATATTTAGGTTCTAATCTCTTTCTAATATGTAAGTATTAAATGTTGTAAAGTTTTCTCTAAGCATTGCTTTACCCAAAGTCAACTTATTGCTGATAAACTTTTTAAAACTTTTTATTAGCACATTATTTGTATCATGGTGCAGGTTTCCTGATTACATTTTCATACGTATAAGCAATATACTTCAATTATATTCACCCTTTACTTTCTCACCTACCCCTCTTTGCTTTCACATAGTTTTTAAAGACTCATTTTTGTTTTTATTTATTGATTTGAGTGTGTGTGTGTGCGTGTGTGTGTGTGTGTGTGTGTGTGTGTGTGTGTGTGTGTGTAAATACTATCCAAGTGCAGGTGCACACAGAGACAAGGAAGAGGTGTCAGATCATGGAGAAAAGAAACTGCAGGTTATTGTGAACCCGCCCGAAGTAGTGTACTGGGAATTGAATATGGGTCCTCTGCAAGAACAGCATGCGTTCTTACATGCTGAGCCGTCGCTCCAGACACCTTAAGTCAATAAATTTTGATGTGTTATTTTTGCCTATTCAGTAGGCAAAATAATTTTCTTTGCAATTTCTTTTTTGAAGCAAGAATTATTTTGATCTACGGTGCTTAATTTTCAAGTGTTTGTTGATTTCCCAGATTTCTTTCTTTTATTTAAGGTTTAGTTCTGCTAGGGCTGGAGAACATACTTTATATGTCAATCTGTTAAATTAATGGAAACCTGTGATATGGCTTAGCTGATTTTATCCTAAAGACCATTCTGTGTGTACTTTGAGGAATTCATTCCAAGGATGAGTTAGTTGATGCTAATGTTCCATAGACAAGTGAGTTTTCTGTTTTCTCTCAGATGTTTAGACGTTACTGAAGATGGGGTATTAAAATCACATTTTTTTTAATTTTTAAAATCAGTTTTTTTGCTATGGTTACACATCTGTTATTAGGTGAAGATACTATTATTATATTTTTCTTATATAATGATTCATGCCTTAATTAAAGGCTTCTTGTTTAAATACTATTTTGATATAAATTCCATATTATTTCACTATGGTTATTCTTTCTTTCTGTTACTACTTCCATGGTGATTTCCCTTTGTTTTTCCTTTTAGGTGTGTTTTAAATCTAAGGCATTAATCTTGTAGACATTATGTAATTGTATATTGCTCTTGTGATTTCTTTTTCTTTTTGTATGGTTCTGGAGATAAAGCCCAAGGACTTTTGTATGCATGCTAGCTGAACACTTCACTATCAAGGTACAGTCTTAACCTCCATGTCCCTTTTGACTGGGCTCGCTCTCTCTCTCTCTCTCTCTCTCTCTCTCTCTCTCTCTCTCTCTCTCTCTTTCTCTCGTTTGTCAAGTTGTCAAGACAGGGTTTCTCTGTGTAGCCATGACTGTCTTGGCACTTGCTCTGTATACCAGGCTGTCTGTGTGGCTTTGCCTCCCAAGTGCAGGGATTAAAGGTGTGTGTTATCACCACCACCCAGTGAGGGCTGTCTCCTTATATGCAGTAATTTCTTTGTTAAAATTAACCATTCTTTGCCCTACAGAAGCTTTTCAGTTTCAGGAGGTCTCATTTATTAATTGTCAATCTCAGTGTCTGTGCTACTGGTGTTATATTTAGGACGTGATCTCCTGTGCCAATGTGTTCAAGGCTACTTCCCACTTTCTCTTTTATCAGGTTCAGTGTGACTGGATTTATGTTGATGTCTAGATCGACTTGGACTTGAGTTTTGTGCAGGATGACAGATATGGATCTATTTGCAATCTTCTGCATGTTGATATCCAGTTATACCAGCACCATTTGTTGAAGATGCTTTCTTTTTTCCATGGTGCAGTTTTGGCTTCTTTGTCGAAAATCAGGTGTTTATAAGTGTTGTGTATTAATGTCAGGTTCTTCAATTCAATTCCATTGGTCCACACATCTGTTTTTATGCCAATACCAAGCTGTTCTTATTACTATAGCTCTATAGTAGAGCTTGAAGTCAGGGATGATGATACCTCCAGAAGTTCCTTTATTGTACAGGATTGTTTTGGCTACCCTGGGTGTTTTGTTTTTCCATATGAAGTTGAGTATTGCTCTTTCAGGGTCTGCAAAGAATTGTGTTGGGATTTTGATGGGGATAGCATTGAATCCACAGATTGCTTTAGGTAAGATTGCCATTTGTACTATGTTAATTCTACTTACTCAAGAGTAGATATAAAGCAAAGGATAACCAGGCAACAATCCACAGCTGTAGAGAAATTAGGTAACAAGGAGGACCCTAAGAGTGATTCATGGATTGCCCTAGGAAGGAAAAATAGATGAGATCTCCTGGGTAAACTGGGAGCAGGGGGAGGGTGGAGAGGGGAGGAGAATGGGAACATGAGGGATCAGGATAGTTGAGTTGGGGGAGGGATAGAGAGGTAGAGCAATGAAAGAGACATCTTGATAGAGGTGGCCAATTATGGGGTTAGGGAGAAACCTGGTGCTAGGGAAAATCCTAAGAATCCACAAGGATGACCCCAGCTAAGACTCATAGCAATAGTGGAGAGGGTGCCTGAACTGGCCTTCTGTAATCAGATTGGGGACTACCCTAATAGTCATCGTAGAACCTTCATCCAGTAACTGATGGAAGCAGATGCAGAGATCCACAGCCAAGCTTTGGGCTGAGCTTCAGGAGTCCTGTTGAAGAGAGAGAGGAAGAACTATATGAGCCAGAGGGGTCAAGATTAAGATAGGGAAATCCACAGAGACAGCTGATCTGAGCTTGTGTGAGCTCACAGACTCTAGACGAACAGCTAGGGAGCCTGCATGGTAACAAGGAGGACCCTAAGAGTGATTCATGGATTGCCCAACCGACCTGGGACTGACCTAGGCCACTGTCTGTGGGTAACAGTTTTGTAGCTTGGTATGTTTGTGGGCCCCTAGCAGTGGGACAAGGATCTGTTCCTGGTGCATGAGCTGGCTTTTTGGAACCTATTCCCTATGGTGGGATGCCTCGATCAGCCTTAATGCAGGGGGAGGAGCTTAGTCCTGACTCAACTAGATATGCCATGCATTGTTGACTCCCATGGGAGTCCTCACCCTTTCTGAGGAGTGATGGGCTGGAGGTAGAAAAGGGGTGGTGGGAGGGAATGGAAGGAAAGGAGGGAGGGGAAACTGTGGTTGGTATGTAAAATACATTAAAAACTAAATACAAACAAAAATACAAACAAGAAAAAATGAATCATTCTTATTCTGTGTCAGTCTGTTTTCTGATTTTTAGTAGTCAGTCTGTGGATTAAAACACCCATTTCAACTTGTCATTATTTATTTCAGATGGGTACTAACAATTCTAGTCCCTCTCTTTCTTTTAGCCTGACTTAATGGTTTTACATCTATTACATATATATCCTACCTAAAGTTCACCTTTGAGTCATGACTCTAATTGTTTTGTAGAATATTATGTTTTTTGCATGTTAAGAAATGACATAATTGCTGTTCTTCATTTATTCCTATGGATTTAGAATATTTCTATCTATTTCTTTGAACTGTGAAGTTGAAATGATGTCTATTCCAGTGCTGAATCTCTTTTGATAGAATATGTTAATAGCCCAAACTCTCCTCTAGTCTCCCTGAGTTTTACTTTTGTGTGGTCAATTCCAGTTTCCACATGTATGTTTAGAGCATCATGGTTGGCCAGAAGCACATGGAGTGACTTGGAATGTTGGCTCTGTTGATCATATCCGAAGCCTTGTGAAGGATGCTGCTCATTCTCTAAGTACAAAAGCTAGGGGCTAATCAAACAGAATCAGATAGCTAACTGACAAAGCACAGGGAGCCACAGATGGTCACAGATGAGGGTATGCCCATGCTAGAATGTTACATCATTTTATCATTTAAACCTTATCTCAGCAGGATGCTGATGCTCAAGTCATCATGTCCTTATGAATACTTTCCAGAGAATGGAGTTTTTGATGACTTTTTTTTTTATCATTTTGTCATTTATTTTATTTTGTCATTTATTTCCCCTCTAGGAAAGGACATACTGTTTTCCCCACTCAACTGTAGCCAGAAGCCTCATTAAGGGACAAGGGAGAAATGGCAATACAAGAAATCACGAAAAATAAAACATAGTTCATCTCATACTCCTAGCTGAAGTGTTTCTGTCAAAACCTAGCCAAATTCTGATTGATGTCTAGTCATTAATATATGAGCTAGCACCTAACCAAAAGAAAGAAATATTGATTTTCTATTATGGAGTAAAGAAAGTAGCTAGGCAAAGTCAGAAAGGGACACTATATTAAAACATCATTTCACACTTCAATTCTGCCATGCAGCATTTAGGAAAGTATATGTTTGGGTAATTTAGGGCTAGCTTAATATTGAAAAAAATGACTTGGTTAGAATGAGGGCCAGATAAAAACCGACATATGGACCAATGGAATTGAATTGAAGACCCTGACATTAATCCACACACCTATGAACGCATGATTTTGGACAAAGAAGCCAAAACTGTACCATGGAAAAAAGAAAGCATCTTCAACAAATGGTGCTGGAATAACTGGATGTCAACATGCAGAAGATTGCAAATAGATCCATATCTGTCACCATGCACAAAACTCAGGTCCAAGTGGATCAAAGACCTCAACATAAATCCAGTTACACTGAACTTGGTAGAAGAGAAAGTAGGAAGTAGCCTTGAATGCATTGGCACAGGAGACCACTTCCTAAATATAACACCAGTAGCACAGACACTGAGAGCGACAATTAATAAATGGGACCTCCTGAAACTGAGAAGCTTTTGTAGAGCAAAGGACATGGTCAATAAGACCAAACAACAGCCTATACAATAGGAAAAGATCTTCACCAACCCCACATCTGACAGAGAGCTGATCTCTAAAATATATAAAGAACTCAAAAAGCTAGAACATCAAAATACTGAACAATCCAATTAAAAAATGGGCTACAGAGCTTAACAGAGAATCCTCAACAGAAGGATCTCAAATGGCTGAAAGGCATTTAAGGAATTGCTCAACATCCTTAGTCATCAGGGAAATGCAAATCAAAACAACTCTGAGATACCGTCTTACACCTGTCAGAATGGCTAAGATCAAAAACACTGAAGACAGCTTATGTTGGAGAGGATGTGGAGCTAGGGGAACACTCCTCCACTGTTAGTAGGAATGCAAACTTGTACAACCAATCTGGAAATCAGTATGGCGTTTTCTCAGAAAATTGGGAATAAGTCTTCCTCAAGACCCAATTATACCACTCTTGGCATATACCCAAGGAATGCTCAATCATACCACAAGGACACATGCTCAACTATGTTCATATCAGCATTATTTGTAATAGCAAGAACCTGGAAACAACCTAGACACCCCTCAACTGAAGAATGGATAAAGAAAATACGGCACATATACACAATGGAGTACTACTCAGCAGTAAAAAACAATGATATCATGAAATTTGCAGGCAAATGGATGGAACTAGAAAATATTATCTTGAGTGAGGTAACCCAGACTTAGAAGGACAAACATAGTATGTACTCACTCATAAGTGGATACATGGGAGGGAAGGGATGGCCAGACTGTAACCCACAACTCCAGAGAGGCTAGCTAACAGGGAAAGACCATAGGAGGGACACATGGATGACCCTGTGAAGGAGAAGTGGATGAGATCTACATGAGTGGACTTGGTATGGGGGGGTGGCAGAGGGTGAGGAGTCGGGGATGAGAACATAGGGAAATGGGAGGGTCAAGCTGGAATAGGAACAGAGTGGGAGGGGAGGGAGGAAGATACCATGATAGATGAGGACATCATGTGAATAGGAAGAGGCAGGGTGCTGGGGAGGCTCTCAGGAATCCACAAGGTTGACCCCACCTTGGTCTGAGGGCAGTGGTCCAGGGGTGCCTGCACCAGTCTACTCTGGTGACCAGCCTAGCAAATAACCTAGCTGTCATCATAGAACCTTTGTCCAGTGACTGATGGAGGCAGATACAGAGATCCATGGCCAGACACCAGATTGAGTTCCGGGAATCCAATTGATGAGAGAGAGGAGAGATACTGCAGGTGAGGGACACTGAGATTATGAAGGGAGGACATGCAAAGATGACTGGCCTTACTAGTGGAACCCCATGAACTCTGGACTGGTAGCTGTGGAGCCCCCATGGGACTGAATTAGGTCCTCTGGATACAGAAGACAGTTGTTTGGCTCGAACTGTTTGGGGGGCACCCAGGCAGGGGGATCAGGATCTGTCCCTCATCTATGGATAGACTTCTGAAACCTGGTACCCATGGTGTGACACCTTGCACAGCCTTGGTGCAGTGGGAAGGGACTTAGAACTGCCTAGTCTCAGTGTGCTGGGCTCTGCTGACTCCCCATGGGAGACCTCGATTTTGGGAATTTGGGGATGTGGGGTGGCTTGGGAAAGAGGGCTGGGGGTTGGGAGGAGGGAGGAGGGGGGATCTGTGGATAGCATATGGAGTGAGTAGAAAATTTCTTAATAAAGAAAAATGAAAGAAAAAAAAGAATTACAATGTCAAAAAAAAAAAATGAAGACCAGATTAGTCATTATCAATTTAATGCTATAAGAATTTATAGATTGTTTTAGTGACTGGACTTGGGTAATATGTAGGAAGCCTTTCTCTTGATAAATGACCCATCTTGCCTTTTCAGTGGATTTAAACTCTCTTTGAGAGAGATCTTGTCCTAATTTGTTTATCTACCTGTTAGGGATACCTTGATAATTAAGATTTAATTTATAATTTAGTGCTTCAGTAAACCTCTTGGATGATGTACAATTCTACCAATAATGTGTGACATGGAAGGTATTTACCTTTTAAGAAGTAGGGCAAAATTATTTACTTTTTGAAAAGCAAGATACAATGGGTGTGTTGAGAAGTTAGTTAGGTGTAGCTGGAGAATTTCTCTCCAGCTCCCGCCACCAAGTCCCGCCAGTCCCAGAGCCCACTTATAAAATAAACACACAGACTCTTACATTATTTAAACTGCTTGGCCATTAGCTCAGGCCTGTTATTGTCTAGCTCTTACTCTTATATTTAGCCCATTTCTATTAATCTTTACTTTGCCACATGGCTCATGGCTTACTGGTACCTTACATCTTCCTTGTCCTGGCGGAGGCTCCAGGCAGTCTCCCTCTTCCCTTCCTGTTCCCTCAATTCTCTTTTCTGTTAGTCCCGCCTATACTTCCTGTCTGGCTATTGGCCAATCAGAGTTTATTTACATATAGCGATATCCACAGCACTTCCCCTTTTCTTCTTCTTTTTTTTTAAAAAAAGGAAGGTTTTAACTTTAACATAGTAAAATTACATATAACAAAACAATTATCAAGCAAGAATTACAGTTACAATATTAAAGAAGAGATCCTATCTATCTTATATTTGTGAGTTTAAGGTTTTATATCTAACTTTTCTTTTATTATAACTAAGGAAAATTGTAAGTATCTAGTCTTTAACCATATCAAAGACCTCAGAAGGATATAATACTGCCTGAGAAATGGGAGAAGGATGCAAGCAACTTTTGGGAGTCTTGCAGGGTAGACAGAGACAGCTGAGCCTGGACAGTCATCCAAAGTTTTCTTGTAAAGTTGGGGCATCTGTCTTTAGCCCACAGGCCTAGAGTCTCTTATTCACTTTTCTCTGTGTCTTGTAGAATGTCTGGCAGTTTTCTCTGCAAAGCAGGAGCCTGAAGGACCATTTTGTCAAGCAAAGTTCAGTGGTCACCTTTCTATGGGTCCTGCATGTCCAGTTGATCAAGCAGTCCAGGCAAGAACAGTTTCTTGCCCAAATGGCTATTTTTGTCAAGGTGAAGATAAACTCCATATGGAGTATCTTCGATGCCCATCCTCCTCTCTGAAGTAAATCGGTGCTGTCAGGAGCAGACATGTCTCACTGTCCAAAAAGTCTAAATTTTTAAAACATTTTAAATGCCATATTCTGTAGGTCTTTGAAGTATTTGAAGACTACCTATCTATCTGAAATATATCTATGTATACCTAGAAGACTTAACTAACATGGCTACAAATATTATCATAGATGACTAACTATTAATCTATTTTTTAATTATCCATTACAATTTTAAATGAGTTACATAAACATAATACCTCAAACAAGAATAGAAATATATATACAGTATAACAAAATTAAGTTTAAATTTGTATCAATAAACTAAAATCTATAGCAATGTAAAACATTTTAAACAAGTTGTTACTCTTTAAAAGTAGGTTCATTAATCTACCCTTTCATCCTATCATATCTAAACTATCCCCCCCCTTTTTTTTAGAAAGAGATTGTATTTATAATCAACCTGTTTTAAATAAAAATATTGGTTTTTCTCTGTCCCATACCAGAGGGCTCTTTTGATTTGGGACACAAGAATCTCTTAACCATTTTTTTTTTGACCAATATGTCTGGGTTTAGAGGGGGAGTGAGCCAATTCCATCTCTAAAGCCAGCTTGGTATATTTGGGAATTTGGGCATAGCTTCTCTTACTACTTCCTACTGGAGGGGGGCGCTGTATCTTATGGGGACACAAAGAAAATTTTAGGATCATGGAGTAGTCCATGAGGCTGTATTGTCTGAGCCAGTTGCCTTGAAACCATTCTGGATGTTGAGTCATCTGGGCCATGGTGTCATTGGAGACCTTTCAGGGGGTCTTGGCTGGTCAAACCTGATGTATCTTAATCTGGAACAAATCCATAGTCTCTGGCTTTCTGTGGAAACAAAAGCAGATACTCTTTTCCAAAGCAGCATATCCTTATATCCAAATTTTGAAGTCAAGGTACCTTTAAAATATACACTTTGGCATAACTTAACAGCTTTTACAATCAAATGTTTTTCTGCAGTTACGAATATCAAAGAGAACATAATCCAGATTCTCTGTGTGGTAGCCATCTTTACATGGCTTATTTTTTTATATTAGCTTGAGCCTATTCCTTTTAAACTGCAGCCTTCTAAGCCTGAAATGGCACAGTGGCTGCTGGCTCCGCCCACTACAATGTGTTACTTGCAGAGGCCTCATTCCCACCATACTGCAGGTCGAAAGCGCACGCTAGGAACCCACCAGTAGCTCAAACCGGCAGCTGCCGCTCATTTGAGAGAGACAATTAGGAAACTGTTTTTAGCTCCGTTTTAGAATCTTTTTTCTAAGTTTTTAGGTGGAAACTCTTGCCACCACGTTGGACGCCATTTGTAGCTGGAGAATTCCTCTCCAGCTCCCGCCACCAAGTCCCGCCAGTCCCAGAGCCCACTTATAAAATAAACACACAGACTCTTACATTATTTAAACTGCTTGGCCATTAGCTCAGGCCTGTCATTGTCTAGCTCTCACTCTTATATTTAGCCCATTTCTATTAATCTTTACTTTGCCACATGGCTCATGGCTTACTGGTACCTTACATCTTCCTTGTCCTGGCGGAGGCTCCAGGCAGTCTCCCTCTTCCCTTCCTGTTCCCTCAATTCTCTTTTCTGTTAGTCCCGCCTATACTTCCTGTCTGGCTATTGGCCAATCAGAGTTTATTTACATATAGCGATATCCACAGCAGTTAGGCTTTAGTTTATTATTGATTAAAAGTTGATAATATCTAAAACTAGCTTTCATAATACACACAATAGCACTGGTAAACTTTTACAGAAATGGACATTTGAAACTTGCAACAAAACTCAGATGTTTGAATGCATAGTAAAGAAGAATGAAATTCACACACAAACCAAGGAGGCTATTTCATAAAGGGGAAGAAATACAAATACTGATCCTCTGGGACTTATGATAGGTTCCATAGTGATAATCCTGCTAGAAGTGGGAATATCAAAAATTGGAAACGTGTTTATAGTGTAATTCTACCTCCCATCCCCTTTGATTGCAAGATTGACTGGGCACTTCCTCCACCTGCTCTTGTCCAGCATCATAGAAGAGTGTGGCCCAGGAAAAGACCACAATTCAGAGTTTAAGATGTGATTTCCATTGCCTATGCATTTCTTTTTCACCAGTATAAAATAAAAAAGAATAAGTTGAACCACTGTAGTTTGAAGATCAATAGTATAAAGGGTGTGAAAAGTGAAGAAAGAATCCTTTAGGTCTGGTTATTAGAAAACATGTGATAAAGCTGTAATTGTTTTATCTTGCTTAAACCACCAGTGTGTGAGAGACTACTATGCCCTCATGCTAGTTTAGAAAGCAGAAGGGATACATGAACACTTTCCAAGTGAAAGGCTAGTGCTGCTTTATGGATGTATGTATGGCTTCTCCTTTGTCATGATTAATAAAGAGCAACTCAGATAGCCTTGTTACAGCAACAAGCCAACCTTTGTTGTATCTAACAGCTTAGGCAGCCTTTTCCAGTAATCTGCCTATTAGAAGAACAGGGCTGACAATCCCTCTTTCTGTTGTTTGGTATTAGTTATCTATTGCTACCACAAACATACTGACTTTAAATACCACAAATTAACATTCTGTTTCAGCTCCAACAAGAACAAGGATTGAAAAATGTTACTTCAGTCCAAACAACAAGAAAAAAATGCTGGATAAAATAGAAGTAAACTTTTCTTAGTTCTGTCAGAGAACGGATATATATGGCAAACGGCCACTTGGAAGTCTGAAGTGACAGGAAAATCCAGAAGGTGGTTAATATATTGTAGATGAAATTCTAATCGGTCTTATTAAATAAGAAACACAGAGGCAAATACAGAGTTAAAGCCAAGAGATCAGAGCAAAAGCCACTACTACCTTATCTGACTACCTCGCCACCGTTGCTTCCCCCAGAGAGAGAGACCTTCTCCTGTGTAACCTGTCTTCCTGTTCTGCCTTCTCATTGGCTCTAAACCCAACCACATGACTTCCTCATCACTGCCTGTCTATACAGACCTCCAGGTCTCTATGGTTGGTACTGGGATTAAAAGTCCAAGCCACCTTGCTTGGCTACATCCTTGACCACACGGAGACTCTACCTGCCATATGATTGGATTAAGGGTGTGTCTACCACTGCTTGACTTCTACTTAATGGCTATGACCTCTGATCTCCAGGCAACTTCATTAACATACAAATAAAATCACATTTCAGCACAAACAAAGTGTCACCAATATATGTTTATGACTAGAATAGTTGTGACTACAGATGTAATTTTGATGAATGACTAAAGGTTGAATGTAGAATGTGAGGGAGAAATTTGTTCTTTAGAAGGATGTTTACATTTCCTACTTTTTATCTGCATAGAGCCCACCAAATTCTTATGGTGATGATTTAAGTCTGATCTTTGAGACTTTGCCCATGAGGAAAAGAAATCTTGTGAATTACAGGCAAAACCTTATCCAAGACAGAGGCATAGTTAGTCTCCAATATGAACCCTTTACAAGAGATGTGTACTGGGATTGTGTATGTGTGTAAAGACATCTCAGCACAGCTCTTCTACTCTTCCATTGGTATCTAAGAGAGAAGATGGTAAAAGCAGAAACATTTATGCATATCATTGCTCAAGAACAATGGTCAACAAAACTACATATTTTATTTGGAGATTATGTAATGCCCCTTTCTGTACCTTAACAAGACTCTAACAGTGGGCCTTCAGTATGGATTGTTTCCAAAACAAATGAGAGATTCAGGGGCTGTGCCTGAGAAATAGTTTAGGAAAACACAAATTTCAGAGGGGAGATAAGAACCCTAAACACTAATTTCTGGGTACTACAGATCTGGCAAATATTAGCTCCTTTACTAGGGAGACTAACATAAATCTTCCCATTAGAGGACCATTTGCCTTAGTTCCTATTGACCTGTACCACATATTTGGTTTTCAACAAATGATCACCAGGGATATGCAAGAGAAGATAAGGTCAGACCAGACAAAGGGAACATCAAAATTAGATACAGATATGATACCAATGTGAAAACTGACTGGAAATTTAAAAATACAATCATTATGTTAAGGGGATATAATTAAAATTAGAAAAAGAATATATATATAGATAGAGTGATCAGAAATAGAAATTCTAAAAAAAATTTAAATGTTGAGAATAAAAAGCATATAAACAGAGACACAGATCTTCGACGAGTCTATGAGAAGACAGAGTATAGCTAAAGGACAAAACAGTGCTAGCTCTATACAAAGTTCTCAAATTGAAATGAAAGGAGTTTTAAAAAAAAGCTAGTGGAAGAGCAATGAAAAGCCTTGGAAAATGCCCCATAACATGTACAATTAGCCTAACAAACAGAGCAGAAAGGCAAAGAGGAAACACTTGAAGAAATGATGTGAGAGTCCTTTCTAAAATCGACAAGAGGCTCCAATTCACTCATCCAAAAAAGTTCCTGAACGCCCAGAAAAATGTGCACTAAAAACCAACCACTCTAACAATAAACCACAGATGATACTTAAGAACATAGTAACAAATTGCAGCGAATCACAGGCAAAGAGAATTTACTGAAGTCAGCGGGAGAAAATAACAACAAAATGAATCCAGCTCACCATTAGAGGGATGAGAGTGAGAATGTCACTGGGCTGTTCTTCAGAACCCACACGAGCTGTGACAAAAGACAAAAAAAGTTAAGGGAGGGTGGACTTATTTGGGGACAGCTTTAGGGGTTTCAATCCCTTGCAATGGGGAGAATGGGACAGAAAAGGGCAGTTCATCGCTGGGAAGGAGAGAGAGAGGAGAAAACCGCACACAGGACAGTGTGCCTATGCTAAGAGATTTTCTCCTTTTCTCCCTGTATTTAGCCCTAGCCCCTAGCCTGTGGGATGATGCCTCCCACACTCCTGGCAGTTCTGTCTTTCCTTAATATTCTCCTATTTGTGGATAGGTACTGTTTAAATCTGGTTTTGTCTTGGAATGTCTTGTTCACTCCGTCTATGATGATAATTTTAGCCAAAGTCTGTGGGAATTGACTTTCACTAGAAATATCCCAACAGAAGATGGTAAAAAGCTGCTTCTCAGTCAGTACTACAATAAAATGAAATATTAGAAACTGGGGTCTTCATGAAGAAAGAGCATCAGAAGAGGGAACAAATAATGATAAAATAAAAATCTTTCTTTTTTTATATTTTAATAATTTTTCTTTATTATTTTAACAGATGTCTTATTGTACACAATAACACTTAATAGTTTTATGTTGTATTATTATTACTGTTTAGAATAAATTTTATGAGGATTTCATTTGTGTGTAAAATGGGTTTTGATCATATTCAGTTCCCACTCCTCCCTCCCTCTCCCAAGATTCCTCCTCCTTCTCTACTTCAGATCTTCTTCTTTTGTCTTTTTGTTATAAGCTACTGAGTCCAAATAGTGCTGTGCGTAGTCTCATGGGTGCAGAGCCATGCAGGGGGCCGTGGTCAACCTACAGCGAACACACGCCTAAAGAATATGTCTCTCCCTTTTCTTAAACAAATTAAGATAACAACAGTGACAGTGGACCAGGCCATTATTTCATATGGATCAGTGAAACATCTTCTGGAATGGGAGAGAGGAAATAAGACACCATTAAATGAATGCCGCAGTACTCCGGGGAGCAGGGGAGTGTTGTTTGAGAGTCAACATACATTACTGAAAACTTTATGGCGACCATGAAAACAACTTTTACAGTATAAACACAAGCCAAGAAAGAAAGGCTATCCTTGTTTCTTTAATAAGTGGACTTTTTTCATAAACAGCTCAGCCCATATCAATCTTGCTTTATTACTGCCACCAAGAGAGATGTGCTACTGAAATGCTGGAAAGGACAATAATGTAACACACTCATGGATGTGACTTCCCCTCAGTTTAGTTACACTCATTAGAATCCAGCCACATTCTCACTCACGAAAGGGAGAGTTACTGACGGGCTTCCCATTTCTCTCTACTATAGTGATGTTTGAGGAGCCCTTTTTATGGAGTGTGAGAACAGATCAGGTTGATAGTGAAGAGCCCGATGTACTTCAGTGCTTTAAACTATTTTCCTTTCTTTAATCCCTTTTCAATTTCTTTCTTTTTTTCTTTTCTTTCTTTCTTTCTTTCTTTCTTTTTTTTTTCTTTTTTTTTTTTTTTACTTCCCAGGTCCTATGCCTCCTTTTTATAGAGAAGATAGGACAGGATACTGACTTTAAATCAACTGGGATGCATTTCCGTCTATACTGGATTCATCCATTTTTAAATCTTTGTTTCTATCTCTTTTCTATGCTTTAGATGGAAGGGAATATCTTTTCCCCTTTTACATGACATGCCCTCCACTTCTCTTTGAATTGTCTAGTTCTTGCTTCATTAGCCTGCCAACATGACAGTGTTACATACAAACTTCTCCCGACTATCTGTGTATTTTCCCACTTGTCACTTGTATTTAAGTTTAAAAATGTCTTGAATATGCTTATTTCATTTTCTTGCTATCCACTCCTCAACCTAGAACAACTTACGTATTAAGACCAGACATTGTTTTTTAGTTGCTAGATCTACTACTGATTCTGGTACTAATAAACCAATTTCCCCCTTATTATCTCTTGCCTGGAATTTCATAATACTATCCCAAGTATTTTCCCATTTCTCATTTCAAACTATTTCCCAGTAGCTTTATTCTGTCTCCTGGCTCCCTGAAGCTATTTAAGATCTTACTGATTAGATGTTAGGAGTAGCTCATGAATTGTGAAATATTTGTGATTAGAAAACAACTACCAAAATTATTCCACAATTGTAGGCATGGTGTATTTTTTTCCTCCTTGGTGCTCACTGGACACTGTAGCTTCTCTAATAAGTAGGATTTTATGTTGGTACATAATAAAATTTTTATTCTTCTAGCTCTGAAGCTAGCTAGCTGTATCAGCTCAGGTAACTATTAGTTTTTCAAATCCTTAGTCTTTAATCAGTAAAGTAAAATATTTAACTTATTTGATCTTAAAGAAGGCTTTGCCACTCTTAAAAAATACAGTTATGTATTACTGAATAAACCTTTTCTATTGATACTGACAGCTAATATTTCCTTTTGTCCAAATCAATGATGAGCCTGTAGATTGCTCTGGTTAGTTTTTGTGAACTTGACATGAGTTAGACACACCTGGAAAGAGAGAGTCTCAGCTGAAGAACTGCCTTCCTCAGCCTGACCTGTCTGTGGGGACATTGTCTTGATTTCTGATTGATTGGGGATGTCCTAGACTATTACTGTGGCCAGTGTCATTCCTAGGTAGATAGGATTGAGCTGTAAAAGAGAGGTAGCTGAGCAAGCCGGGGGAGCAAGCCAGTTATCAGCATTCCCCCATGATATCTGCTTCAGTTTCCAGCTCCAGATTTCTGCCTTCATTTCCTTCAACCACAGACTGCAGTCTATGAATCCAATAACCATTTCCTTCCTGAAGCTGGTTCTCATCAATGTTTATCATACCAACCAAAGGCAAATCCAGGACAAAGGTTGTAAGTTAACTATATAAGCGCACAACCCATAACCCCGATTCATCAGGTAGCCCTCTGCTATACTGATGTGTACCATTTTCTACCAAAATTAGAGGCACCAGTTATTATTCACAAAGAAATATTAATCTTAAAGCAACACATTTTCCTTTATTTCAGACTACTATTGAGAGTTGAAAGGAGCTGTAACAGACATAATCTGCTGTCAGTTGGAAGAGCATCTTACTAATCCACCCGACACTAGTTCATTTAAGTCATCTTTTTTACGAGCAATAGAGAGGAAAGCTGTCAGAAAATTCCTATCATAACTGAAATGTAGCTGCCAACATTTATTCTTCATACTGTCAGATGGAGAGAAGCTTATTCTGAGTGTGCCAAATATACTTTCAGCATTCTTGACTTTTCAAGTACAGTGTGGTTATTTGCTTTAAAAGAAGTATGGTAGGTTTCGATGGTCTTCAACAGTATTAAGGCATGGCTGTCTGTGTCAGTGGTAATATAGGCCCCTAGGGCCATAAAGAACCTGGGAGTGTATTTCTTGGCCTCATCTGGTGTGGTAATCATCA
The DNA here is from genome assembly GCF_949786415.1 of Peromyscus eremicus. NCBI lineage: Eukaryota > Metazoa > Chordata > Mammalia > Rodentia > Cricetidae > Peromyscus > Peromyscus eremicus. The sequence goes on from NC_081430.1 coordinate 34,627,806, forward strand.
GAACAACCTGGATAACTCGGCAGAGAGTCGGAAAAACATTGATGTTAGAGACAAGTGCTAATTGATTTCCTCATTCACTCATGAATTATTAAGTAGCTCAAAGCTAGCACAGTATAATCTGAAAAGGAATCCTTTCCTCCAGATAATCGATGCCCATCAGCTTGAACACTGTTGTAGCGCATCTGTGAAATTATAAGGACCACAAGATAAATTTGCCTCCTTTATTGTGTGGTGCATGATCTGTCCAACACTGGCAACAATGAAGAGCAAACATGCCCATATTCTCATAGAGCAGGACAAAAATCAAGATATGTGAAGAAATACTTATACTATATCATAAGTAATTGGAAAAAGTAAACGCCCTAACATTAACTGATGGGGAGCTATTAGATAATTCCTTTTTGACCAGTGGTTATTGATAGTGAGATCTCATGGGTGAGAAATTGGTCATGTCTGAACAGTGGAAATCGCAGAGACAGAGAGAGAGAGAGAGAGAGAGAGAGAGAGAGAGAGAGAGAGAGAGAGCTGTATATTAGTCTATTTGTGTTTTTATAACAATACCGGATACTGGTTTTCCATGTGTTAGTTTCCACTCATTTCTTATGGTTCTTTCTGGAGTTTTCTGGATCCTCTGAAAGCTACTCACTGAAGGCTCCAGAAACAGAATTTTTAAAGGTAAGACCCAATAAAGCTAGGTCATTGAGTCATATTTTTGGAGTGACTTGTTACTGTTTGTACTTGAAATGTCCTGAAAAGGCTCATGTGTTGAATGCTAGATCCTTAGTGCATGCATCAGTGTTCTGAGGTATCTGCATCATTATGGTTGCAACCTCATGAAGCAATCTATCGATGGCTTTGTAGTTAAATGGACATTAGGAAGTGTTAGGGACTCTAGAGGGTGAGATTTCATTGGAAGAAGCAGGTTCTGGGAACATGTCCTTGGCAATTCTTTCTTGTTCTGCCATCTCCTCTGCTTCCCCGTGTCTGTAAGGTGAATAGCTCTGCTCACTCAACTTTGTACATTCACAACTTTGCTCAGTCACCCCTTCCTTGCCATAATATTGAGGTTCACTGTAGGATCAAAGGAGCAGGGCCATGAGCTGAAACCAGAAACTGTGAAGTTACATTCTCGTCTCCTCGGGTATTTTGTCACATTGGCATAAAGCTAACCAAGCACAGAGAGATTGGAACACAGCTCTCGTGCTCACTTCCAAGCCACAGTGAGGTGGGCAGTCTCCTTTACAATATGCTCAATCATGATTTTCTGTGCTGTCACAGAGCCAAGCAACAGTGCCAAATGAATGTGGGATGAAACCTTGAAACCATAATCGAAGGAGACCTCCCTTATAAGATTTAGTTCAAGTATTTTGTCTCAGCAATGGTAAGCTAACACAGCTCTAGAGGTAAGGAATTCGAAAATGAAGGCACCAATGGATTTGGTGCTTGATGTAGGACTGATTCCTAATATGTAGTATTGTGTGTAGTCTTAGTGTGTCCTCACATGGAGGCAAGGCTCAGGCTATATACTGGGGGCCTGTTCTATACTGGCACTAACCCTGTTAATGAGGGTTTCTTTCTTATATTCCAAATGCCTTACAATAATATCACACTGGGAACTGAGCTTCAACGTGGAATTTGGGGGAATATAACATTCAGTTGATTACAAGCTGCTGACACACTGAAATAAGTGAGACACTCAATAAAGAATCAGCTAACATTACAGGAAGCCAGAGAGAGATTAGATTATGTGAAAACAGCTATATGCAAGAATGAGGAAAAGGTTTTAAACATCACCCACACATCACCACAAAAGCACACTGAAAGGTTATTCTGTGGTATTAGGAACCACTGGTTATAACCAAAAGCCAGATAGAAAAAGTAACTACAGTCATATCTATATTATACAAACTCCTGGCCTCAATACTATTTGAAGACACCAATGAAAGATGACTGAAAACATTGCAAACATCTTTTGGATGTGTTTTATTATTCACATAATCTCCAGCAAGTCTGGCTTGGCCTGGGGATATGGTCAACACAGTGTCTACAGGTAGCAGTATTTTTACATAGCTGAAACACAGAAAAGAGTCCTAGGACTTAAAAATGTATTAATCAACTGCTCACGGGAGAGCTTATCTCCTTCCTCTGTTCCACCCCTTGTAGCCTCCTTTCCCACATCATCACACACTTTTATACTCAATAGAACACCTTCAAAGTCACTGTGGCTACCTAAAACAATGACACTGGAATGTTTCCCTCAATACCACACATAATTTCTTAGTCACTGCATTTATATGAAAAGGGGACATTGATATAAAGATATTTGAAGAATTTTTTAAATGACAAGATGGTGAGTCATTTAAATTTTACTTAGTAGATTTTCTAGAATTTCAAAATATATTGTGTTCAATGTATTCTCACTCCTTCCATGGAACCAAATATCAGAAAAATATGAAGCTCTATTCTTTGAAAATAAAACAAATCATCCTCTCAGTAAGTTAGTGGACTATATTATATTTCTACAATGCAATCAAGTATTTTTAGAAGTTTAAATGGAAAACAAAATGTAGGAGAGCCAACATAAATAAATGTCAAAGCCATACTTTTGAAATGATCAAAGTTTATGTAGCTATGATATAATAGTTTGTATAACATAACACAAATAATTTGTTCATAAAATTGTATAGTATATATGTAGTCTAGAGACATATTAATATATTGAAATACACTCCAAAGACACTGATTAGTTTAAAAAAACATTGGGTTCCATCAGGGGTGAATGACAGATAAAGAGAAATTAATGAAGGAATAGCTTTAGTTACATCTATAAATGTCATTTTTTTTAAAACAGATCCAACAAATATGAAAAAAACTCATTTAGTCTTGTTCTCTTTATACTGTTCTGTATGTTAATATATTAAGGAAAAATGCATGTAAGTTTCATGTTAAATTGCAAAGTGCCATGACCATGTGTGATATCATATTGATACCTTAGAGCATATTAGATTAACCTAAATTTTTTAGTATTAAATAGCACACATACACTGATAAAGACATAAAACATATTTTAACAAGTAGGTGCTAACTTAATGTCTACAAAATCACCACTCATGTTAAGAATAGAACATTACACTAGCTAAAAGCAAAATGGGATGTTTCCTCTGTTCTTAACCTTCATGTAACTGAGATGACACCATGTGTCTTCTCAGGCTTGTTACTGCTTTAGTTAGTTTTGTGTAAGATTATTCTTGGTGTTGCTTTTACTCACAATAGCTTGAATTTTTTTTGTCCATTAGTGTTTATCCATGTATCCATTCGTTGACATCTGATTCACTTCCATCTTGAGCTGCTGGGGATGCACTGCCCTGCAGTTTGACACAGTGTGTAAGGATATGCATCTAGGTGTCTCTGTAATGGTTAGTTTTAATTGTAGACTTGATTAGACCAACAAATGCTTGGGTGAAGTACACCTTTGTAGACATTAGGTGGGGGTATTTCTGGAGATGACTGATGGAGGGAGGGGAACCCACCTAACTATGGGCAGTGCAATCCCCTGGATCCAGGCCCCACATTGAATAAAAATGGAGAAAGGAGAAAGGAGAAAGCCAGCTGCACGGCAACATTCACCTTCTTTACTTTCGGTCCCTCCTACGATGAGAGGCAGTGGGAAGTTCCAGTTGCACGCCACCCCTGCCATGTCTCCTCTTAGAGAGACAAAAATACATCTCTTCTCACCTAAGTTGCTTGTTCTCAGGTGTTTGTTCAGAATTGTGAGAAAAGTAGGTAGCAGAGCGCACACCAGGAAAGCTTACCTAAGGCAAGTACTTAGGATAAAGTGGAGCACAGCAAATGCTTCCTTTAAATCCCGCTGCCACATCATGCTGCTGTCTTAATTCCGCTGTCACATCATGCTGCAGTCTTCTTCACTGCTGCGAAGAGTTCACATCCCTGTCTGTCACAGCTCCAGGTCTCTGTCTTCACCAACACTGACAGTGTGGAAATTTTCCGTGACCAAATTTCAAAAGTTTCAGTCACTTGAATTTCTGCCCTTTAATGTTCCTGTACATGCCTTTGCCCATTTTTTCCTTTTAGATTTTCTTTTTTGGTAAAATATTTTTAATTTTGTGACTACTGTGTTTTTGTTATCCTTAATTTTTTCAGTGTATAGTTTAACTTCATGAATGATCAACTCTTGATTTCCATTTCTTAAATTTATCCTGTTAAAAATGGTCCATAATTTTCCTGTCCAGAAAGTCTTTTCATAGTGATGTCATGGAGTTATTTGCCTGTATTGCCCACTAAATACTTCATAGATAGTGCCCTTGCCAGTTAATTCTACTTTTGATGCATTTGAAATGGACTCATTTCAAATGTTTTTTTCTATTGCTAATCTACCATGTTCTGGAGCAAAAACCCCAGCAAATAGTAGGAAAGTATTTACATTATCCCAGTGATGTGTTGGTTTGTATATTCATGTATATGTATAAATAGTAAACAAAATATTCACAGTAATCTCAGTGATGTGTGTATTTGTGTATATGCATGGATGTAAGAGCTATAATAAAATGTAAATTCAACTTTGCTAATTTGAATATATTCTGGAGGGAATGAGAAAGTAAAATAAATTTCAAATAAGTAAGAAAAATATGTGTCTGAATTTATTAGTGTGGTCTGCTTGCTCTAATGTTTAACTGTTATTAACCAAAACAAGAGTGTGAGTAAAGCATCCCAAGAGAGGAAGGATGGATAGCAATACATGAGAGGCTGAAAAGGAGTAAATGAATATATGGAAAACACAGCTAATGCGTGTATTTTCCTTGATGATGAGTATGAATGTAAATATAGACAATTGCAAATAGATAAAATATTTACATTATATTAGTGATGTGTGTTAGTATATACATGCGTATAAATAGTAGACAAAATATTCAGAGTATTCTCAGTGATCTGTGTGTTTGTGTATATGCATGTGTGTGTAAACAGTAGATGAAATATGCAATTATCTCAGTGAGTATGTGTGTCTGTGTATATGCATGTGCACGCACACACAGGAACTCATGCTCACACAAGTTCAGTGTGGAAGTCAATTTTTTATTGCTGTGCTTAATATCTGGAGTATAAGTCAAGCAAAATGTTAAATGCTACAAATAATATGACACAGGGATTTGTTTCACTCTACTGTTTGGAATTGATATGTGTCTGCTTTCAGCTTCACTCTTAGGATTGATGAAGTTTGCAGGCTGGATGCTCTTGAGCCTCTTACAACCCAGGGATAGGACAAGTGCCATGCAAACCTCCAGGATTCCAGCCCTTGTGTTTCCCATTAGGATTTCAACTACATGCAAAAGGAACACAAAAGTGGTTGAGTTATTGGTAATTCAATTGTGCTAAAATATTTCAATTTCTAGCCAGTGTAAATTAGAAAACAGAACTTACCCATGGAACTTTATTCATGAGTTAATGACCTGCCTATGAACTGATATATTTTCAAATACAAAAATTTTAGGGAGGATATATGAACCAAATAATGACAGAATGTTCCTGTTTTGAGTTGATGAACCACAGGTGGTTTTCCTGTGTTTGAAAATTATAAAATAAATAACATTTAAAGCTGCATTTTAAGGAAATCATGTACTAAGAGATTTGAATGACATCTACTGAGATAGGCCAACTACTTAATAAACAAGCTCACAACTTCATCTCTCCCATTTAAACATCTAATGATTTTTAAATACATTGCGCCTCACTACTCTAGTGTGATACAGGGAACACTGTGAAATATAAATGTTATTCAAGGCAAGTTTATACAGATAAGGAATTGTGGGGCCTGAAACCATGGACCACACTTACTCCAGCCTACTCTTTATAAACCACTAGTGTCTTTATTTTCTTTCTGCTGACATGATGAAATATCACGACCAAAAAACAACTTAGAGTAAAACGGTTTGTTTTATTTTATACATCCTGATCATGGGCCACCATAGAGAGCAGGCAAGGGAGGACTCAATCAAGCAGGAGCAGAGGTAGGAACTGAAGCAGAAACTATGGAGGAACACCTGCTTACTGGCTCGCTCTCCATGGCTTGCTCATTCTGTTCTCCTATACAACTCAGTACCACCTGCCCAGGGTGGCACCACTCGCAGCAGGAGGGACCCTCCCACGTAAATGATTAATAGAGAAAAAGCCCTATAAACCTCTCTATACATTGATCCGTTAGAGGCATGTTCTCAATTGAGGTTCCTTCTTCTCAGATGTCTCTAGCTTGTGTAAAGTTGACAAAAAAAAAAAAACAGAAAAAAACCCACTAATCAATAAACATATTCAAGATTGTAAATGTCCTTATGTTAAATGTGATGTAACATAAATGTTTGCATGCTCTCTACAGTGACTGCGAAGGCTGTCGCTGGTGAGGATGGACTCATTTACCAGCCATGATGAATGAGCCAAATGTGTTGATAATTTTAAGTAACATTCAGTTCTCCAATCTTTAAGTTCAGTGAAAAAAGATTTCCCAAATATAGGAGTGGCAAGAAAGCGTGTACTATAAACAAGTAACTTTGGCAGACTCACCTCGGGGGACTTTCTTAGAGAAGGAAGTTTCCATAGGATACAAAGTATTTTGACGTGGAAATAACTTAATAACTCTGTAGAGCTGTCAGTGTTTCTTATGGGAATTTTTTTCCATCAAGATAAATCATAGTTTTATCTTTTCCCCTCCCTGGTTTTAAAATGAAGGTTTTAAAAGCAGCAAGTAGCTGGTGACTAGAAAAGCAGTGAACTTGCTGTAGGTTGGTTTTAACAGTAAGGAAAATACACACAAAACTTCTGCATGGTTTATCTTAAAATACGTACAGTTTGGAAATAAGTAAGGCTTTGTGGACAGATGTCTACTGGAGACGCTCACCTTTGCCGTTGCTAGCTGTGTGATCAGACACTGGTTAGTAAACTTCTCTGCCCCCTTCCCCGTTTTTTCAGATAAAAGAGGCTTATAACAGAACCTCCTGCGTAGTGCTTGTGTGAGGACCACATAAGATAGGTCCTGTAAAACTCCTTGGCAAAAAGCTGACAGTGCCAGTTAGTACTAGTATATATTAGTGTTAGTATTATTTCCTTCAACTTTATGTCAATTTATGGTATCAAATTCATTCACTAATGACTATTAGTCGCCAGACAAAGCTCTGAGTTTCAAATCTCTTGACAGTTTGGAGCAGTGGTTACCAATGGCTCTTCAGGAGGTGCGCATCAGGGTCCTTTCCCTCTGTCTCCCTTGGTAACAGGAAGTTTATCGGGGATGCTGTGTTCATGTATGCATCCACACATCCCAGATCAAGTCTCTTATGTACAATCTGAGGCATGAGATTCGTGCATGCAGCCCATGGGGGATGCTGGCAAGAACACGGAGGAGTAGTCACTCAGTTTGGAAACACTCCCATTTCCCCTCGCCTCCTTTTCTGCTGTTCTTACCTGGAAAGGGCAATCAAAATGATACTTTGGGACCTGAAATAATCTTAAAATAGAAGCTGGGACTGAAAATAACAGCAGAAAAAAGAGACCTGGGCCTCTGAGGTTTGGGCAGAACTTCTGTGTAGATAGGTATTGCCTACCTCCTAACTTCTAGAGAACAATGGGAAAAATGTCAATTTCCTCTGCATTCAAGCATGGGTCTTCTCAAGTTTTGGAGTTTTGACAGTTTTCATATACAAAATTTTCAAAATACAGGTCCTGGATTTAAGAATTTTTCATTTTGTAGGTCTTGGTCAGGGGTAGCTAGGTTTGGGACAACTCTAATTGCGTCATGAGGATTTTATTCCAGGAGTGTGAGTGACTTCATAACTTCTGTTTCTCATCTCCAGCAGACACACCCCTGTGCCGTGGAAGAAGGATGTAGTCTGCAGGCACCTGTGAGGCATTTGCTGAAGGAGGAAAACACCCCAAATGCTTCTTTCATCATCACTGCTGCAAGTTGTATTTCACAATGAAAATTCATCCTTGGAGGAAAAGAAGCATCGGAGGGATTTTTCTAAGTTTTATGGGATTTAAGTTTGGCAATGAAGAAAAATAAGTTATCTTTTCCCAAAGTGGTAGAAAGAGACACTAAAGCCTAAAACTCATTGGAAGAAGTAAAACTTTGACAAATAATTTCCTTTAATGTCCTTAGTTTGTGATGATTAATGGAGCCAGAAGACAAACTGGCTAAGTCACTGTGATGTGATGGTAGTGTATACTAAATCAAAATAAACTTAAAATCTAATTTGCCAAAAATCAGTGCTTGAGGCATGCACATGTTAAGTAGAAGAAAACAGCCATTTGTGGTCCAGTGAAAGAATACTTCTAAAAACCATTTGCACATAAATATTCTTGATAGGAAACACAGAATATATCCTACTAGCCAGCACTGCCCATGAATGTGATAAATGAACTTAAGAAGTCACCTAGTCCCACCATAGCAGTTCCGTTCAGAAAGATCAAAAAGCCATTTACCAGAGTGATGACGCCTTTTCAGCGAACAAGGTCTCTGAGGGTCAGAATTACCCAGCAATTCAATCTTCATTTCCACTTTCTTTAACATGGAAACCACTTGGCTCATATTTTAACCTCTTGTCTCTAACCGCCAACTGCATTGAGATCCTGTGTAGGAAAAAGTGTGTCACGGTGATCCGTTTGGATGTTTTCTAAACCTGAGCGCGTCAACTACAAGGTCAATTTTCTCTCAATAGTTTCTGCCTAAAGCGGGACGCAAAAACTTATTTTTTCTGTTAGGTCACTTGTTCTGAAGAGATGAAAATCCAAGGTTATATCCCTGCATGTAGAAAATAAAAGCTTATGGCTCCTCTTTCAGCTGGGTGCTTGTACTGTCCTCGGTGACGAGCCTTTTCTGCGCTTCCGTGGCTGTGCCAAGTGCCCTCGCCCTTCTCAGAGCTGGCTGCATTTCCCAATCCGAAGCACTTGTGCGCCCTTTGGGATGAAAGACACTTGCCTTGCTAAGTGCCAGCTATTTTTATTGTTATTATTGTTATTAAGTCAATTCCCCAAGTCATATCCACTAACACGGCATTTTCAAGAATGACACATTGCTGTCATGCACCGGGGAACTCTGTTCAGATGGTTTTCTGATGCCAACCTCGCAAGTATTGCTTTCACAGTGGCACTTTGGGGAATGGCACTTCTTTTTGGTGGCTCAATATGCCCACAGGTAAAAAGCTATTCAGGGAATAATGATAGGCAAAAGCAGGTGGCAGATACTTTCTAACCGGCTCATCTTCTATCTAAGGCATCTGTTGTTTAAGAGAGTATGCTGTCACCCTACATAAAGACTGGCTCCTGAGAATAATGCAGCATGATGATATTCAAACACATCCTTTGAGTACCATCAGAGTAATTGGTTTAAAATGCACTGTGCTAGTGGGCATCCCATCCCAAGAAATATGCCAAGCTTTGGAAGTGTGGGTTTTCTATTTAATTTCCAGAGGGAACTTCTGTAATGCCTTTTCATTATGTGTTGGAGAAATCCATAGTGCACATACACCCACAATTAGGCAACTATACAGGATAAGAAATCAGGGAACAAAGTGATCTAGGTTTTCATAGTATAGAGGCACATTGTGAGTACACAGCAAAGGTAGAACTCAACACATACTCAATTTTAAAGGTTCCTAAGTTAGAGAAATGGAAAAGTACTTTCTGAAAGATTTTTGAGGAACTTCAGCTATGGATTTGTTTAATGTAATATCATTTATCTCTAATATGAAATACCTTATGATAGGCTGATTTTTTTAACCTTTTTTTCTCTGCTGCACCCATTGAATGCTACCTACTCTAGATTAGGGCTAAGAGGAAGCCTGTCTGCCCCACCTTCACTTTTGAGCACTCCTGTCTTTTCTTTCTGACCAAGAATGATAGAGTCATTACTGGGTGTTGACTCTATGTCCTTTTAACGGTTAATGAATGTGACATGATTTTGCTAAAAGATGACAACCTGTAAATAATTTCAGTTAGTCAGCTTTGTTTTTGAGAAGCCCAACTCCTTCTGTTTTTTTCTTTTCTTTTCTTTTTTTTGGTACGGGATTTCTCTGTGTAGTTTTGGTGCCTGTCCTGGATCTTGCTCTGTAGACCAGGCTGGCCTCTAATGCACAGAGATCTGCCTGGCTCTGCCTCCCGAGTGCTAGGATTAAAGACATGTGCCACCACTGCCCAGCTCCTTCTGTCTTCTTATTCCCTTAGAATAATTGAGAAAAGATAGATCTATATTCAGTGACAAACTGAAACCCAAACTTAGAATTCCAATTGATCAACTCCACCAGTCTGAATAGGACTAGACTGGCAAAATTGATATCTCTTCTCTCTGCAGCCAGCAGGAATCCAAAAGTTAACAGGAAATAATGATTGCAGCACAATTGGACCTATGTAGATACTATCCAATGAGGAGCAATTAAAATTCCCACAACAATGTAGTATGTAGAAATAGAAACTGATTTTGCTAGTAAGTTAAATATGAAGATAATTTCTTTGTATTTTTATTTAGGATATAGTTCATATTTTACAGAACTTATACAAGGAAATTATAAATAATATTTACCAACAATAATTTATTTATGTTTTTAAATTTTCCCTTTTGTTTTTTCTTTTATTTTTGAGATTATAATACAATCACATCACTTCACTAACCCTTTGCGTCCTCCAAACTGTTTTATACACCTCTCCTTGATCTGTTTTAAATTCATGGCTTCTTTCTTCATTAATTGCTAAATACATGTATGTATATGCATATACATAAATATTCCTAAATATAATTTACTCAGTTATATAATTATTCATATATATATATATTCATATATATATATAATTATATAATGTTACATGCATACGTTTTAAGTGATGAAATTTTGGCGCTGGATGACCAACTAGTGTGCTCATCCCTGGGAACTACTATTTCTCCCATTCTGAGTATTTCTTAGCTGCCTGCAGTTCTTTGTGTAGGGTTGAGGTCTCATGATCTTGTCGTTTTTTGAGATAGGGTCTCACTATATAGCTCAGGCAGGGCTCAAACTCACACATCTCCTGATTTATGACTTCATAGAGCTTGAACTATAAGAGTGTACCACCACACTGGGGTTCAGATCTTCAACTTTGATATCCTATAGGCAGACTTTACTGGCAAGATGCTTACATATAGCTGCTCTAAGTGATTTCTTTCTTCTCAGTGGTGTGGGTTTTATTTTATCGTAACAGTTGATGGGAACATTATTCTCATTTTTAAATCTTTTAGTGTTTTAAGAATATTTTTTCCTGTTCTTCCATATGATACATTCATCTTCCTCAACAGATTTCTTCTTATTAAATTTCTTTTGTTCTGAAAATTAAAAATAATTTTCTCTTTTTCAGTGGTACTTTACAACTTCTGTCTTATTATTTATCTTTCCTGCTATGGTTGTGTAATTTCATAAATTTAGGAGTTACCAACAATGCCATAAAATACTTTATTATATTTCATGATTTGCCCTGACACTATTAATGGAAACATCAAATGCTCAATAGAAAATAGACAAAAAGGAGCAGATGAAGTGAGTTGGCAAGGACAGTACTAATTTTACATTGGACATGGCAATAATAGTAAGTTTTTTTTTAGAAATATAGTAATGGGATTTATAAAGGAATAAACAAGCAGATTCCCATCTTTCTATAAAATTATAAGCATGTAGCTTAAATCTTTCTACATTCTATCAAAACCTACACTATGACACAGTTTGGTAGGAGGAATGGTGATTGACAGTATGTTTTGAGTGACTGAACATAAAAGTAAGTCTGTCACACTGTAATGCAGAAGAGAGTTTCTAGTACATAAAAGAGACTCATGAAGTACCACTGTACCCAAGACTATATAATTATGTGCTTATGGTGATTTATTTAAATTGGTCATTTAAAAGCCATTTGACTCGATTTTAATTGGTAAGACGAGAAAGTATACTAGAGGGAAGAGAGCACTTAGTCTTTGAAATAAGTGCCAGCTCACGAATGTCTGTTTTGTCCCTTACTAATTATGCTACTTAAGTAGGTTATTTTATTTTTAGAAACTTTAGTTTCATTTTGTAAAAATTAAATATAATAATGCATATGTTTCAGAGCTGTTATAATGAATGAAATGGTATCACTCAAAGTTTCCAATACAAGATTTGAACCTTCTGTCAGTGTGATCTAACATAAATATGTAAATTTGCTGAAAACATGATATTTCTATTTGGAGTTGATTGCTTGCTGTGTTGTGTAGGTTTGATGATTGAACTTAGCAGATGACAACATCATGTCATGATGTTAAAAGGGGATTCAAGAAGCTTCCCTGATGTCATAGTTTGTTTTCTATTGCTGTTATAAATATTATGACTTTTTTAAAAAAAATCATTATTGATGTGTTAAAAAAACAGCAGCATGGGGAGGGAAGGGTTATTTGGCTTACACATTTGGATCACAGTCTGTCTCTCAGGATATTCAGGGCAAGAACTCAAATAGAGTAGAACCATGGCCAGGGAGTGGTGGTGCATGCATTTAATCCTAGCATTAAAGAGGTAGAGGCAGGCAGGTCTCTCTGAGTTCAAGGCCAGCCTGCTCTACAGAGCAAGTTCCAGGATGGCCACAGCTGTTATGCAGAGAAACCCTGTATTGAAAAACAGAAGAAGAAGAAGAAGAAGAAGAAGAAGAAGAAGAAGAAGAAGAAGAAGAAGAAGAAGGAAAGGGAGAATGAGAAGGAGGAGAAGGAGGAGGAGGAAGAGGAGGAGGAGGAGAAGGAGGAGGAAGAGGAAGAGGAGGAGGAGAAGGAGGAGGAGAAGGAGAAGAAGGAGAAGAAGGAGAAGAAGAAGAAGAAGAAGAAGAAGAAGAAGAAGAAGAAGAAGAAGAAGAAGAAGAAGAAGAAAAAGGAAAAGAAGAAGAAGAAAAGAAGAAGAAGAAGAAGAAGAAGAAGAAGAAGAAGAAGAAGAAGAAGAAGAAGAAGAAGAAGAAGAAGAAGAAAGAAGAAATCATGTGCCTAGAAGTTACACTGCACACAGTAGGGAGTAGCTGTTAATGGGCTCTTCAATGTCAATCACTAATCAAGAAAATGTCCCACAGACATGACCATAGGCCAATCTGGTGGAGGCCGTTCCTTAATTGATGTCCTCTTTTCCCAAGTAAGCCTAGATTCTGTCAAGTTGACAAAACCTAAAGAGCAAACATGGCTTTCAGTGAAACATAGGATAGTCATATGCTTTAACTCCATGTCTTTAAGTACTATTTTAATTAATTTTGGTATAGAAAAGTCCAACATAATATTTTGACCTAGACTTAAGAGGACTGTCTGGAGGAGAATTTTTTTCTCTATATGAAATGAATAATGTAAGACCTCATGGTTAAGGGGTGGACACACAGAGGTCATGTATGGTACCTTTCATTTTTAAAGATACCCTTTCAGGAGCCTTCCTTTGGGCAAGATAAGGACAATCCATATATTTATGTGAATGGAATCAATCACATGGTATGCTTCTTAGCATCTTATAAAGCTACAGAGATGGAGAGTATGAGAATTTTAACTATGAGAAGAAAAGAAGGGTTATCTAGATAAAGTAGGTGAATTAGAAGTTGATGAAGATTTAGAAGTGAGTCTTATACAGGCAAATGGGACTTTGCCTGTTATGTTTCTGTCTGATGAGGAAGATGGTATTCACATTTATGAATTACTTAGTCAACACTCCTCCAAATTTTATTGTTCATGAATTTTCATCTAAAGCATTGAATGAAAAACTTACTTTTCCTCTGTAGTGTTTAAATTGTTTTGAGACTATGTTTTATTGACTTGAATCCCCACCTCATAACCCCTCTTGGGAGTTGCGGTTATTTTTTATTTTTATAAAAGATTTTTTTTTTTTGGTTTTTTGAGACAGGGTTTCTCTGTGTAGCTTTGCGCCTTTCCTGGAACTCACTCTGTAGCCCAGGCTGGCCTCGAACTCACCGAGATCCGCCTGGCTCTGCCTCCCGAGTGCTGGGATTAAAGGTGTGTGCCACCACCACCCGGCTTATAAAAGATTTTTTAAAGTAACTCCATTAAACTTTGTCTCTTGTGGCATGATCATATGATTTTTTTAAAAATTTTATTTTACAACACAATTCAGTTCTACATAACAGCCACGGATTCCCTTGTTCTCCCCCTCTTGCCCCCTCCCCTTCCCTCCAGCACCCCCCATTCCCACCTCCTCCCAGGGCAAAGCCTCCCCCGAGGACTAAGATCAACCTAGTAGACTCAGTCCAGGCAGGTCCAGTCCCCTCCTCCCAGGCCGAGCCAAGCAACCCTGCATAAGCCCCAGGTTTCAAACAGCCTACATGCAATGAGCGAATTGCTCAACATCCCTAATTATCAGGGAAATGCAAATCAAAACAACTCTGAGATACCACCTTATGCCTGTCAGAATGGCTAAGATCAAAAACACTGAAGACACCTTATGCTGGAGAGGATGTGGAGCTAGGGGAACTCTCCTCCACTGCTGGTAGGAATGCAAGCTTGTACAACCACTTTGGAAATCAATATGGTGCTTTCTTGGAAAATTGGGAATCAGTCTCCCCCAAGATCCAGCTATACCACTCTTGGGCATATCAATCATACCACAAGAGCACTTGCTCAGCTATGTTCATATCAGCATTGTTTGTAATAGCCAGAACCTAGAAACAACCTAGATGCCCTTCAACTGAAAAATGGATAAACAAAATGTGGTACATATACACAATGGAACACTACTCAGCAGAGAAAAACAATGACATCATGAGGTTTACAGGCAAATGGATGGATCTAGAAAAAATCATCCTGAGTGAGGTAACCCAGACTTAGAAAGACAAACATGGTATGTACTCACTCATAGGAGGATACTAGATGTGGAACAAGGATGACTGGACTGCTACTCACATCACCAGGGAGGCTACCTGGAAAACAGGACCCCAAGAAAGACATGGGGATGGCCCAATGATGGAGAAATGGAGAAGATCTACATGAACAGCCTGGACATGAGTGGGGGAAATGAAGAGCGAGGGTTGAGGGAAAGAGAGCTTGGGGGAGCAGGAGTTCCCAGCTGGATCAAGAACAGAGAGGGAGAACAAGGAATAGGAGACCATGGTAAATGAAGACCACATGAGAATAGGAAGAAGCAAAGTGCTAGAGAGGCCCACAGAAATCCACAAAGATACCCCCACAATAGACTGCTGTCAATGGTCGAACTGACCTACTCTGGTGATGGGATGGCCAAACACCCTAATTGTCATGCTAGAAACCCCATCCAATGACTGAGGGATCTGGATGCAGAGATCCACGGCTAGGCCCCGTGTGGAGCTCTGGGAGTCCAATTAGCGAGAAAGAGGAGGGTTTATATGATCGAGAATTGTTGAGACCAAGGTTGGATAAAGCACAGGGACAAATAGTTGAGGATATTTTTGACATGTGAATAGAAGAGATTAAATGATACATTATGATGAAATTGATCTGACATCAGTATGAATTTTTGTATCTAATCTAGCCCTCACTTTAATTCTTAGCTTTTGGGTAAACATAAGGCTGTCTTTAATTTTAATTGCACATGCCTAGGAGGACCATAATGGATGAATTTTACTATGAGAAAAAAAAAGGCTATAAATAAACACATTTGTCATTGCTGGTAAGTAAATGCTATACTTACATATTATTAAAGTAATGGCTTTGGAGGAATATATGAACACTAGTGAAAAATCAAAGATTGCCATTTTGCTAAAGTTAAATTTATTAGACTTTCAGGCAAGCCTTTAAAGCAGCTGTGATCTTCCACTTAATCTGTACTTCGTGGTGGGTTGGGTGCTGTTGTTTGTCCTTCTTAGATGATAGTGTGCTAGCTGCTGGCATTTGCAGCCTCCTGCTTTCATATGCATAAATCCCATTATGCTCTACAGTTGATGCTTTCAAGATGAGATGGTGGCTTTCTTGACCTATGTGTTGATTTATTTTAGAAGCTGAGAAAGTATCAAAGCACTAAAGTTGAATCCTATTAATCTTGGCTTGCTTTTCTGTCTTTTCTCTCTGTAATTTTTATTATTAAAGCTAAAACAAAAAGAGTGCTGGCAAGTATGCTCATAACAGAAAATGGTTTGAAGTTGGATGTCTATCACAGCCTGAAAATTGCATTTCATAACATCCGTGTAATGAATAATTGCTTTCAAGCACATGTATCTGGTTTGTTTGAAAGATCATGTATCTTCTGAATATGAAGGCTCTTGAGCTGTTTTACTTTCTTTTAAAATAAAGTTTATATATCTGGTAAATAACTTGCATGTTGCATTGGGAAGAAATAAAGTTATTCAAATTTTAAATTATAATATTCTAAGACAATAATTGGTGAAACCTGAAGACATGCCTTGTTTTGTTTTGAGCTTGGAATAAACTGATAATAAGATTTTTTTTTAAATTTGGTATTTAGCTTATATATAATGTGCCCATTTATTTAGAAAAAATTTGCAACTAAAATATACTTATATTTTAACTGAAAATATCATGGTGGTTTAACTGGAGATGGCTCCCATAGGTTTATATATTTGAATATGTAGCCCTCAGTTGGTAGAATTTTGGGGAAAGATTAGGACCTTATTGGAGGGGTTGTGTCACTAGGGGTGGGCTTTGAGGGCTAAAAAGCCCACACCAGTCTTAGTTAGCTCTCTTTCTGCCTGGTACTTGTGGCTCAGATGTAAGCTCTCAGCTACTTCCCCAGAGTCAATCCTGCCTACGTGTTGCCATGCTGCTTGCCAAGATCATCATGGACTCCCTCTCTGAAACTGTAAGCAATCCCCCATTAAGTATTCTTTTCTATAAGTTACCTTGGTCATAGTGTCTCTTTAGAGTAATAGAAAAGTGACTAAGACAAATATGATTCTTGTTATTAGAACAGAAATCATGGTGGAAAACAAATATTTCAGGTACTTTTAAAAGATAATATTTTTTTAAAAAAGTAAAGGCACTCTTAAATATTAAAAATGAAAAAGTTAAGACTCTGTAAAATAGAAGTGGTACTACATTGTAGTTGCCTGCACTACTTAAAACAGTGTCAATATGAATTACTGTTAGTCCCAATATCAACTTTCAAGCACTAACATTTAAATTATAATTCTTATAATTGCAATTCATTACAGTTATGATCCTACATTTATTTACTTATTTTTTTTTGAGACAGAGTTTTGCTGTTTTTTACTCCATGGCCTGGTACTTAATATATAATTCAAGTTGGCCTCAAACTGGAAGTCAACTTCTTGCCTCAGCTTCCTGAGGCTTGGAATTACAGGATGTACAACCATGCCTGTTTCACTATTTTATTGATGAATATTTATAATAATGCACTGCTATCTATGCTGAAACTTAACCCCCAAGCATTGCGTTGTCTGTAATCATACACATTGTCTGAGACCAGTGATGTAGAAGAAGGTTCTGGATACTGAAAATGCTTTTGACAAAATCCAATACCCCTTCTCCCCCATAATAAAAGTCTTAGAGAGATCAGAGATACAAAGGATGTACACAAACATAATAAAGACAATTTATATCAAGCCTATAGTCATCATCAAATTAAATGGAGAGAATCTTAAAGCAATTCCACTAAAACCAGGAACAAGACAAGGCTGTCCACTCTCTTCATATCTATTCAATGTAGTGCTTTAAATCTTAGCTAGAGCAATAAGACAAAGGAGAT
This sequence comes from Peromyscus eremicus, assembly GCF_949786415.1. Lineage (NCBI taxonomy): Eukaryota > Metazoa > Chordata > Mammalia > Rodentia > Cricetidae > Peromyscus > Peromyscus eremicus. Next base: position 34,645,520 of record NC_081430.1, read on the forward strand.
CTAGGGGATACAAATTGGAAAGGAAGAAGTAAAAGTATCACAATTTGTAGATGGTGTGATAGTATACATAAGCAACCCCCAAAATTCTACCAGTGAACCCCTACAGATGATAAATACCTTCAGTGAATAAACACATTCAGCAAAGTGGCTGGATACAAGATTAACTAAAAAAAAAAAAAAAGAAATCGGTAGCCCTCCTGTATACAAATGACAAATGGGCTGAGAATGAAATCAGGGAAAACATACCTTCACTATAGCCACAAATAATATAAAATATCTTGATGTAACTCTAACAAAGCAAGTAAAATATCTCTACAACAAGAACTTCAAGACTTTGAAGAAAGAAATTGAAGAAGATATCAGAAGAAGGAAAGATCTCCCATGCTTGTGGTCCAGTAGAATTAACATAGTAAAAATGGCCTTTTTTCCCAAAAGCAATCAACAGATTCAACACACTCCCCACCAAAATTCCAGCACAAGTCTTTACAGACTTCAAAAGAACAATGCTCAACTTTATATGGAAAATCAAAAATCCCAGGATAGCTAAAACAATCTTATATAATAAAAGAACTTCTGGAGGTATTACCATCCTTGATTTCAAGCTGTGCTACAGAGCTATAGTAATAAAAACTGCATGGTACTGGCATGAAAACAGACACATTGATCAGTCAAATTGAATCAAAGACCCAGACATAAATCTACACATGACGGACACCTGAGTTTTGGTAAAGAAGCAAGAAATATACAATGGAAAAAAAAGCATCTTCAACAAATGGTGCTAACTGGATGGTCTAACTGGATGTCAGCATGAAGAAGAATGCAAATAGATCCACACCTATCACACTGCTGTAAGACAAATTGCTAAACAGTCTTATTAACAAAAAATCCAGAGCCAGATATTGAGGTGAAAACCGAGAGATCCAAGGAATAGGACAAGCCACAGCCAACCTCACCTTACTGACTCCTCAGCCTCCAAAGAGACCTACTTTCTATACACCCATGCCTATATGCCTTTCTGTCCCTGCCATCTCACTTCCTCTCTCCACCCAGTTACATCATTTCCTCTTTCTGCCTAGCTCTGTCTCTTCCTATCTGTCTGTACAGACCTCCAAACCTTTAGTTAACTAGTGTTGGAATTAAAGACATGTGCCACCATGCTTGGCTCTGTTCCCAGTATGGCCTTGAACTCACAGAGATCTGCATGGATCTCTGCCTCCCAAATGTAGGATTAAAGGCATGTGCTACCATTGCTTGACTTCTATGTTTACTATAGTGTCTGTCTTTTTCCTCTGATACTCAGATAAGCTTTTTTTGTGGTACACAGATAAAATATCACCACAGCCTGCACAGAATTGAAGTTTATGTGGATTAAAGACCTCAACATAGAAGCAGATACACTGATCCTGATAGAAGAGAAAGTAGGGAATAGCCCAGGAGACAACTTCCTGAACAGAACAATGATAACACAGACACTAAGATCAACAATTAATAAATTGGACCTCATGAAACTTAAAAGCCTCTATAAGGCAAAGGACACTGTCAATAGGACAAATATGCAGCCTATAGAATAGGAAAAGATTTTCTCCAACTCCACATCTGACAAATGGCTGATCTCTAAAATATATAAAGAACTCAGAAAACTAGACGTCAACAAACCAAACAATTCAATTAAAAAATGGGATGCAGATCTAAACAGAATTCTCAACAGAGGAATATCAAATGGCTGAGAGTTACTTAAATAAATGTTCTACATCCTTAGCCATCATATAAATGAAAATAAAAACGACTTTGAGGTTCCATCTTACACCTGTCAGAATGACTAAGATCAAAAAACACCAGTGACAGCTTACATTGAAGAGGATATGGAGCAAGGGGAACACTCCTCCATTGCTGGTGAGAGTGGAAAGTTGTATAGCCACTTTGGAAATCAATATGTTGGTTTCTCAGAAAATTTGGAATAGATATACCTCAAGACTCAGCTATACCTGCACATATACCCAAAGGATTCTCTATCCTATTAGAAGGACACTTGCTCAACTATGTTCATAGCAGCTTTATTCATAATAGCCAGAAACGGGAAACAACCTAGACGTCAACTGAAGAATGGATACAGAAATTGTGGTATGTTTACACAATGTAGTGTTATTCAACTGTTAAAAATAGCATCATGAAATTTTCAGGCAAGTGGATGGAATAATAAAAAATTACCCTGAGTGAGTTAACACTCAGGTAACTCAGTTACGTGAGTAACACAGACCCAGAAAGACAAACATGGTATGCACTCACTTGTAAGTGGATATTAGCTGTAAAGTAAAGGGTAATTATACTACAATCCACAGACTCAGAGAGGCTAAGTAACAAGGAGGGCCCAAGTTGGGACATGTGGATCTTCCTGGGAAAGAGAAATAGAATAGATTCCATGGGTGGACTGGGAGCAGGTGGGGATAGGAACAGGAGGGATCAGGTCAGGGGAGATGGAGGGAGACAGTAATGGGGAAAACAACTGGAACTTGGTAGCATTTTGGGGACAAAGTAGAAATCTAGTGAAATGGAAACTCCCTGGATTCTATGAGGGTGACCCTAGGGAAGACACTTAGTAATGGGGATACAGGACCTGAACTGGCCATCTTCTGTAACCAGGCAAGGCCAGTGGAGGAACTGGGACACCAACCCAGCCACAAAACCTTCAAGCTACAATTAGTCCTGCCTGCAAAATGTGCTGGGATAACGGTGGCACAGAACTTGTGGGAGTAGCCAACCAATGAGTGGTCCAACTTGAGACTCACACCACAAGAGGGTGCCCAATCATGATACTGCTGCCTTGAGAGCCAGGAACAAAAGTCTGGTTAGCACAGAGTCCTAAGATAGAGCCAAACACAGCTGATAAAAAAGTCAATGAAATGATTCCTGATGATATTCTGCTATACTCATAGACTGGAGCCTAGCATAATTGTCACCAGAGGCTGCATCCAGCAATTGATGGGAGCATATGCAGAGACCCACAGACACACATCAGGAAGAGGGAAGGAAAGAGTGAAGGACTGTAGGAGCCAGAGGGGTCAAGGACACTATAAGAACATGGTCCACTGAATCAACTAACCAGGAATCATAGGTGGTCACAGAGACTGAACTGATAATTGAGGATCCTGTATGGGTCTGACTTAGGTCCTCTGCATATATGTTATGGTTTTGTAGCTTGGTGGTCTTGTGGGACTCCTAACAGTGGGAGGGGGGATGTCTCTGACTTTTTTTTATCTGCTTTTGGGATCCTTTTCCTCCTACTGGGTTACATCATCCAACCTTGATATAAGGGTATGTGCCTAGTCTTATTGTAACTTGTTATGTGTTTGGTTGATATCCCTGGGAGGCCTGTCCCTTTCCAAAGGGAAATAGAGGAGGAGTGGATCTGGGAGAGATGGGAGGTGGGGGCAAGGGCTGGGAGGAAAGGAGGGAGGGGAAACTGTGGTAGGGATGCAATATGAGGGAAGAATTAGAAAAAAAAGATTGCTCATAAGATTGCGGGCATGATGCTTCTAGAACTCTGATCATCAGAAGACATGGCTGGGCTGAGAACTGCTTCCAGGCTGACTTTCTAGGTTGTCTGTAATGACATCATCTTTCAGTATGCTGCACAGGATATGACAGTCCCCTACTCTTTTATTCTAGATGAAATTACCCAGAAGAAATAGAGAATACCTCCTAATAGTGCATTTTTTGTATGTGTGTGTTCTATAGGTTACACACAGCATTTCTTTAACAATGTGGGGTGTGGATGCTGGGTTGTGGGGGCAACTGGGAGTCATGTTCAAAACTTATTTTCCTTATGTGTGCTATACTTATTACTGGAAACTATACAGTTGTATGGATATTGCACTGATTACTATATTTCTGTATTTAAGATTGTGTGTGTGTGTATGTGTGTGTGTGTGTGTGTGTGTGTGTGTGTGTGTGAGAGAGAGAGAGAGAGAGAGAGAGAGAGAGAGAGAGAGAGAGAGAGAGAGAGAGAGAGAGAATTTAGCATGTGGTTATTTTTCTTGCTCCTTTTATGATACTATAGTCACAGCACAAAATAGTCAATTAAAAATCAATTTACTTTCTGAAATATCACATCTGGAGAAATACTCCAGCTATAATTTAATATAGAGATCCTTAGAGAATAATTTAGGACTAAAAACAAATCCGGTTTCTAAGCTATGAGCCAGACAAGTCAGAATAATGGAGGTGAGAGGCTTGCTGCTGTGTGAAGAGGCCATTTCTTTGGAAGCACTTGATTCTGTAGACTCCACAAGCCAGGTTTGTGCAGTGGTTGATCTCAAGTCTAACATAAGGAACACCATTTGAACCTTGATAAGGTTCAAATCCTGTAGTTACTTAGTGAACTCACACACACTAGATGCAATTTTGGTTAGAACTACTACTTTGGTAGTAGTAGTTTGAATTTTAGTAGGTTTTTCTAAGTTGACTGATTATTTTACCTCCCCTATCCCATTTTTTCTTTCCCTTCCATAAAATAAGAACAAATGCTTAAGCCTGCTTTTTTTTTAATTTAAGAACAAATATATAGGTCTATGAATCCCATTTTTTGTCTTTATGAGTCCCTTTTTAATATGTGATTACTCAATAATGCAGTGCATCTATATGTTTTCTTTCAGTTTTAAATTTTATATCTATTTCCATTTCCACAGACATTGACTAACCATCAGTTTTCTACAAGACACCCTATGCCACTGTTTCAAGAAACAAAAACTGACTTCATGTGCTGAAGACAAATGGGAGGGTTTTTTTGATGTTGTTGTTTGTTTTGTTTTTAAATCAAGATACTGAGAAGTCCCCCTGACTACAGAAAATACATTTTTTGCCTCTGGCAGGAGATTTACCTCTTTCTTGGATTTATATATAGTTTATAGAAGTCCATTCCATGCTCCTCACCCCTAAACACACACTGAGTTTCTTTTTTCTCTTTTTCTTCAGTTTTGTACAAGCTTCTAATGGCCTCTGCATTTTATGGATCACATTTCCAGGCATAATGGCAGGAACTGATTAAGTCTCATGCCTCTGGATCCAAGTTAATGGGCAAAGGACCTTTCAGCTCCATTTGGGTGAGTTGTTCTCTGGAGCAGAAACGAGTATGATCGAAGACTTCCAGCTGCCAGTTTTGTCTGACTGATTAATTCTAGACCAATCAATTGTGGTGGTGGTGGTGGTTTCATGGTGGTAGGTGTGACTGTTGTCTGGAAGCTATGAGCACACACGCCAGGAGCCTCTTCCTTCAATAGTACATTTGATAACAGAGCTTTTGAGTGGTCATTCTATGATTTCATGAGTTTAATAGTTTTCTTATTCATCATCCTTTCCATGAAATTTCATTTTCTTTTCTTTTAAAAAATTATTATTTTTTTTTAGATTTTTATCAGGTCTTTCTTGTGAGACTTTCTTTGGACTTCCAGCACCCAAATAATGACTTGGAAACTTATTATTAATTATGAAAGATTGGCGTTTGCTTATACTTGTTCCCAAATAGCTCATAACACTTAAATTCGCCTGTTTCTATTAATCTATGTTTTGCCATGTGGCTCTTAACCTCTCTTCAGTACTGTGCATCCCACTTGTTCCACATCTAGGTGGTAAAATTCATGCATCTAGATTCATCACCTGAGTTCTTTTCTCTGCCCATAAGTCCCATCTAACCTCTCCTGCTTAGCTATTGGCTGTTCAGCTTCCTGTTAAACTAATCACAATGACACATCTTCACACAGTGTAAACAAATATCTCACAGCAGAGATTGTAGTATATTCGTGTAATTTCTCCTTTTCCCTTTCCTCTCTCCAAAACCTTCCATAGACTCCTCCTGGCTCGTTCAAATCTGTGGCCCCTTTTTTCCTTAATTGTTATTATATACATATATGTACATGTATACACACACACACACATACACACACACACACACACACACACACACACACACACACACAAAACCAAATACATAAATACAAACTGTTCAGTCTGTATAATGTTACTTTTATGTATGTTTCCAGGGGTGACTATCTGGTATTGGATAACCAATTGGTGTACTCTCCCTTGGGGAAGACTTCTTCTCCAAATCTCAACCATCCTTAGCTGCCTGTAGTTCCTTATGTAGAGTTGAAGCCTCCTGAACTTCCCTGAGCCCATGATAGCATGTCTACTGTTGTCCTTGCTCATGTTCAGGCAGCCATGTGGTGAGACTTTATAGATGTAGCTTTTGACATTACTAGGATTCAAAAACCTCACAACAAACTCTCTGATCCTCTGGCTCTTACATTCTTTTCACCTCCTCTTCTACAGTGTTCCCTGAGATTTAGGTTTAGAACTTATTTTGTAGTTGTATTTGTGGGGACTAGGTTCCATAATTCTATATTTTAATTGGCTGTGGTTTTCTGTAATGGTCTCCATCTGTTGCAAAGAGAAGTTTCCTTGATGACGGGGGAGGACTATACTTATCTCTCAGGGTATAAAGACAAATATTAGTGTGTGCTTAGAGATGATGCTGGTGGTGTTTCTAAGTTATCCTCTGAAATACATGACTTCGTTGCCTCGGTTTTCTGTACCAGGCATGATTTTCTTCTTACTGAGTAGATCTTAAATTCAATTAGAGAGCTGTTGGTTACCCTTAAGATGTGGGTGCACGACTGCACTCTTGTTATATATAGTATCCTGTTGGTCATTATTGTCGTTCAAAGGCATCATAGTAGGGCATAATCTTGGCTGCTTCCCTCCTTTGGAAGCTTGCAGAGTGCCTTCTTGTGTCTTGAAAACTAGTTATCAGGGAGGAGGCTTTCTGGTCAATGTGAGTTCAGGAGTCTCTGGGTCATACATCTTAAGTGCATACATCTTCAGCAATAAGGACTTCCACCTCTGAGGGCCAACCAAAGGCAGGAGCAGTAGCCTGTATTGTTTTGGGTGTCTCTTGGATAGCTCTGACCAACAACTCAAAAGATGACTTCTCAGTCTAATGTTGAAGCTTTTGCTAGATAGTCTTTGCCTTTTGAAGGGAGTGTTGTCAGCCCAGACGAGAAAATTTCATTTAAATTATATGTATATTTATGTACTAACTTGCATGTATTATCTTAGGCAGATAAGTAATAGTATACTCCTTATGACGTTTTCAGACATCCCTACTGTTATTTTACCCTCTTCTCTATTTGTCCTCCCCCTCCCTAATAATCCCCTCCATCCTATTTTCTTGTAGATCACTTTTATCTTCTTATCCCTCTCTCTATTTTCCTCTTCCCCTACCTGGGAATGGTCTCTGTTTACTTTCTTGTCCAGATGGTGCACACATTCAATCCCAGTTCTCAGGAGGCAGAGACAAGCAGATCTTTGTGAGCTGGAGGCTAGCTTGGTCTATATAAAGAGTTGAGGGACAGTCATGGCTACATAAGGACTATGTGTCCTCCACCCCTCAACAACAAACAAACAAAAACAAAAAAACCCATCCATTTTCTTCTCCTAGATTCCCTTTCAAATTTGTAAGTGTTCCTGTTAATGGTAAAATTATATGCCTAGATTTTCTTTTTTTACATTGAATAGTGTCTTCCAATCTACCACTAGTGGATTATTCAACTTTTAAATTAGGGTGTAATATACAATATATTAGGATAAAGTATTGAATATAAACATTTTAGAGAATTGAATATTTTATTTAACAGGTTTCATTTATTTGCATTATTTGCATTTACTTTTAATAATAAAGCTTCATTTTTACATATTAAAATAACTTAAATCAATAAATTGATTTAAAACAATATTTACTATTCAGAGGCAGTCTTGTGGCTCAGATATTTGGTCAGGGATTGAAACAGGGTCATTGGATATTAAAGTCTCCGAGGACCCAAGCTCTTCCCTACCATCTGTCCTTTACCTCTCTGTCTTTCATCTTTGGCTTCTCCTTCCTTTCCCTACTCTGTACCTCCTCTTGCTCTGCCGTGTTCCATAGCCCATCTTATTCTCAACCATTCACTACTTTGCTCCATGTGTCGCTGAAAATATCCTCCCGGTTCATGACTTCACACACTCATAATCAATGACACCAGAATCTGCTGAAAGGGTCACAGATCTGTGTGACGTTTTAAATTATTTTTGTGCTTTAATTGTTTTTAAAAAAATGCATGTGTGTTTGCAAACATCTATGTGTGTACAAGAACTGATAGGAGCTAGAGGCCAGAGGCATCCTGGCCCCCTGGAGCTGGAGTTTCATGTGATTGTGAGTTGCCTGACATATGGTGGGGGGAACTGAATTCTTGTCTCTGCAAGAGCAGTATGTGCTCTTAACAGCTGAGCCATCTCGCCAGGCCCCCATTTAAGTTATTTTTAAAAGCTAACATACAAAGTGATGAGTTTCACTGGCATTTTCATAAATAACATCATCATATATTGTTCTTATCTTCCTGTTGCCTCACCTCCCTCTCCCTGTGTCTTCCCCTTGTTCCCTTTTTCTGGTTCCTTTCTTATCATAAATAGGCTCCAACTCTGCTTTTATGTCACATGAAATTCGTTACTCTGCTCATCCTTAAGGTTTCTTCCTTCCCTCTTACATTCTCTTTTCTACTCTTATAACATGTGCATGAGGTGGTTGCATGTGGTGGTCTCGTGCAGTTCATGTTAGAACTGCTGAGATCGTACAGCAGTTAGGAGCACTTGTCACGGTTGCAGAGAATTCAATGCTCAGTTCCCTGTTCCCACATCAGGAAGCTCATAACTTCCAGAAACTCTAGTTCCAGAGAATCCAATTCCTTCTTCTGACCTTTGAAGGCACCATATACACGGCACATGTTATTAGGTAGACACACACACACACACACACACACACACACACACACACACACACACACAGAGGCAATAAATCAATACATAAGTCCTAAAAAATAAATCAAGTTTAACATATATTAATTGATTCTCAAACATTCCTCTCTTTTTATAGTGAAAATATTTAAAATCCTTCTTCCAGCCTCTTGAAATATACACTATACAATTGTTATCTGTAGTGACTCTAACACACAATAGCGTATTAGAACTTACTCTAAATAGAGCTTAGCACCTGCTGATCAACCTTCCCCATCTCATTCTTTCCTTTTAAACACAGTAAAATGTAAAGTTAGTACTGTAGTTTAAATGAAGGACTTACATAGAAATTTAGCAATGCTATCAAGAGGTGGGCTCACCAAGGCTCTAAACTCTTCAGTGGGTTAATCCATTCATGATATTTTTAGAGCAGTAGTTCTCAACCTGTGTGTTGTGACCCTGTTTTGGGGTCTCATATCAGATATCTCCCATATCAGATATTTACACTGTGATTCATAAAAGTAGCAAAATTATAGCTATGGAGTAGCAATGAAAAAATTTTATGGTTGGGGGTCATCACAACCTGAGTAACTGTATTAAAGAGTCACAGCATTAGGAAGGTTGAGAACCACTGTTTTAGAAGGATACAGGTATGCTTAGAAGGGTCTTTCTTGCTCCATGACCTCCCAAGGAAGATAGTGGCAGTGAGAGAAAGGATAATTTGCAAAGACATTGAAATTCATGTGTAAGTAAAAACTAGATGAATGGTTAAATGTGGTCAACAGGAAAACATGTCTGGCATTTTGTGTTTTGAACAGTTGAGTGTGGTTGGTTGTGCTGTTTGCAGAGAAATAGAAGTGGGGACTGAGAATTGAGGGGAAAATCACGTGTTCCATTTGACCTTGTGGTGCCATTGAGACAAATGATCTAGAATGGGCAGTATCATCAATGTGCAGCCACAGAGAGGCTAAAGAACAGAATGAGAAGACAAATCTAGTTAAGAAATATTAAGCAAATTTAGAAAGGAGAGATCTTCAAGAAGTAGATGTGGTTAGTAGAGTCAAATGCAGTAAAAAGGTCAACACAGAGAGAAAATTTCCAAGTGAATTTACAATAAATCCAAAGTTTTGGAGCCAAGTCACAGTCATGTTAATGAAATTGGAGGCAGAGGGCTAGCAGAAACCCGAGTGAGTGCGGCAGCTTCCACAGGGAGTGTAATTACAGGAAGTGACAAGAACAGGCAGAGGTTTGTGAGCTAGGGTACTGTTTTAACTCTTTAATGTGTTTGTGTGTGTTTGAAATTTATCCTGTAACTGTTTGTTAGACACAAGAGAAAACTAGCCCCCCCAAAAAATGTGAGGCTACACAGATAAAAGTGGAAAGCAAGTTTTCCAAAGACAAAGAAAGAAGGAAACACAGTACAAATAGACTGGCTGAGTTTGCACTGAAAAGTGGACACGTACGTCCTTGATATATATATTTCATCCACTCCAGGCTGACTTCCAGCTCCTGATCCTCATGCTTCCACTCCCCTCCAAGTGCTAGTGTTACAGACATATGCTACCATGCCCTACTCTTCAGTGATACTCTCTAGTTTATTTGCTCTGCTATATGAGGAAGTACCATCTGCTTCTGTTATCTGTGTCCTAACTGGGACATAATGTGTTCCCTTTAGTGTTTCTAATCTTTGTTAGTATCCTGAGATATGCAACTATTTGTTTTCCATTGTCTCCATGATAGTGCCCCTTAATATCATTGATTTTTTTTAGAATGCTTATTAAAGTTTAATTGATATATCATGAGCAGCAAATGTGTAGACTTCCATTTCATAAATGATGACTCAAGTACATATCACGAAACTGTTTCCGTAATTAAATAAGAAAATATTCATTACATTTCAAAGTGTCTACACCAAAAAAATACTTTTATAATCTCAGCTTTAAGTTTAAGAAACCATGAAAGCATCAAATTCTGGAGAGTAACCAAAAATAATGGCAATATCCTCTACTTTTCAGGGTCTATGGAAATCCCACTGACTCACAACTTAAAGAGATGGAACCCACACCAGGCACCGGGAGAGGTATCATTCTCCAGCACAGGGTACCTCCACTAAAGCTTTTAAAAGTATGTACATATTTTGTAATGTTTCTACAATAACAGGTTCTGTTGTGCTGGTTATATCACATTTGTGAGTCATAGGAAATGGAGAAATAAAGCTAGCACTGATCTGGAAGCTTCATCCTAATGGCTAGCTTTTGTAGTACCAGAAGGTACTATGAACAGTTCTGGGAGAGGAAGGACACTGTCTTACCCAGTTGTGAATCCTGTAAGCCACAGTGATGACCAACCTGGCCAGACCGTTTCATTAGTGCACTACCCATATGAATGACTCAAAAGTAAACAACCCCTTTCCTACTGGATGTAAAGCCCACTACCCAAGATAGAATTCATGCCTGGTACTGTTAACTGGGCCAAGAACCCATGCCCTGGTCTATAGCTAGAGTTTTCCTACCTGGCCTACCGTCAGGACGAATCTCTCTCACCTGCCAGTCCCACAGCCACTCAGATCCAACCAAGTAAACACAGAGACTTATATTGGTTACAAACTGTATGGCCATGACAGGCTTCTTGCTAACTGTTCTTACAGCTTAAATTAATCCATTTCTATAAATCTATACCTTGCCACGTGGCTCGTGGCTTACTGGCATCTTCACATGCTGTTTGTCATCATGGTGGCTGGCAGTGTCTCTCTCTCAGCCTTCCACTTCCTAGCTTTATTCTTCTCCTTGTCCTGCCTATACTTCCTGCCTAGCCACTGGCCAATCAGTGATTTATTTATTGACCAATCAGCATCACACTTGACATACAGACCATCCCACAGCACTGGTCAGTTACAGTTCTTTCCAGAGAATCTGTTACTATTATTCAGCTAAATGGACATGATGTTAAACTGCTTCCTAAATACTTATCTTTATATCCATCGATTAGTGTATCTCTCAAACCCTCATCACAAAAGCTTCTTTTTGCAGTAAATAATGATTAACACAAAGATCCATACCTGGTCAAAATGCAACACATAAAAGACTGTGGAATGATCACCTACTAATGGGACATTTATATCATACCTCCTCTTTCCAAGGCTCAGGCATCATCTCAGAAGTGGACGTGGAAAGATTGTAGGAGCCAGATGTGAGTGTAAGTAGTGAAACAGTGCTTTCTGGTTATAACAGGGCTGCTCCCATAATAACCCACAGCAGTTGTGATTGCTTGCATAAAACCTGCACAAAATCAAGCAAGCCAAAATTTTAGCATGGTTGGGGGAGGAACACGAAATCCCAACCCTAGTTAAGGAGCTAGTGGAAATTGACTGCTACTAGGGAAAGGAGAGTCATTTAATTGGGTTGTGGCCCTTGATAGGCTGCCTATATTTCAGCAGTTGGCCATATACCCATAAGTGCCCTACAGTACCAAGTAGACTTAGTAGGTTTAAAAATGTACATGACATTGGGAGTGAGAAGTGATGAGATGCATGAGCAGTATTAAGAGAGGGAGGTGGATTTGATCAAAACTTATTATTATTCATGTCTGAAGCTCTCAAGTAATAATTATAAAAAAACATGAATCAGGAGCAAATTACTAAAGTAAGTATAAAAAGGAAGTAGTAAAGATAAGCCTAGAAATCAGTTCAACAGCATGTAGGTAACCAACTGAGAAAAAAAGAAAACCAAAGGTTAATAGATTAAAAACATTTTAAATAAAATAATTTTTCTTTCTATTTATTTATTTATTTATTTATTTATTTATTTATTTATTTATTATTTATTTATTATTAAGAGATTTTTCTATTCGTTTTACATACCAACCACAGAAGCCCCTCTCCTCCCTCCTTCTACTTCCTAGCCTTCCCCACAACCCATCCCCTGTTCCCACCTCCTCAAAGGCAAGGTCTCCCATGGAGAATCAGCAGAGCCTGACACATTCAGTTGAGGCAGGTCCAAGCCCATCTTCCCTGCATCAAGGCAGCGAAAAGTGTCTCACCATAGGCACTAGGCTCCAAAAAGCCAGTTCATGCATCAGGGAAGGTTCCTGATCCCACTGCCTGGGAGCCCCCAAAACAGTTCAAGCTAAACAACTGTCTCGCCTATCCAGAGGGCCTAGTCTAGTACCATTGGGGCTCCTCACTTATTGGCTCACAGTTCATACATTTCCACTAGTTTGGCTGGACAACTCTGTCTGTTTTCCCATCATGATCTTGGTGTCCCTTGCTCATAGAATCTCTCCTCTCTCTCATCAATTGGACTCCAGGAGATCAGCCTGGCACCCAGCCATGGGTCTCTGCATCTGCTTACATCAGTCACTGGATGAGGGCTCTATGATGGCAGGTAGGGTACTCAGCCATATGATCACCAGAGCAGGCCAGTTCAGGCACCCTCTCGACTATTGTCAATAGTCTAAGGTGGGGTCATCTTTGTGGATTCCTGGAAACTTCCCTAGCACTCTGTTTCTATCTATTCCCATGATGTCTTCATTTATTATAGTATCTCTTTCCTAGCTCTCCATCTCGAACCTCCCATTGTTTCCCTATGTTCTCATCCCCTATCCCTTGCCCTCCATTACCTCCCCTCACCTCAAGTTTGCTTATGTAGATCTCATCTATTTCTCCTTCGCTGGGCCATCCATGTGTACTTCCTAGGGTCCTCCCTACTAGCTAGCCTCCCTGGAGCTGTGGGTTGCAGTTTGGTTATCCTCTGCTTTACATCTAGTATTCACTTATGAGTGAGTACATACTATGTCCTTCTGAGTCTGGGTTACCTCACTCAAGATGATATTTTCTAGTTCCATCCATTTGCCTGTAATTTCATGATGCCATTGTTTTTCTCTGCTGAGTAGTATTCCATTGTGTAAATGTACCACATTTTCTTTATCCATTCTTCAATTGAGGGGCATCTAGGTTGTTTCCAGGTTCTGGCTATTACAAATAATGCTGATATGAACATAGTTGAGCATGTGTCTTTGTGGTACAATTGATCATTCCTTGGGTATATGCCAAGAGTAGAATAGCTGTGTCTTGAGGAAGATTGATTCCCAATTTTCTGAAAAAAACGCCATACTAATTTCCAAAGGGGCTGTACAAGTTTGCACTCCCACCAACAGTGGAGAAGTGTTCCCCTTGCTCCACATGCTCTTCAACATAAGCTGTCTTCAGTGTTTTTGATTTTAGTCGTTCTGTCAGGTATAAGATGGTATCTCAGAGTTGTTTTGATTTGCATTTCCCTGATGACTAAGGATGTTGAGCAATTCCTTAAATGTCTTTCATCCATTCGAGATTCTTCTGTTGAGAATTCTTTGTTCAGTTCTGTAGCCCATTTTTAAATTGGATTGTTACATATTTTGATGTCTAGTTTCTTGAGTTCTTTATATATTCTGGATATCAGCCCTCTGTCAGATGTGGGATTGGTGAAGATCGTTTTCCATTCTGTAGACAGTCATTTTGTCTTATTGAGCATGTCCTTTGCCCTACAAAAGCTTCTCAGTTTCAAGAGGTCCCATTTATTAATTGTTGCTCTCAGTGTCTGTGCTACTGGTGTTATATTTAGGAAGTGATCTCCTGTGCCAGGGTGTTCAAGACTACTTCCTACTTTCTCTTCTATCAGGTTTGGTGTAACTGGATTTATGTTGAAGTCTTTGATCCATTTGGACTTGAGTTTTGTGCAGAAATAAAGATCTATTTGCAGTCTTCTATATGTTGACATCCAGTTATGCCAGCACCATTTGTTGAAGATGCTTTCTTTTTTCCATTGTACAGTTTTGGCTTCTTTGTCAAAAAATCAGCTGTTTGTATGTGTGCTGATTAATGTCAGGGTCTTCAATTCAATTCTATTGGTCCACATGTTGGTTTTCATGACAATACCAAACTTTCTATTACTGTAGCTCTATAGTAGAGATCAGGGATCGTGATGCCTCCAGAGGTGGCTTTATTATACAGGATTCTTTTAGCTATCTTGGGTTTTTTGTTTTTCCATATGAAGTTGAGTATTATTCTTTTGAGGTCTGTGAAGAATTGTGTTGGAATTTTGATGGGGATTGCATTGAATCTGTAGATCACTTTTGGTAAGATTGCCATTTTTACTATGTTAATCCTACCTATCCATAAGCATGGGAGATCTTTCCATTTTCTGATATCTTCTTCAATTTCTTTCTTCAGAGACCTAAAATTCTTGACATACAGGTCCTTCACTTGCTCAGTTAGTTACCCCAAGGTATTTTATATTATTTCTGGCTATTGTAAAGGGTGATGTTTCTCTGATTTCTTTCTCAGCCTTTTTTATTATTTGTATATAGGAGGGCTACTGATTTTTTTTTTTGAGTTAATCTTGTATCCTGAGTTTAGAATAGCTGTGGGTGCTCACGACATTTGTGTGCTTTATTCTGGGATACAGCTAAAAATTTGGATCCAGCTTTCTAGAGTTGTTCTTCAGGTAGGATTAGAGCGAGCTATTGGTACTCTCCTCACTAGCCTTTTAATTTTGAAATACAGTATCCATAAGATAGGCGTGGTTAGGGTTTGAGAGTTGTAGGCCAAAAAGTTAATGTTTTTTTGTGTGTGGCTGTACCACTCTGTAATAGTGACCTCTAAACCTTGTCTTTTATATGAAGCAAAATAAACTAGTCAAATATAAATCCCTATTCATGAGGGTTTTTACTGCTTCTAGTCTGGTATTACTCCAAGTGATGTGCTCTCTAGTTTATGACCAAACCAAAAGATCATGGAGGAATGTCCCCATGGAACTGTGGGTTGTCCTTCTGTGTTTTATTCTGAGTGACTATGACTTGTTATCAAGTATGAGAGCAGATGGGTATGATTGCAAAAATACCCTTTCTCTATAAATAAGAAAAAAATGGGCAAAAAAATTCCTGAAAAAAATGGGAGTAAAAATTTTTACTATTTTTAAACATTTTAAATTATTTCATGTGTATACTAGTTAACTTTCTCTTTGCTGTGACAAAATATTTAACAAAAGCAACTTACAGAAATAAGTGTTTATTGTGACTAACAGTTTGATGGTGTAGTTCATAACAGATGATAGAGTCTGTGGCAGTGAAAATTGTTTTAGTTGTGGCTCTAGAAGCATGAGGTAGTTGCTCACATTGCATCCATGGTCAGGAAGCAGAGAGATGAATTTTGGTACTCTGCTGTGGATGATTGATTGATAAATAAAACACTGATTGGCCAGTAGCCAGGCAGGAAGTATAGGTGGGACTAGCAGAGAGGAGAATTGAGAGAATAGGAAGGGAGAGAAGAGGAGATGCCAGCCTGCCTTCCAGGGAGCATCATGTAAAGGCAGCAGGTAAAGCTACAGAACACATGGTGACATATAGATTAACAAAAATGGGCTGAGTATAAGAATAAGAGCTAGACAATGGTAGGACTGAGCTAATGGCCGAGGAGTTTAAATAATATTAACATCTCTATGTTTATTTTATAAGTGGGCTACGGGACTGCTGGGGCTTGGCGGGGCCTGGAGAGAAAAACTCTAGCTACAGTACTCAGATTACTTCTCAGATCACTGGATGGTGTCATCCACATTCAGGATGAATCTTCCTTCCTCAGTTAAACCTCTTTGAAAATATCCTGGCAGACGTACCTAGAGATGTATATCTCCCAGGTGACTCTAAATATAGTGAAATTGACAATCAAGATTAATTATTGCAATGTGCTTTATTTTACATGCTTTAAATTTTATTTTATACAATTTATAAATGCTAATAAGAGCTTATATAATTTCTATGTATTAATGTTTTTACACAACATTTGGATACCAGTAGCAACCTTGAAGTCATTATGTATAATAATTTTGCATATTCTTAAATATGTTCACATCATAGTCTTACTTCATACTTTGCTATTGCTGCAAATACATATGATAGAGGATTATTCTCAGTACCACATAGAGAAAAGCATCATAAAAATAAACTGCTCTAGATGGCTGTGTACTGTTAAGCCAGGGGTTCATGGATTTCATTTTACATAAAAACCTTTATTTAAAAAAATATCTTTGGGGTTATTATGCTGGATAGTTTTATGTCATCTTGACAAAAGCTAAAATCATCTGAGAGGTAGGAACCTTGTTAAGATCCATCTGTAGGCAAGCCTGCAGGGCATTTTTAAAATTAATGACTGATGGGAGAGGGCCCAGCCCATCGTAGGTGTGCCATTCCTGGGCTGGAGGTACTGGGTTCTATAAGAAAGTAGACTGAGCAAGCTAGAGGGAATAAGCCAGTAAGCAGCATTCCTCCATGGCCTCTGCATCAGCTCCTGCCTCCACATTCTGGCCCTATTTAAGTTCCTGTCCTGACTTTCTTCAATGATGGACTATAATGTGGAAGTGTAAGCCAAGTAAGCTCTTTCTTCCTCATCTTGCTTATGGTCATGGTGTTTCATCATAGTAATAGTAACCCTAACTGGGACAGCCATTAAATTATAAGTAGCAAAATTAGTATAAGTGGAGTTAAAATTCTACACTTTTTCTTTTTTCATTGATCAAGTGACAGTGATTATCAACATCCAGAAATATTTAAATATTCATTTTATGTGAAAATTTAGTTTCTTTTGAATAAAAGCCTGTTAGTATTCATACCCCACAGAATGGATAACCATTCATTGTATGTACATTTGATCAATCATAGTGAATCATATATTAGCAGCTCAGTTTCAGTTTTAAAATCCAAGATATAAACCTTTTAGCCAATCAGCCCTTTTTCTTTTCTGTAAGGGAAGTTGTTGAATAAGATTGTATCAAGCGACCGGCGGTGGTGGCGCACTCTTTTAATCCCAGCAGAGGCAGAGGCAGGCGGATCTCTGTGAGTTCGAGGCCAGCCTGGTCTCCAAAGCGAGTTCCAGGAAAGGCGCAAAGCTACACAGAGAAACCCTGTCTCAAAAAAAACAAACAAAACAAAAAAACAAACAAACAAAAAGATTGTATCAAGTGACTAACTAAAATACAGCTCTTTCAAGCCTAATTTGAGATCTTGAGTTACTTAGTAACAAATATTGCTCCCAAGAAAACACAAATTTTCAAATAATTTAATTTTGATTTGTTTTTTTAAATGAAGTTTGGAGTCTTCTACACAATAACACAGTATTTTCTACATGTAAAAGGACCATTGCAACTGTAACCTATGAGCACATAGTGACAGTGGCCACATGCCTAAGACTTGAACAAGATCAAACCCGTTGGATGCTGATATTAATGGGGAGAGTAGCCCATGAAATCCCATCCTTAGCTGAGGAGCCATTTGCAATTGATAGCTACTGGAAGAGAGTCAGTTTTCTATAGAGATGGGGCCCCTCGTAGGTCATCCACATTTCAGTGGATGGCCCCACATTCATGGACATCCTGTTAACACTAAATGGACTCAGTTGCTTAAAAAAGAGTATATGGTGTTAGAAGGGAGAAGTGGTGATGGTGTGGGTATGGGAAGAGTCAGAGCAGAGGGAGTGGGTCATGTACTTATAAAATCTTTGTGTAAATGGGTGAAGTTCTCAAACATTGCATAAGAAAACAGTGGGGGTTTACCTCACAGCATCACAAATTGATTAGTTGAAACCCTGGCCTTGCCTCTCCACCCCATTATCATCTTCATTGGCACGAGTTAAAAATTAAACACATCTCAAACTAAAACCATGATTATTCCTACTACTTCCTCTATCCTGCTTCTTTGATTTGCTTGAATTGTAACATTATGTTCTTGATTGTTTGGGTTTAACTTTTATCATTTAGCGTGACTGACTAGTTGTTTCAGGAATCCTCCTTTTTGTGTTTACAGTCAATTGTCTTTAAGCCATCTCCTTCAAGAACCCTTCAGGACTGTCAGGTCCCACCTGACCTATCAAACAGTCCTGAAACTAGGGTAGTGAAGGTTGAGGAAAAAACAGTGACATAAAAGAAAAGACAGAGACACCTGAGAGGTTTGGGAGTGCTCTGAGTCAATAACTCAGTGGCCCCAAGTTTATTTCTCACTGCCTTTTTATACCTCCTCCTCTCAAGGACACCATAGTTCAAGAAACAAAGAAGCATAAACACCTCCTAATTCTCAAGACATCTGGTAAGAACACCTTTAGCCAAACATATTGTTTTCCAGCCTTAAAGAGCAAAGACAAGCTTGAACTCTCTGACACTGAGTCAAGTTGGAATCAAGTCACAAATTGGAGTCACTGTGGGCTCCCACACTTGACATAGAATTCTTCAAAGTAAATGAATAGTCTCATATTTGGGGCATATGCTCTGATCCTCTGATTGTTTCTTCTGTATTAAGCTGTCATCTGTTAGTTTTATTTACTCTAAAGGTAGCATCTCCCTGCTTATTTTGAGATTTTCTGTTTTCAGCTGTTTCCTTATGATATTCCAGGAGTTGGTGGTTTTCTTCTCATTTATCCTCCTTGGTAACAATTAACTTTTAGAAATCTGTGGATGGATAATTTTTGATCATTTCTGGAACATTGTCCTATTTACCCATTTTGCCTCTGCTTTATTTTAGATATTTTATATGGAAATGCCCTCCAAAGAATCAGTCTTGTGTTTTGCTATTAAGCCCACCAATTGAGTTAGAAAATCCAAACAATCATGCACTTTCTTTTAAGCAACTGATTCCATTTAGTGTTAACGGTTTGTCCATGAATATGGGGCCATCCACTGAAATGTGGATGATCTACAAGGGCCCCACCCCTCTAGAAAACTGACTTCCCTCCAGTAGCTAAGGATGGGACTTCACAGACACTCAGTTATTTCTTGAATTGCATATCAAAATTCAGTTGACATTCTCTAAATATTTATCTGTATTTTCTTAACATTTTAGCAGGTTCCAGTGATTTTTTTAGCCAAATATTTAGATTATCTTGGTAAGCCTGTGCTATTTGTTTTGTCCTTTGATTAACAACCAAATCCTTTTCATTTCCAGAAGTATAAATTTTCCCTTACATTCTAAACATTCTTTCAAGGACCTGTAGAAGTCCTTGTATCTTCTACCAGGAACTCTTACCCTTTTTGTGTGTATGTGTAGTGGGTTATAGAGCAAGAGGTGACTCATTTCATTTAGATGGGTGATAGTTGAATCTCAATTTTAATAAAGTTCTGTCTTCTTTCAGGTTATCATCATTCCTATGTTGTGCAGTTAACAAGATGGTAAACCTTTTCTTTTTCTTTTGAAAGAAAGGCAGGTTTCTTTAGCTGATCTCATGTAACTTCAAAATCTCCAAACATGCTAAAGGGTGAGAGCAAGGTCCATGGTAGGCTCCTTCCTGCCAATGGTTTGCTTCTGAGCACTATAACATCTTAGCACTATGAATCTATCTATCTATCTATCTATCTATCTATCTATCTATCTATCTATCTATCCATCTATATCCATATCTAGTTTTTCTAGTTTCCCAGGTGACATTTTGAATCAGAAGGCACTCTGCTTATGTATAATATTCATATATTTTAGACTTTTCAACTGTATAGTTAGTCACTCTTGTTCTAAATGATTTTCTAGAACAGTTCTTTGCTGATTTTTGGTGCTCCAAAGGAAAACAGTCTGCCTTACCCAACAGTCCTACCAGTGTGAGTAGGCACATCTCCATCTGCTGAGGGCTCAAGTGCAACAGAAATGGAGCAAGAGCAATTTATTCAGTCAAAAAGATAAAAAAAAATAGAGCTGGTGGGCTGGAAAGATGGCACAGCTGGTACTGTCCTTGACATGCAGACATGGGGACTTGCGCTTACTCCCCAGAAGCCCTGTGACAAAAGCAATGTATGGTGGCACATCCTTGTAATCCCAAGACTGAGGAACTGCAGACAGGCACATCTCCGAGGCTCACTGGCCAGCCACACTAATTGGAAAGCTCTAGGTCCCAATGAAAGAATCTGTCTCAAAACAGCTGTTGAGATGACTCGGCTGCTCATCTTGATTGCTTGCCACTTACCATACTGACAACTTGAATTGAATCCCCAGGACCCGCATGGTGGAGACCCATGTGGAAGAGAAGCAACTCTTACCAGTTGTCCTCTCACCCTCACTCCTGTGTTGTGACACATGTTCACACACACACAAATAAATAAATACATATAATAATAAAACATGTCAAGGTTGACAGCTTATGAGAAATGACTGGAGGTGGTCCTCTGTCTTCCACATGTTTGCACATATATAAACACATTGGTATACACTAGAGCTTTACTTTATATAGTCCTTACTTATGTAAGTCTCTAAGTCTTCAAAAAACATTTTCTAGATATTTTTCCTTTATCATGGGTGTTCACATTTTATCCAAAGGCAGTTCTTAAGAAGATCAATATATTCTCTCATATTTGCATGTCAGAGTGACTTCACACACAGAGTAGTCAAAATCCTGTAGTAAAACAGAAACAGTAGATCTCTCTCTCTCTCTCTCTCTCTCTCTCTCTCTCTCTCTCTCTCTCTCTCTCTCTCTCACACACACACACACACACACACACACACACACACACACACAAGTAATTGCTGATTAACCAGAAGTCCCATGTTCTGATGTCTGCAGGCGCTATGCCCAGGAATTATAACAGACTCCAGCTCTGAGTATCTGAGGAGCTAATGGTATAAATTTTAATCTGAAGGCCTGGGAACATGAAATGAAGTGTCTCAGCTGGAGCAGTGATGTAGTAACAGAAATCAACTTCATCTTTCATCTATCCTTTTTGTACCCTATGGGCTATGTAGTGTCATTGCTAGGAAGAGCTATCTACTGAGCTCAACCATTAAAATATTTTTCTTACCGGGAACAGCCTCAGAGACACTAAAAACATAATGCTTAATCTGGAACCTATGCCAAATGGTCACATAAAATAACCATCACACTTGTTATAAAATTATGACTTAAGTACACTTTCATTTTGCATATTAAAAGTATCACTTTCTTGTCTGAAAATGTTCACATTTTTACAAAAAAAAATTCCTACTTTTTTTTAAAGTATGTATATATATGTATGTATATATATATATATACACATATATGTGGTATATGGGCATGTGTGGATACATATGCATGTATACATCTTATGTTTACATGTGTGGGTACTTATGCATGCATACATCTACATCTCTGAATGTATGTATTGAGGTCCAAGGTTGACACTGGGTGTCCTCCACCATTTTACTCCTGATGAACTCATAGCCTGTCAAATCAGGTAGTCTTGCTAACCAGCTTCCTCCGGGGATTTACCTCGTCCCTGACTCCTGAATGCTGGGATTTGGGGCAGATGCACGCGCCCCACTTGGCTTTCACATTGGTTCTCAGCATCTGAACTCCAGTCTTCATGCCTGTCCAGCAAGCACCTTACCTGCTAAGCTGTCCCCACAGCACAATTAGACTATTTTCTCTATTTTTCAGAGGCTTTTAGAATCTTTTTCTTGTCTTTGACTTTCTAAGTATTCCCACTTTCATTTTCACAGGTAGATTGTCCATATTCTTTGTTTTTGGCATTGTTTCAGGTTTTTCAGTCTGTGATCTTTTATCTTTCTTTAATTCAATAAAATTCATCCCCATTGCTTCTTTGATATTCTAACTCCTTTCCATTTTCACTGTAGTGTGTGTGTGTGTGTGTGTGTGTGTGTGTGTGTGTGTGTGTGTGTATGTGTATTGCCTCTTACCCAAAATTGGCACATCCATTTCTGTCCTCTGTTTCTTCACTGTGGGGTGAGCATCATGGCTCCTGAACAACCTTCCACTTGCCTGCAGAGGCAACGTCAGGGCTGAACCTATAGCTAATGAGTCTTGGAAGATGACCTGCATAGCTTCCTGATATTATGATGTTATGATGTTGGAGGATGTGAAGACCTGCTCCCAAGCCATTGTCTACTCATCTCTGTCTGCCAAGGAGGGCATTACAAATATTTCTTCTTACCTCCCTAGTTCTGATGAGGAAGGATACTTGAGTCAGTCATTCTAAAATACCTAGATTCATCAAACTGATTAGCTGCAGCATAGCCATGCTTCCTTGGCCATTAATATCACAGTCATCTACTGTTACCTGCCATCTATAGGACAAACGATGCAGGCAGTACTGCCTTTAGCCATTTTTTTTTATTTTGTCCTATACAAATTAATGAACTGAATTTTATTTTTGTTACTTTTTTATTTTATTTATGCACATAAATGTGTGTGGGTACACATCAGTCACAGTGCTGTGTGGCGTTCAGAGGACAACTTGTGGAAGCCACTTTTCTCCTCTCACTGTTTGGGGCTCAGGGATTAAACTCATGTCATCAGGCTTGGGAGCAGGCTCATTTACTCACAGAGTCATTTTTTTTCTGGACCGTAAACTGAATTTGAAAAGGACTTGATTACTTGCGAGTAGAATATTCTAGGCCTTATCTTTGCTTTGACATTCTCTTTCTCTTGTTTCTTCAAGAAATTTTGTCAGCATAATCCTATCCATTGCTTTAACTATGTCACTCTTGCTAGTTTCTGTAATTTTTAAATATGTGTGGTATATACATGTTTGTACATATGTGCATACTTGTGCATATACATGGAAGTCATAGGAGGATATTGGATGCTCTATTCTATTGCTCACCGACTTAATCCCACTGAGACTGAGTCTTTCACTGAACCTGAGGACTGTCATTTTTCAAAAAGGTTAGACTGGCGGAACGTAGCACTCATTGGTTTGAGGCTTTGCAGTTCAGTAATTCCCAGAGTCCCCCATGTCTCTGTCTCTTCTCTCAACCAGCACTTGGGTTTCAGGCATGCACAGCCACGCCCAGTTTTCTATGTCAGTGCTGGGGATCTGAACTCACCTTCCTAATGCTTGCCCACCATCAGTCCTGTACCCTCAGCTTTCTGCTGAGGCCACTCATGTTGTTTTCCCCGCCTATAATGCTTTCTTTCCAGTACGATTATTTTACCCAATAATTCTTTTTTCTCTATTAAGAATTTTTTATTCATTTTACATACCAACCACAGATCCCCCTCTTTCCCCTCCTCCCACTACCCCCAACACCCCCCCCCAATTCCCTCCAAAAAGGTGAGGCCTCCCATGGAGAGTCAGCAGAGCCTGGTACATTCAGTTGAGGCAGGTCCAAGTCCCTCCCCCTGCATCAAGGCTGTGGGCTCCAAAAAGCCAGCTTATGCACCAGAGATAGATCGTGATACTACTGCCAGGGGCCCCTTAAGCAGACCAAGCTATACAACTGTCTTGCTTATTCAGAGGTCCTACTCCAGTCCCATGCAGGCTCCACAGCTGTTGGTCTAAAGTTCATAAGTTCCCACTGGTTTGGTTCTGTTGTCTCTGTAGGTTTCCCCATCATGATCTTGATGCTCCTTGCTCATAGAATCCCTCTTCTCTCTCTTCGACTGGACTCCTGGAGCTCAGCCTGGTACTTGGCTTTAGATCTCTGTATCTGCTGCCATCAGTTGCTAGATGAAGGCTCTATGATGACAGTATATTCACCAATCTGATTACCAGAGTAAGCCAACTCGGGCAATCTCTCCACTATTGATAGTAGTCTAAGCTGGGGTCATCCTTAAGGATTCCTGGGAACATCCCTAGCACCAGATTTCTCCCTATCCCCATGATGTCTCCCTCCATCAGGATATCTCTTTCATTGCTTTCCCACTCTGTCCCTGTTCCAGCTCAACCATCCCATTTCCTTATGTTCTCATACCCCATCCCCTACCCTCTATTGCTCCCTCTTACCCCCAGTTTACTCAGGAGATCTCATCTATTTCCTCTTTCCAGGGCAATCTATGTGTTCCTCTTAGGATCTTCCTTGTTAGCTATCTTCTTTGGAATTGTGGGTTCTAGTTTGGTAATCCTTTGCTTTACACCAAGTATCCACTTGTGAGTGAGTACATATCATGTTTGTTTTTCTGAGTCTGGGTTACCTCACTCAGGATGATATTTTCTAGTTCCATCCATTTGCTTGCAAATTTCATGAGGTTGTTGTTTTTTCCTGCTGAGTAGTACTCCATTGTGTATATGTACCACATTTTCTTTATCCATTCTTTGGTTGAGGGGCATCTAGGTTGTTTCCAGGTTCCAGCTATTATGAATAATGCTGCTATGAACATAGCTGAGCAAATGTCCTTGTGGTATGATTGAGCATTCCTTGGGTATATTCCCAAGAGCAGTATCATTGTATACCAAATAATTCTTGATCCCAATAATCCTCTATGCATTTTATATGTAAATATTTTTTTCTGTATCCTCATGCATATGCATCATTCTCTTTTCAAATCTTGGTTTGTCCTTTCTAACAATTCTCCATGTTGAATCTTCCAGATTTCAAAAAGTTATTAGTTACTGTCATTTTACAGGGTTGTACTCCTCCATTGTCTATATGTCTTTAAATATATATGCTATTGTATGGTTGGCTGACCTTCCCTCATCCTGTTTAAACCTTCAAATTTATATAACTATGTATATAAAACTCTCTCTCTCTCTCTCTCTCTCTCTCTCTCTCTATATATATATATATATATATATATATATATAGTTAGTTAGTTAGTTAGTTAGTTAGTTAGTCAGTCATGCTTGTGGTGATGACTGAGTAGTAATAAAATAATGCAAGGGAGGCATAAGAACAGAGCTGTGTGTGTATGTGTGTGTGTTGGGGGGGTGGTAAAACCCTATAACCTAGGGCTTGTGCGCACCAGGCAAGTTCTCTCCCATTGATCTACACCCTTGTTCCTTAAGAATAGAACTTTGTTTTTCTCCATTCTGCTTTCAGCTACCAAGGAACCTCTTCTGTCCTCTCGCTATGAAGCTATTTGGAAACTTCCCCACAAGCATCTGTCTGTTCCTTGAATTTATATTGTTTTCCAGATGCTGTAGTTTATCCAAGGCTGATTTTGGGGACAGAGCCAGGAGCCACACTAGTTTTTCATTTTGCCAGAAACTGTAAATTACAGTCTTTCAGAGCCCAGTCAGACATTATAGAAGATAGTTTTCCCATCCATAGAACAATTCAGAAACTATAGACTCTAAGTAACAAATGGTCACCCACGGTTATGCAGGCAGCTTATAGGAAAAGTTATGATCCTGCTCCCTAGGCCCTTGTCCTGTGGCTGTTCCACTAAACATGTCCATGTAACTTGAAATCTCTGGGTCTTCACTATGTTAACATCACATTTGCATGCATAAAGGCAAACCTCTTTTTAAACTCCCTGACCCAAATGGTTGTTTTCAACCTATTTTCTCTTCTTGAAAAAAAGAAAGCCACTAATATGTGGACAATAACGTCTACTCCCAAAGCTGCCCAGACTGCTAGAATTAGCATGACAGGGAGAAAGGTCTGTCTATACTCAGAGAAGAGAGATAAGCTGACACGTCTAAGGGTTGGAAGATATGGGTGAATCTGTCTGGACAGTGCCTTCCACACAAACTCCTTCATATATTTCAGGGTTAGTTTGGTGATTGTCTTTGAAGTGGATACTTTACATGCCAGGATTTAGTGAATTAACAGATTTGAAAGTCCAGTCCAGTTTCAGCAGCTCTAGAGTCATGCTTATTTGGAACATGGTCTAATTCAAAGTTATCACATCAAGGCTAGAATATTACTATTGCTGGAACCGAGAGGATACGCGGCAAAATTTTACAAAAAAATTAGTTGTGACTCCATTGATACAGTAGCTATAAGATTCTTTTTTTTCCTTGGTTTTTTTGAGACAGGGTTTCTGTGTAACAGTCCTGGTTGTCCTGAAACTCACTTTGTAGACCAGGCTGGCCTAGAAATCCTTGAGATCTGCCTGCCTCTGACCCCTGAGTGCTGGAATTAATGACATGTGCCACCACCACCTGGCTTTACAAATGTATGTGAATTTATAAAAATCATACATATTTTAGCACAAAGGGTCAATTTAATATCTGTCTTAATTTGAATCAATAGGATTATGAAATTGTCCTAGTTTGTTTCTCTATTGTGATAAAACATGGGTCAAAAGTAACTTGGGTAAGAAAGGGTTTATTTCATCTTACATGTCTAGGTCACAGTCCATCATGGAAGGAAGTCAGTGTAGGGATTCAAGAACAGAGGTAGACATCACAGAGGAACAGAGGAACACTGTTGACCTAGCTTGCTCCCCCTGGCTTGCTCAGCCTGTTTTCTCTTACAACCCAGAACCACTTGCCCAGGCATGGCACTGTCCATAGTGGGCTGGACCCTCCTATATCAATCATTAATCAAGAAAATGCCTCACAAGCTTATCCTACAGACTAGTCTCATGGAAGAAATTCTTCAACTGAAGCTTCCTCTTCCCAGGTGACTCTAGTTTGCATCAATGTAACAAAAACCAACCGTCACAGACATTTTCCTACGTGATTTATTTTGGTTGATGTTCCCCTTCTATCATCCCACACACACCTGCCCCATTAGTACCTGTTGACTCATAGTAGTTCTTTCTCTGTTTCATGTCACATGTGTTCTATTCTCCTCATTCCCAAACTTCTTATATACACTGCTGGTCTACTTTCTAATTTTATGACCTATACCCAAACACACACACACACACACACACACACACACACACACACACACACACATCCCTTCACAGGTAGGATTTACATATGTGAGAGAATATGTACTATGTCTTTCTGAGTCTGGGATAACTTAACATAAAAATTTCTGTATCTATCAATTTTATTGCAATTTCATAGTTTCATTTTTCTTCCAGCCAAATAAAACTGTACTATATATATATAGTACCACATATTTATTTTGCATTTATCTGTTGATGGATGTCTAGGCTGATCCTATTTCCTTGTTAATGTGAACACAGCTACAATGAACATGGATGTGCAAACATCTCGTGTAGACATTGGTAGACATAGAGTCCTTTGCACATACATCCAGAAGTGGTATATCTGGCTCACACAGTAGTTCTATTTGGAATCTCCAAACTGGTTTGTATAGCGGTTGCATCAGGATCCACTCCCATGAGTGAGTAAATTCCTCATATCCTTGCCTGCACTGGTAATTTGCTTTCCTGATGACCTTCCTGACTGAGATGAGATAGAATTGCAATGCATAATACCCAAAGATGTTGAACACTTTAAAAACTATTTACAAGTTGCATTCTCTAGAGGAATAAGGATTTGTTAGATTGCCTTACACAAAAGAGGCTGAGTAGTCGAACCCTGGCTGCCTGCATGCTAGAGAAGCAGAGAATCTGATACCTGCTCAGTTTGTGAAGCTGAATGTCTCTCCACCCCCAATTTGACATCAAAAGCTCAGAAGAACTTTGCAGAATCACAGATCTTCACCTCACACAGGAAAGGATGACTGTGGGAGCAGCAGTAATAGCAGCAATAACAATTGGGATAGATGTGTTTATCAGCAAGATTTGAAAGCAAGCAGGCAAACTGTGTTGCTTTTTCCCAATACCTTTTCATAATCTCAGCTGTGAGTGGAAGGTACTACCTAGTCTTCTCTCAGTTAATCCTTTTTGGAAATGTCCTCAACATCTACCCTGATGCATGTCTCTTAGTTAACTCCAAATTCATTCAGGCTGACAATAGAAATTTAGAAAAACGTTGGCCATTTATGAGTCTTCCTTTAAGAACTATTAAGTTTCTTAGCATATTTATTGGTTGGCAGTTAAGGACATTTTCTTTTTTACCATATTCAGTTTTTGCAGCTCTTTTTTTAGATATTAACCTCCTGTCTAAAATATAGCTTGCAAAATTTTGCTGCATTCTGCAGGCAACTTGTTCACTCAGGTGATGGTTTTCTTTGTTGTGAGGAAAAAGGATTTTTTTTATTTCATTTAATCCCACTTGTTAATTCTTGGGGCTAGTTCCTATGCTGTGTGTATTCTAATTAAAAAATTCTTTTGGCAATTCAGATTTCAATTTAAGATCTTTGGTCCATTTTGAATTGAGTTTTGTTCAGGGTGAGAGATATGACTCTAATTTCTTTTTTTTTTTAATTTTTATTTTGCAATACAATTAAGTTCTACATATCAGCCACAGATTCCCTTGTTCTCCCCCCTCCCGCCCCCCTCACCTTCCCCCTAGCCCGCCCCCCATTCCAATCTCCTCCAGGGCAAAGCCTTCCCCACAGACTGAGATCAACCTGGTGGACTCAGTCCAGGTATGTCCAGTCCCCTCCTCCCAGGCCGAGCCAAGCGACCCTGCATAGGCCCCAGGTTTCAAACAGCCGACTCATGCAATGAGCACAGGACCCAGTGCCACTGCCTGGATGCCTCCCAAACAGATCAGGCCAATCAACTGTCTCACCCACTCAGAGGGCCTGATCCAGTTGGTGACCCCTCAGCCATTGGTTCATATTTCATGTGTTTCCGTTTGTTTGGCTATTTGTCTCTGTGCTTTATCCGACCTTGGTCTCAACAATTCTCTCTCATATAAACCTAGATGCCCTTCAACTGAAGAATGGATAAACAAAATGTGGTACATATACACAATGGAATACTACTCAGCAGAGAAAAACAATGACATCATGAGGTTTGCAGACAAATGGATGGATCTAGAAAAAATCATCCTGAGTGAGGTATCCCAGACTCAGAAAGACAAACATGGTATGTACTCACTCATAACAGGATACTAGATGTGGAACAAAGATGACTGGACTGCTACTCACAACACCAGGCAGGCTACCTGGAAAACAGGACCCCAAGAAAGACACAGGGATCGCCCAATGACAGAGAAATGGAATGAGATCTACATGAACAGCCTGGACATGAGTGGGGGTAGTGAAGGGCGAGGGTCGAGGGAAAGAGAGCTTGGGTGAGTGGGAGATCCCAGCTGGATCAACAACAGAGAGGGAGAACAAGGAATAGGAGACCATGGTAAATGAAGACCACATGAGAATAGGAAGAAACAAAGTGCTAGAGAGGCCCACAGAAATCCACAAAGATACCCCCACAACAGACTGCTGGCAATGGTCGAGAGACAGTCCGAACTGACCTACTCTGGTGATGGGATGGCCAAACACCCTAATTGTCGTGCTAGAAACCTCATCCAACTACTGAGGGATCTGGATGCAGAGATCCATGACTAGGCCCCAGGTGGATCTCTGGGAGTCCAATTAGCGAGAATGAGGAGGGTTTATATGACTCTAATTTCATTAACACTGAGTTTCCCCAGAACTATTTATTTAATGTTGTATCTTTCTTTTCTTTTTGGTGTATGGTTCTGACATATAAGTAAAAAATTAGATGCTCATAGTTGTGTGACTTTATCTCTGAGTTCTTTATTATGTTCTATTGATCAGTGTGTCTGTTCTTATGCCAGTAACATAATTTCCTTGTCACCATGGCTCTCTAGCATAATTTGAAATCAGAGTTTATGATACCACCAGAAATGTTCTTTCTGCTTAGGATTGCTTTGGCTATCCATGATCTTTAGTACTTACAAAATAAATTTAGGATTTTCTAGTTCTGTGAAGAGTTTCATTGGAATTTTGATAAAGATTGAGCCGAATTTGTAGAGTATTTTTGGTAATGTAGCCATTTCACAATACTAGTTCTGCCAATCCAGGAGAATAGGAGGCTTTCCATCATTTGTGTATGTGTGTGTGAGTGTGTGTATGTGTGTGTGTGTGTGTGTGTGTGTGTGTATAGGTGTGTGTGTATAGGTGTGTGTGTGTTTGTGTGTGTGTATAGGTTTGTGTGTGTGTGTGTGTGTGTGTGTGTGTGTGTGTGTGTGTTTAGGTTTTTATTTCCATAGTTAGTTAGAATATAGGCTATACTGCTGTTGCCATTGTCATCCTTTTGTTGATCAGAATATAGGCTGTCATAGTTGATGACCCTCCAGAACTTGATAATTAAGTCCCTATTGATGAACATACCATATACTTAAGTCATGAACATCAAGAAAACAACCTGGAAGCTTCACCAACTTCTAGCTACCTTCACCAACTTCTAGCTGGTACTAGAAGGCACTGTGTACACTACTGGGAAATAAAGTTTATTAGTAGTCTTACCCTGTTGTGAATCTGGTACAATAGTGGTACAAATGTTTTTGGAGTAACCAATCATGTTCTGATTGGATTTAAGACTAATGACACAAGATGGAATTCATACTACTATTAACTCGACTGAAAACCTGCAGTGAGTAGGTCACAAGCCCTAGGGGAGAACTTACTATTTCATTCAGCTAAATGGATGAAATATTAAACTGTCCCATAATTACTTATCATTATACCTATAGATCAGTGAAGCTCTCAGCCCTCGTTAGAGAAGCTTCTTTTTGCAGAGGTAGCAATGAATAAGGAGACTCTTAACTGGTCAAAATGTAGAGAGTAAGAGACATGGACTGAACAGTAAGAAATGGGGCATTTATATCATACCTTTCTCGAAGGCTAGGGGATCATCTAAAAAAAAGGGGGCCAAAGGATGTTAAGAGCCAGAGGTAGTACAGTACTTTAGGGAAAGTGTTTCTGGTCATGACAGGACCATTGAACACATGAAGTCATTATGGCTATGACTGAGCATGCACAAGACCTTCACAAGATTAAAACAGCAAACATTCTAGTATATATCACAAAGGGCCCACAAAGTCCCACTCCTAGCTGAGGAGCCATTGGCCATTTATGGCTACTGCCAGAGGGGGAGTCAGTATACTTCAGATGCGGATCCTGAGATGCTGCTTATGCTCCAGTGAATGGCCCTATATCTACGTCCATACTGGTATCACTAAGTGGACTCGGTAGATTAAAAAACAGTATATGATTTTCAGATGGAAAGCTGGTGATGTGGGTGTGGGAAGAGTTGGAGTGAAATGAATGGGGTAGATTTGATCAAATCACATTATATTCATACATGAAATTAATAAATAAAAAACTAAAAACAATAAACCAGAGTTTTCGCCAAATTTCTTTCTCAGCAGGTTCATTATCATATATAGAAAATCTTCTTTTTGCATGTTTTGCATGATTGTGTCCTACAATCACACTGGGAGTGTTTATCAGATCTAAAAGCTTTCGGGTAAAGTCGTAAGATATTGTAAGCTTAGAATCATGTTACTTACAAATTAGGGTAATTTTGCTTCTTCCTTTCTTATTTGTATCCCTTTTATATCTTTATCTTGTCTTGTTTCTTTACATTTTAAACACTGTATTGGATAAAAGAGGAGAGTGGCCACATTGCCTAGCTCCAAATTTGGAGAAAATATTATCAATTTTCCTCATTTATTATAATGTTGGCTAAAAGTTTGTCATATATAATCATTTGATTGAATTCTTTTATTTCCAGAATTGCTGTTTGATTATTTTTCAGTGACTCAATTTCCTTCTTAAAATTTTCATTCATATTTCGTAATTTCTCCTTGAAGTTACTGACTGCAACATTCATTTTGGTATCTCTGCTGCCTAGGTCAGGATTTGTTTCCTTAATTTGCTCATACGTTATTTGAGTTCTCTATATGTTTGTGAACACTTTTGACCGTAGAACTCTGAATTCTTTCTCCCACATTTCAGTTCCTTCCATGTCTGTAAATTCCATTGCAGAGGATCTGTCCAATGTGGCTGTACTCCCGTGGGTTGCCTCCTCATAGTCTTCACCTTTTGTGTATTTTGTACACTTTTGAGGATCAGTATGTTTAATCCTACCCCCTTTCCCACTCTTGTTTTGTTTTTACCTGAGCCCTGCTTGAGGGTTGTCTTCACTAAGAATTACGTTTCCCACCACAGTTTAGGAGGGACGTGGCTGTAGTCCCTCCTAACAATTTACCATCAGTCCTGACATTGACTTATAGCAGGAGATACCTGTGTACCTCACTTGGGTCCCCATAAATTTTAGGGGCAAGTGGCACTATGCACAGTAGTTTATAGATTTTTAAGAGGTATGGGTATCTGTATTCAGGTGTAAAATGAGGAAAAGAATGAATGGGTAAAGGGAGAAGTTTGAGTGACAAGGAATATGGATGTGTTTGAAAGGTATTACAGGTAACTATTGCAGATGTAGAGGTTAAAAAAAAAGTAAGGGAGAGTCATGACTGTCTTTCCAGTGGAGTAGAAGTAAAAGCACAGATGCCTAACAACAGGAGCACATAATAATAGTAATAGTAGTAATAATAACAATAATAATAATACAATAATATATAGAGGAAAATTAAAAACTGAAATGTTTTTAAACAATTGGCAATGACATAAGATAGAAAGCATTGTGTTCTGTATATTTTCATTGGAATTATTTTTTTCTCCTTTCATTTAGGTTTTCATTTGCATTCTTCTCTGTAGGTCTGAGGAAGACTGCCAATCTCAATTAATTCAAACAAGCCAGTGAGCCCTTCAATAAGAAAAATTTCTATGTGCACAGACTGCTTGCTGCCAGAATTCCCTGGCAAGAGGTCTCTCTCTTATCCCAGCAAGTTACAATTACACTCCTAGTGCACTGAGATCAAATTTTCCACAGGCAGGACTTTCTGTCACGCAGGCTCCAGATGTAAGTAGAAGGTCTACCCAGCTGAGTACCTTCGTGTGTTGGCACAGTACTGAGCTAGGCCACAGAACCCTTCTGGCAATCCCAGAGAGCTCAGTCCTGACAATGGTAGGGGAAGAGAGTTGTTTTGTCTGCCTGTCTTAGGTTCAGGATTTTGACCACACTAGTTTCACACTCTC
The DNA here is from genome assembly GCF_949786415.1 of Peromyscus eremicus. NCBI lineage: Eukaryota > Metazoa > Chordata > Mammalia > Rodentia > Cricetidae > Peromyscus > Peromyscus eremicus. The sequence goes on from NC_081430.1 coordinate 34,678,937, forward strand.
ACAGCATTCTCCTCAGTCTATCCTCTGTGTTTGTTTCAACAGCTAGAATCTTCTCTGTCTGAAACTCCTGATGCTGCTCTTACAAGCATTTCTGTGGTAGAGCACTTAATATGTATATAGCAAAAATTGTTCAAAGAGTTGTGGGTCAAGCAGAGCAGCTCAGCAAAGTATCAAAGCAGCCTTGGTCCTTCTCCTTCTAAATGAATTAATCCATTTGCTCAGATGCAGTGTTTCATGTGCCACTATACCCAGAAGACTTCGTTTCTGTTTTATTTTTAACATTTTATTTTTCTTTATTCATTTTTTAAAATTCATTTGTGTAGGGGTCTCCTTTTCCTCATGGTCATGAGGGCAAATGGAGCAGAGGCAGCGTGCAGGGCTTGGTCAGCCTGTGAGTACAAGAGAAATTGCCTTCTGGGAGTTAACTTCAGTGAGAGAGCTCAACTACTTCATAGCAAGGGGAATATATAGGAAGGGACAGTGGCTGGGGCATCACACTTAAGTCAGGCATCCAAGTTCAGGGACAGCTTCCAAATAAGGTCAGGCATCCAGGCTTAGAGACACTATCCAAGTAGGGTAAAGAGGGAGTCCTGCTGTACAGGAAGTCTTCCATGTTATACTGAACTCAGAGAGCTATCTGGAGATAGTGAACTGCAGCCATAAGCAGCAGGATATTCCAACACATTTGTTGTTTGTGAATTTTATATATGAGTATCATATTTTTATCAAGTTCACCCTCTCTCCCTCCCCTTTACATCCTTCTATACTCTCCTATCACTTTTCCATTCCAACTTCTTTGACAGTGTTCTATGTAATAATGAAGATGATAGCATGGGAGCATTTCTGAGCATTGAAAAACTCATAAATACCATCCAAGGGTAAGGCTCAGGAAAGACAGCAGGGAACAGATCTTTTCTTCAAACCCAGTTCTCACATGTGTTTTTCATTAACTTGAATGGATTTCATTATCTATAACACGGGATAATGGTGCCTTGTGGAACAGCCGTGGAGATGACATAAGTAGATAATGTACTTGGAGTGATAACTACAAACTCAATAAATGGCCTCACTAATAAATAAGAAGTAGTTTTAATCAGAATCAAGGTCAATAGAAGGGCTTCCAGGTACTGTGTACTCACAAAATATTATATGCCTAATATTTTATGCATTTAGAAGTTAGTTAATTTCCCAGATAAACCAATCCTGCAACTGATAGGATAAAGTGCACCAATGTTGTGGGGCATATTCTGTTTTACTGGAATATCACTTAGTTAAATGTTAAATACATCTAAAAACTCCTTCACAGAAACATCCAAAACAATGCAAGGAAACATCTAACTACTGTGGCCCAGACAAACTGATATTAAAAATAAAACTAACCACCACAGGCAATTCCATTTGGTCTTGTACTTGGTTTTATCTATTAGGATAGCCTACTCCAGGCTATTGGCCATAATATTAGTTGAAAGTTTCTCATGTGTGTAAAGGCATAGGTTTTATACTCAATGTATTGATTTCTTTAATCATGAAAGGATGTTAATTTGTCAGACTATTTAGTCTGGTTCTTCATTTTTATTAGTGTTACTTGCATATGTTTAGCCATTCTTGTAGACTGTTATACAGAGTTGAATCCCCATATCACTATGTAGAGTATAACTTTATTTGCTATTGAATACAGTTTGCTAACTCTTTGTTGAGGATTTTTGCATCTCTTAGGGAATTTGGCCTGTAACTTTCATTTCTTATGATCTTGATTGGCTTTAGAATCAGGGTTATGGCATTTTTGTAAAATATTTTAAAGTTGGTACATAATCTTTAATGTTTTTGATAGTTTGACAAATAAGACATTAATCCTATATTCAGCATAACTAAGGAATGAAACTACCATGTTAAAGATTCTCATATAATGGGGGCATTTTTACTAATTCTGCCTCCTTGATCACTATTGGATTACTCACATTATCTGTTCCTGATTTGTGTTGGTAGGTTGCACATGTCTAAGACCTTATCAGTTTCCTCAAGCTTATCCAATATAATAACTCATAGTATTCTATCATTGTCTGTATCTCTGTTATTAGTGATTAAGACTTCTTAATTTCTGATATGCTTGAGTTTCATCTCTTTTGCCTCTTTTGTCTATCTAAGGGTCTATCAATTATTTTATTTTTTCAAAGACCTGAGTTTTAGTTTCTTTGATGTCAGCATTGTTTTCCTAAGCTATTTTTTTACTTATTTTATTTGTCTGTTATTTCTTTCCTTCCACTGAGTTAAGCCCTAGACTTTCACATTTCACTAAAACATCTAGATAGCTTACTTGAGATCTTTCTTTCTTGGAATTTTTAATTAATTTATTACTCTACATTTTAGTTAATTTTTGTCAATTAATTTATTATTATTTATTTATTAATAAATAATAAAACATATTTGTTAATTTACTCTAAGTGTTTATTACTCTAAATTTTCCTCTTAGAACTGTTTTTTTTTCATTTCATGACTTTTGATATATTGTATTACGCTATTCATTTCAAATAGGTTTGGATTCCTCTTTAATATCTACTTTGACCATTAATTTGTTCAGGAAGATGATGCTTAATTTCTATATACTTCTATATTTCCTAAGGTTTCTTTTGTTTAATTTCTGACTTCATGTCACTGTGATCAGGATAACTTCAAATGTCTTTCCACAAACTTACTCACTCATTCTTCTACTTGAGCAAGTGCTGTGTAATGTCTTTCTGTATGCTATAAATATGTGTTGCTCCCATTGGCTATAAATAAAACTGCATTGGCTGATGGCAGGGCAAGATGGAGCCAGGCAGGAAAATCCAGGAGAGATGGGAGAAGAAAGGCAGAGGCAGAAGAGATACCAGCCACCAATGAAGGAGATGCAAGATACCAGCAAACCAGTAAAGCCACGGAACACATAGCAAAACATAGGCTGATAGAAATGGGTTAATTTAAGATATAAGAGCTAGCTAGCAAGAGGCCTGCCATAGACCATAGAGTTTGTAATTAATATATGCCTCTGTGTGTTTACCTGGGTCCGAGCAGCTATGGGACTGAGTGGGACACAGGAAAACTTCCAACTACAAGCAAGTTAGCTATTAAATAAACCTTTCTGTAAGTCTTTTGGTTCAGGAATTATATTATCTATAGGACTTCCTTTTTTCCCCCATTTCTTTACTTGTCATTTCTTTCTGTTTTTTTTTTCTCCCAAGTTTCATATAATTTTCTTTCTAAATATTCTAGGAATTCATTGACAGCTCAAAGAAGATTATTCTGCTTTCCTCTCTATAGCTTCATATACCTCTTTTTCTTCAGTGTCTCTGTTGTAGCATGATTATTTTCTTTTGGTGATATGTGATTCCCTGATTTTACACATTTGCATTATTGTATTGGTATTTGTTCAATCATAGGTATAGCTACTTGTTTTGAGTTTTACAGTCAAGCATAGAACTTTACTACATAATCTAGCATATGATTCTGGATGGGTTAGTTAGAAAAACTCCAGATAGCTAGAGTTGGGTCCTCTAGGCATAACTTTGCTGTGAGTTCACGAGCATCACGGTTGATCTGCCCAGGGAGAACACTGGCCAGACTGTGCAGACCAGCAGAAGTACTAGATTGTCACTATAATCAACACTGATTGGGGAGTATGGAAGTGTATATACACTGCCCTTGCAGAACCATTTGGTACTTGGGTAGGGCTCAGGCTATGCTCCAGATTCAGGTGGACTACTGTTTTGGATTGATAGACTCAGAGGCTATGTGATTTAGGAATGTATGGTTTGAGATTTGCCTCAGCATGGCCTGGAAGGAAGTTCTGAATCTTGGATGAGCTCCTACTCTGACTCCTGGCTCAAGTATTCCTAACCAATGATTTGTGTCCCATTGTATAAGTGTAGCTTTCATTTTGGCTTTGAGGACAGGATAAGATGTGTTTCAAGTCCCAGGGTAGGATGTTCTGACCTTTTGTTTCCATAAGAATGTTCTAGGTCTATGTCTCAATGACTGGGCATAGTCATGTAGTGGTCTCTGAAATATCAACTCACCTTTGGAAATCCCATATTTGAGGGATACAGCTTCTAAGTTATATAGAAATGTACAGTAGGCTCTGAGCTTTATGGCTAGGAAGGTTTAATTCCTGTATCCTGCTCCTGAATATAGAGCTATCATCTAGCTGTCAGGGTTTGGTGTTGCCATGGGCACTGAGATTGAGTTAGAGAAAGCTAATGAACATCAGGTTGAACTTCCCACTATAATACTAGGCCAGCGTAGATTGGTATTGTGTTTAGGCTCTGTCATTGCCTGGTATCTCTGATTTGGCACAACCGTTGGCAGAACACAGTTCTATCATGAAGATGTACTCAGATTACTCATAGTTCTGCCTTTCTGTACTGTTTCTGATGGCCCAGGTCTGTTTTTAATCTAGAATTATTGGTAGGGAAGTCAGGAGTGGATTTCTTGGGAAGCATCTTGGGGTACTTAGAGCTATTGTTGGCCCCGGGTGCTCTTTCCTCATTGCAGAAGCTGTGGGTCAAAAGGTGATCTTATCTTATAATACAACATTGGCCTGCAGGGAGGAGAATGCAGCACAGCTGAGGTGATGCCATTCCTCTCATCTTTCTAATATTGTGTGCCACACCAACTCCAGTGTCGTCCGTGTGACATGAACAATTATGTCAATAATAGCAGATGGGAGATACGTGTCCCACGGGACTAAGCTCCCTGGAGGTCCCTGGCAGAGTGCCCGTGTTATGTCTCCTTCTTGAAGGAGACGTGCTTCACAGATCATGAGCTCTCTGGGCTATGGGTTCTGTATAACTGCTTTTCTGATAATGTTTTAATTAATCTATGAAGCACAGCCAAAACTAATGAATGCTTGGGTTGTAAATTATGGAGGAAAGGGGAAGCTGGACATGGACCTTATTTAGATATAGCAAAATGAGCTATTCCTTTAAGACCCCAAGCCACTAGATAATAGAAAGTATAATAGTTCAGGCACTTCTAGTGAATGAACACTCACCCACTAGGAATCTTTTAGGAATCCCAACTAAAGTGATTTATGACAAAAAACATTATCTCATAAGAGGCAGATGGTGGGACCCTCTGTTGAGGAAGTTCAGCATGGAAAACTTAAGGACTACAACAAAACCCCTTCCCCTTACAGGAGTAAAAGTACAAGAGTCCATATTTCAGCAGGTAAAAAGGTTTTATATTAAGGAGATATATGGTAAAGAACTGAAGAAAGACTTAGGGAGGATCTGCAACATCCAAATTGGCTAAGTGGGTCATGAGAACCAGAAAAGTAGAAATGCATAATAAACTAGAGAGCGGCTGAGATAAAGATGAAGGACACAGCCGCAACCACAAGGAAGCCTACACGAGTCTAGGGACTGTACTAAGTTTAAAAAACAGACTGCTCTTTGGGTCATAAAGTTCTTGTGGGTGAAGGGATATGTCTAGCGCTGATTAATAATTGTATGCTTGCTGTTTTTTTAAAGATGATGTAATTAAATTATTGCCAAGCTCTTCTTGTTCCTTGTATGACGTGATAGTTTTCTTTTCTGTATATAAACTACTGATTTGCGGAAGTAAAATTGCAGCAGATTCAAACCACTTCTGAGTGTGTTGTCTGTCTGTCATTTGCCGAATCCTTGCCTTCCTGACTACCCAAGCTCTGGTCCCCCTACGGTCGTGGTACCCCCGACGGGCCAGTCCGTGGCAATTGTGTTTTGTTCGGTGATGTGCACAGGAAATTCTATCTTATCTCTGAGTTTCCACAGATGTGTTCTTTCCTGTGGATAGTTGTTGTTTGGAGCTTTAGTGAGGAGGCAGTAAGTGAATCTTGGGTTTTATTTGTCATGTTATATTTTCCATTCTCTCCCTCTTGCTCTCTTTCTGTTTCTCTTGATCTGGTACTTTATTTGATCATACATATTAAATTGGGAATCAATCTTTTTTTCTTTTGGCACTTAAGTTATTTTTTAATTTTTTTAATATGAGGCAATTTTGATTTCTCAAATTCAAATCATATGAATAACTTCATATCTTCTGGTTTTATCCATTTCTTTTTTAGCATTCAAAAATTTTGAATCTTTGAGATAAAGATTTAAAATCTATTAATACTTAGTCAATGAGTTCCAAATCAGGCTGCTTTGTGATATCATAATTTTCTTTATTTACTGGCCAATTTTCAGGAGATACTTTTTTTGCATTAATATATTTGATTTTTGTTTTTAACAGGAAATTGTATGAATCTTATTTTTTATTTCTGAAATAATTAACAGCAGGTCTGAGTAAGTATTTAGAGTGTTGTTTTTCATGTTTTAGTTTAGTATTTCCTCTTCTGCATAGTGTTTGTCCTGCTTTCCAGTCCAGGTTGGATAACAGGATGGTTATTCTCCTACATACATGCAGATTAAGCTCTGTAGTGTCCTTTGTCTTGTATCTTCAGTATGTGCAAGGTCATGGGCATGGGCCAATTTACTCTTGTTACTGAACAATATAGATTTTAGATGACAGATGAAGAGATGTACGTATACTCATTAAGCCAGACTTATTCACTAAGAACCTAGAATACCCCCTCCAACATCCATTACCAAAAAAGAACTTCTAAAGTGCAAATATCTCTACCTCTACAAAAGTAAACATTATGGGCCCCAGAAAAGCATAATGCCTAATGGTACATAATCTACCATCAGTAATTACAGCTTTAATTGTGCAATTAAACTTCTTTTCTTACATACAAAAAATTAGTATGAATTGTCTTCAAATAAAAGGATTTTGTGCTTCAGCTACATCATAGAGAAATCCATTTAGTACATACACTGTTCTTGAGGATACTGCCAAATGTAAATCTAGATTCAGATATAAAGTATTCAGAGAAGGTGTCTTGAAATATGTCATTTGCTTTGAAGCAGCCTGAAGAGTTAAGTCCAATTTTTCCCACAGAGAGGAATAGTGAGGGAGTACTTTATCTTTATTAATGATTGAGGCCTGACACATGCCCAGGTGAGATTGGTATCCCCATGGGTAATATTCTGTTCTCATCTGTTAAAAAGGAAGAATGTTTTCTTATGAGTTCAATCAAACTAAGAAGAAAAAGACTTTACATTCATTTAATTCTGAATAACCCAACAGGGACAAACTCTGATCGTATCTCATAACCCTTCATTCTTATGTGGGGTGAAATGATTAGAGGAAATTGGAATTCTTATGAAAAGAAAATAGATGCTGGGTGTTTTCACAAAAGAATAGCAGGCTGTGTTTTACCAGGAAAAGAAAGCACTGTATTGTAATTTTTAAAGTGATTTCTACAATTTCATCAAGCTTTAACTTCCATCTCATTTTCTTATACATATTAATCGAAAACACATCTTGGAGTTGTGGCACTGTGACCACTTAGTGATGGGAATCACCTAAGACACTGAGAGAGATCTTGTTTCATGTGTGCATGATCTTTCACAAATCATCGCAGATTTAACCATTCCAGACACTTAGATAATGTCCTGGAACTGGCCGGTGAGCTTTCTTACCAAAATAAAACAAAGAAAATCCAGCAGATACTGCAATAGAGTGTTTGAGTTTGAAGTAAGAATCCTCAAATGACATGAAAGAGACACCATCAAGCACAGAGACCAAAGATGGCCTTTTGAAGAAGGGACAGCCATATAAAATATGCCATTCTATCTTCCCAGATGAGAGTAAGTCTAACCACAAGGATCTTGTGTATCAAGGAATGGGCAAGTAGGAATCCCTTAACAGTCCCTAATAAAGCTGAGGCAATCAAAGTCGTCTCTGCTGGAGAAACCTCGAGTCTCATAGGTAGTAAATATAAAGTCCATTGAGTTAAAGAAGGAAGTTAAAAGAACCCAACCTATCCAACAAAGAGAAACACAGAAGCACACAGATAACAACAGGATAAAAGGGACAATGAATATTTAAAACAACCATGAGCTTTCTGTCATGTTGAGTGAGGGCTCAAGACAAGATGGTATACCATAGTGAGGAGCACATGGTTAGGAAGACTATTACTTATGGCAAGCCAGTGGTGAAAATGAGGGAAGGGCAGAACCTGGGGCCCTGCTGTGACTTTGAGCACACCTCCAGTGTGCAGATATGGCCATTACATCCCAATAGTACTAAAGGGTGGTCAGCAAGCCTTTAGCATGTAGCATTTAGGGCCATTTCCAGACAAAATGTAAGAACTATCTGTAAGGAACATTTCACTAGTAGAGACAGTAGCAGATTGAAACTGGAAGGATTAAATAAAAAGCCATTTGTATTCAGATACTTACTTTAAGTAAACCATGAAAGTGACAAATAAGATCACTACGTAACAATTAAAGAATCATAAAAGGACATAATTGTCGTAATCGATGGGCACCTAGTGCCATAGCATCGTATTTCATAAAGGAAACTGTTATATCTGAAGAGAATGAATGGTTCCAGACACTAATAGTTAGTACCTGAGTACTTTATTTTGCCAGATAGAGTATTCAGACAGAAAAACAAGTCAGAGAAACAGAGGAGTTAAATTATAACACACAAAACTGGCCTAACAGACATTTATAGAACATTTTACTAATGACTATAGAATATACATTTTTTTTCACATCAGTTCATGGATCCTTCTTCATGCCAGGACATGCATTAGGCCAGAAAAATGTCTTAGTGTAACAACCAATCAATCAACCAACCAACCAAACCCCTCAAAATAGAATACAATTAGAAGTCAAATTTATAAATTATACAAACTAAACAATATACTTTTACAGAATGAGCCATCGAAGAAACAAAAGTGAATTTTAAAATATTTCTTGAAACACATGGGAATAGAACATGCCAAAGGAAAAAACCCATGTGAATAAAAGGGAAGGTTTCAAGTGAACAGCTTAAGGCAAAATCCATACAAAGGAAGTAGAGGCTAAGATGGAAAGAGTGGGTGGGAATGGAAAGATGGCAGAGAACATATACCAAAATACAGCTAGATATGAAAAGTGTCTAAGTTTCACAGTACAGAATATCTCTGTCATGTTTTACATTAATTTATTTTATATGCTACAAAGTTATAGAATAGAGATGTTCAAGCTGCAGACACAAAGCAGTGTTACATGATTGAGGAGGAACTGCTAATCAACCAGCTTGCTCACTATGCGCTGTATGCTTATCTCAATTAATATATGAACCTCATAAATATGCATGAGTATTATAGGGCAGCTGAAGAAAACCCCAAACCCTGTTGTAGTTGGAGTTTTTCTTCTTGGCCACCTGTTCCCAAATAACCAGTAGCTGCTTCCCAAATAACTGACTTGGAGACTTAATATAAATTATAAGTGTTTGTCTGATAGCTCAGGCTTGTTACTAGCTAATTTTTACTTTAAATTAACCCATATTTCTTATCTTTGCTTTGCCATGTGGCTCATGGCTTGCTACCTCATTTTCGACACACTCTGCTTCCTTAGTGGCTGGCTGGCGTCTTCCCCATCTCCACCCTTCTTCTTCCTATCATTTTCCTAGTTTGGTTGTCCGTCCTACAACTCCTGCCTGGCTACCAGCCAATTAGCTTTTTGTTAAACCAATCCAAGTGACAAATCTTTACAGTGTACAAAAGGATTATTCCACAGCACCCTGTACCTAAGTTAAATATCAAATGCATCTCTCTATATTTAGGAAACAAGTCAATACATGAATCATATCATTTTTTATATAATATTGTACTAACAGTTTGGCAGGCAGGTGAAATAATCAGAACATGTGATTCCTATATGAGAAAAATTAGATAATTAAGGTTATGCAATTTATTAGTAACAACAAAAGTGTTATAATATTCATAGAACAGTACTCACAGATTGCTTTCAGGAATACTTAGGATGATTCTTAACCTCTGGATTGTCAATAGTGTCAGCAGAGACATGACTTGTTATTAACTGAAGATGAATAGCTCAATGATGCTAAATTGCCAGGACAAACGATCTTGGTTTCTGACTAAAAGCTAAAACTGTTTTCTGGAATTCTAGACAAGGCTCACTTTAAATAGTTCTTTTTGGCGGATTATAATTTCTGTCTCAACAAACTAACTTAATGAAAACTGTTCTCCATTTTGGGAAGAATAAAAAGCTTCTGTCATTCCTGGAGATACACAGAGTCACCAGGAGGCAAAGAGGGATGGTGATATTGAAAAGCAGTAGGTAAATCAAACCTATTTTGAGATTTCATCTTATACCCATCAGAATGGGTAAGATCAATAAAGCAAATGACAGCTCAAACTGGCGAGGATGTGGAGTAAGGGGAACACTCATCCATTGCTGGTAGGACTGCTTTGTGCCACCACTGCTCTAGCATTTCTTGCAGGCAGAACAGCATTATATCAAAGGATTTATAGCTGGGTTGGTGCTTGTGTTTCTCCTTTGTTAGCATGCAGAATGCCTTCCAGTACCAAAGATGCCTGTGTGTAGGTATGAAGACTCTGTGTAGGCACTAGCTTGACTTCTTCATGTTCAGTGAATAGTGTAGGTGCTGTCTTCAGCAATAGGGCTTTGCTGTAAATTTATGGAGAGCAATTTATATTCCTAGCAACAGATTGGGTTGTTTGGAGCTTCCTAAAGGATGCTTTGGCCAACAACTCAATTAGATGTAACCCACTCCCTGTATTGTAAGCTTCATTTGGTGACAAGAGATGTCCTGTTGGTCTCTGTCTTTCCCATTATTTGTCTATTTAATTCAGATCATCTTCATATTAGTATATATTTTGGGAAGCTTTTACTATATTAGGTTTCCATATACCCCTCAAATGACCCTTAATTTTAACTATTTCCCCCCATCATATTTCCTCCATGGCACCCCTCTCTTTTTCCCCTCCCCACTTGATCTTCTCATTCAAGTCCCCTCCCCCATCATTCCACAGCTATTTATTCTATTTCCCCTTCCTAGGGAGATCTATCTGCCCCTCCCCTAGTCCCTTACTCTGTACCTAACTTCTCTGATCTTAAGAATTGTAGCTTGGTTATCATTGACTTAACAGCTAATAGCAACATGCATATAAGCAAAAACATACCATATTTGTCTTTCTGAGTCTGGGTCACCTCACTTAGGATTTTTTTTTTCTAGTTTTATCCCTTTACCTATCCTGCCTGCAGGAAATGCTAGGGCAATGGTGGCACAAAGCTTGTGGGAGTAGCCAACCAGTATCTGATTTGACTTAAGGTCCAATTTCCAAGATGGCACTTATGCCCAGCACTGCTTGGGTGACCAAGATCCTGAGACTAGATAGCCCAGGGACCTAGAGTAAAACCAAATACTACCGTTTTACTGAAAGAGTGTAGAAAAAAGACTCCTAATCACATTTTGCTATACTCATAGACTACCACTTTTTCAGCCATTATTGGAGAAGCTTCCTCTTGCAAAATATGGAAGCAAATGCAGAGAACTATAGCCAAGAGGTATGCAGAGTGAGACACCTTAGAACACTCAACCCTAAATGGGATGTCTCCATCAAATCCCTCCCCTTAGGGCTTAGAGAACCCAGTAGAAGAGGAGCCAGAAGGTGTAAAGTCCAGAGGGGATGGAGGATATCAAGGAAGCATGATCTTCTAAACATAGCAGGACCTACACACATATGAACTTAGAGACTGAGGAAACATGCACAGGGCCTGTAGGGGTCTGCACCAGATGGGGTTCTAGAATTGAAAGGAAAAGTGGACACATGCCCCCAACTCTAATTCAGAAGCTATCTCCAATTGATAATCATTTGCAAATGAAAATTTAGTTTTCTCCAAAGGAGCCTCAGTGGGAATTCTTAGCCATCAGGGAAATGCAAATCAAAATGACTCAGATTCTTATACCTTTCAGAATGGCTAAGATCAGAAACACTCAAGACAGCTTATGCTGGAGAGGCTGTGGAGCAAGGGGAACACTTTTCCACTTTTGGTGAGAGTGCAAACTTGTACAGCCACTTTGGAAATCAATATGGAAGTTTCTCCAAAAATTGGGAATCAATCTACCTCCAAGACCCAGCCATAATGCTCGGGCATATAACCAAAGGATGTTCAACCATTCCATCTGGGCATTTGTTCAATTATGTTCATAGCAGCATTATTTATAATAGCCAGAACCTGGAAACAACCTAGAAGCCCCTCAACTGAAGAATGGATAAAGAAAATGTGGTACAATGGTGCTATTAAAACTATTTAACTCAACTGTTAAAAACAATGGCATCAGGGAATTTGAAGGCAAATGGATGAAACTAGAAGAAATCATCCTGAGTGAGGTAACCTAGACCCAGAAAGACAAACATGGTATGTACTCACTAATAAGTGGATATTAGCTGTAAAGCACATGATAACCATGCTACAATCTACAGTACCAGAAATACTAGATAACAAGGAGGGCCCAAAGGGGAACTGGGATGCATGGATTTCCTTGGAAAGAAAAAATAGAAGAGCTGTAGCTTGAGTTTTCCTGCCTGGCCCACAGTCAGGACAAATCTCTTTCACCTGCCAGTCCCACAGCCACTCAGACCCAACCAAGTAAACACAGAGACTTATATTGGTTACAAACTGTATGGCCGTGGCAGGCTTCTTGCTAACTGTTCTTACAGCTTAAATTAATCCATTTCCATTAATCTACACCTTGCCACATGGCTCGTGGCTTACCGGCATCTTCCCATGCTGTTTGTCATCATGGCGGCTGGCAGTGTCTCTTTGACTCAGCCTTCCACTTCCCAGCTTTATTCTCCTCCTTGTCCCGCCTACACTTCCTGCCTAGCCAATGGCCAATCAGTGTTTTATTGATTAATCAGCAACACATTTGCCATACATCCCACAGCAAAGAGCTCTCTGGTGTAGACTAGGGGTCAGTGGGGATAGGAATATGAGGGACTGGGGAGTGGATGGAAGGGGAGAGTAATGAAAGAGAAGGCTTGATGTACGCATTTTGGGGTCAGGTAGAAACTTGTTACAAGGGAAACTCTCGTGGATATACAATAATGATGCCAGCTAAGACTCCTAACAATAGTGGTTAGGTAGCCTGAACTGGCCTTCTCCTCTAATCAGGTTGGTAACTATCCCAATTGTCATCAGAGAGCCTTTATCCAGTGACTGATGGAAGCAGATGCAGAGATCCACAGCCAAGAATGGGCTGAGCTCAGTGAATCTTACTGAAGAGAGGGAGAAAAGAGTGTATGAGTCAGGTGGGTCAAGGTCATCACAAGGGCACCCACAGAACAACTAACTGGGCCTCATAAGAGCTTACAGACTCTGGACCAACAGCTAGGGAGCCTGCATGGGACCAACCTCGGCCAGAGGGTGAGTTACATATATTGATCTACTTGTGGGACTCTAAGTGTTGGGAGCAGAGCTTGTCCCTAAGGCTTTGACTGGCTTTCAGGAACCTATTCCTCATTCTGGGTTGCCTTGCCCAGGCTTAATACGAGGAGAGGAGCTTAGTCCTACCTCAACTTAATGTGCCATGCTTTATTGACAACCATGGGAGGCCTGCCCTTTTCTGAACAGAAACAATGAAGTAGATTGGGAGGAGAAGAGGGAGGGAAAATCACAGTTGGGATGTAAAATAAATGAAGCAATTTAATTAATAAAATTTAAAAAAAGGAGTAGAATACATGCAGAAAACATACTCAACAGAATCTTTGGATGATCTTTGTCTCATTGTGTCATGTCAGAGCTTAAGCTGTGGAGCCTCCATGGGACTGGGCGAAGCCCTCTGCATAAGTGAGACAGTCGTGTACCTTGATCTGCTTAAGAGGCCTCCCATAGTAGGGTCAGGATCTGTCCCTGGTGCATGAGCTGGCTTTTTGGAGGGCGGACAGCCTTGATGCAGGGAGAGGGGCTTGGACTTGCCTCAACTGAATGTACCAGACTCTGCTGACTCCCCATGGGAGGCCTTGTCTTGTCTGAGGAGGGAATGGAGGGTGGATTGGGGAGGGTGAAGGCTGGGGGGCGGGAAGAGGAAAGAGAGGGGCATCTGAGGTTGGTCTGTAAAATGAATAAAAAAATTTCTTAATAAATACATTTAAAAATCTATCTTATATTTTATATTACTTTGTTTATATTTTTTCTGTCTATTTACCTATAGTTCCCTTGGGTATATATTATAGCTTCCAGTTTGGTGTTTTTACAGGATTTCTGAGTATGGGACTGAGGGAGTCTCTGTGTCTATATTTGTTTCTTGTGCCTTCTCTTAGGCTCTTTTCCTTCTGTTTGTTTTGTCCTATTTTAATGTGTTAGTTTTGATTTATCTCATTACATTTTATTTTCTTATTACATTTATTTTACTACATTTATTTAATAAATCTTTGTTTTCTGATAGGGGACAGAAAACAGATGGGGTGGGGGAGGAGCTAGGAGGAGTAGAGGGAGGGGAAACCATAATAAGCATAAATTATATGAGATAAAAAATTCATTTTCAATAAAAGAGGGATAAAAAAATAGTAGGTAGAGGTTGGGGAAGAGTTTATAACATTAACTGCAGATTGTAAGTCTCAAGTCCCTCTGAAGTAAGTGGACAGCCAGAGCTAGGAGCTGTGTTTTGAAATAATTGTTGACAGTGAACCTGGTTTCTATAGCAGATAAGATCATGATAAGGCTGATTGCAATTTACCTACCCCTGTGGAACGCATGAACACTTTCTGCATCTTGTTGCATGTAGCTAGTGGAATCTGTCTTCTCAGGACTCCTTGGGCTCCTGGAGCTTTCTAGAAAAAGGCAGCCAAGGCTTTGTCATTACCCTCCTGCATTCAAGCAGGAGAGAAGTCACTATAGCAGTAGGAGTTGGCTTGGTTCCTTTCAGGTTAAGATTTGAGAAAGGCTCCGTTAGGTAAAACATTGTTTATAGCCACAGTTCTGTATTTTTAGGGTTACAAAGATATGAGAAAACAGAGATGCAATGATAAGCTTCATTTGAATTTTCTCGTCTTTCTAAGTTAGACTAAGGCTTTGTGCAGAATTACTCCAGGGAAAGGCAGAATTGCTCAGAGACAGAATTTCTAAGAGATATTGTTTCTTTCAAAAGGAAAACTTTGAAAATTACTTTTAACATGATGATGGAGAAAGATTCCTGGTGAGTTCTGTTTTTAAAAAAGTTAAGACTAAAGAATCATTTCGAAGATAGATCTTGAGAGGGTGTGGGGATAAATACAGATTTTAAAAAACTCAGGAAAAGCCCATTGGAGAATAAAAGAATAAAAAGAATGCAATTCTGTGCCACATAATTTCTTTATTTTCAAAAATTGTGAGGTAGTTATGCTGTGATTATAAAAAACATGTCCAGTTAAGATTGGAACTAGCTCCTCTTGAGAGAACAGTCACATATTTGAAAGATCTCTAATGAGGCAGAGGTGACCACTTTAAAGTGATTTATTCTTTCAAAGCTAGAATGAAAGCCCAAATGTTCTTCTGATAGCCGTGGCTTCTGTATGCTAGTGCTACACAAGATGGAACCATAGGCAATTCCAAGCTATCTCTCATTTGCTCAGTCTTTTCACTTGGTAAATAGTAAGGTTGATCTTTCCAATAAATGCTGTTGTGTTATGACTGTGAGTCTATAGTTTTTTTTTTTCCCCAGTTGGGGAGGAAATGTATGTAAGCCTTTGAATCAAACCAATTTGTCTTTGAAAGAGTTGAAGGGTGTTGTATGATGTGTGTCTTCTGGATTTAATACCACATGCTCTGGTTATCCTTGAAAGTGTCTTTTATACTAAAGAAATATAACACACTAGAGACAAGTGCTACATGTTTCCAAAAAGGGAAAAACTTCTCATGCTTGGCATTGCAGTTTTCAAAAGTTAGATGATATTGAGTTCTTGGAGGGATCGTTGCCATCCCAGAGGAGAAAATTTCATTTAAACCATGTATTAATACTTTTGCACTGACTTATATTTCTTACAGGTATTTTTAGATAGATGGTTAATAATGTGATTCCTCAAGGCTTTTTTTAGACATCCTTACTATTATTTCACTCTCCTACCTCTTCTGTATTTAGCTCCCTCCCCTCTTCAGTAAAAACCACCCTGTTTCTCCCATTTCCCCATCAGATCACTTGTCCCCTGCTATTCCTGTCTCAGTTGCCTCCCCAATCTCCCATCCCCAATGGTCCCTTTATATTTTCCTGGTTTCTGCAATTACTTCAGATTACATCTGAAGATTTGAAACTAGGAGTCCCCCATGAGAGAGAACATGCAATGTTTGACTTTTGGTGTCAGGGTAACCTCACTCAACATGATTTTTTTCTATCTCCATCCATTTACCTGTGAGGTTCATGATTATATCTTTCTTTATAGACAAATAGTATTCCATTGTGTATATGTGCCACATTTTCATTATCCATTTTTCAATTAAAGAACATTTAGTGCCCCCTGCCCCTATTCTAGCTATTGTGAATAGAGCCTTAACGAGCATGCCAAGTAAGCATCTGTGGAGAACAGGATGTTGAATCCTTTGAGCATGTATCTAGTAGTCATATAGCTGGGTCATAGGGCAGATTTATTTTTGGCTTTGAGAATTCTACCCACTGACTCCCAGAGTGGCTGACCCAGTTTGTAGTTCCATCAACAATGAATGAGGATTCCTTTTTTCCATATACTCTCCAATGTTTGTGGCTGGTTGTTTTGTTGATCTTTGCCCTTTGGATTTGGACAAAATGAAATCTCAAGATTGTTTCAATTTGCATATCTGTAATTGACGGGGAGAATGAACATTTTTTGAGATTCAGGTCCCAGGCCCGTTATTTACTTATTTTCATTGAATGACCTGTTTAATTGACTTTGGCTTTTGAGTTCTTTACGTGTTCTGGATGTTAATCCTCTGTCAGATATATAGCCATCAAAGATTCTCTCCCATTCTCTGGGTTTCCTCTTCAGTCAATTGATGTTTCTTTAGCTGTGCAGGATCTTTTCAGTTTTATCAAGTCACACTTGTCAATTGTTGGCCTTAATTCTTGGGCAAATAGGGTTCTATTCAGAACGTCCTTTCCTGCACCTCTATAACGTAGTGTACTTCCTATGTTTTCGTCTAGCAGTTTCAGGTTCACATTTAGGTCTTTGATCCATTTAGTGTTAGTTTTTGTGCAAAGTGATAGATACAGGTCTAATTTCATTCTTCTGTATGTGGACATCAATTTTTCTCAGCACCATTTGTTGAAAATGTTTTCCTTCTCTAGCACATGTTTTTGGTGTCTTTGTTAGTGGCTAAAGCTGTATGTACTTATGTTTGGGTCTTTGATTTTGTTCCCTTGGTCCTTATATCTGTTTTTGTGTCAGTAGCAAGCTGTTTTTATTATTAAAGCTACGTAAAGATCTTAAGATCTGGAATCCACTTAGCATTATTCCACTGATAGTAACTTTGAAACTCAATGATACTGTTCATCTGTGTGCTTTCTGCTTGTTTAGTCAGGATTCCTGTTTGTCACAGGGAACAGAGGCTGGAGCTGTTTTCTTAGCATTAGCCCCATGAAGCTCATTTGAACTTCCATACAATATACGCCAAAGTGGATGTGTCCTCAGCTACGTGATAATGAATAAGCAGGTGTCATATGACTCAGTCTACAGTACTGAAAGGGATACTGCACTGTCACTTAACTTTATAGATAATGATGTGTGTGTGTGTGTGTGTGTGTGTGTGTGTGTGTGTGTGTGTGAATCCTCAATCCAGGGATTTCTAAAACAGACCTTTAAGATCACAAAAACTTGCTGTTTCTGTGATTATTTAATGGACTGAGAAAGAAATGCAATTTCTATTTTTTTATTAGTTTTTCAAGACAGGGTTTCTTTGGTAGCCTTGGCTCCTAGAGTAGCTCTGTAGATAAAGATGGCCTCAAATCACAGAGACCCACTTGCCTCTGCCTCCTGAGTGCTGGGATTAAAGTCACGAACCACTACTGCCCAGCACAATTTCTATTTTTTTTAGAGCAAATCAAATTAGTCCTACTTACTATTCTGCTCTTCAACTAGTTGCATAAAATGAACAGCTTTACTCAATGACAAACAGACAAACAAACAAACATTGTATCCAAACAATGAAAAAGAATACTGAACTTTATTCCAAACAAAGTGATTATATGTATTTTTTGATATTTGTAAACCTGCACTTATGATAATTAAAATTTGAATTATAGTGGTAATACAAATACACAAAGAAATCAAACATTATAGCATGCAGAAATGTATGTCTTAATGTTACACAGAACAACTCATCAGCAATATCTTGATTGTAATGTTTCTTAGTAATGGCCACATTATTTTTTACTTAGAAATTCAACACTCAAGAAGTAGAGCAATTCTAAGTTTAGCAGAGTCATTTGGCAAATTAAAAGAAAAATACTGTACTGTTCATTTTAAAGATCTCACTATTATCTCATATTTCACAGTAAACTTTGCTATATACAACAGCACAAATTTGAGAAATTCTTCAATTATCAGAAGAATATACAGAATAGTTTTCAGATATAAAGGGAAGCTTTTCCAAATGTAGTATTATATGCTATAAATTCATGTGCTGGGGATGTCTTTTTGTACTCTACAAATATGTGTTGTTCCCATTGGTTAGTAAATAAGCTGCTTTGGCCTATGGCAAGGCAGCTTAGAGGCAGGTGGGAAATCCAAGGAGAGAGATAGAAAAGAGTAAGGCAGAGTCTAGAGAGATGCCAGCTGCTGCCCAAAGAACAGCAAGATGCCAGAATTCCAGTAAAGCCACAGCTACATGGCAAAACATAGATTAATGGAAATGGGTTAATTTAAGATATAAGAGTAAGCTAGCAAGAAGCCTGCCATAGGCCACACAGTTTGTAAATAATATTAAGCCTAGGAGTGATTATTTTATAAGCAGCCGTGGGACCATGGGGCTGGGTGGGACCGGAGAAAACTTTCGACTACATTCATGGGAATAAAAGAATCATTTGTCACAAAGGTCATGTCAGTGGGTAGCTCTGCGATGCAGTAGCAAATTCTGGGGTGCAATAGAGAGATGGTTAATACTGGGGTGCAGTGGTTAGGTCTGAGGTGCTGTGTGCAGCTCTTGTGTGGAAAAGGTAAGTAGTGTGCATTGGCACTGCAACAGAGGTCTTGTTTCTTAGAAGTAGTTACCAGTAAGTTGTCTGTTTTCTAAAGTTAGACATTCATATTTTAGATATTATTCTGAATACCTTCATCTTACACTGGAAAATATAATGAATGTGAAAATAGGTCTATGCCAAAAATGATTCCTCCCAAAGAGGAAAGGTACATTTCTAATGCAGAGTATGCAGAAATTTATGTTTTAATGCTACACAAATTAACTCATTGCAATGCCTTGATTGTAATATTTCTTAGTAATGGCTCCTCACTACTTTGTAGCATATATATCTGGCCATAATTTGACTCAAAAAAGTTAGCACATATCATAATGATGTTGTGTCTTTATCTCATGGATAAGATAAGATAAAACTTGTTACCATGCAAAGGCAGAGTATTTGGTGTGCCAAGTCTTGGACCTTCTGTTCTTAAAGGGTGTTATGCATTTGACTTTCAAACAAATGTACTTGGGTCAGAAGCATAAACTCTAGCTTGCTATTAGAAAAGTCAATGTATTATCAAAAGATCACAGAATTTTGTACCTCACACCTTTTGTGGCTTACCCAGGTCAGGTTCCTTTCCTTTAGCTCATTTGGAATGCAAGTGAATGTGCATGCCATATAAACAGTGATTCTACTTTTAAAGACCTTTGGATGAGGAAATCTTTTTAACCTTCCTGAGATTACAATCTATGGCTTAGCATCTCTGCATTGTAATTTGAATGAAGCTGTCCACAGAATTAATTCAAAAGACTTTCAGAAGTAGTAATTGTCCTTTTCTCCACAATAACATTACAATGTGGTTTTCATAGTTCGTTAATTATATCATATTACCTTTGAAATTCATAATAAGTTCATAATTAAACAAAACAGATGGTGTCTATAAAATTCTGCAACTGTTAGTATTGTTAGAGTTTTGTTATTCTCTAGTGTTCTTTTTATTTTATTTATTTATTTATTTACTTAAAAACATTTGATTGTGATATAGTAGAGCTATAGCTAATCCATTTCTGTGTCATTGTTTTTATAGTGGCTATGTGGTAAGAAATACTTATTTTCTTCCATGTCTTTATGCTATTTGGGCAGACTTATATGCTGAAATTCACTTCTAAAGAATATTATAGCTATTTGTTGATTTAAACATTTGTTTTTATATAGTTGATTATTTAATATATTTTAAACTTAGAAACAAAATAAGCAGAATAAAGTAGCAATAGTTTAACTATTTGTTCAGTTAGAATAAGGAGAATTTAAAAAAGTCTTTAAGAAGATTTGGAATACCCTGATTTTGATAAAAACAGAACAGCCTCTAACTCATTAGTAAAGTAATAAACTTTCTTAACAGGATGCTGGTAGTTCAACATCCTTAGTCATCAGGGAAATGCAAATCAAAAGTACTATGAGATTTCATCTTACAACTGTCAGAATGGGTAAGATCAATAATACAAGCAACAGCTCATACCAGTGAGATTGTGGAGTAAGGGGAACACTCATCCATTGCTGGTGGGAGTGCAAACTTGTATAACAACTACAGAAACCAATGTGATGGTTCCTTAGAAAACTGGGAATAGGTGTACCTAAGATCCGTCTATACAACTCTTGGGAATATACCCAAAGGACTCCACATCCTACTACAGAGATACTTTCTTATGTCTTATTCATAATAGCCAGAAACTGGAAAAAGCCAAAATGCCCATCAACAAATGAATAAAGAAAAATATTTACACAATGGAATATTATTCAGTGGTTTAAGAAATCATGAAATTCATAGATAAATAAATGGAGTTAAAAAGTGACCCTGAATGTAATAACACAGATTCCAAAAGACAAATATGGCATGTACTCTCTTATATGTGGATATTATCTTTTAAGCCTTTAATAAGAATGGTGTAACCTATATAACCACATAGGTTAGGTAGAGTAAGGGACTAGTGGGAATGAGAGGATCTCTCAAGGAAGGAGAAATAGAATGTATAGTTGTGGAGGGACAGGATTAAGACTGGAATGGAAAGATTAAACTGAGATGGGGAAGTAATATGTTGGTAATGCAAGGAATACAAGGGAGAACAAATAACACTAAAGGCCATTTGAGGTGTCATATGAAAACCTACTACATAGAAAAGCCATTTGAGGTAAACATACACATATATATGAAAGAGATCTAGATGGAGTCACCAAATAATGGGAAAGCAAGCCCCAACTAAGCATTTCTCGCCACCAAGTGAAACCTCTAGTTCCAGTAATGGGTTGCATCGAATTGGGTTGTTGGCCCAAGGGGCCCCATGGAAACCCACAAACAGCTCAGGCTCTTGCCAAGCCCATTGGATGCTCCCCAAAAATTGAAGGTAAGGTCTTGTTGCTGAAAACAACACTCACGTATATCGCTGAGCATTGATTAGTTGAGCTGGTGGCTAACTAGAGCCTTCACTCCCATGTTCTAGCATCTTTGGAAACAAGAAGATACTCCACATGTTACAAAAGAAGAAATGTAAACACCAACTTCACAAACCTTTTGAAATAAAATGGTGCTCTGTCTGCAAGATATGCTGGTGTGGTACTAAAAGGTACTCTACACACTACCAGAGAAGAAAGGTAATCACCAACTCTGCTACAAGCCCTATGATCTATAGTGCCTATAAAGATAATGCTGGTGCAATAAAGGCACAAATGTTATGGGATAGCCAACTGTTATCTGATTGGATTTAAAGCCCACTCCATGAGATGGAACCCGTACCAGACACTTCTTGGTCTCAGAGTAGACAGGCCACAGACCTGGGAGAAAACCAAGTACTATTGTTCTGCTAGAGAAACAGCAGTAAAATGACTCCTAATGACATTTTTCTGTACAGATATATCAGTGTCTCACTCAGCCATCATCAGAGAAACTTCCTCCTGCAGTAATAGAGAGCCACAGGTGGACAATATTCAGAGAGAGAGTGACCTTGGAACACTTAGTTCTTAATGGGATATGCTTGTCAAATCCCTTTTCTCAGGGCTCAGGAAACTATGCAGAAAAGGAGGCAGGAAGAATGTAAGAGCCAGAAAGGATTGATGACCCCAAGGGAACAGTGTTTTTCAGATGTGACAGGGCTGATGCGCACATGAATTCATAGATACTGTGGCAGCATACACAGGTTTTGCCCGGATGTAAGCTAGAAGGGGTTCTAGCCCTGAGATGGGAAAGGTATTCCCTAACTAAGAATCTATTGTGAATTGACAGCCACTCGAAAAGAAGGATTAGTTTTCTCCAACGGAGTCTCACTGGAAAAAAAAAAAACAAAACACAACAAAACAACACACACACACACCTAAGGGCAGGCCCATGCCCAGAAGTAAATGGCCAACACAAAATGAACTCAATGGTATTTCTGGAAATATTTTGTCTCATATTGTTTTATTTGGACATTTTTAATCTTAATGGTCTTTTGCTTGTATACTATGATTTCTGATTTTGAGTTCTTATGGATTTTGTTTTAATTTGTGTAGTGTGTGTGTGTGTGTGTGTGTGTGTGTGTGTGTTTGTGTGTGTGTGTGTGTGTGTGTTTCTCATGCTTTTTCTTTAAATTCTGGTTTGTTTATTTTTTCTTATTTGCCTATGTTTTCTAAATAGCATAAGACAGAAGATATGGAATTAGGAGTAGATGAGAGAAGGGAAACCAGGATTAGAATATATTATATGAAAAAATATTTTCAATAAAACAGCAACAATAAAGATTGATTGGAAAGGTCAAAGAGACAAGAATTAAGAAAAAGATGCTGAGCATAGAATTCATATGTACCATTTCCCTAATGTTACTAGTTCCAAAAATGTTTCCTAATCTTTGTTACCATGAAGGTGGCCAATTATAATGCCCCATGCCCAAACCAGTGGCACCAGCATATCTAGACTCTAAGAGTCTAACAATTTCTCTTCTAAAAGAGATAGGTAATTTGTTTTTTAACCAGATACCATCACCTAAATGCTCTTGGGGGGAGGGACAACATTAAAATGACTACTCTATTTGTGTAAAGGCTGTTGTGGTAGTTTGAATGTAATTGTCTCCCATAAGTTCATAGGGAGTGGCATTATTAAGAGGTGTGGCTTTGTTGGAGTAGTATGGCCTTATTCGAGGAAGTGTGTCATGGTGAGGTTGGGCTTTGAGGCTTCCTATGCTCAAGATACTGCTCAGTGTCACAGTCCACTTCCTGTTGTCTTCTGATCAAGATGTAGCCAGCACCATATCTGCCTGAATGATGGCATGATCCCCAATATAATGATAACGGACTAACCTCTGAATCTGTAAGCTGCTACCTCAATGAAATGTGATTTCCTTTATAAAAGTTGCTATGGTCATGGTGTCTCTTTGTTGGGTCTGGGGTCTTGCAATAATGGAGGACAGACCATCAAAGTCTATTAAACAAGAAACAAACTTTATTCCAGAAAATAAATAAATAAATAAATAAATAAATAAATAAATAAATAAATTACCTTGGGGCACAAAAGCTTATCAGCTAGCTTGTAGACCACAGCCAATGTTTGGGATTTTTGAGGCTGTGGCCATTGGAGGGTGATTATGAGCCGCTTTTTATAGTAAGGGGGAAGGCATTAAGTACGGAGTACATGCCGAGTGACATAGAAACATCAGGCATGGGATGCCTGCTAAAAGTCACATAGAAACAACTATTAAAAGTTAACTTTGGTCCAGGCAGTTGTTTGCTATAAGGCACAAGGGGGTTAAAAGTTAACCCCTGGCTGTTGACAGGCTGTAAAGCAAAGAGCCGTTGTTAGAAGTTAACCTTTAGAGCTGATGACTTTCAGCTGTTATTTATGAAGCTTATAATTTTATATTCCTGGACCCTTCATGTTCACAGCAATAGAAATCCTAACCAGGACAGGCATATTGGCCCGCTCTTTATTAAACCCTTGGTGTGATAAGGCTTGCTGATAGTTGTTTAATGTTTACTCATTTCATTTCATCTCTTCCCCTTTACAGAGAACTAGTAAAGTCCAGTGTGATGAGTTACCCATCCAATGACACACAGCTAGTCAATGAAAAGTCTGCATGTGACCCTGAGCTATTTGATCCTAAATGCTTTCTTTTCCTTGGGGAGGGTTTAAGATAATATTATAAACTTGTCTTAATTTCCTCATGTTGTGAATCTATTTTATTAATATCATTAAATCTCTAGACCAGCCTTTAATGTCTGTACTCCGAATTTTCCTCTGCCATTCCCCTTTCCATTTTTTCTGTGAGAGAGCACCTTACCTGTTCTGATAATCTCATCTAATTCTCTGGAACACCTTTCATAATGATACCGTATTTTTAAAAGGCAATTCTAAGCAACATGGATAGTCCTCAAGAGCATTAGTTGGGGAATGAGAATGCATTTAAAACCCAGTTCGTCTTTCATTAGTCATGTGATCTTGGGCAGTTCCCCTCCAAGGTAATGCTATTCCTTACCTTGTGACATAAGACCCTTTATGTGCCAATTACTGTCTCCACTACTAGTCCTGCATTCTTGCCACTTGACCACTTAAAAATAATCCTACTGTTTTGAGCAACTATTTTTAGTCATCTTTCAATTTAGTTATCATGTTTATGACAAATTTGGGAGTCATACTTAAATCTCTATTATCAGAAGGATAAGAAAAATGTAAGATGTATATTCATACATGTGCCATTCCCAGTGGCTGACATCCTCCCCAAATTCTTTCAGTTGCACCCCTTCAACATCCTTCTCATCCGCAAATTTGTTAAAACTCAAAGATAATTTGTCCTGTGAAGATCTTTCAACACACAGAGTCTAATTTTTCTTTATGCTTTAGCTGACCAACCAAGAATGCTGTGTATATTTTCTCAACATTTCTTATTCTGTAGTGTAGTTTCTGACTAATCAGAGTCTCACCCATAACAGAATGGTCATTACACCATTTCTTTTCAAGCTTTGTATCATTAGCCCTGGATTAAGTGTCTACCATATGGTAACCTTCCCACAGTGTGTATTTCACCAGTATGTGTTAAAGGAATTGAACATATGGGACACAAATAATGTCTGAAATCAATATATATTTAGAATTCATGTGACTCCAACTGGGGAGATGGTTAATACACTGATAGGCACAGTAAATTTTATGTTAGCTTCAATAATTTTCCAGTAGAAGATAAAGAGATATAACTTTGCCATTTGTATTTTTCTTCTAGACAATTATTAGAGAATTTTGTTTTAGATCAATATAATCTGTATCTAAAGGTTAATCAGTAATGAGCAAAAAGATGCAAGGAAACTTAAAGTGATAGAAATGTGTATCCTTTGCACTACAACTGGCTGCATAAATTTTGTGTGTGTGGTGATGATATTTCAGAAGCATGTTAGGTCTAATATGCTTATAAATGAAAGTGGAAATCAAGATAGATAATTCAAATTTTTTCTTTGACTAAGTAAAATTTCATAGTTTTATCCTTATATCAGGGCACACTTGTAAGATGAATTGCTAAATGGTCTTATTAATAAAAAACCTGGAGCCAGATATTGGGGTAAAAACTGAGAGATCAGGGAAGCAGAATGAAGTCAGCCATGTTCTTACTGCTAGAAATCCTCAGTCAAAGAGAGCCAATTTCTGTATACTCATGCCTATATTCTTTTCTGTCCCTGCCATCTCACTTCCTCTCTCTGCCCAGCTACATCACTTCTTCTTTCTGCCTTGCTCTGTCACTTCCTGTCTGTTTGTACAGAACTCCAGACCTTTATGGTTAACTAGTGTTGGAATTAAAGGCGTGTGCCACCCTACCCAGTTCTATTCCCAGTGTGGTCTTGAACTCAGAGATCCAGATGAATCTCTGCCTCCTGAATGCTAGGATTAAAGGTATGTACTACCATTGCTTGACTTCTATGTTTAGTATAGTGGCTGGCTTTTTCCTCTGATCTTCAGATAAGCTTTATTGGGGTGCGCAAATAAAATATCACCATGTTTCCCCTCTTTTTGTCTAAAATAAAACAAAGTTATAACTAATATAAGAAAAATTACATACAATAAGTTCAACAACTATATACAATATATACAGGCAATAAATATGTCAACAAAGTCTAGTCCATTTGCATTTAACAAATTCGGCAAAAATATTCCATTATCCTATTTTTGTGGATTCAAAGGATTGTATCTAATTCACTTTCTATCCTAATTTGCATTACCAACCGAAAACTATCTTTTGATGTCTTTCAAACTTATATACTTCACATCTCTTAGTGAGTTTCTTTTCTGAACTTCTTAACAAGGAAAACCTTAACTGTGTCTATCTAATCTTCAACTCCCTCAGAGACCTGAGAAGGAAATAATATTACTTAGCTAACTCAGCTGGTAGAGCATGAGACGGTTAATCTCAGGGTCATGGGTTTGTGGCCCACGTTGAGCACCAAATGTAGCCAGTTTTCCTGTGTTTTGCCTGGCCTGTGTGTGGTCAGGACAAATATCTCCCACTAGTGTCCCAAAGCTGCTTAGTCCCAAGTAATCACACAGACAGAGGCTTATATTATTTACAAACTGGATGGCCTATGGCTCAAGCTTCTTGCTAGCTAGCTGCTATAACTTAACCCATTTCTATTAATCTGTAAGTTGCCACGTGGCTGTGGCTTACCAGTACTTTCACATCTTGCTTCTCCTGGTGGTGGCTTGCAGCATCTCTCTGCTTCTGCCTTTCTTTTTCCTAACTCTCTAGAGTTGGAACGTACTGCCTAACCTTATTGTGCCTCGCCATTGGCCAAACAGATTTATTTATCAACCAATCAGAGCAACACATATTCACAGCATCACAGCATACAGAAAGACACCCCCCAGCACACACTGAAAGTGATATATACGTATTCCACCATCTTTAGGGCCTATGACTATCTGAGGAATATTGCTATATAAATTTTATTTAATTGTAACATACTTACATATGTGAATGTTCTTGCAAAGTATTCTCACATAGTGAACTCCTCTGTGTGTCTGGCACCTAACTGAAGAAGCAGTATTACCGGCAGAAGAAGTCCTGTGTTCTCTCATTATATTTGCTCTTTGCCTCTTTTCAAACTGCCACTCTCATTGTGCCAGCGATATAGTCTATCACAAGTGCCAATAGCATCAGTGACATCGGTCCATCTTTTCGTAGAAAATGGTTCAGTTTAATCCACACTAGTGCCAGTAATGCCACTTCATCAATCTTGACTATTATAAAACATTTTATTGTATGAATTTATCAAATGCTTTATCTATCCTATTATGATTATAACTTTCAATTATTTTTTCATTTGGGATTATTACAAATACAGATGCTCTAAAGATTTTGGTCTATGTCTTGGTGAACTAATACATACACTCTAGAATATGCAAATCTAAAAGCAGACATTTTTAGAGCATGCCTACATTCATCTGTAAGTGATCTTTATCTAATAGAAAATGAGTTGGCTGAAATTGAGCTGCCTAACGATTTTGTTTAGTCACACACAAAACGTTTAATAAGTTCCCACTTAGGTACTCAGAGAATGGCTCACATAATTCTTATAACACTAATATTTTTGAATTAAATAATAAAGCTATCCAAATTGTTATAGGAAGAAGGCATTCTTTGCAAATAACAAAATAAGAAAAACTGAGTTTCTTAGAGTTTTCTCTCCAATTAGACACTTTAAAGCCAGACGTCTACTGCTCCAATCTCATTTTCTAGCTAAATAAGGTGTCATTCAGAATAAGTGGCATAGCGTCCTTTATAATTTCTGAACACACAGCCAATAAACAATCCAATGAGTCAAGATGAATAAGATCAAACTTACCAAAAGAAAAGAACAGAGCTTCCAAATAAAGCATATGACAAAGGCAATAGTATTAATTTCTACACTCCTGCATGAATACATGACTTATTGGCTGATGATTCATGTTGTTAACTATGTATTTGGTCCTTACCCTTTCTTAATGGTTCTCCTTACTATCTGTTTTTAAAGAGGTATTCAAGAAAGAGGTAAAACAGGAATGTGAAGGATGATAGTTCATTTTCATCCTTTTGCCTTCAGTGACTCCTATTTTAGATGCACTTTGAAGAGGACAGAAAGTGTAGTTCAAGGCAAATAGTTAAACAATCAAGGATATTCTCAACTTATGATGTTGTGGTTGTCAAGGATACAGAGAATTTACATTTGAACTTCCAGTGGCCTGTTAGGTCATCTGTTGTCTTTAAGAGAGGATTGGAACTAAGCCAGGAATAATGTACCTGAAATGTGGTTTCCCAGAAAAGCCTGGTGAGTTCTCAGTACAGCCTCATTCTCTTGAGCAGGATTTCACACATGCCTATTGCTATGTTTGTCCTAGGTAAGTGCTGAAAACCTATTACTTTTTTCAGCCCAGTCACTTACATGTACTAAAACCTTGCCTTTAATTTGTGACTTGTAGAGATATTCACAGAATCTTCATCCCTATCAAGTATGTATCCATGCTATTTAGTTAAACATAAATCTATCCTATGGTATAATTTTGAGGTCTAGTTAAAAATATTTAGAATTTAGGTTTTATGTAGTATGCACAACAATTTAGTATATTGAATAAGAAAGGGAAACACCATGTCAGCTTTCTGTCGCTGTGGTGAAGTAATGGGCAAAGGCTACTTATAAAAGGAGATGTTTATTTAGCTCAGAGTTCTGAAGGCACAAAGCCTAAAATCATGGCACAGGCTCTTTGCCACTCATTGTCTGATGGGGATGTATGTCAAAGAAAGCAGCCACATCTGTAGTCAGGTACTAAAGAACTGGATCAGGCCAGGCTTGCTCTGTCAATAACAACCTTTTAGTGAGAACTGACCTTGGGGGTCAGAGAAACTGCTTCAAAACCTCCATTTTTTCAGTGTTACGTCCCATTCCAGTACTCAGGTCCCGGAAATTGAACTCTAATCACATGGACTTTGGGG
This sequence comes from Peromyscus eremicus, assembly GCF_949786415.1. Classification (NCBI taxonomy): domain Eukaryota; kingdom Metazoa; phylum Chordata; class Mammalia; order Rodentia; family Cricetidae; genus Peromyscus; species Peromyscus eremicus. The sequence continues at coordinate 34,707,913 of NC_081430.1, forward strand.
TTGACACATAATTAATTCATTTCCAAACTGTAACTATCCCTAAGGCAAACTGTCTATTGGTTTCTATTTAAATAAAAATTATTTTTGAATATTGAATTATAGTCCTCTAGAGAAGTGGGGTCAATAATATGAATACACATTGAGGAAGATTTATTAAATAGGTGCACATGATATGGTCTGGGTAGTCCAACAATGACTGTCTTCATACTCAAGACCTCAAACCCAGGAACTATTTGGTCCACAAGGTGGATATCCCACTAGGTTCTGTGTGGAAGCACTGTTCTGAAGTTTCATCAGAGCTTCAAAAATGCTGGGTTCTAGTGTCAGAGACAGAATTGGCTGTGGCAGCAGCAGCAGCAGCAGCAGCAGCAGCAGCAAAGATAGATTCATAAACAATGTAGGTCAACTTGCTGGTGATATGCAAAATGAACTGACAGAAACCAATAAGTCCCTTTCTATGCCTCCTTGTGACCAGGCTACAATGGAAGGAAGGTGTTGCCAACATTTAGTGTGCATTTTCCCATTTTGATTAATCGGGCCAACAAAACTTCTCATAGGTGATCCCAACGGCTTATCTTACTCCAGATCCAGTCAAGATGTTAAACAAGACAAAACATCGCAGAGTTTTACAGATACTCAAGATAAATTTGCTAAAAAATGTTTTTGTTACAGTCATATGTCACACTCAAAAATACCTTTTTCTCCTCTTTCCATATGTGTTCACATATCTACCTTGGCTTTATATTAGGCATAGATTTAATTCAAAATGGGGAATATGATTTGTATTTTCCCCAGAAAGTTTCTTAAGCAATATCTAGAAAAAAATGTTAAAAGGAAACTCTTTGTTTTATATGTCCTCCCCCCAGCCCCCTGCTCCAGGTTTAAAGAGTAGACAAAGAAGTTCAGCAATATAAATCAAATGCTCACTTTTAGACTTCGGGTTCCCACAGCTTCCAAACAGAATGCTAGTTCTAGCCTAAGGAAGCCACACCTAACTCTCAGTGCTGCCCCGTGCCATGTGCTTTATTAAGAAATGGTTTCTTATTCCTGCCGTACTCTGTGTGCATAAAAGTCAAAACTATGACTGCATTTAAAGCTAATTCCTTCTGTTAAATCTACCCCCCAGAACAAAGAAAGAAAGCATGCAACTCCACTTCTCTATTCGTTGCAAGACATGTCACCATTTTATCTTATTCGTTTTATTTGTTTGAACTGAAAAAAAATCACTTATTTCTGTAAGTTCTTTAGTGAGAATGTGTTTGACCTTTTGATAATGTGGGTAGAACCAATTTTCATATATTTCAGTATAATTACTTTCTGTGGGAAGAGAATAAAACAGAGTCACATTTTCTATGTATATTAGTATAAAGAAAGAAAAAGGAACTTTTCTGCTTTCCTTAGTTGGTTTATTATGAATAAAAACGCCTGCTTAGCTGGTCAGTAAAAATGTGTGGGTATAAATATATATATATATATATATATATATATATATATATATATATATATGAACTAATCTTGGTTTCTTTGGCTTAAAATTCTTGTTATGATTAGTCTTTTATTAAAGTCATTTTTTCTTTTCCCTTTTAAAGTGTGTGTGTGTGTGTGTGTGTGTGTGTGTGTGTGTGTGTGTGTTTCTCTGTGTGTGCATTTGTGAACGTGTGCATGGTCATTTGGTCACCAGTGCAGATGCTATTCCTCTGGTGTTGGAATTACTTGAAGTTGTTACCCACTCCAGATGTGTGCTGTAAATTGAACTTGAGTCATCTGCAATAGTAGTATATACTCCAACTGCTGCCATGCTCTATTATTATTATTATTATTATTATTATTATTATTATTATTATTATTATTTTATTTTTGAGACAGAATTTCTCTGTGTAGCCTTGGTTGTCCCGGAACTCTGTAGACAAGGTTGACTTTGAACTCACAGAGATCTGCCTGCCTCTGCTTCCCAAGTGAGTGCTGGGAATAAGGCATGCACCACTACTGCCCAGCCTACCCAACCCTTATTTTTGTCTGAGTATTTAACTTTTAAATTTTCTTTTCCTATCTCTGCTCTTCCCATGTGAGTGTAATGAGGTGGTGGAATTATTTAGTCTCACAGCTACAGGAGAGTCCCTCATGTGTATCCTGACTCTAATCCATCAAGGAAGGTAGGTTGATCTCCACATTTATGGACTTGATGCTGAGTTTGTTCCTTGCCTTTGGAAGTTGGAGCTCTGTCCTGGATGCAGGTCTTTCTTCTTGTAGGCATCTGTCCCACCATTGGCATTTCTACATATTCTCTATTGGCACACATGAAAATTTCTGTCACTTCATGCTATGATGGATACCATGGCAGGAGGACTGAAAAGTGTCTCTTGGAAGCTTATTGATGCCCATCAGGGCACCATGTCTCTACTTCTCCTATTTTTATCTGTACATCTCCACAGGTTCCCTTATCCTATTACAACAAATACCAGGTTACACTCCAGTGTGTATTTTCAACAAAGCTATTGGGTAGAATAGCTAGTGGATGGTATCACTTTCCACTTCCTCCCTACCTGTCAGATCTTCAATGAGGTCATGCCTTTCTTTTTTTCTAAACATTCCCTGCACTGGAGTTTTGGGCTATGGTGAGTTGGGCCAGTGGATAGAAAGTTACTAATAAGATGTTCATGTTTTCTACTTAAGGCCAGTTCCATGCTTATGGGTATAGACTTGTCATTTTTTTCTTCAGTGGTGAATTAGTAAGTGAGAGACAGAGAAGTAACAGGATTAGGCGCTTATAGATTTTATGACATACATACGCCATTGAGCTTCCAGTTTGTGTGAACTTCGAATTTCTGATTTACTGAAGCAATACCAAAAAGTCTCAGAGATGACACAAAAATCATCATCCCCAAGACTTCTACAATAACCAATTCATCTTTACAATCATAGTGAAATCTGTAGCCATCTCAATACAGAATTCCTTTAGTATAAATAATATGTAGTGCTTTATATTCTGTAAAAGTTTTCCATTTAGACTCTGGATAAGTTGCTTAATCCCAAGATGATCTCGTGAAAATTTGTTGTCATCTCTCAATATCAACCAGAATCACTTCACATCACTTTATCTTCTTATGATATGATATATTTATCATGCTAAGTAAAAGTCATTTGTCATGTGCTACATACTGTCGTAAGTATTTTTGGCATAGCCAATCATTTATTCCTTACAAAATCCCACTAGTTACTAATTTTCTCAAAATCACACAGTGAGAGTGAGAGAGCGAGAGAGTGAGAGAGCAAGAGAGCCAGTGTGAGCATGAGAACAAATGAAGAGCTAAGGCTTTGGCTCAAGGAAGATACTCTCGAGTCTTGGCTCTTTCACCACACTGTCTCTTATGGGAAGGGATTTTATAAAGGCTGCCTCTGGAGATGTGCAGTGGTTTTCACCCTTCATGCATTTTCCTTTTCAACTGAGCCTAATTTGAAAGTTAGCTATATCACCACAAACATAGAAACTTAAATACAAACAATAAATACTTTGTACTCTAAATAAGAAGTATTAAAAAGCAAATATACATTGTGATAGTTTGATTATACAAGCATAATACAGAAAGGAAAGCTTCACATATTGCCATCATATACAGTTTCTAAGAATTATTTCACTCAAACACAGGTTTGATGTAGCCACCATGCTTATGAAAATTTCAACATAGGGAAAAGAGATGGCATTGGCTCAGTGATGTTCAGCACTACACAGCTGGCCTTTTCCTTATGCAGGCCAATTCCTTAACTGATTTCTACTTTGCTTCTCAGCAGAATGTGTGCATTATTTCTTCTGTTTAGCATATTCATTATTCATATTTCTATAATTGAGCTCCCAGGACGATTAGTGGCTTAGAAGGCTTCTCTCTGCTCTGTTCATTTGTCCATTCTAATTATATTTAAAGGTGGCATTACATTTTTTTTTTAAAATTTGAAACTTCAGAGGAAAGGAACTAATGGAGCAATCAGACAAAAGGATGCAAGCAGGTAGAAATGAAAGTGTTCTGTCATTAATTCATGACAACGTGAACTTATTTGTGTTCCCTTTCAAGGTAGGATTTGCACTAAGTATCTTTTATCTTGAACAAAGCAGACATTAAGTGCATGAGAAGAAAACCCACAGACAAAATGTGGTAATTGAACTGGCCAAGCTATGTTATCATCATCCCAAGGCCAGCTAATAGGATCCTAATATAAAAGGAACAGACTCAGTCAAGACAAAAGAGATGTAACTCCTTCAGCTAATACATGAAAAAAGGTGCAAAGTTTCATTCAATTACATAATCTTCTTAAAACTTTTAATTAGAGACAGAATCACAGTTGGTTGTATGCCTGGAGATTCCTAGCACATCCAATAAAAAGGATGCAAGTACTGAAAATCTACATACAACCTTTATGTTCCCCCTTATGAGTTTTCTCTCAGCTTTTCAGTGTAGAGATTGTCTTAAAGATGAAGGTTGGTGCCTTCTGTATTTGTTTGTTTCTCATAGAAAACTTACCAGCTTAACATCAGTGGGAGTGACTAGTTAATTTGGCCATCGTTTTTAGTGATTTCAATTCAGTCAAAATAGTCAAGGCATTTTTGAGATAATGTTCAGGAAGTGTGTGAGTTTTGACTATCTCAAGTAGATTATCACTTGACTCATCATAGTTCTCAATTTTCCGCCTATTGTAGATAAAATTTGTCTGTGTTCAGTATCATAGTCTCTAAATAGAAACTGTCAGCCAAAGAAATACTGTCTAGTAAGTCTGTCCACATGGTGGGGCTTGTATCTCTTGACACACCTAGCAGCCTGGAGTGAGGCATGTAAAATGCATAAAGTACTAATTCTAAGTGTCAATGACTTCCTTTTGTAATTCATAGATCTAAATACTACATTTTGACATAGTTTTGGAAATCTTTAGCTGGAACTTATCAAAATATGTAATCCATTTATTTTTATGTGTTCAATGTATTTCCATTCTCTTCTGCTTTGATACTATGCTTCTAAATACCAGTTTTCTACATTAATCATTCCTGAGCCCTTTAATTTTCCTTTAGCTTCATTAATTCCAACATAAATAACCATCATATTTAGCTGGTAAATAAAATTATGTGATTAGCTCAGTTAAAGAATGATAGGAAATCATTGTGTAGTTAATAATTCTTTGAATGAATGTTGTTTTGATATTCTGGCTCTAAAATCATATTTAAATTGCCAGGTTAAAACTTGAAGTTTTTAAAGGCGTGCGCCACCACTGCCCGGCCACTCGGGAGGCAGAGCCAGGTGGATCTCTGTGAGTTCGAGGCCAGCCTGGTCTACAAAGTGAGTTTTGTGAAGGAAAGGTGCAAAGCTACACAGAGAAACCCTGTCTCGAAAAACCAAAAAAAAAAAAAAAAAAAAAACCTTGAAGTTTTTGTAAAACTTTAAAAAATAGACAAATATTTTCTTTTTTTTTTTAAAATTTTTATTTTGCAATACTATTAAGTTCTACATACAGGCACAGATTCCCTTGTTCTCCCCCCTCCCGCCCCCCTCACCTTCCCCCCAGCCCGCCCCCCATTCCAATCTCCTCCAGGGCAAAGCCTTCCCCACAGACTGAGATCAACCTGGTGGACTCAGTCCAGGTAGGTCCAGTCCCCTCCTCCCAGGCCGAGCCAAGCGACCCTGCATAGGCCCCAGGTTTCAAACAGCCGACTCATGCAATGAGCACAGGACCCAGTGCCACTGCCTGGATGCCTCCCAAACAGATCAGGCCAATCAACTGTCTCACCCACTCAGAAGGCCTGATCCAGTTGGTGACCCCTCAGCCATTGGTTCATATTTCATGTGTTTCCATTTGTTTGGCTATTTGTCTCTGTGCTTTATCCGACCTTGGTCTCAACAATTCTCTCTCATATAAACCCTCCTCATTCTCGCTAATTGGACTCCCAGAGATCCACCTGGGGCCTAGTCATGGATCTCTGCATCCAGATCCCTCAGTAGTTGGATGAGGTTTCTAGCACGACAATTAGGGTGTTTGGTCATCCCATCACCAGAGTAGGTCAATTCGGACTGTCTCTCGACCATTGCCAGCAGTCTGTTGTGGGGGTATCTTTGTGGATTTCTGTGGGCCTCTCTAGCACTTTGTTTCTTCCTATTCTCATGTGGTCTTCATTTACCATGGTCTCCTATTCCTTGTTCTCCCTCTCTGTTGTTGATCCAGCTGGGATCTCCCACTCACCCAAGCTCTCTTTCCCTCGACCCTCGCCCTTCACTACCCCCACTCATGTCCAGGCTGTTCATGTAGATCTCATTCCATTTCTCTGTCATTGGACGATCCCTGTGTCTTTCTTGGGGTCCTGGTTTCCAGGTAGCCTACCTGGTGATGTGAGTAGCAGTCCAGTCATCCTTGTTCCACATCTAGTATCCTGTTATGAGTGAGTACATACCATGTTTGTCTTTCTGAGTCTGGGATACCTCACTCAGGATGATTTTTTCTAGGTCCATCCATTTGTCTGCAAACCTCATGATGTCATTGTTTTTCTCTGCTGAGTAGTATTCCATTGTGTATATGTACCACATTTTGTTTATCCATTCTTCAGTTGAAGGGCATCTAAGTTGTTTCCATGTTCTGGCTATTACAAACAATGCTGATATGAACATAGCTGAACAAGTGCTCTTGTGGTGTGGTTGAGCATTCCTTGGGTATATGCCCAAGAGTGGTATAGCTGGATCTTGGGGGAGATGGATTCCCAATTTTCTAAGAAAGCGCCATATTGATTTCCAAAGTGGTTGTACAAGCTTGCATTCCCACCAGCAGTGGAGGAGAGATCCCCTAGCTCCACATCCTCTCCAGCATAAGGTGTCTTCAGTGTTTTTGATCTTAGCCATTCTGACAGGCGTAAGGTGGTATCTCAGAGTTGTTTTGATTTGCATTTCCCTGATGATTAGGGATGTTGAGCAATTCCTTAAATGTCTTTCAGCCATTTGAGTTTCCTCTGTTGAGAATTCTCTGTTTAGTTCTATAGCCCATTTCTTAATTGGACTGCTGGGCATTTTGATATCTAATTTCTTGAGTTCCTTATATATTCTGGATATCAGTCCTCTGTCAGATGTGGGATTGGTGAATATCTTTTCCCATTCTGTAGGCTGTCGCTTTGCTTTGTTGACCGTATCCTTTGCCCTACAAAAGCTTCTCAGTTTCAAGAGGTCCCATTGATTGATTGTTTCTCTCAGTGTCTGTGCTACTGGTGTTCTATTTAGAAAGTGGTCTCCTATGCCAATGCATTCAAGACTACTTCCTACTTTCTCTTCTAGCAGGTTCAGAGTAGCTGGGTTTATGTTGAGGTCCTTGATCCACTTGGACTTAAGTTTTGTGCACGGTGATAGATATGGATCTATTTGTAGCCTTCTACATGTTGATATCCAGTTTTGCCAGCACCATTTGTTGAAGATGCTTTCTTTTTTCCATTGTGCACTTTTGGCTTCTTTGTCAAAAATTATTTGTTCATAGGTGTGCGGATTAATATCAGGGTCTTCAATTCGATTCCATTGGTCCACATGTTGGTTTTTATGCCAGTACCAAGCTGTTTTTATTACTGTAGCTCTATAGTACAGCTTGAAGTCAGGGATTGTGATGCCTCCAGAGGTTGTTTTATTGTACAGGATTCTTTTGGCTATCCTGGGTTTTTTGTTTTTCCATATGAAGTTGAGTATTATTCTTTCCAGGTCTGTGAAGAATTGTGTTGGTATTTTGATGGGGATTGCATTGAATCTGTAGATTGCTTTTGGTAAGATTGCCATTTTTACTATGTTAGTTCTGCCTATCCATGAGCATGGGAGATCTTTCCATTTTCTGACATCTTCTTCAATTTCTTTTTTCAGGGACTTAAAGTTCTTGTCATATAGGTCCTTCACTTGCTTGGTTAGTGTTACCCCAAGGTATTTTATGTCATTTGTGGCTATAGTAAAGGGTGATGTATCTCTGATTTCCTTCTCCGCTTTTTTGTCCATTGTATATAGGAGGGCTACTGATTTTTTGGAGTTGATCTTGTATCCTGCTATGTTGCTGAAGGTGTTTATAAGTTGTATCAGTTCCTTGGTGGAATCTTTGGGGTTGCTCAAGTATACTATCATGTCATCTGCAAATAGGGAAAGCTTGACTTCTTCCTTTCCAATTTGTATCCCCTTAATCTCCTTATGTTGTCTTATTGCTCTGGCTAGAACTTCAAGTACTATATTGAATAAGTATGGGGAGAGCGGACAGCCTTGCCTCGTTCCTGATTTTAGTGGAATTGCTTTGAGTTTCTCTCCATTTAATTTGATGTTGGCTGTTGGCTTGCTGTAAATTGCCTTTATTATGTTTAGGTATGTTCCCTGTATTCCTGATCGCTCCAAGACCTTTATCATGAAGGGGTGTTGGATTTTGTCAAATGCCTTTTCAGCATCTAGTGAGATGATCATGTGGTTTTTTTCTTTGAGTTTGTTTATATGGTGTATCACATTGACAGACTTTCGTATGTTGAACCATCCTTGCATCCCTGGAATGAATCCTACTTGATCATGGTGGATAATTGTTTTGATGTGGTCTTGGAGTCTGTTTGCCAGTATTTTATTGAGTATTTTTGTATCAATGTTCATGAGGGAGATCGGTCTGTAGTTCTCTTTCTTTGTTGTATCCTTGTTTGGTTTGGGAATCAGGGTAATTGTAGCCTCATAGAAGGAGTTTGGTAATGTTCCTTCTGTTTCTATTGTATGGAACAATTTAGAGAGTATTGGTATTAACTCTTCTTTGAAGATCTGGTAGAATTCTGCACTGAAACCATCTGGTCCTGGGCTTTTTTTGGTTGGGAGACTTTTAATGACTGTTTCTATTTCGTTAGGGGTTATTGGACTATTTAAATAGTTTATCTGGTCTTGATTTAATTTAGGTATGTGGTACCTATCCAGAAAATTATCCATTTCTTTTAGGTTTTCCAGTTTTGTGGAATAGAGGTTTTTGAAGTATGACCTGATGATTCTCTGGATTTCCTCAATGTCTGTTGTTATGTCCCCCTTTTCTTTTCTGATTTTGTTGATTTGGATGCTCTCTCTCTGTCTTTTGGTTAGTTTGGATACGGGCTTGTCTATCTTGTTGATTTTCTCAAAGAACCAACTCTTTGTTTCATTAATTTTTTGTATTGTTCTCTTTGTTTCTATTTTATTGATTTCAGCTCTCACTTTGATAATTTCCTGGCATCTATTTTTCCTGGGAGACTTTGCTTCTTCCTGTTCTAGAACTTTCAGGTGTGCTGTTAAGTCACTAGTGTGAGATTTCTCCAGCTTATTTATGTGGGCGTTTAGTGCTATGAATTTTCCTCTTAGTACTGCTTTCATAGTGTCCCATAGGTTTGGATATGTGGTGTCTTCATTTTTGTTGATCTCTAGGAAGTCTTTAATTTCTTTCTTTATTTCTTCCTTAACCCATTGGTGATTCAGGTGGGTATTGTTCAGTTTCCATGAGATTGTAGGTTTTCTGTAATTTTTGTTGTTGTTGAAATCCAACTTTAGGCCATGGTGGTCTGATAGAACACAGGAGGTTATTCCAATTGTTTTGTATCTGTTTAGATTTGTTTTGTGACCAAGTATGTGGTCGATTTTAGAGAAGGTTCCATGGGGTGCTGAGAAGAAGGTATATTCTTTTTTGTTAGGATGGAATGTTCTGTAGATGTCGATTAAGTCCATTTGAGTCATGACATCAATTAAGTCCTTTATTTCTCTGTTAAGTTTCGATTTGGGGGATCTGTCCAGTGGTGAAAGTGGGGTGTTGAGGTCTCCCACTATTAATGTGTGGGGTTTTATATGTGATTTAAGCTTTAATAATGTTTCTTTTACATATGTGGGTGCCCTTGTGTTTGGGGCATAAATGTTCAGATTTGAGACTTCATCTTGGTGGATCTTTCCTGTGATGAGTATGTAATGCCCTTCTTGATCTCTTTTGATTGATTTTAGTTTGAAGTCTATTTTGCTGGATATCAGGATGGCTACACCCGCTTGTTTCTTAAGACCGTTTGATTGGAAAGTCTTTTCCCAGCCTTTTATTTTTAGGTAGTGTCTATCTTTGAATTTGAGATGTGTTTCTTGTATGCAGCAGAAAGATGGGTCCTGCTTTCGTATCCATTCTGTAAGCCTATGTCTTTTTATAGGTGAATTAAGTCCATTGATATTGAGGGATATTAATGTCCAGTGATTGTTCATTCCTGTTATTTTTTGGTGGTGATGTGTGTGTACTTTTCTTCATTGGGGTTTACTGCTGTGGCTTTATCTATTGCCTGCGTTTTCGAGGGTGTATCTGACTTCCTTAGGTTGGAATTTTCCTTCTAGTGCTTTCTGTAGGGCTGGGTTTGTGGATAAATATTGTTTAAATCTGGCTTTGTCATGGAATGTCTTGTTCACTCCATCTATGATGATTGAAAGTTTTGCTGGGTATATTAGTCTAGGCTGACATCCATGGTCTCTTAGTGTCTGCATTACATCTGTCCAGGACCTTCTGGCTTTCAAAGTCTCCATTGAGAAATCGGGTGTTATTCTGATAGGTTTGCCTTTATATGTCACTTGTCCTTTTTCCTTTGCTGCTCTTAATATTCTTTCTTTATTCTTTACGTTTAATTGTTTAATTATTATGTGGCGAGGGGACTTTTTTTGGGGGTCTAGTCTGTTTGGTGTTCTATAGGCTTCCTGTATCTTCATAGGCATTTCCTTCTTTAAGTTGGGAAAGTTTTCTTCTATGATCTTGTTGAATATATTTTCTGTGCACTTGAGTTGGTATTCTTCTCCTTCTTCTACCCCTATTATTCGTAGGTTTGGTCTTTTCATGGTGTCCCAAATTTCTTGGACATTTTGGTTCATGACTTTGTTGACTTTAGTGTTTTCTTTGACTGATGAATCTATTTCTTCTATTGTATCTTCAACGCTAGAGATTCTCTCTTCCATCTCTTGCATTCTGTTGATTATACTTGCATCTGAAGTTCCCAATCGTTTTCTCAGATTTTCTATTTCCAGCATTCCCTCTGTTTGTGTCTTCTTCATTTTTTCTATTTCCCTTTTCAGGTCTTGGACTGTTTCCTTCATTTGTTTCATTGATTTTTCTTGATTTTCTTTCAGTATTTTATTGTTCTCTTCCAGGACTTTTTTGATTTCTTCTAATTTGTTTGCCCTTTCCTCTAGTTGTTTACAGTGTTCTTCACATTTTTTTTGTCTTTTCCTCTACACGAGCCTCTAGCTTCTTCATGATGACATTCATAAGGCTATTTTCTTCTGCTTCTTCCAATTTCTGATGTTCAGGTCTAGGTGTTGGAGGAGGACTAGGGCCTGGTGATGGTGTATTGCTATTCATTTTGTTGTATGTGTTTCTGCCTTGACATCTGCCCATCTCCTTGTGGTTCGTTCTTGGCCTTATCCGCACACTTGGTTCAGACAGAGCTGACAGATTCAGGAAGTCTCTCTCTCTTGTCCAGATGGGAGCTCTCTGTGCTGTGCTTCAGAAGGGAAGTCCGGGGCAAGATCCAAATATTTTCTTATACATTCATGTAACCGTGACTGTGGACACATTTCTGTTTATATTTACTTGTTATCTGTTAGGTGCATCACTCTTATCAGAATCTTAGGGATGATGACACCTGCAAATTAAGCTAATGATAGTCCCACGACATATGACTCCATAGTTTGGAAAGACCAAAGGCTTGTAAGATCTTTACTCATAGTCCCCGCATTGATTTAGACGATCTGGCAGATGTTAGCTGTATTGATATTGCCCTACCTGGAGGAACACATGGGCTGTAAGCAAAGATGGGCAGATGTTGGATCCATTTTCACCAGCAATCTTCTCTCTTCCCTTAAATTATTCTAAAATGTACTTGGCTTTGTTACATTAGTTCTCCAAACTTCCCTAACTTCATAAGATTCTCAAAAATAAATATTTTATTAATGATTTAGTAAGAGAAATCACACTACCAATGCAATCTTTTTTTTTTGTTTTTGTTTTTGGTTTTTTTTTTTATTTTGCAATACAATTCAGTTCTACATATCAGCCACAGATTCCCTTGTTCTCCCCCCTCCCGCCCCCCTCACCTTCCCCCCAGCCCGCCCCCCATTCCAATCTCCTCCAGGGCAAAGCCTTCCCCACAGACTGAGATCAACCTGGTGGACTCAGTCCAGGTAGGTCCAGTCCCCTCCTCCCATGCTGAGCCAAGGGACCCTGCATAGGCCCCAGGTTTCAAACAGCCAACTCATGCAATGAGCACAGGACCCGGTCCCACTGCCTGGATGCCTCCCAAACAGATCAGGCCAATCAACTGTCTCACCCACTCAGAAGGCCTGATCCAGTTGGTGACCCCTCAGCCATTGGTTCATATTTCATGTGTTTCCATTTGTTTGGCTGTTTGTCTCTGTGCTTTATCCGACCTTGGTCTCAACAATTCTCGCTCATATAAACCCTCCTCATTCTCGCTAATTGGACTCCCAGAGATCCACCTGGGGCCTAGTCATGGATCTCTGCATCCAGATCCCTCAGTAGTTGGATGAGGTTTCTAGCACGACAATTAGGGTGTTTGGCCATCCCATCACCAGAGTAGGTCAGTTCGGACTGTCTCTCGACCATTGCCAGCAGTCTGTTGTGGGGGTATCTTTGTGAATTTCTGTGGGCCTCTCTAGCACTTTGTTTCTTCCTATTCTCATGTGGTCTTCATTTACCATGGTCTCCTATTCCTTGTTCTCCCTCTCTGTTGTTGATCCAGCTGGGATCTCCCACTCACCCAAGCTCTCTTTCCCTCGACCCTCGCCCTTCACTACCCCCACTCATGTCCAGGCTGTTCATGTAGATCTCATTCCATTTCTCTGTCGTTGGGCGATCCCTAGTACTTGAAGTTCTAGCCAGAGCAATAAGACAACATAAGGAGATTAAGGGGATACAAATGGGAAAGGAAGAAGTCAAGCTTTCCCTATTTGAAGATGACATGATAGTATACTTGAGCAACCCCAAAGATTCCACCAAGGAACTGATACAGCTTATAAACACCTTCAGCAACATAGCAGGATACAAGATCAACTCCAAAAAATCAGTAGCCCTCCTATATACAATGGACAAAAAAGCGGAGAAGGAAATCAGAGATACATCACCCTTTACTATAGCCACAAATGACATAAAATACCTTGGGGTAATACTAACCAAGCAAGTGAAGGACCTATATGACAAGAACTTTAAGTCCCTGAAAAAAGAAATTGAAGAAGATGTCAGGAAATGGAAAGATCTCCCATGCTCATGGATAGGCAGAACTAACATAGTAAAAATGGCAATCTTACCAAAAGCAATCTACAGATTCAATGCAATCCCCATCAAAATACCAACACAATTCTTCATAGACCTGGAAAGAATAATACTCAACTTCATGTGGAAAAACAAAAAACCCAGGATAGCCAAAAGAATCCTGTACAATAAAACAACCTCTGGAGGCATCACAATCCCTGACTTCAAGCTGTACTATAGAGCTACAGTAATAAAAACAGCTTGGTACTGGCATAAAAACCAACATGTGGACCAATGGAATCGAATTGAAGACCCTGATATTAATCCGCACACCTATGAACAAATAATTTTTGACAAAGAAGCCAAAAGTGCACAATGGAAAAAAGAAAGCATCTTCAACAAATGGTGCTGGCAAAACTGGATATCAACATGTAGAAGGCTGCAAATAGATCCATATCTATCACCGTGCACAAAACTTAAGTCGAAGTGGATCAAGGACCTCAACATAAATCCAGCTACTCTGAACCTGCTAGAAGAGAAAGTAGGAAGTAGTCTTGAACGCATTGGCATAGGAGACCACTTTCTAAATAGAACACCAGTAGCACAGACACTGAGAGAAACAATCAATCAATGGGACCTCTTGAAACTGAGAAGCTTTTGTAGGGCAAAGGATACGGTCAACAAAGCAAAGCGACAGCCTACAGAATGGGAAAAGATCTTCACCAATCCCACATCTGACAGAGGACTGATATCCAGAATATATAAGGAACTCAAGAAATTAGACATCAAAATGCCCAACAGTCCAATTAAGAAATGGGCTATAGAACTAAACAGAGAATTCTCAACAGAGGAAACTCAAATGGCTGAAAGACATTTAAGGAATTGCTCAACATCCCTAATCATCAGGGAAATGCAAATCAAAACAACTCTGAGATACCACCTTACGCCTGTCAGAATGGCTAAGATCAAAAACACTGAAGACACCTTATGCTGGAGAGGATGTGGAGGTAGGGGAACTCTCCTCCACTGCTGGTGGGAATGCAAGCTTGTACAACCACTTTGGAAATCAATATGGCGATTTCTTAGAAAATTGAGAATCCATCTCCCCCAAGATCCAGCTATACCACTCTTGGGCATATACCCAAGGAATGCTCAACCACACCATAAGAGCACTTGTTCAGCTATGTTCATATCAGCGTTGTTTGTAATAGCCAGAACATGGAAACAACATAGATGCCCTTCAACTGAAGAATGGATAAACAAAATGTGGTACATATACACAATGGAATACTACTCAGCAGAGAAAAACAATGACATCATGAGGTTTGCAGACAAATGGATGGACCTAGAAAAAATCATCCTGAGTGAGGTATCCCAGACTCAGAAAGACAAACATGGTATGTACTCACTCATAACAGGATACTAGATGTGGAACAAGGATGACTAGACTGCTACTCACATCACCAGGCAGGCTACCTGGAAAACAGGACCCCAAGAAAGATACCAATGCAATCTTAAACATTTTTTTTCAGTAAACACATGTTCTATCCAAAGTTTATCAGTTATACTAACTACCTTATTTTTATATGGATACCACTTAAAAGTTTCAAAATTTTCCTTTATTGGTCTAAGAAATTTTGTCTACCTAGTCTATTTGTCAGCGCAGAAGTCTTAGAATAGTAAATATTTCTTACTCTCTATGCAATCACATTTCAAGGTTCATAACAGACTTTGTTTAAATATGAATTCCATGTGTTAACCTCATTAAATTATTCATGATGTAACAGTAGTCAGATGAATAAGAAACTAACTTGGCCACAAGGAAAAGTATTATAAAATGACTTAGAGTTTTGCTCTGAATGATATTTGTGTAATTCTTCTAGGGACATAAGATTAGAGGTAAATTCCAGATTAAAATAAGGAAAACATCACACCATCAGCTGCTGTTTACACTCCATAGAGGGCCCAGGTACCATAAGCTCCTTCTTTGTCTATTAATTTAATACTGTCAGGCCCAACTTTGTGAAGACCCTGTATGGGTAATCATGGCTACTACATGTTCAGGAGTGCAATGTCAGGTTCTCAAGTGCAATGTCATGAGTAGCTTTGCTAAGCCTAGAAGACATTATTTCATAGGCCTCCTCATCAAGGTCTAGCTCTTCCAGTCTCACATCTCTTTGTTCCATAATGTTCTTTGAGTTGTAAAAAGGGTGATGTGGATAGTCTATTGAAGTCTGAGTACTCAATAGTTGTTCTCAGCACTTATGGGCTATGAGTTTCCGTATTAACTGCCTTTCTCTGTGAAAAGAATACTGATCAAGGCTTAGGGCAGCCATAGTATATTGTATAAGCATAAGAATTTGGGGGTTACTTAACAATATGACCATTTAATAAAGCAGAAGCAATATATTCACTCTTAGGACCTAGGACCTTTTCAGGCACAGACCTTTGTCCATGTTTACAGTACATGGAATGAAAGTTCCTGAGAAGCAGTTATCAGGTCCCTCCCGCTAAAAAAAGTCATTATTTATACCCAAAGCAACGATACCTCTATTTCAATAGTAGGCACATCTTGCTTTGCAAATTGGTATCGCAGTATGGGATATTCACGGGTAGGTAAGATCATTTATGGCTTTTCTCCTCTTTCAGTGTGCCATCACCTTTCAGCACTATGAAAGCTAGCCAGCAACAAGTAAGTTTCTAAACTAAACCTAGCATAATTTCTTTGTGTCTATATCCAAAAATATGTGGTGTCTTCAGCAACAGAGTCTCAATATCTCATTCTGGTCAGGACCCAAGAAAAATACATTAGGAGCCATGGGACTTCTTCGGGAAACAATGCCTGAGAGTAACATGAGTGGCTGTCCTTGTAGCAAGACCCCTGGAGACCATGACCCACTTGGCAAGGACCTATGGACAGTTCATTGTATAATATAGTGTGTGTGCTATGTGCTGTTCTTGTTTTCACTATGCTAGCCATACTGCTGGCTTGAATGAGTCACAGTACCATGAAATATCAGGTTCTCAATGAAACATATTTACATAACTGTTCTGGAAAGAATGATTTTAACCATATTAACTTTAAAGAAATATTAAATAGATTGTATCAAGAGTTAATGGGAATATTCAAGGAACAGGGAGTGAAGCAGAACTACAAAAACCCACTATTTCCTCATTTCTAGTGACTGTGCCATACCCTGAGAAGTTAAAGGAGATGGACATAAGGACAAAGGACAAACTGCCAATTAATAGTAAGTCTCTAGGTTATGTTGCCTATAGGACAAATGGAAAAACTCGATATGCCTCCAGAGGAGACAGACTAATACAAAATGTAGAATGGATTAATCCAGCTCTGGCTGGTGAGTTGATCAGAAGAACCCAGACCCTTCCAGATGTAAATATTAACCACAAGAGACAAAACTGTCTCTCACCCTTCATGATGCTGTAACCACATGTGCTGCCAACTGAGCTCATTGTTCTACCTGTAGGTGTGCCTAGTTAGAAAACTTCCTTTGTAGCTTGCAAAATTGTTATGCCTCTGATGATAGAGATATGCCCCCAACTGGATCAGGCCCTCTGGAAAAGTGAGACAGTTGATTAACTTGAACAGTTTGGGAGGCCCCCAGGCAATGGGACTGGGACCTGTCTTTAGTGCATGAGCTGGCTGTTTTGAACTTGGGGCCTATGCAGGGACACTTTGTTCAGCCTGGGCGAAGGGAGGAGGGGACTGGACCTGCCTGGATTGAATCTGCCAGCCTGAGTTGAATCCCCAGGGCAGTCCTTGCCCTGGATGAGATGGGAATGCGGGGTGGGCTAGGGGGAAAGCCGGGGGGAGGGTTGGAGGAGGGAGGACAGAGGAATCCGTGGCTGATAGGTAAAATTAAATTAAATTAAATTATAAAATAAATAAAAAAAATAGATCTAAAAGGGAATGGCCACCTTTGGGAGAGTTGGGAGACAGAAGGGGAAAGAGATAAGGAACAAATTGGTAATTATTGTAACCGTTTTTAAAAATGTGGGAAGTAAATTCTGGGGCCACTTGCTTGAACAACAACAGGTAGTCACAATCTCTTTTTGGTACCAATTCCACACATGTATCTCCGGTCAACAAACCCATCTGGAGCAAGACTACCAGCTGAAATGAAAATAACTTGCACTGTTTGGGGGACTCTGGTGCAGTCCTGGTGAACAACTCATAAGAAAATATGCCATATGTGTTAGTAACTTTTCAGTTGCTAATGAACAAAGAATTTATTTTGGATTACAATTGCAGAGGGATAAGAGTCCATCATGGTGGAGGAAACATGTCTGCAGGAGCAGAAAATGGAGAGATCGCACCTTCAAATGAAGAGATGAAGCAGAGAGAGCAAAGTGGACATGAAATGAGCCTGTAAATACTTAAAGCTTGCCCTCAGCGATGTATTTTCTCCACCAAGGCCTCACCTTCTAAAGGTTCTACAACCATTACAAGTAGCACCAATAACTGGAGACGAAACAGTCAAATATGTGAGCCCATGGGGGACATTTCTAATTCAAACGACCACACCACACCTGGCAGGCTATAGATGAGGGCAAAGTGATAGATGTGAAACATCTTGAAAGTCTGGGGTTAATTATGAGTTCTAGGGAAGTGAATCCTGGCTTGATAACTAGCCAGCTAGATGGAAAAGGAAGCAAAATCCCAACTAGCAAAATTAATCTGAATAACTATTGATAGTAGTTATTTTGTATTTATTTCAGATGACTCTACATTCATATTAATAAAATTATTTTATAGTTGTAAGAGTAAGTGGATCATGACTACATTTTCTTTTCTAGCTTTGTCTTCCTTCTTTTACTAAAATTGTTCCCATCATGTAATATTGCTATTGTACTAGAAGTATTATTCTCCATTTACCCAGATCAATATACACAGAATGAATACTAATGCACTGTAAATAACAGGATCCAAATCCAAGTAGCTATTAGGAATTCGAATGTTTTCATTATTCTTTGCCTTTACTTATTTATTAATTCATAAATATTTACTGAATAATTACTGGGAAATGACCCTCTGGTTTTATGTATACCAAATTTTCTTACCTGTATATTTTACTCTTATAATTTACATGAAGTTTTACATTACTTGTTGAAAGAATTATTACCAGTTTTATAAATCGCATTTTATAACCAAGAAAATGTGCAAATAGTAATTGTAGGAATTCATATAGCTGAAGATTGACATAATATAGAACCAAGATTTGAGTTTGGTATGTTGGCCCAATCATATACATTACTCTATCTTCTGTTCAATAAAAATGCTAGTTTCTTGAAATAAATTTATTGAAGTGTTAATCTTATAGCTTCTATGAAAGACCATGAATAAGCCCAATTTGATTTTCTTGTTACTTCTCATGAGAAAAGAAGAAAGGCGTGTGGCATTTTCTCTATTCGTTGGAAATATTAAGATATTTTTCCACTGCAGTATGAAAATGCCTTAAGGAAATGTTTGTCATCTTTATAGTTCATCTCCAAGGTTGTACCTTTTTACCCTTGAGGATTCACTAGAATGACTTGTTCAGACACATCAACATCAAATCACTTCTGCACCATGGCAAAGCTCCTGTTTATTCTCCAGATCCCAAGGGGAAAGATTGACATTGACTGCATTTAGTAGACTGAGAAAGTGCTCACAGGTACCAATACTTATTTAGCATAACCAGATTCAGGCTCACTTAAGCCTGTGAACTGAAAGGTCATCCCACTGAAAATGTCTTCCATTTGTTTTTATTATTCCCCTGTCCAGAACTATTTTGTAGCTCATACATACAATGAGCCCATGATAAAACAGCATTCATTGGCAGCTTGTGGTATAATGCTTTTGCATTAAGGCTTTTTTAGCATGGCACTGAAGATTACTTTACAATTTAAATATAATAGATTGCCTGAGCTACTTTAGTATGAAAATTGTGAGTTCACAATGTAGCTAGAAATATTCTTCATGGCATTTTCTATCACTAGTTTCATTTCATGATATGGGTAAAAAAAATATCCTAAAGCGTTTCAAGTTATCTTATTGTCTTTTGGTCTATAGTAGCCTTTCTTTATTTGTTGCTTGATTAATTCATTAATTCTCATTTATTCTATGGATGTTAACATTTAATGAAATTAAATAATGATTTAGTAATACACAAAGCAGAGTTGACTTCTATTTAGAGGAGCAACTTAACTATTAACACGGGAATTATAATTATGACATATGTATTAAACAATGCTTATATAATCAAGCACTTTAGCAATAATACAGGTATAGTGCAATTATGCTAATAAATTTAATTGTAGGTTATAAATGCTTATTGGACAGTCACTAAGAAAACCAATGTTTTGAGCATAATTTCTGTTTCTATCAATAACTAAATAGCACTGTTCCTACCCTTAAGGAGTTTATTGCTGTAGGGTGTATGCAGATGCTGGCCATGCATCTTGTTGAGCATATGTAGAGAAACAAAGACTTAGAAGAAGAGAGGAGTTTGCCTCAAACATACTCAGGTTCTGAGGACTCACAGTGACTTCCAAACTAAGATACAATGAGAGTTTGAGTTCCCACCACCTTACAGCATTTCAGCGCTGCAAGTAACTTGCAGAAATAATAAGACCAGTTCATACAATTTAAAAACCTCTACACAGCACAAATTATAATAAAGGGAAGGAGACACTTTGAAAACATTGACATTGTATATGTAGATGGAAGGGATCAGTAATATATAAAAAGCTCTTCATTAGGGCTGGGAGGTGGCTTGGTTGATATAAAACTACTTTTTTGGAAATGCAAATAACACTCTTCAATTTAAACAAATGAGCAAAGATCACAAAATATCATTTTAATAATAAATACAAATAAAAACTGAGAAGTGTAAATGACACGCACAATAGGAATAAACTCTCAATAAAAATATAATAGTTGAAAAGCTGAATTAAATATTGGTGAAAGTCAGAAAAAGAGTTCCTAGGAGATCTACTAAGAAGAATGAGAAAAAGATGAATTTTTAGAGAAAATTTGTCCAAGTATGCTGAAAATTAAATATATGCATAGCCTTTGGCTTGGGAATTCTAATGTTAGAAAAATATTTTAAGATAAATAATTAAGCAATTAGACAAAGATTGAGATTAAAACTATGAAGATATAAATGATTTAAAATGGGGTAAATAATCATTAATTATTTTGGAGCATGTTACAAATTTTATCATAATTATGTTTATATAAAAATAATCCAAACTTATTTTTTAATTTTTAAGATATTTTTCAGAATTCCATACACTAATACTTATTTAAATAATTTCTACCATTCTCTCTCCTCTGAAAACCTCTTTTCATGTACCCCCCAATCAAACAATGTAGACTATTGTTGTTCTTGGTTGTCCCCAGAACTTGAAGGTAAGACCCTATTGATGAAGACACCACATTCTTTAGACGCAGTCAATCTGAAATTGACCTGAAAATCTCCTCTCTGAGGACTAACTCTCAAAAGGTTGACAATAGTCCTACCCAGCTATGAAGCCTATGAGCCACAACAATGACCAGCCCAACAAGAGATGTACAAGGGTACAATAATGCCACTTACGTCTTGGGGCCGTCCATGGCTGTCTAATTTGAGCAGGGCTTAGGGACTGCTCAAAACCGTGTTTTTAAAGTGAATCAGCAAATAAAATTTGGAATATCTGGTGGAAAACTCTGGAGCTATCAAAACCTATTTTGCACATTTCATGTCACATGTATGAGTGAAACAAATTTCCAAACTAGTAATAGTACAATCCATTTGAAAGTGTTGGATATTCACATGCATGGAATACCATGAAATATAAACTCCAAAATATTAGGAATATGGTGATATTTTAGATGGTCCATCTTACATCTTTAGTTTCTACTGCTTTCTTGAAAATAAACATCTATGGCTTATGTGATAATTTAATATATTCAGGTTAAAAAATGAAAATTCCAAAGAAGTTTTTTTTACCACTTTCAGTTAATCTGTATTGTCACTATAATTCCCAATGAAAATTCAAGAAATTGACAATAGTCAATAGAAATGGCTTATTGGTAAGAATAATCAAGTATCTATTTAAAATATTTGCTTTAAAATTCCAAGGGGAAAGATTTATTTTTTAAAACATAGCTGCACAGAATATATCAAATTAGGAAAAGGAGGATGAGGTAAAAAAATGAAATGTGGTTATTAATGAGAGGAACGAGGAAAACACAGATAACCATATACAAAAGCAAATGAAGGAAATCAAATCAGCTATAACTTTGGGTAAGTGCATGTTTGTATGTATACACACAAATCCACTTTCAGAGGTTAAAAGAGATACTGTGGGACTTCTTGTGCTTTCTAAATATTAGTAATATTGTTTAATGGTAAATTCACATTAGAAGGATTGTTAAAGGAGTGCAAGGAAAGGCATTTTAGTAGAAGGCATGTTTTGAATTTGGTTTATAAAAAAATAAACGTGTAAGTTTCTGGAATGACGTCTATTCCGTTGGCTTCACCTGTTGCCTGTGATGTGTGTAAGTTTGTTTCTTACTGCATTCTTCCAACTTTTGGATTACCCCTGTCACATGACTGGATGGTTACATTTTACTGTGAGATGATGGAACCAAGATTTAAAGTTACATACATTCATTGTAACTCTCCACTTCTTGTGTCTTTTGTCATGCTGTTGAGAGGCAAACAGCAATTGATCAGCAATAAACAATCCAATACCTTGAACCACAAGCCAATGAAATAAACATGACTTAAGATGAAGCAATACTGAAAGACAGTTAATTTTGTATCACAATTGTAATAAACTATGATTCCTTTGAATACAGAAACTTATTATTTGAGTGCAGGTGTCACTAGCTTTGAAGTGACATGAAGATTTAACTGGAAATTGAAAGCCAATAAGGAAGCAAGTGAGTATGTTGAAATGGAAAGTACATCCCAGGTTTTCAGAAAAATGATTTTTATCAGTTTTGAGAAGATATCCACAAAGGAATTATATAACATCCTTGATAGTCTACTTTAAATTTTAAACACTTCACAGTAAGAATTAATTGATTTACGTATATGCTTATGTACAATTTAAGCCTGCTGATAGAAATAAAATCTTAAATTTGTTTGCCCTGTGCACCTAGTACTTATTTCTTTACATCTAATTTCTTATCAAACAATCTACTCCAAAGTCCTGTGAAACATACATATATATGTTTCTATTAATCACTATCAACATTTGTGTGTGTTTGTGCGTGTGTGCGTGTGTGTGTGTGTGTGTGTGTGTGTGTGTGTGTGTGTTTGTCTAACGAGGATTGTAAGGTACACACACACATATATTTGTTGAGAGGTAAAGAATATATATATATATACTTGAAAATGATAGCATTTTATTTAAGAGGTTAAGTAATTTCCACAGAATTAGCAACATGAGCATCGAGGGGGTAACCAGCTACTTTCTGACTAGATTTAATCTGACTATACAAGGTAAAGTCCATACCTGGCCTCATTGGCAGGCTAAGAACCTATGGTAAGACAGATCACAGGTCCTAGATAAGAGCCTACTACTGTTACTTTGCTAAAAGGACATAGTATTAAACTAACTCTTAATGAGTTATCATTACACCTGTAGATCTATGTATCTCACAGCCTTCATCAGAGAAGCTTCTATTTTCAGTGGATGGTGATCAACAGTAACAATCACACTTGGCCAAGGTCCATAAAAATAAAAGACTTCAGATTTCTCAACATTCTCTCCTCTCAAGGCTCAGCATCCATTTCCAGGGAAATAGAAGGAGTATAATAGCCAGAGGCAGTGGTCAATGACTACAAGGAAACAGTGTCTTCTAGGCACAGCAAGGCATCTGCACTTATGACCTTACCATGACTATGGCAGCATTAACAAGACCCGTGCAAGTCCAAGCCAGACCAAATCTGAGCATGTGTTAATCCCAAACACATGAGAAGAAAGACCACTAACTCAACTCATCATGGGCAAATTTCTTAAAGCCATCAATTAATTAAAGCAAACTTAAAAAAATTAATATGCATGGGTTGTCTCTCCTTAACAGCAGGATTCAAAAGATCAGCTTTAGATGTGGGGAAGATAAGGTTTATATAGCTCAAGAGCAGGGTGTTTCCAAATGGAAGTTTTGGCATGTAAATAGGTGGGATTAAGAAGCAGGACATTAGCAAAACAGGCTGGTCATAATGACTTCCTGAAACAAAGACATGAATGCAAGGTGGTCATAATAAGGTAGTTATAATAACAGATGGTCCTGACAACTACCTTCATTCACAGTGCTTTGTACTTAAACCATGATGGGGAAACGAACCCAAGCAGAGTCACTGCTTTCAACATTTCACAAAAACCCAGATGATACTTCTAGCCTCTGCTCATGCTTTACAACAGTGAATCAGGACAAGACAGAGATTTGCTAATGTGCATGTAATCACCAAAGATGAGGATGCCTGGGCTTTTATTCTGTAATGTTTCTAAGACTGTGTCCATTAAATGCAGACAAAAAAATGAAGAGTCTTGGCAGAACAGGAGGAGTGATGTACACTCGATGATCTGATCGACTTAAATATTATTCATGGCATATAGCCTAGTCCATGCTCTCGCTGTTTCTATGGCTTGGGCTTCATTGGTCTTCCACTGCTCAGCTACATCATTTGCTAATGGATCATCTGGATTAGGAGCACTTAACAAAGCCTGGATTGATAGCAGAACTGTGCGGATCTGCAGTGCTGGGGACCACTTATCTTTCAAAATATCTAAACATATTCTTCCCAACTTGTCTACATTAGGATGATAAATTTTGGTCATGAAACGTACTTTAGGTGCTGCCATTGGGTATTCTTCTGGAAGGAATAGTTCAAGTTTAAAAGTCCCTCCCTCGAAGGGGGAATCCTGGGGGCCAGCAATGACCACATGGAAATAACAGGCGTTGCTCTCATCTGGTTCTGCTTTAATGCCAGGAACTGAAGGAAGGTAGTTGTCAGGATTAGCTGCCGGGGGTATGGGTGTTTTTATTTTATGTTTAGGGGGAAAGTAGTTTTATTTTAATTTTATGGTCTCCTTTCCCCCTTCCCCTCTTATGGGATCTAATTACAGTGGTTAAATGCAGCTAACCAGTTTTTTAGAATATGCTCTCTAGCCAAGTCTAACTTTAGACGCTGTAGATGGACAAGCTCGATTGTCTGAACCAAAATGGGAACATTAAATAAACATCACAGCCCTCACTAATAACATTGTGACTTTGCTGTCGAGTGTAGATTCTCTGCCCCCCCCCAAGAAGAAACAAAAGCTTGTGACCATTTTGTATGGCTTGTCTGAAAACTTCTGTAAATCTTATGTTTTAGTAAAGTATTTTTTGTTATTAAAAAAAAATAACAGATGGTCATAACAACCTTTTTGAATCAAAGGCGTGGTTGCTTTTCCTGGAACAGGAAATATAGAAATATTTGTGGATTCACATCTTTTGAGTCATAGCAAGATTTAGAAGACAACCAGAGGAATTTTAAAATCTTGAGCTTTGACTGACAACAGTAGTCAGAGCTTTATCAATTTATCAGAACTTCTTGACTAATGTTAAAAGTTTGAATTTTTGAAATCTTAGTATAACAATAGCACCAGGTCCTCTGTGTTTTTATTATGGCTTCTAGCTTAGTGTTTATAAGGGACTTCTGGGTTTGCAAACTAGTGGATCTTTGACTTTTATGCCTTCTCTTGGGCTCTTTTCTCTCTTTTGGTTTGTCTTTTCCAAGTCCAATATGATATTTTTTGCTTTATCTGCTTATATTTTATTATGTTATATTTTTAAAAATGAATGAATGAGTGAATGAATGAATGAATACAAACCTGGCCACTAGAGTAAAGGTTAAGAAATGAACTGTCATCTGTACCTGCCTGGAGAGGAAAAATCAGTTTTCTCCAGTGAAATGACAATGGGTGTATTAGCTACTCCAGGGCAGACCTCATGTTCAGGAGTACTTGACCAACATATAATGGACTCCACAGGTGTGTTTTTGAGTGCTTTTATTTGGTAATAGTGTGGTGTTTTGTTTGTTATGCTTTTATTTATTTTTCTGCTGTTTTGTTTTCTTGGTTTTGTTGTTATATTGTGTTTTTGTTTATTTTTTTAAGAAAGAATTTAAGTTGGGTTGGTAGGAAAGGGGAGAGGATATGGAAGATTTGAGGGATGGGAAATATGATCAAAATATATTTAAATGTAAAAATTGTTATATATATATATATGAATACTTAGCACAAATTAGTCTTTATTTTTCTTTTTCAAATGCTGAAATCCTTATGTTTATCTTGAATAATACATATCCATCTTCTTTACTGGAACATTGCATCCCTTAATTGGAAACATCCTATTTGCCCTTTTCCTCAGCCTAGGCCCTTTGAATGTAGGTGAAAGTTGCATGGCTTGATGTGTTTGTGGGTCCCCTGGCAATGGGACCAGGACTTATCCCGGGTACATAAACTGGCTTTTTAGGTCCCATTCCCTATGGTGTGATGCAGGCGGGGAGGAGCTAGGTCTGTCCCCAATATGGTATGACAGCTTGTGTTGACTCCCCAAGGGAGACCTTACCCTCTATGAGGAGGGGATGGAGGTAGGTGGTGGGGAGTGGGAGAAGAGGAGGAAAGGGGAACAGGGGTTGGCACATAAAAGGAAAAAAATTTAATATATAATAAATATTAAATAAATAAAAAAATATATATAATAAAAATTATATATTTAAAAAAGATCATCTCTCTCCCTGTGAACTCTATGGATTTGACTATTTTTAGATTCCACACATAAATAGAACCATGCAGCAAATGTCATTTTGTGATTTTCTTCTTTAACACAAAATAATTTCTTCCAGACAAATTATGTTTTTTTGCAAATGACACTATTTCATTTATTTAAAAGGTACAATAATGTACTGCTATAAATTTTACTGCAGCCTGTCTTTACCAACTTGAGCCCTAGGTGATACTTGGGTAGTTTTAACAACCCTGCGAATGTGAACAGTGCTGAAATGATGTAAGAACACAAATATGGCTCCTGGATCATGATTTAAGTTTCTTTAGATCCTTTACCAGATACAGGATTGTTGAATCATGTGATAGCCTGGATTTTGTTTTTATAGAACACACATAGCATTTTGCAGTGATTGAACTTAAATTCTTTGTATTAACATTGTGGAAGAGTCCACACACACACACACACACACACACACACACACACACACACACACACACACAAACAATCTGTCCTTTTTGGTAATTGTGGTTACAGTCAGCAATGATGGGTGCAAGACGAGATTTGACTGATTTTTTATTTTTGTTTGCAATTCCTCAGTGCTGTTTCTCATGTATTTGTTGGCCATAAGTGTTACTTTTCTGGAAAACTGTCCTTTAGAGTCCTTATCCCATATCGTAATTGATTTTTAAACTACTAAACTGTAGCAGCTCCGTACACATTTTGTAGACTAACTCCTTATCAATCACATGGCTCAGAATACCTTTTCTCCTGTCACAGACTGGCCGTTCAGTTTATAATCTCATTTGTTGTGCAGAAGTCTTTGTGCCTGACGCCTTCTCACTACACTTTCGGCTTTGTTGCCTGTGTTTTTGGTGTCACATCTATGAAGTTATTACCAAGAGTACTGTTACAAAGTTTCTTTTCTGTTTTCAAAAACTTTAAAATGTGTATGTGTCATGTTCAAGTTTTAATCTGATTTGATTTTTTTATTGTATAAGATAACAGTCCAACTTCATTTCTTCCACTGGATGTTCAATTTCCCCATTACTATGTGTTGAATAAAAAATCCTGTCGTCAGTTTGCATTCTTGACATGCTGGAAAAATCAGTTCACTATAGAGTCTGAATTTCTGAAATTATTTGTTGACTCTCTATTTGGTTTCATTAACCTATATGCTAGTCTTTATGCAAATACCATGCCGTTGTCACCACTTGTGGCTTTGAACTTATTTTAATGTCAAAATGATGTCTTCAGCTTTTATCTTTTTTCTCAATACCAGTTTGGCTAATTGTGATCTTTTGTAGTGGCACATGGATGTGGTAATTAAGTTTGCTATTAATACCTTTGTGAACTACCATTCTGAATTTGTACATTTATTTTAATGATTTATTTCTATTTATTTTTATATGCCGTGTGTGTGTACAGGTGCCTGTGGAGGCAGGGATAAGAAGTTGGATCCCTGGAGCTGGAGTTATGATGGCTGTGAACTGCTGATGGGAGAGTCCTCAGAGACAAATCTTTGCCCTGAGAAACAGCAGCAAATGGTCTCAACAGCTGAGCAATCTCTCTAGCCCCCAGTTTCTAATGTTAAGGCTTTTAATGCATCTGTGGAAAGGTTTCGACAGTGTGCATTATTTAACAATATTAAGTCTGCGCCTACTAAGTACTGCACACAGCCTATCTTCTTGACTGTGTTTTATTTGAGCTCTTTCATAAGTGCAGTATTATTTCTAAGTATACAAATCCTTAGTTAAGTTAATTTTTGGATACTATTATGTATAAGATTGTTTTCTTAATTTTTTGAGACAGATCATTGTTAGAAATGCAACTGATTTTTTAATTTGTCAATGCTGCTGAATTCCCGTGTTAGTTTAACAGTACCTGGGGAGGAGTTTTAAGTGCTTTTGTATATTTGATGTCATTTGCAAGCAAGGGAAATTTTACTTCTTTTTGAAGTTAGATGCTTTTTAATTCTTTTTCTTACCTGAATCCTTTAGTTTTGACTGCAGGTGCTGGAATAAAGAGAAGCAGTGAGCCTGGGCTCATCTTATAGAGGAGCTTTTGAGTTTTCATCCTTCAGTGGACCTCTACTTATTCTCCCTGTTCCTGAGAAGAAGCTGAAAAATGAGAAAGGAAATAAAAAAGGACATCTATAGAGTGAAATATTGGATAACTAAATGCATGAATTGCTGGTATATGCTACCACTTGGATGGACCTTGGAAATGTTATGCAAAGACACAGAAAACCACGTTTCATGACTTACACAAATAAGGTATCTACTTTAGAGACAAACATACAGAAACAGAAAGTATATATGTAATTGTTTAGAGCTGAGTGATCTATTGAGAATAAATGTGAACTGACTAGTAATGGGTACAGAGTTTCTTTAGAAAATGCTTAAGTTATTCTAAAAAGACTAAATATTAATTTAATTATTGTCATGATGTTATTATTCTAAGTAAACTTTCTGCTTCTTGACATCCTTTTTTGTTAAGATGTATAACTGCTCCATTTCCCTCAAGGTACTAATAGCATAGAAAATATGTACAATATTTAACAATGCAATACGTATATTTATCACATTCACATTGGATCCAGTATGTGCATGAGTAAATCAGTAGTCAGAGTCACATGTAGTTTTTGTTGTGTGCACACCTGACCCCTGCTAAATGCTTCAACTTTGTTGTCTCAGTTCTTTTAGCAGCCACACAGAATCAAGTTTTAATGTTTTTGTATCTGAGAGGATTAATATTTGTGGAGATCAAGTAGTCAAGATGGTGTTGAAATGCTGCCCATCTAAAGTTCATATGTTCTATATACTATTCTGCTTCTTACTCAGAGGTTAATTGAGTATTTTTCATATTTTTCTTCATCTACAAACAAGTAAATTTCAAAATGTGGCATATAATTGTCCCAAATAAATATAAGCTTATAAATTGCTTCATTAAATTTTATACCAACAAAATGGTAGAGTTTTATACTGCCAGACCTCATATTTTTCTCTCTTTTTCATTCACACCAAATGAAAACATGACTTTGACAGCCTCTGTAAAAAATGTCATGTGCAAAAGTGAAATGGGATAGTGACCTGAAAGGAACTCACTTCTGAAGATTTCATGAACCAGCAACTGAGCATTCACTTCACCCATGACAAGACGTAGACAGGATAGCTGAGAAAGTAAGATCTCAGTGTGCTTGACCCTGACCCAATATACAAGCAAATATAGGGCAAATGGTACAGCAGATTGCATGGAAAGCTGTGGTATGGAAACCAGTTTTTCTTGCTGAGATAGTGAGTTGCATAGATGTTTAGAAAACATTGAATTACTTATAAAACAGTTTAAAAAAATCTCTAATACTCCATTATTAAATAAAGGTCAGGGATTTGTAAAATATATCCTACTTTGAAACAAAGCTTGCATGATCTTATCTTTTGATTTCTTCTTCAGAAATATCAGAAACTTCATCAGATAAGAATAAAAGACCATGAAGGCTCCAGTGGCATTATTAATTTTCTGGCAAAAATGATTCTTTATAAATTATCTTTTGCATAAGCAAGAAAAAGCAAGAGTATATAATATAAATTCCAGATATTCATAAAATTGAAGGAATCTGTAAATGTGGCTCATCAGTGACGTAATGATTGAGCCAAATTA
Source organism: Peromyscus eremicus (assembly GCF_949786415.1). Lineage (NCBI taxonomy): Eukaryota > Metazoa > Chordata > Mammalia > Rodentia > Cricetidae > Peromyscus > Peromyscus eremicus. The sequence goes on from NC_081430.1 coordinate 34,737,602, forward strand.
GGACCTGGTTCTCCCTCCAGTTCTACTGAACATCTGATACTTGGTCTCTGAGTGAAAAGGGAAAAAATAGCATCTGGAATAGATTTAATACAGAATAAATCAATATTTGTACAAAGTATTTTGAATGAGGTCTATCTGGTGTTGGGCACGTGCTGTACTCTTCGAATACTTATGTTTTCATAGTGAGGAATAATGTTGAAATACTAGCACACACATATATATATATATAGTTGCACACATATATAAACACAAACCTGCTGGACCATTTTATTATTTATGCATGTATATATGATTTCAGGACTGACAACTTTGTATTGGATAGCCAACTGACTACAGGTTAAATCTCCTCCTTTCATCAGTCATTTGTTACCTGTATTTCTTTGTCTAGAGATTGAACCTCATGAAATTTTTCTTGTTTCACATTAGCATATCTATTGATATTATCATCATTAAGATATTGTTTAGGCAGCTATTTCTGGGATACAGTCTCACAGTAGGTTTCGTAGTGCTCTTGTTCTTATACTCTTCAAGATTCTCACATGGGACTTTCCATGAGCCTTCGGTGCAGGAGCTGTTGTAGATGTGTCCCTTAGGGCCGCTCCGTACAATCCTTTGATCTCCGCATTGTGTCCAGTTGTGGTGCTCTGTAATGGTCACCTTTGTAGTAAAGAAAAGCTTCTTTGATGAAGGTTGAGAGCTACACACACGTGTGTGTGAAGTCTAAGGTTTAGAATGTAGTTAGAAATTATCCTGGTCGAGTAAAGTGGTGGTGGTAGGTTCTCTTCTGAGATGCACGACTTCTCTAGCTCAGGCAGCTGGCTAGGTTTCTAGCACTAGCATAATTTCCCTCTTGTTGATCGGACCTTAAGTCAAATTAGACAGCCATTGGTTACCACCAAGATGTGGGAACCTCTATTACACCTTAAGGGATAACTTGTCATGCTGATCATTATTGTGGTTCATAGGTATCACACCTAGTTATGTCTATTAATTGCTTCCCTCCCTCGGCATCTTGCACAGTACATTTTGGTGTTATGGAAACTAGACCTCAGGAAGTAGGCTTTTGTTCTAATAATATGTATGGAGAAATGTTGCTTTTCTATAAAGTCTCATAGCATTTAATATTTTTCTTAAAATTAATTATAATAAGTTTCTAGTACTATCATTTGAGCTATGAACCATTTTGAAAGTTTCTTTTCTATTTCAAATATTTACCTGAAAATTTCATGATTTCATTTTTTTTTAATGGCTGAGAAGTTCTCCATTGTGTAAACACATGGCATTTTCTTTATCCATTAATTGATTGATGGACATCTAGGTTGTTTCCAATTTCTGGCTATTATGGCAAGAGCAGCAATGAACATGGTTGAGCAAGTGTCTCTGTGGTAGGATGAAGCATCCATTGGGCAAATGCCTAAGTGTGGTATAGCTGGATCTTGACTAGGTAAATTTTTATGTTCCTTAGGAATTCCCACACTGATTTCCAAAATGGCTGTACATGTTTTCATTCCCACCGGCAATGAAGAAATATTTCCCTTACTACACATCCTTGTCAGTTTGAGCTGTCATTTGCTTTATTAATCTTAGCCATTCTGATGGGGGTACAATGAAATCTCAATGTAATTTTGATTTGCATTTCCTTGATGACTGAAGACATTGAACATTTCTTAAAGTGTTTTTCAGTCATTTGTATTTTGTATTTTGAGAATTCTCTGTACCCCATTTTTGTTTTGATTTGAGGCAGGATTACTCTGTGTAACCCTGACTATTTTGGAACTCACTCTGTAGACCAAGCTGGCCTCTAACTCAGAGAGATCTGCCTGCCTCTGCCTCCTGAGTGCTGGTATTAGAGGCATGTGCCATCACCACCTGGCCTGGACCCCGTTTTTAATTGGTTATTTTTCTTGACATTTATATTTTTGAGTTCTTTATATATTTTGGATATTAGCCCCCTATAGGATATGTAGTTGGTAAATTTTTTTCCTTATTCTGTAGGCTGCTGCTTTGTCCAGGTAACAGTGCCCTTCCATTCATAAGGTCCCATTTATTAATTGTTGTTCTTAGTGCCTATGCTAGCAATGTCCTGTTCAGAAAGTTGTTTACTGTGCCAATGAGTTCAAGACTGTTCCCCATTTTCTCTTCTATCAGTATCAGTGTATCTAGTATTATGTCGAAGTCTTTGATTGATTTGGAGTTGAGTTTTGGCCAGGATGATAATAAGTATGGGTCTCTTTGGATTCCTCTATATGCATCTAGTTTGATCAGCACCATTTGTTGAAGATGCTGTATCTTTTTTTAGTATTTATTTCTGACTTCTTTATGTAAACCAGGTATACATCAGTGTGGATTTAGTGTTTTCAATTCTATTCTATTGGTTAACATGTCTGTTTTATGCCAATACCATGCTGTTTATATTATTATATCTCTGTAGTATAATTTGAGGTCAGGGATGGCAATACATCCTCCAGATCTTTTATTATTCAGAATTGTTTAGCTATCCTGAAAATTTGTGTGTGTGTTTCCGTATGAAGCTGAAAAGATCTGTGAAGTATTGTGTTGGAATTTTGCTGTGGGTTTCATTGAACCTACAGATTTCTTTTGGTAGGATGGTTATTTTTACTATAATGATCCTTCTGACCCATAGGCATGGAAGAGCTTTCCATCTGCTAAAATCTTCTTCAATGTCTAAAAGTTTTTTTTTTATTATTATTATACAAGCCTTTCACATGCTCGGTTAGAGTTACCCTAAAATATTTTGTTATTTGAGGCTACTGTGAAAGGTGGTGTTTCCCTGATTTTTCTCTCTGTTTGCCCTTTGTTTCCAAGGGAAGGCTACTGATTTTTGTGAATTAATTTTGTATCTTGCTATTTTGTTGAAAGTTTTTTTTTTATCAGTGTAGGAGTTTCCTGGTGAAATTTTTAGGGTCACTTATGTGTTCTATCACATCATCTGCAAATAAATATATTTGGCCTCTTCCCTTCCTATTTGTATTCCCCTGGTCTCCTTCAGTTGTCTTTTTGCAATTTTTAAATTGTACAATAAAAGATACAAAGGAACTTGCTGTCCCCATCAGTGTATAAGATGTTTTTAATGTGTACTCACAAAGCATTAGGTTTTATTTTCAGTGTATGTGCCCTTAATATATGACCAAGTTAAACTGTGTATGTACTTCTGACATACAAATGCAAAAAAAATAAATAAAATAAAACAAATGCAAATAAAATAAATAATGTATTTTGCTTTAAGCCTCTCCATATGTTTTTTTGTAATTTGCAATGTATTAAGGAAAACTAATACAAAATTTGTCACCTGAAAGTGAAGTGTTGCTAAAAATGTGGTGACTGTTTTAGGAGCCATTAGAACTTAAGAATAATAGCAGGGAAAGCCTAATTTTGTTCTACTGGATTATGGAGTATGCTTCTGGGAAGATTCAGAAGGAAGCAGGTGTCCTTATTACAATCAGACAGCACGAAGGTTGTGGCAGAGTCTTCTTTTAGTTATGTACAAAGCGTTACTTATAAACAAGGCAACTGCATGTAGCTGAGGCCATTTCCAGTTGATGTGCTACAAGTGTAGTTGGATATTTTCATGTTGAACATACTACAGTTTTAAAGGAAAGAGACATGTTGAACAAGCTCTTGAACAAAAGAGCCAAAATAATGATTTTGGAATTTTTTTCTCTAAGTGTCAAAATCCCCTAAGTGACAGAAAGTGACTCTAAGCATGATCCATAGGAAGATCGAAAGCTATGAAGCTACCACTTTTTCCTAAAACCAAGAATTTTACTTTAGTTGAATCTTTGAAACAGTTTCTTTTGTTTTTAAATTATATGTATGTGTTTATCTGCGTATGGATGTGTGCACTGCCTGGCAGAGGTCAGAGGTATTACATCCGTCTGAAACTGGAGTTATTGGCTGCTATGGCCCCTCCCCCACCTCCCCCATGGGTGCTGGAAACCGAACTTTGGGCCTCTGCAAGCCCAGTACTCACACTTGAATTCCGGGCTGCCTCCCCAGTCAGAAAACCTGACAATTTAAAACTCTTTGCAGATGGAATTTAACCTCTCAGTTCATCTCAACAATATCTGAGTCTTTAGGATGCTTAAACCCAGTGTCTATCAACCACTTCAGTGGGGAAATGGAAGGGAGACAAGGTTACCTCTGAGATTTGTGGAGGTGGCTTTTGTTTAATGGAGTGGAACTAGTGATTTTCCTGCCAGACTGTGGCAGTTTGTGTGAGAATGGCTCCTATAGGCTCGTAGGTTTGAATGCTTGGGCCTGGTTGGTGGAATTATTCAGGAAGGATTAGGAGGTGTGATCTCCTTTGAGGAGGTGTGTCACAAGGTGCCAGGCTTGGAGGTTCTAAAAGACTTGGGTCATTCCCAGAATTCTTTCTGCTTCTTGCTTGTGCTTCAAGATGTGAGCTCTTAGTTATTCCTGCTGCCACACCTCTGCCCTGCCATCATGGGTTCTAACCCTTGGAAACCATAAACTCGATTAAACACTTCGTTTTCAAAGTTGCCTTGGGCATGGTGTTTTGTCACAACAATCGAAAAGTAACTAAGTTAAGGATATACAAAGTTGTTGAGAAAATTATTTTAGCACGCTGGGGGAGTGAAGGGCACTATTGGAATTTGAATGTGAATTGTCCCCATAGGCTGTTAAGATAGGCTGTTAAGAACTTTCGATCTCTAGCTAATGGCACTGTTCATGAAGGTTGGGAATTTCTAGGGGGTGGAGTTTCACTGGAAGAAATGGGTAATTGCGAGGTAGGCCATGAGGTTTTATTACCTAACCTCACTTCCTGTTCATGCTCTACTTCCTGAAAGTGGCTGCAACGTGATACCTGGCCCTCATTCCTGCGACTATGGCTTCGATGCTATGCATTTCCCACCATGGAGGACTGTCTCTCTCTGGAAAAACAAGCCAAAATAAAACCTTTCTTCTGTAAGTTGCATTTGTCAGGGCTTTTTTTTTTTTTTTTAACACAGTGAGGAGAAACTAAGAAAGGAACAGAGGAGTATAAAATAAAATAAAAGAAGGTTATTATACCCTGAAGGACCCGAGCAGAAAGCATGATGAAAAAATGCTTTCCACAAATGTAGCCCAATATTCCTGAGAAGATGGCAGAGCCGGCAGAGTAAAAGCCCAGAAGAGAGTGTTAAGAACTACTGGAAATGGCACAGACCTTGAAACCCAATCTGGAAAACCCCAACCTATCCCTATGGTTCTTTGGAGATGTTATATTCCTTTTGCCTTCTTTGTCTCCATTTTGGAGTAAAAAATAAAATCGAAGTGTTATTATATGTCTTTCCTCTGGTTTATAGTGGGGAGGAGGAAGAATTCGGCCATTTGGTTCTCTGGTTAATAAATAGAGGGGAACTTTTTCCTAGCATCCTTACTGACCTGCACCTGATCTGAATTAGGTTTTGGACTTTGAACTGTTGAGATATAATATTTTCAACTTTGAATGAATGCTGTAATGAGATGAGGCTAGGGAATGGGTGGATAATTGAATATTTTGCATTTGGAGACATATGAGTTAATGTAGGTCAGAGGTTAGACTGTGGTAGATGAATAGAAAATGAATGTCTATGATGGTTAAATTTTATATTCTTATATCACATCCATAGAAGAATGTATCACCTTTAATTTCATTTTGAAAAAAAGAATGACTACATATGTTAAGTTAAAAAAAACATTGCCTTAATTTGAAATTTTATGTATATGTGTGTTTATCTGTGTGGAGGTAAGTGCACATGAATATGGACATCCCTAAAGGCCAAAAGATGTCTTGTGGTTCCTTGGATCTGGGTTTACAGGTGTTTGTGAGCTACTCAACATGGGTACTAGGAAACAAACTCAGGTCCTCTGTAAGATCAGTGTATACTCCTAACCACAGAACCATTCTTCAGTCCCATGTGCATTAACTTTGATGAAAGACGTAGGGGGTTTTAACCATTTAAAACAAAAGTCAGTTTGTGATTTATTTTTCAATAGCTTGCAGTATTCTTAACAGTACATTACTTTTTAGAAATGCTTTTCTGACTTGTGTGAAATTTTTCACTGTTAGAGAATAAAGAGAGGGATGTGGGTACTGTCAAAATATGGAAATTAGTTTTCAATCTTTCTTGAAATTAAAGACAAAATAAGATGGCTAATGCTTGAAACACATATGTAACCATTCCTAATTCAATGGTATGCTGCTTATATTATCCAAGTTTTTTTTTTTTTTTAAAAAAAACCTTCTTTACGTGTTCACACAAGAGCTACATAACTTCTTAAAAGCCATTGCTTTTTTCAGGATCAAAGTTATCAATATGTACATTTATAAAAATGGAAAATGTATCGTATAAAAACTAAATTGGTATATACTATCAAAGCTGATTTATATATTCTTCTTTTCAGAGTGTTGACAACGTACCTTTTAAGCATAGGTACCTGATGTGTATGCTAACATGTGGCAGGTGTGAATAAGAAAGTAAATGGTGTGTGATAAAATGGAGTCAACAAAATGATTTCAAATTGGCAGACTAATGGGCTGAGTGAACAAAATTCTGTCATGTGTCATCCTTACTGCCAACTTTAATGCTCTAATTGGAGAGTAAGTGATTTTCATGTAATTCCAGAAATGATCAGGGAATCATTCCTAAGGCTGAAGTATGAACAAATACTTCTAAAACATTTTTACAAGTAAGAAGAACTTGGGCACTTGCCTAACTTGGTACCTTACATTCAATGAACAATCACTGTATATATCATTACTTGATGTTTCACTGAGCATCTCAAGTGACCTCACTTGTCACTGAATCCTGCTAATTAATTTTCCTTTCTCTAAATCAATGTTCTGGAAAACTGAAAATAAAGTCATAAAAACTTAAACTGAAACAATCATCAATTCAAGTAAACATTTTAAAACATAGGAAAACTGAACACGGAATATAGAACAAATTAACTTTTACAGACTCCGAAGCTGGGAAAACAAGAACAGGAAAGGAGACCATCACAGGGATCACGTGACCTGCATTTGTTGTGCAGACAAGAATCAAAATAGACTGGAACTCAAAATTTGAAGTTTTCTCTAAGCACAGTATTCCTCTCCTATCCCCACTTCTCTATTTTTCTGCCTTTCTTATTTCCTTCCTCCTTTCCGTCATTATTTCCTTTTTCTCTCCTTTCTTTGTACATATTTGTGCTCATGGTTACAGCTGTTTCATGTTCATGATTGAAATATTCCTGTCATGTAGAGAAAGCAGAATTTTACAACACGTCTCCCTACCCTCTGGTTCTCAAAGTCCTTCTCCCCACTCTTTTGCAATGTTCCCTGGGTCTTGGTAAGGTGATCAAGTTGTCTCACTTAAGGCCAAGCAGTCAAAAGTCACATATTCTCAACGCTTTGGCCAGTTGTGAGTCCTTGCTTTGACGACCACCCACTACAAAAGACAGCTCTTCTGATTAAGGCTGAGGGCTATACTAGTCTATGAGGATAAACACAAATATTTAGAAGATACTCTGGCCGTGTGTCTCTTTATCAAAACATTATCCTAGTTAACCTTAATTTTTAACTTAACACAGCCTAGCATTATTGGTGATGAGATGTATCAACTGAGAAATTCCTAGATCAAGTTGGTCTTTGGGCACATCTGTGAGGGATTCTTTTGATTATTAATCAAAACCATACTGTGGCTCACCTCACTGTGGTCAGCACCTTCCTTAGATTGCTGGTCCTGGGCTATATATGAAAGCTATCTGAGTGGTTGATAGACCCAGTGTCATTTTGATTTTCCCTCTCTTAGCAGGTACGTGACAGTTTGGTTATTAATCTTTACCCTAGTGGCTAGGTTTTAATTTGTTCATCCATTCATTTTTTTAAAATTACAAAAAAATATAATAAGATAAAGCAATAACTGTTACATAAAAGTTGGACAAGACAAACCAACAGAAGGAAAAGAGCCCAAGAAAAGGCACAAGAATCAGAGTCCCACTTGTTCGCGTACTCAGGAGTTTCATAGAAACACTAAACTGGAAGTCGTAATATAGTTGTAGAAAACCTGGTGTGGGCCTGTGCAGGCCCTGTATATGCTGCTTGAATCTCTGTGAATGAGACTGTTCATCTTGATTTAGAAGGTTTTGTTTTCTTACCAACCACTCCAGGGCAGGCCTCATGTTTAGGAGTAGTTGATCAGCATATAATTGGACTTCATAGGTGTGTGTGTGTGTGTGTGTGTGTGTGTGTGTGTGTGTGTGTGTGTGCTTTTATTTGGCTACAGTTTGGGTGGTTTTTTTTTTTTTTTTTTTTTGGTTTTTCGAGACAGGGTTTCTCTGTGTAGCTTTGCGCCTTTCCTGGAACTCACTTGGTAGCCCAGGCTGGCCTCGAACTCACAGAGATCCACCTGGCTCTGCCTCCCGAGTGCTGGGATTAAAGGCGTGCGCCACCACCGCCCGGCCAGTTTGGGTGGTTTTTGTTTGTTTGCTTTTGGATGTTGTTCTATTTTGTTTTCTTCATTTGGGGGAGGTTTGTTGTTCTACTGGATTATGGTTTGTTTTCCTAAGAAAGAACTTAAATTTCGGTGGGCATGGGGGGGGGAAGATCTGGAAAGACTTGGGAGAGGGGAAGAATATGATCAAATTATATTTAAACTTAAAAAGTTTTATATTATAAAAAGGAAAAAAGTTCTATTTTTTTTTAAAATAAAGCTGACTAAGCATGAGCCAGTCAGTGAGCTAGCAAGCAGCATTCCCTCATGGTTCTTTCTTTCAGGTCCTTGCCTTGAGTTTTTACCTGGCTTCTTTCAATGATGGAATGTGACCTAGAGGTGTAGGACAAAATAAACCCTTTCTTCACCAAGTTGCTTTGGGCTAAAGTTTTATCACAGTAACAGAAACTAAGACCATTTTCAGTAGCAGATTTCCAAAGCCCATGACCTCCCTAGTATAGGCTTTTAATCATACCTATGGCACTAAGTATGCATTTACTCCCATGGAATGGCTTCAGATCCAACCAGGATTCAGTTGGTTATCTCTAGAATATTCATACTCCTATTGTACCAGAAGGCATATCTTACCTTGCAGATCAGTACTGTAGTATACAGTGTTAAAATCTGTGGGAAATTATTAGTGACTTTTCTCCAACATCTTATATGTCTCCTTTGGTCATTATGCATACTAGCCTTTGGGGAGAAACTTACAATAGTTCTAATTTTATTTCTGCTTTCTTTATCTAAAATATGTGGTGTCTTTAGGAACAGGGTCTTGCTATCTAGTTCTGATGGGCAATAGCCTGTGTTCTTTCTAGGGGATCTCTATCCAAAAAATTATGGAGGTGTTCCATATCTGGTACTGGAGTTTTGGGTTGAAACACCATGACTCAAATATTCTACACCCTTGTACATCCCTGTTTATGAAATCTCTATTCACAAAGTCAAGAAATGGAGTCATACTGGACGTCCATCAGCTGATTAATGGACAATGGAAATGTGGTGCTAATGAACAAGTCAGTACTAAAGAAAAAAGAAGCTCTGAAATTTTAGAAAAATAAATGTAAGTGGAAAATATAATGAATGAATTAAATAACCCATGCCCAGAAAGACAAATGTCATATGTTCTCTCACATATGTGAATTTAAGCCTCACAAGTTTAGATTTTGTGTTTGATTTGTAGTGAGTTTCTATTCTGTAGAGTTGGGAATCAAGGAAAGTACCATAGTGGAAGATGGTAGGACAGTAAAATACACGTAACATAAAAGTACAAAGGAGGGGTATTAGGAGATAAAAGGTTTCAATGGGGCTGGGGCAGAAAATGGCAGAAAACTAGAAACAGGAAGGATTACTCAAACTAAGAATGTATGGGAAAATATATAAATCTACTTCTTTATGAAAGCAGTCATTTTTCTTCCTTAACAAGTATCTCATCAGAAATCTCTCGCCTTTTTCTGACATTTGGCCTGAAAAAAATATACTCAGCTGACCAACTCCAAGGCTAAGTTAAATTGAAAACTGAAGCTTAACAGATGGCTCAGGTTGCTGGGTTGGCGATATGTCAGACAAAAGGAAGAAAATGAATTGATGCTTTTCTAGCATTTATATGAATCTGAACTTTATGTAAAAGCTTGACAAAAATAAAATTTTATAACATTTGAGAGCTATCCATATTTTTATAGCTAACAGTTGTACTATTCCTTCATTATCAATCAAACTTGCTACTATTGATAGTTTATAACTAATTCTTCATATATATGTATACATATTTACACATATATGTGTGTGTCTTAGTTAGGATTTCTAACGCTATGAAGAGACACAATGACCATGCCAGTTCTTACAAAGAAAAACATTTAATTGAGGTTAGTTTACAATTCAGAGGTTTAGTCCATTATTGTCATGGCAGGTGGCATGGTGGCTGGCAAGCACACATGATGCTGGAGAAGCAACCTGCGTGCCACACTGAGCACAGCTTGAATATAGGAGCCCTCAAAGCCCACCTACACAGTGACACACTTCCTTCAACAGGGCCACACCTACTCTGACAAAGTCCTAACTCTAATAGTGCTACTCTCTATGGAGGGCATTTTCTTTCAAACCACACACACACACACACACACACACACACACACACACGCGCGCACACACACACACACACACATATATATAATGCAAATAGCAACAAAAGCTATTGATTGCACTTCCTGGGATGTACTCTTTGCCATACACTGTCATCTTGTCTTGTGATTTTTAAAAGCAACATGATAAACAGACTAGAAGTAGATAAGCATTATTAAGGGATACGAATATGGAGTATAGAATCTGTATTTTGCTGACTTGTAATCCAGACTTTGAAAAATGATATTGATTTCGTCATTACCATGTGTTTGCCACTTTTACCTGTATATAATATATATATATTTCTTCCTGTTCCTCATTTCATATCACATATAGTAGTTTAGATTTTTGTTACCTTTACGATTTTGTGTTCAAGAGTGGTACCGCTGTTATAGATAGTAGACCTGCTCTGATTCATTATTGTCGTATAAGCCTTGCAGATTACATTAGGGCTCATTCTGGATGTTTTCCACTTCAGGTTTTGTGAAAAGGTGTATTGATATATACCCATTATTGTATGTCACACAATACAGTTTCACTGCTTAAAAATCTATTATTCATTTCCTGCTGTGGTACCCGATGGCTGCTCTTTTTATTGTCTCTATATTTTTGTCCTTTTTTTTCATTAATAGTGATCAGAGACACATATATGGCAGCAGCTAGTCAGCAACTATTGCTATAATATTAAAAGCTATCACAAGAAATCTTTGATGTTGGCATTCTAGATTTATTGTTCATAATAAGCTACAACTCAACCTTTTATAATGTGGCATACTGTGTGAGGATTTCCCCTTACCATAAGATAGCACATACAGACTATCCAGTATAGAGCAAGGATCTCTATGTTCATAACACAGTATGTGCAGGCTGGCCATACTAAACATAAACTTACCTGTTTCTAATTGTCTTAGCTCAGAAAGCAAGCTCTTTATCAGGTTCTGTGAAGGAGGATGGATTTCCTATGGTTTCATGAATAGTGCTGAAACTCAAATAGCTAAAGACTCACACAGGATATATTACCCCTCTAAAGTGGTTTGTATAATAGGACAAAAATGGTTGTCAGACACACTCCCCAGAATGAGAATCCAGAATGAGAAATACAGTGGAAGTTTACTTGTGTATATTGTACAAGTCTGACAAAGGCATTCAGGAAAAAAGGGAGATGATAATTGGTTTAAAAGGTTATAAAAGTTCAGTTCTGTGAAATAAAGTTTAGAGAACTTTTTTCCTATAACTAATGGCAATTCCTCACTTAAAGATTCACTGTCTCACATCTAGTGTTTTACACACACACACACACACACACAGATACACATACACACAGATACACACACACACACACACACACACACACACACACACACACACACACACCTTCAGAAAGGGAAAGAAGTCCAAATCAACCTTCTCTCCCAGCCTTGTCCGATTGGACTTTCATATTGCACATACATGGAGTCATTTACTATTGTGCTTACTCCAGTTGCTCTCATTGACTTAACATGTAGTTGTTAAATACCATGTGTAGTCCTGTAGGAAGAATTTTCAACTTAAGTATTAATACAATTTATAAATTTAACTCATAATTATGTTTGGTGTTATCTCAAGTATGTACTCTCAATGATTTTATTTTTATTAGACTATGCAATGATTCTATCTAATCATGTCTTTATTTTATTATGATAGTTGTATTCTTGTGGACATATTAAAATTGAAATCTAACTACAAATTTCCCAGGATACTCTGAAAATAGCAGTCATTTAATTTTCTTCAGAATTCTTTAATTTCTAACAACATGGAAGATAGAATTCATTCTTTCTTTTGTAATAATATATATTTTGGAGTGACAGCTTATTTTTATTGGCATTTTATTTGAAAATAGTTTGCCACTTTTGAAGTGTTAAAGACAGGGAGTGATGAATAGTTGCAATATTTTTTAATATTTCCCTAAGGATTTATTTCAGGCTTCAGAAGCAGACAACTCAAAGGATCAGCCTCAATTACATTAAAGCCAGTAAGATTTCACTTAGTTTCCATCCTTTCATGTAGTGACAAGTGCTAAGAAACAAAATGAGATGAGGACTTTGTTCAGTTGGCAGATATAGGCTCTCGTGTGTGTGTGTGTGTGTGTGTGTGTGTGCGTGTGTTCATGTTTGTATATGTGTGCAGATGCAGCAAATGCATGTGCATGTGTGTGTGTGTGTGTGTGCATGTGTGTGTTCATGTTTGTATGTGTGTGCAGATGCATGTGCATGTGTGTGTATGTGCACGTGGAGGCCAGAGGATGACACTGGGTATCCTCTTCTGTTGCTCTCTCCCCATACATGTTTACATAGAGTTTGTTCCTGAATCAGACATTCACTTCATGGTGAGATTGTCTGGTGAGTGTCTCCAACTCGTAGCAGAGGCTCTACACCTGGAATTCTATATGGATGTTGGAGAGGTCCTTGTGCTTGTGTGTCAGGCACCTTCCTAAGACATCTCAAAAGACTCCAGCATATGTTATTTTAACCTCAGGATTTAAAATTTTTAAATTATATTCATGAATTTGTGTGTGTGTGTGTGTGTGTGTGTATTCATGTACATGTGGAAGTCAGAGGACAAGTAGCAGGATTTGCTTCTCACCTCCCACGTCGAGGGCATCAGAGACTGAATTCAGGTTGTCAGGTTTGGCAGGAAGTGCCTTTACCCAGGGAACCATCTGTCCATCCCTTTTTCACACTTTTAAAAGTAAAAACATAAATTGAATTCTGTATTAGATTAAATTAGAAGTTTCACTACATCTTAAGGGAATACTAAATTATTTACTCCTCTCTTTGAATTGCCTTTAGATGTGAAAATTATTTTAACATTAAATCCCAAGGAATTATAAACCTGTAGGCATGAGACATTCATCATGGTAGAAGGCTGCTTGTGCCCTGTTCTGCATGCTATTGTAGAGATTAAACATAGATGCTCTTCACTGGGAGAAATTCTGCTGTATTGTGGTGCCTGTGAATGTTGTACTTTCTTTGTGGTGACTGGAAGTGACTGCACATGTTAGGGTATGTACTGCCTGCCCATCCATTTCCATATGTTTTTTCCCATAATCACAATTTACCCCAGTATTAAGTTTCCCTTAACACTCTACAAAATGTTCTCAAAATTAAGTTAGTAGAAAGTGTATCTCTTACCCTAAGGATGACAATAAGGCTCAACTGACATTACTTCTAATGACAATGTGAGAAATAAATCTATAACCAGTTACTTACAACTTATTCAGTTGTCTCTCTGGTAAGGAACCATCTACATATACAAAAATAACCTAAAATAATTCTAATGGGTGATGAATGAGATCAAATAATGTAATTGTACTATTTTTCTCTTCAATTAATTATGTATAGGAATGAGGTGATAAGTTATTCCTTATATTTATTAGGCATATAATGTTAACTCTAAAAGCAGATCTAAACAGCATATCTATAATTAGAACATCACAAATTATAAACCCAAACAAGCAAATAGATGAACATTGGGTCAATAGTTGTCATAAGTGGATATACTAATTCATTACAAATGGAAACTTTTAATTTGCTAAACAGTTAACAATATCAGTTCTAAAAGAAATTCATCATAAGTCAACACAACATATTTCAATATTGCTTTCTGGAAACACAGCTGCTTATCTTTTCATTTTCTTGTTTGTGAGCTCAATACAGCCCCTGCCTGGGTTGATTAGTGAGACATCAATGGGTCCAATGCTGTTCATGCTTACAACTTGTAAGGGAGGCAGTACTCTGATGGCCAGAAGTCTAACTACTTCTGCTTCTCTACTGAAAAGCTCTTTGCATACTTAATCACTGAAAACTCAGATTAAAGAGCAAGGTTAGGGGTAAATAGCTAAGATTGTACCATGATGTCTGGACCAATTGTCTCAAAAACTCCCCAGACCTTGACAGTAGCCCTTGGTCTCTAAGTGAGGGACTGAAGGGCAGGCAAGAAGTTGGACCACATTTTCCAACAAGTGTTCTCATCACCTTAAAACTGCATGAGGACCTGATCCAGTTGGGATCAGGCCCTCTGGATAAGTGAGACAGTTGATTAGCTTGAACTGTTTGAGAGGCACCCAGGCAGTGGAACCGGGACCTGTCCTTAGTGCATGAGCTGGCTGTTTGGAACCTGGGGCTTATACGGGGAGACTTGGCTCAGCCTGGGAGGAGGGGACTGGACCTGCCTGGACTGAATCTACCAGGTTGAGCTGAATCCCCAGGGGAGTCTTTGCCCTGGAGGAGATGGGAATGGGGGTTGGGGGGGGGGAGGACATGGCAGGCGGGAAGGGGGAAGACAGGGGAATCCATGGCTGATATGTAAAATTAAATTAAATTATAAAAAAAATTTAAAAAAAGAAAACTGCATGAGGAGATCTTCTAAAAATTCAAGTTCTTGGATATCCTGCTCCAAGTCAGACTCACTGTAGATACTCTACCAATATCTCTATAGCCAACCCTGAGAATTACTATTATAAACATATAACAGTACAAGTCCCAAGATTAGGCCTCAGGGTTTTCAGAAGAAAATAATCTCTAAATACTGAGATTGAGGCTATTGACTCTATTTATGGAAAGATTTATAAACTCCAGCAGGCCTTGCTTCAAGTCTTTTCCTTTTAGTATTAGTGTAGTTGTACATTTTTCTGTTAGTTAGGGCTTGAATAATATTTATTTCAACATATGTGTAGCTTTGTTTTAGAGCATACAACTTATAAATTGCATGTATGCTTATATATCTTATATCATCTATCATCTATCTATCTATCTATCTATCTATCTATCTATCTATCTATCGAATCTATCATCTATCTATCAATCATCTATAAATGTGATGGTTATCCACTTACTATTTACTCAAGATCAGAACCCTAAAATCATACTTGACTTATTTATTTGCCTGACTTCCTCATGACAGTTCTTGTCAATACATGTCCTACAAAAATCTGCAAGCTATGAGATCGCCTCACCATTTACTAACAACTACTTATCTGATGCCACTGTCACTTTCTGCTTATCGGATAGACAGCGTCTAAAGTGAGTTTTGGTGTCTGCCTTTGCTTTCCATAGGCCTTGCTTAAAATTCATGTATCACCTTCAGGTAAAATCACTTGACATTATTCCAAAGCTTTTCATAAAACTTCTCCATTCACCAATATCATGTTCTAGAATCCTCTGCTCTTCTTCATTTATTCCAGGTATCTGTACCCTTTTCTTTACATTTAAAAAAATTTATTTTGTGTGTGCATGTGTGTCTATACATTACATGTGTGCCTGATGCTCTTGGAAGCCTGGAGAGGGTATTAGATCTTCTGGGACCGGAGTTATAGATGACTGTGAGCCGCCAGGTGGGTACTGTGATCAACCCAGGTCCTCTTCGAGAACAACCAATGCTCTTAACCACCAAGCCACCTCTCCAGTCCTCTATACTGTAGGACCTTTCTCTTACCTCCACCAGCTTGAGCAACGTTTCCTCAATCAAGTATCTTTTTGCACCTATCATTTAATCTGTTAAAGATTTTACACTCAAATTTATGTAATTCTTCTTTAATTCCCTACACAGGTGAGGGTATTTTAGGACCCGCTCTCCTTTAGTTATCTTTTATAATATTTATGAATGAAACTTATTTAGAATATAAGCTTCCTTTGGGATTTATTTGTCCGTGGCAATTCTTTCACAAGGTCAGATATACTGAGGTTGAACATAACATAGCATGTGTTTCTAATTCTTGGCATACTTGTATAAAGGGAACTTTTGAATTATAAACTATTTTAAATATTCAGGGTTTGAGCATGTTCCTTCCACACAGAAAGGTTTAACCCTGTAGCCCTACCCCTTTTTTTCTCCACTCATCTTTGCTTTGGAGAATATTCATTAACTTTACTCTAGGAACTACATATTAAGTAATCTTCCAAAATGTATGATAAAATTAAATCCCCATTCTCTGAAGTCATGAGCTGGTAAGTTAGAATTTCAAGAGGACTGGGAGGAAGCATGAATGGATCTCACAGTTCACTCATGGAATGAGGAATGAATTGGCATCACTCTCTTTGGAATCTGCTTAATTGCCTCAAAGGCTTATGAACTAGGGAATTGTAAATCTTCATTCAAATAATTTTACCCTGTAGCATAGACTTATGGTATATCTGGCATTTTCATAAAATATCTTCATTCTGTGTCTTGATATAAAGCCCTAGTATATTAAATGTAAAGAACAGAATTCCACGTAAAAGCACAATATATAAAAGAAGACTACCCCTGGGTGACATGTGCATATATGTGTGAAGTCATCTATGGAAACACTGAGTTTATAGACATATTTAAGAGTGTTTTAGCTGCTGTATAGTCAGGAGTTGTTAATTCTTGCCATAAATTTCACCAGTGACTTTCCCTTGATGCTTTTAACAGATCATGTTCTTACCTTCTGAGTCTGATTTCACAAAGCCTCTGATTAATTTTCAACATGCTCTTTAAAGTGCCACATTCATTTCTCGGACTTGACCAGTAAAGAATAAAAACTATTTGCCATCTCAGATGAGTATAAATTTACATATTTTATTGGGGAAAACTGTGGCATGCTGTGGTAAAGTTACTTGCTTAAAATCATATAAGTTAGAATATGTCAAATCTGAGACATTGACCGCTGTTCTGATGCTGTGAGTTTTACACTCACCCATTTTCTTGGGAAGAATTTTGTCAAATGTTATTACTTTAGGAAATAAGTATGATTCTCTTTGTTAAAAATACTGTTTTGCAATTGTCTTTAAGGTGTTTCCTACACACACACACACACACACACACACACACACACACACTTGAATGTTGAATTGGTTAGTTGATAAAAAATAATTTAATACACACAAACACACACCATGTATGGAGTCTCTTTTTTTATTTTAAGGGTTATGGGTTAGAACTTGACTAGTCTGATGTTATTGCTAAATGATGATCATGAAAATGTTTTGATAAATTGTATACTTTTTGACTTCATCTGCTAATATTTTTGTGAGTAAGAAATCCATATTATAAATATATTGTTTCAGGATCAATTTGTTGAATTGGATTAGAATTTCAATAATAAGGAGAAACGTGACATTTGAGTGAGGAACAGAAAAGAGGATGGAATCTTGGTCGGAAGATTTGTCCTTGTGAAGGTCAGAAGACTGAAGCATTGGAAGGTTTTTACAAAATGATTATAAGCCCCAATCACAGTCTGTGGCATTTCCTGAAGGCTTGGGCAGAGATGCAAACACTCCACAGTTCTGAACTTTACCCTGATCTTTAAATGTACTATCCTAATGTGAATAATCTTGAGAACATAAATATGTTGACAGCTTAATGCCTCAACATTCCATTCTCATTGTCTGTATTTTCTTCTTTCACTGATGCTTGAATATAATTATAGGCACTGCTTTAGAAAGGCTGCATTCAAAACCTACAAAAAGCTATTTTGCATTAGAGAATTAAAAAGCCATTCACTTTAGAAACCAGAGAACTAACTCTGATTTTTAAATGACCTTTCCAAAGTCCCTAACACATTTAGGAGAAGGATGTCTACAGGGAGTGTTTGGTAAATTATTACCTGCAGCATCTTGGACTCCTCAGCCACTTGTTAGTGCATTTAGCAATGTTAGCGTTTAGTACAGACTTTATATAAACTTACAGCAGATTGAAAAAAAAAAGATATATTTTGAACACTCACAAAGGAACAATATAACATTAATGATTTAATGGGTAGCATGACTGTCAACTCAAAATAATGATGTTTTATAACTGGAATTTATAAAGAAGGAACTCATCAGTAATTCTATGCTACAGCAATGCTTACAGAAAAGCTAATTTAGTGAGCTTTGTATAGGAACTTATTTTCTGCAGTGCTTTTCATAAAGACACTACATTAGTTAGAAAATGATAATAAATGCCATTACCCATCCGTGTACCTTTTGTAGGAAGCTTTTCTTAACAACTATGTATTTTATATATCTAGCTTTCTCTTTTTATTTGCAGATAATATATATTGTAGGAAATTATATGAATGCTTATTTGTAAATAGCCCTCTAAAGTAGTTTTGTGCAGTAACATTTATTACAAGAGCCATATAATTAAATTATCTTGGAATAGGATTAGAGGAAGTATTGTAAGATTTTTCAGGAAATTTGCTTGAGGAAAAAATGCAGAGTGTACTTAAAATGCTTAACTTTCTTGTTTTTTTTTTTTTTTGTTTTGTTTTGTTTTTTGTTTTTTTGGTTTTTCGAGACAGGGTTTCTCTGTGTAGCTTTGCGCCTTTCCTGGAACTCACTTGGTAGCCCAGGCTGGCCTAGAACTCACAGAGATCCGCCTGCTTCTGCCTCCTGAGTGCTGGGATTAAAGGCGTGCGCCACCACCGCCCGGCCTTAACTTTCTTTAGATGTACAGTTAGGACTTAGAGAATAAGCACCTGTCTCTGTCTTGTGACCAGAAGGTATCATGGAGGTGATAAGGAGAAAGGCTCCTAGGATTCACCTTACTTAACTTTCTAGTTGGAGAGAGTTCAAGCAGTTAATTAAATACTGCCTTATTTGTATCAAAATAGAAAAATTAGTAGGCTACTAGTTAGCATGTGACAACATTCACATAAGACAACTGCTTAAAGTCAATAAATTTGTCTCATTTTTGATCTTAGAAGAGTGATGTTACACACTCAAAAGATTAGTTTTATGAATAACCTTGAAATTATTCATTGAATGGAATATAAAAAGTTTACTTCTAAGAGGAAATGTATCATTTTGTTTTATAATATTGTGATAGAATATATGCAAAGCAGGGTGATATGACAGAGGCTACCTTCCTTCATATAGTGAGGAAAACATGTCTTTGTAGCCAGACATCTCTGGGTTTAATTTCTGGATCCATCATTTAAAAATAGTAATGTCCCATGTAATTTATTTATTAAATCTATAACTGGGATTATTATTATATTTAATTGATTGTTTAGATGGATGTTTTATGCTAGCAATCTAATATTTAAAATCTAAGAAATATTTTATTTTAATAATTATATGCTCAAAATGTTTAGGCTTGTAACATTCTTTCATGTTTTTTTTATATCATGTTTCATCGCAAGTACACATTCTTCTTGTTTTTTTTATGCAACTCTAAACACATTCACCTTACAATATTGTTAATATTTATTCTCCAGTCTCTTTCTTCATATACATGCTGTACAAATTGTATTTGTTTTCCTGTGTTAGTGTCTTGGCAAACCTGAAAATATTGATGATTCTTGATAATGGTCTTTGCTTCATGTACAAGTAAGGATGACCATGGTCCTTCCACATAGCAAGGTTTTATTAATATTTTTTTTACTAGTAGGATTCTCTTTCTAGTTTGTAAATAGTTATAAATTTAATGGTCAAAAATACAGATCTGTTTAAAATAAATTTTTATCATGTTTGCAATTTTTATTTCCTACCTAAGAATCAGGTATAGAATTTTATTCTCATTGTGCAATTGTGCACATGATAGATCTTGACCTATATTACTTAATTCTTTTTCTCAAGTTAGGTTTGCTCTGCATCATGGTTGGAGTATGTATTATAAACTATATTTGAGTTTGGGGATTTATAGAGATATCAGTTATTGATAAAATAAAAATCGGAAAATTTAAAAAATAATGTAACAATTATTTTTAACATATTATTTCATATACCTTAATTCTTACATGATGATTTAAATTAATAGTTAAGTAATTAATTTTGTTGTCTTGTGGAAGGGAAGTATATGTTCTAGCCATGAGTACAGTATTATTTTTACATTTCATTAACATGGAAATTATACAGAAATCCGGAGAGCCAATTATTGCTTATTTTTCATGATGTTATAGTCTGCTCATCATAGCTATTTTTGTTTTATGCATACAGTAATTCTGCTTTCAAAAGCATGTGAGCCAATTCTCAAAAGGAAGGGCCTGAATAAGAAGGCACACAGTTCTAATGTGCCTTTCTGCAAGAGTGCAAATTATCACTAGAATAAATGTATTTGGCTTTATTGCTCTCTCTCCTCTCTCTCTCTCTCTCTCTCTCTCTCTCTCTCTCTCTCTCTCTCTCTCTCTCTCTCTCTCTCTCTCTCTCTCTCATGTGTTCATGTGTGTGTGTGTGTGTGTGTGTGTGTGTGTGTGTGTGTGTGTGTGTGTTACTAGGGTCTGAACCAGAGCTTCACACATCTTGTAAACCCCTCTGCCATTGACCGAAATCCCCATTCCCCTCTTTACTTTTTACTTTCATTGTAAGACAAAATGTTGATATATTGTTCAATATAGCCTTGAACTCACTGTTGGAGTCCAGTAAGGCCTTGAACTTGGAATTCTTCATCATTCTCCCACGTAGCAGAGGGATAGATCATGTGCTGGTACCAACAGACCTAGCTTGGTTGGCATAGTATGTTTGAAATAATTAATGTTTTTTTGTAGAAAGGAAAGTAGGACAGAAGCCCTCTGTTATCTACATTTTTCATGCTGTGTAATGTTTGTTTAGTATGCACTTATTTCCTCTAAGCATTGTTTCATGCCTTATCTGAGCATACTACTTTTAAAAATAGAATGGATTGTGTTGTGACATCTCTACTTTAGGAAAGAATATAGTTATCACATTAATGGTTAATAGCAAATAGTGAGACCTCATTGGCTGAGGCCTGTGCAAACATTGCATCTGTACTATATGTTGCTTCATCAGGTAAAGCACAGCCTAAGAAAGAAAGAAGGAAAGAAGAGAGAGAGAGAGAGAGAGAGAGAGAGAGAGAGAGAGAGAGAGAGAGAGAGAGAGAGAGAAATGAAAGGAAGGAAGGAAGGAAGGAAGGAAGGAAGGAAGGAAGGAAGGAAGGAAGGAAAGGGAAGGGAAGGGAAGGGAAGGGAAGGAAAGGAAAGGAAAGGAAAGGAAAGGAAAGGAAAGGAAAGGAAAGGAAAGGAAAGGAAAGGAAAGGAAAGGAAAGGAAAGGAAAGAAAAGGAAAGGAAAGGAAAGGAAAGGAAAGATGGGGGGAACCAACTTCCCAATAGCACTGTGTCTAGGTTTTGGTTCTAAATCTGAAGCAAAGCTTTGTGAAACTAGAAAGAAGAAAATGCATCGAGGAAATCAATGGAGAGATTCAGTTTAGATGGAAACACAAGATCATTTGCTACTTCACTCTTTATTTTAAGTTCTTTGTGGAAAATATACATGTGTTATAAAAGAATCCTTAGGGCATTATGAAATGGTTTTCAGAAGTCATCAGAGAAAGTTATAATGGTAAGGTTGTTAAAATTCTAACTGGGTAAAACATTTGGAAATGGAGAACATATATAGTGTAATAATTTTTCAAAATAATGGGCAAGATGACCTAATGAGACATTTCCATTTCCAGAATCTGTGAACCCTATAGTTTCATTGCACAAGGCAAAATTTTTTTCTCCAGTGAGAGTTGTATGGCAAAATCCCATACACTGTTTTGAAATTCATGGGCCAGCATTCTAGCCCATAGGGTAATGGTGTGTAAAGGCAATAGAAAGCACAATGAAATTGGGCCTCTGTGTATAATAGAGGCAAAATATAATTTTATTGTCCAGTGTAAATTGTATATTGCTTAGAGATGGACCCATGTACTGTCCATTTAAAGGAAACTTAATTCTTTTCTGGAATTAATAAGTGCTTCATTGATCAATGTCTATCTTCATATGGGATGTGAATAAAATAACAAAATGTTAAGCCCTTGACTAATGCTAGCAAAATTTGTAGAGGAAAATGTTTTATCCTTTACATAAATATTTAGTTTCTCAAAATCCCAATCAATTATACATTATTAATCTTTATTACACTAATATAACTTAAGTCTTATAGTTCTTCCAATGCAACGTTAATTCTTTTTATGACTTTGGGAGTATATTTTATCAAGCAAGAATTATCAAGTAATACTGTCCCCTTGTTCAGAAATTTCTTCAGACCTCTATTAAATTACCTTTCTTGATTACCAAATATGTTCGTGTCATATATCAAAGATTTCAAAAGTACAACTGTTTTACACAATAATTTTTTTATTTCATTTAAAATGACAGTAATATTATGAGTATTCTGAATATATCAAGACTCTACGTTTTTAGCTTGTGTTTGTTTTACTTTATTTTCTCACATTGTCTTTAAATGCATGTGCAATTTGCAATATTTTTGTTTTTTTTTCCTGAGAATACTTTAAAATGAGTTGGGAATATTAGTGTACCTCATCACTAAATTCTTTTTTGTTTTTTTTGTTTTTTTTTTTTTTGGTTTTTCGAGACAAGGTTTCTCTGTGTAGCTTTGCGCCTTTCCTGGAACTCACTTGGTAGCCCAGGCTGGCCTCGAACTCACAGAGATCCGCCTGCCTCTGCCTTCCAAGTGCTGGGATTAAAGGCGTGCACCACCACCGCCCGGCTATCACTAAATTCTTTAGAATGACTTCCTAGTAAGAAAGATATTTTCTTCATAGTCACAGTATGAATTTTAAATAATAAATCTTAAACCAATGTTACATTGTGAAGCAATCCAGACTACATATTCCTATTTTATCGTATCAGTTTCCTTAATCTCCTGGATTAGTTGTGATGCAGTGTTAGCGTTACTATCCCTCAAGGAATGCTAAGCACAGTCTTATCAACCAGTCTGATATTGTTCAGGGAACCCATGTACAGACTATGAAAAAAAAACTTAATTATTTTCTGTTACTAGTGGTTTCTTTGTCTGTTTTGACAGGCATGTTTAAGAGAAGAGTTCACTCTGGGATGTCCCTGTTTGTGTAATTCTGTTTTTGTATGAATACATTCAAATTCAGTATTCTTGTCATTCTGGGGTTTGCAACAAAGGAAGAGGTATTTACATGACTCCTTGCATGGCAAAGTAGGATTTAATGATTATATTAAAGTTAAAAATCTATTCTCATTTAAAACAAAACAGCCATCCCAGCAAACATGGTAGGAAAAATCATCGCAATCTAAAGAAAGGCCTGTGTGAATAAACCTATAGTTATAAACTCACTTGCCAGTGAAGTGTTGAGTGATTTCTGCTTTTATCTGTTTTTACCCCAGTGCAAGAAGACAAATAGAAAAAAAAAATCAATATAAAAAAAACCTAAAATAATTGTATTTCCTGAATAAAATCCTATGTGATCAACAAACTGCTAACTGAACATGGTAATATAGTCAATATATAAGATAGCCAACATATAAAATCAATTATATTTCTATATAAAATAACTGTCAGTGGAAAACTGAAACTTGTAAGATAATTAAGTTTAAAAAAGAAAAGCTCTTTTGGAGACAGATTTTACCGTGTCGCTAGTCTGGTTTGGAGCTCACTATGTAGATTGGGTTGGATTTGAAATTGCACCAAAGCTCTTGCATCTACCTTCTGATTCTGGGCACTATAGACACCATATATTTAATCCAAACATAAAATTCTTAGGAGAAACTTGTCAAAGTCTATGTCTGTGGCAGAAAAAAAAGCTGAGTGCTTCTGGCTATATTTTCAGAAACCATGTAGTGGTCTGTTCCATTGTCCTAGAAGATATCAAATGCTCATATTCCCCAAACATACTGGCAAGAATCCAACAATCTGAATTCAAACTCCAGAAAGTGTTCTTAGTAGAAATTAGTTAGCTACACACAACACATGTACCTCTCCGCACACTTGGAAATACATCAGATTAATAATTTTTGAATTTTAAAAACAATGACATGGATGGAAACTGCCTAATACCAAAAGTTACTATGCATGCGTCAGTGTCAAGAGAGTAGGAGTCGTGTGCTATCATGAGAACAGAGGAGAACTGATGAGGACTGTAGGTCCAGCAATAGCCACATTCACATATAGTCAATAGAGGTTCAATAAAAGTGTTCAAAATAATGATTTGAAAAAGAAAATCTTTTTATCAAATAGTTCTGAAACATTTACATATACAGTCAATCCTTATAGCTAACCTTGAAGGGCTTTAGCTCTACCAGAAACAGAAGGTAAGACAAAAACTAAAAGTATGAAGAGGCATACTGAAAAGTATCTTGCTATATTGTGTAGAAAAAAAAAAACAACACAAAGCAACACTGTCGGTTTGTGCAAACTGCTCAAACAGACACAAAATGGATGCTGTACAAACCACAAAAACCTCATTTCTTTATGTTTAGGAGGCTAGGAAACCCAAGATCAAGGTGTCAGCAAATTCAGAATGTAGTGAGAGTACATTTTCTGATTTATGGATAGCTTTCTTCATGTCATAACCTCATTTTGTAGAAAGGAAGAGTTATTTTATTTATTGATTTGTTCCTTTTTGAGACAGGGCATTGCTAGGAAGCCCAACTTGGTTTCTAACTCAGGTCTTCCTACCTGAACCTCCCAAGTGCTGGGATTAAAGTGTGAGCTACATGAAATAGATGACAATGTTAATCTGTCACACATTCATCAGCTTTATTATTTATTCTATGCTCTGTATTAAGCATAGTTAAAAATTCAGGGAAAGGGGAACAAAATAATATTTTACATAGTACTATTTTAAATGGTTAATTTCTATGAAGAAAATTAATGTGAAATAACCTAAATAATGAGTAACAGATATAAAAGGGATAGTTGTGCATATTATGATTAGGGAAATCTCTTTGATATGATGTAGAACACAGAACGGAAGGGGGTAGTTACCGAAAAGTTTATGAAAGGCCTTAACAATAAGACAAATAGCTGCTTGCAGTTGTGTCCAGTACCCTCAGAGAGAAGCATTACGTTTGCAGTTGCAGAATACCACCAAAGGAATAACTGAATGTAGATGTGAAGTGTAACGAGGAGTTAAAGAGATGATGGATTTTTGGGGGTGTGAGATTTTTCTTGAATAAAGAAATGATTTGTGTCAAGGATAAAAGAAGGAGAAAGATAACAGGGAAAAATCTTTAAACTTGGATCCTGGTATGTGAAGTAGAAAGCGACAGCATGTGAGATTGGATATTATTATTTTTAAAAGAGAAAGGATCATGTAGAAATGAGCATCCCATAAAAACAAAATCAGAAACAATCAAAAGACCAGTAAGGAAATGACCTGGGAGGAGTTGGGGGAGGGGAAATGGTGATCAGAATATATTTTAAGTTTTTTTTTTTTAAATTTAACAAAAAAAATGAGCATCTTATCTAATAACTTCAGATGTGGTGTTCATTCTAAGGATAGGCAGTTTCATATTTGAAATAATGCTAAAGACCAGATGGAAAGCTCTTCGAACAGAGCCCTTATTAATTAATTTACTTTTGTTTATTGCATATGGTCTGTAATACGTAGGTGTAGTGTGCATGTGTGTGTGATGTGTTAGTGTTGTGTGCATGTAACACACTTTATGGGTGAAGGTCAAAGGGCAACTTTTGGTGTCAGACTTCATTGTTCACCTTGTTTAAGGGAGGCTATCTTTTTGTTCACTGCTGTATATGCCAGGCTAGCTGGTTCATGAGGTTCTAGGAGGCTCTCCTGTTTCTGCCTCCCATCTCAACTTAGGCTGCTGGCATTGATGATGCACACTGCCACATCTAAGTTTAGGTAGGTGTGGGGCATTTGAACACTGGACCTCACACTTGTATGGCAAACACTTTATCCATTAAGAAGCCTCCCAACCCCCGTTAACACTTCTCAGTCTTGAAGATAGCTTGATGAAAGTCACAGAATGGAAAACTGTGACTTTAAAATAGGCACCGTAATAAATTTAGGAGACCTTTTCAAGCTGCTAGATCTTAAAGTTGAAAACTTAGCTGGTAATAATATATGGGCAATGATATACGAGTATACAGTTAGACGGTACCCAAAACCTTGACTGTGTGCCAAATTGTGAATTAGGTAGACAGGTTTCCTTATTTTTGTGTTTTGATCTTTGGGGAAATGGAAGAGTGGAGCCCTTGAAATTACTCACATGAAATTTATGTAACCGTTGTCAGTTGGGAATTTGTAGGCTAGTTTAAGAAAAGGCAGACGAGAAGCATACGTGGCCACCAGAAAATAGGGCCCAGGAGAGTGAAGACAGGCCAGTGAAAGACACTGAATCTTTGAGGAGCTTAGAAAGCAACCAGGAAGGACCTGACATCCTGCCACTAATGTAAGGGTTTTAGACTGAGGAGGATATCTGCCTGGTGGGTGTTGAAGAGGCTTGGGCTGAATTGAGAAGAAAATCCTTGCCCATCAATCAGGGGATTGTGACTCAGTGCAAAGCAGACACAGAGTAAATGTTTATGTCTCGTAGAAAAGAAGCATAAAAATACAGAGGGCATACCAATGTAATGTGCAAATCACATTTCATCCGAGTTTTATTTTTTACTTTTAATTCCACAAAGAGGGATAAGTATTAAGTTTTCCTGATAAACTTCATTCTAAAAGGAAAACACATTTTTCAGAATTTGACTCTGCTTGTTGCAAATTTGAAACTGACAAAAGTATTAAAATATTTTCCCTCAAAATCTAGCTTAACTCCTATTATTCAATTAAAGTGATAATATCTAGAGTGTATAATATTGTTTACAAATTTATTAAAACTGTGATATGTTTCTAGAAAAAGGTGTGCCAAGGATGTAAGTGACCTCCTTCAAGTCATGTTATTAGATACAGATTCAAAAGTATAAGAAGGCATGCCTGGTTTTACTGAACATCAAGGAAACAAGTAACCCAGTTAGAAAATGGGAATATATCCTCCCCTCAGGCTCAGGGATCTACATGGAAGAGAAGGTAGGAAAGATAAGAGCCAGAATGGTAGATGACTCCAGGAAAACAGTGTTTTCTGGGCCGAACAGGATACACATGAACACACAGAGATTGTGTCAGCCTGCACTAGACTTGTACAAGTTCAAACCAGATGAAAACCCCAGGCTTGTGAGGAGGATATGGATGCAAAGTTTGACTCCTAACCAAGAAGCTATTTTTTTGTTTGTTAGTTGTTTGTTTGTTTCGAGACAGGGTTTCTCTGTGTAGTTTTGGTGCCTGTCATGGATCTCACTCTGTAGACCAGGCTGGCCTCGAACTCACAGAGATCCTCCTGGCTCTGCCTCCCAAGTGCTGGGATAAAGGTGTGCGCCGCCGCTGCCGCCACAGCCGCCGCCACCACCACCACCACCACCAGGCCCCAAGAAGCTCTTTTCAACTGGTACCTGCTGGGGAAAGTTTTCTGCAATAGAGTGTAATTTGGTATATCAGACACACTCCAGGGCAGGCCACATGCCCAGGTATCATTGGGCAACATCAAATAGACTCCATGTTTTTATTTTAATTAATTAATTAATTAATTAATTAATTAATTAATTAATTGTGTGTGCTGTTTTCTTTCCTTCTTTTTCTGTAATTTTTGTCCTTTTTTGTTTGTTATTCTTTGTTTAGAGAAAGAAATAACATAATATTGGGTGGGTAAGTAAGTAGGGCAGATCTTGGAGGAGATGGGGTAGGGTAAAGAATATTATCAAAACACACTGTCTGAAAAAAAGTCAAATAAAGAATAATAAAAAATTGGGTATAGAACTAAACAGAGAGTTCTCAAAAGATGAGACACAAATGGCTGAAAAACCCTTAAATGTTCAACATCTTATGCCATCAAGAAAAAGCAAATTAAAACTATTTTAAGATTTCATCTTACCTCACTCAGAGTAGACAAGATTTGGAGGGACTGGGACACTAACCCAATCACAAAACCTTTGACCTACAATCTGTCTTGCTTGCAAGATATGTAAGGTGGCACAGAACTTGGAGTGTCTAACAAATGGCTGGTCCAACTTGAGGCCCACACCACAAGGAGCCCAGGCCTGACACGGCCTAGACAGCCAAGAACCAGAGGATGGATAACCCACGGACCTAGGTAGAACCAAATAATTGGCAAAAAAAGTCAAAAAATTGCTTGTAGACCAGAGCCTGACATAATTGTCATCAGAGAGGCTTCTTCCAGCAACTGATAGAAGCAGATGCAGAGACCCATAGCCAAACATTAGGTGGAGTTCTGTGAACCTCACTGAAGAGGGAGAGGAAAAATTGTAGGAGCCAGAGGGGTCAAGAACATCATAAGAAGAAGGCCTACAGAATCTACGAACTAGGGCTCATAGAGGCTCAGGGAGGCTGAAGTTGACAATCAGGGAGCCTGTATGGGTCTGACCTAGGACCTCTGCATATAATTTACGGTTGTGTAGCTTGGTGTTCTTGTGGGACTCCTAACAGTGGGAGTGAGGGCTATCCCTGACTCTTTTGCCTGCCTTGGGGGACCTTTTTCTCCTACTAGGCTGCCTCATCCAGCCTCGATATAGGGGTATGTGCCTAGTCTTATAACTGTTTATGCCATGTTTGGATTATATCTCTGGAAGGGCCTGCTCTTTTCTGAAGGGAAAGGAAGAGGAGTGGATCTGGGGAAGAGAGGGAGTAGGGGGAGGGACTGAGAAGAGAGGAGGGAAAGGAAACTGTGGTTGGGATGTAATATATAAGAGAAGAATAAATAAATAATTTAAAATAAGTAAATATATACTTTTTAAAAAAGCAAGGAAAGAAAGCAGGCAAGCAAGTCAGTAAGCAGCATCTCTCCGTGACTTCTCCATCAGCTCCTGGTTCCAGGATCCTGCCCTGTTTAAGCTCCTGTCCTGACTTTCTTCAATAATAAACAGCAATGTGGAAGTGTAAGCCAAATAAACCCTTTTCTCCTCATGTCCCCCCAAAAGATTAATAACAACAAATGAGACCAGATTTTGGCAAAGGTGCACAGAAAGGGGAACACTTATTCACCACTGGTGGGATTTCAAACTTGTACAGCCTCTATGGAATTAGTGCGGAGGTTTTTCAAAAAGATGAAAATAGAGCTACCCACACCTTCAGCTAGACCACTCTTGGGCATATACTCTAAGTGTGGTGATATTGTGTTCCCCAAAATATTGTGCACCCTAATAAACTTATCTAGGGTCAGAGAACAGGACAGCCACTAGACACAGAGGCTAGAAAATGGCGGCACTCATGCCTTTAATCCTAGCATTCCAGAGGCAGAAATCCATCTGGATCTCTGTGAGTTAAAGGCCACAGTGGAAACAGCTAGGCATGGTGACTCATGCCTTTAATCCCAAGAAGTGAGCCTTTAATCTCAGGGAGTGATGGCAGAAAGCAGAGAGGTATATAAGGCATGAGGACCAGGAACTGGAAGCTTTTGGCTGGTTAAGCATTTAGGCTTTTGAGCAGCAATTCAGCTGAGATCCATTTGGATGAGGACTCAGAAGCTTCCAGTCTGAGGAAACAGAATCAGCTGTGGAACTGGCAAGGTGAGGTGGCTGGGGCTTGTTCTGCTTCTCTGATCTTCCAGCATTTACTCCAATACCTGGTTTCAGGTTTGATTTTATTAACAAGATTGTCTAAGTTTCGTGCTACACTCTAAGGACTTTGCATTCTACTGAGAGATACCTGCTCATTCATGTTCGTTGCTACTTTATTCATGATAGCCAGAAACTGAGAACAGCCCAGATGCCCAATAACTGATGAGTGAATAATGAAAACATGGTACATTCACACAATGAGATAATTGCTCAGCTGTTAAGACACATGAAAATTTCAGGTAAAAGGATAGATCTAGAAAGAATCATCCTGAGGGAGTAACTCATACCCAGAAAGACAAATATTACATTTTCCCCCTCTCATATGTGGATGTTACCCTTTAAGCTTTGGATGTGCATTTCTTTGGAAATCTATAGATGTTAGACAACTTTTGAGGGACGATGGAAGGGAAATTAGAATATAGTTTTATAAAGGGGGAAATTTTAATAAGAGATTAAAACGGAGGGAGTTTAGGAGAGCTGGCTAGTTTAGGAGGGAGTATGGGGAAGGATAACTAACATTAAAGGCTGTTTGAAAAGCCATATCAAAACCTATTATTGTAGGAGCTTCCTCTAGTATATACATATATAGGAGGATTTAAATGCAGTTACCATACAATGGAGGAGACAATATTCCAAATAGACATTTTATGCCACTAAAGTAAAACCTCCCAGTGCCAGTAAATGGTTAAATCTTAAATCTTTGGTCAAAAGTGTCCCAATAGATGTCCTCAAATATCTCAGGTTATTGCCCAAACTATTGGTTACTCTCAATTGTAAGGCTCTGCTGCTGAATACAGCATTTACTTATGGCAGTAAACATAGAAAAGTCTAGCTGGTGTACAACTACAAGCTCCACCCCTACTGACTATCATTTTTAGTGCTAGAAGGTACTAGTAGAAAAATAATTATCAATATCATATAGCTTTGTGAGCTACAAGCTCTGTGAGCTAAATAGGTACTTACCTGCAAGATACACCCACTGGCAATAGTAGTGCAAATGTTATAGGAGTAACTAAGCACATTTGATTGAATTTAAGGCCTGCTCCATGAGATGGAACCCATACCTGACACTGTTAATGAGGCCCAAAACCTGACATTAGATAGGTCATGGACCTATGACAAAACTTACTACTATTATTCTGTTAAATGAGCATAATGATAAAATGACTCTTAATGACATCCTGCTATACCCACTCAACCCTCATCAGAGAAGTTTGTATTCAAGTAGATTGCAATCAATGCAGAGACCCCCCAACTGGACAGTGTGCAGAGAGTGAGAGACTTTGGAGTCTTCGGGCTTAAATGGGATGTCTTTATCAAACCTCTTCCCTCAAGGCTCAGGGAATCTATGCAAAAGAAGAGGAAGGAAGATTATAAGAACCAAAGGTCGTAGATGATTCCAAGGAAACAGGATTTTCCAGAAGCAATAGGACTGATGGAGAAACTCACAAGCACTATTGACATCTTCTTGTCCCATCTTCTATGATATCCCATGAGCCTGAGATGCAGGCGATGTGTTGTACTGCCCTGGGCACCCCGTGATCATCAAGTCACCTTTCTTCATGGGCTCCCACAGTGGAGGTGCAATATGATTCATTGTAAAGCACTTGGCCCAGAAAACAGGTTTGAGGGGAAATTTGACATTCACAAGCTAACTTCTTAAGGAAGTTAAGGGGCAAATCATTTATCTTTGATCTTCTAAGTTTCCATTGCCTAAAACAGATATTAAAGTGCAATTAATAAAATAGGGATAGCACAGCCATGATAGGGATACATGTATGAAAGTTTTTATGACAATCTTAATGTGTCAGAATCATGGCTAATGATCTCAGAGGATTCAAAGTTCCTGGTGAGGGGAGAAAGGACTTGTTCAATTAGTTCCCCCTCTGATTCTGGTTTGATGAAATGTGAATCGTCAATGCACTGGTTCACAAGGGTGGAGAGAGCAGAAGTGAGGAACAGGGTTTGGAGTGCCTGTGGATTCAATGGGGATGGCCCTCTGGGAGATGACTTGGGTGAATCAGCTCAACTTTATTCCAGAGTATAGGTAATATAGAGGATTGGGAAGCCTGGGGACAATTTGTAATTTTCATTAAGTGGCATGCTCCTATCATAAGGCTGGGATAGTGGCAGCATGGTCGTATGAAAATAGCTAGAGCATGTCACTTAATTACCATGTGGTCCACAGGGGAAGAGCATTTGCAGGGAAGTATGTCAAGAGTCATGCATGAGAGAAGTCAGCCATGGGGCCTAGAGACATTCTCCAAATAGGGTCAGATACAGAGTGGGAAGCCCTCGCTGTGGGGGAGGGAGTCTTCCATGTTGCAGGGCTTGGGGAAAGCTGCCAGGCTATGGTAGACTGCAACCTCTGACCAGCAGGACCTCCCAAGTATGAAAGTCTTATATCATAATGCATATGAGCTCCTTTACAGAATAGGGAGATTGGGAAGGAAATTTAAGCAATCTGCCTGCCCTTTCAGAGGCTGTAAATCAGGGTAAGTGATACTGATGCTCTAGGTTTGTGAATCAGGAGCTGCTGTGCACACTGTCTAGCATAGACTCCTGCACTGAAACAGGGCAGGGCAAACCAAATGCTTATTCTGTTTTCCTGTCTGGATTGTTTCCAAGATTTATTACCTGGGGATGTGGTGGGCAGTTTTGTAAGATGTAAATTGTGAACCTCTTCAGGAATTGAAATTATTTAAAGTCCTTGAATCCAAGAGTCAGTAAATATACATGCAAATTTCCTCTGCCTCCAAATAGGTAAGCATCCCTGAATAACCTTTTCCTTACTCATGTGACTTAGATTTACAGTATCTATTATCTCTTTTTCAAAATGATTGGTAAATTAGCCTAGAATTGACATTTATGTAACTTTCTTTGTGAAAGCATTCTAATTTGGCATTTAGCCTAACTCAGTGAACTGATGTTATATAGTCTCCTTGTTCTAAGTAAAATGTTTGGCTCTGATTATCTTTTCTTTTCTTTTTCTTGTGAAATTTATCCCTTTTGCTTTCAGCAAGTTGTGCTTCTCTTCAATCATGGCCTACATGAGGCTTCCTCCTCTGTCTGCCTTTCATGAAGGCTTGGCAATCATGATACTCCTCCATTTATCTGTCAGTTTGTGTAATTTTTATTTACATGTTTTAACTTAACTATAACTTAATATAGATACCCTCTAATCACGTGCCTTATGTCTTCTCAGAATAGAGAATTACTGAGTACTGCTAACTTGCAAAAATACATGTTGGAAGTTATTTGTAAGTTGGCTTGAGAGTTCTTGAGTACAATAACCTCAACTGCAAATAACAATTTTGTATTTTGAAAAATTCAGAGCACCTTCCTATGACTGGTGTTTCTTTTCCTTTCCATGGTATAGAAATGCAGAAATGTCTTTCTTCATAATAATGTATGGATTATTTTCTGGTTATTACTAAGATGTCTGTGGTTCATAAGCAGGAACTTATAAAGTTTAAAATAAGAAAAATGAATGATTTCTAAGATTAGATAATGAGTATTTGACCTATACATATTGCTGAAATCTTTATGTAGCTTATGAAATTTATTTGTCAAAACATTATGAAGATTTTAATATTTTCTATTTATTTGTGAAAAACCAAGAGGAGAGCCTTGCTTTAGTTCACACAATTGCCCAGTGGTAAATATGGGATACAAGCATGTATCTATCTGATTTTAGAGAGCAATGTCTTGGTCATTAACTGTTTTACATAGGTATAATGATTATAAAATTACATACATCTTTTTTGTGGTGACCCTTACTTTGCCCAACAACATTTATGCCCAACAAAAAATACTCCTATCGATACAAGGGAAAGAAAGTGTTTGTTTTCTTCATTTAAGGCTAATGCTTATCCATGCTGTTCCCAACTTCTCTGAGTCTTGTCTTTCCTTTACATGGACCACCCTGGTTCCTACTGACTGCTAGTCATTTCAATGTAAGGCATTGTCCTTAGATAGGGAAAGAATGCAAGGTGGGCTGTATTTTTCTGTTCTATTCTATTATTCTCATACATCACTATCAATGAAGGATAGTAAGCATGTTAGGCTTTACTGAATAATAGATTATAATTTTTTTTAAAAAAAGCAATCCATTTTAAGCTGCTATATATAATTTCTTTTTTTTATTTGAATTATAAGGCTCAGGGAAGGCTAAATTTTCTTGTGAACTGACCCTGATATCTACTCAAGTATGTGCGTGTGTGCGTGCGTGCCTGCGTGTGTGTGTGTGTGTGTGTGTGTGTGTGTGTGTGTGTGTGTGTGTGTGTGTGTGTTTGCACATGCACACATGTTTGCTTGATAGAGGAAGGCTAAGTGAACTTCTGGTGTGTTTTCTTGGAAGCGTAGTCTATTTTTTGAGAAAAGTTCTCTCATTGGTCTGGAACTAGCCGTGTGGGCTACACTGGCTGGTCAGAAAGCCCCCAGGATCTTCTACCCACCTTGCCCAGCTTCATACATTCATTTAGGGGATCGGTAGACCCTGAGGCTTACATGATGGCACTTACCACTTGAACTGTCTCCACAGACCCTTTCTCCTCTTAAAAAGAGCCTTCTTCCTTACTTTATAATTCCCTATTTAGATCTTCACCTCTGCTCACTTTGAGAATTTCCACATTACCCTTGGAGCTTGGGCAAATGGTCTGCTTTTGTTTTCCTATTGCTGCTTAGGTAATCTGGGAGACTCAGCACACCTAAAATAAAATGCATAGTACCCAATACTTAATTTGTATAAATAAACTACAGATCAGATGAAGCTGAACTACCACACTTCTAGGAAAACAAATCAGCCTAGTTCAGAGGTTGGCATTCTCATCCCAAGTGTGGTGGTTTGAAAGAAAATGGTCCTCAAAGGCAGTGTCACTATTAGGGGGTGTGGCTTTGTTGGAGTAGGTGTGGCCTTGTTGGAGAAAGTGTGTCACTGTGGGATCAGGCTTTGAGATCTCCTTTGCTCAAGTTTCACTCAATGTGACACTCAGACCACTTACTTTTGCCTGTGAATCAAGATGCAAGGACTCTCAGCTCCTGTTCCAGCACCATGTCTGCCTGTATGCCACCATGTTGCACAGATTAAACTTCTGGAATTGTTAGCCAGCCCCAATTAAATGTTTTTTCTTTGTAAGAGTTGCCATGGTCATGGAATCTCTTCACAGCATAAAAACCCTAACTAAGACAGCAAGTTAGGTCTCCAAGTGGTCTCTCTGCTGGGGTGAGATGCAAACATATCTGTTCATTCTTTGTAAGTCCTTCACTGAATAATTATGAAATAAAATAGACCTTCACATATCTACCTCAGAAACAGCTCATTATAACCCTGTTCAGTATTTTCTTTACTTATTACAAAGAATATTTAGTTTAGAACAGAACAGAATTTCTATGAATACTATCAAAATGATTATAAAGATTTTCTGGGAGGAAAAATTACTTACACTGAAATTTTCCTGTAGAAACCAATAGTCTATACAGTAGAAAATCTTCTACTATAAAAATCTGAAATCTAATTCAGAAAATGAGACATAAAGGATAATGGTGCCATGGTAATTTCTTTGGGACTGAGCTAATTTTCCTTAAAATGTTCTCTAAATGATTGCTAAAACTGACTTTTATCTCAAGATGTTCTTATCATGTATAAATGTTTAAAAATTTATACTTTTATATTTAGGTTGAAATAATTACTAATTCAATTTCATTAAACTGAATTTTATAACTGAGATACATTCTCATTGACATCACTTCATTTAATGGGCAGATATGACTTAATGGGTCAAGGTGAACTTAAAAAGGCATAATGCAAATAGAGGTATGGGAGATGCATTATCCATTGTCCATAAAGTCACAGGTGGCAGTAATATTCTTTTCAAATCTATCTTATTCCACATTATATGTCTATGTCTACGTATTTTTAGCCTTTTGATGTCAGAAGCTGAGACAGTGTACTCTAACTAGATAGTATGTTTGGTAAACATTTGTTTCCCCATGAACTATATTCATTCATCTGGATATGCTGAACACATGTGGAGCTTCATAAAAAATAATGTGAGTTGTTCTATAAAAATAAGCTAAAAAGGAAACAGATGAAATGATTTAGCTTCTATAAGATATTTCTAATATCCAAAGTAGTATTTTAAGATGTACTAGATATAAAATTCTTGATATATAAACTAGCACTTTGGTTTATATTGAGCCTCTGAAACCTAGGGTGCATTTTGCATTTAAAATAAATCTCATGTAGACTCACATTAACACACAGGATTCATCTAGGGTGAGTACTGAGGAAAGTGTGTAGCTGGAAGTTTTCTCTGGTCCTGCGGAATCTCTCACACCCACATCCCGCAGCCGCTTGGTCCCAAATAAACACACACAGGCTTACATTATTTTTAGATTATGGCCATGGCAGGCTTCTTCATAGCTATGCCATATCTTAAATTAACCCATTTCTATAAATCTATATACTTTCCCACATAGCTTGTAGCTTACCGGCATTTTTACATCTTGCTTCTCTTGGCAATGGCTGGCAGCATCTCCTTGCTTCTCCTTTCTCTTCCTGTCTGTATCTTTGGATTTCCTGTCTGCCTCTAACCTGCCTTGCCATAGGCCAAATGGCTTTATTTGTCAACCAGTCAGAGCAACACATATTCACAGTATACAGAAAGACATACACAGCAAAAGTGCCTGCACTCTTTCAGGCTCTGTTCTGCCAATCACACATATGGGTCTGAAAACTCTTGCCAAATCATACTTTAGGTAAAACAATTATAAAGTCAGTCAATAAAGTCCATTTAAAAAGTTTATGTTAATGCAGCAACTAGAAACTTTAATTAAAAAAATAAATTTATTTATTTATTTATTTATCTATTTTACATCATGGGCACAGTTTCCCCTCCCTCCTCTCCTCCCAGTCCTTCCCACCACTTCTCTTCTGCTTCTGCCACTCCATTCACTCCTCTTCCATTTCTATTCAGAAAAGGGCAGGCCTCCCCATGGTATAGGCAAAGCATGGCATATCAAGTTGCAATAAGACTAAGCACCTCTCTATGCATTAAGGCTGGGCAAGGAGACCCAGTATGAGAAGTAGGGTCCCAAAAGCCAGTAAAAGGGTCAGAGACAGCCCCTCGCCCCACTGTTAAAAGTCCCACAAGAGGATCAAGCTACACAACTGTAATATATGTACAGAGTGCCTAGGTAGACCCAGGTAGGCTTCCTGGCTATCAGTTCAATCTCTGTGAGCCCCTACAAGCCCAGAGTAGTTGGTTCTATGAGTTTTCTTGTGGTGTCTTTGAACTGTGGCTCCTACAATCTTTAAAATTGGAAATTACTTCAGAGCATTGCAATTTGGCTCATTTTGCATTTCCATTGAGTCACACTGCTATGTGATGCTCATAGAGGTGACAGTGCAGAAGGACTCTACCTCTTAAAGAATAGCATCCACACACCAGAAAGTTTTCCAATGATAGTTATTATTATAACTCACTTTTGATAACTTTTCTTGAATTTGTTCTTTGATAATTTCATACATGTATAAAATAAATTCTAATGACTATCATCTTCACCCTCTTCAATATCCTTCCCACACATCCTAATGCCCATCTTTCCTAAAGTCCCTTTTCCACATTTCTCTTTCATTTTTCTTTCTGTTTATTCTTATCATTCTTCTTTAGAGAATTATGAGGCGTTTATTTCTCAGCGTTTAAATCAGAAATGAATAGCCATCCCTGAATCTTTCAAATCTCAATCACTGAAAAAACAATAGTTAATTTGGATAGAGAAAAGCTTCCCAATTAATGTGAGTAGAGGATAATGCTTTCCTTTAAAACAATACCTGGGAATATTTGAAATTTTCTCTGAGAATGTTTTTTTTTTTTCTCAACAGGTTCATAGTGTATTTGCTTATGTATTTTATTTCACAAAGACAGAGTGTTTGCATTTTATCTTTAAGCACAGGTGACATACTAACTCATAATACAAGCATATTTTTTTATCATTGATGGAATCAAAAATTGTGTTTTCCTTATTTACTAGAGTGGCTCAAGAAAACTATTTTTCAACAGCTAACTGACATGTAGTATGTAAAAATGCTTGCATGTATTCTTATTTTTCATTCCACTTAAGCTATTCTCGAGTGTTAAAGGATCTTTTTAAAATTTGTTCCTCAAATCATGTCTCATAATCTTAATTAATGACAGCTATAGCAAAGCACAAGTCTCCAGTTATTTGAATTTAGTTAGGCTGATTCAATGTGCTATCACTTTGTAATTCCTTCTGGATGCTGAGTAATTATTTTTCTAACCTTATGACTCTTATTTTCTTGTAATTAAGGTATTTCATAAATGCAATCATATAATTAAAATATAATTATAGCAACAGTCAGAATCTCTATATGTTACATTTTTTCCTTTTTTTTTTGGTTTTTCGAGACAGGGTTTCTCTGTGTAGCTTTGCGTCTTTCCTGGATCTCACTCTGTAGACCAGGCTGGCCTTGAACTCACAAAGATCCACCTGCCTCTGCCTCCTGAGTGCTGGGATTAAAGGCGTGCACCACCACCGCCCAGCCATTTTTTCCTTTTTTAAATATCCTTGTTCAGAGAGACTTTGTACTTGTGTTTGGAGCTTATTTCTTGTAGTAATATTTATAAAAAGGAATTTACTGACACTTAATCAGAGTGACTTGCCATTTTGTGGTACTTTCCTGAACATTACAGGACTTTTATTGTCTTCTATCTACATACTAAATGACAATAGCTAGTACCTTATTCTCCCTTCCTAGTCAGAAAGAAAATGCTCACAGACCCATCTTTCTCCCCTGTTGTTTTAACTTTGGCACAGTGGCTTGCACCTTAATCTACTGCAATTTCAGCTAGCAATTGCCACTCCCCAGTTCCAGATCTGCTTCTCTAGAAGTGGCCTGGCTGCTCAGGCTTCAGCCTGATGGGAATCCTGTTCCTGAAGGCATGGACTCTGCT
Organism: Peromyscus eremicus; assembly: GCF_949786415.1. NCBI lineage: Eukaryota > Metazoa > Chordata > Mammalia > Rodentia > Cricetidae > Peromyscus > Peromyscus eremicus. The sequence goes on from NC_081430.1 coordinate 34,776,513, forward strand.
GCTGCCACTAAAGGTAGCTTTAACTAAATCGCTATCATTCTATTTATAAAGAAGAATCAAGATTTGAAGATTGGGGTAAAACCCTGCTAGCTCAGAGCCTGGGTCACAATTAGTTAACCTTCCCTCTTTGCTAGTGTCTCCAAAAAGACCTGTGCTTCTGCTTTGCCAAATCAGGAAAAAACTGTGCCACTCCAAGCCCCACTCTGCTACTTCTTGTGTCTCTTGATCTCTCTGGATGCTCTATAATTACTTTCTGTCAACTAGTTGCTAATGCAGTACCCTGACCTATGGTTTAATTATTTAATTAATGTAAATGCAAACTCGGGGTTCACCATGTGATTGGATAGCCCTTCTTCCCTAAATTTACCCCTTTTTGTCTTGATAAAAAAGAAAAGCTGTACCTTTAGCACAGTGAAACTATACACAATAAGAACAATTATCAAGTAAGGATTGCATTCACAATTTTCAGTTCAATTGTATTTGCCAAATTCAAAGAAACTACATTATTATCTATCCTATCTTGGTGAGTCCAAAGTTTTGCACCTAATTCACTTTCTATCTTAACTTGTTTTACCAACCCAGAACTGTCTTTTTATGCCTCAAAACACTTTCTTAGATAAACAATTTAAGCTTTTATGTCTCAACTTTATATACCTTACATATCTTTCATTAGTTTCTTTTCTGAATTTGGTAGCAAGGAAAACTGCAATTATAACTATCTCATCTTCAACCTCATCAGAGACCTGAGAGGGATATATTACCTGAATAAACATGAAGTACAGAGCAAACAACTTCTAAAATTGTAGAAATGACAGAGACACCTGCCTGAACAGTTACCCAAAGTTTCTCTGTACCACTGGGGCATCCAACTTTGGCCTACAGGCCTAGAATATCTGACACTTTTCTGTGAAGCAGGAATTTTGAAGAACTGTCCTACCTTGTCTTGACAAATTTTGGCAGTTGCTTTCTTTTGTGTTCCGTACATACAATTTGGACAGCATACTGTCAGCAGTCCAGGTAAGGGCAGTTTCTTGCTCAGTGGCTAACTTTGCCACAACAAAAGCAAACTCCACATGGAGGGTCTTCAGTGACCATCATCCCTTTTTGAAGTAAATTAGTGCTTGCTTCCAGGAGTAGATATGTCTCACTGTCATGAAAAGCCTTAGGTTATTGAAACATCTGAAATGAAATGCCATGCTCTGTGTGTTTCTGAAGTATTTGAAGCCCACCTATCTGTCTAAAATATATCTCTGTTTAACTTTGAAACGTATCTAACATAAACAAGTTTGATTATTATGAATGACTTACTACTAACCTGTATATCTTATTTATACATTATAATTTTTAAATGAGCGGCATAGGTACAATACCTCAAACAGGAATAGAATCATATATATATATATATATATATATATATATATATATAATGACAGAAATAATCTTAAATTTATATCAATATACAAAAATATATTAAACAAAAGTAGGAATAAATATAGAGTATGTTCTAAGAAAAATAACCTTGAATTTATATTAATATAAAAAAATCCATACCAATGTAAAATATTTGAGATTAATGGTTGCTTTTGTTTAAAACATATTCAATAATCTACCCTTTTATTCTATCCTTTTCATATTGTGGTGGGTAGCTGTTCTAGCTATGACCTTGAAGCACCATCCCTAGTGAGGTAGCAGGTAACTGTTATACCTGCCTATGACCTTAAAGTACATGCCCATGGGGCTTGGCCCCTTGGGACCCTTAGGACCTGGGATGCATGTATGCAGATCTCTTTGCCTCCTCATGGTATTGGATGCTGAGATCTTGGACCAGGCAAATAAGTATGGAACATAGTTCAGCTTTCCCAGACCCTATGATAACTCTCCCATGGTAGTGAGCTAACGTCCAAATTAGTTCCTTTGCTCATTAAATAGACTCCATGGATTTCTCACATTACCATATCCCCCTCTCTATTTTTTCTTTTTTTCTTCCCAAAAGGAGATCTTTTAATCCAATCTCCCTTATTTAGTTTCCTCCCTTACCATGACCAGTAACAATTTGCAACCAGCCCCCCTAAGTGATGACAAATATTCATAACCCACCAAATGACCAAAAACAACCCATCTCACCTGTTGGGAATGTGGGTATCATATTCTTAAAATTACTTCCTGTTGTCTGGGGGTTATAGCATTTTTAGGGGACCCTGAGAAAGTTGAGCTATTGGTGAAGAACAAACTGTATCATTTTTTGTTTAGTCTCTCTATATGGGAAAGTGCAGGGATTATCTCAAGACCTGGCTAAAGTAGTTTGTGAGGCTGGACCATCTCAGCTCATTGCCTTGAAATTGTCCTGAGCAGGTTGTAGCTCAAAGCTCATCTTTCAATGGTGTTTGTCAGTTTAATGACATTACCACAATCCAAGTGGAAATGTCATTGTGAGGCCTCTTCATCTTTTTGGAGACTTCAATGGTCACATTTTGCTACAGAAAACTTGAACATTTTAAGTGTTATATACAGCAGATCTCAGAGAGTTTAAAGGACCACAATCTATTAAGTATATCCAGGATACACAAACTTAATTCTTAGTTACCTGCTTCAGACTCAAGCCCACTATCACATACAGGAAGCTATATGAAGCCTATTTTTAGAATTAGTTAGTACCCTATATGACCAGTAATATTATAACAGAAAGTTTATATATCTTATAAATATCAGAGATAATATTTATACCTTAATGACAATAGAATAGTCCCTTAATTTAATTTTCTTCTGTCCCATATTAGGTGGCTCTTTTGAAATGAGACACAGATTTTTTTTTTTTATTTTCCTTTAACAAGCATTAATAGTTTTAGAGAAGGAGAGATCCATGTTCCAGAGAAGGAGGAGAGATCCATGTTCCAACTCAAGAGCCACCTTTGATTTTTAATTGAATTGAGACTACAAAAATACCATTTATCTTTTATGTTCATAGAGAACAGCAGAAACCAATATTTGGGAAGATTTGTGAAATTTTATCCTGTTGGAAATATGCCATACCATTAGGCCAAATTCACTGTTTTTGAGACATTTTTCTCTGGATTATTTGTCCTTCAGATGTCTTATTTGTCTAGTGGTCTTTAGATTTCTTAGTTGGATGCTTTCATTCTTCTGGAAATAGAAAAACAAAACCCTTCCCCATCCCTAACTTTGGTGAGTTCCTTTTTTGTCAGGTTATATATTTGTTAAGACAAATTTTTTTTTTTTGGAAACAGAAAAAGTATTATCTTTTAATAATAAAAAATTAATTCTTTTCTTACCTGATCAAATGAAAGGCATTTGTTAGTCTTATAAATCAGCTTAGATTGAATGACCAAGCTGTTTGATGAACTATCACCCCTCCTAATCAAGAGGTCTCTCCTGTTTGAATCTAATCAACATCAATCTTGATGGTAATCATAGTGTTATTTCTCCTTTGGAAACAAAAGCAAAACCTTTTCTCCAACATAACACATATTCTGGTTTCCATTTTGAGGTCAACACATCTTTAAAATAAATAGGCTGATTTAATTCACCAGTTTTTTTTCCTATTATCTGATGTCTCCCCATAGCCATCATTCCTCGTTCATTAGCATTTAAAAAATTTAAAGTTAAAAAACACTGTGTAATCTCTCTCTGGGAGCCTTTATTACCCCTTTCTGTGTATTAAGCACATCTTTTAAAGTGGGATTAGATCTTTCTATAACTGTGGTATATGTGTAATAGACTTTATGTTATAATATGCAAAAACATGTTTCATTTTATTAGAGACATATGCTGGAGCATCGTCAGTCTTAATTTGTACAGGTATCTCCATAATTGCCATGACTTCTAGTAAATGTGTAATTACAGAATTAGCCTTTCCAGAACTTGAAGCATTTCCCTTTGAAATCCTGAATATGTATCTATGTTATGGTGCACATATTTTAATTTTACAAACTCTGCAAAATGAAAAATATCCATTTGCCAAATTTCATTTCTTTGAGTTCCTTTTTGGTTACTTCTTGAAGGTAATGGAGTTTGGTTATACAAAGAACAAATAAGACATTTCCTTATAATTTATATGTCTTGTTGCCAAGTAATAAAAAAAAAACTTTCTTCAAACTTTTGCTGTTAACATGGTGTTTCATATGAAATTCTGAGGATTCTGGCACATTTCCCACCAATAGCTGATCAATATCATCATTACCTTGTGCTAGAGGGCCTGTTAGACCTGTATGGGATCTGATATGTGATCAGGAATATATATATATATATATATATATATATATATATATATATATATATATACGTGTGTGTATGTATATATAAGGTATGTAGGCAAAGGATGATTTATATTTCTGATTACTTGTTATAGTAAATAACAAAGTTAATTCTGAATCATCTGGAATAAATTCAGCACGTTCAATATGTAAAACGACTCTGTCTGCATATTGAGAGTCAGTAACTACATTAAGATGCTCTGGAAAATCTTATAATGCCATGAGAATAGCATATAATTCTGATTTCTGACCTGAATCATAAGGGCTTTGAGCCACTTTACTTAATTTTCCTGACTTATAACTTGCCCTTCTTGATTTATTTGCATTAGTATAGAATGTAAGAGATCCAGAAATTGGTGTTACCTTTACTATGTGAGGAAGAATACAAGTTGTTCTTTTTGTTAACTGAAGGCTATTGCTTTGGGGATATTTGTTGCTAATCTCTCCCATGAAATTACTGCAAGCTCTTTGCCAGTGTTCATTTTCTGCCTATAATGAGGCAATCTCAGCATTTGTAGAAGGTACCACAGTTTCTGCTGGGTCTATTCCTGCTAATTGATGAAGTCTCAATTTTCCTTTCAGAAAACTTTTCTGCATAGGCCTTTAATTTTTTTTTTTACTTTGTTTGTGTGGTAAAAAATGTCCATTCTAAAGTATTATCTTCTCTCTGTGTAAGAATTCCTGTAGGAAAATGAGTAGAAGGTAAAATAGCCAGAACACAATAAAGCTCTGGATCTAACTGATCTACATGTACATCTTGTAATTTCTTTTCTACCAGAGCCAGCTCTCTCTTAGCCTCAGCTGATAATTTTCTCAGACTATTGAACTCCTTATCACCTCATAAGGTTTGAAATAAATTACTTAGTTATTGAGTTGTTAATCCAATTGTGGGCCATAGTGAGTTAATATCTCCCAGCAATTTTTTGAAAATCATTAATAACTCATAATTAATCTCTCCTGGTTTGTACTTTTTGTGGTTGAATTTTCTGTATACCTATCTTATATCCTAAATAATTAATAAAATCTCCTCTTTGTGTCTTTTTTTTCAGGAGCAATTTGTAATCCTTAACTAGGCAAAATTCTCTTCACCCCATCAAACATTTTTTCTAGAATATCTGTGTCTGAATCAGCCTATAAGATATCATCTATATAATGATAAATTGTAGATTGAGGAAACTGTTTATGAATTAGTTCCAATAGTTGTTGTGCAAAATATTGACATAAGGTGGGCCTGTTAACATTCCTTTTAGAAGAACCTTCCAGTGATACCTTTTACCAGGCTGGGAATCATTATAACTAGACACTATGAAGGCAAATTTTTCTCTATCCTGTTCCTGTAAAGGTATAGTAAAAACAAAACAAAACAAAAAAACAGTCTTTTAAGTCAATCACTCTAATAGACCATCCTTAGTTAATAAAGAATGAGGGAATTCCAGGCTATAAAGAGCTCATTGGCCAAATCATATTAATTATGTCTCTTAAATCTGTTAACATTCTCTATTTTTCATATTTCTTTTTAACAAATATGGGACAACTTCAAGGAATGGTTGATTCTTCAATATGTTGAGCATTTAACTGCTCCTGTATCAGCTGTTTTAAGACCTGTAATTTTTCTGATGTTAAAGGCCATTGTTCCACCCACACAGGTCTGTCAGTTAACCATTTTAAAGGCAGGGCTGTTGGTACCTTTGAAAACTCAGCAGCTGTTATGTCCTGTTTCTGTACATCCTATATCAATGACTGTCCTTGATAATACCTTTTAATATTTTTCTCAGAAGCATATGTTAATTTATGGTTTATTTCTGAGATTGGAGGAATGTTAATCTGTATTTTCCATTGCTGCAACAAATAACATCCCCACAAATTCATTGCTATGTTAGCCACATATGGCTAACATATTAATTTTCCTATCTGTCCTTCTGGCCTGATACATCTTGCATTTTTTATCTGAGATAAAGTTCCAATTCCTTTAAGCTGAACATTTGTCTCCTGAAGAGGCCAATCTAGATGCCAAAATTTTGGTGAAATGATTGTTACATCTGTATCTGTGTCTATGAAACCCTCAATTTCGATGCCATTTATTTGTATTTTTAGCTTTAGTCTTTTTTTAATAGAAGTTTGCCAAAACAACCTGTTTTACAGTCTCTTCTATAAAAATTTTTATCTACTGATACTGTTCTGTCATCCAGAGCAGTATGGTTTTTAACAACAAGCATTAAGTCTTTTAATTGCTCTCTGAATGGGGTTTTCCCAATGAAGACAGGTAATAATCAAACCAAAATTGACATTGGGTCCTGCCAGAGACCCCCTAAAGTATTTCCCAATGTCAAATGATTACCTTGCCAATTCTTTGTTGATCTGCATTTATTTGTTCAATGTCAGCCTTTGCCACACCTTCTGCATATTCCAGAAGGCAGTATTGTTTGGATTATCCCTAAGAAAAAAAATGTTTCTAGGAGTATCTTGCCTACAGTCTCTTTTCAGATGACTCAGGTTGCCATAATTCAAGCATTTGACCTTATCATTTTTAGAAATCACCTCTCTTATATCATTGTAAGTGTGAGATCCAATATCAGCTGTATTTCAGATTCATTCATCTGTGAGTGCTAATTTTGCCTTTAAAGGCCTAATCACACTTTTTTCATTCTGAATTAGCATTTTCAAAAGCCAAAGATTCAATTAATATTTGTCTAACTTCTGAATCTGATATCATTTTATTTACAGTTGAAGTCAATCTTTTTAAAAAACCATTGAAAGGTTCTTTTGGGCCTTGTATAATTTTAGTAAATGATTCAATCCTCTTTCCTGATTCTTCAACCCTGTCCCAAGCATGAAAAGCTTCTATATGGCATTAGATATTAGAATCAAGGTATTATCATCAAATATAGACTGTCTTTGCATATCAGCATATTGGCCTTTACCAAGAAGCTGGTCTGGGGAGAAATCCCATAACCTCTTGCCCTACATCATTGTTTTAGGACCATAGCTTCCTTCACTGTATTCTCCCTTGGAGCTGAGGACTGGCTTCCAGTACTGTTGTAACTAAGTCTTTCCAGTCTTGTGGAACAATTCTGTTCCTAGTGGCCTATGAATTTAACATCTGCCTCACAAAGGGTGTATTCTTATCATATGAAATGATTGGTTCCTTAACTCTCTTCAAATCTAACATTTCTACTGGATTCTAATGAACTTCTACAAAGCCTTTGGGGTGCCTATCATCTGGTGGTCATTCTTGTATGGTAAGTGGATAAATTAAGGTTGGAATACTAAAAATCTTAGGCAGCTCCCCTTTAGTTTCACAATACAATGTTGTGGTAGTTTCTGCTCTAAATTCTTCTGTCTGTGTCTGAATATTTTTCTTAATTTCATTAGTAGGTCTTACTAAGATTTGTATCTTGTCAATCAAAATTTTAAAATTTTCATTGGTAAGTCTTTCTAAGGCTTGTATCTTATCAGTCAAATTACCATATTTGGCACAGTTATCAAATCACTTTTTAAAGGATATTAATGACTAAACTGATAGTAATTACAATTGACATTATGCCAATGCCAGCTAAGTCATTTATCCCCTTATTTAAATTTTCCATTTTCAAACCATCCATAGTAGCACTATACAGGGTTATAGTTCCCTGTATTGTGATGTTCCCCATTCCTAATGTGGGAAAGATTTTTCCTTTTAATATAACTTTCCTGTAAATGACTTCCCAGGTATTTCACCAAATCTGGTGACTTCTCACTGTGCATTTTGTTGGTGGTAAACTCAAGCCCCTCCCACAATTTTCAAGTACCAACCTGCTTTCCAGAGTCCTGGCAAGTGGCAGCTGATGTCTGTGAGTGCTCTAATACACAAAAAGGCACAGATTGCAACTGCTGCAGAGCTGGCTACAGTGAGTCCTTCGTCTGTGCAGTTATGCCCCATGTTGGGTGCCAATGTTGCTCTAACTTTGACCCAGTGGCTGCACCTTAATCTACTGCTATTTCAGTTAGCAATTGCAACTCAGTAGTTACACACCTGCTTCTCTAGCAGTGTCCTGGCCACTCAGGCTGCAGCCTGGTGGGAATTCTTCTCCCACAGACATTGCATCTAACCTGTAGCTGCCACGAAAAGTAGATTTAACTGAATCCCCATTGTTCTATTTATAAATAAGATTCAAAGGCTGGGGGAAAACCTTCTATCTCAGAGAGATTGAATCACAGTTAGCTAACCTTCTTTCTTTGCTGGTGTCTCCAAATAGACCCATGCTTCTGCTTCACCAAATCATAAAAAGCTATACCATTTCAAATCCTACCCTACTACTTCCTATGTCTCTCTATCTCTCCCAGATGCTCTCTGATTACTTTCTGTCAACTAGTGGATAATGCAGCCTCCTGATCTAAGGTTAATTTTATTTAATGAACAAAAATGCAAATTCAGGTTTCACAGTGTAATTGAATATCCCCAACACTCCCTACATTTCCAATACATCTGAGCAGTACAGTAATCAACCTCTTACATTTTATTATTATTCCTGTTGTCTTCATTTTCATATGTATATTTGTCATATGTTTGTTATATACCAGACACTATACGTGTTACACTCAGAATAATTCATTTTACTCCTGTCAACAGTGCTGTTATTCTAAAGTGGCTACAGAAACCAAGCAGCTTATCCATTGTAGCAAGCTGGAAAATTGCAGGGTCCCAGGGAAGTCCAGAAGTCCTATCCAGAGCCCAAAATATAAATGTTGTTCCATTTATGTGTTTTTAAGATAAATATATGCTAAGAAAGCAAGCTCTGAGCACATATGATTTTTCTGCTGTTAAGTCATATTAGAATTTTCATTTATACTCACTCTGAGATGCTGACTGCAGGTCATATTTTTACTAATTAGTTCTTTGAGAGTTTTGAGTTTGATATGGTCTATTTTGATCCTATTCATATCATTTCATGAACTCTTGCCAGATTATTATCTCTGCCACCCAACTTTATGTCTTCTTTCTTTTTCTTTCAAGACCAATTTGTGATCTCCAAATATTCTTGGATGGTAAATTTTCAAGGTCAATTTATTAAAGAAAATTACCTCTCCCTCTCATAGCAGCTAACACCATTCTCTCTACAGCTAGAGATGATATGGTGTACCTGGCTTCTCTTTACATGTGGTGACTTGGTATAGCTCGGGCTTTCACAGATTTTCTGCATGCTGCTGAAATGTCTGAGGTCAGCTGCTATATGTGCAGCTGCTATTCTGTGTCCAGGAATTTCTGTATAGTCATTCACAGACTTTGACTTTTACCCTTTGTCAGTTCCATCTCCTGAAGTGATCCTTGAGTTTTTTACAGCGGAATGAAGAATATATGTTCCAATTAGAGTTGAGCATTCTGTGTAGTCTTTTGATCTCTATGCTTTGTCCAATTATGGGTCCATGTGTTAATCATCATTTACTGCAAATGGGAGTTCCTCTAATAATGGTGAGAAATACATTCTTTAATGATAAATCATTAGGAATCAGTTTAGTTTAATACTATGTCCATTATACAGCATAATATTAGTAGGTTTTTCCTTAGGTACTGTGTCCTGTCTAGCCATCAGTTCTTGGCTTAGTATTGCTTCCAGGAATGGGTTTCATATTGTGAAGTGGGACTTAAATCTAATCAGAAATAATAAAGAGTTGATTATTCCCATGATGTTCATGTACCAGTGGGCATGGTTTACCAGGATAGTCATATTTTTAGCTTTCAGCATTCACAAATGTGTGTGATTGATGTTTACTTTGTCTTTCAGCAGTTTCCAAAGCACTTCCAGCACTATGATAGTTACCCAGTAGGGATAAGCTTCTGGGTCTGTACTGATTTGAGTTTGTCATGTTTTATGACTCAAGTGATATGGTATCTTCAGAAATACTGTGTTACTATCAAGTTCTGGAGAATGACCAAGAACAAGGGCCAAAGCTTGTAATGATTGAATGTGTTGGGGACTGTCTTTGGGACCTCATTGGCCAACAACTCCAAAAGATATAATCCATTTCTATTCCTGGCACTGGGAGTTTTGCTTGTTAGCCTCTAGTGTCTATTTCCCTGTAAATGTCTAACTCCATATATATATATATATATATGTGTGTGTGTGTGTGTGTGTGTGTGTGTGTGTGTGTGTGTAAATATAAATATACAATAGTAGGTTTATATATCTCCTTTGAAAAATTGCTTTATTTACTCTTCCTCTACTTTATTCTCTACTTCCTCAACCTGAGTTGACCTTTTCTATTCCATTATTCCTTTTATTAACCAGTGTTTCTGACTCCCCTCCCTTCCAAGTCTCTCCCTGTCTCTTTCCCCACTTCTTTTGGTATTACAAATTAGACACACATATCTAAGAATTCAAAGCTAACGTCCACAGTTGAGAGAAAACATGTGGTGACTGATAGCTGACAGAGTACAGAACATAGTGAGTAGCAAACAACTGATAGAAGTGGCTCACTCCAGAAAGTCAGAACTGCATAATCCTTTCATTGACTCTGTTCATCCATTCTAAATATTATGTTAAGTCCCTGTTCATGTTGTGAAAAGGGTGATATTATGAGCAATAAATTAACAAATAAGTCTCTTTTTGCATAATTTCAAAGCAAAAGATAATTTTTTGCAACAATTTCCAATAGAAAAAACTGAGAACATTTTCCCATGTGTTTATTTTATCTTCATTATTTGATGTACCATGAGCATTTATAGGCACCAACTAGCTGTAAACTAACATATGGATTTGAATGTTTGGGCCCAAACAAAACCTATAATTGTACTTAAAAATCTGACTAGTTAAGGCAAGAATTGAAATAATTCATAAATTTTCTTCATTTTTAAAAGAACACAATTATGAAATAATTGGCTTATGTTAAATGCCATAGCTGCTCCTTTTGCAGTAAACATATCCATCAAGTCATTTCTTCACCAATCACTGTGTAAGTGCTTTACTGTGTGGATTATTCTTTCATTTCAGATATTTCATAAATATTCCTTTTGGATAAGAGCTGTGTAATTTAATCCCTCCCAGCTGATAAAAATGTTGGAAAGAAACACAAGTGCAGTCAAAGTGAAGTGTTAGCCTTAAGTACACATTTCTTTATAAAGACATTGTTTTCATTTCCTAAACTATTGTATGTACCCTTTGTTGAAAGTTGCTTTGAAACAAACAAACAAACAAGCAAAACACTAATAATCCCACTAACATGTTTTAAAGGAAAAACAGGAAGATTTATTAAAATAAGAGGAGGAATAAAGTTATTGGGGTAAAGAACGAGGAGAATAATGAAAGAAAGCTTAACTGTGCTTAAAAGTTTAAATTTGCTAAAACTTGATGAGGAACCACTTATGAACAAAATCTAACATATTAACTCTGTAAACCCACCAGTGTGTCTAACCAATGAATCTATCTATCCTCGTGTCACTCATTAGGACAGAAGAGCACTTGTCGAAATGCCCACATCCTGTATTAATGAAGAAAAACAGCTGACTTGCTCTCAGCTGAAGGGAGAGCAATTATCACTGAGCTCACTAAATGAGTTGGTGTTGCTTTCTGTTTCCACCCTTGTCAGTATCTAATAAAAATGAAATGCCTGCTGAAGGCATCAGCAGTGTGTTGGGTTTTGATCTATACCTTGTTGTGTCAAGCTCATGTTTAGTAACTTTGTCTCTTGAAATGGCAAGCTAAAACCATGTGTTCTCTGTAGTGACTGTTATTGAAGATTGTAAATGTTCTAAATGCCCCCACATGCCTAAATTACTGTCAGCATTACAACACCAGAAAAGCAGGTGGCCAGGCATCTTAAAAAAAAAAGTACCTGTACTGCTGTAGGCATTGCTACATTGTTTTGTTCTGAATTTTGTTGATATGTTTTCTGCATAATTTTAGGCTGAAATTACAAATGAATAATACATTGTGGTTTTAAAACAATAACTAAATGAACAGATCTGAAATGAAATTTAAAGCGCCCTTATGTGTTAAGTCTTTGTGCTATTTTTCCATATGTTGGTTTAGGAAGATGGTTAAAGGTATACCTCACATATATACATATATAAATATATACATATATTATATTTTATATATACCTGTTTACATCTACAGTAGGAATAATAGAAGGATTTGCATCCATGTAAAATATGACACTGTACTAAAACATAAATTAAAATTTAATACAACCTTGTAAGAAAATGCTTTAACTTTATTTACATTATTATTATTATTATTATTATTACTATTGTATATTCACTGTGTATAGGAGGGGCACATATGCCATGGAATGTATGTGGAAGTTGGAGGAAAACTTTGTAGAGCTGGTTCTCTCCTCTGACATTTACATAGATAGATTCTAGGAATCAGACTCAGGCTGTCAGTCTGGCATAGCAAGGGCTATGCTCATGTAACCATTTTGTTGGCCCTGCAAAAAAAAAAATCTCTTAACACTCAATGAACTAGAAAATGCAATCAACTACACATCTGACCTTTGTAACATGGAACTTTTTATAATGTTTTTTAATATTATATGAATTGCATCATCTCCTTTCTGGTAACTGCAGATAACTATTACAGATTTCTTTCATTAAATATAATTTTCTTAGGTTTGTTTTCATTGATGTACACCTTTATAAATTTGTGTGAAATTAATATGTTTTGTATAACCGTGGCTTTAAAATATTCACACAAACTAATGAGATTATTTCCTCTGGCCCTCCATGTTCTTCCATAATCTTCAAAGTAGATGGAATAACCCAGGCATAGACTTCAATAAAACTGCCAAATTTCCTATTTAAATACAGCTTTTTAAATGCTACTTAATGATCCTAGACTTCTTTTTTAATATTTTTATTTTACAATTAACTTAATTTCACATATCAGCCGCAAATTTCCCCGTTCTACCTCCTCCCACCCCACAGCCTTCCCCCTCAATCCACCCCCCCCCCATTCCCACCTCCTCCAAGGCAAGGACTGGGGAGTCAGTCCAGCCTGGTCGACTCAGCCGAGGCAGGTCCAGCCCCCTCCTCCCTACACCAAGGCTGAGCAAAGTGGAACTAGTGGAAACGCATGAATTGTGAACCAATGACTGAGGAGCCCCATGGAACTGGACCAGGCCCTCTGGATAAGTGAGACAGTTGATTAGCTTGAACTGTTTGGGAGACCCCCAGGCAGTGGAGCCGGGACCTGATCTTGGTGCATGGCTGGCTTTTTGGAGCCTGGGGCCTATGCTGGGACACTTTGATCCTAGACTTCTTATACCTTCCAATTTTCTGATCAAATATGCAACCTCATTTCAGTACATGGCATATAGTGGCTCTTAAGAAAGATTTATTAAATATATATTTTCAATTCATGAATTAATAAATGAAGCTATAGTTTACAAACAACAGATTTAAAATTTTAGTAATAAAAATGTATGATATAGGAGTAAGCTTCTTCTGGAAAAACTTCTTAAATAATTAGAAAATATGTTCACTGGTCAGCAAAGACACACAGGCAAAACATGGCCGAGAAAAGCAAACATTTCAATACCAATGTACAATCTGGTTATAGTCATCGTTAACTAGATTTAGATTAGTGCAAGTAAGTTTTTAAAGCAATATCTTTCACTTAAGTACTAACTTACTAACTTACTGTCCATTAAACCTAAGTCCTTTGAAATAAGTATTTGGGGTTTTATGATACATACTATCAGATGTCACAATGCTTGAAATGGGAAACAGTATTACAACACCTGAGAGAATTGCTTTCTTTTTTCTTTTTCTTTTTTTTTGCAAGTAGGTTTTTGTAAAACTTCTTTTTTTTGTTTTTTTTTTTGTAAAACTTCTTAAGAATATGTTGATATATTGTATTATTAAGATAGAAATCACCCAAAACAGAATAAACAATACAGTTTAGTGTTGTGTATTTGCTGTTGGCTGTCTCCCCGACCTAGACCTTCCCCTCTTTGTGGTACTTCCTATTACTTGGCATGATGAGAATCTGTCTGCTAGCCCTGCTCTCCCTTCCCTTTCACACTCTAAACATCACGGTTTAGTTTCTTTCCTAACTTCGTTGATACTTCTTTCCTAAGTTCCATGTTACTAAGCATAGTTGATCGATAGACTCCCTAATCTTTTGCTGTGCTGCAGTTTGTCATTTTGTGAGTTCTAATTTTCTGTAATTTCAGTTAAACACGAGGTTCAAGCAATTCGTGGAAATTTCATAAAATAAACAACTTACAAGTTTTACATTGCTTATCATTCTAAGAATTATTTAAGCACAAACACTTTGAAAGCCTGGCAGATCTGGTTCCTGGCATGGCTTTGATGTGACCAATGGAAAGATAGTGTGCTCAGAGTGCATGTGCTGGGCAAAGTGATGACTCACATGCTGAGTGGAATAGAGCAAGATGGGGAAGGATTTTATCATACTTCTTCAAAAGTCTTTCTAGGGCTCTATGAAGAAAATCAGGAATAACTTAATGTTAAATCACGATGGGGCAAGCCCTTCACCTCAATGCATGTCATGACATACAACATCACAAGAAAGATAGAGCAGTGCAGTAAGATATCCTAGGAAGGAGAGAGAGCAGTGTTGTCATGATTTTTAAAAATTGCTAATGTATATTCATTATACAGAGCCATGGGTTTCATAGTATCGTTTTTAATTCTATTAGACTATGGATTTTGTATGATTCTCCCTATTTCATAAAATTGTTATAAAATATAAAATTATAACTTTTCTAACTTGTCTTTAGCTATTGTTAATCTTTTTCTGTGCATAACTTATAAAGTGTGTCATAGAATTTTACGTGTAAGACAGTACATATGTGCAAACCAGTACTACCCAAGTTTAGGCATCCATAGGAAGTCCTGCAACAAAATCTTTATGAATAAAGAGAGATTATACCATAGTTATTTCCAGTAATAACCTTGGAATTGACTTATTTGGGGGAACAGCATCCTGATATTTTGCTTGTCTTCTCGGCCTCATCTTACCAGCTTCTATTGTATTATTTAGTTTTAGCTACAAAGTACCTAAACCTCTTGGGCTTCTGTCCGAGGATTGGTTTCTCCTCTCATTAAGCACCACTTTCATGTTATCTCACCCACTCCTGGGCCTCCCTATATCACAGATATGTGAATGAGTCTCGTGTGGTTATTTTTATCTTATTGCTGCTTATTTTCGAGCTACTTTTTAAACGTTTTTGTTTGAGAGTGGGATTGTGATTTTTAGCTCATGCAAAATTCCACTAGAGTCCTTGCCTCATATACTGACCTCTTTTGTCTATTTCTATCCCAGTACACCTTATGCTTTATGAAATGTTTAAGTCACAAACATAAGTGTTGTCTTTGACTTCTCTACATCTTGATCTCATAAATAATAAACAAAATCTATACATCCCACTGCAAATATTCTCAATGCCGTTTTCCCCAGACCACTAACTAATATTTTGGAGATGTTCACATTTTAAATTTGCTTCTTTTCCTTAACATCACTTCCCCTTATCTAGTCTCAACCCTTCAATAAACTTTCTAAAACATAGACTTAGTCTTGGCATTTCTGTGTACACACTGTTTCGGTGATTCCTACTACACAGGAGGTAAAGCCCAGACTGCTTAGAAGGCATTGTACTTTTCTCTTTGCAAATTATTTGATTTATTTGTACATTTTCCTCTTATTCTTATTGTCAACTACGTTAAACATTGCAAAATTTCTGTACTAATCTATTTGCTTGGTATGATTCACAGGGTGTTTTCTATGCCTAGTGATTCCTACACAGACTAGGTACCAAAATTACATCATCAAGCAGACAAAAACCATTAGGTAGTATTCTGTATGTAAATTTATAAAATTTGTCATTGGGAAATTGAAGCCTAAAAATAATAAACTTTAATATTATTTTGTTTAAGAAAATTAAAGAGTCAAGAAATGGTTCAATTTTAAGCAAAATTTAGTACTGTAAAAATACATTGTCAACTGAATAAATCCATTCTATTTTCCTTTCACATGGAAATTTCAAAAGTTTATCAAGCGGTGAAAAGTATACATATTTTTATCGGATTTGATATTAATAAAAGAAAAAAGTTTACTTTGTGCATATGACACATTACTTGTTATTACTGGGTCACATTTAAAAGTAAAAGTTAACTATAGAAAATGTCCATGGTGAAGGTCTGACAATAAGTCACAGAATTCATGGTAATATCTATCTATCTATTGGTCTGTCTTTCTTCTATCTATCTATCTATCTATCTATCTATCTATCTATCTATCTATCTATTTATCTATCTATCTATCTCAAATCCTGGCCAGTTTCCTTTCCCTCCTCCTCTCCCACCTCCCTTCTTCATTCCCCTCATCCACTCCCTGTCCTTTTTTATTCAGAAAAGATCAAGCCTCCATGGATATTGACAAAACATAGTATATCAAGTTGTATTAAGACTAAGCACCTTGCATTGTATTAAGGTTGGGAAAAGCAACCCAGTATGAGGAACAGGATCCCAAAAGCCAGTAAAAGAGTTAGAGACATCCCCTACTCCTACTGTTAGGAGTTCCACAAAAAGACCAAACTACACCAACCTCACCACATAACCTTTGGCCTACAGTCTGTCCTGCCTGTGGGATGTGCTGTAAAGGCTGCTAAGGGTAAGGGTGGAACAGAGATCAAGTGGCCAAGCAAGGACTGGTCCAATCTGTGATCCATGAGAGTAAGTCCACCCCTGACACTGCCTGGAGCACGAGGACCCAGAGATGGGATGGCCCAGAGACCTAGGATAGAACCAAACACAACTGCAGACTATAATTTTAAAGAGACATTTGTTTGCTAACTTGAGAGCAATGTGAACATAACATGTACTTATTTACAGCACATAATTCTGCAGTTAAAAGAATCTTCCTTAGTATCACTGCGCTAGTTATATAAACTAAGTCCTTTGATAAAAAGTGTTTATTTTAACTTCTCTGTTATTTGTAGTGTTTTTCACTTTGTTCATTTTTTATTATATAAATTTAAAAAATTAGCAGATTAAATCTATATAACTAAAGTAATAAAATGAATGTGTTGTTGCTCTGTCTATAATTCTTTCTTTCTCTCTTTTTAAACAAATTGCATACTCAGACACTGTAGTCCAGGCTGACCTCAAGCTTTCAACCATCCTCCTGCCTCAGCCTCCCAATTACTGGGAGTATAGGCATGCGTTACCATGCTCAGCTTACATTCTATAATTCTTACCTGCTGTAAGTTTCTTGACTTTGTTAGAAATTATTTTATAGTATAATTTATTTTAATATTTTAACACAAAGATTTAATACTATCTTTTTAAAGTATTAAAGTATTAAGTATTAAAGGATGAATAAATATTTCATGGAGTTAGATTCCAGAAAACATAGTTCCAAATACCAAGGGCTTATTGCTTACTGTTCACTTTAACTTTTGCACCAATTGAATTCTCCCCTGCCCATGATAACTTTTCTCTCTGTTTCTAAGCTAAGAAAGTGGATGGGAAGTTTACACAAGCTTTTGATTTCATAGGTCAACAAATAAATAAATCTGATACAGCTTATATTTAAGACTCAGAAATGTTTAGATATAGAAATAGATGTTCAGGAAATACAGGAGTGATTTTTTCAAAATGCTTAGTAGAGTTATTCTCAATTCTTCACCTCTCTCTTGTTTAGAAGAGTCATCCACCACACGATCTGTGAACATAAGTGGAACAAGAATAAGTTAGTCATGTCTCCCCTGCTCTGTGGATTTGAATTCCATCACATAGTTTGTGAAATGTTAGTGGATGTGCTAGGAACAATATCATTATGTGTACATTCATTCCTTGGTTTGCCTTCTCAGATTTCTGTCATTATCATGAAAAAATGATGCCAGGAGTAGTAACTGGGATACAAGCAAAATAAGAAGACACCAGAAACTCAAATACCAGTCATGACCTTGGAAAATCTCAGCTGGGTTTAGCAGGTACATGAACAATGCCTCATTCTACAAGCAAAAAATAAATAATAGTTTTAAGCCACTAAGGGTTTACAGTTGTGGTTATTACACAGATGTCCTGTTAAAAACATATTTGATGCCTTCATATTTTCATCTGCTGCATTTGTTGGTATACTTTTTTTTTTTTTTTGGTTTTTTTCGAGACAGGGTTTCTCTATGTAGCTTTGCGCCTTTCCTGGATCTCGCTCTGTAGACCAGGCTGGCCTCGAACTCACAGAGATCTGCCTGCCTCTGCCTCCCGAGTGCTGGGATTAAAGGCGTGCGCCACCACCGCCTGGCGGTATACTTTCTTTCACATCTGTTTTATGATGTTTTATATAACTTAGGCCATTTGTAAAAAAAATTTTTTCTAGACAACATTCCAAAATATGTAAAAACATTATTTGTTTTGTTTCAAATAACTTAGCAGTTATAGTTTGTTTATAAATTAACTTCAAATCAGTCTGTAGAAGACTTATATGTAGTAAAAGATTGCATAAGCACTATGCTTAACAAAAGTTTTATTGATGTTCATTTCAAAATTTTCATTTGTATACTAATATAGTTGCTTGTAGGAATCAATATTTTTCAAGTATTTTCAGTTTATATGAGTTTTGAGTTATTTGAATATTTGAAGTTAACATTTGAAGTTAACTGCTTTTGATATCCTTTATGCCAAATTTGCTAGTAATTTACATAACATTATGGTTGTGCTAGATATATTTAATTGTAAGAAAAAGAAAATATTATGGCACACAACAGGCTAAAATGCTGGAAAGATGAGAGAGCAATGTGGTTGGAATCAGCAGTGGGTGCTGATGGGAGTTCTTTTCAAGCTGTGACACCTTCAGTACCTGCAGATTCCCAACATGTTCCACAAAAGCATGTTTGATGTGCGGAGGGAGGACCATCTTGTCAGCTTTGGAAATTCTGGAGTATATATAGTTAAAGTTCCTGCTTAAAGCACAATGAAATAAGCACCACAGGAGAAGCACACTGTAGACATTTTATAAGCAAACAGTACTGTAAAAGATACCTCAGCAGTCTTGAGCAAAAGCATTGTATAAATCCACACTACTCTTGTGAATAATGGAGATGGTTGTGTTTGCCATGGTGCCTTTTTCTGGGGATCTCTCGAAGCACTTTGTAAAACTTCATAAACGTCTTGGTGTTTGTAGATACTGGAAGTTATATTCTAGCCCATTAGTGTGTCACATTTATTATTGTGCAGTGATTTGTACTTCAAGAACCAGGACAAGTAAACTCTGTTGAGTGTTAGATTAAAAGGCTAACGGTGGCACCTTGCAGCAGAATGAGCAATTCAGAAATCTGCAACTACATCCTCTCTAGACAGACTGTTTCTGATGGTCTCTACAGTCTCTTCCTTCTTGTTTTCGTTCTGGTGAGGGGTACTGTAGTCTGCTGTCAGTTACCACATTTCCAGAGCCTAACAACAGGCAACATCTGAGTAGCTGGAATCATCAGAGACTTCTTTTCTTTTTTTCTCTTCTTTTCTTTTTCTCTTTCCTCCCTTTCCTTTTCCTTTTCTTTCTTTGCCACTTTTATTACTTTTTTCTACTAACAAACTCTCTTGTAATTTGTCAATCAGAATTATTGAACACACAAAGAAACTACATTCGCAGTGTGATTTGAATTTTGTCTGGGTAACCATTAACCAGTGTCCCCATGCCATGGGGAGGGGCAGGCAAAACAGCCTCGTGAGAACTGAGTAGAGTGCTTACACAATGCACACTGTACCATGAGCATCTGGCTCTTTATGGACGTGCTTTGCTAAAGACTCAGTCACTGTGGAACTGAAGACTGGATTTGAGGTTGTCTTTGAATAATAATTATTTACTAAATGTCTTCAGGAAATAGTGGTTTTCACTTAATTTTTTTTTGTCATGTGATATCTTTACCTTGGTTTTACATCAGAATTTCATTAGCTTCGTAAAATTGAGTTTTTCTGTTTTCCACTTTCTTTTAAAAATGTGTTTATGATGGGTATTATCAGTCCCCCAATATTTAGAAGAGCAGAACAGAGGTCACTGCTGAAACTACTTTTAATTCTACTGATTGGAGTATTTCTGGGTTTAATTTGTCGCAACACTTTAAAGATATGTTTAGACCATCCTATTTCACTAGCATATTTTACTACATTTCATTTCTCAGAACCTTTTAATTTTTGTAGGTTATAATTATTCATGATATTATCTTATTAGCTTTTCAACCATTTTTTTCCAGATACAGTTTTTATTATTTAGTTCTAGCTCAATTACATCTTTGGAATACATGGCATGTAAAATTGAAATTTATTGTAATTCAATGGCAGTTTCTACATGACTCCTTATATAACTGGTATTTAAATGTCTCATATATCTTTAATGGAATTTTATATTTACACTCAAATTAATTTTCTATATATCTAAATAACAAAATTTTTAAGAATGTTATTCAAAATACTAGATTCAGGTGTGTGTGTGTGTGTGTGTGTGTGTGTGTGTGTATCTAGAAACTATCAGTCACTGGAGCATTAACTAATTCACTTCTAAGTAACTCAAAATTACATAGATGAAACAGTCACATGTATTTTAAAATAGAAAATACTTTCAAATAAAAGAAAAAAATTTACCTATATCAAAATAGTATCGAATGTACAGTTAGTGAATATTTACAAGATTTTGACAGCATTATCTGTACATAGAAAAGAAAAGATGAAATCCAAATTCAATATACTACATCATTGTGCAGAATAATATATATATATATAAATATATATATAGTGTGTATGTGTGTGTGAGAGAGAGAGAGACAGAGAGAGAGACAGAGACAGAGAGATGAATGTAGAAAGGAGACTGTGAGAGGGGAGAGAGGAGGAAGAGAGTTAGATGGAGAGAGATGAGGAGAACAGCAAGTGTAATGTGTGATGAAAACAGAAAGCTTGCCATTGGGGGATAGGAATAGATCAACCACAAAGAAAGTGTGTGTGTGTGTGTGGGGGGGGGGTTGGTCAATTAAAAAAAGTTTAATCATACATATGTGTGAAAATGTAACAATGAAACTCAAGTCTTTATGTACTAACAAAAAATACTGAATAAATAAAGAATACATTATAAATAATAAATTATAAAACACTAAATTAAAAATATCCACATTTTTATTGTTTTTTGACCTGCTTGCTGCAGTGTTTGTGGAGGGACATGCTACTGAATTCTTCTACTGTGACATTACCTACTTGCTTATTCTCATCAGACTTACATACTTTTGTTTCATAGCTGTGTGTATGTGTGTGTGTGATGTGCATATGTATGTATTCAGGTGTGTGTGAATGTGCCTGTGGTTGTGCACACATGTGTGCTGTGTGTGAAGGCCAGAGTTCAACATGGGATGCTTTCCTCTACTGATTTCCACCTTACTTTTTGATACAAAGTCTCTTTCACTGAATAAGGAATTCACAGATTCAGCAACACTACCTCAAGGTATTCCTGGAGCCTCCTGTCTCTACCTCCTGCAATCCTCAGTGCTAGGATTAAATAACTATGCCTGTAGTTGTAACATGGGTGCTTGGAGATACAAACTCAGTTCCTCACAAATGTACCTCAATCACTTTACTCACTAAGCTTTCTTGCTACCCCAAGATTTTATTTTTAAAATATAAAATTTGAAATTATATCTCAGCTAAAGATAAATTTCTTTGTCATTATCAAATGACATCCTTAATTTAGTAATTCTTTAATGTGTGTGTGTGTGTGTGTGTGTGTGTGTGTGTGTGTGTGTGTGTGTATTTAGCTGGGTTTTGAACTCATGGCCTCTCACATGTATAGCATCTGCTACATTCCCTGAGCTACATTCCCATCTCTATTAATGATGCTTAGATTTTTATCTAATTTATCTATTGTAGCTACCCCAACCTCTTTAAATATAATCAGAGTACATTTTTGTCTATTCATTTACAGAAATTTTTTTCTGCATTATCAATTTTTGATTTTCCAAGTGGAGCACACACTTTACTTATATCAACGCAATTAATGTTACATTTTCAGATTCATAGTTTTAGCATTGTTTTCTGCTTTTTAAAAATCTGGGGATTATTTAAAATACTAACTTTTGTGGTGTTGGTATTGAACCCAAGGCCTCACACATACTAGGTACACATACTATGACAGAGCTAAATCCATAACCAGATCATACATTCAAATTTTTAATGTTTTCTCTACTTTAGTATTTTAAGATATTTCTAGTTTCTAAGTAAAATTAACAAAAAACATATACACACATTCATTCTTTTATGCTTATTGCAACTATCAGAACACACTTTTCGCTCTGACTTTTTTAAACAATTAAATTGTATTTTGATGAAAACCTGGAGTGTGTGAACATTTGTAAACAAGGAGCAATCACTTCAGTTTCCTGCCTCATAAGTCTTAATGAAAAAGCTTCAGTACATCGTGTGAACAGCAAGTGAGTAGAGCAGACTCATAAACCACTCTTGCCTGGGTCTAACTTTGAAAAGGCACCAGAGGAAAGCATGCTGATAAGATTGAGCAGCAAACGTCATCCTAACCATTTCAGTAAACCCAAGACAAATAATATTCCCTTTCGCACCTGGTTAGTGATCTATATGGATCTCGAGGAAGAAATACATTGACAGGAGCTCCATTGTGCATCGTAACCACATGTGGCTTGAACAACTTCACTTTCCCACTTATAAAGTACCCATTATAGAGTAGTCTGCATTTTATCTGAGGTGTGACAAATTTCAGTCTACACTGAAAGTACCCCGGCTGTCAATTCCTACCACTTGTGAAAAGTCCTAGTTGTACAGAAGAGACATTTCCAGAAATCTCTTAAACAGATGTATGTTTGTATATATTATACTCATTCTACATATTATATTCATTCCTGCTGAGGAAGAGTGGCCTTGGAGTGCAGATGGGGAGAGTCCACCAACACTAAGTGTAGTGCCTGGTGGTTTCCAGGAACATTTGCCTCATGGCATCAGTTTCTGTGCATCAGGACTGAGGTCATTATTTCAAGAACAGAGGTAAGCAGGGGAAATATCCAGCTTCCATACTCATGGGCTTGGGAGCACTTCCAGCAGCTGACCCTGGGGAATGGCTACAGAAGTTACTGACCACTGAAGGATTGTTGGACTCTACACCCTGGGAATCTCCATACAGAAATAACTGGACGTTGTAAGCTTCCTTCTTCCATTAGGACATCTGAACAAATGGTCTTTGGCCATAGTCATGTTATATGACAGTGTGATTGATCATTTATGGAGCACAACTATCCCTATATATTTGGAGTGTTTGGATAACATCTCCAAGCTATGTATGAAAACAGTCATGCCGTCAAAACCTGTTTCCCACAACCAGGTCTTTGGTCCTTTCTCCAAAGTAAACTTAGAGGTCTGCCTTCCTGCAATTATCTTCATTGGCAGGTATTTGGTCAGTGTTATGTGTCCAGGCAGAAGTATCTCATTTGAGACATTCACAGATACCCAAGGACATAGAATTACAAATGTCTGAATTTGTTGATTCACAGCCTTTTTATAGATAGGGAACAAGTGTGCCCTGGGCTCAGCCCACCAGCAGATAGGCAAGTGCTGCCCCAGGCTAATCTCATACTAACCAATTCTTAACTCCTTGTACTTTCACCTTGGTGTGTTAATCAGGCTATTATCTAACCACACTTAGGAGTGCAGTATTACATACGGATTCCCCCTTTTTCCTTCATAGATTTTCCTATTTGATTTAAGGTCTCTCTCCCTCTCCTTTGACCCTGTTCCCTTTAAGAGTTCATTGAGGCTTTTACAAGTCACTCCCTCCTTGAGTCGTGAAGAAAGCCTGACAGTCACTGCCTGGTGTAAACTCTGATCCGCTTTTGTGACCCTGAACGAATTCAAGCCTGTGACCTTGCTTTGGCCAGGGAATTGCTGACTGTATGTGTATAAAAGCTGGAAACTTCAGAGACCCGTGGTAGAACTAAGGTAGAGAACAAAGAACAGCAGAGAGATGTAAGGAGTCAGGCAAGAGAGGAGCTAAGAATGAGAGCTGGAAAGAAGCTGTAGACTTAGAGAAGCAGTAGAACAAAGGGAGAACAGCAGAGAGATGAGGAAGCTTGTTTAGAACAATAAAGTGAATAGACAAAAAGAGCACAGTCTGTGTAGATTCACTTGATATCCTTAAGACTAGATTTCTAGCTGGTTGTAGATTCTCCTGGGGACCCTGGGAGAGTGTTATTCAGGGCTAGACTCTAATAGTCTTCATTAATTTACATTGGGTTTTGGGCTTTGATTTATGAATTATAATCTTTTGCACTTAGAAACAGATTCCACTGCCTTCTTTTGGTTGGGAAGCCAGATGTCAGTCTAATTGCTGCTTTTCTAATGTGATCTCGATTTTCCTCTGGATTCTTTCAAGCTTTTACTCTTTGGAGAGTTTGTGTTAGCCAGGGTGTGTCACAATATCTCTAAGAATCTATCAGTGACAGTGCCCTTTTCTTGTCCTGGAAGACACTGCCAAAGAATGTTATCTCTAAATGTGAGATTCTTCTCTGCGAGCCGATTTCCCTGAGATTTTTGCTCTTTTAATTTTCTATTCCTAGTAATCTCTTTGATGTAGTCTGATAAAAGATTTCTATTATTTTGTATACTTCTAGAAGCATCCTTAATAGAGGGGTTGCCTAAAATTGCCTACTTTCCCAACTTTTATGAGAAAGTGTAAAGATAATGTTTTACTGAAGCTAGAAATATTAAAATGCATATTTTATACTTAATTTACAAAAGCTACTAAAGAGAACCAGATATTCAAATATGGTATAATATTCTGAATAAAAATATCATAAATACTAAAATGATATGATTGTTAGAGTGAAGTAAAAGTGGTAAAGTTCAGATATAAGAGGATGATTATGTTGTTTTCTCCTTGATCTAAAATGACATGCATCTGTGTTTGCAAAAAATTCTGTGATTTATGCATGTGGATTAATGTGTGTCTGTTATATTTAGCAACAACTATATAGTATTAAAGGATAGTTGTATAGATAGGGCAAGCCCTTTTGCAGTGTTGGTGTGAGTGTACATTAGTCTAACTATTACAGAAACCAGTGTGAAGGTTCCTCAATAGTAGAACTTCCTTATAATCCTGTTATTCTCCTACTGACAATATGTATAAAGGGCCATAGATCAGGGCTCTCTTGTTTCACGTTCAAGCACAAAGAACATATGGGCTAAATTTCAAACAGGATCCTGATCTTAGATGGCAGACACAGTTGGATAGTCATGTATTACAATACTTAGATTTGCAGCAGACATCACAAATGTTATGCACCAAGATACAAGAGAAGACCATGGCCTCTTGGCTGCGTACTGACTGGCTAAGTTGAATGAATCAAGTGCAAGGGGTGGGGGGAAGACCTCTAATTGCTTTCAGGATTGTGTTTGGGAGAAATGACAGGCTTTGGGTAGATTTCTCTAAGGCAAGATAGCAACCAGCTAATCCTACATATAATCCTACACACAGAGATGATATGCTCTTTCGTAATATATTTGGTAGACCTATAAGAAATTTAAATTAAAGCAATCTTCAGTCCACTGGTGTATGATGAACTAGAGACTAATAGGGTATTTTAAGCGGCTGTATTAAAAAGTAAGTTTGAACACAGGGACTTGATGCACAATTGTGGAGCAGCTGCTGTGAATATTAATAATACTGGTTAATGATTTTTGTTTTCCCTTGGCACATTTGGAAATTGTTTTAAATTAATTTTGAAAATGACTGTTCCTTGTTGCCTTTTAGCAGCTTTTGCGCAGTGTTATGTCACTTTACCCTGCTGGCTGCTGCTTTTCTGCATGCAAACACACAGACGCTCCTATGAAGACATAATTAGTGTGGTGGGTTGGCGTTTGTGTTTTAACAACTAAAGCCGTGTTTCGGGAGTCAGTAACAAGAGCATTTGTTGATTTTTAAAATTGCAAACAGTTATAATAGATTTTTGCCTCTCACATCTAAATCATTCACTTTTCATGAGGACTTTTTGAAATTCTGTGCAGCTCTGTTTTTAGTCTCCAGACTTTTTGAGATGAATTTAACATTGGTGGTGTTAGCATTTTATGACCCTAGATGGTGCCCAACAGAAAACAGAAAAGCTTTGGAGGTGACAACTATTCTGAACCATCCAGTATTTTTTCCAACTAATCTGTTTTGGTTGTGGTAGGTCTAATTTCCCACATAAATGATTAGTTTATTTTAATATGGCCTTAGGTTTTTGTCAGCTACATTTGGTTCATAATTTAGCTGGCTTTCACTGGCCTCTTCTTTAACTGTGTACATTATAGAGTTATTTCTGAATATTACTAGCTGCCTTAGAAAGATAAATATGTTATGACTAACCAGAGCATAAAAAGTCACTGATTATTCTGAGGAACAAATACTGTGGAAAACAATATTTTTCCCACTGAATGCATAAGATTTAGTTTTCAAGTATTTTAATAACAGATTTAATAATAATGGATTCTGGCCAGATGTGATGGCATAAGCCTGTGATTCTAGCCTTGGGAGGTGGAGGCAGGAGAATTAAGATTTTTTGGTCATCTTTACCTATGTAGCAAATTTCAGAGCATCATGAACCACATGAGACCTTGCCAGAGAGGAGGTGGGAAAGACGAAAAAATAGAGGGATTGAGATTGGAAAAGATTCCAAATACAAGTTGATAGAAACTGAAGGCTAATAACTCTATTTCAGTCAAAAATAAACCTATCTTTAGGAATTGAAGTAATATTGTAAATATATTTAGCATATTTTAAAGATTTAGCTTGAGTCCTTAGGTATTTTATGCAATTTTAACAAAAACATACAATAGTGGGTATTTGTAAGTGCATCATAAGCACTTTTTGAAAGCATTAACCTATGTACCTATGTCTTTTAGATTGACATAAAAATTGTGCATGTCTATGGCATATATCATGATATTTAGATTCTTTTACACATTGTGCTATGATGTGAAAAGGTATTTTAGATCTGTACCACTGTTACTATTCTTATTTCTTGGTAGTGATGTACTGTAAATCCTTTCTTTCAGAAATTTTGAAGTTTATAATACATTGTTAAATAATAGTTTCTTTTCTGTGAAATAAAATACCATGTCTTATCACTCCTAACTTTAATGTGGTCCCTACACACCCATCTTCCCTCTTTTCTCCTATCTCCTTTCTCAAGTTTTTACTAACTACTGTTCTCTCAACTTCTATGGGATCAAGTGTTTTCAAGATCACAAATATTTTGGGTCATTTAATATTTATTTTACTGTGCCCAACTAGCTTATTTTACATAATGACCTCTAAGTTGAAAATGACAGTGTTTTATCTTTTTCTGGCTCAACAACATTCCATGTGAATATGGAGCACATTTTCTTTGCCAGTTTTTCTTCTGATGGATCCTTAATTTTATTGAATACTTTGGTTATTGAACAATCCTTCAACAAACATGAACATATACTTGTCAGTTTGACATATAATCTCATTCCATTGGTCACTTACTCACCAGTGGGATTGCTGGATAGTGTGGTCATCCTATTTTTATGTTTTGAATAATTTTCATAGTGATCTCCATCATAACTGTACTAATTTACAACACACACACTTCATTCATAGTGGTTAGGGTTCTTTTTTCATGTTCTTGCCAATACTTGTTATCTCTTTTTTTTTTATAATAGCTACACTAAAAATTCAAATTAGAGGTACATTTCTATAATGGCTTATGGTGTTCAGTGGTTTTCCATACATCCATTGGACATTTACATGTCTCTTTCCTGTTTGTTTCCTTCGGTATACAAAAATACTTCAATTTAACATGCTGTCTTAATTTTTCTTATGTTAGAGATAATATCAAGAACATTTTGTACAGATTATCTCTGTCCGTGTGTGTGTGTGTGTGTGTGTGTGTGTGTGTGTGTGTTAGAGAAATACTCAAAATATATTCTTTATCCAGTAGTTTACTTAGGTCACACAGCTAAAGATTCATGAGTGTGACATTGCATCTGTTCAGCCTGGGTGAGAGCCTCATCAGGAAGCATCATAATTTTGAGAGTGAACACAGAACAAAAAACCACATGGAAAAATGGAAAGCAAGAGAAGCCAAGCTTGTTATTTGTATAGAACTGGCTCTCTTGGGGAAAGATCCCAGGGGACCATATTAGTCTTTTTTCTAGACATATTCCTGTTTTTTCCTGTCTTTTTTAGTTAGGTGTTTTATTTTTCAAGTTTTCTGAGATGAAATCTAAACCCTGATTCTACTGTATTCCACACATTTGACATCTTATGATTATTATTCTTACTTCATTTTTATCCTTTAAAATTCCGACTCATAATGGGCTTCTCAGTCTAATACAATTTCTCTAGCACATTACCTTCCATTGAAGTAGTATAGTTATTGATACATTAATATTTACTCAGAGCAACTTATAGTGGTTCTGCATGACTCATCTTTTGTTCTCCTTTATAAATTGCTTTTCTCTTCATCTCTGGATTCAATCAAATATTGCTTATTTATTATTCCATTTATTTTATATTGGCTTCTTGTATATGCTCATATTATGCTTTTCAGTGAATATCCTAGAAATTACCATATGCAACTATGACTGTAACTCTCTACATCATCTTCAATTACTTTTTTAGAAGTGGGAAGCTTACTAAAAGACTATTGCCCTTCCAAGTTGTTATGATGTCCTATTATCATTCAGTTGACATCTATGTTGACATCATTTTGTACTTTGTGTTTAATTATTTAACATCCATTTTTGTTTGCTCTCTCTAGTGGTTCTTGCCTTTTCCTGCATGGTTGTTTTGCCATCTGGAATCATTTTGATTCAGTGTGAAGAAGTCTCTTGAATATTATTTTCAGTCAATGTTTGACCTTAATTAATTCCTTCAACTTTTGTATTAAAATATATTTATGCTAATTTTTATTATACATTCAATTTGGTTGAAGTCAGTAAATTACATTTTCTTAGAAAATTACCAGTCTTATCCAGTATTCAAATTTCTTTCATTAATTTATAAAAAGTCATTTTTTATGATTTGATTTAACTTATTTTCACCACCAACTTATATCTTATTATATATGCTCACTTATTATTCACTAAACGATGGAGTATAGTGTGTTTTTTCCAAGGGACAATATTTTTTAATTTTGATTAGTGGTTTTAGTCTTATTCATATAATGACTAGCTTTATGTTATAATTCAAAATCTCCTGTACTAATATTTATTCATTTTCCTTTCTCTTTTACTTTATTTTGTTTATTCCATATCAAGTTTGGTATCCAGTACATTGTTTTTTATTTCACTTTCATTGTTTTGAGATAATATCTCATATAGCTTAGGCTAGTCTGGAGCCTACTACATAGCAAAGGATGACTTTCAATTTCTTATCCTCTTCCCTGTTCTTCCAGAATGTTGAGGTTATAGATGTCTGCCACATGTCTTGTCTTATGAGGTGCTGAGGACTGAGCCCAGGCTTTCTACATACTAGGCAGACATTGTCAGTTGGATTGCATCCCCAGCTAATTTCTTCCCTCCCTCCCTCCCTCCCTCCCTCCCTCCCTCCCTCCCTCCCTCCCTCCCTCCCTCTCTTCCTTCCTTCCTTTCTTCTATATTGATGTAAGATTATAAGCACTCTTCCTCATTAACACCTTTTCATATGTAGCTCACTTCTTTCTAAACACAAAGAACCAACCATTTCTCTCTCAGATTTGATTTTAGGAGTAGCGTTGTGATGTGAGACAAAAGAACACAAAAAAAAATGATATACTTCTCCTCAACATTGGCCACGTGAATCTCTTCCTAATAATCTCTTTATTCCTTTTCTCTTCCATTAGGTAGCTGAGTACAAGGATAGAGGCCATGGATAAAAATACTTAAATTGTAAAACTGACTTTACTCCTTGCATTTTATACAAGCCATATCACTCATTCATTTTAACTCTATTTGAAATTTGATGTTCAAAGTCATTATTGTTATGTATTACCTACTTTCTTTTTTCAAAAATTAGTATTAGGTAAGTTTTGCACTTCCCCTTTTCTGTCTAATCAAAAAGGAAGGTTTTAACTTTAACATAGTAAAATTACATATAATAGAACAGTTATCAAGCAAGAAGTACAGTTACAATATCTAGTCTATTTGTATTTGGCAAAACTAAAGAAAATATTCTACAATCTATCTTATTTTGGTGAGTCTAAATTTTTATATCTAGCTTATCTTTTTTCATAACCAAGGAAAATTATAACATTCTAGTCTTCAACTACATCAAAGACCCTAGAAGGATATAATATTACCTAAGTAAACAGGAAGTGCATTGTAAGCAACTTCCAAAAATCTAGAATGACAGAGACAGCTGGCTGCCTGGACAGTCACCCAAAGTTACTCTGCAATGTTGGAGCATCAATCTTCAGCCTGTAGACCTAGAATTTTTTTACTTGCTTCTCTGTGTGTCCTGGAGAATATCTGGCAGTCCCCTCTGTGAAGCAGGAACCTGAAGGACCATCTCATCTTGCAAAGTTCAGTGGTCACCTTCCTATGGGTCCTACATGTCCAGTCGATACAACATTTTATCAGCAGTCTAGGCAAGAGCAGTTTCTTGCCCAAATGTCTATTTTTGCCAAGAAGATAAACTCCATATGGAGTGTCTTTGACAGTCATCTTCCTCTTTGAAGTAAATCGGTGCTGCCAGGAGCAGACATGTCTCATTGTCCATGAAAGTCTAAGTTTTTAAAACATTTTAAATATCATATTCTGTAGGTCTTTGAAGTGTTTGAAGATTACCTACATAATTGAAATATATCTCTGTATACCTAGAAAACTTAACTAATATTACTACAAGTTTGACTATCATAGAAGATTAATTAATAATCTGTATTTCTTCATTATACATTATAATTTTAAATGAGTTACACAAAAAATACTTAAGAAGAGTAGAAATATACATATAGCATTGCAGTAGGAAGTTTTCCTGTGTCACGGTCGGCCAGCAGTCAGGACAAATCTCTCCCATTCATGTCCCCCAAGTAAACACGTAGAGGCTTATATAAATTATAATTGCTTGGTCATTAGCTCAGACTTATTACTGACTAGTTCTTACATTTAAATTAACCCATAATTCTTATCTATGTTTAGCCACGTGGCTTGGTAACTTTTCTCAGTTCTGCCTTGTTATCTTGCTTCCTCTATGTCTGGCTGACAACTCCTGACTCTGCCTTCTTCTTTCCAGGATTCTCCTTGTCTGCTTACCCTGCCTATACTTTCTGCCTGGCTACTGGCCAATCAGCATTTTATTTATCAACCAATCAAAACAACAACCATTCACAGCATACAGAATGATCTTCCACAGCACAGTATAACAAAATTAACTTTAAATTTGTATCAATAAACTAAAATCCATAGCAATGTAAAGCATTTTAAACAAGTTGTTGCTCTTCAAAAGTAGATTCAATAATCTAGCCTCTCATTCTATCATAGCTATATCTATCCCTCTTTTTTCTTTTTTTTTCATTTTTCTTTATTAAGAAATTTTCTACTCACTCCACATGCTATCCCCAGACCCCCCCTCCTCCCTCCTTCCCATCCCCAGCCCTCTTTCCCAAGCCACCCCACATCCCCCAAATCGAGGTCTCCCATAGGGAGTCAGCAAAGCCCAGCACACTGAGCCTAGGCAGGTCCAAGCCCCTTCCCACTGCACCAAGGCTATGCAAGGTGTCATACCACAGGCACCGGATTCCAGGAGCCTACCCATAGACCAGGGACAGATCCCAATCTCCCTGCCTGGGTGCCCCCCAAACAGTTCAAGCCAAGCAACCATCTTCCATATCCAGAGGGCCTAGTCCAGTCCTATAGAAGATATTAGAGATCTTAAAAGAGGAAATGAAAAATTCCCTTAAAGAAATCGAGGAAAAGTTGAACAAAAAATGGGAAGAAATCAGTAAATCCCTTGAAAGCCAAAAGAAAGCAATTAAACAAGTGAGAGAAACAGTTCAAGATTTCAAAACTGAAATGGAGTCAATAAAGAAGACACAAATTGAGGTAATGCTGGAAGTGGAAAATCTGAGCAAACGAACAGGAACTACAGATGCAAGTATAACCAACAGAATGCAAGAGATGGAAGAGCAGATCTCTAGTGTTTTGTTTTTTTTTTTTTTTTTTTTTTGGTTTTTTGAGACAGGGTTTCTCTGTGTAGCTTTGCGCCTTTCCTGGGACTCACTTGGTAGCCCAGGTTGGAGATCTCTAGTGTTGAAGATAGGGTAGAAGAAATAGATTCATCAGTCAAAGAAAACTCTTTTTCTTTAGAAAGATATTAACTATGACCAATAACAATTTGTAACCAATCTCTAAATATTGACAAATATCCATAGTCCAGTTTCTGGGAATGTGGGCATAGTTTTCTAGGATACTTCCTGTTGATAGGAGGCACTGAGTGTCTTATGGGGATCCTGAGAAAATTTGAGTTAACAGTCAAGTCCTGGTAAGACCGGCTATAACCTTTGTTGATAGGTACCATCTGTTAAGGTTCAGGAGGTCTGGTTTGATCAAATCTGATCCATCCTAACCTAGAACAAGTCCATAGCCTCTTATTTCCTGTGGAAACAAAAGCAGAGCCTCCTTTCCAAAGCAACATATCCTTCGATCCAAATGTTGAAATCAAGATAACTTTAAACTATGCATATTGGTTTAACTGAGCAGCCTTTACAATCAAATGTCTTTCTGCAGTTAAAAATCCCAAAGACAGTATAATTTAGACTGTTTGTGTGATTTCTATCTTTATGTGGCTTATTTTTTATATTTCTTTTACTTTCTCTTTAAAGACTTTATTTTCTAAAACTTTCTATTTCTTTATAACTGTCTATCCTCCTTTTCCTCTCTTTTCCAAGCCTGCATGCATTTTTACACATAATGTAAACCATTTAGAGGTTTATTTTATCTGAATCTGTCTTATTGTGAATCTATTGCTTTAAATCTATTGCACAGCTTGGAGACACCACTGTGTACTGCAGGGGGAATCCACCATTCTGCTTCACTGGCGGCCAGTTCCATCTCACAGGTAGCTGTTGGGAGATGAGTCTCTACGCTGCTACTGGCATGAGACTGTGAGACTAGGAAGTCTAGCATGGCTTAATTTCTGTGCATTCAGAAATTCAATTTGCTCATTGAATCATAAGTAATTTTCTTATTCTCTTAAGTAATTTACACTAGACTCACTATCATATTTAAGAACTCCCAGCTCTCATCTTGCTCTTCTAATAACCAGAATAAATCTAAACATATCAATCCTCATATATATGAAAATTTTGTAATATATATATATGTTACTTAAATACTTATCTCCCATTGTTGTAATCTGTAGTACAGCTTTGTGGTACATCCTAAAAGAGGCAATTTCTGCGGGACTCTGTAGAGAGTATTTAGACAGTTATAAGATTCTCTGTTTTTATGGAATATTATCACAACTCATATACAAGAAGATTGCCAACACGTAAATTACTGAGCTATAGTGTTGTGTTGCAAATTGAGTATTTCACAGGATGATTTGCTAATTGCACAACACCTCCAGCCTTGATGAACTTGGACAGATCCTTCCTATTTTTTTTTTCCCTACTCGTGTCTTACTTGGTAACAAGGGCTGATTATTTTCCTGAAATGTGTCCTTTGTTTGCTTAACAAGCTGATACCTATTGATAAAGCAGCTTTACTTTTACATGGTAAATTATCTTAATTAACTTTAATTGTTCACAGACAATTTTATGCAAATGCAGACATTTACAAAATAGAAATATAAAGATTTAATTCAGGGATAAGAGAGCTCCATGAGAATTGAGTTTTTTGCCATTCTTTTTGAAATTTAAAATCGCTAATAGTGTTGGATGCAACAATTAAGCTGAGATAAGGAACACAATGATAATTTGCATGACCAGGGGTCAGAACATTGGGTACTGATGTATGCCTTTAGCTCTGGAAGAGTTTCAATTCAGATAAACCAATCAATCTGCTAATCAATCAGTCTATCTCTCTGTCTGTTTCTCTGTATGTGACTTTTCCCCCTGAAGTTGTAGGCTTTTAGCAGCTAATATCCAAAAGGGAAGATTTCAAAGCATTATGCTCTTCAACTGCTCACTTACCCTCATATCCTGAGGTCAATGTATTGTTTCATATACTTTTGAAATACAGCTCAAGAGTGCCAGTAAATTGTCAGCATGGATTTTGGAAAGAAACACACATTCGCACAATACTCTAAATGTCGGTTTAGAAATCACTAGTACTTGTGTATGTACTAAGGTCAGTCTGCAGTGAAAAGTAATAAAAATAATTATCAATAAGAAGCAAAGTAAGAAGAAATTATAGACAATAGCCATGGTACTGACTTCAGCTGTTGTAGGCCAGAACCACCTTTTTTTTCCTTCAGTGTAATTATATGAATCAAATTATTTACTTCTTTTTGTTTAACATAATTCAATTAGAGTGTTTATAATGAAGGGTTGTCCGTAACACTATGTCTCCATTATTAGACATTCCATCTCTTTCCTTCTATTGGCTCATTCTCCTCTCATCCTCATCTATTATGCAACTGTCTTCTCTTTCTTTCGTTCTCTTGATTGACACATTGTTCTTTCTGCAGTTATCTGGCTGCACTTTCTCATTGCTTCAACATACATTATTCTCACATATACTTGCTATTGTTTTTACCCTTTTTTTGAAGACAAATTCAACATGTGTTTGAAGAGTGTTGATGCTTTATTAGAAGACAAATTCAACATGTGTTTGAAGAGTGTTGATGCTTTATTAGACTCTTCTAAGCATCATACAATGAAACTAGTGGTGAATAAGACAAAGTCCTTCTTGTACAGGTGAGTGAGAGATAAATAATTAATAAATTAATTCTTGAACAAAGTAGACCATTGTTAAATGTATTATTTAAAAAATTATGTATATAGGTGTTTTTACCTGAATGTATGTTCATTCATCAAGTGCATGCCTAGTGTCCTTAGGGGCCAGAATACAGTATGAGATATTCTGGGACCAAAATTATATGTGACTGTGAGCTACTGTGTAAGTTCTTGGAATTGAGCCCGGGTCCTTTGGAAGACCAGACAGTGGTCCTAACCACTGAACCATGTTTCCAGCACCAATGTAAACAGTTTTTGAGCACATGGTGGTGTTTCCAGTAAAGTATAACTCAATGAAGCCAAGATAACTTGGCTCCTAGGTTAAAGTATAAATGGTGGTATTCATTGTTTCATGTTTTACAGAGCAGTCAATGCATATATAAGTTAGTAATATTTTGTGAAAATATTTTCTTTATTAGAAAGCAAGATGATTCTTCTTTTTGTTAGTTTATCTTCAGCATAAGAATTGTAGTATGATTCTGCCATCCAATACTTATCATCTAAATATAAGACCCTTAAAATTGTAATTTTAACCCATAGTACATAATTCAGTGTCAAAGAGTCACTATTTTATATTATATAACTTTTATTATATGAAGTTGTTATTTTTAGGTGTTGGTATTATCTTCTTATATAAATTTAGAAAACATAAATGCTATGAGGAAAACTTTGCATTGGGGGAGAAAGTGACAAGGATGAGTCTCTTCCAACTGGGTAAGGAATGGACTTTATATGACTGTGGTGTTTGTGCAGTTGCCTAGAAACACAGCTAGCATGCAGATATGGGAAAGGAAGAAGCTGTGAGTGGAAAGAATCTACCCATAACACGATAGACTTATTTGAAAGAGGCTACAAAGCCAGTCAATCTATGAAAGCCAAGGACACTCACGTGCATAGTGTATACCTTTGGAGAATTCCAAGAGAGAAATGTGACAGTCCTTTTTTTTTCCTCTCAAAGTCACCAAGGCATAGAGAGTTGTCTATAGTCACACAATGTTTTTTTCCATCTCAGGCTCTCAAATTTGTACTGGGCAGCATGAGGCAATGAAAGCTTATTTGTATCACCCCAGGTTGATCATGCCATTTTCAGAAATCTTTGCAGGGGTGGCTTAAAGTTTCACTTGAAACTACTTAACAGCTGCTGCAACTTCTTACTCTGCCTCATACTGGTTCTTTCCCTTCCCTTCCATGGGCTTTGATCTCAAGACCACTTTCTGAAGGTAGGCATAAATTCACTGATGCATTTGCTTAAATGCCATCCTCTTCAACCAGAAGTCAACATTCATTGTGGTGATAGTAGTCTTCTTAAGGTCCTAGCTACATCTAGCTACTATGATACTATATTCCATTGTCCTTGTTTTCTGTGTGCGCCATCACTACAGAAATCTTTCCAGGCCCCAAAGCACAGCCATTCCATGGTGTCAATCCACTGCCATCTTGCCATCTTATTGCTCAGTTTCACTCATCTCAGTGGTCTCATAAATTCCCTTTCTGTGAGATTAACAACGTCACCATTTCTTCGCTGGATTAGACCCTTGTTGCAAAAGATAGATTAACTATCTTTTAGGAAGGAAGCAAATGGAATTTTATTAACATAAATATTCCATGCACATAAGGGAGACACAGAGACAATGAAAAGTTCTCAGAGATAAAAAGTCACTTTCTGTAGCATCTTTAACAGGGAACAGAGTTTTAGAAAAATGATGAGACAAAGGAAAAGGACTTTGAGCCTCTGAGTAATTTATGGGGAGGGAAAGAACTGGAAGATGGAGGTTATTAAAGTTTATCATGTGAACTCCTCTGGTACTATGGACAGGCTCGGGGGAATCTAAAGATGCCTTCAACCATCAGCCCTTGTTGCTCCTGCTGTAGAGGGAGCATGCTTTTTATCTTTATAATTCTGTGTCTGACTTTTAGTAAAACGGGGGGAGGTAGAGTTTTGTGACAAAATCTTCTTCATGGCCTTCAGCTCAACAATTATTCATATTTAGGGAAAGCTTTTGGTCTTCTACATGTTTCAGACCCCCACCATACTCTGAATGCCATAGGTTGTAGAGTCTTTGGAAGGATGGCTCTGAGATTAAGATTAGCAGGCGGACTTGGGGTGGGGGGAGAGTTATTTTCTGCCTGAAACTGACGGCTTAACACGAAAAGGAAGACTTAGGCTGAGGGAACATGTAGCTTTGATGTGAATTTGAGGAAAGCCCCAGCTGACCCTGCAGGCAATTAGGAAAATGAGATTGCTAAAAAGCCATGAGCAGTGTGGGTATTTTAGTCTTGATGCTGATCAGTCAGCCAGACTCTGGTTTCCCAGGGAGAAAGTCTTTTGGGATGTGTGAGAATAATTTTCAGCTGAGATGGTTTCCTTGGCATTGAACCTGTTGATATTTTCATGTCTAAAATTACAGTCCTTTATTTCCTAAAGGCAGATGTCTGGGTGGCACATCACAATGGGTAGCACTCTGTTTATTAAGTGTTTCTCATTGTGTATTCTGATGCTAAGCAGAACTCAGAATACCTACAAACTCCTGTTGAGAACATCCTTCCCTGTCTGGATGCTACTTCCACACTTCCAGTCATGGAGGCAGAAAAATATGCTGCAGTTAGAATATTTGTACTTCACTTTTTAAAGGTCATTAACAGCACTCCTAAGAACAAAATGGCAAAATGAACCACAGGCAAACATAATTATGTAAATTTGTATTTGGATGCTTGTGTTTGAGATGTCAAGCCAACATGCTTGAAGGCTGTTTCCTGTTCACTGATTTGCTTTATGACTTGGTTGAAAATATCAAAGGAATGCTTGTGACAATTTTAGATGCTGTGAAGCTGGGAGGTTTAAGAAATATGGTAGGTGACAGAATCAGGTTCCATAAAAGGGCTCTTAACAGGCTGGTCTAATGGACTCAATCCAGTAAGATGAAATTTAATTGTGGCACATGTTGGGTCCTGCCTTCATGTCCTCACTTAGGTATAAAATAAGGGGTAGGTATTAGATTTAGCAAAAGTACCTGAAATCATTGTTAAACCAAAGTAATAGCCCAGATGTATGGCCGGTGACATTAACTCTGATCGTTCATGACCACAATCTGGGTGAAAGTTGAAAAATTCTAGTGCACAGGATCTACTCTCTGATTCATGGGTCTGGTCCAGAGCTGAGGCTTAAGCATGACAAATTTTTACAAAAGACTTTTGAGGTGGTTCACATGTACAGCCAAGTTTCAGTATCACACATTTTCATACAATATGACTTAATTCTTTGGCGTCACTGCTTCCTCCCTGTACTGAAAGGGGGTAGAGAAAAAGGCTGAGATAACCTAAGAGTGAGTTGAGGACATCGTCTCTAGTGTTAGAGGCTTTGAGCTGAAATGAGATTTGTTTTAGTCACTGCTTCACAACCGTTCAGATTTCAGACCATCTCCACTTGAATATTTTATTCGTTCCTGTCATGATATGAGCACCTGTTTCTTAGGTCTAGAGAGATAGCCTTTTAGTTAGGCACACTTATGGCTCTTCCAGAGAACTCAAGCTTAGTTCCCAGTATCCACAGGGTGGCTCACAACTGCCTGTAACTCCAACTCCTGGAAAGAATCTGATGCTCTCTCCTGGTCTTCTATGCACCCATGCACACAGGGCATATGTCACACAGGCCTACTTTCATACTCACAGAAATAAAAATAAACAAGAAATAAATAATAAACTGAAATAAAAATTTAAAAGAGTGCCTACTTCTTAAGGAATGCCGTTGTACTCACTCAGTAAGAATTCCACCCACTGAGCCCCAGCACTTGGGAGGCAGAGGCAGGCAGATCTCTGTACGTTTCAGGCCAGGCTGATCCATAGAGTGAGTTCCAGGACAGACAGGGCTACACAGCAAACTCCTTCTCAAGTCAAAACAAAACAAAAAACACAATGAAAAAACAACAACCCCCCACCCCCACCTCCAAGATTCTCCCCATTGAATTCTCAGCACAGGCCACTGTTAGGCCAGCTCTGAACTATAGTAATAGTGCTATCAGACTTAGAATATATAGTCCAGAGATTCCTCTTCTAGGGCCTCTGTAATACACAAGAAGACCTAACACATGAATCTGAAGAGAGCAGAGTTTGGACAATGGGCAAAAGCCAACTGGGAAGAAGATTCCAACACTTGGAGACATCAAATGTAGTGACAGCATCATCACAGATTGCCCTGCATGCTGTGTGGGTTTGCTAGCAGTCTCATTTTACAAGTATTTCCTGTTGCTATTTTCTTCTTCTGTTCCTTCCAACTTCCAGCTGCTGCAAGGTGAATTTCTTTACTGTGTGACACAGAGATCAGGATCACTTCAGCTCAGGATCACATATCCCATACTCTTCCTCATGCCTCTGAGAGATTTCCTCCAATTAATCATAGCCTTGTTTGCTACTGAGCCTAATCTCAGACTTGCATTCTGTCTCAAGACAGTGCTTCAGGCTGGCCCTCTGGCAAGGTATGATTGCTGTCATAAACATTGAAATAACTTTTTTATGCATGCAGGTGATGTTTAATAATTGAAGGACATCTCAAAGATATAAATATTTGTGGAAGACATCGAAATACGTGCTTTTTATGTGCAAAATATGTCCTTATTATGGACATAATGCTGCTTCTTAGAATCACAGAGAGGGATTACTCCTTCATTGCTCCTAATGATCCCTCACATTTTAACAGATCTTTATCAATGAAACTGTCCTGGTTACACTCCACGTTTTTACTTAAGCTGCTTCAGTAGAGATGGACAACTCTGTAATCTTACATTTAGCTTGTTCTTGTGAGCTCCTCTTCAATGGACTCTCCAGAATAGTCATTGTACTATCTCCTTAGTGGTTCATGGGTTACATACTCTTGTAAATAAAGGTATTCTCTCAAGTTCAGAGATGCACTGTTTCAGTGGCCATCTTCTCTGCATCATGAAGTGTTAGGAAGTCTGTAAGTGAGAGAGGGAGGAGAGGAGGTGGACAAAGAATTGTGTGTGTAGGAGAATGAGTGTTTTTTTTTTTTTTGAATGTGTATGCTTGAACCATAAATTCCATAAAGGTAAAGACGTTGTACTGATTTTTATGTCTTTGCTTTTGTCTCATTTCAAAATTTTCACAACTCGGGTGAAGAAGTAAGTTGTTTTCAGTCTATTGAGCTTTCCTCACTGATAGTTAGGTCAGAAGATGTTTGAGAAAAGAATGACGTGGAAAAATAATGGATGTGAATGTTGAGTGGTCAAGGCATCTGGCTTTGTCCTATAGAGGTAGTTTTATAAAATATAGTAATCTTTTCTATTTCTTGCCTTCTAAAGTATTAATGTTTTGCCAGTTATTTTTACCATAGCTTCATAGCTTTGTAGAACATAATACCAACCAACTACCTATTACTTAGAATAAAAATAATAAAGAACACCCTGCTTGAGCAGAACACTTGAATGTAATACTTCTGGGCATGGCATTTGAAAATATGAAAGGCAAGCTTGAGAGAACAATTTTAGATAGAATATCAGAGTAGTAGAAGGAAGAGGGATTTCCTATACATACTGTCAATTCTCTTGCTTTCATGGTTCATTTGTTACAACTGATGCCCCACTATTAACACACCATTTTCAGCTAAAAAAAAAAAATCCCTTGGCTACATCAGGGCTCCTCTTTGTATTCTTTATGAGTGTTGACAAATGTGTAATGACCAGTATTCACCATTATTGCATTTTTTAAAGCTGCCTTAAACCTCCCAATATGTTACCTATTTACCCATACTTCCTTTCTGGCCTCTGGTCCCTAACAATCACTGGCCTCTGTCTCTATACTTGCATCTTTCATAGAATGTCAGATAGTGACAATCTTGCATTATGCAGCCATTTCAGTTTGGTTCTTTACATGTAGCAATGTGTATTTAAGGCTGCACCATGTCACGGCTCATTTGCTTTTAACACTGAATAATGCACCTTGTCTGGATGGTCCACAGTTTACTCCTCCATTTATCTCCTGAATGACATCTAGGTTGCTTTCAGGTATCAGCAATCATGAAAAGCGGTACTAATAATCATCCATGTGCAGATTTTTTTTAATAGATGTCAGTTTTCAGCTTACTTAGGCAAATGTCAGGGAGCATAACAGTTGGGTTATTACTGTTATGGTAGGAATATGTTTAGTTTTATTAGAAATAGATAACATTTTTTCCACGTAGAAAATAATAAGCTGGTAAAAGTAGCCTCATAAGAAACTGTGGGAATGTCTTCCATTTCACACTCCCACCAGCAATGCATGAGAGTCCTGGTCATTTCAATTTCTCACCAGCATTCAGCACTGTCACTGTTATGTATTTTAGCCACTTTCACAGGTGTACAGTATATTGTACTTTGTTTTAATTTGCAGTTCCTTAAAGACATATGATGTTAAATATATTTTTATCTACTTATTTGCTACTTTAATGCACTTTGCTAAGGCTTGTGTCTATTCATTTTGTTCATTTTTAAATTGAGGATTTTTTTGTTTTTTTATTGATGAATTTTAAGAGTTCTTTGTATATTCTGAGAACATTTTTACCTAATAATTTTTATTTATTTTTTTAAAGATTTATTTATTTATTTCACGTATGAGTGCTCTATCTGCATGTACACCTTTATTCCAGAAGAGGTCATCAGATCCCATTATATATAGACGGTTGTGCTCCACCGTGTGGTTGCTGGGAATTGAAGTCAGGACCTCTGGGAGAGAGCAGCCTGTGCTCTTAAACTCTGAGCTATTTTATTCTGTAAAAATTTTACACATGTCTACTTTGCTTATCTGGATCCACTTCTCTTTCTCTTTTGAACTTCCCCTAGAAACTCTGCATGCTTATCTCATGACTTTATGCTCCCATTTTCTTTTCTTTTAAAATAATATAGCGAGTCAAATAGGGATGAACACATAGTCTTCCACTAGAATATGGGTAACCTATTAGTAGACACACTCTCAAAGAAGAATGATTCTCCCTTCCCCAGCATCCATCAACTGCCAATAGCTCTTCAGATGATGGTGGGACCTCATGAACCTGACCCCCACCTCCATCTATGCTGACAAAATTCATCTTGGAAGGTAGGTCTTAGACCTGTAGTCATACTTGGTGTGAGTTCCTAAGTGTGTCAGGCATTCTTTGTCCAGGGCACAGAATATCACAGCAATTCTCTTCATCTTCTGGCTCTAATATTCTTTCCCCTTCCTCTTCTATAATTTTCCTCAAGCCTGGGGGTGTTGAGGTGTTATATCCCATTTAGAGGCGAGTGCTTATAGTTTCACTTTTCTCACTGACTTTGGCTAGCTATTAGTCTTTGCATTAACCTCTGTCCATTGCAAAAAGAAGCTTCTCTGATCAAGGTTGAGAGTTTCACAGATAGGTGTAGACATATTTAGAAGGCAGTTTGACAATATAGTCATTTAGCAAAACAACAGTACTAGGCTTCCCTAGGGCCTACAAATTCACCACTCATGAGCCATTGACAGGGTTTACAGTATGATTTATGGATTCCCCTTGGGACTGGCCTCCAATCTAATCAGTGGCTGTATACCCACACAGCCGCCAGGCCACTGTTGTACACGTAAGTACATCTTGCCTGGCAAATTGAGATTGTAGCATTCAAGGACCAGCACTGGGTAAGACCACTGATGACTTTTGTTCCCCACAGTCTGCATAGTACTTTCTGCTGTATTGAACTGACCAGGAGTTTGATTGTTTTATTTTGTTTTGTTTATTGTCAAAACTTTTAAAAATATTTTCTCTATGCTCTTTTATTTACAAAAGAATAAAAGTTTTACTTTTAATAAAATCCAACTCATTATATTTTTTCCTTAGGGCTTGATTTTGCTTAAATGTGATAAAAAGTCACAATCAAACCCAATTCTTGATCAATTGTGTGTTTCCCTATGGTGTGTTGGAGGAGTTTTGTAGGTTTGTGTTTTATACTTAAATCTATGATCCACATAAGCTAAGTTGTTTGGAAGACATAAACTCTTTTTCTAGACTGTTTTGTTATCATGTGGATGGATGGTTGCTGAAGCTTAGTTTACTGAGAAAACCAGGCAGAGCTTATACCTATCTTTTCTTTCTGAGAACACTCCTTTTTTAGCTGCTGTACATTTGACAGATTCTGTGGTTTCATCCCCAAACTGCAGATAATGTTTTATTGGGAATGTGATAGATCAACACATGATACTCTTCAGTTCAACTAGTTTGTTGTTTCTATGATTTTTATTGTCTGTATGAAGCTTCATTAGTGACACTCATTTCGGCTCAGGTCACTTACTGTGCGATAAAACACTGAGATATACTTTTTCTGAGCACTTTCTGCCCCAGGATCATACTAGTGTTACCTCGGCTACTAGAGAAGTTCATCTTTCTGCTGTGGTTATGGTACTGCCTAGAATTCAGGTCAAGAAGTTCATGAAGATTCTCGGTTATAAGGCTCAATTAAGGGACAGAGGGATCTAGGGAAATGCTTCTAAAGGATGTTCAGTGGAGAAGTACATTATAATCCACTGAATTAGCTACTAATGTGCAGATTTTGGGAACTTAAGTTACATCGAGTAAAATCAGAATATTTGACCAATGAGCTGTGGAAGATACTTTTTTGCCTCTTAACTTTTGCTCAGACTTCTTTCCAGTATCTTTGGACTGAGAATTTGTGTGAAGGCTCAATTTTATCAGTGATTGGAGAAAAATTGGGGTATATATCTTGGCAACAAAATGTCTGAGAAAAGCAACTTAAACAAGGAACGTGTTAGGTTGGATTATGATGATGGGGAAGTCATGGCAATATGAGTTTGAGGCAGTTAGTCACATTGCATCTATAGTCTGGAAGCAGGAAGAGAGGGAGGAATGGAAGGATGGAGGGAAGGAGGGAAGGAAACCAATGGGGGAGGTTGGAAAGAATGAACACTAGCAATCAGTTCACCTAGAGAGAGAACACTAGTGCTCAGCTCACTTTCCCTTTTTATTCAGTCTGGGAATGTAGTCCATGGGATTGTGGTTCTCTTGCTCCAGGTAAGTCCTCCCTGCTCATTTAAACCTTCCTGGAAACACCCTTATGGATATATCCAGAGGTGTGCTTCCATGGTGGCTCTAAGTCCCATTCGTTTGGTAATGAACATTAACTATCCTAGTGTTCCAGTGGAAAAAATCATAAGCCTGTATGTTTGAGTGAAAAGGATGTTTTTTTGTAGTGTGGGTTAGAGGGCAGGGTCTTGTTACACAAATACATTTCACATTCATCTTTTCTAAAGTTAAGTATGCTACGTTTAAACTAAACATGCTTGCTGTGATTTCTTCCTCAGTAATGAACATAAATACTCAGGTGTGTTCAAATTAGACGACCGAGGATGATTCCACACGTTAACCAATCCCAAGTCTTGCAGGTGCTTACATTTACTGTAAGTGATACATTAATTATATTCTTCCCGCTCACTCACAGTTCCATTGCTTAGATTTAGATCTCCTTCCTTTGTTTTATGATCTTACTGCAATGGCCTCTTAACTTTTCTTCTCAACT
Organism: Peromyscus eremicus; assembly: GCF_949786415.1. Lineage (NCBI taxonomy): Eukaryota > Metazoa > Chordata > Mammalia > Rodentia > Cricetidae > Peromyscus > Peromyscus eremicus. Next base: position 34,821,193 of record NC_081430.1, read on the forward strand.
CACCTTTCACATTCGTTATTGTCCTAATACACTATATAAAATGCACACATGTTGGTGTAATTACCCTGATTGAATTCTTACAGTTTAAAATCAGTATAACAGAAATCTCCTTGTGCTCTCATCCTTAACTGTCTTCTTCAGATAAACAAATGGTTACCTTTTTTTTTTGAGACAAAGCCTCACTCTGTAGCTGTCACTGGCACTGAATTTGCCTTGTATCCTAGTCTGGCTTTATACTCACCTTCTTTTTGTCCCAGCCTCCCACATACTGAGATCTTAGGCATCACACACCATGTATAGCACCTTCATCAGCTTTTCCTTCAATAGCTAAGACAGAAATTGTAGTAGATATAAATTTAATATAAATTATATATATATATATATGTATGTATATTTCCCTCAAATTTATGTTGTTTCAGCTATAGGTAAATTTTTATATTTCTTTGAATATTTTCACTCATCCTGGCCCTCCAAAGTGCATTCTTCTTTCTCAGAATTATGACCACTGCCCCATGAAGCCCTCCTCAGGGGTATTTGCATTTCTTGCATTTAACATTGTACTGCTATACCTTCAGAGTACCTCATAGTGCCACATTTATCTGCAATCACTTATATAGCTATTTCCTCTTCATCAGATGGAATTCCTGCATGGCTGATTTTCTTTTTGTGTAAAAGCATCATATATGTATAAATCTAAAAACTGCTTTCTAAAACAAATATTGAAGATTTCAATATCAGATAGTATGAAACATCAATCAACATGGAGATTTTAAAAGTTCTATACAGTATTGCAGAATATTTGTTTACTCTGTAAAGATGTGTCTTTGCCAAGGCACCTTCTGATTGGTTTAATAAAGAACTGAATGGCCAATAGCTAGACAGAAAGAAGTTAGGCAGGACTTCTGGGGACAGAAAGGACTCTGAGTAGAAGAAAAGTGGAGTCACCAGCCAAACAAGGAGGAAGCAGAATGGGCAGTAGGGAGATGAGGTAACCCAGCCATGTGGCAGAATGTAGATTAATATAAATGGGTCAATTTAAGTAATTAGAACTAGTTAAGAACAAGCCTAAGCTAAAGCCAAGCATTCATAATTAATAAGAAGTTTCTGTGTCGTTATTTGGAAGTTGGCTGCTGGTACAGAGAAAGACTCACTACAACACAGCATTGATGCAGGGGGAGGGGCTTGGACATGCCTCAGTTGAATGTACCAGGCTCTGCTAACTCCCCATGGGAGGACCTACATTTTCAGAGGAGGGAAGTGGGGGTGGGTTGGGAGGAAGGCTTGGAGGGGTGCAGGAGGAGGGAAGAGAGGGGAATCTGTAATTGTTATATTATGTGAATAAATTTTTCTTAATAAAAAAAGCAAATCAAATATTGTAAAAGAAAACATTTAGGATGAATAGATGAGACTACTACACAGGAAAGAAAGCTGTTTCCTTGATCCAAAATTGAACTGAAACTGCAAAGGTGAACAGGAGTGTGAGCTGACCTCACAGCTGACCTGGAGGTATGGAAGACCTGGAGGTATGGAACCCCTGGTAAAAATTAGCCATTCCTAATTATGCAGTATAATAGGGGTAACTTCTTATACTTTGTATGAAACTTATATTATATCTTTTGTTCAGAAAGTAGTATAAAAATCTGTTCCAAGCTAGTATACTCTAAAGTGTGACAAAATTAAACATTGCACATTGGGGAAGGATGAGGTAGCAGATGACATGAGAGGCAGGGACATTACATCATAACCCCTACCTCTGGGTTAACAGCATCTCACAGATGTTACTGAATATAAACCCACAGTTCAAAACTAAAGAACACAAAAATCAGAAACCCACTGTGATACAGAGTAGATACTCAACTAGATATCATATGCTATCAAACAAAATTCCCAGCATCAGGAATGAGTCATATGCTTTTGAGTTGTTGATCAAAGGAGTCTTATCACTCACCCCCTAAACATTAGAGGCTACTGCCAATGCAATTAGGTATCCTCCATAACCTGACAATAAGACCCTGTTATTGAGTACAACACATACTTATGTCGCCAAATATGGAGAGATCAAGCTGGTGATCAACTGGAAGTTTAACTCTTATTGACCAGTGTTCACAGTGTTGGGAGGTACTATGCATGTGCGGTGGTTTGAATGAGAATGGCCTCCATAGGCTCATAGATTTAAATGTGTGGTCTCCAGGGAGTGGCACTATTTGAAAGGGTTAGGAGATATGGCCTTGTTGGAGGAAGTGTGTCACTGGGTTTGAGGTTTCAAAAAGCTCTTTCCAAGCCCAGAATCTCACTTTTGCTGCTGCCACGCATCTGCATGTAGAACTCCCAGTTACTTCTCTAGCACTGTGTCTGCCTGCATACCACCATTATGATATTGTACTAAACCTCTTAAATTTTTTCTTTTTCTAAGAGTTGCCATGGTCATGGTATCTCTTCATGGCAGTAGAATACTGACTAAGACAGCATACTACTGGGGAGGAAAAGTAATAGCCAGTCTCATCCAGCTACAAATTCTATAAGTAATAATAGTAAACTACCTACAAGACACACTTGCTTGTGCAATAGTAGCCCAAATGTTATGGGAATAACTAAGAACGTTTTATTGAATTTAAGGCCTGGTTCATGAGGTGTAACCCATATCTAACACTTGTAATGAGTCCAAGAAGCTAAGACTAGATAAGTCATAGCCTCTAGTCGAAAGCATACTATTACCCTGCTGGATTACTATAGAAATAAAAGGACTCCTAATGACAAATTGCTATATGTATAGTTTAGCACATTATTTAGCCTTCATTACAGAAGCTTCTTCTGACAGTTGATAGTATACATTGAGAGCCACAAAGTGGATAATGTACAGAGAATAAGAGGCTTTTGGAGCACTCATCCTTAAATGGGATGCTTTTATCAAACCCTTCTCCTCAAGACTCAAACAGGGCAAGAACCTGGAGACAGGAGCTGATACAGAGCCCATGGAGGAATGCTGCTTACTGGCTTCCTTCTCCTGGCTTGCTCATCCTGCTTTCTTATAGAACCTAGGACCACCAGTCCAGGGATGGCATCACCTACCATGGGCTAGGCTCTTTCACATTGATCATTAATTGAGAAAATACCTTACAGCTGGGTCTCATGGAGGCATTTTCTCAACTGAGGCTCCTTCCTCTCTGATGGCTCTAGTTTGTGTCAGGTTGACACATAAAACCAGCCAGTACACCATGTGTTTCTTGATTCAAAAGCTGACGTTATTTCCAAAGAGGACACACATTTGCTGTATTTTCCTTATGTATTCATCCACTGATGGATATCTGGGTTGATTCCACACCCCGGCTGTTATAAATAATGCTACAACAAACATGAGGGTGTAAGTGTCTGGTTGTCATGTGGGCTCCACTTCCTCTAGGGCTGAGACTGCTGCTGTACTGCCTCTATTTTTAGAGTTTTGATCGATGAAACTCCCCAAGTACATGCAAACAGTATTTCTCACAGTATTTGTGAAAAAAAAATCTTGAAACTCATATAGAAAAGCCGATGACCCTGGATATCCAAAGAAGTCTCGAACAGAAAGAAGAAAGCTGGAAACACTGCAGTAACATATCTCAAAATGGATAGCTAATAAATAGCATGTGACAGGCACAATAAGAGTCATACAGACAAATTGAATAGAATTGACTCCTTATATTTTCAAATGAAGGATTTTCAATGATTACCTAACATACACACACACACACACACACACACACACACAAACACACACACACACACACACACAGAAGAGTGATAGTTTCAATAAATTGTACTGCTAAAAATGAATACCCATTTGGGATGCCCTTAGAGGTCAGGAAATTAGTAAAGAGCTATATTGGAGAGGATTCCAAGGGAGGGAGAATAGGACACTGTAGGATATAGGATTATAAGGGGTAATGGAACAGGAAAGGTTAAATAGGCTAGGGGACAAGAGGAAAGAGTAGAGGAGGGAATATAGAAAGGAATAATTAACACTGAAGACTTTTTTAAAAAGTCATATGGAAACGTATTACTGTAGAAACTTCCTAAAATGCATACACACATATATATCAAAAGAGTTTGAATGCAGTTACACTATATGGGGCAATGATGTCACTAGTAGACATGACAGATTAACAAATACAAAGTCCAAGGCCAGAAATGGGTTACCTTTTTTGGAGTTGTTGGCCAGTGAGTTCTCATAAATTCAGAAACATTAAAGACTTGTGCCATTGCTCCAGTACTTCAGAGAAAGATCCTACTGCTGAAGACACCACATATTTGAGTAGTAGAACATGAAAAGTGTCAAGCTGGTACTGACCTGGAAGCTTTATCCCGTCTATCTAGCATCCATAGTGCTGCAAGGTAATATGTATGCTTCTATGGGGGAAAATCACTCTTATCCAGTTATGAACCTTGCATTCTTCAGTAATGACTGGTCTAGGAAGTCTTGGTACAACAGTGGTAGGGATATCAAGGGACTAACCAACCACATTCTAATTGGATTTAAGGGCCATTCCACAAGTTAAAATCCGTAACTGGCATTGATAACACGGTCAAGAACCTGTAGCTAGACAAATCATAGGCTCTAGGTGAGAACCTACTATGATTATTAAACTAATATGTACAGAGAATAAGAGACTTTTGGAGCACTAGCCTTAATGATTTATGGTTATTCCCATACATTAGTGTATTTCCTCACCCTCATCAGAGAAACTTCTTTTTGCTATTGATGACACAGAGACCCACATCTGCTCAAGGTTCAGAGAATTGATAAATGTAACATTTATATTCTACACCCTCCTTCTAAGGCTCAGAGATCAATGTGGATGTAGAAAGACTGTGAGAACCAAAGATAGTAGACAACATCAAGAAAACTGTTTTCCAATCACATATAAATTCATACCAGTTGGAACAGCATGCACAAGACCTTTACAAACTCAAACCAGACAAAAATTCCAGTATGGAATTGGGAGATGGGCATGAAGTCCATCCCATACTTGAGGAGCTATTGGCAATTTATGGATGCTGGTATAGAAAGAGTCAACTTACTTTAAGGATATGGCTCCTGATGAGTTGACCACACTTTACTAGAAGACCACATATCTAAGAGCATATGAGTTGCACCAATTGTACTTGATGAGGAAAAAATGAAAGGACAATGTAGCATGAATTCTAATTGGTCTTAATAGTAAAAACCTGGTGTCAGATACAGGGGTAAATGCTGAAATATCAGAGAAGTAAAGGAACTAGTCAAAGTCATCTCTTACCTCCACAACTTCTCAGAATGAAAAGGGACTGAGCTCCCTTTTCTTCCCACCTTGTATTACTGTCTCTACCTCCCTAGTGCTGGGATTAAAGGTATGAGATTTCCATGTTCTGGGATCAAAGGCATTATCCTCCCTAGTGCTGGGATTTAAGGTGTGAGCCTCCACCACCTGGTTCTGTTTCTCTTTTAGACTGGTCAATCTCGTGTAGCCCAGGTGGCCTTGAACTCCTGATCTTCCTGCTTCCTCCTCCCAAGTGCTGTGATTAAATACATGTGCCACCACTGCAGGTTATGGTGTTAGTTAACCTCTATGGTTAACTAATGGCTAACTCCTCACTCTGATCTCCAGGCAAGCTTTATTTGTTAGAGCACAAACAAAATATCACCACAAGACTCCAAGTAGGGTAGGTAGGGAAGAGATTGTATATATGGGAGGAGTTGGAGACAAAGGCTAATATGAGCAAAACACACAGGAAATTCTCAAAGAACTAATAAAATGAGAAAAGAGAGATATAATCTTTAGAATATGAGAAAGTGCTTGCTTCAGTAGTACATATACTAGAATAGAGAAAATATTTGCAAACCATGTCTGACAAGGATCCAATACCTGGACTACTTAAGAAACTCAAGAAATTCAATAAGACAAAATTAAAATTTAAATAATTAAATTAAAATGATTTGAAGATCTGAGTATTCGTTTCTCAACAGAAGACACACAAATTTCCAGGTCTGAAAAGTCCTCAATATAATTAGTACTCACATAAATCAAAGCCATATCTAGATGCAACTTGACCCTGTCAAGAATAACTATCATCCAAGAAGTTAAAAATTGACCATCTGGACCACTGCCAGCAGTTCAAGGTGGTGTCATCCTTGTGGATTCCTGAGAGCCTCCCCAGCACCCTGCCTCTTCCTATTCCCATGATGTCCTCATCTATCATGGCATTTTCCTCCATGCCCTCCCAGTCTGTCCCTGTTCCAGCTTGACCCTCCCATTTCCCTATGTTCTCATCCCCCACTCCTCACCCTCTGCCACCACCCCCCCCCCCCCCCGGCCCTGCACACACACACCCACTCCACTCCTGTAGATCTCATTCACTTCTTCGCAGGGTCATCCATGTGTCCCTCCTAGGGTCTTCCCCTTTTAGCTAGCCTCTCTGGAGTTGTAGGGAATAACCTAGCTGTCATTATAGAGCCTTTGTCCAGTGACTGATGGAGGCAGATGCAGAGATCCACGGCCAGGCACCAGGCTGAGCTCTGGGAATCCAATTGATGATAGAGAGGAGCAGAAGCAGGCAAGGGACGGTGAGATCATGATGAGAAGATGTGCAGAGATGACCGGCCACATTAGTGGAAGCCCATGAACTGTGGACTGGTGGCTGTGGAGCCCACATAGGACTGGACTAAGCCCTCTGGATATGTAAGACGGTTGTTTGGCTCGAACTGTTTGGCGGGCACCCAGGCAGGGGGATCGGAATCTGTCCCTGGTACATGGGCAGGCTTCTGGGAATCCGATGCCTGTGGTGTGACACCTTGCACAGCCTTGGTGCAGTGGGAAGGGGCTTGGACCTGTCTAGGCTCAGTGTGCCAGGCTCTGCAAACTCCCCATGGGAGATCTTGATTTGGGGGATGTGGGGATACAGAGTGGCTTGAGAGAGAGGGCTGGGGGGTGGGAGGAGGGAGGAGCGGGGATCTGTGGGTGGTATGTGGAGTGAGTAGAAAATTTCTTAATAAAGAAAAATGAAAAAAATGGCAATCACTGCTAAGGATATAGGGAAAAAGCTTAAACCCATATACCATTAGTATGAATGCAAATGAAACAGCCATCATAGGGCATATTTAGTTTAGTTTACTAACAATACACACTTGTTTTAGGAAGCCTGCCTATTGGACTAGCCTTGAACAAAAGCTGGATTCCCTCCCTTCATGAAATGTACATAAAAAGTAAGGGTAGATGCACAGTGACAAATAGCTACCATACACATAATAAAAATATTTGTGGCATAGTAGTAGTTAATAATTGCCGTATTAAAATACACTGGGCTAATGTTGTAAGAAAGAACTTGTATAGAAAAAGGCTTACATATTCCAATATTAAACAATACAGTCAGCATGGTCAAGATAGGCCTTATGTAAGAGAAAGATGGGAACATGAGTGAGGAGGATAGTTAAATAAGAAAAGAGGTGAGGGGAGTAAGGTTAAGTAAGCCCTACAAAAGGCCCAAAGTCAGATCATGACTAGCCACCTTCAGAACCAGTAAGAGACTGGAGGTAGAACAAAGTCCAAAGAGTACAGGGAGCAGCATGGAGCCCTTTGTAAGTTTCTGAAAGGTGGAATGACATAATTTGACTTGTGTGTTCAAACTACTACTCTGGAAATCATGTTGGTGGCTGAGACAGGTTGAGTAGATGCAAGAAGAACAATTCAACTATGTTTCACCAGTTAAACTGAGTGATTACAATGTCTTGGACTAGCCTGGACTCCTTCTGATAACATGTAGCAAAAGATAATGGTTGAGTAGAGACAGGAATGAATTTGCTATAGACCTAAATGAATTCCTTATCTTTCCACAGATTTGTTTAGACTTGAACTGTAGGAAATGCTGCTATGGTTGTGACAATGGCTATCAAGTCCCAGCAAGACTAAGAATCAGAGTTGGTTGAATCTTAGAAACAAGCATTGCTACTAGGCTTGATCTCACAAATCCAACGTGTGTGTGCCCATGCACACACACACAGACACCCACCATAAGTACACTCTAAAGCTTTAAATATCAAAGAAGTTCTACCAACCATATGCACATGGTTAAATAAAATATTTTATTTTGCGTAATTTACTCTCTATCCAAGTGTTATTTGTATATGTGAATATCCACTGTCACTTATAGCTGAGACATGGTATGCATCACCGAACTCTATTACCTAGCTTGGTACCTTTCTTTAAACCCAAAAAAGACCACTTCAAAATATCAAGACATTAAATTAAAATGTCTTAGCTTGGGCACCACCCCTCCAGCTTAGCCGAGTATATCAACATTTCAGGGGCCAGAATGTGTGCAGTGCAAGAAATTTACTCATTGACATTTCCTTCAAGGCAAATCAAAAGCTGTGGTGCAGATTTCATATCAGTTTTAAACAGGATGAAGTCTAACTTTACATCTTATTTATAATTAAACACAAAAGTAAACAAAGTTAACTCTCTGATTAAGGAGCTATGGAAAACCAGGTGTGGTGGCACAAGCCCATAACCCCAGCATATGGGAGGTAGAGGCATCAGGATGAGGTGTTGAAATCATTCTTTTTTTTTTTTTTTTTTTTTTTTTTGAGCTGAGGATAGAACCCAGGGCCTTGCACAAATGCTCTACCGCTGAGCTAAATCCCCAACCCGAAATCATTCTTATCTAAGGCAACACAATTAAAAATAACAAAACTCTTAATATTTGTTGGCACAGATACTATAGAGAACAAACTGCAATCCTTTAGTTCTGAAAAACTGAGCATATTAATTAAAAATTCATGTAGTTAATATATAGAAATTGCTATTTATTTATTTTATAAAACAAATTAAAACATAGAGTTTAAATAACATACAGAACTTGGTATGTAGATTATTGTCAAAGTCTGTAACAGTTATCAGGAACTGGTTGTTATTTTCATCTTTGCTGGTCTTACAGGAATGAAATTATAGTTTGGAAGATATATGAAAATGGAAAGGAGAAAGAATAGTCACATTGAATGTATCAAGCTCTTTTGATAGTATTGGAAACATGCAAGATTGATTGGCTATGGTTTCATGGGGAGTATTTTTTGAATTTGAGATATCTTGCTTTTACTCAAATATTTTTTTAGTTTTTTGAGAATTACTAACAGAGTACAGTATTTGCATCATTACCACCCCATCCTCTTCCCATTCAAATTTCTATAGTTTCCCCAGTGTACTCCATCTCAAACTCCTGATAACTTTTCCTTTAATTTTTATTATTACAAATATACATTCACATACATATACATATATATATATACATATATATGTATATATATGCAAACACAACCCACTGAATTTTACTTGTATTTATATGTGTTTATGGCTGACCACTCGGTATGGAACAACCAAATTGGAGGCTTATTCCTGGAAAAGAGTGATTCTCTCTCTTTCTGCCATCACTATTTGTCTGTAGATCTTTAAGCATGGAGTAATGTGAGATTTCCTCATTTACATTGGCATATGAGTTGATATTGCCATTTTCCAGGTCTTCTTTAGGCAGTCATAATGTTGAGATTTCATGGGTATAGCTTTCCTGTCATAGAAAATAGTTTCCCCGAGATGCCGAGGTCTTCTGGACCTTACAATCTTTCAACTCCATTTTCCATAATGTTCCTAGAACCTTTGGTATAGGATTTAGTTTGTACATATATCAATTGTTTTCTGCATTTTGACAAGTTGTGGCTTTTGCAATAATCTATATCTGCTAGGAAAAAAAAACACTCTTTGGATGAAGAAAGTAATATGAAGCCACAATTATTAAATCACAAAGTGCCACAAGAACTCAAACAAGGGCAATAAAAATCAACCAAACTTTGACCTCAATAATGCACACGTATTTCAATAATAACTTCAAATATCAATGGCCATCATGGTGCAAAGAAGACACACACACACACACACACACACACACACTAAGGAAACTCTCAGGTGATTACAAATTGAAAGGGTTGCAAATGCCAGAGGGAAAAAGAGGAGAGATGCAATGATGTAATGCAGAGGAACAGAAGATAGCAGCCATAGCAAGAAAAGCAGGAAATAATAAAGATTTAACTGTAAGGAAAGAGCAGCTGCTCCCTTTGATAGGAAATATACATATATCAATGGCCACTACTGCCCACTCAAAAGACACAAGCTAACTGAATAGTTCAAGAAACAAAACCTATCTATCTGTTATCTGCAAGAAACACATCTTAGCTTTAATGAAGAACACCAACTTGGATAAAAGGAGGGTCAAAAGTCTTCCAATCAGAGTTTTCAGGTGTGCTGTTAAGTTGCTAGTTTGAGATCTCTCCACATTTTTTTACAGAGGCACTTATTACTTTGAACTTGTCACTTAGAACCATTGTCATTGTGTCCCAAAAGTCTGGATATATTTTGTATTCATTTTCATTCAATTCTAAAATGGTTTTAATTTTTGTCTTTACACATTTTTTATTTTGTAATGAGTTGTTCAGAAGAAATCGCACTCAGAAAGAGTAAATGGCAAGAAATAATCAAACTCAGGGCTGAAATCAATAAAATAGAAACAAACAAACAAACAAACAAACAAATTATACAAAAGACAAATGAAACTAAGAGTTGTTTTTTTGAGAAAATCAATAAGGTTGACAAACCTTTATCCAAGTTAACTAAAAGTCAGAGGAAGAGTATTAAAATTAGCAAAATTAGAAAAGAAAATGGGGACACAATAACAGACACAGAGGCAATTCAGAGAATCCTAAGGGCATACTTCAAAAACCTGTACTCTACCAAACTGGAAAATCTAAAAAAAGAAATGGATAATTTCTTGATACAAACCACTTACCAACGTTAAATCAAGATCAGATAAGCAATTTAAACAAGTCTATAACCTCTAGTAGAATAGAAGCAGTAATTAAAGGTCTAGTGCAATAGAAGCAGTAATTAAAAGTCTCCCAACCAAAAAGAGCCCAGGGCCAGATGATTTTAGTGCAGAATTCTACCAGACTTTCAAAGGAGAGTTAATACCAACAGTCTTCAAACCATTACACAAACTAGAAATAGAAGAAACATTGCCCAATTTGTTTTATGAGGCCACAATTTCCCTTGCACTCAAACCACATAAATCCAACAAAGAGAGAGAATTATAGACCAATTCCATCCTATGAATTTAGATATAAAAATACTTGCAAACTGAATCCAATATTACATAAAAAAGATGATTTATTATGATCAAGTAGGCTTCATCCCAGAGATGCAGGGATAGTTCAACATAGTTAAACTGATAAATGTAAATCACCATATAAGCAAACTGAAAGATAAAAATCACATGATCATCTTATTAAATGCAGAAAAATGTCATTGATAAAATCCAACACTCCTTCTTGTTAAAAGTCATGGAATAATTAGGGACACAAAGTACATATCTCAACATAATAGAGGCAGTTTTCAGCAAGCCCATAGCCAACACCTACTTAAATGGAGAGAAATGCAAAGCAATTGCACTAACATCAGGAAGAAGACAAAGTTGTCTACTTTCCTCATTCCTATTTAATATAGTATTTGAAAATTTTAGCTAGAGCAATAAGACAACCAAGCAAGTGAAATACTTGTACGATAAAAACTGTAAGACAGACACTGAAGGAAGAAACTGAAGAAAATATAGAGAATGGAAAGATCATCCATAATCATGGATCAATAGGGTTAATAAAGTAAAAATGGCCATATTCCCAAAAGCAATCTAAAGACTCAATGTGGTCCCTATCAAAATGCCAACAAAATTATTCACAAAATCTTGAAAGGACAATCTTCAACTTCATATGGAAACATAATAAACCCAGGGTAGCTAAAACAATCATGAATAATAAAAGAACTGCTAGTGGTATCACCATCTCTAATTTCAAGTGGCATCACAAAGCCATAGTAATAAAAACAGCATTATATTGGCACAAAACAGACATTCCAATTGTCTTAGTTAAGGTTTCTATTTCTGGGAAGAGACACCATGGCCACAGCAACTCTTATAAAGGAAAACATTTAATTGAGGTGTTGGCTTACAGTTCAGAGGTTCAGTTTATTATCATTATGGAGAGGAGCATGACGATGTGCAGGCAAACACGATGCTGGCTATATCTTAATCAGAAGGCAATAGGAAGTGGACTACCTCACTGGACTGGGCTTGAGCATATATGAGACCTCAAAGCCTGCCTCTGCAATGACACACTTCCTCCAACAAGACCACAACTACCCAACAAGGCCACACCTCCCATTAGTGCCACTCTCTTTGTGGGACATTTTCTTTCAAACCACCACATTCCACTCTCTGTCCCCCAAAACCTTGTACCTATAGCACAAAAATGTATTCAGTCCAACTTCAAAAGTCCCCATAGTCTATCACAGTCTCAAGTTCAAAGTCTCTTCTTAGATTCATGCAATCTCTTAACTATAATCCCCTATAACATCAAAATTAAAAAAAATTATATACTTTCAGCATATAATGGCACAGGATATATATTACTGTTCCAAAACATAGGGAAAGGAGCATAGTTAGGAAATACTGGGCTCAAGCAAGACCTAAACCGAGCTGGGAAAACTCCAAACTCTGCATTTTCATGTCGGATGTCAAAATGCTCTTTGAATCTCCAAATCCTTTCAGCTCTGCTGACTGCCACAGACTTCTTTCTCTTGGGTTGGTTCCACCCAATTAAATAATGATGTACCTATATAAAAACTATTACCAAAGAGAGAAACTCAAATGGCTGACAAGCACTTAAAAAAATTTGTAACATCCTTAGCCATCAAGAAAATGCAAATCAAAACTACTTTGAGATTTCATTTTACACCTATCAGAATGGGTAAAACCAATAAAACAAATGACATCTCATTCTGGTGAGGATGTGGAACAATAGAAACACTCATCCTTTGTTGGTGTGAGTGTAGACTTGTAAAGCCACTTTGGAAATCAGTGTGGCAGTTCCTCAGATAAATAAAAATCATTCTCAAGTTCCAGCTATATTACTCAAGCATATACTCAAAGGTCAATTAGTTCTACTATAGAGAGAAACTTGCCAAAACATGTTCATTGTTTTTCTATTCATAGTAGCCAGAAATTAGAAAACATCTAGATGTCCTTCAACAGAAGAATGGATAAAGAAAATGTGGTACATTTACACAAGGGAGTATTACTCAGCAGTTTAAAAAAATAAATCATGAAATTTAAAGGTAAATGGATAGAACTAGAAGAAAATTATCCTGAGTGAGTTAACCCAGACCCCAAAAGACAATTGTGGTATGTATTCACTTATAGCTTTTAATTAATTAATAATTAATTCACTTATTAGCTTTTAAGTCAATGATAACCAAGCTACAATCTTGAACCACTGAAGGTAGGTATACATTAAGGCACTGGGTAGGGTGTGCACAGGCAGGTCTCTCTAGAAAAGAGAAATAGAATAGATTGTTATAGATGGATAGGGGGACAGGATGGAAGGATCAAGTAGAGACTGGGAGGGAAGAAGGGGATAAGGGAGGACATAATGAGAGAGACAGATAAAGTTAAGGGTCATTTGTGGGATAGTATGAACACTTAGTACAGTAGAAGCTTCCCAAAATACATATATTTATTAAGGATATCTAAATGAAATTGTCAAATAATGGAGAAGACCAAGCACCAATTGTCCATCTCTTGTTACCAAATAAAGTTTTCAGCACTGGATTGAGTTACATCTAACTGACTTGTGGGCAAAGGAGTCCCATGGGAACCTCAAAAGAACCCAGGCTGTTGCCAATACTATAGATTGTTCTTCACAAACTGATGGCAAGATCCCAGTGCTGAATACAAAACCTACACAACTCATTGAATGTTGAAAAGTCAAAGTGGTGCCTTCAAAGAGCCTTCACCTCTATGTGCTAGCATCTTGGGTACAGGAAGGTACTCTGCACATTACTAAAGGAGAAACAAATCCCCAGTTAATCACAGCCTTGTTTACTACTGAGACCTGCCGAAGACTTGCATTCCATCTCAAGACAGTGCTTCAGTGGTCTACAATGGTGTCCTACCTGCAAGGTATGCTGGTTCAAAGGTGGCACAAAGTTTGTAGGAGTAACTAAGCAATATCTGTTATTACTCAACAACCATTCCATGAGGTAGAACCCATACCCAACACTGCTTAGATGACCAAGAACCAGTGACTAGATAGCCCAAGGACCTAGGGTAAAATAAAACATTATGGTTATAAAAACAAAACAAAATAAAACAACCAACCAAACAAAAACCCCATAGCAGTAAAAGATTCATAGTGACATTCTGCTATACTCATAAATAAGCGTTTTTCTCAGCCACTATCAGAGAAGCTTCCTCCTGAAGCAGATGGGAACAAATACAGAGACCCACAGCCAGACATCATGTAGAGAAAGAGAGGCATCTGAACACTCAGCTCTAAATAGACTGTCTCCATAAAATGTCTCTACTCAGGGCTCAGGGAGCCCTGCAGAAGAAGAGATGAAAAGAGACTAAGAGCCAAAGTGGATGGAGAACACCAAGAAAATAAGGGTGTCTAAACACAGCAGGTACAATGTATATATGAGGTCACAGACACTGAGGCAGCATGTGCAGGTCCTGCACATGTCTACACCAGGTGGAGTTCTAGAGCTGAAAGGAGAAGTGGACATAAGCCCCCTACCCCAGAAAGCTATCTCTAATAGATAACTTCTTTCAAATGAAAGTTTAGTTTCCTCCAAGGGAGTCTCACTGAGGAAACAACTCTTGAAGTCAGGCTGAATGGCCAGCAGAAGATGGCCAACTGAAATGACCTAAATGACATCAGTGGAAATTTCTTGTCTCAATGTCATGTCAGGGCTCTTCATAAGTATATGTTCTTCTCCCTTTTTAACTTACAGGTACTTTTTGCACGTATTATGGCTTTCAGGTTAGTTTTTTATGAGATTCATGATTATGAATGGGTCTTTGCTTTTTGTGCCTTTTCTTGGGCTCCTATTCTTATATTTGTTTGTTTTGTCTAATTCCTAGTTGTTAGTTCATATTTTATCATGTTATATTCTATTCCCACAAAAAATAGTGTTTTATGTATAGGTGGATATTCATTAAAAACAATAGTCAATAAATTTATATTTTATTTGACAATGTCTTGTATCTTCTGCTTTATTTTTAACAAAACTTATTCTTCTGGAAAAGTTCATCAAGTAAAGATGGTTTTCATGAGAAATCTCTTATTCCATACTGAGGATCCTAAACTCACAAATCTGAAAACTAAAGTGCTCTAACAGTTTTATCTTCAGCAAAGCATTCAAATAGTTTCAGATTTGGAGCATCACTGACTTCAGAATTTAGGTCTGGGGTCACTCATAGAACAAGAAAGAAAATATACAACAGAATCTGAAACTCAACTGGTCCCAAGCATTTGGAATAAGAACATCTCAACCTCCATCCTTCTAAGGAAGCCCTTGCCAATGGTTTATCCTTGGTGAGACAACTAAGGACATTTTTCTCATGGCAATAAGAGTCAAAGGGGCCAACCTGGCTTTCAGGACAGTCTGACTGTGTGATGGTTATTTTTAATTGTCAATTTGACACACTCTAGAATCATCCTGGAAATGAGTCCCAATGAGGGGTTACCTAGATCAGGCTGGGGTGTAGGTGTTCCTTATGGGAGATTGTCTTGATTGTCTTAATTAGTATGGGGCAACCCATTCCATGGTGTGTGTGTGTGTGTGTGTGTGTGTGTGTGTGTGTGTTGGGGGGTTACCATTCTCCAGATTTGGGTCCTGGATTGTATGAGAAAGGGGAATGTATCCAGAGGCAGAGATTTCTGTCCCATACACCCAATTATACCCAGCAGTTGCTTCCCAAATTCCACTCAGAGGCTTATATTAATTATAAATGCTTGGCCGATGGCTCAGGCTTATTACTATCTAGCTCTTAGATTTAAATTAACCCATATTTCTTATCTTTGCTTTGACACATGGTTTGTAGCTTGTTACCTCCTTTTCTAAATGTCTTGTTTCCTTGGCAGCTAGCTGACATCTGCCCTGACTCTGCCCTTCTTCATCTCCATCCTCAGTTTGATCATACCACCTAACCTTATCTTGCCTTGCCATTAGCCAAAACTGCTTTATTACCAACCAATGAGAGCAACACACATTCACAGTGTTCAGAAGGACATTCCAAAGCAGAAGAAAGTAATAAAAGCATGAGCACTTTCATTTCTCTCTGCTCTTGACTGTGTATGTAATGAGGCTAGTTGTTTTAAGGTTCTTCCACCTTGACTCGCTTGCTTCAATAGAATGTAAAGAAGCCCTCTTTGCCAGAAAAAAAAAGTCCTCTAACAAAATGGGACCAGGAAGCAAGCAGGAATCACTTTCCTAATATGTGAAAAAAAAAAACAAACTTCAAACTAAAACTAATTGGAAGAGAGAAAAGGGGCACTTTAGTCTAAGACAAGGGACATTAACCAAGAAGACATTACTATCTTCAACATATGTGCCAAATTCAGTGTTATTCAATTTCATTTAAAATTTACTACTGCATTTAATACATCAAATAACATTAATCCACTAAGTAGGTGATTACAATTCCAATGAGGGCTAGTTCTCAAGAAGGAAAACTCCAGGTCACTTCTAACATCATTCCTTTAAGTCCTGTGTCTGAAGTCTGTGGTGTCTCCAGCACTAGGATCTTATCTTCAAACTCTGGAAGGCAGCCAATGGCAATATTAATAACCTATACTGTTTGGGGAGACTCTTGGACTCCTCTGACCACAAGCTAAAAGGAAGTTTCCCACATATGGGGCTAGGATTTTTGTTGTATAATCTCTGGCTCTTATGGGGACACAGCATTTGTAATTATAATTCAAGAACTGAAAGAGAACCTGGATCTGTGTACTAAGAGGAAGTGTGGAACACATAGAAAAGCAAGCTGGTGCGATGAAGTCTGAAACACAGTCTAATGCAATTGTCAGACTTTTAAATACAACAGCAGTACATCCACCATGACCTCAAGAAAAAGATCCAGTAGCTTTCTTGAACAGGGGAAATTAGACTGGCATCAAAACTCTCAAAAATAATATCAAAGCAAAGCCAAAAAAAATGTATTTCAAAGAAATTTAGAGAAAGATGTAAGCCAGTTATTATCCGTCCATTTATTATAATTTCTGAATTTGCAAACTGACCACTTATTAAGTGCAATTTGTAACTGAAAAATTGGTACCATCTTTGCTGTTGCAGCTTTTCTGTGGACACACAAGTGTACAATCCTTGGGGCACCTGCATCTTTCACCACTCAAATTACCAGCTGACACTGGACAAACCAGTATTTGATGTTCTCCCTTCAGTTCTGATATCTAATGTAAGTATGTTTTGAGGCTAGTAGAAGGCTTGTGAGTTGTTTGCTTTTTGTTGGTGAGTTTTCTTTTCAAAATGATCCCCAAGTATTGTGGTGAGATGGATCAATCTTCTTAACTGAAGGTCATCATGTGCCTTGTGAAGAGACTATGTATGTGGTAGATAAATGTCTTTCAGGCAAGAGTTATAGCGCTGTTGGCCATAAGTTCAATGTTGATCAATAAAAGACATTTATTGAAAAAGCATCCTTAAGGAGAAATGCGTGTAAAACAAGGTTATGTATTAATTAGTTGATGAAAATATTCTGACTGAAGTCTCACAGGAACTTAACTCTTTACTTCTTCATGGGGAACTGATTTTATCTTCTCAAATTCAGTATTTATGTGACTTTGTAGAAATAACCACTACAAAAAAAAGGAAGTCAACTATATGGAGTGTGTTTTATATCTAGGTTATGTGTTCTTTGTGTTATCTTGACAAGGAAACATTTTTAAATGTAAGCACCCAGCTTTTACCAGGTCATATTTAGGAGCCTACTAGGCATGAAGATATTAGCTTCTAAATAAAAAAAAAAAAAAAAAAAAAGACCCAGGAAGGGCATCAGCTTGCATTTGGTGAATTTGCATACAATGAAAACAAAATTGGTTCTAAGCAATTGTGTGCTCTGGTGAAGTAGAAATGATGATATTTTGGATACTGAAAGGGCATAGGAAAAAAGAAGACGCAAACAGGTGAGAGGTAAATAAAGGATTACAGTAAAACTGACACAACAATAAGCTGAAGAGAAGCAGACAACAGGGTTCATAGCATAAACAGAGAAAGCACATAGGACCAAAGATACAGAGATTTTTATTTCTCCAAGAAGAATTACAAATGAAACACACAGAGGCCTTATCATAGAAAAGAGAAGACATGATAAAATGTTTTCTATAAGAACTCTAACAAAACAGCAAGATTGAGACCAATTATATTAACAAGAAGCATAAAGCAAGTTAGTTCATATTAAGGAGATTCCAAAGAAAGTCTCCTCTTTGTGTTTTACTCAGGACATATCTAAAACTGAAATAATTCAGAAAGACTATGTGTTAAGAATTAAGTTGGGGCTTAAGGGATAGGATGGTGTTTATAACCACTAATTGCGCTTATATAGAACCTATGTTTAGTTCCTGGTGCCTACATGGTGGCTTCCAATTATCTATAATCCCAGTCTTAGGGAATTCAATGCCCTCTTCTGACTAACACGGGCACCAGGCATGCCTATGTTGAACATATATACATGTAGGCAACACACACACACACACACACACACACACACATACACACTAAAATGAAATAATTCTAGAACAATTTTTTAAGCAATGGACTAATCTGTAGTAAGCAAAATAAACTCTAAGAAAATATAATATTAAAGGAGAATTTAAGCTAAAAGCATCAAATGTCAAGAGAGTATTTCTGAAGCTGGAAGTCATTCTTCATAATGAAAATAGGAAAATTCCTAGTATTAAAATGTGTTGGTGGCCTAGCATGCACCAACTTCTGGTTTCAATCCCTGGTGCCACATATAACTGGAAGTTGCCGCGCACACATGCAATATTAGTACTGGGTAGGTAAAAACAGGATCAGAAGATAAATATCATAAGTAGCTGCAAAGTGAGTTTTAGTCAAGCCTGGGCTACATAAGACTCTGTCCAAAAAATTCAAAAAAGTAATTATGGATTTCTATATGCTGACAACCTACCAGGTTCCTATAGAAACGACGAGCCACTGGAACTACAAAGTTGTTAGGTAGAAAGACAGTACTCATAAAATGATTTCACATACCTCCAGTAAAAGGCAAATATATATATGATTTCAGAATGATATCAGAAATTTGGAATCACATCAGATCTTTTCAGTATATTAACTGAAAACATTCATCCTCACATTTCCTGCTTGCCACGCCAGATTAAATTGATTGCTTATGGCTGTAATATTTATGTTTCTGTGCTATGTTTTTGTGACTTAGACTAGTTCTTACTTGTCTGAGCCTTGTAACCATGTATGAGAAGTGCCAATCAATTATCAAATTATGGTAACTGATCTACATGATGACTCTTGCACCAAATAATTAAATTCCAGTTGGTGGGAGACCTATTAATTAATCCTACTTGTCAACTAACATAAAAAACATCTCATAGGAAAAGCTGAGGTAAACACATCAATTGGCTTAAAAAGAAGTGGCCAGTTTAGATTCATGTTGCAATTTAAAATACTGACACTCACACATACTTAATAGCTCCTTAGACTCTTCCATCTGTACAAGCTTGAATCATGCTGTGCACTGATCCAAAATGACATTTCAAAGTCTTTTGCTCCACCTGCACTCTTCTCTATCATGTCAAGTGCTTACAAGAAATACTGTCAGACATTCTGAGAACTACCTATCACCAGGCACCCACATGAATGCAAAATCAGACCATGCAAACTGTGTATATGTTGAACAAAAATAAGCCATGTAAGAACAGGAGGAGGAAGAAGGTCACTCCTGTTCTGATAACATCCATAACATCAAATTATACATTTTCCTGTATAAAATATGAGACTTTATTTAAAACTTCTGACCTCATAGAAGAATTAAGAATGATTTTGAATGTCGATTGTATAGCGATGATGCCTGAATGGAAACTTCCAAAACATAAAATTTGGGCAAAAGAGTATTTAATGGATCTTTGGGGGATGTTTCAGTATTAAAATTGGAATTGTGCATTAACATTTGTAATACCAGTATAGTTAGTCTTTCTATATAATTTCACCCATGGCCCTTCTTCTGACAGCATAGTCAGTCTCTACCATTAATCAAGCTGCACATGTACTGTTTGGTTTTGTCTCCCTTTTTTCTTTTTCTCCTTCCAGATTCAAGCAGCTTTTTCTTTTTTCTTTATCCCTGCTCCTTGCAGTGAATCTTCCCTCATCTAACCTGTTCTCTGTAGCCTTGTATCTTCTTTCTCATGGGCTGTTCTCTGAGAACGTGGATTATCTCTCTGCTTCTATGCCATATCTTGTCGTTAGCTGCTCTAGTCCTTTGGCATACTTGTCACTGGCCATTGATATTTTCCACAATAGAAAAGGCAGCTATTTCCATCCCTACCTCCCTCTGAAGGCTAACTCCAGAAACTACAAATGGTAATGGTCCCTACTTTATAAATTGGATTTGGAGTTTAGTAGGACTATTTTAATATATTATATTATTAAGAACAAATAATAAAGGGAAAGAGAGGTACTCAGAAAGACAAGACACATCAGAGGGCATGGGGGTGGGCTTTTCTTGATGAAGAGTGGATAAGGGTTTTTTCCCACCTTTGTCTTTCTAATATGCTCATTAATCACTGCATATGAAGACACTTCATGTTGCTATTTTTTTTAATTTCTGTATATTTTCTGATGGCTTTGAGTTCTCGATTAAACAAAAGACAGTGTTGTATATTGAATCACAAATATAGGCTTGGGTTTATAGACTAAAGGATGGCAATAAGGATCAACTACTCTGAAAAGTAAGATAGGGGTTTAAAAAGGATGAGGAATAAGATGTTACATAAACTACTATTTGTATACCACATAATATATAAATATATATATATATATATATATATATATATATATATATATATATATATATATATAAAACATTATGCTACACATGATCATAAGCTGATTTTCTTCTGTACTAATTATCAGCACTTCTAATAGTGCCTTGTCTGTCATTAGTCTTCAGTAGATAGCTTTAAAATAATGAACAAGTCAGCAGTTTTATAGAAATCTCTAACACCGTCTAGAAAAGGAAAAAGCACAAAGAATGCAAAGGCTTCATGGCTCTTTTATAAGAGTTACCTTGGTCATGGTGTCTTTTCATAGCAACAGAACAGTGACTAAGACACTGTGATTTTACCTTTAAAAAATATTTAGATTTAGATCTAAGATGTGACTATAGCAAAGAAAAATTCAAACTGAATAAATATAGACAGAATTTAAAAGGCTTCTCAACGATCAATGGCAGTGAGCTAAAAGGATGGTCTGGGTGGACATATAAGTGGAAGAGGCTCATATATACTAAGAATAACTGAATCCAGTACTGTGGTACAGATCAATAAGAAAATATCTTCCAATGCCAGAGGAGGGAAAGTTGAGAGAAGGGTAATGGATTTTGCCTGCAATGATCTCATTCATCTAATGTATTTCAACCACTTGCCTTACAAATAGCATTTTCTCCAATGCCTAATAGATTTAAATTTACTAATATATTTGATTAAATGCAAAAATCACGTAAAAATCTAATTATAACTTATTTGTTTTATAATGTAAATTTAATTGCATGATACAAAGTATATTTTAAAGAGTAGAAGGCCTTAGAGACTTTATATGATTCTATAATCCCTTTTCTTCTTGTGTCATGGCCGTGTTTGTTAGTTATTGCTATTGTTTTCCATGACAACATCCATTAGAAATTTATTACTTTAGGATAGTTTTACACGTATTTTTGTTGCTTTAAGAAATTGACATCATTCTTATATACACTGCACTATGATTACATCCACCTCCATTACCTTCTCTCATCTCCCTCCCACTCATACTGACTGGCTTCTTCCCAACTGAGACCCTAACATCTTCCTGTCCCTCCATCCCTGTATGTTTCACCCTGTATGTCCCTTAATTCCATTCCTTTCTCCTTTCCTACTTCTCTCTCTCTCTCTCTCTCTCTCTCTCTCTCTCTCTCTCTCTCTCTCTCTCTCCTTACCACTCCTCCCTTTCTCTTTCTTCCTTATTCTCTTCCTTCTCTATCTCCCATGCCCCATACAAGCAGTCACAGTTACTATGTGCTTCTGATTGCAGTAGCCTTTTACTATCCAGAAGATAGCATTCCACTGAAGTGCTCCCCCGCCATTCAGCTCTAAGTCTCATCCTCGCTTCTGTGTTATGTTCACCTGGTTTTGTAGGGGATAACAAAGGTGCACTTTTGGTGCCAACCACTAAGCAGCGACTTACTTGAAGCATTTTGACCAGCTCTAGGTTACAGACCGCTGCTGAAAGAATTTTTGTGACCATGGCTGAGAGCTACATTGACCTGGGATATAAACCTAAGTATATAGAAGGTAACGTAACTCTGTGTCCATTTGGCAAAACATCAGCCATGGTTCTCTTTACAGCACTGAAGTTAATGTGTGAAATGAAGTAGGAATTCTACAGCAGCATAAGGCACTCTCCAACTGGGACTGCATTTTTTCGTAAAACAGAGAGCTAACATTTTACCTCTTATGTAGTAGTTAGATGGCAATCTCCAGCAAGATATAAGAATACAAGTGTATGAATATGCAACTTACATTTGCTTAAAATGAACACTGTTTTGCTACAAGCATTTTGCATATAGGTTATATTTTCCTTTGGGACTAGAACTGGATGAATTGGCCTGTAATTGGGTAGAAATTCATTACTGATTCTGCTTTAGCTGTTATGGGGATGAGTTTACTGCTTATACAAAGCTTTTCACAGGAGTGAAAAATGACCACAGTACCTAAGTATGAAGATGAGCCAATAATGAATGAGCTTGCTAAACAGGCCTGTTGTTTAAATAGAGCTGTAATTTTCCAAGAGCCATTACCATTAAAAACAATCAATGGAGCAAAAAGATGAGTGCAGAATAGAGAATTTAGTGACGCCTATGAACTCTGCAATATCTGGGTACTACAAGGTTAATACCGTTGAATTGTGTCATCACAGTAGACTTATGTACCTTCTAGAGTTTTATAACTTCAATTCTATTATTTTTCCAAAAATGATATTTGAAAGATAGAAGAAAGCATATTTCTACTTGAAGTGAAACTGTGGTGTCTCGCAACTGTTTGCTACTGAGAGACAAAGGTCTTGGTTCATCCCATATTCCTTTCTCAACACACAGCGAGTGCACTGCTCTCTCATGGGGCATGAAAAAGCCTCTTCTCAAAACATTCCTTTGAATAGTCAGCACGATATGAACATTACCGCTCAAAGGCTCCCAGAAATGTGTGCACACTTTAGTTATTTGTGAAATTCTCTAGTCAAACAGTATGGTTTCATGTGTTAGAAAAACAGCTACTTTGTCATCCTCGAGGCTATGGAGATGGTCATTTGGGAAGAATGTATTTTATTTTGCAAATATGTGTGCACGAACGTGGAGGTCAGGGAATAACTTCTTTCCTTCTGTCATGTGGGTCCTGGGAATCCAACTCAGGTCCCCTGGATTGGTACCAAGCAGTTTTACTCACTGAACCATCTATCTTACCAGCTCAAGAAGATGTGATAATTTGTAGCAATAAATTTTGAAATAAGAGACTTGAAATACAGGATGACCACAGCTGGTGAGACTCCTTATTGTTGACCTTAGTTCTCAAGAGAATTCCAGGGGGAAAAGTGGGGTTTCAGAAGGGACACAGTATCTAACAATTTACATTAGATGCTAGACAGAACAAGGCAAGTGTTGGAGTGATGTTGAAGTGGATATGTTAACTGCAAAACAGCTTTACGTTAAAAAACACGGAAAATGTTTTTTAGATTTAGATTGTAAAATGTCTGTTATTTCCTTCCCCTTATGACCCATTTCAATGAGATGTTCACTTCCTTTTATTAAAAAATTCACCATTTAGTTTATTACTTTTATTACCTGAAATTGAAATATAATTATATCACCATTCTCTTTCTCTTTTCTACCTCCAACCCCTTTTAGGTACCCTTCACACACCTTGATCTCTCCCTCCCTCTCTCTCTCTCTCTCTCTCTCTCTTTGGCTTCTGGCCTCTTTTTATTTAATTGTTGTTACATATGAATGAACATGTATGTATATGTGGTGTGCATATAGTCCTATATATAGAAATAAAATCTACTCAATCTGTATAATTTTACACACATACACACACACACACACACATTGTTTCAGGGCTATATGACTACATGATATTTGCATGTTAAGATTATTTTAGTAACAGCACAAATGAATTAAGATAGCTGTTGACCATCTTACTAAAAGTTATAATAATTGTATTTTATAATATTTTTGTTTGACGGTTTCATATATTTATGTCATGAATTTTAGTCAGTTTGTTCCCTATCCCTTTCTCTCCCCCTCCCCACTTACCCTCTGGATGACTTCCCCTCAAGCCCCACCTTACTTCCATGCCCTCCTACTTTTATGTGGACCACTGTTTTTGGTTTAAATTACTTTTTGTTTTATGAGATTATAGTATAATTACATCATTTTCTTCTTCCCTTTCCTTCCTCCAAACCTTTCCATGTACCCCTCTTATTTTCAGATTCATGGCCTCTGCTTTCATTCATTATTGCTACATACATATATGTATCTATATAAATACATAACACATTTATAAAGACATAAATACAGCCTGCTCAGTGTGTATAATGTTACTTAAGTGTACGCTTTCAGGACTGACAATTTAGTATTGGATAGCCTATCAGTGTGCTTTTCATGGGGAAGACTATGTCTCCTACTCTCATCATTTCTTAGTTGCCTGTAGTTTCTTGGGTAAGTTTGAGGCTTTATAGGCTTCTCACACCCATGTTAGCATGTCTACTGCTATTGCCCTTGTTAGGTTTATGGTTAGGCAAAACAAAACAAGCAAAACTAGAATACACATAATACTGTGCCCATCTGGGCTGACATTCCCACCACCCAAGAGGTAAAGATCATCTAAAAAAGACCTCAACAGCAGGCATGAGAAGCTCTCTTTTGAGTTGCTGGTCAAGTTGCTCAAAAACTTCCCAAAATATTACAAGCTATTGCCATTGACTTTGATTGCTCCCAGGAACGGAAAGTGAGTCCTGATTACTGACCACACAATGCTTTTAAAATACAGGGCCCAGAGGCCCCCTAAGCTGGAACTGATATGAAAGCCTCTTTCCTGATAACTAGCTATTATTGTACCAAAAGGCATCATGCAAGCTTCCAAAGAAAGAAAGAAGGCAACAGTCTTACCTAGCTATAAGCCTATGAACCACGAGAATAACCAGCAGGACACTACAACCCTAAGGATAAAGCAGGCGCATGCTACTTTGGCAGTAACCAATAGTTCTTGAATGGGTCTTAAGACCCTCTCAACAAGAGGGAAATCATGCCTGGCACTGAAAACACAGCCAACTATCCAGGGCTAGTGAAGTCATGGATCTTGGAGGAAAACCTACAGCTCCCACTTCACTAAACCAGCATAATCCATATTTAATACATTCTAATATTTTCCTTATATCCATAGATAAATCCCACCACTCATCAAGAAAACTTCTATTTACAACAGACAGAAACTATTACAGAAAAGCACAACAAATCAAAATGTATTGATGTGAAGACCAGTCCGAAGGAACCCTTCTTTTCATTGAGAGGTACGGTCTCTTTTTCCATCTGAGCTAATCTTATGAGTTGTTTTGTCTAAAAGATTATGGAAGAATCAACAGTGTGTCTGCTCAAATTCTATTCCTCTCAAGATGCCCTCAGCTCATTCTCTTTCTCTTAGATCCTATGAGTGACATTTAAACCAGTCCGAAAAAGCTTACTGGAGGATAAGAGCCAATATGAAGGAGAACAGAGTTAGCCACATTAGTCCAACAGGAAGTGAGAATGTTCATCCCAAATAAAAGACGAATTTGCAGCTGCAACAGCTATTGAAAGATGCATGCACCAAGCTCAGCACCTCTCAGATGCTCCAATGAACTGACTGAGTATTTGCAATTTTCAACTTTTAGTTTGGGGAGTTGTTTATAATTCAACTACACTAGGTAAACTTCCAGAGTCATAAACTGTGTTACTGCCTACAAAAATAAACTTATCAATTGAAATTCCATTGTAAACAAGTGATCATTTATTAGAACTGTTCCAGAAGGAAAATACATTGGGTGGAATATGTGGAAAGTGACATTGATTTTCCTTATACTGTGAAGTTTTTTAAATCTTTCCTAGCTGGTAGATTATTTACTTGGGAAAATGTGGGGAAAATCTTATTTCCAATTTTTGAAAATAAACCCCAACTCAAGTGTTATATTGGTTTATATTATTATAAGAACACTAATTTCCTAACAGAAGGCTCCAAAATATTTTCATATATATATGAATGAGATAACATTGATAAGTTGGTTCTATCACTGTTATTTAGTGAAGTTTAAAAATTAAGTTACAAAATGACATCATGGGGCTGAAGAGATGGCTTAGCAGTTAAAAAGCAGTGGCTGCTCTTCCTGAAAACCCAGGTTCAGTTCCTAGCACCTAGATGGTAGCCAGGGTATCAGATGCCCTCCTCTGGCCTCCAAGAGCACTGCACACACAGGGCACACAAACATATATGCAGGCAAAACAGCCAGAAATATAAAATAATACACACACACACACACACACACACACACACACACACAAATTAAAAAACCAAATACAATAATGCTAAACTGCTAAAGAAAGGTACAGGCATGGTAGTTTGGTGTGTTGGTGGGAGTTTCTGAGTTCTTTTACTTTGGCTTTCCTCTAGATAACACTTTAATGTCCACAGTAATAACTTGTTGAAGAATGAAAATTTTGTCACACTATTTAATTTGCACACTACTAATCATTGAGATGTTTCTAGTGTTTTAAATTAACTGGCTATCAAGAACATAGATCTGAAATTTATATTCTCAGTGCTATTAAATGAATAATACTGTACTCAATTACTTGATTGACTTCATGGATTTACTTGATTAACATTAATGGTATGAATTTCAGGATGCTTTTAATAAGTCATAGGCTAGAAAGAAAGAGATCAATGGAAGAATTTTTCACTCCTGAGAAACCATGGTTTATTAGAAAAATTTCTTACTCAGTAGATGGTTAGAAATGGATACAAGTAATACCCCTCTCTGCCCCCAGGAGCCATAGACTATCAAAAACCCCAGTAGCAAGCATTTAAAAAATATTTCCAAGTTGTTGGTGAGGGGAGACCAATAGACTACCCAAATAATACAGGATATTGCTGTTACCCCTTTTGCCTCCTAGAGCCTGAAAGTAAGTGCCTGTTGCTGAAGACACTATGCATGTCAGACACAAGACCTAGAGGATCCCAGATGGATCTGACCTGGGTTCTCCTCCCTGAGGACTAGGTTTCAGTGATGTGCAAGCTTCCAAGGAGGCAAACAATCAGTAGTACTGCCCAGATAATGCCTTTGAACTGTAACATTGACCAGAATGAAACAATAGCCTTAGGGCACATAGTGGCACTCATATCTTGACAGTAACCAACAGCTCTCTAATTGAAATTAAGGTCTCCTAAGCAGGAGCAAACTCATGCCAGATACTAGAAACCTAGCTAATTGCCTGGGGCTGGTGTAGTCATGGATCTTAAAGAACCTATTACTACCACTTTACTTATCCTGTGTAGTTGTGAATTACATTCTAAATTCTTATCCACATATACCTTGATAAGTGTAACTCTCATTCCTTGTTCTGACTAGTTTAATGCCAACTTGACACAGACAGAGACATTTGAAAGGAGGGAACCTCAATTAAGAAAGTCCCTCCATAGGATTATGCTACTGGCAAGCCTGTAGAGAATTTTATTGATTAGTGACTAATAGGGGAAGGCCCAGTTCATTGTGGGTAGTTCTGCCCCTGGGCTGGTGGTCCTGGGTGTTATAAGAAAGCAAGCTGAGCAAGCCATAAGGGGCAAGCCAGTAAACAGCACCCCTCCATGGCCTGCATGAATTTCTGCATCAGTTCCTGCCTCCAGATTCCTGTTTTGAGTTTCTGTCCTGACACCCTTCAATGATGAATAAGGATGTGGAAGTATAAGCCAAATAAACTCTTTCCTCCCCATATTGCTTTTGGCCATGCTGCTTCATTATAGCAATAGAAACCCTAACTAAGACACCCCTTATTAAAGAAGCACCTCTTTGCAACACACAGAGACAATTGTCAAAAGCTACAAGTGGTCAAAAGATAGACAACAGCTATGGGGTTCCCACCCCAAGTTGAGATATCTATAACATAAGTCCTGATCCTAATAGTCAGGGATATCCTGGAAGAGGGTTAGAAAGATTTTAAGCATCAGTGAACCAGGAAATCTGCTGTGAGATTGTGTCTCCTAGAAAGGACAGAAAAGCTTTACTCATGATATCTCAGTAATATGTCTATGTAAACAACATACACAGAAGATGACATGGGAATCTTTGTCATGTCAAAAAGGGGAATCTCAAGGGACCCCGTTGTGGAATATTTTTTTAACTATGTAAAGGTGTGTTACATTTGATTTTGCTGCAGAATATTACATTAACTGTATAGAGGTGTGTTACATTATTTTTCTGCTGCCTTTGCTAATTATGTAAAGATGTGTTATATTTGTTTATGCTTCATTTGTTTAATTACATAAAGATGTATTGCTGTATCACCTTGCCTGCCTAAGTCATCTGACTGGTCAAATAAGAAGCTGAATGGCCAATAGCTAAGCAGGGGAGGGATAGATGGGGCTAGTGAGTAGAGAGAATAAATAGAAGGAGAATTCTAGTCTCAAGAGAAAGAAAGGAGAGAGGAATGAAGAGAATGAGAAGAAAGAGGGATATATCTGGGTCCAGAAACCAGGTAGCTTCCAGCCAGACAGACATAAAGACATCAGAAAAGTAAGATACACACAAAGAAAGATTAAAAAACCCCTGAGGCAAAACATAGCTAAAGAGAAGCAGATTGAAGTAAGAGGTAAGATAAGGCTGATCATTCATAACTCATAGGAAGTCTTCCTGTCATGATTGGAGAACTGGTTGGTGGCCCAAAAGAAAAAGCCTGATACAGGACCCTACCCCTGACTGGGGTAGAGCTTAGGGGAGCAGGAGGTCCCAGCTGGATCAGGAACAGAGTGGAAGAACAGGGAGGGAGATACCATGATGAATGAAGACCCCAGGGGAGTAGGAAGAAGCAGAGTGCTAGAGAGGTCCCCAGAAATCCACAGATACCTCCACTATAGACTACTGGCAATGGTTGAGAGAGTGCCTGAGCTGACCTGCTCTGGTGATCGGATGGCCAAACACCCTGGATGTCATGATAGAACTCTCATCCAGTGTCTGATGGAAGCAGATGCAGAGTTCCCTGGAGCTCTGGGAGTTCAACTGGCAAGAGAAAGGAGGGATTATATGAGAAAGAGATATTGAGATCATGATTGGACAAAGCACAGGGACAAATAGTCAAACTAGTGGAAACACATGAACTGTGAACCAATGGCTGAGGAGCCCCCATGGAACTGGATCAGGCCCCCTGGATAAGTGAGACAGTGATTAGCTTGAACTGTTTGGGAGGCCCTCAGGCAGTGGAGCTGGGATCTGTCCTTGGTACATGAGCTGGCTTTTTGGAGCCTGGGGCCAATGCTGGGGCACTTAGCTCAGCCTTGGTGTAGGGGGGAAGAGACTGGACCTGCCTTGGCTGAGTCTACCAGGCTGGGCTGACTCCCCAGGGGAGACCTTGCCTGGGAGGAGGTAGGAATGGGGGGTGCATTTGGGGGGAGGGCTCGGGGGTGGGAGGAGGGAGGATGGAGGAATCTGTGACTGATATGTGAAATTAAGTTAATTATAAAATAAAAATATTTAAAAAAAAAGAAAGGGAGAATTAGTCTTTGCCAGAGATGAGCTCCTTAATTGGTTATCCAATTCTAATTGGTCATCCCTGAAACCAAATACATACAAATAATGCTAAATGGACTGAGAAAATTGTGTATATATACATCTACATATATATGTATATATATATATATATATATATACACACACACAAAATATATATAAAACAATGACAGAAATTGAGGCATAATTACGGAAGAAGTGGGGGCATGGGAAGGGCTGGAGAAAGGAAAGGGTGAATTATATTATCATTTTAATTAAAAAAAATTAGCATTTACCTGCAACTGCTGAATTTATTAAACTTTCATGTAATTAGTTGAATGAGATATTCAGAGAACAGAATAGAAAAATGGTTTATATGAGGAGGAGATATTCATATTACCTTCTGATGGATAAGATAACCCCTCCCCAAAAGAACTGTACAAATGAACGCCCGAGCAAAGCCTCAGAAGGCCATTTCTGTGTCCAACAAACTGGTGTCTGGATCCCTCAGTTCTAAGGCAATAATATTATCACTACTCAAAGATAACATGGTAGTCTCAGCAAACCAGGCATTGTAATTAAGTGTTACAGAACAGTTCCTGTAATATAAACATCTCATAAATTCTATATTATTTATACATGCAGTCTTTTTCTAGATATTATTCTTAGGAAAATGTCTTAAGATAATCTCTTCTTCAATAAACATTTATATCACACAGACACACACACACACACACACACACACACACACACACACACACACACACATTAAGCTATTATCTGTTTTCTCTAAGAATATAATTATCTTTGCTGCCAGTCAGTTCCCAAAGGAGGAGGCAAGCACTGAAATCTCCAGTGGTGAGCATCAAATCAGTGTGATCCATAAGAAAATGAAAGACTGTTTAAGACACTGGTGGTTATATAAAATAAATAACTTCACGCAGTGATGACATTGCAAGAGGTAGGTGAAAGAGACAGTTTCAAAGGTTTCTAAGTATACAATGTATAAGCTATATTCTGGGTGAAAGTTGAAGTACTCAGTAACTATTTTTTTTTTTTTTGTTTTTTGGCCTTATGCATACAAACTATTAATCCCAAGCCAGAAAGGCAAGCAAAAAACTCACAGAAGCTCAAACACATCTTGAGTAATGAAACCATCACAGAAAAATGCTTATAATAATCATTTCTTATCTGCTGAACTTGCATGAATGTAGGATTGGCATTGATCACCCTGTAAACAGGGATCACTGACTAGGCAAATTTCAAGTCCATGTGACCTGTGACCAGTGTCTTGAGTTACATTTCACGAAGTGTTCACATAAATAATCCTTTAGTCGCTGGCCTCCATTTAAAAACGTTTGTATTTCTGAAAAGTTTCTTACTGCAAATGCTAAATTCCCATTTTTATGAAACTATTAAATAATTTACATGGATATATAAAGCACACTTGTGAAAAGGGAAGACGTCTTTTAAAAGTTTGCATGTTCCTATTAGGAATATTACTTGAAAATAATTTCTTATAAATGAGATTACACTGTTTGTTCTAAACACTTCTTTCAACTATAAAGCATTCTATTTTTGTTCTGAAATGTTTGAATATGGATTGATATTGTTTATAAATATATGCATTTTCTCCCATATTAGGTAATCCTCCTGGGATTTGCTTATTTCATGAAATGTTTTCTAAACCCAAAAATCAATCTTCATTAAAATAATAAATTCACCTTGTAATGGCTTTGTTTTCTAAAATTTCTACTTTATGAATGTTTGGGATGCAACTCAGTGCTGATCTTCAGTGACTATACTCATCTACTGCAACTGAAAGCTGCAGATAAACTAATATTTATATTTCCTATTTGTTCTCAGGCTTATTTTATTCAGGTTCACAACACATTTGTGAAGCATGTGTCAAGAGACTTTAACAAGGTGGAAACAAAAGCTTATTGAGAGCAAGCTAGCCATGATGCCAGACTTGGTTTGCACTTATGTATGTATGTGTGCATGTATGTATTTATTTATTTACTTGCTTACTTATTTACTTAATTTTTTTGAGACAAGGTATTATGTAGCACAAACTGGCTTTGAACTCCTCATCATGCCTCCACTTCCAAATCCTAGTATTACAGGCTTGTACTACCACACTGGAACAGTTTTTACTTTAATTACATAGATCATGTCCCTTTTATTAAGACATATACTTCTTTTTCTCTACTATGGAACGCTTCACAGATTTGCACGTCATCCTTGCACAGTGCATTTCTTTTCTGAGTAAGAAATCTCATGTAGCACTGTGTGAGGGAGTGAAGACAGAGAACTTGGTATTTTTAAAGGCAAGACTTTTGGCATTGTGTGCAGCATTCCTGTTGGGAAGAGACATGATAGGAAAGCGGGCAATCTGCTGAGTGGGGTGCAGGCTGTTTGTAAATGGAGTTATTTCTGTCTGGAGCATCGCAGGCCTCTATAGCAGGACTGCAGGCTATTTGGCAGAAGAAATTTATTTAATGACACATAATAATTCTTAATTATAACTTTGGATAGGTCAACTGGTAATGTATGGAATCTTTTCTCTTCTTTATGACAAGGTCCACAAATAACTACTTCTGTGTATAAAACCCATTTTTCTTTACAATGAAAAAGTGTCTCTATGTTTATGGGACTCTTGTGGCCACAGCAGTCTCTTTTTAAATGATATGCTGTGACATTAATGGCCTAAAAATGTGAGCTTTGCAGTACCCCTGATAAAAAAAATGCCACAGGTAGGCAGTTGCTCCTAGACACTGAAAAATTTGGGTAATATAAAAGTTGAAAGCAATTCTATCTTGCTGACTAATCCTGACCATCTTTCAAACTGTAAAACCTCAAAAATAATGCAACTGCATCCATCATACTTCATGGTAGCTCCACTTAGAAGGAACTAAAATGTTATTTTTTTATACTCATTCAACAAACATCTGACTGGGGACTATTTTCATTTCTTAAGTATCTAATATTGATCTTTTATATAGTTATAACTATTATTGTTATATTGTTGTGTTATATTGTTATAACTATTTAACTATAGTTTCACTTTCTTTTGTTTAGTTTTACATTAAAAAATTGAACACCCTGAGGCCAACAGTGATCTTTTTAGTGATGACTAATACAAAAGAGGCATGAATAAGTGCACATTGACTCTGTTATTTTACATAAAATGACATTCAATAGCATCCATAACTACACCAACAGCAAAGAGTATATAACAGTGTATGTACATGTATATGTGTTGGTACATGTGATCATGTATACATACATGATGCCCAGAAAAGGACACTGTGGCTTTTCACCTTATACCTTTGAGACAGAGTCTCTTACTTGACTTGGAAGTCATTATTTTTGGTTAAGCTGGCAGTATATAAATATCAATGATCTGCCTGACTCTGTGGCATCAACCCCTTCCAATAATTTGGTTCCAGACATCTGAAGCCACATTCAGCTTTTTTAAGTGATTGCTAACATTTCTAACCCAGGTTCTCATGCTTTCATAACAAGAGAAATCTCTTTGCCCCTAAAATTCCATCATATCTTAATCTATTCGTTTGCTTTTGGACACCATAGGAGGATTCCATTACTTAGATATTTATGAATAGTGATGTGATAAATATGTATGTGCTAGGGTCTCTGTGACATGTTTATTTAGAGGGATATATGCCCAAGAATGCTATAGCTGGGTTTTTTAGCATCTATTTTCATATTTCAGAGCATCTACATTGATATACATAGTGGTTGGACTAATTTAAATTCCCATCAGCAGTGCTAAAAGTCTTCTCTACCCACGTTCTCACCAGCTTTGACGGTTGTTTCTTTAAAAATACTAATTTTCAGTGTGTGTGTGTGTGTGTGTGTGTGTGTGTGTGTGTGTGTGTGTGTACTGAGTGTATGCAAGTGTCTACTGAGGCCAGAGAGAACATCAGATTCTTTGGAAATGGAGTTACAGACCATTGAAAGCCTCTTACAGTGGATGCTGGGAATGGAACATGGGTCCTCTACAAGAGCCATCAGGACTTTTAACATCCAAGCCACCTCTCTAGCCCCTTATTATTATCTTTCATTGGAATCCTCTCTGAGTGTGATGAGATGGGGCTCAATGAAGTTTTGATTTGTAAATCCAAGGTGTACAGTGCCTATTCATTAACAGATTAATATAGTTTTATTTTTAACTGTTTGGTCTTTCACTTTCTGTAATAAGTTATCAATTTGGGCTTATGTACTGTGTAAGCATCACAACACTATGAATTTTTTGTTGTGAGTTTAATAACCAATATTTTCTAAAAAATCATTAGCAAA
This sequence comes from Peromyscus eremicus, assembly GCF_949786415.1. Classification (NCBI taxonomy): domain Eukaryota; kingdom Metazoa; phylum Chordata; class Mammalia; order Rodentia; family Cricetidae; genus Peromyscus; species Peromyscus eremicus. The sequence continues at coordinate 34,855,488 of NC_081430.1, forward strand.
GTTTCTTTCAGTATCGGGTATTTTCTTTCCTATTGAATAACTATATCTTAGGAACATGATCTTTCTACTTTTTCCCAGGTTTCATGTCTAAATGAAGCCCTTGTTGGACACATATTCTGGACAAAACTGAGTTCTTTTTTCTTTTGGATGGTAAAAACCTCCTCCTATTCATTGGTCTGTAAGGTTTTTTTGTGTAGAATTTGGTATGAGGTGAATTGGTTAAGACTTATGTGTTGTTTTCTTTTCTTTTATGGACTTGAAAATTTCTTTATTAGTCACCTTTTAGAGTCTGATATAATTAATATGTCAGTTAGGTGAATGAAATCTGAAGAGGACTTTGGGCTTTCCTAAACTTGGATATTTGCATCGTTGTCTAGGCCTGGGAGATTTTTTTGTTATTATCCGTCTAACTGAGATTTCTATCTTTTTTGGCTTTACCAACTCATCTTCAACCTTATTAACCTGAGTATTTATTCTGTTAGCAGTGTTCAAACCTTCACATGAGTTCACTGTTTTTGTTCTGTTGTCCTCTTTGATTTTACTAATTCTTATAATTCATTTAGCTTGCTATTGGTTCCTTCCATTGCATTTTTCATTTTGCTTAGTGTCTTTGTCAGCTAAGGAATTTCTCTGTCTCGGTGTCTGTCTGTCCGTCTGTCTGTCTGTCTGTCTGTCTGTCTCTCTCTCTCTCTCTCTCTCTCTCTCTCTCTCTGTGTGTGTGTGTGTGTGTGTGTGTGTGTGTGTGTGTGTGTGTGTGTGTTTAAACTGCTTTAATCTCCTCGTTAAGTTTCTGTGGAAGAGTGCTGGAGCATTTCTGTTAGGTTTAAGGTCACTGAGAATTTCTGGAAACCTGTGTTCAAGTCTATTTTGGAGAGCTTGCCCACTCTGATTATACTCTGGCCAGTTTCTGGGACTTGATTTTGACTACTAGGTGAGATTGTAATATGCTTGGAAAAAAATTAACATATCCTAAAGAAATCATTGTCTCTTCCAACCTGACTACCAGCATATTGAAATGAGAATTTCCATAAGAATCTCAAACTGGAAAAAGATACCAGCCAGAAGGGGAACTGTCTGCTAGACAAGATTTTACACAGCTCTAACAATGTGTCAGACATCTTGAGGTAGATCAATTCCCAGTTTTTGGGGGAAGTATATTAATTTCCATAGTGGCTGTACTAGCTTACACCCCCACCAGCTGTGGAGGAGTGTTCCCTTTGCTTTACATCCTTGCCAACATGAACTGTCACTTTTGTTTAATTTCAGAGTTGTTTTGATTTGCATTTCCCTGATGGCTAAGGATGTTGAACATTTCTTTAAGCGTTTCTCAGCCATTTGTCATTTGCATGTAGAATGGCTACTGAGTTGGTTTTTTGTTTTGTTTTGGTTTGGTTTTTTGTTTTGTTTTGTTTTGGTTAATCTTATACCCAGTCATTTCACTAAACATGTTTATTAGCTAGAAGAGTTCTATGGTAGAATGTTAGAGGTTGCTTATGTATATTATATCATAATGACACTTTGAGAAGTGAATATTCTTGGCCCTCTAAACTTTAATTTTACTTCAGTTCTTGCCTTGTGTGGTTCTCTGGATCTCTTTGTTCCTCTTCCCAGTGAGGTTACACTGAATACGTTTCTGTTTTCTGCTTTCTACTACTAATTTGACTCCTCTAATTGACCTGTTGAGGATGGCTGGTGCCAACTGTGACCCCAAGTTTGATAACATGATCATAGTTTTCTTACACTCTTTATGGTGGTGTGTAATACAGCCTAGACATTAAAGGAATGGTAGCTCGATTGCATTTGTTATAGTCTTCTAAATTTGACTTTATTTGTGTTCATCTTTCTAGAAAGTCTAACAAGGTTACTTAACTTCTTTGAGCACATAATTACCTAATCTATTTCAAAGCCCTAAGTCCAGTTTTATCGAAGTCAGCTTTTGCTGTATTATCATAGTTTATCCACTAAAGGGTTTTAATTCCAGGTTTATCTGGGATCTACAGTTGATTTAGTATTCAGAATTATTGGTGTTGTATCAAATAATTGGTTATGAGTAATACAAACCCCCAATTCACAAAACTCAACATAGTTATCACCAGAAGCAATTATTGTATCTTAGATATATTGATACTTTCTCTTGACTTATTTCTGCTCTGTAGATGTGGTGGTAAGTTTCATTGTCAATTGGACATAAAATAGAATCATCTGGGACGAGAGTCTCATTGGGAGATTTTCTACATTGGGATGTTTTTTGATCATGTCTATGTGTGATTGTCTTAAGTAAGTTAACTGGTATGGGAACATCTAGCCCACTGTGCAAAGCACAGTTCCATAGGCAGAGATATTAAACTGTATAAGATTGGAGAAACTGAGCCAAGACTAGCTCCTTTAAGGTCCTGTAGCTTTGACCTCTGACAATGACAGACCATAACCTGGAATTTTAAGCTAAATAAACCCTTTTCCCCTCAGTTGCTTTTGTCTGTATATTTTATCACAGCAACAGAAATGAAACTTGACCAAAACTTCTGTCCCTTTTTAAGCTCTGTAGTCTGCTTTACCAATTATATTTAACACTGAGTAAATGACAACTAGTTGAACAACAAGAAAACAAACAATATGTTAACTCTAAGGACTGTACTTAGTTTTCTGTACATGATATTGGTTGACTAATAATCTTTCCTCAGATTAGACAAAAACAAACATCTTTTCAATTTTCACCAACATTCCATGGGGCTTTCTTGGCATTTAATATTCTCATTGGACATCTAATGTTTTTAATACATATTAACATAGTAAAATAGTTGGTTTAATCACTCCTGCAATGGAAATACCTTTCATAATAACATCTCCTATAACAGTATATATTATAGATTTTTATTGAGAAATAAAGAAGCCTAAGGCTAAGAAGAAGGCTCAGCAGGTATAAGAATCTGCTGAATAAGCATGAGGACCCAACCTTGAATCGATAGTTCCCATATGAAAACTGTGTGCTTGTAATCCCATCACTGGAGGTGCAGAGACAAGAGGATTTCAGGGGTTTGTTGCTTGCTCCAGTGTTAGTGAGAGACCTTGTAACTCACAACTCCAAGGAGGCTACCTAGTGAAGAGGACCCTAAGAAAGACACAGGGATCACCCAGCGACAGAGAAATAGATGAGATTTACATGAACAAACTGAGGGTGAGAGAGGGTAATGGAGGGCAAGGGTTGGGGGAAAGAGAGCTTAGGGGAGCAGGAGGTCTCAGCTGGATCAGAAACAGAATGAGAAAACAAGAAAAGAGACACCATAATAAATGAAGACCTCGATGGGAATAGGAAGAAGCAGAGTGCTAGAGAGGTCCCCAGAAACCCACAAAGATACCTCTACTATAGACAACTGGCAATGGTCAAGAGAGTGCCTGAGCTGACCTACTTTGGTGATCAGATGGCCGAACACCCTGTCATGATAAAACTCTAATCCAGTGACTGGTGGAAGCAGATGCAGAGATCCATCGCCAAGCCACAGGTGGAACTCCAGGAGTCCAACTGTCCAGAGAGAGGAGGGATTATATGAGCAAGAGATATTGAGACCATGATTGAAAAAAGCACAGGGGCAAATAGCCAAACTAGCAGAAACACATGAACTGTGAACCAATAGCTGAGAAGCCCCCATGGAACTGGACCAGGCCCTCTGGATAAGTGAGACAGTTGTTTAGCTTGAACTGTTTAGGGGGCCCCCAGGCAGTGGGACTGGGACCTGTCCTTGGTGCATGAGCTGGCTTTTTGGAACCTAGGGCCTATGCTGAGACACTTTGTTCAGCCTTGGTGCAGGGAGGAGGGGACTGGACCCGCCTCAACTGAATCTACCAGGCTGGGCTGAATCCCCAGGGGAGACCTTGCCTTGGAGAAGGTGGGAATGGGGGGTAGATTGGGGGGAAAGGCTGGGGGGTGGAAGGAAGGAGGACAGGGGAATCCGTGGCTGATATGTAAAATTAAATTAATTATAAAATAAAAATATTTATTAAAAAACAATAAATAAATAAAAAGAAATAAAGTGGAGAGGGACATGTCAGGGCCTTCATGTCTTCCTCTGAACTCATACCATTCAGGAATATAAACCTGTGTTTATACATATGCACATAACACACACATTCACATACAAACATATACAAATAAATTGAATAAAATAAAACCAAAAAAGAAATAAAGACATCTGAATCCACATGACGTTCAGAAATGTTTTCATTATCTATTTACCAGGGTGACATATTTTTTTTTTATTCTTTAAGTATGGTTGATGAAGTTATTTCCAGCTTCCCAGTTGTTAAAATTTATAATCCAAATTCAGTCTTTATGTCAGAAGCCTAAACTTCTAACAATTGCCAAAATTATAAATACCTATAACTATGTTTATTAAAGTTTGGAAATCAAGGTAAAAATTAATTCTAGCTAGAAATTACAGTTACAGAGGATGAATTCAAAAAGTCCCTGGTGAATTTTAATAACTGACAAAGGTAAGAGGATAAATACAATATTAATTTTATGAGATTTTGTATGCTTCACTAAACATAAAACTTTGTAATTATATTTACAAGGGTTGGCTGTGTTGAAAGATAAGGGATAATTACATTCATGCCTTATGGGAAAAGCTTGTGCAAACTGTGCAGGTTTCGTATGTTAACAAAACTGTAATATTAGGAAATTCAATCAAATGTTAATTAATTACAAGGAAAGTCCTATCTGTGAATGTATTACAGCAACGAAATCTAGATATTTTTAGAAATTGAAAATATTTTCATTTTTCTCTCTGTTATGATTTCTTTGTCAGACATAAAATAAGGCACAATTAGTCTTTCGCATGAGCTGTGTAATTATGATTTAAATAATATTTGTGCAGCAGCTTAGCTAAGTAGATGAAAGTATAAAATGGTGGTGCTTCTTAGACTTTCCATTTTTCATGTTATCATTGCTTGCATCATGAATTATGGGTTAGATATTTTTATTCTTACTTATTTTAGTGTGTTACTTAATAAAGACATTGAATGATTGAGTCACAGTTGTTATTTTAATGACCGTTTTCATTTAATTTAAATATAAAGAGGACATTCCTAGAACCATGTATGGGTATATGGTACCCCTCCCAAAATACAAATTGTACAAAGGTTTAATTCCTCCAATATTTTAAGTGTTAACATTTATGCAAAAAAAAACCCCTCTTATATGCTAGAAAGTCAAAGGAAACAATGTCACCTTCTGCAGTGCGTTGGAATACAAGGATAAAAATCAGGTGGAGATATTTGTAAAGAACAGTAGACATCTTCTGAGTTTGGACATTTGTTTAACCATATCTTTTGTGCTTCCGTTAAAAATGAAAATTTTGGTGTGTACTTTGTTTTAGCTGAACAGAAGTACTTTACACTTAGGCAGTTCATTATTTCTAAAGTGTGTGCCTACGAAGAAGCAAAGCAAAGCAATAGTTTGAGGAGAAGTGTGGCATTTGGATGCCCATGGCTTGTTCTTAAATTGTTGCTTCAGGCATTATTTTAATATTTTCAATATAACTTAGAAGTTCGCCTATTGCAATTGTAAGCAGTGCTACAACAGTGTTTAATTTTGGAATGAATTTCTACAATACATGTGTTATATAGTTAATTTATGGATAGATGTCTCGTGTCTTGTTCTGGTTCACTTTCTGTAGATAGAAGAAGCTTTTAGCTGGTGTTCAGAATGAAAGCAGGATTCACTCAGACCTGGTGACTTCCTGTCTGGATTTAAAAATTGAAAGTAAATCATTGTTTTTAATCCTAACTTGAATCTGATTTCATAAACAGGTACTGCTAAGTTATGGGTATGATTTAGGGAGATTCTAAGATGTGGTGTGTGTGTGTGTGTGTGTGTGTGTGTGTGTGTGTGTGTGTGTGTGTATAGTGACAATATTCCGTCCTCAATAGAACTGGAAAGCTACAACCAAAGCAATCCCTTATCTGTTTGTTGGGCCCCTGGTTTCTAGATCTTCCAGTGGCCCTCAGGGCTGATGAAGCAGGCATACTCTTTTTCATGAATCTTGCATAACCGAAAAGTCTTATATATAGCAGGCAATATAAATTCTTCTCATGTATGCATGGCCCATTTCATTGCTTATTAATTACATACCTTTTCCTTATGTTCCTGAAAACATATCGTAAAACTTTTCAGCTATGACAAGTAAATGACACAATGTAACTATGTCACTATTTCATATCTTTGGGGACATTTAGAAATACTCTTGAGGCGATTAGGAAACTCAAAATTGCATTTGAGAGAAGCACAGAGAAAAAGTAATGAGTAATGGAGGTTTTCCTGAAACATCTTCACTGTTTAACTGCCTCTTTAATTGCCATTTCCTGATTAACCTGCTGGCAGACATTTGAGAATGTGTGACATACGTACTGTAACATTTATCATTTCCTTAACATCTCTGCCTACCAACCAGTTTTTAGTGAATGGCTATTTTCCCTAGTTATAGTACAAATTACACAGTCAATATTGTTGCTATATGGAACTAGATTTGTGGTGTAGGGAACAGTTGTCAGATGTCTAGAAATACATTAGTGATGTGGGCTGAATTAAGTCGATGCTGCTGTCGTAACTCAGTGAACAGCTTGATGATTATAACTATGACAGAGTGAATTTACACAAGATTTGAGCGCACCCCGCAGTTGTCACAGGCTCCTGTCAAGTCCGGTGTAGCAAATACAGGGATTTAGGGGATTCTGGTTAGGATTACGCATATAGGGTATCATAATATTTTTAGATTAGGAATTAGAGTTGTTTATACTTAAGATTGTTATATATGATTCTGAGAATTTATGAGTAGATGCTTTCTAGTAAAAGCTGTTTGAAATTTGACATTTTTGCCATATAAATAACTAACACAATTCAAACAATTGACTTGTAATTGTATAAAAATGTACACACAGAGAAAAAATATATATAATTTTCAGACTCTACCACTCAGAAATAAATACTGATATCTCATTATTATGGTTTTATAACTCTGTGTTTATAATAAAGGTTTGTATAAACCAGTTGATTTAGCAAAAGACCAACTTGGAGGAGGTGGTGCACTCCTTTAATCTCAGCACCCAGGAGGCAGATTCAGGCAGATCTCTGTGAGTTCGAGGCCAGCCTGGTCTACAGAGTGAGATCCAGGACAGGCACCAAAACTACAAAACTACACGGAGAAACTCTGTCTCAAAAAACAAAAAACAAAAAACAAAAACCACCAAATTTTTACTAAAATATAAAGATTAATTTAATAGTGTTTATTTTTATTAGTTGTCTTGTGGATTTCCTACATGCTTACTCTATTCACATTATTTCTACCCCTCTTCCCCCCTCCAATTCCTCTTGTGTCCCTTTCATTAATTTGATTTTTAAATAACATTGTAATTTATTCTTTTAACTTCATACCTGTATACAGTGTATTCCGATCACATTCAGTCCCAGCTGCCCCAGGCCATCTCTCCCTTGGACCTCTCCTCAACTTCATGTTCTTATTTGTTTTTATAACCCACTGAGTCCAATTAGTTCAGCTCACATGCATAATGGTGTGAGGCCATCATTGGTGCATGAAAAGCCTACCAGTGGGTACCTCTTGAAGGAAAAATCATGGCTCTCCCACCCTGGTAGCCATTGAGTGCCAACAACTCCCTGCCTCACTCCCAGCTGGAATCTGTACTGTCTTGTTCTTATGCAAGTCTTTTGCAGACAACCGCAGCTGCTGAGTTCATGAGTATAACAGCATGTCATGTCCGAAGAACTGCATTGCACTCCACAGCACTACCCTCCATCCTCTGGTTCCTACGTTCTTTTTGCTTCCTCTTCTGGGATGTTCCCTGAGCCTTGGGGGAGAGTGATATCGATATCTAGTGCAGAGATGGAGAACAATAGTCACTGAATTTAGAATGTTGACAAGTATGAGATTCTCAGTAAGCACTGCCTACCTCAAAATAGAGCTTCCGTGACCAAGTTTGAAAGCAGTCCAGGTCTACAGACATGGAATTGAATGGGTATCATGATAAACTTCTAAAAACTCTATAGTCTAATTCCTAAAATACCTGCCTTAGATAGCAAAGAAGATATTTTGAAGAGTAATTATAAATACTACCACTGAAATGTGGAAATTATCCTAGCTTATCTATAAGGGCCCAATGTGAACAGCTGACCTCATAAATCTGGGAAACTTTCTTAGGCTGGAGGTAGTCAGGAGATACCAGGAGGCAGAAGATAAAATCACAGGGATCCTGAATTGGAGGTTATGTTGGGGCATTGGTGAGTATAAGCATAGAGACTCACTTTCGAGGACTGGAGAAGCCTTTAGAAGTCACTCTGGCCACCTGCTGACAAGCCAACAAGGAAAGAGGGCCTTCAGTTCTGTGCTCTGAATGCTGCCTACACCCTATATGCACATGAAAATTCTTCGGCCCTAGATTACTATATGCACAGGAAGTTTCTTTTTATTTGGATTCTTATACAGCCATAAGTTCTCCAAATTTATGCTACTTCTAATGGGTAAGAAAATATGACAGGCAAAATAAAGAAGATACAATTAGACATGAAAGGGGATATTACTATAGATACCAATGAAATATGGAAAATTGTTTCAGTTAGGGTTTTTATTACTGTTATAAGATAGCATGGCCAAAAGAAACTTGGGAAAGGAAGGATTTATTTCGTCTTACACTTCCACATTGCAGTCTATCATTAAATAAAGTTAGGTCCGGAACTCAAGGAAGGAAATTGGTGGCAGGAAGTAATGCAGTGGCTATGGATTGCTGGCTTGTTCTTCATGGCTTGTTCAGCCTGCTTTGTTATAGCACCCAGGAGCACCAGCCCAAGGGCTACACTGCCCACAGTGAGCTGAGCCCTCTTGCAGCAATCATCAATCAAGAAAATGCACCACAGTTTTGTCCATAGGCCAATCCAGTAGAGGCATCTTCTCAATTGAGGCTTCCAAAAATGACCCCTGACAAGTGTCTAGTTGATATAAAACTAGCTAAGCCAAAAATAATGTGGGAGTACTTTCAAAAATTACATTCAAATTAAAGCCTGGAAGACTGAGAAGAAATGGATAAATTCTTAGGTACAGATGATCTACCAAAATTAAATCAAGAAAACGTAAGCAATGTAAGTAGATCTGTAATAATCATTGAGGTTAAAGCATCAATAAAAATGCACACAGGATATATTATAAAAAGGGCAGTAAAGAAAAGCCCAGAGCTGGATTGAGTCTTTGATTAATTCTATCAAACTTTTAGGGAAAAGTTAACACCATGGTCCTCAATCTGTTCCATGAATCATGAAGAAGGAATACCACCAAACTCACTCTATGTAACAAGATTTATACTGACACAAACTGGATAAGGATACAACAAAGAGAGACCATATTTTCTAATGAGCATAGATACAAAAATTCTCAATAAAATTCTTGCAAGTGGAATTCAATACACATTAAAGTGATCATAAACAATGACCCATTTGGTTGATTTTCAGGGTTACAAGGTTGGTTCAAGTATACACGTGAGTTAGTACAATAGAGCATGCAAATAGATGTAAGGACAGATATCACACAGTCATCTCAATCAAGGCAGAAAAGGCATCCACAGGGTACAACATTCCTCCATGAAAAAGGCCTGAAGAACTAGAAAGAGAAGAAACTTAACTCAACATTATTCATGCTGTATACCCTATAGCCAACATCATATGGAGTAGAGGAAAGTAAAAGAAGTCCTCACAAATTAGGGTAAAGCAACAGTAGACACTCTGTTAATTCTTATTCAGTATGGTGCTTAAAATCTTAGATGAAGCAATAAGACAGGATGGTTCAGCTAGTT